>NC_042513.1:20108252-21429086 GCF_900963305.1 Echeneis naucrates | reverse complement strand
TAAGCCCTTCTCTTCTGATTACAGCAAAAATTAGCATCACTGTGGGGAGAGGAAAACACAAACCCTGCAGAAAAAAAACAACAGAGGGAGGGGCATACAGAGGGAGGGAGGTAGGGCCGAGATGCAGTGAGTGCAAAAGAATAGAGATGATGAAAAACAGTAGAAGAGGAAATGAGTGATAAGGAGAAGGGTCGGTAAAAAGAGTGTGTGTGTGTGCGTGTATATACGTAGGCGTGTGTATTTTTATATGAGGGCACCATGCTCATATTGACGCATACATTAACGCGCTGTGTGGTAATGCATTCCTCAACATCCACCCATGTGTTTTCTTTTATTCAAAATTCCGTTTCAGATACAAATTGCTCAGACGTAAAACCCACCAGCCTCTGGCCATCTCCACGGTCCCCACAGTAACAGACACGTCCCCTCCCCCCTCTGAAGATCTCCATCGCTGGCTCCATGTTTACTCCGGCACCAAATTGTTCTACCAAGATAAAGGCCTAAGCAGGTGAGATTACTGAAATGAGCTCTAGAGCAAACGCCTGCGCTGCAGCAAACCGTGTGTGCAGAGCTGATCGGCGAGCTGCTGCTGATGTCGATCTTTTAATACCGCTCAAAGATACATTAAGCAAATAACCCAAAGAATTAAATTGTTTTTCACACAGCGTCCCCTAATCTCAGTTTGGCACTTGGTGGAAGCAGATTTTTATTTTTATTTTTTATTTTTTTCACATTATGCTTGCTAAACAGCTCTGGGTGTACTTATTTCGAGTTTGTGTCTCTACAGTGTTTTATTCAAGAAGTAAACTGACAAAAAATTTTAATGTGCCAGCACTTTTCACTTTGCACTTTTTTTAAGATGTCCAAGAAAAAAGTTCATGTATAAGTGATTAGTTGTTTCTTTTTAAAATGGATATTTAATAGCAAAAGTCACAGCAAAGAAACAGTCATGTTAAGTAACTTTAGAAGGAGCATATACAGTAGATAAAGACAGGTTAAAATGATGTTTCATCTTATCCTTCCATACTTCCATAACTCACATTTATTAATTCGATCAATGGAGGTGGAGCGTTCACCAGGAGCTTGTCTACAGATGCATTTGTTGCTTTTTTCTAAAGGAAATATTGTGTCTCACCAGATTTACTCGATATGAGTACCAGTTAGAGGTCCATAATGACGTGGGCTTCTCCTCAGGAGAGATTGCCACAGCGGTGACCATGGCAGGGGTTCCCCTCCACTCTCCATTGCTTTCTGCCCATGCTATCAATCACACCGCTGTAGTGGTCAACTGGACACAACCCTGTAAGTGTACTCTTTGGTCAGAAAGGTTGGAAACTCAAATTCGCTCTCACAAGGACAGACGAATGAGTACACTGATGAATGTTCTGTGGAGTTTGTTCTGTCACTTGCCAATTAGCAGAAAGTTAACTCTCATTTTGACTGTTCCCTCACTCTTATCCCTCTGCCTTCATGTCTTTATGTCTTTCTCAGCTTTGCAGGACCTGCAAGGAGAGGTGGAAAATTACTTCCTAACAATAGAATCTCGCAAGTCAAGCAAAATCCTTGTTTTACCCCCTAACATCAACAGCACAGTGATAGCTGACCTTTGGCCCAGTACATCATATACGTTGTCATTTCATGTGTCTAATGGAGCACATAATACAACTAAGGCAAGGGTTAATGTCACCACAGATGATGGAGGTATGTGGACATTCGTGGGATATTTGGTTAACCATCATATACATGTGAGTGTAGATATGCATATATGTGTACATGTCTAAAATATACAAAATGCATACATGTGAGACACATAATACATAAATTCAATACATCTTCCAGAGGAATTGAAGTTAACGTGCATTTCTCTCGTCTACACAGGAGATGTTAAACACATCATGTAGTAAGGCATGAAATCAATATAAAGTGTGTGTGAGGCAGATTTAAGGTGTTATAAAATGCTTGTTGGCATCGCACACAACCTGCACTCACAGCAATACACACAAGATGCACCTACCCATCAAAGGAAATGGGAAACATGACTGCCCCCATGTCTTTTGCAGGCATGTAATTACAGTAGCAATTACCTGGTCCTTCTTGTTCAAATGTAAAGCTTTCTCCAAAATACATAATACATCTCTTTTACTAAGCTTGAACAGCTTGAACGGTTCCAACATAAACTTTTAATATTTCTAAAATGAACAACTGAGTCGCTTTGCCAAAATATTAACTTTGAAAGAGTGCATTATGTGAAATATCAGCTCTTAGATCTACTAGTATTTCCTTTTTTAAACAGAGTCAGCTTTAATCGCACAGTCAACTGCCAGCAGGACTTTTCTTTCCATTTCCTCTTTAACTCTCGGCAATAATCTTTCAAAGCCTAAAGTTATGTCAGATGAAGCATATGCTGTCCGTTGTTTTCTTTCTTTCTGTTCCCTCTCAACTTCTCTGACAGTTTTTTCTCTGTCAGTGTAATCATATGTCAGAGGCCTCTCTCTTTCTCTCTAATCTGAGCAGTATAATAAAAAGTGCATTAAAAACATTAGAAAATCATTATGTGCTAAAGGCAAAGCACGGCTCGTTTAACTGAGAGGGCTCTGGAGGTAATTTCATTATTTTACAGCCATAAGAGTACACACACACACACACACACACACACACATACCAAGGCCAAATATATTTTAACTAATGCAGCTCAACCCCACCAACCATCCTAACATGGCCTCCAATCTATAGGGCAACGCTAACATCAGGACTAATTGGCAAGAAAAATGTGTGTGTATGAGTGAAAGAGGCTCGTGTTCAGTATTGCGTTTATAATGCCATCTTGCAGTAAATGAAATGTAGAGCAGTAGGTTGGGTTTAGGTAAGTGCATTGGCAGCAAATGAATTGGGTTAAATTCTCTTAGCTGAGTGCATTTTCACTTAGAATAATAGATGAAGTCTGTATGATTACCTGTCTCACACACCATCCCTCCCATTCACTACATTTGTTCTGTTTTTCACTTTTCTACTTTGAACTCTATTATCATTATTATCATTATTATTTAAATAATATGCAGTTGAATTAATAGCATTCTGTTATTTCTCACACACCCAGTCCATATACCTCTCCTAACATATTATTGCCTACTTATCCTCTATTTTTCAGATTTCTATGTTATCATACTATCCTGTCCCAGCACATTCTCTGTGGATGTGTTGGGACAGATTTTTTTTCAAGAGTGAAGTAAGGGAATTGAGCAAACTAAAGGATTGCACGTGCATTGAAAGTGAAACCCAGAGAGGGGATGGAAAGATTCACTCTTAACTATTAGATGGAGAAAAAAAGAATGAGTTTTTGGTGGTGGAAATGCACTCAGCTCTGAGAAGATTTTATTTAAAAAATAAAATGGTTACAACAGCAGTTATTTCAAGACATTCTTCAAGTTCTTTATACCGCTGATCCAAACATTTCCCACCTAAAATAGGGAGTTGGTGACAGAGGCAAAAAAAAAAAATACTTCTTTTTAAAAGGCAGATACCTCAAGCAGAAACTAGCTCAGGGCAGGTGGCCATCTGCTCTGTCTCACTGGGTGGAGGGAGAAAGGAAGGAAACAGCAAAGAGAGGAATGGAAAGGGAGATAGCACACTCGTTCATTTGCTTGAGAAAATAAACAAAAATGATGCAGATCATTTACAATTGGGTGTAAATGAGTTTAGTGAGGCAGACCTGCCAGTGATAAAATGGTAACTGATACAATGCCTGCAGTTGTGAAAGAATAAGTTAAGCAGAAATAGCAAGGGTAGACATCACAGATGGACCAGAGATGTTGTCTCTCAGGCTCGCTGTTGTGCTGCAAATAGAATCACACACTCTTTAGTCTTTCTGGACATCAGTCATGTTTACCTACCTCCGAAATGAGGGATGATTACAAGTGCTAAAGTGTGATGTCTGCAATGAAGTGCTGTGTTCACTGTCACTGTGTGAATATAGAAAACTTTGAAAGAGGCTTGAATAATATTTAGAAACAAGCCCAGAGTAAGAATGGTACACTTCTGTTTTGAAGTGAGTCTGGTCTAATGTTCACTAATACATCACTGTTTAAGGGTGTCTTCATATGTCGTTCAAATGTCAAAATTTACATGAGAGGTTTCATCAAGTGGGTGTTGTACATTATGGCAATGTACAAAGCTGTAAAATGTATTGTTCTTCCAGCATATAAAATTTTTGGGTTTCTGTGCTGCCATTCTCAGAGCCAAACGGGATGTCTGCCCCAGAGGTAGTTCCAGTAGATAGCAACACAGTTCGTGTGCTTTGGCTGCCTCCTCTACAGCCCAATGGAGCCATTACTGGTTACAGTATCTACATTAATGACCGTCTGTATGGCAGTGTAGACAACAGCTCTGGGTCTTTACTGCTGCAGGACCTGCTGCCTTTCACTGTCTACAACATACAGGTATGTATGCTAAGAAGCATGCACACCCATGTACAAACAAACGTCTGCATTATGTTTTATGTTTACTTGTCCTGGTGTGTGAATTTCAGGTGGAAGTATGTACGGTGTATGCATGTGTGAGAGGTAATGTTACCCAGACAACGACTGTGGAGGACCTGCCTGCCGACCTGGGAACCCCAAACATACAAATGATCAGTCCAAGGTAACGCAGAGATGAATGCACATACTTTTCCAGTTATCGTCACTTTCTGCATACTCACGCATCTCTCTCTTCTGAATAATAATATTTCTTACCTATTTTTAGCCTGTTGCCATTGTTCCAGGTTCATGAAATTTTATAGTCTTTGGTTTGACTGCAGCAATCGTTAATGTTTATCTTCAGCACAGAAGGTTGTTTTGCAGGTTTGACACAACAGAATCAATACAGCCAGCACTAACACACCAAATTGTTAGTGATTTGACAGGCCTGCATAAAAATGTTACTTTACTCAACATTTGTAATTTGTATATCAATAAAATATTACTACATTTATTTTTATTACACCATGACAGTTGTGCTGAAAAATCAGATTTATGTAAAGTTGCCTGACTGTATAATTTAAACAGATTATCTCAAAGTTACTTTTAAAAGCCTACAAAATTAATAAAATATGATGATAAACTGACATTTTGTTTGCGGTTAGGTAGATTTAATGACATTTAAAATGCTCTGCTATGCATGTTTGACCTAAGCCATAATGTTGCAAATCTTCAAGGTGCAAAGGAAGTGGTGATTTGTGGCTTTTTTTTTTTTTTTCTTCACTCCTGGAAGTTGTAACTGTGGGTGTTACTACACAGGTCTTTCCCTGCCAAAGATGTCAGAGATAAAACAGAGTAAAATCAATAGTGTGAAGTGCATAAAGATACACACACCCTGACACTGTAACTCAACTTCATCAAGCATTAGCCAGGCATGAATGCATGCGTGTGCATGAATGTGAGCCTCTCTCGCACTCTGCCACAGGATGGTGAGGTTGGACTGGTCCCCTCCAGGCAGGCCCAGTGGCATCATGCTGGGTTACGAGGTTTTACGACGGACCTTAAGACCATGTGCTGCTGGGTCAACGGGGGTCACATCCTCTGCGGGGAAAGAGTCAGAAGGTGCAGGTGGTTTCAGGTTCAGATGTTCCTACCTGCAGTGTCCTGTTAACCATGGTGTGTGTGGGACATCCTGCTTCAATCCCGACATCCAGGTGATTATGGGCTGGCCATTTTCTTCTTATTTAATTTGTCTTTTCTTTTTTTCTGCCTGTGCTCAGGTAAATGCACGGATCATGCTTCATTTTTTTAACAAAGTATGCAGCATGTGATGGTGATGTGCTGCTAAAATGATGTTCTTTTAAAAAGCTGCAAAACCCCCAAATTATGACTATTAACACATTTTGAGGGAATAGTTCTTCTCGCTTCTGCTCTGGCAGTTTTCTTTCGTCTGTCTACCAACCTTTTCACTTTGATGCAAGAGTCCTTTTTAACTAGAATTTGTCATTAATGATCGTTCAAGCCTTTGCTCTGCAACAAGTAAAACAAGACAGAGGTCCATGGTCTTTGCTTTGGCTACTGATCTGAAGTGGAGAGTAAATGCTGTTGTGTACTCCCTCGGGATATTAGCCCTCATCAGATCTCAAACATACTCACATAAGCAAGAAAAGGTACAAAGGGACCCACAGACAAATATACACTCACATTTCCTTTTCCAAGTACATGCTGTTTATGTGGGCTGCATGGCCATCCTCACTGATTCATTTCTCTAAACAGATTAACTTTTCATCTGCATTCACTTCCATCGTTGTGTCACTGAATGCCAGCCAAGTTGGCACAATGAAATCGCCTGCTCTATATTTGCTCCCCCAGCACCAAGTTGCACAAACAACTTGTATAAATGTAATACGTGCATGTCTATGTAAGTTGTCTATGTGGACATGTTTAGATGAAGCCCATGAAAACCCACACTCATAAACCTTGGAAAAAATCCCTGTACATCAATAAAAAGCAGTCAATCCTCCATTACATTATGCATAAGTTTAAAACACAAAAGAGACATGTTTGATATACACACTGTTTCCTTTAAAGGTTAATTAAGGAGTATTTGTCATGTCCTGGATGAAATAATATATGCTCAGAGATTTACGCTCTTCAGAGTCCCATAAATTTGCAAAGAACCTGTGTTTAATTAGTGTTTGGCCTTTGTAATAAGCACACAGTGTATTGGCCCTTTGTGTTAATACAAAACAAAAGGTCTTATGTTTATGTTCAGGACAACCATTAGTAATGCCATTAATAGCAAAAGTTACAAAGTATGATCAAAAACGGGCCTGTGAGTACACACCTACAAGTCTATCATGATGGAGAAGCCAAATTGTTGTGTATGGTACGTATTTCTGTACTTAAAGTGAGTTTTGTGGAAAGTGGAACTTTGTCAAGTTACTTTTAATGCCTTCTCATCATTCATTTTATTTCACAATCTGTTCCTTTGTTTGGTTTTGATTCTGTTCTCTGCACACTCTCTCCTGTGTGTGCATCTATACGTATTGTTTGTTTTTCTCTGCTGTATATAGTGTTCTTTCTTTAATTTCTAATTATATTACATTTTTTTTGTTTCTATTCTGTCTGTACAGAGCTGTGGTAAAAAACTTCCCCAAGTGGGATCAATAAAGTCTCGTCTTATCTTATTTATGCAAACTAGGTGTGCTGCAGTGGACTAGTGTACACTAATAAGCCACGCCATCATTGCTGTGAGAGCAGTTACCTCAGTTTCAATAAGTCCTCCAACCCTGTTTGTTGCAATGGCAAACTGCTGCCAGCACTCCCTGAGCACCGATGCTGTGGAGGATACTATGTCCATGTAAAATCCGGTGAGTTTCACATTACTTTAAATGTTTGTGTTGACGTGGATCTGCTCTTTTCTCCTTTACCTGAGTTCATCCTTGTCCTTGTTGTTCTAGTTCTACATTTTAATCAGCCGTCCTTGTCTTTGTAGATGAATACTGCTGTCCTGACCACTCACAGGGCCGGGTCTCAGTGGGGCTAGGTGACAGCTGCTGTGGGGGGGTTCCTTACGCCATGAAAAGTGGCCAGCTCTGCTGTGGTAGGAGCCTTCATGATGGCTATGGGGTCCAGTGCTGTGGAGGCAGGCTTGTCGAGGATACACTGGTGTGCTGTGGTGATGCTGAGACGGGGGAAGTATATACACAGACCGCAGGTAAGTGAAAAAAACTGAAACATAAAGTACTGCTGCTGCAATAATTATTATATATATATATATATATATTTTTATGTTGGGCAGGGGTCAACAATGAAAGCAAATGGATGTTTGATGGCCAGCTGCATTTTGCTTTTGGCCTAGACAAGATCCTTCATTGTGAAGTCTATCCAACGAAACGGCCATTCATTAAAAAGTATTAGTTACTCTTCCCCAAAAAGGGATTTATGAGCGTTTTGTCCCTGGTAATGTCTTCAGGTTAAAGAAGGGGAAAGGAGAGGAAATGACAGGACAAGAGCGTACAGCAAGGAGAGTTGATTTAGACACATGGTGCAGGAACGTGGGGTCGTTTCCCTTTCCTCCTCTCCTGCAGTGTCCCAAAGCTCCCGGATACCATGGCACAGATGGGACTTTGTGTGTCTGTGTGTCTCTGTGTGTAGGTGTGTAGATGTGTAGGTGTATGTGTGTGTCATTAGATATCTTTGTCATGGCAGATGATGATGAAACACACTTGGGATGGCACCATTGAGGGCACTGCCAAGCACACAGCAGGATAAATACACACTCATTCTCTCTTTTTCTCTCTCTCACACACACACACACACACTCGCTCACATAAATAGACATATTACATGCACCCACATACACACGAACATGCACACACAGAGTCAACAGGGTGCCCTCGGCAGGGTTCACCTAGTGTTGAGTGCCAGAGACAGACACGTGGACTCTATTCATCACACATAAACAATGGCCCCATATGGGCAGACCTATAGCACTCCATTAGCCGGCCCACAAACACACTGACACTCACACCAGATCCCGAGCCCCATAAAAACACACATATGTTCACTGAAAGGTTCCTAGAAAGCAAGTCAACAGAAAAATGTTGATATATTTCTAAATTTAATGGCATTCTTTCCTATATTGTTAAAAACTCGCCTTCTTTTTATGTCAATACCTCCCATGTTTCAAAAGTTTTCGCTTTCAAATACTTGTTCACTTTTTAGTATCCTACTCCACCCCACTGTCACTTCTTTCATTTCATTTGTCTCCTTCTCTTTTTCTTCACCCGACCCCTTTTTCCTTCTCCAACTGAGCAGGCTACATGGTCATCCTTCATTTCAGGAGGCCTCCCAAGGAGTGCATATGCTCCCTACCTCCTTTTTTTATTATTTCCCATCTTTCCTTCTCCTTTGTCATCTTCTTTGTTACGTCTCAACTTGTTTGCCCACTTTCTCTTCTTCTTTCTCTGGCTCCTTGCTCCTCCTTTCTTCTCCTACCGTCTTTTCTTCCTCTCCGTCCTACTCTTCATCCTCCCTCTCTTTATGCCCCCTCCCTCCACTCATCAGTCATTAGCGTTAGCTTCCCCATTGAGAACATATGGTATGATGGATCGTAGGGCTAGCGGCGCTAGCAAGGCTAAGGGCCATTTGCCGGGTGCACTGCGCTGTCGGGGAGCCCTGGGGCCGGCTCTGCAACCTCGACCCCACACGTCTGTTTCAAGACACTCACACAACATGCACACAGCAACACCTATTATAGGATAGGATACTTAACCTTGGCACCGCTAATTCTCATTGCTCCCTCTCACTGTGTCCAGGGTTTTGTATTTTTAATGATGCAGTGAGAGGTTTGAGATTTGCAAAAGAAAAACAAAGAAAGAATGGAACAATGAAAAAATGCAAATAAGAAATGAGTAATGATCAAATGGAGCTGAATTTAACATAAATAATAGTGGTGCATAAAAAATTAGCACACAGTCAAAAATAGACTACAAACCAAACAGTGCACATCAGAACAAAATGTTGCACTGACTCATGAATAGTGCAATAGATATATTAATAGATAAAACAAAAAACTACGTAAAATAAGAGGATGCAAGTAAAGCATGTTCTTAACACACTTAAGAAATTAATTATTAAAAAACAATATCAAATAAAGATGATGAAGGAAGAAATCAGATATGTAATATATGTGTAAATGCATATGTTAACAAGAGATGCAAGGAAAAATTTTAAAGGTAAAAAAAATCATGTAAAAGAAGCATAAAAAAACTGAAAGTAAGTGAGGAAGAAAGCAAGTGAGACGAGTAGTGAAGAGCTAGATGGAGCAGATTAAAGGAGGAGTGAAGGGTATCCCATTGTGCCCAGCTGATAGACTAGGTTAGGCTGATGTGATTATGGGGTCCCTGAAGTGCGATCTATCACACATTACCGTCCACACTGTCAACAACCATACACACACACTGCAGGGGAACAGCAATGCCAGGAGACAGCCGTCTGGCAACAGATACACGTACTGGCTCTTATGCTCATGTGCATGTGTAGTGATACACACGAGCATCCGTACACAAACACAACAATCATGCACAACCGCAAACATTTACAAATGAACATGCTCAGTAGCATATATATAGCTCAATAGCGCCTCTGCAAATGCGCAATAAAAAGCACACACTCACATATGGGCTGGACTGTTTGATTTGAGAAGCATCCGGTGTGATGTGAAGTGAAATATTCAGAGTAAGAGCAGTGACTTCTCCCAGCCTGTCCCCAAGAAGTAATTGAAACTAAAAATGCTGAGCTATAGAGCGTTCTTCTGATTTCACTTCCCAGAGCTCCTAAACTGTTCTCCCTCTTTAGTGTTTCCGTTCATGACATTACTGTTCAGTTTCTGCTGTGTTTGTGATTACTTGGTGGAGACTTTTGTTTATGTTTTTATTTGGTACTAGTGTGCAACATAGAGCGCAAGTATGTTCCAGACCCCCCCACTGACGAGTTGTGTTGACCCAATGTCTCAAATCCTCATTCACGGAATGAATGAATGCTTGAAAAGTCTGATCTGTCTCAACTGTGTCCTATCATAAATAAAGTGTCAGTTTATTTATGATGATGGCTTGGATCTCATTTGAGGCTTTGACACAAAGTCTTGTTTTAGGCCCAAGCCTTTTTTCTTCCTCCTTAATAGCCCCACAGTGATTGGACTGGTGTTACATTGACTGACCACAAACTGTTGCATCTGCTGACTAGCTGCTTTTGATGGAGACGGACTTAAATGAAGTCCAGATGGGTTAACACGTCACTCTTACCTGCTTTAGTGATACTTCTTGTTGCACCTGTAATGGCCAGTTGATCCTCTGCTCTGGTCAGTCTGAGTCTTCTGAGTACTACTGAGATGGTCTGTAATCCTGTCCTCAGCATCCACAGTTGTTATACAATAACACAAAGTCTGCTAAATCCCTCCTCTCCAAATCTGCCAGTTTGTTTAAACAGCTTTCATTTCACTTTCAAGTAGATTAAATACTGTTTGCTTTTGGACAAAAGTGCCTCTCATTTTTGTGCAGCATTTCCTCCTGTGTTGTAGGTTCAAGACCAACTTTTAATCTCTTCATTTGCTCCTGTTTCCTTTTCTTTCTGAGGTTGTATGTAAGATGTTTAGCTAAGACTTAGGTTAGATTAGATGGCGTTTAAAAATACGTGTGTGGTGTCTTTGGCTTCCCGTTGCTCCCTGACTCTCCCTAAGTCCCCTGCCTCACTGTGCGTGCTCCACTAATCATTTCCCTTTCACACTTTTTCTTTATAGTGTGCAGTTCTTTAACTCTTCCATCTGCCCTTCAACCTACCCCATCTCTCACTACGGGTGCCACCATAAATGCCCTCCCCACCTCAGTTTTTCTTAGAGTGAGTGAATCTTAAAAATGTGTGCATTTCTTTAACTCCTTCCCTTACTCCCTCCCTCTGTCCCAGCCCAGCAGGCCCTATCCAAACGTTCAAGGACAAATCTGAATATCCCCTTTCACCGTTTAAGTGTTAAAAGCCTGGCGGTGCTGGGTGTTATCTTAACGCGCCTTGCCGTGCCATCATCAGAGCGCGTGATGAAAATGGCTGTGATGATGCTAAAAGAAAAAAAGAGGAGGGGGAGGAAAAAGTAATAATCAAATATGTTTTTCAAGGGCACAGTGACCATTTGCTGGAGGGAAATTATCCCAGTAGTTAAGCTAGCTCACTCCGAGCCTGGTGGAGTTGTGAAAGTGGATGCGTTTGTGTGTATAAGTGTGTGCAAGTGTGCATGGTTTATTACTTCAACTTGATGCGTGCGTGCTCCACTTTCTGTATCTCTTTCAGTATATGTATCTGAATGTTTTTACAGGCAGATTTCATTGTTTCAACCAAAAGATTGTCAGCAGCTTCCCAGTGTGCATTCCTCTCTGTTTGTGTGTGAGTTTATCATTGCCAAAAGCCCCTCATCAATGATGGGTAGCAAATGGCCAACAGTAGTGGATTCCAAACAGCAGCGTCTGGCTGCTTTAGAAGATTGAGTGCTCTCTGAACACAGGAAGACATTTCTCTCTCTGTTAATGTATTTATGATGATGGCTTTTCTATTAGGTTTACTTTAATGACTGGCAAGAATAAAACCAGAGGCTGTCAGGAACAGCCTGTGTGTGTGTGTGTGTGTGTGGGTGGGTGTGGGTGTGTGTGTGGGTAGGAGAGAGAGAAATAAAAATTAATTAAAAGACAATGTCCACATAAGAGCGTGGAGGAAATTCAGCTCACATGCACAAGAACACACACAGACTCCTTCACGTTTCTTTAATATAATTAGTTGCAGTATTAGTTGGGTGAAGTGTTTTAATTGTGCCATATACCTACATACACTACAGAGGATGTTGGTCTTTAGTGGCCCATTGTTAAAGTAACAGGGGCAGGACATTTCTCTGTTAATTGTTGACTCCAATTTACTTTCATTATGCAATTGACTTCCAAGAAATAAAATGATAGTGATGATAAAATGAATATGTGTAATTGGATTCTGTCGATATGTTGATATCGAGAGTTTTTCTTTCATGTGCTGCCTCACACTCTCGGCTGCTAAAGTGTTGAAGTTGTTTATTCTGAGTTTTGGAAATGCAGGAAGGTCTCACTGTAGAAGTTGTACAGAAGGCTTGAAAATATTTTATTTGGTTATAGAGATTCTGGAGAACTTCTTTGTACTGGCCATCACCCATAATTCCAAAATTCATTGCTGACAGTGATGGATAACCTGGATGTGGAGGCCCGTGGGTCATTGTGCTGTCAGATGCAATGTCTCTGGCAGACCGTGTGAAGATTGGATAGTTGAGGTGTCTGCTCTACGGTGCTTATATCCCTATCAGGGATAAACAGTCCGTGCCTGTAATTGAGGGAAGGTCATCTATCCAGCTCGGTGCATGTGAGGATTTATTCGTCATGTAAACAAAACTTTCATTTTTATGCTTGATTGTTTTGAGGTTCATACTTTATGACAATATGGACATGTCTTTTAAATGCTTTGTCACCCTCTTAACTCATTAAGGTGATCATTTCTTTATCACCTTGTCTTCTTCCATTCGAGCCTTTCTCTCTCGGGTTTCTCACATACACTTAAACACACGAGCAGATGCTTGCTGTGTCTCACTCTTCAGTGAATCCCTGTAGAGTGGTGACAATATAAGTTCCACCAAAGCATTTACCTAAGCTCAGCACACACACACACACACACAAACAAACACTGAGGACTCATACTTGCTAACATGCACATACACACAAATGCACACAATGTCACACACACCCAGCTGGTATAATGTTGAGATAAAAAAAAAAAAAAAAACAACATCAGAAAGACAAGAGGACAACCAGTCAGCTGGGAGAAGAGGAGGTGTTTATAAGAGTGTGTCTTTCATTATGTGTGCTCTTGCTACTGCAATATTCACGTGTGTGTCCACAGGGAAACTCTGTGAGAAAGTCAATCCACTGTGATTTCATCCCTCAACATGACACTTAGTCTCGCCCCCTCGGAGCACAAAGTGTGCACATGCACACCGTGTGCCGGTGAGTCCAACCACCAATGGATTTTTGGGGCTGGTACCATTTATATGTTTCGATGAGACCTGTTTATAACAAACACATAGTGATAAATGTACTTGATTGTTTGATAAGCAACCTTTACATTTATTTATTCATGACTTAGGAAGATAATGTGAAGCTGGATGTCACAGGGAATTAAATTACCATCCGAAGTAACAATAAACAACTCGCAGGAGAGAGATGGTCGAGATAAAATTAAAAATTAAAAACAGAAATGGCATCATGAACATAACGTATGTTGTTAATATACATATTCTGTTACTGATGACTTGTTCGTTCTGTTTTTTAATGAAACGCAAGATATTAGAAGCTTTCTCAAGTTTTCATTTAAGTACATTATCGAATTAAGGTCAAACTAAAAATCTTTTTATTTTAAAATAAATCCACACATCTGTGCCATTAAATAAGCTGCAAAAAGTGCATCAGCGTTGATTTCCTTCATTTGTGTGAGCATATAAACGTGTGTCAGAGTAAGATTCTTCCATGTGAGTATCTGTGCGCTGGTATGCATGCACAACACTTGCTTTGCACTTTGTGCCAAACCCCTTGTAATATATTCTGGTATTTAAAAGTGTTTGGTTTGTTTAAAGTTGTGGAGGGGTTTTGGTCTCCTAGAGAGCTCGGATCACCCTAATCCACAACACACATTTTTATCAGTAGTTCATTGGCAGCGCTAAATATTGACTTATCATTAAGTGGAATGACTGAAACCCTAATAATAATTCACGTTGTCTAAGCACCTTGTGTTGACGCGCTGCTCCCGATGCTATTAACGAATGTATGCAAATCCAACACAAATCTGAAGATTAGGGCTGAAGCATTCTGCGATGTAAGAGAGAAAACAAGAGGTGCGTGATAAAGTGTAGCAAACACATACACACACATGCATAATCTTGCACACACAGCTTATAGACAGAAAGCGAAAATAGGAGTTGTGTGTGTGTGTCAAAACATAAATACAAATGTGCAATCATGTCACACACACACCTGTACACAGATAACGCTCGCAGAGCGTTGGATCGGATTTCTGCTGAATGTGTGATAATGCAATAGTGAAGTTTAGCTGCAGAACAGTAAACAAACGACATATAAAGTGAGGTGAGAGAGTTAAAATGGAAGGAAATGAAGATATGAGATGATGAGGAGAGAGAAAGAAGCAAAGGCATGGTCCAAAGACATGTAAGAGGAGAAGAGCGTGGCTAAAAGGCAGACAGCTGTAGAGATGTTGGAAAAAACTGTTCACAGGAACGCTGCAAAGACTTTAGTGGACTTTAGTGATGAAGTTGAGAAAGTTTAGAGCTGCCATGTTTGAGCAGGGCCATGTCATATGATACAGAGAAAGACTTTCTCTCAAGAGATTGGACGAACAGCCTAGATGCACATGTAAATGAGAAAAAGCTGGGACTTGTGGAGGCCCTGGCATCCTGATGGAAGGGAGGACTAGAGGTGAGGATGCTGAGAGGACGAGGGATAAGTGGAGAGAAGCTATTTTGGAAAAGTGTTGAGCTGTTTATTTGCGCGTCATTGAAGCTGAAGTAAGGCGCTGGGGGAATTGGCCACCAAGCCCCCACTCTGCAACAGCTGCTGCTGCTAAGTGAGTTAGTAGCCGTCAGACTGCCTTTATGTCACACAATCACACACATACACATGCATTTCCCTGTCACATTGTGCCTGTGATGGATACCGTGAGGATATAATGCACTGCAGCAGCGTAGCAGAATATATGTGCCATTCTCCACTTTCGGCCTTTAAGTGAAATGATTGCTTAAATTAACAGCATTTCCGCTGTTCAAAGAGTGAATGCTGATTAGGGTGTTAAACAATAAGTTATTTATCACTCCACAACTAGCAGCAGCCCCATTAAAGGCTGAGGCCTTGATACAAAGCAATGACTTTAGTGTAATGTCTGCTGTCAAAGGAAATGGGCACCGCAGCTGGGGGTAGATAGTGCCACAGAGCAGCATGTCATCAACTGCTGGGATAAATTTTCTAAATACCTTATGAAAGTCAAATAATTTTAAATCAAAACCGAACAAAATCCCAAACTGTCTTTGAGTCAGATTCAGAATGAGAAGCTTCTACCGTTGTGCTTCTCATTAAAATACAATTTGTCCTTCTACTGTTGTGATATTCTAGGCATGCTATGTCATGCTCATTTATATTTCTAATGCGTCCTCATAGCATGTGGCTGCTGACTCAGTATTAAAGCAGAGTAATATTATAGCCTCAATCCATTGTCAGGCCAAAGCCCTAGCTCTCAGCCTAGCTCCTCTGATGTCACAGTAAGTACCTGTAATTATCAGGTCAACCGAAAGGAAGGCAACCTGTTTACCTGCTGTCTCTTTTTTGTTGGTCTCGCATTGGAGGTGAACTCAGTTTTATTTCTCAGTCAAACTTTAGTCAAACACACACAGGCATCAGTGTTTTCTGAACTTCCTTCCCAAGTTTCAGTATAACAATTGTATCATTAGCTGCTTCACTGGAGACTGTTATAATGAAGCCCTCCGGAGAGTGTTGACAGTCACCTGCTAGCTCATAGTTTACACCCAGATTATGAACATCCATCGTTTTAAAACATTTTGTATAAGTAGAAACAATGATGTGACTGTAACGAGGTCAAAAGAGCAACAACAAACAGAAAAAAAAGTTTCAACCTAAATGCTTATATTACAGTGTATTGATTCATTTTAAAGCAGGAGGTCATGAACAGAACTGCAGCTTATATTTTACATCTGAACTGTTCATTGAATATGTAATTTATATGGTATGTTTGTCAGAACACATACAACACCCATTTTCTGATGAATGCCTTCGTCCATTTAAAAACGTATATGCGTGTGTCATCGGCGTAACTTCTGTGCTTGCTGAAAACTTTTATCGAGGAATCTGTTAGTGGCAGTCTACAATATCAACATACATTACTAATCTTTCTACTTCATAGCTGCCAGCACCAAAACAGTTTTTAATTTGTCAGTCATTCAAAGTGATGCAACTTACTTGGATTTGAAATATGGAGACGTATAGCAAGTAGATGCTTGAATTTTGATATGCACCTGCAAAACATACATAGAAATAGAGTGATATCATGTATTTTGAATGTCACCTTGCTGCTGAAGGTGAAGTGGTGGCAGACATCGCCTATCACTGTCAGAGATGGCAGCTCTCAGGAAAGCACACTTCCTTTCCCGCTGTACTTTTCTATCACTGCTGTGTAGATAGATGAATGCAGGTGTAGCAGAGGAGGGACTGTTGGGTAAATACAGATCGTAGAGAGGAGGGACAGGGACTTTGCTAAGTGAAGGGATAACGCATTGTAGGCTGCATATTTTTTACAGGTGAAAGAAGACAAAACGGGAGCTGATGATTTTAAAATGAAAATGTGGCCAGAACAATAATCTGTTGCACATTTTCTTGTCTTTAGGTTTTGTCTGCTGTGGTCAGCAGTATATGAACTCTTCAACCTCTCTTTGCTGTGTGGGCAAAGACAGGTATCCCACAATCCGCCCTGCTGGCAACGCCACAGTGACACTGCAGTGCTGCGGGTCGAATGTCATACATCAGGAGGAAGAATGCTGCAATGGGATTGGCTACAACCCTCAACGGCATGTGTGTGCTGATCGACCCACCCCTGGCTTGACAATACAGGTATGTGGGATATGTTTGTCTTTTTGGTAATGCTAAATAATGAATGTCTTCATAAGCAGTAACTGCTCCTTATACTGTGCATCTTTTCATACTTTCGTAGAGTTTCACTTTATTTCCTGTCTGTCATGTGTGGTGGATGCGGCCCGCTGTATTTTAGAAACCACCGTGGTTTGGTTTCACCCACATTTATGTGTTTTACATGCGCAATCAACCACATTCAAATGGATTGTATATCACTTACTTTAGTTGCTGTCTTATTTTTAATGAGCATTCCTTCATAGTGGACTGTATATCAGTCATCTCAAAAACAAATATTTCTGCTCTTTCTTTAACGTACAGTGACATAGTAACAAATAATCAAAACCTTATTTTTCTAGATTTCCAATGAAAATTGGAGTTTCTTCTGCTCTCTCCTCTTTTTATAAATCTAATACACGTTGTCACATCAGGACTTGAGGACAGGGTCATTTTCCATTTGTCAACCAGGGTCATGTGGTGTTTGTATGTTCCTAAGTCAGCATGAAAAATGCACACGCAATGACAAAGAGTAGGAGCTCTCATTAGCTTTAATGATGCCATTAAGGACCATGCATACAACACACAATCACACACCGGTTAAATTCAGCACGTTGTGTGTAAGAAACAGTGACGTTACACAACTTTAAGGTTCTGTGCTAGTAATTTTGTACAGAACATCCATTGAGACATAATGTTATGTTGACATGATACTGTTCTCCCGTTTTGGATCCTGCTCCTTTGACTCAGCTCTTAACGTCTCCATCTCCTCACCACGTCTTCACCCCCGCTCTTGTTTCTATCCCTCCTTCTGTCTCTTCTGTCCAGCACCATTGTCTGCAGGGCACCGTATGTCCTGCAGCCGCAGCATCTACAGCTTACTGTGGCTCCTGTGACCTTGATCCATCTATGACTGCCTGCACATGGGTGCTGTCCGCGCACACGCTCTCCACATTTTACCTGCCTTCGATCAGCGCCACACAGGAACCTCTTCCAACAGGCCTGTCTGTGGTTACAAACGGCAGCGATAACGCGTACAAAATGGCAGACGTGTACAGTCACGCACACACTGAGAATGTGCACCATGACGGAAGCCTGTGTGAGTCACATGAAGAAGTAGTGTACAGCGGAGATGCCAACAAATACACCTACACAGGTAATCAGTGGGTTGTTTGTGTTTGTTTTGTTGTGTTGGTGTGCATCAACAGGAAAACTTGACTTAATTTTTTTTTTTTTTTTCTTGAAATTTTCCTTCATCCAATGAATGTCAGATAGGGAAGAATCTGCTTTTCTGATGATCTACCTGTTTTACCACCTCTTTAAAACTAATTCACTGTTTTATCATCATACCTGAAAAACTATTGTCCTTGTACCATTGAGGGGCTTTCGTCTCCTAAATATTCCTCTTTAAATTACTGAAAATATTTAGTTTGTAGTTTGAAGTACCAAATAAAGCCAGCTGAGTGAGATCAC
This sequence comes from Echeneis naucrates, assembly GCF_900963305.1. Taxonomy (NCBI): domain Eukaryota; kingdom Metazoa; phylum Chordata; class Actinopteri; order Carangiformes; family Echeneidae; genus Echeneis; species Echeneis naucrates. The sequence goes on along the minus strand of NC_042513.1, from coordinate 21,410,392 downwards.
ACAAGTCGTTTGTGTTGGCCTTCCACCTTGGACTTTCCTCTTAAAGCATAAAATTATTGAGTCAGGTCAGCAGCAGCATTACTCATCAGCTAAGTTAATCAAAGAGTCATATTTTAAATCAAATTTGTTCAACAACACAACAATCACTAATATCTCCTCTGTTGTGAGCATGTGTATGATTTATCATATATCTGAGTCTTGACAGTTATTGTTATCGACTGTGTTGCCATATAAGAGAAAATGCACAACAAATAAAGTTAAAGATGGATTTGACAGATAGCATTATTGTTATTATTTTAAAATGGTATTTTTACTTGTCATCTTGAGTTCTTCTGGGTATGATAATCATATTGAAGATCTGATGTTGCTATAGCCCAACACACAGAAACCAATTGTGCATTTGCTCTAAATGCGTGAGCCGCTACAATCAGTGTGCTTTGGAGACAGATGCCCTTCCACATACTCACACACAGACCCACACCAAAGCAGCTGCTGCAATGTACATTAATCGCTGTAACGTGGTAACTCTCTCTGTGCTGTACACTTGTGTGTCATTAAAACTTAGAGATGGGCGCTTAAAAGCCATTTCATTGTTCTGTACTGTTTATCAGCCCATAGGGGAGGGGCGTATTTGTGTGTGCGTCAGGCTTTTTAGTCCATCCACAGTATGTACCTGGGTAGTTATGGCTGTTTAATCAAGACTAATTGTGTTTGTGTGTGTTATATGTGTCTCTGACATTGTAATTACATCTCTTTTGTGTGTATTTGTCTCCATTTAGTTACTATTTAAGTGTTCCTCAGTCATGAGTGTGGTTTTGTGTATGTGTTTCTTTTATTTTGTGTGTGTGTGTTTTGTGGTTGGGGGGGGGGGGGGGGGGGGGCATGGGGTGGATAGGATAAGAGTTTCTAGGTGATGCTGTGACACCATCTGGGCAGAGGCACATAAAGCTGTCACCACCTACCATACACCAGATGTTTCTCATGCACACACACACAGACTCATGTGATACTCTGCTATACTTCTCTGGGAGAAAACCCTCAGCGTCACATGTGCACCACACTATACTCTTTACTGTTATATACATTGTGCTCACACACAATTCATACTTTTTGCTGTCACTTTTCAACCCAACACAATTTTTAGGTATATATATGCAAACACATTAAACGTTTTATTTACATGTGTGTCACATTGTGTGTATGCTGCCTCAGTTATCACAGTAGTAAAGACAAGAGTCCCAGAATGGTGGTTAAAACATGGTCTCATTTCCAACAGTAACCCCCAAACACTCATAAAACTAATGCACATGTGTGTGTAATTGTATGCACCTGCATCTGTATGTATAGATACACCTCATCAGAAGGGTCCTAACAGCCCAACTCCCAGAATACCTCCGACATGGCCCGACATCTACAGCTATTCACCAGTGATAGTACATATATTTCATGTTGTGCATGTTGATATAATGCCCACATTGGCAACACAACTCCCAGTCCAGCTGCATTGATGGACTTGGACCTATTGTTATGATGGCATTTTTCATAGGCCCATCTGCCATGTTGTTCATGAAAAGCATATACCGTGCACAAATGAATCAGAACTATGGTGCTACAAGCTAAATGTGTAAACAGTTTGGTGAGGACAGAATATTATGAATACCTTCTGTGTTAGACTCATGGCACTTCCTGACACCGCTTATTCCCATGAACAATTAACATTCATTAAAATTACACCATCATCATGATTGTTTCTAATCTAAAACAATCTCTTTATGAGCTCTCTTTTCTTTCATTCCCACATTTTAATGAAAATATGGGCTCTTTCATATCAATCTTGTAACAGAATGATTTATTCTGTACTAGAATTATGTGGCTTTATTATCAGACATAAAGTCTGTGTTATGGTGTTGGTAAATGACAATATCCATGAAATGCTGTATTGAGACTCTTGTGTCCCCTCCTATTTTAATTTTTGGTCTCACTTGGTACCTTTCTTCTGTCCTTTCCCAACTCTTAAATAGACTCCAACCTCGAGCCGTTCACCACCTATCAGTATAGAGTGAGAGGCTGGAACAGCTTTGGAAAAGGCTCCAGTAACATCACAACAGTGATCACCAGTGAAGACAAACCGTGGGGCGTGACACCGCCCCGCTGGAGTCGCCTCGGTGAACGAGATGACATCATCCACTTGCAATGGCAAGCACCCGCCAGACCCAATGGTGTGTAGATGTGTGTGCATGTGTGTCCCACTAGTGATAATAAAATAATAATCAGTAGGGAAGCTGATCAACTTCAGTACAGGGCAATTCATATTGTATATTCTGTGACATTGATTTTCAAAAACGAACCCTTTTTTCCCATTTTACCAGGGGAGGTCACCCACTATGTTATACTGCGAAATGGACAAGAACGTTACCGTGGTGATGAATATAGTTTCACTGATGTGGGTGGGATCAGGCCTTTTCAGGAATACAACTACCAGTTAAGGGTCTGCAACCGGGCTGGCTGTACTGACAGTGCACAGGTAAGACTTTGGATTTTTGTGTGAGTGCAAAAATCCAGTTTTTCATTGCTCATTTCACAGTTAGCTTATTAGCGTTATGCTAACATGGACGGGAGTGGCAGGGGGAAATGAAAAGTACGGAGTTGGGCTGGTCAGTCTCATAAAGCTTTTAATCCCTGAAGCAGCTCCAGAGAAAACATATGAATTAATGTTTTGTCCCTCATGAAGAGCTCTGTTGGCCTCTGTCTTTCTCATACCAACCCATCCACACACACACACACACACACACACATACACACTCTTTCCAAAACGTTGCTCTATTGCAGCTCCCCTTTTCGTAAAGACATTATTCCCCTGTATGATTATCTGATGACTCCTCTAAAGATGGACTGAGCTTCATTGACCTAAGCACCACTTTACTCTGTAGTTTTGATCTTGGTTAAGTTATCTAATTTAAGTGTAGCACTTGAATGAAGAGAAAGGGAACTGAAAAAAGTGTGTTTGTGTGTGTGTGGAGGGAAATCACACGACAGCGCTGCTTCCTTCTTCCTGTAATTACTTGTTGAGTTATTAGTAGATGAAAAGAGAAAATGCATACGTTGATGTGTTTGTAATATCAAGGAACAAATATCTGCTTCATTGTCACTTATTACAAAATAATCAACTAAATAGTTGCCAAACTTATCTGTTCTTCAATAAACCGCCCAGTCTGAAAAACATACTCATCATTGTAATCTCTCAGATTAAGTTTTATCTGATGGACTGCTGTCTGATTTCTTCTGTAACTTTTTCTTTTCTCTGTGAAGAGGAAATTGCTTCTACATTCAAACTTTCTGCTGTATTTACAACAGTAACCTTGCAGCATTGGTCTTCTGCCACTGCTCTGATCTATTGTGTGGTCAGGACCTTTCATATAAATGGCTTTTCACCCTTTTGTGAAAGCTGCTTTGGATGCTGATGTCCAAACACTGTATGCATCATAATTCAGGGTCAAAATTGTTGCAAGTGATATTTTACAAACTGTAAACCTGTCTGACTGCGGTTGAAATTGCAATGTATGATGTTTCCACACAGTGTGAACTCTGTACTGTGCCCGTGTTGGAACAAGTTGTTATTTAGCCTTGTTTCCACTCTCCCCCTGAATGCGAAGCTCTTGATTTGCTGAGCCAACCTGATGTTTGTGATAGCGTCCATAATAGCTTCACACAGAACTCCCCCTTGCTATCTTTCTGGCTGTAGCAGAGCTGATATCACCACAACAATTAATTTCTCTGGCTTAGAGGTGATGAAAGCTCACGTTGAAAAATGTCTTTGTGGCTTTTTTTTTTTTTTTTTTTTTTTTTTTTTTTTTTTACGCTAATTTAACATCTCATTATTTTGATGAACACATTCTTACATAAAGAGGAAGTCTGAAGCGTTGTCAGTTGGGGATGGATTGATAATAAAGGGTGAGATGGAGCTACAGTTTGTTGAACTAGTTGGGAGGACTTGAAAGATAAATATATGATGGATGGATTAATGTATACAATAAATGAATGCTGGGGAGAATGATGACAAGGATGAAATAGGACTGAATGGATGTAGAACACAGATAAAGAAAGGAGTGGTATATTTCAGAAAGATAGAGAACAAAACACACAACAATTTTCATGCGCACATTGTTATTCTGTTAGTCCTCTAAATATTTATTTTTTTCTATCTCAAAATGTACTAGAAGACTTATAACATGTTGATTTGTGACAATAACTGCATTTCCATTCTCACTCTGCGTGTCTCAACCAGTGGGTGAAGACTTAAGAAGAGCTATGCACTACTGCAGAGTGATGAGCCATAGCTCTGGATACTGGCTCTTTGTGTGAGAATGTCCAGCTCTGTCTGTTGGCCTGGAAACTGAAAATAACCATTTAAGAACAAAAATAATTGTCTCCATTCAGCAGGGAGCAACAGGAGAACTCTGCATGCACATACAGAAGTCTGAGACCTCTTTTCCGTTCACATGAATCAGGAAGTGGTCTCGGACCTTTGGATCCCACCGTACCCTTGTGAGGCTGTACGCAGTTACACAAATAAACTCAATCTTTGTCTTCCATGTTCTCTCGGTCCAGCTCTCTGTTTCACACATACATATGTTCAGCCAAAGCAGCGCACACTCCCTGCAGAGGGTGGAAAGGGAGTGAGTTGGAATTAGTTTGTACACCAGTGAAAATTGGCCAAACAGTCCCAATTACGGACTAACTTGGGCTAACCTAATACACCACTGCAATTACCTGGCATCAACCCCCTCACACACACACACACCCACACACACAGACACACACAGGCACAGACAAACAAACGCCGGCACACACAAACACACACCTGCTGTGACAACAGAAGGTGCTGATCTAATACGGTTGGTCACTTAGAGAGGAAGGAACAGTGATTGGTTCTTCTCTGTCTTGACATCTTTTTGTCCAGTTCTTTCTGCTATTTGTCTGCTGTCATTCCTCATCGTGATGCTGCGCCCTCCAGTTTCTCCAAACTGTTTTTTTTAAACCTCTTTCATCGTCACACATTCCCACAAAACACAAGTTTCTCTTTTACAACAGCTGTCATCTGGTGTCCAGCGTTCCCCCTCTCTATTTTCACAATCCCATTTTCTTCTGTTCCTCCTTTGTCATGTTTGCACAGTATAGATTAGATATTTGGTCTACCTTCTCAGCAGATTGTAAGATACATACACCAGTTTTCTTTAATCAAACAATATTCAAGAGAGGTTTTTCAGCATTTGTTGCAGCCCAAAGAGAGGCCAGACCAACTTGGTGCATCTCATCAGCATCCACATTTGACTGTAATGTCCCTGCACTTACCTGCTGCTCATCACCAGGTCCTAACTCTGTTAGAGCTAGGTTGTCACCCAGAGTATTTGGAGTTGAGTTCACTTGTATTGTATGGCTTTGATTTTATTTACTTTTCAGAAAAAATCTTGACAGGTGTGTGAGTTTAAAACGTACTGAAACGCTCACTACCCTTGCCATCTCTCTTATCTTCTTCTCTCCCATCTTTGTTCCTTCCTCTCCTCCACCTCTTTGTGTTAGTGTGTATGGACCTGGATGTGTTTGTGTGTGCACACGCATGTGTGTCTCCTTAGTTGTAGTAGCAGTCTTCTAATTGCATAGCACCGAATGGGACAGGTGGGGGAAGTGCTAGTGACAGTCTATTAAGGCAGGATATCCCTGTTGCCATTAGCAGCAGATTGTCCTGTGATTCTGTGGTCTCCACATTCACCCAGCGTTTGCAGCCACCCACAGATACTCCACTAGGAATATACAATAACGTGGTCACTGACAACACAACTGTACTAACAATTTTTAGTATGGCCCAGATCTAACAGGGATTGCTTTATTTTTTTGATGATGATTATCAAAAAATGATTATTTGTCTCACAGAGTAACATATTTTCTCCTCCTTATTTTTGGGAAGAAATGACACCAGCACCAGTACCTCTTCTCTTACCTGCTGTCTTTATCTGTATGTGGGTACATAAGGCTCTTTGTTTGCTACCATGTCCACATTTGTGTTTAGGTGGTGGCAGTCACAGTCCAGGGCGCCCCAGAGGATCTACACCCTCCAGTGCTAACAGCTATAAGTCCTTCCTCTCTTCATGTGAGCTGGTCTGAACCTGCTCGTCCCAATGGCATCATACAGCGGTACCACTTGAACCAGACAGGTGTTGGAACCATCGTTACACATACTGATGGACCCAGAAATTATACCGTGACTGGTAAGATACATTTTGGATAATTCTGTTGCTATCTGCTCATTTTTTATTCCTGCTTCTCCAATCGTTAACTCTCTTCGTCTCTACTTTTGTCTTCCTGTATATTCTCACCCTTCTTGTCCTGTCTTCCTGTCTTCAGTTCTTTTGCTTCCTGTTTTTCTCTTCTGCCATCTAATCTTGCTTCTAGAGCTCACACCTTTTTCTTCCAACCTCCTCTATCTTCCTACCTATCATCTTCACCTCTCCTCACCTTCCCCTTTCTATTGTTTCCTTTGTCATGCATTTATTTATGTATGCTGGTCTCTGGAAGCCATCTAATAACTGAATTTACACCTGATTCCCACCACACTCTCTCTGGGCCAGCCTCTTATATCGACACAAATATATGCACACACACACTCACACACACACACACTCACAAAAGACACAAAAGCACAATGAGAACCGACACATACTCAACCACAGTGGAGACATGGACACAAGACCAGGCTCACATACACACTGGATGGAAATACTGTTATATACCTCTGAACTTTAAGTACAGAATTAAGAATGGCGAGTATTATTTGATATTTCCTATAACCAGATAATTTAATAAAAGGTCCGCATAACAACAGCAATGAAATTCATTCATGTAGTGAAATAATACACTCATAGAATATGCCCTGACAACAATTATTGGTACACTTTGGACAAGTTTAAAATAGTTTGTCCAGCAGAAAAACAGATTAAGAAAACCAGCTGAGAAATTGAAAACAGTTGCCAACAAACAGCAGAACAAAGTTCGAGACACAGAGCAGCAAAAACACACTCTAAAGTAAAGCAGACACACAAACAGAGGTATTGCCTTGTCGTATTGTCATGTACATCTGAAGACAGACATGGTGGTGTAAGGAACTGGTGATTTGTGAGTCTTGTTTTATCTACCCTGAGGAGCCGCAGTATTGCTGGCACTCTGCCATCACACACACACTGCATGAAGCAGTGTTTAACAAAGGTTAGTTGCCTGTATGAAACAAAACCTAATTAGAGAAAACAGACTAATACAAATAGATTAATACATGATGTGAGCTGATAGTTTTATCAGGACTTTTGTGACCAGAATAATCCACTAAAAATATTAACCCTTCAAAGGTCATTTGCCTCCTTTTAAATTTCTATATATGTTTAAGTGATGTCACCATCTGAAGCTAAAATGCACTGGTATTTTCCCTTCACAGTTTCTCTGCTGTGCTTTGGCCTCAGACCAGGTGTCAGCTTTGCCAGTAGCCAATAGACTATTCCCATGGTGCCTGTGGTTGGCTTGTTTGGTCAGGAGTTGTGTGCACATGAGCATGTGTGTTTGTATGTGTAGGCATGAGGCAAAGCAAACAATGCCAAATAGAGATGGTAATGTGTTGTAATACTGTACCAGCCCCATGTGCCAGTGTAAGCAACCAGCATGCATGTGTGAAATTTCCCTGTACCCCAGTGAGACACTGAAGAACCCTGCATGTTCAGCCAAAACCACTACTCTGCCAGTCAGCCACTTTCTCTGTCTCACTGTCTCCCAGTTCTCTCTCACAACACATGTACACATGAGCGATATGTTTTGGTTTTAATCTGTTGCAGTGGATTATTTTTACATACAACTAAACTGTAACAACAAAGGATTACATATCAACTTTTTTTTTTTTTTTTATTGCAAATGCAGGTTAATCAAAAACACTTGAACTGTTTGCCCTGCAGATCCGCTCAGAGCAACCGTACTGAAGGAAATAGGCTTTGTGTAAACTTTCTTTGTTTTTCCTAAGTTTATTTAGATGAACTCAGCAAACCTTATCAGACAAAATGCATGTAAATCCTACAGCTGTTCTGCTGTCATTGAACAATTCCACATCAGGAGCTGAATTCCAGTAACAAAGTAACAAAATAAACGGGAAAATCAAATAAAGTGACAAAAGCCTTTGACAAACTTAAGTAGGGAGGATGCACAGAATGACTCTTTAAAAAGGAGTGGAGGAGAAAAGGAGAAAGGAATGGGACACATGAAAAGGTGGATGGATGTAAGTGTTTTCAGTGAAATATGAACAGAAATAATTGCTGCACTACTCCCTCATCCTTAATTTTTAATATGCCATTATTCATCTTCTCTGTGTCTCCCTGTCTCCCTGACGGCCCTCACCACTTTCCGAGACAGACACTCAAACAGACACTCAAACAGTCTCTCAAACAGCAGGAAGTGGAGTAATGTGCTTTTTTTTTTTAGCCACAAAAACGTCGCTTTTAGATCGAATCACTCCTTCAGTGTTGTGACTTATTGGATCTGATGGAGCATTTTCTTTAGTCTGTAATGTATTTATAATTTATCATTTTTATCAAAAAAGTTTTTATAAAATTCATTCACTTTTATACAGTAACTCATGACAGACAGTTATAGTATTTTTTTATATATTATGAGACCAACAGTAACCAGCACTTCTGAGAGTACCTGTTGATTTGTAATTAACATATAGTATAAGTTGTTTAATTGTTTCTTTTAAATATTAAAAATGTGCAAGCTTATAATTCACATTTTTAATTTAGTCTAGAAAAATGAAGTTAGAAGAAAGGTTAATGTTCTTTCAATGTTTTGCTGAAAATTGCTGTAAAGCAGCAGCCTACATGGTTCTAGCCTCTTAAAATATAAATACAAATTTTTCATTTCTGCACTTTCCTGTTTATCGATGATCTGCCTCAGGAAAAGCAAGAAATAGACTCTTATTAATATAATTTTTAGCTGTTCTGAAAAGAGACAGTGCAACGAAAGAATTAAGCACTACTGTACAAAGACACCCCATGTGAATCGATATTAAGTATTGCCATCATTAGCTCACAATGAATTATTGCCTGCAATTATATAGATTATGGCATTAATCATGTGTTTAATTGGTCTTTTGTAGGCTCATTATTAATTCAGAACAGCAGGGAATAGAGTATGTTCTTTTATTTATTAATTCGTTTCCCCCCTCAGTCCATGCTGTGATTGGTCAATGTTATAGGTACAGGCATGTAGACATGGGAGAAAGAGTGGAGGAGATGGAAAACAATTTTTATCATATATCAGTCCTGAATCTTTCTTCTTTCAGTCGGGTCAGTGTTAAAGGAAGAGCCAGTGAACAATCACACCCTGTAGCACTCCTGTTAATTTTGTTTCTAACTTTAGTTCAGCAGGCCTGCAGGAAAACGGTGGAGTTCAGTGGCACAGTTAGTTATAGAGGTTGTTCTCTGAGATACAGTGGATCCATATTACTTAACTGAGCCAATCCAGGCTGAACCCCGTCCCGTGTTTCAGCCCAGAGTCTGCCCTTCTCTTGTTTTCCTCAGGAAAAAACACAGGGATGTGTAGTCAGAGATTTTAGGAGACTGCGACATGAAAGCCATTTTTTTTTCCCCTCATCATCCTACAGTCACATAAACTATATTTATGTGAGCAGAATCAAGAAAACGGATTCCATGGTTGCTTTGAACAAACATTTGTGTAAAGGTTCTATAATTTTCCAAAAGGTTATATCTTTTCTTTTCAGTGAAGAATGCACCTTCAGGTTATGCTATTTTTCTGAAATAAATAAGCATGGTTTAGGATAATGACAAACAAAATAAAGGCCATCATTGTCAAAACAATAGTAAACAAAAATGTAAAGGGTCTCCTTAAATCTCAGCGGTCTTCTTCCACATTTAGCTGTCTAGTCGTTTGTACTGTGGTGCTGCCACAAGAAAACACAAAGTATATAATCGAAAATGTCCTTGACCAACTGAGTGATTCATCATATTTTCATCTTTGGTCAGTTACGGTTAGGTCAGCTGAAGGTCATGTGACTGAGTTGGAGTTCCCCATTGGTTGCTGATGTTTCCAAATGATTTGGTTTCCTCAACAGAGTGTATTTGCCACCAGACTTAGAGACTTTTTTCCGAACAACACACGGTTTGACCTTGTTTATAGCTCGACCATGTATGTGTGACATCATGTTATAAAACTGTGATTTTAGCTTTGCAGAGCAGCAGCTTAGAATTGTCTTGGACAATATGTAGTTTTAGTGGGCCTTTAATGGATGTGTGTGTGTGTGTGTGTGTGTGTGTGTGTGTGTGAGAACCTGATCTCATTGCTCCATCCCAGACGGTCTGAGCATCATAGAGAGCCACAGACAGGAAGTCAAACTCTTAATTATTTAGGAGAGGTGTTATCAAAGCTTTCTTCCGTCTTTCTTCCCACTGATTTTCCTTTCTATTCCTTTCTTCAACATAATGCATCATCTGCGCTTTCAGATTTTCATGCAAGCACTCACTTCTTTTTCTTTCTACCTCTGTTTCTTCTTTCCTCCTGAGTCCTCCCGTCTTGTGCGTCATTGTACCACATCTCTTCTTCTCATTCCTTCTCTCTTCTCAGCTCTTTTTACGTTTCTCTCCTGCACTGCTCTCCTACGTCTCTTTGACCTCAGTATCACTCTCTCCGTCTCCTGTCTCTCTAACTGGACGGTGTATCAGGTGACTGGTGTGGTATTGCGGGTTGGGCCCACCATCCTATTAACGTGTCTAATGTAAACAGGACTTGGCAACCTGTCAATAAAATGTTGTTTTAAATCAGTTAGTTTTACTCTACCAGAGCAACACCAGCGCAGCCTGAAGACAACTCCCCAACAACAGTCTCACAATCAAGTCTCTTGTCTTAAGTGTTTGACTTTTTATTTGAATGACAGCCCCATCTCTTTCACACGTCTTCATGCAAAAGTCGCCCTCTCAGACAAACACGGACCGATCTCCAGTGTCCAGCTCTGACCATGATAGTGGCAGCGTTGTGTCTCTGTCTGTCACTTCAAAGAACCCTCCACCTGTTTTTCACTTCCCAGTGATCGCTGTTAAAATGACTGAAGCCTGCTCTGTCGTTCCACAATCACACACATAAGCATACGCACACAGACTTTTCTTCGCACACGCACACACCGTTGTTGATTTGTGTTGTCTCTCTCCAGCAGAACAATACTGCCCTCTTCAGGTTGTATGTTACTGATAATTTGAAAATACCAAGAACCAGAGGTGTTTGTATGCAGCTGCACATGCACATTGGATGAGATTTATAATTGTGCTTGCTTTGGTCTAAATTTAAAATAGCATGAAACAGGATGGTTAAAGAATCAGGTGATACTTCAGTGTTTTGTTTTGTTTTGTTTTTTTTTTTGACCTTTTAGAGTTCGCCTGTGAGCTCATTGCATTGAAGGTAAAAATAACTTTTAGGAGCATGCTCTCTGATCAGTCCACTGTGTCCCCTGACCTGAATTTAGGCTGCAATTAATAAACATCAGCAGCATTTTAAATAATTTTGGTTATTGAGTTTCTGCACACATTGTCACTAGTTCTGAAGTCATTGTCGCATGTGACCTGGTAGTGATGTACCTAAGAAATATTAAAACACAGTTGTCAGCCTTATCTGTCTCTATACACAAAAATGTAGAGAACGGTGACTGCTTTATTTGGTGTTGCAACAAATGGCATCACTTGCAGTGTAGAAATCATTTACTATGCTAGAGTGCACACTCGCATATACACACGCTTAGTTACACAGTTAAATAGTGTAACAGAGCCTTACGCTTCGACCCTGGTTCTTTCGTATGGCTGGCAGATTTTCTTTATTTAACCCAAACACGGGGCAACATTGTAAGAGCATTTGCACACACACGCTCACGTATACACACACATTGATCAGAGGTTGGGTTAAGCATGGCAGGCTGAAAGGCATGTTAAGCAGGCTAAGCAGTAGAAAGAGACGTGAGGAAACCTTGGTGAAGCACTCTGGTGTGCATTAGAGTGTGTGTGTGTGTGTGTGTGTGTGTGTGTGTGTGTGTGTGTTTTTTTGTGTGTGTGTGTGTGTGTGTGTGTGTGTGTGTATACATGTCCACTGCCGTATGTAGTCAGCACAGTGTGGATACTGGCATGCATATAGCAGCTGAGACACACAGCAGGACGTCTCTGTCTGTCTCTCAGACTCCAAATATACACAGTGGGAAGCAGCAATAGATAATTCAGATAATTAGCAAAATTATATGAAAAGGTCTCACGTGGTAAAATTGTTTTTCTTCATTAAATTACAGATGTGATTAATTTATTTAGTTTATTCATAATATTATTGATATCAATTCTATCTCAGATCCAGTGTTTAGGAGTCCCCCACTGTCTGTGCCTTTTAGTAGTAAAAATATAGGGAAAGCCTTTAAATGGATGAATATGTGCTTTTATGTTCAAGAAAAGCCAGAATCTACAGGCTTAGTTTCTGACTTTCTGCATATTAAAATATACTTGTGTAATTCCAAGCCAGAAATGATAAATGATAAAAATATTTATTACTTCACCTGAAATGGAGAAAGGCAGAAATGAAGAATTTAACACAATGTACAATGTGTCAAGCCTTGTTTTTGCAGCCATCCTTTTGAAATAGTCATTTTACTTCATTCATTTTTCTTGGAATTTGATTTGTAAGCTGTTGTACCCTGTCCACTAAGTGAATGACCATAAAATATCCAGTCAACTCCCATGACAGCATTAAGGATTTGTATCCATCCATTCATCGTCATCCATCCACTTAACACTGAGAACCAGACAGAAAATATATGTGAAGGGAAAAAGGTTTTGTATAATCAGAGAGCCCTCTAACTTTGTTTAGAACATGATTTTTATCCAATTCCTGTATTTACATCTCACTAAAATAAGTTCAGTATCACACCTAAAACTGATTGCCTGTGGATGCAGTGAAAGGATCATTCAGCCGGTATGTGATTTCTTTTAGACTGCATAGCAGGTGCCTATAAATAAATCATGTCTGAATGCTGTAGCCTAAACGCATACCAAGGTATCATAATTATCATAGATCAAAAGCTAATGACATTACAGCGTTGGACCGGTCCTATCCCATGTCAGTTCCGCGGCTGCCCATCTTTACGTTGTTTCATTATTGAGTTATGGCATGCATAATTTAACACCGACAGATATGGATCCATCCGTTGAGAGAGTGTGGAAGGAACGCAGGGAGGGAGAGTGAAACAGATAGAGAGTAGAGCCAGTGAGTGAAGATGAGAAGGCTTTCCCATCTTTTAACTTCTGTTTGTCTTCCCTTCCTCTTAAACTCCCCATACTGTATTTTTATCCCTCTGCACATTTCATTTCATCCATGCAATTTTTTTTATATTTTTTTTTTTTTTTTTGGTGGGGGGAGGTCTTTTGTTTTGCATATATATATATATATATATATATATATATATATATATATGTGTGTGTGTGTGTGTGTGTGTCTGCATAGTTCATATGGGAAATTTAAGTGTACATTTCCATCCTGCATGTAAGTTTAAGACTGAATCGTCGGGATGTTTGTAGCATTTATATTCACGCACATTTAATGCTACAGGTTTGGAGCCGTACACAGAATACAGTTTTGTGTTGGTGGCCTGTACTGCTGTCGGATGTGGAGCCAGCTTACCTTCCTCAGGATACACCCTGCAAGCCGCCCCTGCTGGTAAACACACTCCCACATACACACCCACACTTGGTAATATCCTGCAGGATTTGTAAACCTTCACTGAACGTACACATTTTTAGGATTTTTGGATTTCATGCAGTGACATTTATTTACAAATGAGTGGCCAGTCCAATCCCACAGGTTGTCCACGGATGTCAGATCCAGAAAAATGTCAGGCAGGAGACCGTATGATTTGAATGTGCAGAGCTAATGTCAAATATGAATTGAATACATGAAATCGAAATCATCTGTTTTTAAAACAAAAACAAAAAAAAGTTTTTATGTATAGTTTTGACTTTTTGTTGGTGTAGTTTATTGTTCTAATTTATATTATTATTAGAATTGTACCTATGTATGTAAAATGATTATATATCATTTTAATCATTTATTAAACATTGCTTTGTTTTTGTTTGTTTGGTTTTTTTCTTTTTTACAATCTGACTTCAGATATTTTTCCCCCTTTCCTGTCCGTCATTCATCTTCCTACAGGGCATTTTCCTGCCCTTAACATTTCTAGTTTTCTGTCTTCTTCCTGAATGTTGACTACATTAGAATGAAGCCTTGTTTTGTGGTCTTTTTAAAATGGCTTTGTTCATCTTGGATAATCTCCCCTCTTCATTTGTTTCATTTGTTTCTCTTTTTCATCGCCCCTCTCCTCTCTTCTTGTCCATGTATCCTTCCTTGATCTTTTCCATCCATCTGTGTTGTTTTTCCGAGCCTTCCTCTCTCCACTTCTTATACGTCTACTTTCTCTTCCTCTTCAAAACATTTCCCCACGTCTCTTGTGTCAGTGTTTCTATTCCATTTAAGTATCTCTATCTTCCCCCTCTGCTGCTCCTATATTGGATCTTTGTCTTGCATTCTATTTATTTTTATATGGGCCTCCTATTTTTTTCTATTTTAAGCTCCGCCTCTCCACCGCCACCACCCCACCCTTATCATTGTGTCTCAATGTCAGCCACAATGCCATCACACCATTTTATGTCATCTTAAATATATCTATCTGCGTGATTGGAATTAACTAATCTGCTACACGTCTGTGTCTCTATACTGGTGAACAATTCAATTTAGATTAAAAGTAAGTTCATTAAACAGTCCTCCTGCACACAGGCAAATTGTTTGTGTCCAAATAATTCACATTTTTTTAATAGCTAATTTCATTTTACAAAACACACCCTCTCTTGAGCTCTTGTCCTGTTTTGATTTCATTATAATTTCAGTTACTGTAAGAATGTACGACTGCATCACCTCAGTAATTAAATTTTAATTGTAACAAAAGTCACTGTTCTTAGTCTTTTAGCACCAGTGTGCTGTTTTGCACTTTGGTATATGAAGGAAAATGCAGTTCATAATAGGCAATACACTTTATTTTACAGGTAGCATCATTAAGATGTTGTTTGACATAAACAGACAATCTGTACCTGCACAGAAAGAGTCATGTCTTTTGAATTATGAAATAATAAAAATGATCACATAATAAATAATAATAATAGTATCAATATTCCATGTGTAATTAATAATAATGACATGCTAAGGCCCTGTTTCTTTTCCTCTCTTTGCCTCTCCAGGTGTATGGTCAACGCCTAGACACCTGGTCATAAACACATCTGCAGTGGAGCTGTACTGGGATCAGCCGTCCCAGCCTAATGGACACATCTCTCAGTACAGACTGAACAGAGACGGTCACACTATTTTTACCGGAGACCACCGTGACCAGAATTATACCGACACTGGACTCCTGCCAAATCGCAGGTGGATGCATTTACTTGCGCGCTTGCACACACAAGAATGCAACCACGTACATGCATGTGCTCACATGTGGAAGTCACACATGCATAAACACACTTCAGTTGTAGCGACATAATTAATCATCCCTGTAAAATCCTAATATTTCCCATTTGTGTGTATGCATGTGTGTGTGTTTATATTGGGCTCACCCTGTTTTAAAAGCTCTCCTATCATCCCATCCAAGTCTCTCCCTCAGGATTGGACTCTCTATATGTTTGTTTGTGTCATTTAATGGGCAAATATTTGACATACCAATGACAGATGCAAACATTACCACACGCACACACACATTAAAATTACCAATCAGATTTGGCTTTTGCTTACATACAGCATTGGAGCGTAGATTTTACTTGTCTGTTTATTTTCATTTAACCTTAATAATCCCTGCCTTTTTTCCTAGATGGATTTTCTGTTTTAATATGGGAGTTTAAAACGATACCCTCGCTCCTCCTCTTTCTCTTCCTCCTGTCTCCTTCTCGCTCCTCTTCAGTCCTCTTTCTCCGGAGACAGTTTCTCTTTACCCCAAATAGAATTCTTAGGATAACACGCCGCAATACTCCAATCTCCTATATGTGTGAAAGAGAAAGGGAGGAAGATAGGACTGCATGTGTGTGTGATGTTTAATTTTCCCTAATTCTAGATATTCTGCCAGAAGGCATTTCTGTCCCGACCCTTCATGTCAGTTGCCTCACTTCCTATTCACTTCTCTTTCCTCTCTCCCCTTCCCCTCTCGTCCTTGCTCACTTACCTCATTCCCTTCCTCCTTCCCTTCTTTTCCCAATTTAGCCCTGCGCCAAGAATTACACAGGGAGCACCGGCCCCATTATCCAGACAGACTTGTGTGTGTTTTTGCCTCTATGTGTGTGTGTGTACCCACACATGCCTTTCTGTGTGTGCATGTGTCTGTGCGTGAGACAACTCAAAGTGGCCATTGATTATTTATGACAATGTTGATTAGCTGTCACTTTGCTTCGGCAGCCCAGGAAGTGTCTAAGATGACGAGAGAATTAACCTATTCCCTCTGGCTGGCCCCGCAGGACACACACACACACAGCCACATCTCCAGCTAAACAGATGCAAATGCCCCACTCATCGATTACCTGTGCACGCACACACACACATACACACACACACACACCATTTTACTTTTCATATCCCAAGGCGGTGTTTACATTTAAGTAAATATCTTGCAGTGATGAAGTGTTTAAATTCATTCTCCCACTGAAACCTTATGCCACGATGAAATTCTCACTCTCCATCACCCTCACTTGCCGCTTTGCTCTTTCCCCCTCTCTCTATCTCCTTGACTTAGTTGGCGTATCTCAGTGAGGTGTATTTATTCATGTTTTTCTCCGTGTGTGTCCACGGGAGTAACATATGCATAGTTTTAATATGTTTTTCCTGACTGTGTTTTAACCCACTGCAGAGGTGCTAATGGCCTTCTGTTGAAAACGCTCTGCACAGGAACAATAACCCAACACCACCGACTATTAATGCATGTGTGCCAGAGTTTATAGCAAATTAAAGGCTTTTAATGTTAAATGGTGGCCCACTTAGACAGCTAATGTAGGCTTTAGCACCAGCCAGCCACGCGCTCTTAAAAGGGAAATCTATCTTATGATGTCATGGGCAGGAAAGGTAGAGTGTGGGTCGAGAGAGGCAACAAGACAAGATGAAAGAGAGAAAGGTAAATGATAGAGAAAGAAAAAGAATAGACTAAAAGGGTAGTCACAATATTAGTGCACACAGAGACGTATGGACACCTACTTTCAAATGCTGAGATTTAAGAGGACAAGAGGTTCTGGTTTTTACTTTATCCAACAAAAGTAAGCGCACTCTTGGTCCTTAACGCTATCACAGGATTCTGTATTCAACATAGTTGTATATATTTTCTTTCACCAAAGGCAAACAAAATAAATTTTCAATAATTACATTTTATGAAACTTTCACACTCCATTTGTGAAATTCAATTATTTTATCTCTTTTGATATTTTGGTCCTGACCAGGTCAGCAACAAAGATGTTTGTCCCCTTTATAATCCAGGCAAGTTTGTTTGGTTTTGTCTGACCAAGGAATCTGTCAGTATTTCATCAGGCGGCTTTCCTTCACATTGTTTGATCAGTCAGTGAAGCACGATAACCAGATGAATCCTGTGCCAAACTGAAGAACTGACACACCTGTTTTTTTGAATGCAGGTTTCCGTAAAGAGTGAATTGTTGATAGCATCATTTTCAACGTTGGTCTCTGTGCCTCCTGTGTTGGTGGTATATCTCTTCCTCCCTGTTCTAACCTCTGCTATAGTATCAGCTTTTGTGATGTCTCACAATCTGATTCTTTTTTTTATTTGTTCAGACCCCATATGACCCATATGTGTATGGGTGAAACAGCTAAAGTAAAACTTTCTCTTTCTTATTCTTTTGAGCTCTCATTTCTGCGTGCCCCCTCTTCCCTATCTTTCAGGTATGTGTATGAACTGGAGGCCACCACAGAGGGTGGAACAGGTGTGAGTGACAAATATGTTATACAAGCTCCAGTCTCTTGCCCTACTGGGATCCCACCTCCCCACAATGTGACTGTGTCAGGCCACGACTCCATCTCTCTTGCCTGGACACCTCCTGGTGAGTAATGATGGATGGATGGATGGATGGATGGATTTCATCTTACTTAGGAAATCATTTCAGAAGGCTTGCATCTGCTGTATCATATTTGCTTTCAGAAGCCACAGAATCAGACACACTATCCACTTCTGCTTTGCATGTCTCTTAACCTAACCAGTCAAATCCAGAATCTAATCTACAAATAATCATACAGTCATAAGGTGTTAGACTTCAGAGTTAATGATGATTTTTAAATCTGTCTGAAAAAGGTGAGACTTCATCATACTTAACCCACTAACTTACAAATCCCCACATTATGTATTGCACAACAGCTAAACAAAACCACAGACTGAAAAGGCTTCATTTGGATTTTCTTCAGACATCAGACAGTTCAGAAGAGAGTTAATGTAACACATATTGTGTCAATATTCAATATTCAGTGATACTGTTGTGCCAAATGGTGTTTGGCTAAATAGTAAAACAATATCTGTCCCATTCGTTGGATTTAGCTCTACAAGAGAGAAAAATGTTATTCACAGTATCAAAGCTTTTTGCACCATGGAACAAAGTCCAGGGTTCACACTCAAACACAGGCCCTGAGTTATTTTCTATTCACCTTCTGGCCTCTCAGGATCGGACACACATACACTGGCATACATGAGCATACACCTGGGACTGAGTTTCATGCTTATGGGGTAGTGATTGTCTGCCCTAACCCATCTATCATTGGCTATTACTCTCTCATTAGGCTGATTTCCTATCTCAGAAAACTGCTTATAGACCAACTAGCACAGACACTTCACTTGGTGTGTGTGTGTGTGTGTGTACTTGTGTCTTTGTTTCTGTGTATTTATGTCTGTGTGTCTCTGTTTATGTATGCATCTTTATATGTGTGCTTCAGTGTGTGTGTGTGTGTGTGTGTGGAAGGGATTGCGTGCACCTGTGTGTGTGCATATGTGTGTGTGCATGTCATTGTGGAGCTATTTCCATAGGCAAGCCTATTCTATTGTTATTATGGGTTGAATTTAAAGGTGAGGAAATATCGCTTGGGTTCTCACGCTTGGTTAACTTCCTGAGCCCAGAGTCTGGAGTGTTTTCGACTTGCGTGTGCATGTGTTTGTGTGCCTGCCTGACTCTCTGACAGTGTCTGTCTTTGAGTATGTATATGCACACATTTTTTGTGTCTTCATATGAATACATTGACTGACAAAAAAATTGCGTATGGCTACTCAAAAGACATTCACTCCAGAATCACTTTGTCTATTGTCTATTGTTTGTGTGTGTAAACTTCAGGATCATGTTTAAGGAATAGACGGCTGATTGGTACGTTAATGGTGGAACTTTAATATTATAGTAGCAATTAAACCTTTCTGAACAACATACTGATCAAGGAGGGAGGTGTTTTCCCACCTGTATGTATGTGTGTGTGTGTGCGCGCGCGCCTACACATAATGATCCTTAGTGTGTGCAGACTATGTGAAAGTGTATTAATGCAGCTAAAGTGTGCTCATAGAAAAAGCTCTATGTGCTGTTGTCCAGAGGTGTGTGTGTGGTGTGGCTGTGTGTATAGGTGCATGTGTGCATATGTGAGTTGGGGGGTGAATAATTGAAGTCTTTCATTTGTCTGGTAATCAGTTCGTTCTCAAGATATCAAGAGTTCATGAATGTTGAATAACCCATCACAATACAGTAGGCCTGAATTATGGAAAAACCTCTGGTGAGAATATTAACAAAGTCTAAATGCATGTGTGTATCTGTGTGTTCGTGCGTGCGTTTGCGTGCGTGTATATATACGTTTGGGTGTTTTTGTCCATTTGTGAGACGGTGACAGGATTGTAAAGGCTACATCTTTAGGTGTTCAGACAAAAATCTCAGCAGAAGAAGACATTTAATGTACACCCAGGTTACGTCTGACCAACCAAAGTTTCCTCTACATGCTCGATCAAAGTGAATGGGGCAGGACGTAGCAGCTTAGCACATCATTGCAACACGCTCCAAAAAATGTCACAGTCTTTAAAGGTCATCTTAAAATGATGAACCTAACATTGTGTTTTTGTGTCAGTAGTAAAAGCGCACCAACAAACAACACAACTAAGTGTCTCTTTTTCTCTTCTCCACAGTTCAGTTCGACAGCAGCCAGGCTGTAAACTACAACATCCTGCTTAGTCCAAGAAGTAACAGAGCCATAATGCATCCTGCTGGGCAAGAGCTGCACCACACTGTGACTGGTCTAGAGCCATTCACTGCCTACTACGTCAGAATCCAGGCCTGTCAGATTGGTAAGTATCCTTTAACTTGAAAGAGCAGCTTTGTGTAAATACGGCTGTGCATCAAAACAGCGAAGTCATTAAAATTAGTTGAAGCCTCGCACACCATTTATAAATAGTAGCACTACTTGCAGTTGATCTGTTTAACACAGGCTTTAGTCTGTGAGGAGAGTTGTAAGTGTGGCCTGTAAAAGTTGGCCAAACAGCCGGAGGATGCCAAAGCCGCCTTCTTAGGTAACACGCAGTGTCATTTTCATTTTAACTGCATGTCTGTGATATGAGGTGTAAGAGGTCCTATGATGCAGCCTGTGGCTAAGTTATGAGAAGCTACAGAGAACAATTAAACAGAGCATTTATCTTGTAACCAATGGGAATTTTTTCTCCGGCATATTAAAGCATATCTCAGCTGAAGTGTTTCAATTATAGTCTTGGTGCAGGTTAAATTTACTGAACTGTGAAGTGCTTCATAAATGGACTCATACTGATGTGGGGGGGGGGGGTGCAGGCAGTGCTTTGTAGATGTGAATTCTTCCATTAATGTAAATGAAACAAAAGTAATGAAAATACATTTCCCAAAATGTGTTTTGTGACCAGTTCCTCCTGTTTTTCTCCTTGCAGAGGGCTGTGGAGTAGGAGAGGGTGTTTCAGTTCAGACTTTAGAGGCCCCCCCTGAAGCTCTGCCACCCCCGACAACAAAGGCAACTGGAGCCAGCGTCCTGGAGATCCACTGGTCACCCCCTGAAAAACCTAACGGACTCATCACCTCCTACCATATATACCGGTAACATATCCATAGAAAACTGCTAGAAACACTTGAGATCAAAGGAGCCAAAAGACGGATCTTCATAACAAAATACCAAGTTTGACAGACTTTTCCTTAAAAATTGAAAGCATCGACGACGACATCTAGTGTAGATAGACTACTGTGTACTTCCATGCAAATCACTGCCTAAAGCAGCAAAACTTTTTGGGTCATTGGAAAGTCGGTAGGAAGCAGGCGATAAACTGCAGAGCTGCTTTCACATTCTAATGGGAGAACCTTTATAATCAACTGTACATCTACTCAGTCCGTCCCTGCAACACTAATGAACCACATAAGTATACATACTCTTGAATGCATGTATACTCGTATATTAGCTTGTATATGCTGAAGCAAAGAAGTTTTGGTGATGTATCTGCAGCCAAATGTCTGCTGACATATCTAAGTATGTTGTGTGTGTGTGTGTGTGTGTGCGCGCGCGCGCATGTATGTGTGTGTTTGTTTGTATAAATGCGTGCTGAAGGTCGTGGTCTGCTTGTTGACCAAAGAGTGTGTGATCTGTATGCAGGGTCAGACCAGACTAAGCCCTTTAACTCCTCAGGAAACACACATTAGCATAGCAGTACACACACACTGACACACCTGGCATGATCTGACTGAGGCAGACAGGGACTTGGATAAAACAGAAAAATCTCTTTCTGTCTCTCTCTGTCTCTCTCTCCTTAAACCCTGCATAATCACAGAGATGGGGAGCTTACCAAGACGTCAGGCTGCTTGCATCATCCACCGACTTACACTTTTTTTTTTTCCCCAATTCCACAACCAAGTGCGTTTACTTTAAGTCCACTTAAGTATACTATGATATAAAAATTTTCTTAAGATAATATATTTGTCCTAATTGAGATAGCAAATTGAACACACCAATCTTTTTGCTTTGGCATTCCTCCATGCCGGTGACAGCGAGAGTCAGAGGCATTGTGTTTTTTGTTGTTAGTCTTTCCAAATGTAATACGTTCTTGCATTACTTCTGAATATACTTTTGAATACTTTTCACGTTGAGGTGATTTCTCCAAGTTTGGCACAAAAGTCTACTTGATCTCAAAAGTAAATTGATTAGATTTTGATGGTAAAAAGTCAAGGTCACTGTGACCTGCCAAAGCATGTTGCTGAGCATACTAAATCTCAAACAATTTATCATGCAATTTAACGCAAATATCTAATAGAATAAAATTTTCACTACGATATCATAATATTCTGCAAAACACCTCTGGCCATTATTGAGTAATCTCTGTGGATGTATAAAATCTCAAGATGGTTAATTCTAGTATTTTACATATTTTAAGTTTATTTGAAGAAATGGAAAACACACAAATGAGAAATACCAATTTACTTTTGGTACAGAAGCAAAAAGATAACTAAAATGTATATAAGACATTATGTACTAAGGTTTCATGGAAGAAACATTAAATACCAGGTGTTTTGTTCCATCAATAAAATATCTCGAGTGAGGTTGGTTGGTTTCAGTTTAATGTCTCTGTCAGCAAATTAAGTTTGTGACAGTATTTATTTTATCATAGGCGCCCAGTAGGAACAGAAGAGGAGCTGCTGGTTTTCATCTGGTCAAGTGGGCCACTTGAATTTTTCGACGCAAGCCCCACCCTGCAACCCTTCAGCTACTACCAGTACAGAGTGAAGGCCCACAACTCCAAAGGCTCAGTGTTAAGCCAGTGGGCTTTAGCCCAGACTTCTCAGGCAGAACCACAAGATATGGCCCGTCCCACTGTCACACCCACTGGTAAGTTCAATCACTCCCCTGAAAATGCTTTTGTATTGGCTCACTGCATCAGTCACATATCCTGTGCATTTTGACAGGTGCATATTCAGTTTATCTGAAATGGAGTGAGCCAAGAAAGCCCAATGGTGTAATTTCCCACTATAGACTGGTTTACAAGAAACATCAACAGGACCCAACGCTCAACTCAACGACTATTACTGCTCTCACTGTGGAGGTAAATCTACACATACACACTAACTGAATTGGTGGTATATTATTTTCATTTGAAATACATGTAAAGAAATTTGGACTCTACCTATGGTGCTGGTACCAGTGAGGGGCCTGAAGACACACACACCGACACATACTCACACTCCGTGGCCAGTTATTCTCCGGAGCCTTTCCCGCAAATCTGTGCCATACCTGATACAGAGGGAATAACTGAACAAGCCCCCGAAAACCCCATTAAAACACACACACACTCTCATCTGTGTAATATACACAGACAAAAATATTATTGTTAATGGCAGTCATTTAGTCTAAATGGGAGTTGTCAGCAAACGCAGCAGTGATGAAATAATCTTCAACACTGGTGAGTATCTCTCCAAAAAACCACCAGTCACCCGTTTGTGTGTGTGTCTATTCATCTAAAACTTAGTTTAGTATAATTTTACTTACATGCAGAAGTTATTAAAAATCTGTTATCTGTGTGACAGAATACAGGTAATGTGAAAGTAAGAAACAACACATGAATTAGTTAATGAATTAGTTGTTCAAAAATGACATTGTGATAGAAGTAGTGAGAAAAGACGACTGGAGATAAAGACATCAATGTTCACACACTTCAGGAGAAGAAAGGGGCAAATGCCAGAGAACCACATTGGCAAAACCAAGAACAAGAGAGTTAATAGGCAGAGAAGAGAGCTGTAAAGGGGGGCCGAAAGAGAGGCAAAGTGGGGGAGAAAATACAAGTGAAGGAACAAAAGGGTGGCAAGACACAGTGATAGATCTAGCAAGGAGGGAGGAGAGCAAAAGGGGAGAAGAGGCCGAAGTATGGATCTATATTCTGTCCATACGAGTGGCCTCTTCTCCCTCGCTGACCTTTGGCTTGTCACTCATAATTAATACAAGATGTAAATGGAGACCTTTCACCTTCTCATTGATATGGAGCACTGTGTTTGTGTGTGCGTGCGTGAATTTGTGTGTGTGTGCGAGAGAGGCTCATTGACATGGCATAGACTTATTTAGGTGGCGGTCATTTGTCACACACTTGCCTTTACCACATGCACTCCGTCATTTAGGAACAAAGAAAATGAAGAAGAAGCAACATTCCCAGCAAATTTAGCAAACAGGCCACAGGGTTTTGTAACATCTGTGTCCTGAATTGTAATGCAGGTGAAAGTGAGTTGCAAATTATAATTGTTATCCTGAGTGTGTGACGGACTGTCTGTCACATTTTGGTGAATATGATAACTGACTAATATCTTCAGGGAACGCCATCAAATTCAGCGCTAATATTCCCTTGGACTGCAGAATGAACTAATTAGATTTTGGTGGTCAAAGCTCAGTGTGACTGAACGAAACACTTTAGCCTTCAGCCATTTCTCAAGACTACAGACAACGACCATGACAAAAATTTTACACAAATGGTTCATATGTTATGACTCCAAATAAACAAGGATGTATTCTGTAACTAGTCTGAGTGGCAAAGTCGTACAATCACATGGTGGTAATTTTTGTTCACTTTATTTTACTTGCTGCTGAATTGCTGCAGCTGTAAATGAACGTGTCTGTTTTGAATCGCACAAAAAAAATAGACATGTATGAACGTCTTTCATTTCTGATGACAGAAACTTTGAATGGAAGGTGTCAGGGAGCAACATCAGGACTTTTGCCCCACCTTTATCGTCACCCATTCTTTCCTGCTCATAATCTCTCAGTACGTGGATGTATTGTTTGTGTGTGTGTGCGTGTGTATGGGTTTGCTATGTGTGCATTTGTGTGATCTCAGGCTGGGCTGGGAACCCTGCGCTGTGCCAGCTTGGCTGATTAATGGGGTCGTCATGGCAATTGGACGGAATGAGGGTACGAAGCGCAGGCTGCCTGCCTCGCTAGAGCCCTACGTGCCGCCTGGCACACAAACAGTCTCTCTTACACACACACACACACACACACGCACACTCTCTCTCTCTCCGTGCCCCACACCTTTCTGACCAACATGTTGGTCACTCACACAGGGGGTCAGGTAGCCAGTCTTCCACCGTGGTCCTCTTACTTCTATTCTGCTTTATTTTTATTTCCGTTACCTTTTGGCCTTTATTTCATTTGGTCCTTTCTTCACCTTGGTGTTTGGCCACCTCAGCTGAATATTTCATTTATTTAGTTTTTACGCCGTAAATTTACTTCATCTGAATCTCTTCACTGGACATTTTAGCTACCAAGGATAATTTCGTTCTCATTAGTCTGGGCTTGTTTCATGTACCTGCAATTCAGTTCATGTCTGCCCATGATCGTCCCCTTTTTTCCAGGAGTCACCTTTTCTTTGTTTTTTCTTATTATCTGCAACAGCGAAAAAAAAAAAAAAGCTATGCACGTTTTCGTCCTTTTTCTGTCTGTTTCATTTACACCTCTTCTCTCTCCTCAGTCCTTACTACGCTCTCCGCCATTGTTTAGTCTAAACCTCCTTCCCCTCACTCATCACTAGCCTTACATGTTGTTCTTAAATATTTATTCACTCGACAACTCTCTTCAACTTCTCCCAACAGTTTTACTTCGGCCCATATTTAAATGTTCAGAGTCCCTGTCTACTGTCCTTGCTCCTTTAAATCACTTTTGTCTCCTTTTTTGCATCCTCCTGCCTCCTGTATTGCCCTGCCTACCACCTCCCTCTTCTCCTCCTCTACTCTTCTGTCCTTTCCTCCCTCCCTTGGCTCTTCCAGATGTTACGCTGTGGCTCTTGGGATCACTGGTGAAGGGAGACCATGTGAATACATATGTGTCTGTGTGTGTGTAACTTTATGTGGATACATATGTCTGAATCTGACTGTATGTGAGTACATGTGTGTATGTGCATGCATAACATATTTTTGTTTGTGTGAGTATGTGCAACAGTGTTTGTGTGTGTGTTTGCGTGTGCATGTGCGTGCTGTATTAATACATCCCATTGATCAGAGCAGGACCCCTGACAGTCATCATCCCTGAGAACCATCTGGCCGACGCCTGACGCTCCCTCACCCAAACACAAGCTGACACCCTATTAATCTGTTACCGCCATGCATACATACATGTGTGTGTGTGTGTGTGTGTGTGTGTGTGTGTGTGCACGTGTGTGTTTCTGTGTGTGACTGAATGAAACAGTGTGAGTGTGTTTAATGTGTATGTATGAGGTTATGTGCAGAGTATGTGTTAACATTTTTACCATATCCATGTTTCAGCGTGCATGAACGTGTGTGTGTGTGTGTGTGTGTGTGTGTGTGTGTGTGTGTGCGCGTGCGCGCGCGCGCGTTTATGCGCTCCAAAACTCAAACCATGCACACGCATACGGACGTGTACACGCACCATTCCACCATCCGCCAACAACAGCCGGCGCTGAAGGGAGCTGAAGGGTGCTTGGAAATTAAGGTTATTACACAAATTGAGCCATATGGTCTAAATATTTCAGAGCTGAAATTTACTAGGCAATAAAAATGGCCCCTACCTCGGTAATGGTGTAAATTACAGCTTAACCACCAGCGCTAATGATGTCCTTCTGTACGCCCCGTAACCAACCGTACATGAAGGACACATTGTTTAAAAAATACCCCAGCAAAAGCAAGAGAGAGACAGAGCAGGTGGGAGAGGAAAAGAGCAGAGGAGATGAGAAAAGAATGGATTGGATAAAGAGATTAGGAATAAAGAGGAAGTAAAAGATGACGAAAGAGGAGTGTGAGGAAAGAAGATGGAGGGGAAGGGAGAGAGTGATTAATTTAGAGACCAGAGGAAAAGAAAGAGAGCGAGTGCTAGCAGCATGTTTACAATCTGTTAGTTTACCATTAAGAGCCCGTCAGAGAGCGCGGGACAGCAAGGGCCAGCCGGCGAACTGTGTCTGAAAGCCAACCCGAGGTTCTGTGTGTGTGTGTGTGTGTGTGTGTGTGTGTGTCGTACACGCTCAGAATGTGTGTATTTTGGTGTGCACTGCTTGAAGACGTATATAACAGCATGGATCTGTTCTCAGAAAATATTGTATATACTTACAACTGAACAGCCTGAAGGTGCGTTGAATGATTTGATTGAGTCAAACAGGTAATAGTGTGAAACACATGTTCTGGTATGAATACAGATGCAGTTTGGGGAATATGTAAATGTGCATTGTGCTTTTCTTTATGTTCAGCCATATATATATATATCTAACGTTTTGTGATGTGATGTCCATAATGAACATAGTCAAAGCTTGAATGAAGTAAACATGTAAAAGTAATGAAAGCAGTACAACATTTCCAAAGATTATTTAGCTTCCACTTGTCAAATATTTTTTACGTTGTCATACACACCAAGCACATTGTGTGCACCCACAAACATTTACTTGAGCAGTATGATGGCTAAATATTCTCCTGTGCACATAACTCAGGTTTCAGCAAAAGTAATTTCAGTCAGGAGCTACTGTATGCGTTTGAATCTGAGGAGTGTACGGATAGATTTGGATGAATTTTCCATTTGGCAAACATGAATGCTACTTCATAGTTTTCCAGTTCACTCTCAGAGCCTCCACACCTGTAAGAGGATGAAGCAGTGCACACATGTGCTGGGTGAGCTGCCCCTCTGTGGGCTGCCAGAAGTTGGCCAATCAGAAGAAATGGGCTACAAGGCAAAGGGGAGTTTTTGAGCCTGGAGCTAATATTGCCTGTTTCAGTTAGTGCCTCAATTGAGGGTTGCGTAACGGCCAATATGAAGTAAATGTGAATTTTTGCAAAGTGTAAATTATGCAAAGCTACTCCAGTGAGGCGCCTTCTCCCAGTGTGAGCTGGGATTGGCTCCAGCACCCCGCGACCCGGAAACGGATAAAGCAGTGGAAGATGAATGAATAGGTTCCAGATTATAAATATAGAGCTGAAAATGTGCACAGTAGGCCCCTTTTACTACTTCAGCTATTAGAAAAACATTCTTAATTTCCGTTCTTATTGTGGGTTAGATTTGCGTTTGTTATATTTTCAGTAAATTCCATTTAGGTGTTATCAGAGTGGTGAGCTGTTTTCACAGCTGTTTTCAGTCAGTTTTCATATGGAAAATGGAAAGAATAAAAAGAAAAAGAAAGAAAGTGAATAAAGAAAGTTGGGGGATATATTACATTGTATTTACTCAGTGCTGGTTCAGCCAACCAGGTTAAATGTCCAGATAGAACAACTTAATGAAATGGAAACAAGACTGAACAACAGCTTTACTCTTTCACTTGTTGCCTACTTTGTGTTCAGGCGTCCTCTCTGCATCACTTAACAACAGGAGCAGAGATGGAGGGTAGTCAAAGAACTGGGATGACAAGGCTTTGCCCTTGCTCTGAGTGACACCCCTTAACAAATGAGGAAGAGACAAAGGAGTGAATGGAGGAGAGGAATGCAGAGCTGAGTGTACGGAGGGCGAGGAGCCGAGGGTGAGAGTGCAGAAGGAGACAGGTGAAGAGAGGAAGGAAGGATTAGAGGAGAGGATAAGGAGACTCAGATGCAGAGTCCGTCAGGCCCTCCGCCTATCAGACCCCTTAGTTAGAGGTCTCCAACTCTGATTGGAGGGCTCTCAGCATTCTGCATAAACAGCCAAATAATCAGGCTGCAACACTCCCTCCTCTCCTCGCTGCAATCTTTCTCTCTGTCGCTGCATACTGCTCAGGCCTCCCTCCATTAATACATTTCCATCTGGGTTTTCTCTTTCTCTGTCACAAATTACAGTTTTTATGTTATTCTCCCCCCCCCCCCCCCTCCTGAGTTCCTTCTTGTTCAGTCTACCTCTTTTTCTGTCAAGTGATTTTTTTATTTATTTATTTTTTTTAAGTTTAGTTTGTATTCACTTCCCAATTCTCTCACTTACACTCTCTTTTGCTGGGTAATGACAGGTTGTGTGTTATTGTGTGTCTGTCTGTGAAGAGGCTACACCATCCAGTCTAGTGCACTCCACTTGTCTTAATGGTTGTTTAGTAGTGTAACCACAATGTGATGGTCATCACTTTAGTGTGTAGAGAGCGAGCGAGAAAGAGAGAGAGAGGGAAATTAGTTCAGTATATTTACAATGTGTCCATTCAACACTGTGTGTGAGCGTGTGTGTGTGTGTGTGTGTGTGTGTGTGTTTTGGAAGTGGACAGTATGTTTGGCCACAGCCTTAAGGAGCCGTTCCCCCAGCCTCTGTCTGAGGCTGTCTCACAGTCTGGACATAAATGCAGTGTCTGTGTGTTTACATTCTTTTGTTAGTTTAATGTTCATCGACTTTAACGATAAAGATGCCACACAGCAGCGTTGGTCCTTCTGAGATGCTGGTCAATTGGAAATTCAAGATTCTCCAAGTCACACGTAATAAACTTATGGTTGATTTATTTGAATGATGTTCATTTTATTTGTTTTGTTTTGTTTTTATGAAATTTTCCACAAAGTTTTTTAAATTAAGTGATGTATGTTTTAACCAGTTCATCATATTTTTCTTGGTCTTGTTAATTATCACTTCTTTTACCTGATTCTCATTAAAGCACTGTTAAATATCTTTTGTAGATGTAAACAAATATGTACTTGTACTTTAATTTAGAAAATATCTGTGGACTTGCATTGGTTTTGGCCACCAATACACAAACACACAAACACATATATACACATCAAATATGCTGTTCCTGTGGTCTAGAACCGCCAAAGCCAATCATGGCTGTCGGTGTGAAGTGTTCATGCCTGTTCCAGACCCCTGCAGTCCCTCTCCATGTCTGTGTTGGCCACAGACAAACACATGCCTAATGGCACTCTGTGTGTGTGTTGCACGTCTGTATGTGTCAGGGTCTGTCTAACGCACACTGACTAGCAGGGACACCCATGCAGGGCATTTGCAAACAGACACAGGGCAATTGTGCCAGCAGCACTGAATTAAGTGTGTGCACATAAATGTGTACATGTACATACACAAACTTGGCTTGAGTGCTTGGCATTGGGGGGTGGCGAGAGAGCAGCGTGGGGTGCACTGGCTGACCTCAGAAAACTCAGAAAACAATTACTGCTCTCACAGGGCTGGTCAGTGCCCAGCTTGTATCAAAAGACTGGACTGAAGAAGTGAATTGGATTGAGCAGAATCATATCTTACCACGCAATGTTTTACCGTGCACCGGAAGAATTAGGACACAAAAGAAACGGTGGGATGGTGCTTTATAATCTCTCCAGGACTAAATATGGCAGAGCAAAGGCGTTACAGAAGGCTGTGGAAACACCCTGAAGGCCAGCTAGTTGGATCCCATATAGGAATATTTGTTTCATGTATGTTCTTGAGGACTTATGGTACTTCTACCTGAGTGAGTGAGTGTGTGTGTGTGCGTGCACGTGGGTCTTTGTGTGTGAGAGAGAGCGTGAACGTGTTTATATATGTGCATGTGTGTAGCCATGTGCTAATGTTGGTCTGTCTCTCTGCGGGGCGAAGTGCTGGGGCCTTTGTGAGATAATCAGCATAATTCTTTTGACAAATACACATGGTTATTCTTAATTAGTATCACACACTGTCCCCCCAGCCGCACCCTGCCTCTCCACCTGAATATCACACACACACATACACACAGATGTGCAGTTGCACACACACTTCTAGGGACACATGGGTACAAAACAAAGTGCAAGCAGATATGGGCTTGTTACAATAAGTGCAAATGCAAATGCATAAACTCATCAATTAATGCGTCCAAGGTTCAAGGAACACATGCACACTCATGCTGCACACACACTGTCCAGAGGACCCCTGCTGTAGCTCAGCTCACACACCAAAGAGAAGACAGAATGAGAAAATAAAAGATTGAATAGATTGCTTGCTTGCCCTCAATGCTAAGTTGTGTTGAACCATGTAAGATCTGAGGGTTCTTTAATGTATAAATTAGCACAACCTCTTCCTGTCTCTTCTCTTCTTTCCCTATCATTGTGCTTCTTTCTCTTCTTCCATCTTTTTTACACTTTACACAAGCTCTCTTGCCTCCCCCTTCTCTCTCCCGACTTCTTGCTCCCCCTCTGTTCTTTTGCATTTGCCATGATTAACTCGTGACTTTGATCATCCACACACAAGCACATGCCCGTGCTCACTGGATTTAAGTTGATGGGAATGATTTCTTTTCATATCTTACATTGTTGCTGTTCCTGGGGTCTGCACAGGTTGGCCATTTTTTTAAGTAGACTTAGAAAACCTACTGTTTATCAAAAACGGTTACACAGGAGCACCACAGTACACTTGTTGACAACTGTGTTATGCTCTTATTTTGCCTGTGATTCAGAATAAATGCTAAATCTTTCTCTACTAAACATATATATGCATTGTTAAAGTGAAGTATGGCTCTAACACCAAAATGGTTTTTCAAGAGACTACTTTTCCAAAAGGTCAGATGTTGTATATAAGAAAAGGTAAAGGGTCAGATGCTTTCATAAATGTGTGCATATATGATTTTCTGAATGACAGACACCTTCTAAATATTTGTTTGGGAAACGGAGATCCAGCTGTAAGTATTTTCTACACAATTCTGTCTATCTTCACAGCAGAGATTAGTGAGTGTTAAATTCACCTTAATGTTATTCACGCTATTATTTCTCTGGTAGTTTTGTGCATATGTGTGTGTGTGTGCGCGTTTGTATTTGTGCATGTATGAGAGAGAGAAATAGTTATTGAGGGAGCTGTTAATGTAATGTAATAGTAGTGTGTTTCAGTCTAACACAATTTGATTACTCTCTGTCTGTGTGTTGGTGTGTGTGTGTGTGTGTGTGTGGGCAGTTATGCTGAGGTTGTGAATTTCATAGCACTAGATTGTCGAGTATTTATGTGTGTGTATGTGTGATGTAGCGAGGAGGCTGTTAATGTGGTGTGTTTCAGTGATAAAGTGTTTGAATGTATTGCCATCTAGAGGCGTGTAGCAGAGTCTCCATGCTCCTATAAAAGCTGCCAGCGCCAGATGCTGCTATTGACAATGTGCATATGTTAACCGCTTTATAGGCCACATGCCTCACATATTTCACTGGCTTTTAAGGTAGAGAGATCTCTCATTCTCGCTCACTTAATCTGTCTCTCCCTTTTGCCACATCTATCTTTTTTTCTTTCCCACTTTAGCTCTCTCCCTTCTTTTTTTAACCGTTGACTCAATCGCTCTCTCTCCATCCCGTCTTATTCTCTCTCTCCTTTTTTTATTTCCTTTGTCAGTTATAAACTTGCTCCCTCTTACTTTTTCTCATTCTTCTTCTCTAGCTCTGTCCTACAACGCCTTACTCATATATACTTCATTTCATTCTGATTTCTTTCTTTCTTTCTCAGTCTTTATTTCTCACCTCCTCCACCCCTTTCTCTTTCTGTCTTTCTCCACCCCTGCGTCTCTCTCATTGTGTCCCTCCTCCCTCTCTCTACTGAGAAGAACTGTGATTTGCAGGAGGATTTAGCTAGTGTCTAGGGGCTTATTAATCCTGTTTTACTGTGGATGAAAAACATGTTGGCTCCCAGACATGAAAACTGTGAATACATGCATTCTGGTTGTTGTTCAGACAGTTCATCCTCGGTGCCACGCTACGGTGATTTGTCAGGGTTTTCATTTGATTTAGTTTGAATTGAAGCCTTTTTGATCCTCTCGCTACTGCGTTGAAGTGGGTTACCAGTTAATCTCTTTACATATGCTTGCTGATGTGAAAGCATACAATCCTGAACAGACACTCAAAAAAAAACAAAAAACTGCAGCGTCAACACCTAAAACATACAGCCTTCTGTGTTGGGCATTCACACAGATATGTTGACATACACACACAGAGACACAGAGAAACATCCGTCTCACAGCTGATTCAAAGCTTCCAGTCATAAACAAACAGGCAGGCAATACCACATCCTGCAGCCCAGTCCTCCCTGACTACCATGTCATAGCACGCCAGGGCCTTTTGAAACAACAGTGTGTCTCTTATCAATTAGTAAATGTTGTTCCCACTGTATCACACACACACACTACCCTGTGTCTGCCAGGGTGTTGGGCTGGGTCCCACTGCCTAAAGCTACTGGCAGACACACTGTGTTTGTGTATGTTTGTGTGTGTCTGATATGAAAGGGTGCATGTGTGACATAAAAACTCAATCTGGAAGCTTTGAATTCACCCATAAGGGACAGCCGTCTGCCTGCCAGTCTCTCTCAGTTTCTGCCCTTTCTCTGGTGCCTACTTGCTTTACCATGGCAGAGCCTGAATGCTGAAATGTTGATATCACAAATCCCATGTCATGTCATCTTAGCTTGCCATTGTTTCAGTGTTCCTTTTCATTCCCCGTTTTAATGAGTAATGTGATGGTTTTATTCACGCAGGGTTTGTTTGTGTAACTAATTTCCTGACGCTCCTCTCCTGCTACAGCACGCTTCCCTGTTTCCCTTTCCATCTCTCCATTTCGAGACGCTTTCATTTCGTTCATTTCTCTTTCTAACTTTCTTTTACTTTTCCACTTTTACTCCTCTGACCTAGTACTCTATCCATCTGCCTGTGAACTAATACTTTAGTTTCTCCTTCCCTTGCAGGGTTCAGTCTTTGAGGCAACAGTGTATGGTTTTGAACCATACAGTCAGTATGGTGTTCGAGTTGAAGCTGTGAATGCTGCAGGTACGTTGAATATGATCATTAGCTCATTTAAGCTATCAGAATAGATATAATCAAAAGACAATAGAGCACCTGCCACTGAACTCCATTGAGCCCAGATGCTTTGTTACCCTTCAGGGAGTGTGTTCAGTCCTTGGGTAGGTGTTAGGACCCTGGAGGCTTCTCCGGCTGGCCTGGCTAACTTCACAGTGGAGCAGAGAGAGTCGGGCAGGGCGTTACTGCTCAGCTGGGATCAGCCGCAAGCTTCAAATGGAGTCATCACGGTACATACAGTACTCCCAACAACAGTGTAATTATACCAAAGTTAATGCACAGCGTTAGAGCATGGTGGTCACACAGCATCGTGAAAGGTACAGTGTTAACAACAAATAAATGATAGATGACACACACAGACACACAAAATATGACTCAAGAGGCACCACCTTCTGCAATTACAAATTCAGCTAACTATTTGTGTATGAATTGATAAACAGAGCCAATTAAAATGGGATACTACATATTCATACTGTGGGGTTTGACAATTTATTTTTATTTTAAAAAACAAATTGAATTAGAAGTTGTGTCCAAACATCCTGATCACATAACTGCATAATTTTTTCTGTCCTCCTTTGATTATCTATGCTATAAATCTAATGCCTAATAATGCCTCTTGTCTTCCTTTCCCACTTGAAGCTATTTGTCTCTCTTCACTGCTTTGCCTCTTCTCCTTTCCAGATGTATAACTTGTACAGTGAGGGAAACCTGGAGTTCAGTGGTCTGTCACGCAGCTTCCTGTTTCGGCGCTTGGAACCATGGACTAGATATACTTTGACTCTTGAAGCTTGTACCTCTGCGGGCTGCACACACAGCCCTCCTCATCACATTACTACAGCACCAGCTCCACCTGCCTCTCAGCCTCCTCCCAGGCCTCTCTACATTGGTCCAGACCGTGTGACACTTAACTGGGGGCCTCCTGCCCAGCCCAATGGGCCAATTAAAGAGTATGTCCTACTTGGAAAAAGTCTGGTAGAAGTGGGAACAGGAAGGACTAATGATGAGAATACTGAGAAAGGAAAGGTGGGTGAAAGGCACATCTGCATCGATAAAGGCAGTGATATCTACATTAGTCTGAGAGAGGACAGAAGTGCTCCCCGTGTCTTAAAAAGGTTGCGTG
This sequence comes from Echeneis naucrates, assembly GCF_900963305.1. Classification (NCBI taxonomy): domain Eukaryota; kingdom Metazoa; phylum Chordata; class Actinopteri; order Carangiformes; family Echeneidae; genus Echeneis; species Echeneis naucrates. Next base: position 21,375,476 of record NC_042513.1, on the reverse strand, counting down.
CCTTGTTACAGACATTTAACACAGTGCGTCTCAAAGCAATTTAACCTTGCAACTTATATGAGAGATTATATTAGGTTTTTTTTTTTACAGATGTGTAACTGAACTCATCAACCTTTATTATCCACTCGTTTCCAACAGGTGCTCTTTAGAAACTCATCACCAGAACAAACTGACAACTTCTCATACACAGTGAGTGGTTTGCGTCCCTGGACTCGCTATGAATTCAGCGTTCGCACTCACAACCCAGCTGGACACACAAGCAGCCCCTGGATAACTGTAACCACCAAACAGGCGCCGCCTCGTGGCTTAGCCCCTCCATCAGTGAGCCACCTCCATGGCCGGCCTAGTGAGGTGTTGGTCTCTTGGAAAGCTCCTTTGGAGCCCAATGGAGTGCTTCAGTCATACAGGATTCAGAGAAACGGTGTCAGTTTCTCCTTTAGTTTTGACCCCACTGTCCTCAGCTACACTGACGAAGACCTCCTGCCATTTTCATCATACAGGTATTACTTGCTTTGAAACGAATTATCCTGAACCGTTTCCCTCTGAGGACACCAAAACACTAAAAACATCTTATGACAATGTTATTTAAACTTCTGTTCTATTCCTCTCTACAGCTACTCAATCATAGCCTGTACATCTGAGGGATGTGTCACCAGCCCTCTTACAAACATCACAACTTTAGAGGCTCCGCCTGCTGCTGTGGACGCTCCCATCGTGGACACCACTACATCAACCAGCATTAGCATTTCTTGGAATAAACCACTGATGCAGAATGGCGAAGTTACAGAATATGTGCTGAAACTGAACAATGAAGAAGTGTATCGTGGGAGCCTCCTCAGAGCAGCGCTATCAGATTTGCAGCCCCACACAACATATGAGCTGGTTCTGCTTGCCTGCACCAGTGGTGGGTGCACCACGAGCGCCACATCGCTTGCTGTGACGGAGGAGGCTCCTCCTACTGACTTACCTGCCCCAATGCTGAAGGTGCCTTTTGTTAATTTTTGAATTTTCAATTATAACCTAGATTGGAAAAGCTTAAATCTGTGAACTTACCCAGAATTCTTTAAAGGAAACTGAACTTTCTTTGCGTTAAGACATTTTGTCACAAGGCATCGTGCTTGGTGCAGTACCATCAGAAGTTGCTTTCCTTAGTTTTCTTTATTATAAACATCCATTTGAATATTGAATCCTATTTAGTGATCTGTTTAATGTGAGCATTGACTTTCCCTTTGAAGGTCACTGGCCCAGAGTCAGTGGAGATTACCTGGAGACCACCAGCGCACCCAAATGGCATCATTACAGCATATGAACTCTACAGAGATGGGGAAGTCATCTATGTTGGCACAGAGACACATTACCACGACTTCACACTTTTGCCAAGTGTGGACTACAGCTACGTTGTGAGGTCCAACAACAGCAAAGGAGCAGTAAGCAGTGCTGCAGTCTCAGCAAAGACTCACCCATCAGCTCCTTCTGGTGTTGGTCTGCCCACGCTGACGCCTCTGGGACCAAACCAGGTGGGTCATTCATCTGTTCATTCCATGCTGTAGAAGTCATACCTGAATTGTTAGATCACTTGTTTTCACTTTTCTTTTCTTTATTTTTTTTGTACTGTCTTATGGTGGATGTCATTTGTTTTTCCAGGTCAGGGTAGATTGGAGTCCTCCGGTCCGTCCTAATGGAGACATTGTGAGTTACACTGTCTATCAAAGAGATCCACTTCAGCTGAAGATCACCAGTACTGAGTTCACTCCAGAGGATGGTGCCTTCTCTGACCGACACACCATTCTGTATGGGCTGGCTCCTTACCACAGGTCTGTCAAAGCACAATTAACCAAAGTTAGCCTTCATGTCTGTTTCATGTCTAGATTTAAGTACTTTAATGAAGGGAAATGCAGGGAAGAAGAAATAAGAATGAGCAACAGAGAAGGGAGCCATCTCTGCCATCTCTTGGTTGAAAAAAATGAAATCCTGGTTGACTCTTCTGCCATCCAGGCAGTATCATACCGCCCATCAGCTACCAGGAGGCTGGTCGCCTCATTTCTGTATAGTCAAAAGATGATCAAATGTAACATATTTAAAATAATTAAATGGAAGCTTGTACTCTGCTTAGCCAAATTATTATGACTACTTGTGTAATATTGTGTAGGTTTCCCTTCAGCAGCAGATCCTCCTGTAAGTTGAAAGATGGGGCCTGCATAGATCGGACTTATTTGTCCAGTGCTTTCTAAAGATGCTGGATATCCTGGTTCAGTTGTGACACCCTACTGCACACTGACTGGTCTGAGGCTGCAGAGCCACATACACAGCAAACTGAGACTTTTCTATCAGAACCAGCGTTCATGATTTCAGCAGTTTTAGCTACAGTAGCTCTTATTTTCGTTCAAACAACAAGAGCATCAATTGGCCTTGATTGGCAGGACCTGTATTTATCTATTACTGTGTTTGTCACTGTTTCAGTGACAACAGTGTAGTGCAGTGTGTCTATACCTGTGTGTACATGTCTGTGTGTCGTATGTATCCTGTAACAAGGTTCCATTTAAAGATTGCTCCCTCGCTCTGTGACGACCTTTATCCATTCACCTCTTCTGTTGTCTCCTTTATTTAAGTCTTGGTCTAAAAGCACAACAGAGTCTTTAAATTAGAAATTAGATAATGTTTATTCTTCTATTGTAGCCTTCAAGACTAACATTTGATTGAAATAAACAGAAGTTCTTAGTTTCTGTCGTATACTTCATTTTCAGCAGTTATTCAGTCTTTTGAACTGGGAAAGATGTGGTTGCTGTTGTTCTGAAGGCGGTGTCACATATTAACTATCTACTGTGTGTTTGTGTGTGTAGGTATGAGATGCGGGTGGAGGCTTGTACAGCGCTGGGCTGCTCCGCCAGTGACTGGTCGTCTATTCTTACTCTGGAGGCTCCCCCTACTGGACAGACAGCACCACTCTTAGACCTGCAGCCTGACAAACACACCAGCCTACAGACCACCTTCCTGCTCACCTGGTCCCCTCCTGCTCAGCCAAATGGTAGAGTCCTGCACTATGAGGTGTACCGCAGACTGGCTCACACTGATACCCACAGAGGTGATGCTGCAACACTTGTCTACAAGAATGTCTCCAATGTATACAAAGATGAAGGACTTCGGCCGTACACACTCTACCAATACCAGGTATAATGCTACGTTTGTGTAGCTAGAAAGGTAAAGTACAGTAAATGCTACTAGTTGTTGTAACTAGTAACTAACTAACGAGTTAATTTTGGCCTGCATTTTTGATGTATCAAGAAATCATCAGCAGTTTTTTATATGAATTTGCAGCATTACTGCAATGAGTTGACCTGCCTTTAAATTTCATGGTGTTTTTTTGGAGTAATATGTATTTTTTAGGAAGATTTGAAGAAATCATTTAACAGAGGTGATGTGCTTCTCATATACAGAAATATGATACATAGATATAGTAGTCAGTCAGTTAGTTAGTTAGTTAGTTAGTTAGTTAGTTTTTGTCCTCTGGATTGGACGTGGGAACAAATGTAAATGTCTTTTTGTGATCTGTGAATGTCATTTTCAAGACACATCAGATGAGTTCAGTTTCTAGATTGAAAGACGTGTTTTCCAAAAGTCCAGTCCCAAAACAAGTGCACACACTTCATCTGATGTAGTCATCCATATGTGACAAAGAAACACAAATGCACAAGCCAAGTAATCAGACAGGTGTTAAATGGAGGGGTCCATATTCATGCTGTTGGGCTGTACATCGGCACACTAATTGACAGGCTAGCCCTTTGGAAGCAACAATAACATTAGCATTCCAGCCTGTCAGACACACAAGCTGAGACCAGAGAACCTGAGTAATTGATTGAGTTTGCCTGATTGTGGTGCCGTCTTTATTTACGAGGGTCCTAATTTATGACAGGAGGAGGGAGGGAGGGAGGAGCTTTGGGAGATGACGGGCGGGCAACAGAGCCATTAATCATTGGGCCCTCAGAGCACCCACTTCCTGATTACCAGCCAGCCAATCGAATTAACTGTTAGGCCCCTTGGTAACAGAGCTTGTATTGGAAAGACCTTTTAATGGTGACCGCTACACGTCCCCTGAGGATTTGCCAGTGGGGCACTGGGGTACATGGATAATGTTGTGGTTTGTATGTGTTGTACGTGAGCACATGCAGTGTTGATCAGAGACGGCAAAATATACGCCATTTTTGGACGTACTATGTTTATTATAGAACTATCACTCCGACTGCTTCCATTTTTATTTTGTTGTTTTCCTGTCTTTGTTTCTAACTGGCTCACATACTTTGTCTGCCTGTGTTTCAGCCGTACACAAGGACGATAAGTCAGTTCAGTTTAGCACACCACAGTGCAGAGAGAGAAATCATATTAGGCTAATTACACTGGGTCATAAGCTCCTATTGACAGCTTTATGCTTGGTTTTAATTACTGCCCACTTTCACACAACTTAGCCCCTTCACCCCAAGTAGATGCACCCGCCAAGTAGTCCTGTTGGCCTATCAGAGCTCTCAAATCAATTCCGCAGTCCAAGCGTCCAATAAAAGGGCTTGACTACTGTCTGGAAGTTTCCTGTAGTCGTTTGTTGCCATGGCGGCTCATTTGCTGCCATGGCAGCTAACAGGGTATATTTTTATTTTGTGTCTGTTAAGCCAAATCATGGCCCAATCGGAGAGCGGAGGAGAGAAAGCAGTAAAAAGTCTGTAGATGATATAAGGACGAAGAAATGAGCGCTGGATCAAGGGCAGGGCGATCTGGGCTGACTTTAGTTTTTAACTTTACCTCTCTCTGCTGTCTATGTGGCACAAACTTCTTAATCAAGTCCAAAGCTTTGCGTCATGTTGAGGATCGAACTGTGTTGCTACTTGAAGAACATGGCTGTTGCTGGGTAGAAATTTTTATTGCTGCAGGTTGTAATTTTTATGATGACAGAAGCAAATTGAATTGAAACTTTAAGCAACAAGTAAGGTCGCAGTTCCTGGGTATAAAGTTCATAAAGTATGTGATAGAAAGCTGTTTTTTTGTGATGCTTGTCCACTTCTTCTCCAGCTTTTTCCTCACAGCTGTTTCATTCATTACTGTCAGTAATTGTTTGAACATATAAAGAAGACTCTGAGCTGTTCAAATAGTAGTATTGTTGTACTGTAAAGCAGTCGGGTTCATAATTAAAACCGCCAATGTAATGACCACAGCTGAAGCTCTTTCTATCTCTCTCTCTTGCACACAAACAAACAAACAAAATAGGCTCATCTCTCACAACCGTTAACTGCACACTTCTCTTTGACCTTTCTTTATCAGAATGACTGCGTGGCCTTTACTAATATACCCTCTTTCTTCCATCCCTCCACGCCTCCTTCTCTCTTTTTCCACACAGGCTCCTGATCTTGCCTTCATTCTTCTTGCTGTCATCCATCCCTCCGCTCCCCTTTCTTCTTCCACTGAACACAATTATATATGCTGGCCCCAAACGGAAGATATTGTAATACATAAATGTAAAAAAGGGTTAGGGTTAACCGACTTAAAATATTGCATGATGGCATGTGTGTGTTATAATATACGTGACTAGACTTGGGCTTGAACCAGGCTGGTCTAAGTGTACACAGGTTGTGTACCTGTTTTATGTTGCAGCTGCTCAGGTTGTTTGGCAGGGATAGAAATACATCCAACCTAAAGAAGCTGGACTTTAGTTTACAAGCTGTTTTGGTTGTTTTCAGAAAAAACAATGAACTATTATTTTAAAGCTATTTATGTACAGTACAAATATCAAGTTTTGATTATTCATTATTATTATAATCATCATTGTTATATGATGATGGTTATGATAATAATAATAATATTTTTATTTGTATTTTTTTGTCTGACAAATTTTGGCGATATCTTGGTGGACAACCAACTAAATCTGAGATGTGAGCACTAAGAGCACTTTTCTGTGTAATTGGAAAAACAAGCATTGGTTCAACGTTATCTGATCTGCAGAACTGAACCTTTTTGAAAACAAACAAGCTCATCAGGAGTCAAACTGCACAACAAAACAACGCTAAACTCAAAATTTCTCCCAGTGTCCACCCTTCCTCTTGTCCTTCTCCCCATCCCTAGTCTCTCCATCCTGCATTCTTCCTTTCCCTCAGTCCATCTGTGCTGTCACTTAGATCAATCAGTCTGATTGATCACAGCCTAATTGACTATTATTGAGGTTAATTCAACTCCTAACACACTTGCATGCACACGCATGCAAACAAAAGTCGTGATCACAGCCACAAACAATAATCCACAGACACGCACGCGCACACACAAACACACATACTCACTTTCAAGACTAAAGCTCAGACCCATCCATCTGCCTCCTGCACTACTTCTGACAGGCTACAGATGACTTACACATGCAAATCTCAACCCTGCCTGACCCTGTGCTGTGTACACCGTCTAATTATACCCAACACAAGCACACAAATAAGATTACTGTTTAAGTGTGTGTGTGTGTGTGTGTCCGGGTGTGTGTGTGCTTGTGTGACAATAACTCCTTGATGAAGGTGAAAAGTAATTGTCATGCAGATATGTTAGTGTTGGGTTGCATGGTGAAAAGGTTTTGCTCTCAGAGCTGATGGTGGTTTTGATGGATGGGCCGATGAATTGACTATTATCTTTTTGTTGGTCTGGTGGAAACTGTGTAATTAAGAGAAGCGTTCATCATTAAGAGTTAATAAAACACATCTAAAGTCCTATAATGGAAGAAAAACATTTGTTTGACTCTCACTTTGTGTCACACTCCCTCTCATATTATTATTTTGTCACTACTTCACGCATGATATTGTCGACTAATGTGATGATTTGATCGACAGGTGTGGGCAGTGAATGTGGCTGGTCGTACTGCCAGTCTGTGGGCCAGTGGGAGGACAGGACCTGCCCCACCCAAGGGCGTAGGTCCACCTATTTTCCTGCACGTTTCAGCAACTTCAGCAGTCGTGGACATCCACCCTCCACTTCAGCCAAATGGGATTGTTAGTCTTTACAGAGTGTTCTCACTGAACCACAACAACCTCACACTGGTAAAGCTCATAATACTGCACTTAATAAATCATTTAATGCTCTTATCCTCTTCTTCTTCTTTTTTTTTTTTTTTTTTTACAGATACAACCACTTTCTATGATTACTGCTTCTCCTTCACACATTATTTCTTCTTTTTTACCACATTATCCCCTTCTTGTAGCTCTCAGAGGGTACATCCCGTCAGCAGACACTCTACGGTTTACGTCCTTACACTCAGTACTGGGTCATTGTCGAGGCCTGCACCTGTTATCAGGTAATTGCTAACAGGGTAGAGCACATTATATACTGTAGTTGTAAACACCTCTCTACTTGGTCATTAAACCCAGCTCTGATCATTTTTCTTACAATGACGCAGTACAGAAGAGATAAGAACTGTTGCTTTGAGCTGCTATTATACTTTTATTTCAGTATTTGGTATAAAATAACTTTATTGATATTTGTATGTGTTACATTAACATAATGGAATTACCTTCTGCCAGGATGTGTCTTTGTAGACTCAAAACTATGATAAATCCCTGAAGTCCCTGTTCTGCCATTTGTCAGTGCTGTAGCCAGGGTCCAAAGAGCGAGATTCACACCCTGTCTGCAGCCCCAGCCCACCAGCCCCCTCCTCGTCCCGTCACCCTGAACTCCCGCTTTGTTCAGCTCGAGTGGGATGAGCCTCTGGCACCGAATGGAGTCATTGAGAGGTGAGAGCACAACTAGGAAATACTATTTGGTTTATGAAGTTAGACTGCTCGAACAAGGACAGCCAGTCATTTCTGATCATTCTCTCTGCCTTTCTAGCTGTGAGCTACATCTCCGATCATCTTGCCCACAGCCCCCCCAGCCTGTACCTCTGCCTTGTGTTGATGGACCAGTTGAAATCTGTTTTTTTGGCAAGAGGCGACGCTACAATGTAACAGGTGAGTTCATAGTCCAGACATTTTCAGATCATGATGCGACCAAGATAACCTGATAACCTTTACATGAAAAATGAATGGTTTGGATACCATGCAGGTCTCCAGCCTTACTCCACCTATGAGCTGAGAGCTGCCTGCTTCAACAACATGGGCAGCACTGCCTCCAACTGGACTACTGTTACTACACTCAGTGAGGGTAACAAGCAATACGATACTACCACAAAAATTCATAATTTTGCAGCCCTCACTGATAAAAAGTCTTAAGAAAGATTAAAACCACATCATTTCTCATATTGTCTCTCTTTACCTCCTTTCAGCTCCTGAGTATGTGTCTCCTTTCTCGGTCGGCAGTAATCTGACTGTCATTTGGTTGGACTGGGGGATGTCCTTTTCCCTCAACGGATACCTGAAGGAGTATAGTGTGACTGAGAGCCAGCTCAGGGTCTACACTGGTTTCTACAGCTATCTCCATATTCCACGCACCTCACAGAAAAGTGAGCGTAAACGCGTACTTCACACACGTATATACTCACAATAGTGTACCAGTCATAGACCTTTGAAGAGGAGTCTGCCACTACAGAGGTACAATAGAGCTGGCAGAAACCGAGGAAAGCACATTCAAAACACTCAGAAATCCAGTTTGGTGCAGTCCTGCAATACGTCTTATATAAATGTAGACTGGACTGTGCATTTTCATTTACGTCATTTACTGATGAATGAAGTGACGAGAAGAGAATAGGCAGTTTCTATCACAGACTGAGGTCCAGTTTTGAGTGTTGACACGAGAAGCTTTCAGGAAGTAAAGATATTGTGCTTTTTTTCAGATATACAAGCTCTAACTACAAAAGTCAACTCTCATGACAATATTGTAATTTCATTTTGTTGTAAAATGTGTTCTTTTGTTCAGTATTTCTCCCCTTCTGTTTTTCTCAGCTCTCTCCTTTCAGGTGACTTGTGTCACCGATAGTGGCAGTGCCAGCACTCCCACTGTCAGATACAGCCCTGCCGCAGGCATTGGTAACACACACACACACACACACACACACACACTCACATTGTACTGGTATTTTTACAGAGAATCAGGTGTTTGTGTCTCACACACTCACTTTTATTTCAATTCAGTGAAGGTTTATGTGGCTATTTGATGCAAAAAGCTGTTTTTGGTGTCCCTGCAGTTCCTCCTGAGCCTGAGGACAGTGCCACACAGGGCATCAGCATGTCAGCACCACCAGTCTACTCTGAGCTGTGGTTCATCCTGCTTTTAACACTGCTGGGTCTTTTTATGCTCGCAATACTGCTGGGCCTTGTGCTGCAAAGGTATTCTTATTTAATGTGTAGCATGTAAAAGGTTCTTCTAGTTAATATAAAACTGCAAATATATATCAAACTGAGCCCAACTATGTAACATGGACATTTTTTTGTAGAATATTTTTCAAGCAATGACCACAGAGTGTTTTCGAAAGATGAGAAAAAGATCAGTTTAAGGAATCAATACTGAACCCATATATACAACATATACATACACATTTATTCATATGTATGTTAATATGTACACTTTTAGATAAATAGGATTAGCTCATGAACTCAGAAGTGCAGTCTGTCACCTGGTAGGAAAAGCCCTTCTATAAAAGTCTTCTCTTCAGTAGAAAACTGCTCAGAGCTGAGTGTCAGTGATGCAAAGGCTCCATCACCCTTTGTTGTTAATCACAACTCTGGAACAGTTAGCACGCCCAGAGAAGGATGCGAGAAGGGCTTGTTTGGAATGGGGCACATAGAGCACAGTTATATCCCCGGCACCAGACAGTTCAGAGACTTGTAAATGATCGAAGCATTTGTATGCATTCTAAAAGGCAATTGATGATTGAAGCTGGTGCAGTTGAGAATAAAGTAATGCAGTTTTGTTTTGTTTTTTCATCCCTCTCAGAGCCCTGAGGAAGAATCCAGCAGCCAGAGAGCGCCCTCCGCTGGTCATGCTTCAGAAGACCAGAAAGGATGGAGGAGAGGCATGCACGGTGAGAGGGGCAGAGAAACGAGACACTCGAGGAGAGAGAGTGACAAGATGGCTGAAAGTGGAAAAGACAGAGAAAGAGTTAGTCGGAGAGACAAAGAAATCTGCCAGATGGGAATGAAACTACCACTGTCACAACAAAGCTGAATTTATATTTCCTCTTGTTTTTACACTAAATCTGCTTGATCAAGTTTTATGTTTGCACGTTTTAACTTCAATTTAACTTCTAATCAGGAACAGGGGCTGAAAATTGGCCACCACGATGTAGAGCATATAGTCCCACAAACAACAGAAACATTTATTTTCTATTCATCTTTAATTATCTTTTGGTCAACTCCATTCTGTGTGAAACATTCTTTCTCTTGTTCTGTGTTCTCTGATATCTTTCTTAAATATCTTACTGTCTCCACCCTCTGTCTCTCTCAGAGTCCCTGTCCTGAGCTGTGCTCTAAGCATCACTCCAGCTGTGTGCTCCTCCCTGATCGCCACACAGTAAGATTGTTTCTCTGCATTTTACTGTCAAGACCCTAAATGTTTATTTTATTGTTCCCCTGCAGTTTGACACTGTAGCAGACTGTGTTGAGAACAGCAACGTTATGCTTAAAAGCTACACTGTGTACAATGAGGTATGGGACTGTGACTTTGTGTGGGTGCTTTGTCTGCATGTGTGTTTTGTTTGTTTATGCATGCGTTTGTGTGTGTGCGTGTGTGTGTGCCTGAGCATGTGTGTGTGTGTGTGTGCGCACTCCACACCAACAAAGATCTGACACAATCACCAAAGAAAAGGTGCGTGGTTTGTTTATACACTTGTTACTTCAGGAAGTTTTGGTCAGAATTGGAGCCTGAGATATAAAATGAATTATCAAATTGCTGTGGTATGTCCATCCTGTTTAAACATGTTGAATCTCATTTTCTCTGTTGACTTTTTATACATAACAAATGAAATCATGAGATATATCAAACTATATCATATTGTTGGTACATTACACTCCGTTGTGCCACAGTGTTGGCAGTGTTTTTTCTTGTTCGAGAACTGTTTAAAAAACGTGAGGAACTCCTTCTCTTCATGGCCTGAAGGGCGGCTGCTTGCTAACTGGTGCCCCCTGCTGATTGTTGATATTATGCCAAAGGCAGCTAATCAAAGGTCCTTCAATAAGTAATTTTCCTGTTCAGAGACAACGTAACATGTAATCTAAGTGTAACAATAGTTTTTTATACACCATAGAGCTTTGAATGAAAATTCCTTTGATGCAAATAGATAGCTTATTTTGTTTCTGAGTGGTTCATGTGATAGATACTTTTTAATTGTAGTTAAACTTATGTAACTTATTCAAGAATACATACTATTATGTGAACCTCACATAACTGCCCCTCAGACTAAACTACATTTTAAGTTCCTTTGTTCTCCATTAATTTCAGTCCTATGTTTATAGTCTGTTTTTAGTCTTTGGGTTTTCCATAACATTAAGTTGTGGTAAAACAAAGCAGATTTCAAGCTACAGCAAAGAACTGAAACGTCACTGCTGTTATTATGAAGTATTTTATTTGTAATCAATCTCTTTTTCAGGGTCTAACAGACACAAAGATAGTTGGCAGCTCACGGTTCAGCCCCATGTCTGTCATGCGGGTCCCCAGCCAAGTAGACCTGAGTCAAGCCTACTCCCAGCATTCCCTGCACCGCAGTGCCAGTCAGCTGATTGACAGCAAGTCACTGATGATGGAGGACGGAAGCTGGGACAACCCCGTGGGACACGATTCTGGACTGGTGAGGATAGAGACATGTTAAAATTCAAATTAAATTACAATTACGATGGAGTATAGCCGTTATATTCCAGGCAGACTTTGCCAAAAGTCCACCATAGCTTTATAGAGAAAATTGTTATTCAGTGGTTATTTACTTTTTTTCATAACCTTTGAATAAAAGACCCTGCTGTGATTAGTGTAGCGGAAAATTGCTTTGTTATTTCACCTGTCTTTATTCAAACGCTGCAGATTGCCACAAAAACAGACTTACAGTCTTTCACTTAGACAAAAAAAAACTAATTGAGGAAAAAATGTGAAAGACAAAAGAAAATCAAGACAAAAGCAGACCATCTCGGGCAAATCTGAAATAACAAAAGTGGTCAAAATTCAAAACAAAGAGCTCAAGTTCAAGCTTGTAGTCCGTGAAAAAAACATATGAAGTGACCGACGTTCTGCACTCAAAGAAAACGCTAAATCGATATCTGCAGTGAATAGTTTGCTGATAGTCTGTATTTTAAGATCTCACTAATTCCAGTGTTGTGGTTCTTATTTTCCTTCAGTGTGTGGAGGAGGACGGGTTTGTTGATGCCATCAAGGCCTTAAATTCTGTGAAAAGGGAACACACCATGTTCACTGACACTCATCTTTAAAACAAGATTGCATCGTCTGAACAGGTATTTGAATTGAGACTGAGTTTAAAGCGCAGTTATTCAGTGCTGACTGAGGACCATGGAATAGAAATATTGTTCACCATCGATGACCAAACTGCGACTGTGTGAGTTTAAAAAGCTGCAGTATGTGGCTTGACTGAATCCATAACATACAGTATGTTAGATCTTCAGATGACTTCAGCTCTGATACTGGAGCATTAGGGTTTAGGATTTACTGCCTCTGCTTGCCAAGTGTTTGTAGTGTAGGTATTTCAAAAATGCAGAAAGATCAGCTATAGCAGTTTAACTTGTCACTGTTAGGAATCAAGCATTGAATGTCAAAGGTTGGTCAAGACACTCACATCCTCTGCTTCATCAATCTGTTGTGCCTAGTAAGCCTCAACATTATCAATACAAAGTTCCTTTATTTGTAACAAGACAAATCGTCTCGAGGTTACTCTTTTTGTAATGAAATGCCAACCGTTTTTTTTTTTTTTTTTTTCCCTTCATGTTTTAGATGTGGCAGGGAATCACAGATGTGCCGTCTCTTTGTTGTGATTATGTGATGTAACTGACGTTAAAAGCTCTATGTGAGATTATTTCGATCACATCTTTTGTGGACTTATAGTTCATGTTTAGAAGTCGGCGGACATAATGAAATTATGCTTTGTTCAACTGTAGTGAAGCTGAATACACATTTAGCTCTAAAATGGACTCTAGAATTGCTGTTGTTATCTTTTTATCATGAACACAATCGTCTTAAAAAAAGTCGTCAAGAAGATCTACCTGTTGGATCCTTCGTTGCAACACTGACTGTATACGTACTAGTGATTAATCACTTTTCAAAAAGAAAAGTGGCCTCACTTTTGTACACCGTGTTCTCTGAATTGATATGCAGCTAGTGTTTAAATTTGATCTGACAGATTGGTAAATAATTTTTCGAAGAAGCTAAACATCATGGACACAGTATTTATCAGGGAAAAAAATGAGCTTCTGTCATGTTGATGGGTTTTGTGGCTCTGTGTTTAAATTTGAAGCCTACTGTGTTGTTGTAAAACAGTTTCTTTTTTTTTAAACTGGCAGTATTATTTATTGTTGTTCTTATTTATAGATGTTATATTGATCAGTGTTTGTATTTTGCTGGTAAATTATACATATTGGCCATTGCTCATGAAAAGGATGTTTTCTACTTGTGTCGTCACAGTTTCTTTATGTGGTCAGATTTGAAATATCAACACATCACAGACAATTGCAATGCAAGCCATCAGCGCTGTCTTCCCTCTGTGATTTCTCTGTTGGCTGCAGACGCTCTCAGCTCTTTTACTTATGGACTACAACTGAGTTTGAACAAGCACTCTATGACAGTATTTTTACTGCATTGTAAACATGGGTAACACACAAACAAAACAATTTTGACACACAAGTACCTAAATATCAGAGTGATGTTGTGCGATGGTTGTAATACTCATTCATATTGGGGAAAGACACTGATGGGATCTAAATTTGCACATACTGTATAGATAAATAATGTGATTGTGTGGCTATGAGGAACATGGTGGATGTGACTGGGATGTGGATATTTAGCTTAACAGACAAATTTTTCCTAATAATTTTCAAAATTTACAAAAGCTCAGGAAACATTGTCGGCAGCTGGACCACATTCATGTTTTACCAACAACTAACTGGACGCCACTGGGTCCAGCTTTATATCTGAGTCAGTAAAACACAGATGTGGCATCAGACTTAGTTTCCACAGCAGCACAAACACACAGAGGGGACAGTATCTCTGTCAAAACTACACAGCTGTAATTTAGTTTTGCTCCTGCGTCCCTTAAGGGGACATCAAGGCAAGTTTGAAATTAACAAACTGGCAGTAACAACCTTGCCCTCGCTCAAGGACACCAGTCTGACAAGGGCACTTCTAAAACATTCACAGCCACATTCACAGCTATTGTCAGCCACAGAGAGAGAGAGGCTGTGAAAAGAGAGCTTGTAGAGTGATTGTAAGGGACAGTATGGCCCTGAGCTACACACTCACACACACACAGGTTTTTATTAAACTCATAAATCACAATGACGACAGACCGCGTCTCAGAGAGGAGACTGTCTGAACAGGAAGGTTAGTGAAATGAAAGCGTAGGGGAAACACACACACGCACACACACACCTTTGGCAAATTATCCACACGACCCGTGTGCTAACAACTTAGCAGTGACTGGCAGCAATTCTTTCAGCCTGTTAGTCATTTGATTGAGTCGCGTTTTAAGGGTGATGATTTTTAAGATATTTTAAATACTATAAATAAAATGATTAATTCAGGTCATCCCCAAAAACTCTTGTGATCTAAGCATGATTTTCAAAGATAAACACATCCCAAAAACCAACAACATTTTTTTTTTTTTACTTTTATTTATGTTGTCAATTATTCTTTAACCTGGTGTTTATAACACTAGCCTGGAAAAAAATGTTGTTGTTCTAAATTATCTGTTAGAACATGAATACCACATTTAGCCAAAAAAATGGGAACATTTTCAGACAGTGACTGTTTTTATTAAAATTTCAACATTATGAAATTATACATTATATTTGATCAGTATTATATGTGATGTAATCTAAATAATATTACAACATAATGCAGCATTTTTAACATAAACAATGATGTACAGGGCAGTTTAGACAAACAGATATGTAATCCTTTTGGCTCACTTGTGTCTGACTGCAATGTAATGTAAACACAGCCAGAGAGGAACCAACGGACAACAGATAAAGATAAGTCAGTTATGCGCTGAAATACACTTCAAACTTTATACTTTATATAAAATAAAATAGACTAGCAAGTACTTTAATATTAGTCTTAATAGTGCAAGTGCAAATGCA
This sequence comes from Echeneis naucrates, assembly GCF_900963305.1. Taxonomy (NCBI): domain Eukaryota; kingdom Metazoa; phylum Chordata; class Actinopteri; order Carangiformes; family Echeneidae; genus Echeneis; species Echeneis naucrates. Next base: position 21,360,243 of record NC_042513.1, on the reverse strand, counting down.
GTTAGGTCCAATAGCAAGGTAATATCAATATAGGCATGATTCCCGACAATATGCAATGAACAGCAGTGTAAGTATCGACACGATCACACACAGACACACAAATGCAATTGTGTTAGGATTTCACTTTGAATATGTCTACTTTCCATAAAGTGGCGTATTAAACTATTAAAATGAACATCTTTGTACAGACAGGGACAAGATTTTTGTATTTTAATGTTGAATGATACACAATGTGTGAGGTTACATAGCTATTGGATTTGGCAAAGTAAAATGCGCATTTCAGCAAAGTCTTTCTAGCTCTACTTATCTTTTTTACTGTGACATACATTTTACAGCACGTTGTCCCCGCAAGGTTAAAAGTACCAAAGATCAGAAACTGATCTGCTTAAACTTAAACAAGCTATCTAGTCCTTTTAGGCCCACTACCACATGACCACGGTGCATTGTTTGTGTCTCCTACAGTGTACACTCTTGTTTTACCTTCACAAGAACAAGCTAAAGACCAAAGTTCGCTCAGTGCGGGGAAATGAGATGGACTTTCCAGTTATTGTCAACTTTAGCAGTAATTACAGGGGATATCTAATGCCAATCGATTCAAAAGACCACACGAATGGTTTACCATACAGTCATTAAATCTAATTGGGCCTGATGCAGATCGACCATTTGACAATGCGGTCCAAAGCCAGAGTAGACAGTTCTGCTATGTGACTACACAATGAGCTCCAGTTTCAGGCCTTTGGTCGTGATCCTTTTCAATTAAAACACACAAATATCCGGATTACCATCAAACAAGTTTAAATAAGGCACTGCGACAGTCATCCAAAACAAGATAAGACACATCACCACCTGTTTCAAAGGGAGTAAAGTGATGTAGTGTAGGTCCTTTTGTTGAGGTGAGTGTAGTATTATTTTTGATGCTTTACAAAAATAAATATAAATAATAATTAGTGTGATCTTACTCAGGCACCACTGTGAAGAAACTTAATTCAAAGAGGAACACAACTAGTTTTTGCTTATTCATGAACCTTAGAGCACAAATATGAGATTCTTCTGAATGAAGAACAGTAAAATATGCAAAATGATTTCACTGATATGAACATGTAAACGATAAAACATTAAAAACAGATTTTGTTCCATATCAGTTAATGTAGTTGATGTGCTGCCACTGTTAGTGAGTGTGATATCTTGACTGCATAAAATCAGTTTATCCATCACGCTGTAAGATTCCAGCTATGTGACACTAATTTGTTTTGTCAAATTCACATTTACAAGTATTTTATAAAAATGTCTCAAATTGTTTTAATAACAATATTGCGGGTGTTTCTGAGTTTAGCCAAGTATTTTTGGGACATTTGGGAATTAAAGTAGCTGCCAAGCTTTAGGTAAAAGCTAACGTGTTAAAGTCGTCATGAGTTCTGTCTTTGAAACGGCTCTGATCCTTTCGACAAATCTGTATGGAACTAGTATCGGAAACAACTATAAAACCCTTCATTATTGATAAATGAAAGCATTTCAGCAGATTTCAATTTCTCAATCGTAAAGATTTGCTGTTTCTTCTGTTTTATGTAATTATTAAATATTTTTGTCATGGGATTTCAGAGGACCTTCTGACATTGTATACACAACAAATAATTCAACGAAATAACACGAATACCTGATTAAAATAATAGCCTAAATGGTTAAAGTCATAGTCATTCCCACTAGTCAGTGAAAGCACTCTAAAATCTAATAAAACAGGTGTATTCCTTTGTTAATTCCAGTTTAGTTATTAGCTCTTTAAGGGTCTGACAAGCTAAATAGGACACGCCTCATGTATTAGAAACTCCCATTCTGTTATGAATACCCTGCCATGTTATCTTTTTTTTCTTCACTTTTTAAATTATTATTGTTATTATTATTAAGTTAATGGATTCAGTCTTATCTGGGGCCGAACACCTGATTGTGCTCCAAACCAAGCGGCCAGCAACATACCATTGATCAAACCAGAGCAAACAGACTTGCCTGTATCAGCTGTTCTTCAGCGCTGAGCCAGCAAATTATTATCAGACTCCTGCCTCAAAAAGTGAACCTCATCAGGAGCCACCAAAAGCAAATAGAGATAGTACAAACCTCTGTCCATGAGTGATCAGCACATTCCTGCTCTGGTTTAGATGTCACTGCTCGTGCTGGGAGGCTGTAGCTGCTTCCTCGTGTCGGGCTTTGCACTCAAAAGTATGACAACTATGATGGAGTTCCACTGACTTAAATTAAAGTTGTACAGTACAAATAAAGATTGTTGAGCCTCAGGAGCAAATATAATGACAGTTCTGTGCTCAGACACAGACTCATTATGTGTGGGCTCCCCAAAAAAATAGGTTCTTCACCCATTTATATCCTGAATTTAGCACAATAGGCACCAACAGGACACCTCTGACGGATGAGAAGTGGGTGGTGGGCAGATTGTGTGCTTTCACAGACTGCTGTCCTGATTGGCTGATGACTCTGGAGCCAGCTTCCTGTGTCGTGGCGAGGTGGAGGAGGCTAATTTGGTGGGGGAGGGGGATGCATTTGCAGAGGAGTCACTGCCACCACCATCAGATCCAGAGGGGACGGAGGACAGGTGAGGAACTGGGGGCGCCCTCTTCCTCCCTAAAAAACCACCTTCCAATACTCCCCTTTTCCTCACACCTCCCTCTGCTTTCACCCCATCTCCCCCGGATGCCGCTCCTTCTCCCTCCTCTGGTGGGTGCACCTTTCGCCGAACATCACTCCCAGGAACCGGGCTGTCCGGAGCTTGCCTCTGAGTTTCCTGATTACCCTCTGTCTTCGCCCCAGAAACACCAGCAGCAGCCAAAACCCCAATATTTGTGTTGGGGCTTGCAGCAGTGCCTCGGCAGGCCCAGAGCTCCATGGACAAGGATCTCCTCTCACTGTCCTCAGGCCCAAAGTCACAAAGTGATCGGCGGCTGTCTTGGATCTGGCCAGGGCCCTGGTTGGAAATTTGAGCTGTGCTGTCCAACATACCTCGACTCAGGCTGAAGTTTTGAAAGTCTCTATGGAAGCAGAAATGGATGCAGATCAGTTATGGTGGAGAAATGTACAGAGGAAAGAAACTTCTTATGATTTCCCAATACTAAAAAAGGCACATTTTCCCTGGTGATTATTTTGTAAGTAGTTAAACGGATACTTCAAAACTGGGTCCCAATATGTGTGAACTGAAGTATCGCCCCTGGTGGCTGTATCTGTTCTGTTATTTTATTCAGTTCAGTCAGTGTGTTCAACTAAAAGCAATTAAACAGTCTGGGTAAAAAAAGCCCTTTGTAAGTATCTATCAGTGTTTAAGTATCTCGACAGTCAAACAATTCTTTTACCGATAGCTGTGGAAAGACTCAGTTCGTCGGGCCCGGGCCAACAGGGGGCTTTCTCTGTAGGGTCGCACAGCTCCATACGTGGCCTGGCTCTCAGGAATGGGCTCCTGGGCCTGGAACTGCAGACTGAATGAAGCAAGAGGCAGAGGGACAGCTAAGACATCAATGGTAAAGACTTTGTTTTTAGTGTAATGAAATATGGTGAGCCTAAAAAAAAAAACCTTCCCTATTTATGTATATTAGCATAGACAGAATTAAGCAAACAGCTGAAGATAGCTGGTTGTTTCCTTTTGTGTGTGTGTGTGTGTGTGTGTGTGTGAGAGAGTGAGAGAAAGTGTGTACACGCATTTGTTTAAAGTTGTGTTTGTGAACTTCCTTTCACACCTTGAGCAGGACTCTCGCAGGCGTGTGTGGTGCAACACAGAGGGCGCAGGGCTAATATTTGGTGTGGCACAGCGGGAGGTGCTCAGGTCACACTGATCTAACAGCTGCAGCAGCTCCTCCTCTGTAGGGCCACCTACATCTGTGAGACACAGCAGCCACTTTGAGATCTTTGACACATCTGATCAACATAAAAAATGTAGTCAGCTGTATTTACTGTGTATCTATGAGGTGAGTAAACATGCACATCCTTTCTTATATCACAGCGGTGCTTCGTTTCTTCTCTCATGAACACAGAGTATGAATCCCAGCAAATCTGTCGTGCTCTATCATCCATTAGTCTGCATTATCTCACCTTCCTTCTTCTTTTCTTCTCCTTTGTTTGCGGTGTCCATCGCAGTGGTCAGGTCCCACATCTGGATGCTACCATTGCCGTGACCAGTGAACAAATAACGCCGAGGTCGTGACCCCATCCGACTGGAACCTTCACACTCCCGCACCATGAAACAAGAGATGGTGGTCCCATCCACTGACTGCACCTCACAGATCCTGGCAAACACAAAACCCTCAGACAGCAGCAAAGTAAATGCTGACTAAAAAAGACAGTCAGATGAAGAGGAGGAAAAGGAGTAGATGGAGAACGTTGTACCTTTTTCCAGTTGATGAGAGCCTCACAAACAGTTTGTTGGTGATGGGGATGACCTTCTGGATGAAAACCTGCTGATCATCTCGCTCTCCAAATGGACCTAAGGCAAGAAGGTACACCTAAATCACTCAATCAATCAATTCTTTCATCTCTACATCTGTCCTTTCTTCAAATTAATCTCTATTTCCACATTTTATTTCTATTCTTCTTGCGCTTTCATCTCTCTTGCCTATGTCATTCCCCGAGCAGTAGCTCCCGTGGCTCTCCGTCTCCTCCAGGGACAGTATTTTGAAGGAGGCCAGAGGGGTGGAGCCTGGCTGGGTGGAGATCATCCCTCTGAATCGAGTCACCGTCCATGTCCGCACATGGTTGTTGTCTGCACACACTGATACATATGGGGGGGGGAAATACACAAGCTTTGAATTACACATAGCAAGGAACCACAAATAACAAAATGTAATTCGATCTTAACAGTCGGCTCTTTTATTGTGGTCTTGTACACTCATTATCTCAACCATTACTCCATCACCAGGGAGACAGACTAAACCTCCGACCTGGTTCACCATCCTCACCTGACACCAGATGTTTCTCAGACAACATAATCTTTGTCACCGGGCTCCTGTGTACAGTGAAAGTCTGAAAGAGCTGGGGGCCTGATCCCACTGTCTCCGGGTGCTGTACGATCACTCTCACTGCACCGCTGCTCGTCCCATAAGCTATCTCTATCCAGTTCCCACTCACACCTGATGCAGAAGACAAACACAACATGAAGACGGACATACAGACACAATGCGTCAGTGTCAGGTCAGTTGACTGATATTACATCAAAAACTGTGTGCTTTGTTTATTTCCCAGGACATGAAACTGATCTAAAAATAATATCTTGTATTCAAAAACATAAATTCTTAAGTTTAGTTTATTTTTATTCTTCTTTTATTCATTTTTGAAAAACTGGATAAGGGGAACATAGACTGTGTGAAAGTGCTTTAAACATGCATGTTATCTAATGGCCATCAGGGGGCGACTTCACTGGCTTCAAAAAGAAATCAGATTGGAAGTCTGCAAAAAAAGGCCCTATTTCCCAATTTCACTTTTCCACCTTCTCCTCCAAAGACAGTTTAAAAAAAAATAAGATGGAAACAGCCAAATTGCAAATTCGAGGTTTCATAAAGGCAGTTCACAAAGCAATAAGTGGCTTCAAGGTGGGTCGCCATTAATAGAAAATGGAAGTACTTACTGGTTTTAGGGGTGAGGTAGACAGACAGTGCCGTGATGGCATCGTTTGAAGGGTCATGATAAAGCTCAGTCACCAGAAGATCATTGTCCTTCATCCTCAGTGGAAACTTCTGCATGTCTGAAAAAAGAGGCTCAAATTACATGTAACGAAATATCGAAGGATTTTTATCCTTTCAAAAATGTTGTCGTTGAAAAAAATGTTTGAAAGGTTGTTTGCTGTACCATACTCTCTCATTTCTGTTTGACTTCACTAATGTCCAGTGAGTGACAGAAGCTAGCGACCCCAGTGTGCGCACACGTGTGTGTACCTATGTAGTAGATGGAGCCATTGTTGCAGCCCAGGAGGAGGAAGGATCCTGCTGTGTCACAGCTGGTGATGGGAACCACATCTTGAACCTTAAAAACATGACAACAATAGTTCACAGTCAGCACAGTGTTTTTATTTTATGTAATCTTACTTAATATACAACCTTTACTTTGTTTTAACATATGATAAAACAGAAACATATGCACTTGTACCTGCCAGTGTTGTGTGACAGCATTCCACACCCCCACCTTCCCGGTGTGGCTCGTAGCCACTAACTGGTTCCCGATGAAGAAGAGGTCATCGACAGTTACACCCAGACTGAACACACCTGGGACCGTTTTGGGGCACATGGAGGGTGAATTGACAGCGTACATGAGGCTACAGTCACTGCGTGCCGAATTTCTCTTTCTGGACGATATTTTATTTCTGTCATGCCAACCTACCTATCTCGTTACCGCTGCCTCCGTCCTGGATGCTCCAGAGGATGATACTGCTTTCAGAGGCAGCAGCCACCATCTTGTCCTTGTCTCCATGTGGGCCACCCACCACTTTGGCATTAAGTGCAACACGTTCGATGGTCCAGTCAAGATAGGGGGAGGAAAACACCTGCTGCCATCCAGAAGATTCTTTTATCCTGTAATGAGATCACACAAACACAAGTATGTTTTCCTGCTTCCTTTTTTTGGTTTGGATTTCCCATAAAACAGAGCTTTCTAACTTCAGATTCAGAAGCAGGGTTAGTTTTAATCTTTGTCTCTTTACTTCCTTTTTTGGCCAGTTTTTACGGCACATGACCATATGCTAAAAGATATTGTATTTCTTCTTCAACTTTAAATCAGATAACATTTTCATGTTCTCTATTTCTTTGCTTGTTTTAATAAAAAAATAAATAGTTCAGATATATCACAAAAGATGACTGACAGAAAATGACACAATCTTCCTATCATTCATTTTACGGCGGTCTTCATTTAATGAACAACACAACAAAGCAGACACTCTTCTAAAGCTGTGTTGGTAAACATTACCTGTAGCAGATGACAAAGTGTGCATAAGCTGCAACAATCCAGTTGTGGTGTCCTGCTATAATCAACACCTTCCTGGGGTCAATCACAGGACCTACATACACACACATGGAAAAAATAAAATACATAAATCTAATGAGAGTATTGGTTCAACATATACATTATTTGTTCATTAACCAAAAATATTGGCGAGGCAATACAAACGTCTAGAATCAGACACTTATTTATTTGTGTTTGTTACATTCCTTACACTGCTGTTCAGTTGGAGCGTTTCAATGAACTCAATGAACAGATTACCACCATCATTTACCTTTCCACTGCCTGAGGCCGCTCAGGGATACTCACCCAGTTTGTGGTTGTCATCTGTTCCAGGTGAACCAGGGAGAGAGGGGTGAGGAGGGGGACCAACACAGGTGAAGCCCTCAGCGCCGCTCGGGCCAGGCCGCTCTTCAGAGGAGGAGCAAGATGCCGCTGAGGAAGAGCTTGATTTGCGGGCAGGTACAGCTGTCGAAGAAATATTCAGTGATTTAGTTTCTATGCTTTTCTGTATCTTAGAACAGGGTCATTTCTTTTCTGGACCAGTGTTTTCTTGTGTGTGTGTGTGTGTGTGTGTGTGTGTGTGTGTGTTAAACATCAGCAGAATATTCTGTCTTAAACCAACATGTACAGTTTATTTTCAGTTCATTTTCTCTGTTGCTCAGTTTCATGTCTTCACCTGGGGGAGGCAGGTAACCATGAAAGAGGACACTGCCACATGATGAGCGCTCCAGTTCCTCACACAGCAACAGACGCCGTACTGAACACAAAAACATACACTGCAGTTTTATTGGTTAGTATTATAAATGGTCCTTTTGCTATTTAACATTTAAATATAACATTGCATCTTTATTTTGTGTTTCCTATATCCATTTATCAATTAATTTTTGTCACTTGGACATTCCTCGGGATTGTGCCTCTGCTAGACTAATTCAGTCTGTTTTGTGTTGTGTGTGCATCGTTTTAAAATGTGCACCAGTGATTTGTGTTGGTTTATAATATGCGATCTGTATCAGTGATCAGTTGATTACTGGAATTATCCATTGTACACAGACAATGTAGGGAAGTTACAAACAGTGAAACAGGAAGTAAAATAACATTAGCGCACAAGAAATGAACTGTATTGTGGTTTTGACCTTGTTCAAGTTGTAAAACACACTGGACATTATAGGATATTTTATAATCAGAATAGTTCCCAAAATGGGCTACAAGAATATTTTATATAATATATATACTTTTTTTATTACTATCTAGTGGCATGTTCTAATTGTCTGTAAGTATCGGTACTAGTGCTAAGGTCAATGTTGTTTCTTCTATTTCCATAAAACTCTGCACAAAAACATACCTAAAGGAGTTATCCCATAAAATTCTGCTTCATGTCTCAGGACGCTGATGTTGACACCCCTACAGGAAGAAACACAAGTCAAGTGTGTCCTTACGATTAACAATCAGAGAAATTTTCTGAATTTTGTCATTGCTCCTTACCTTAGGTCCAATTCTTTGGTTCGCAGGAAATTCAGAATTGGTGCAAAAGCTGTAGGATCTCTGTCGATAAATATCTGGAAGTAAGAAGCACTCATTAAATTATTAAAGTAACTGTGGAACATTGGACACCATCGGCAGTTTCTTGTGTACATTTGCTCTGATGCTGTTGTAATACTGACACAGTAGTCAATGATCGCATTTCAATGTATTATCCATGAAGAAAAAATTATGTAAAACAACAGAATCAGAATTGTCTTTCAAATCCCAAGTTTGTGCACACAAACGACAGATTTGACTTCAGTTCACTTCACTCAGCATGCAAGCGTTTTTAAGATGGGAAATATATACACAAGATGAAAGTCAAAATACAAAATAAGATGGACAAGCGAGAGAGAATGATTAGAGTAAAATAGAAAATGTATCATCTACTAACATTCAAAATAACTAGTCTTTGAGTCCCAGTGGATGAAATTTAATGATGAAAGTGTCACAGGCTTTGTCTCCTTGGCTCCCAAACAGTGCTTTTTGTTCCCGAGAACACACATATGATCACGAAGGCCACGTGCCGCATTTCTTTAAATTGCATTATTACAGAAGAAATGTCATGAAGCTTTTATGGGATGGTCAGATGTCAGTTGCTACTTCTGGAAAAAAAAGAAGTAACAAAGGCTTTACTCACAGCTCCAGTTTCATCCCGAAGAGTGGATATCCTTCCACTCAGCAAACTGAAACACACACACACAGATCCAGTTAACCCAAGCACTTCTCCATTTCCACATACCAGCAGTGTTACAGCAGTTATATTCTAACCTGCTGACTCTGAACTTCAGATTATTTTCATATCAGCACATGTTGCTGTTCGCCTTCACATTTGTGTTGGGTGAGCAGACAGCTGTGCGCAGGGAGACTGACAGGGCAGCAGACAGACAGGTGCACTGGCAGACAGTCTGACAGCATTTCACACTACCTGGTCAGCTGTTGTCAAACTGTTAGTTCAGTCAAGTGTTTGAGATTGCAACGATGTTGATGTTTGCCCAGCCCCAATCAGCTGTTGCCCTTTAACACAGTGTTTCTCTCCAGGTCTGGAATAACAACTAAATAACTCACTCAAAGAATTTGAGAAACACACAGCTGAGTATGGGATCCATACAAGATTCCCAGCTCATTAAAATCCTAAAACTAAATACATGACATACATGACATTCTTTTTATTTTCTATGTGCTGTGGACTGTAATTGTAAGCATCTGGCATCTTCCTTCCACAGACAGAGGCGCAGATAAAGACAAAGACATGACAATGGAACAACCCCACTCAACATTAATTATGTAATGCAAATTTTGTGTAGCTCAGTTGTGACTGGCTATAACATGCCTACTGAGTCACTGACCTATTACATCTACAGTTTACACTCGCAGTTTATTTATCTTAGTCTCAAAGGGAGTACGGAGAAGGTAATTCCTATCCCTCTTCTAATCCTGCTATAAACATTAAGCATTAGTATCTCAGTGTGCAACCTGGATAGCACTACACATGACATCTCATTGGCTGAAAACATAGTGATGAAGAGGGAAGAGCACTTGCATAAACAGCCCATTTATTCCATACACCAACAATTCCCCACCTTGAGAAGAAAGAGTCTGGGATCCACATCAGAGTCTGCCTGGAGGTGCTGAACCTACAGCACAAGGACACAATAACACATTTATTGCAATCACTAACATAGAAATATCAGTCCATTTATGAGCATAGTGATGTCATGAAGTCATCATTTTAACACTGATGAGAATAAAAGTTGCCTCGCTGAAATCATTTCACCATAATGTTACATGTACATCGTGTTCAGTTCCAACTACCCGGAGTGTGTGCGAGAGACAGACAGAATAAGGCGAATGAAAAAAATGAAACAGAGTAATGAAACCGTGGAGCGACTTGGTTCACCTACAGGCAGATCTCATCATACATGATGTACGTGGCCAGAAGTCACATTCCCCACATGATGGTGAGGAAACCTACCTTGTCCCACCGACGTTCAGCTGGATGATCTCCCCCATCGCAGGCGTTGAATTGTTTCCATTAGTAGCCATGATAGCTGAGCCGAATAGTTGTTTTATTGTTGTGACTATAATAATAATAATAATTATTATTATTATTATTATTATATGAGGGAAAGTGGCCGACTGCTCCCGTTACTGTCACGACAGCTAGCTTGCTAAAGCTGTCCCAGCTCAGCTGATGCCCTGTCTCCCAGCCTCACCGCCTCTGCCTCGTCCCACCTTCCATAAAATATCCCTTATATGCGACCCCTTCGCCCGGCCTCGGCACCGCTGAGCCTCCGCATGCTGGACGGAGAGGGGAGGGGGGGGGGTTCTTTGTTAATGTCAGCTACACAACAATCCCTTTATTTTCCAGGGGACTTGTTTGCATCACTGTCTCGGACGGTAGTCGTGAATAACATCTTGCGCAGAAATTTAGCAACGTGAGAACAGCTGTAGCACTTTCAATGGGCGAGTCGAGAGTGTTCACCTCCCGCTACTTCCGTTTCCGCTTAGACAGCCACTAAAATTAGACCGCTGAAATTAAACTTTCTGGTTTTATGCAGCCAACCAGCTCTAAACACTAATTCTTGAATCACTATATGAGTTAAAATAAACATTATGCAGCTATAAAGTTCAGGGACAACTTGCTGAGAGATCCCGTCTTACTTACTTTGTGGAGGGGAATTATCTTGACTATCCAAGAGTTGCTCGCCAGGAGAACCGTGTTTGAGTGCGCTCGATATTAACACTCATATGAAAACTGAGGCGGTGACTGGGCTTAAAAGGGGCAAAGTAGAGATGTATTCTTTGTTGTCTTGTCCAAAAAGTGTGCTATCTCGATACTGTTTATTGGTTATACCTGATTTATTATGTGTCGCTGAGAGAAAAGCCTTTGTCCCCCACGCCTTATTCTTTTCGGCGCCGTAAACTAAAATAAAACAAACGCCTCCAGCTCTGTGATGGCGCTGTGACAACTTGGGACTCATCAGCATATAATTAAACAGACAAAACACCAGAGTTAGTTCATTAAAATAATATTTCATCGTGTGTGGTGACAGTTTAATGCTGCAGCCAATTTAATGTCCCTCCATTCAAGCCCAGTGAGTTAAAGGTAAGTTTATATTTTAGTGAAAACTACACCACTGCGTTTTCTTCGCGCAAACGACCTTCTCCGGACTTGTACCCGCCCCTCCCACTTCTGCCAGGAGAAAAGGACCTGAAACCATATCATCACATTTTATGACGAACTGACAATTTGAGCCGATTTTACTGCTTTTTCCGGCCATTATGTAACACATGGCCGTCTATTCAGCGGTAGTTTTCTGGACCACGGTAAGATTTTTGTTCTTTTACAACTTAACTTTATACCAAGTACTTATTTATTTACCTTCCGCAGCCTGGTTAGCCGAAAGAAAGTTAGCCACAATAGCTGCTTAGTTTGACCAGGTGTAGTTTCAGTGTCCTTTCGCAGTAAAAGCTGCTCCTGTGTCCATCTGAAGTTTAAATGGACTACTAACATTGGATGGAAAAATGTACGTAATGTTTGAAAAGGGTCACACTTTTAACGCTGTCGTAGCCCTTTGACATTACCCTTCCTTAACATGTGCCATTTGTTTGCAGTCGTCCCTCCTGAATCTCTGCTTGTTAAAAACAAAGTGAGGGGCCCGGGGATGTGACCAGAGCAAGAAGACGGGGGCGCCTCCTGTCTTGCTGCAGGCTCGGAAAAAGGAGCCCAGAGGAGGAAACACGGCACACGGAAGATGTTTGAGGCGGATGACAGAGAAGCTCTGCTTTCAGAGAGCAACAAGGCGGAGGTCACAGCAGGACACATGTCCAGCAATGCGCAACAGGTACAGGGTGGTGCACCTGTGTGCCCACCTGTGGCCTCTGTCCCCATGGCAACAAAGGATGAGGATGAGAGCGAAGATGAGTCAGAGATACTGGAGGAGAGTCCCTGTGGCCGCTGGCAGAAACGCAGAGAGGAGGTAAATGGGGGGGAAGCTGCGCTTTGATGGTACTGTGTGAAAATGTTGGATAAAGTATTAACTTCAAATCTATCCTGAGGCCCAAAACGTTTCTCCACATCAATGAAAACACAAAGGGACTTGATCCTTGGACATGTAGATTGGTGTCATGATGCTCAGTTAATTGGATTAATCAAGAATTTTATAATTTCTTTTCTGCTAAAGACTCTTACAAACTTAATAACTTGTATAACTTTTCTTTCATGCTCTATAAAATTAACAATATATTCACATGATGGGCCAAATATATTTTTTTTACACACCATAAACTTTTCTTATTGTGAAGAATGAAATACTATTTAAAATATAATTAATTTGATGCTAGATGTAGTCATTTATCAGAGTCAAGATGGAATCTAAGTATAATGAGATTTTCTTTTCTCAGTATCTCTGTTTTTATGTCAGTGGTTTCCTCATAAGTCATTAGCATCAATTACCATTAAGACAACACCTCACCCAAAATAGTTATTATGTTATCATAGCAAGCGATTTTAATATGGACAAAAACGAAATAGCTTCTCAGAAGTTGTTTTCCAGGTTATCATTGCTTCAGTTATTGAATCTTTTCGAATGTATTGTTTCTATGTCTTTTATTCCATTTAAATTGCATGTTCACATACACAATTTTTCGGGTTTTTCAAATGCAGGTGAATCAGCGTAACGTTCCTGGGATAGATGCTGCATACTTGGCTATGGACGCAGAGGAAGGAGTGGAGGTAGTTTGGAATGAAGTATTGATCTCAGAGAGGAAAAACTTCAAACTGCTGGAGGTGAGTCCTTGTGTTGAAGAGTAAGAGTAAAACGGGTAAAGATAGTTGTGAGTGGCACTTTGCACTGATTGTAGTCTTGACTCGTTTACAGAATACAGATTGTGACCATAAATAAAACATATTTTATACTATCTTTCATAAAAGCATGCAAAACTGGTAACAGTTGGAGCAGCAAGTCTGACATGCCTCAGGGTTAATGCAATGTAGGAAAACCAGTGAAGGAAGTATATTTAGTGAAACTTAACTCCCTTATGACTGATCATGTAACATTTTAATTTAATGTTATATTAACAGTAATAATGTTGGAGAGCTCAGTCAGAAACTTAGATATGATCAGTTGAAAGCTTACCAGGTTTTACCTTCCCCCTTTCAGTCCCTTTACGGGCTCTCTTTGTGACTGTTGTTGCTGTAGTGCATCTCCCACCCCTATGCCTTTTCTTGTGAGGACCTCATGTTGTGCCAACACGAGTGTTCTGTAGCTCACAGCGACATCACTAGAGTTTTGACAACACGTTTCCAATTTTTGCCTTAGCCCACCGAAAATATTTTTTTGAAAGATAGCAGATTTGGATAGCACTGTAGCCTCCAAGCAAGAAGGTTCTGAATAGCGTTTCAGGTAAATTTTTTCATTTTCATTGCCCGTTGCCATCTGGGATTGACTCCAGCCCCACTGCGAAACTGACAGATAAGTGCTGTACATGGATGGACAGCTAGTTATTGCAGGCTGAGATGCCCATCAGATGCACATGCAGATTGCACTTTATTAATTCATTGTTAAGTTATTACAAATGTGACATACTTATATATTTATATATGTTTTTGCTTGTGTTCAGGAGAAAGTGAAATCTGTATTTAATAATCTGAACCATTTGGAACATGCAAATATTGTCAAGTTTCACAAGTACTGGGCTGACACGAAGGAGAACTGTGCCAGGGTGAGTCTCCGGTCATTCAAGACTTTACTGAATCTTCTAACTGTTAGCTGTATAAATAGTATCATTTCAAATATAATCAAATGAAACCAAATATTAGTTTGTTTAACCTGCATTTAAACAATGTTCCTTATCCTTTGTTTCCTTTCTCTTCCTCAGGTGATCTTCATCACTGAGTATATGTCTTCAGGAAGCTTGAAGCAGTTTCTAAAGAAAACAAAGAAGAATCACAAGAGCATGAATGAAAAGGTAATAATAAACTATTTGTAAATACACTTTTATTAGAATAAGGGTTTTTGAAGTGTTAGTGAGTGAATGAACAATAAACTGCAAATTCCATGTGTACTGCTCCGCCTCTTGATAAAATGCGAGCTGTAATGAATTCAAACTGGTAACCAGCAAGAAAGTGCTCTGATAAGCTCTATGGTCCTTCAGACTTGGAAGAGATGGTGCACACAGATCCTTTCTGCTCTCAGGTTTGTTTCCCCTATTCAGACTTCAGAGTTTCTAAAGAAAATGTGCATACATACGAAATAATCCAGAGTGTCTTTTGTTTACTTTAAATCCATTTCTGTTTTGTTTTGTTTTTTCTATTGAGCAGTTATCTCCACTCATGTGACCCTCCCATCATCCATGGCAACTTAACCTGTGATACCATCTTCATTCAGCACAATGGGCTGATCAAGATTGGCTCAGGTATAAAGTTACACTGTTGATGGAGTCAAATCATGCTAAATTATGGTTTTCCTACAGTATTATGATTGTCTCGTGGGTAACAGCCTCATAAGAACTCCCATGTCTTATGAAAAAAAAAAAAAGACAACGTTGTTTTATCTCGTGTTCTCTGTCCTTTTACAAACGTGATGATAGTTTGCACTATATAAATGTTGCGTCCTGACTCTATCGTGTAATTTCTTTCTTGACTTTCTGTACTTCTTGGCATTTGTTTTCACAATTTACTGTTTTAAATTCTCATCTGCAGTTGCTCCAGACACCATTAACAGCCATGTGAAGACTTGTCATGAGGAACAGAAGAATATGCACTTCTTTGCTCCAGAATATGGAGGTAGACATTAATGAAATGAGACTTTAGTCAACAGGTACTTCTGTTGACTGTTCCATGACCCCCCCCATGAGTAAATAATAAGGTTGCATTACATCAGATCCTCTTCATGTCACGTGTATGTCATATTGGTAGACTAGAAGGAAAGCAGGGTATTGTTTGAAACATTTTAATACCAGAGCCATATTTTAACAATACTAAATAATTTTTTTGTATTGAATATTAATTTCAAAAATCCTTCATTTTTAATTCAACACATGGCAAACCTCCTACTACAACTATGTTTTTACAAAGGAAATGCCACAATGCCTGAAATTCAGATATAATATGATATCAATAAGTTTTTCTCTTGATCTCATTGTAGCTGTTGATGATGTCACCACAGCTGTAGACATCTACTCATTTGGCATCTGTGCATTAGAGGTGAGATGAGATTCACAATACATGATATAATGAGGCCTGAGCTCTGTTTCAAAGCAACTTCTTGTTACAGATGGCATTTCTGGAGATTCAGGGGAATGGAGAGTCTTCTAATGTTCCTCAGGAGGCCATAAACAATGCCATACAATTGCTGGAGGACCCACTGCAAAGGGTAAGACATGTGTGTGCATGGACCTGAATATCTGAAAAGATTACACCAGAATGATCAATTCAGAGTTTTTTCTTATTGTTATTGAAAAGAGTGACACGGATGTTTGTTTTAGGAATTAATCCAGAAGTGCCTTGAGTGTGATCCTGGTATAAGGCCTACAGCCAGAGAGCTGCTGTTTAACCAAGCTCTGTTTGAAGTGCCACTGCTAAAACTACTAGCTGCACATTGTATTGTCAGCCACCATCGTGAGTCTTTATCACACACACATTTAAGTTTTGTTGTGCATCAGGTTCTATAATAAGCCGTTGTGAGATGTATGGTTGAATGGTGATCCAGGGACATTTTTATTTGGTTTTAACTGAAAAAAGGTCAACTTGATTACAAATTATTTGGACCCATGATTAATTGCATGGACACAAAGACGACCCCAAATCAGTGTGGATGTTGTGTTACACTCGCACAGCACTTTGTGGGAACAGCACACTGATACCATAACATAGCACACTGATTTCCACACAGCAACACAAAAGTAAGAAAGCTAAAATTGTGAATTTTGACTCAGTAAATCGATAATGATTCATAAAAATACAGATATGATCCCTGAAAACGCCTTAGAGGAGATGACCAAGAAGCTGGACCCAAACTTGGTCATTGCTGAGACAAAAGAGGATGTTCAGCTCAGGTAAGGGCCAGAAACCAACAGCAATAATAGCTTAAATCATTACATATTGTTTCAGTATGATGATGACAATTACAATTTCAATAACTTGAATACACTTTGGCTGCAACAAATCAACTTTATCGTTAAGTCAAGATATATAGATATTTAAAATTAAAATTTAAATATCTTAATCATTTTACTACTTTTACTATCACACTTATTTACTGTCAGGTTTATTTTTCTTCTGTAGACTTTCACAGTTTCCTGCTTTGGAGCTGGATAAATTTCTGGAGGATGTGAGGTGAGAAACCCTTTAGACTGATAATTTGAGCAAGCTCAGTTGGTAACATGAAGTTAATTTACCAACGTAACCCACGAATGATAAAACACTGTCTGGCCACACAGGGGCAGTAGTGGTGTATGACTATTTTTGTGTTCCAAGCCCTTCTCAAACATTTGTCTGCTTCTGGAAAAAAAAGAGGACAGTACAATTAAAATAAAGGGAAATGTGTTGTTTTTTATTTACACTGTTGGATCAATTTTCAGCTTCCAACTTTCCAACTTTTTGATCTACTCTCTCCTGATACTTTTATTCTTGCTTTCAATCAACCATGTTGTCCTCACCTCTCCCTTTGTCCTCCTATGGCTCTCGTCTTGGCTCAGGAATGGTATTTATCCAATGACAGCGTTTGGGCTGCCCTGTCCTCAGCAGCCTCAGAAGGAGACAATTAAATCTCCTGTAGTCATCCCCTTGGTGAAATCTCCCACCCCTGAACCTACAGAGCTTGAGACACGACGGGTACGTACGGTTATATTGTATATTAACAAAGACTGCGCAGTCACAGTAATAAGATTTCACAAGATATCACCCTGATGGTGAAGTTAGTTCTCATTATCACACACTGACTCGGCCTATATAGTTGTTATTCTGAAATCGTACCAACAGCGGTTGAAAGCTCTTCACCTTCAGTTCTACCTTTCCTACAGGTCATTCAAATGCAGTGTAACGTTGAACCTGTTGAGGAGGGAGCAAAGTTTCATGTGAGTCTCTATAACATTTAAGTTTTCTTTATTGGCCAACAATATACTATAACAACTTTTTCCAAACTAAAAAAAAAAAAAAAATCTCTTTTTAAAAATCTAAATTTTTGTTTTTTCTTTTTTTTAGCTGACGATACTGCTGAAACTGGAGGACAAACTGAATAGACATCTAAGCTGTGACATGTTACCTCGTAAGACCAACTCTGTTGTATGGTTTTTATATTTTTAGATGTGGTTGTTTTGTTCATCAAGACAGTTTACTTTTTAAACTTCTGTTTATGAATGATGATAGAAATCCATGGTTAGTGGAGATGACAGCTGATGAGGCTTTATCTGTATCATTTGCAACAAGCTTAGTTCCCTTTACTCTCAGATTTTACTCCCTGTTTAAATTTACAGTATCTCTCCAGCACTGACAGACTCATGTAGGAAAGTAAGAGTGGGATTCCAGAAAGAGTGTGAAACTCAGATGGCTTCACAATATACAGTACGCTAGACTATTTTAGGCAGAGACACTGACTGTTGCTGAGTTGTCATGAAAACCTTACACCTCTATTTTGGGCAAATTTATTTGGATTGCATATTTGAATTGTTAAAGACCAAACAACAATTGCAACTTGTTTATTAAGAAATTCAGACCAATATCAGTCTCACTGTGTTGCCACAGACAAGTCCAAAGGAGGAAAAATTGTTTTTTGTTTTTTTTTTTGCTGCACTGGTCAGAAGAATGCATGCAGTATGAACCAATATGCACAAGCACACACAGGTATGGTAGGCATGTATAATGTTACAGGCGTGTGGAGAATGCCAGGCCTGTGAAACGCTGCAGCTGACAGCTGTCACCTCCTGCATCAAGATCTGTAGATCTCTTCCCAGACATTCCTCTCCATTTCTCCCCTCTGACACACACAAACACACACTCATACCTCCTATATCACATGCTTACACACATTGAGTGGACCTGCCCTTTCACTCTTCCTCTGTTTCTCACAGCCTAACACCACCAGTGGACATACTGCAGTGGTTCTCAAACTTTTTTGGTCATTCACAAAATGACCAAAATTATGGGATTTTCAAGTCCCGCTTGACCCTGTCGTCCCAACAAAAATCTTGACAAATTACATTTCATTTTATAAAACATCTACGGCAAGTTCAAAAAGAAAATTAGAGTGCAGTTGTGCCATCACAACTGATATCTTGAATCAAAAACAAAAAGTACAGTAGTCAAATAATGAAAGGGTTTCATTTGCAATCTGTGCAAAAAGCAAAAACAAGAGAACTTCCCCTGTATTACTGGCTGCAATGTGCCTGTTTTGCACTGCATATCCTCTCAAAACGGGGTTGCAGACATGAACCTGCCACTCTCAAGTCATGCTCAGTGTTGAGCTGAGATCTGTAATTCGTTTTCAGAGAAGCAACAGTCTGTCGTGTGTGTGTGTGTGTGTGTGTGAGAGAGAGTGTGTGTGAGTGTGAGTGAGTGAGTGAGTGAGTGCTGGCTCTGGCTCTGGCTCTGGCTCTTTTGTGGTCTGCGTCACAAATGTATCCATGTTGCTCACGGCTACCTGCTACCTTGTTGTCCCACTGCAAATATTGGCCCGCTGCACTTATCATCCCGACGTCAATCATTGTTTTTGCACTTTAGTCCCAGGTTACATTTTTGTTCCGGTCTCCTAATGCTCGTTAATCATTTTAGCCATTAATTATTACTTTGTTTGCGTGTGGGTGTTTTGTTTGGAGTGAATTATCTTTATTGTCAATAACGAAAAGCATGAAATTGAAAATTTCCTCCTGTTTGTCGCGTCCCACCTGTCATGTCTCCGTTCCCCACCAGTGGGTCGCACCCCGCACTTTGCGAAGCACTGACATACTGCAATTTTACATCCAGGCAAACCTGGACACACCCTGACCTGTTACTGATATCAGGATATATACAAGCCATTTCTTGTAAACACACCAAAGTCCAAGTTTACTCTGTGCAGGGTAACTTGCATAACTTTTTTAGTGCAAAACTAGACAGCTTTCGTTCAGTGATTCAATATCAGAATACTAATCATCAAGGAAGCCTCTGTCTCTGCTTCAGTCCCTCCTGCAAACAGCTGTTCCTGCTTGTGTTTTACTGTCGTTACTGAAAATTGATGCTCCATCTCCTCCACTTATTTATCTTGTTTGAGCCACATTCCTTGTGCAGTTGGAAAATTACAGTAAATTTTTCAGTGAAATATTAACACCAGGTGAATATTTAAACGATTTTTTCAGATGTACATTATACATTTGCCGTGTTTGATCTTTGGTGCCAAAGGTTATCAGATAGGAGTTCATATCAGAAGGTGTATGGTATGTTTTTAGTCTAATAAAACACAGTATACCTCATGATTGCATATACTGAATAACTTTCTGTGCTATATATTTTGTTTACATGGCCTGTGTAGTGTAGTGTGTAGAGTTCAAGGATAAGGGCAGATGGACTGTCATTTGCATGTTTACATGTGAAACGAATATCATACTCAGGTTCAGCAGCATGCAATGCAATGAGTCTAAAAATTAGTTCTATACTAAGAATAAGTAACAATAATAAGAAAATCTAATGAACACTGGAGGGCAGTGGGTTAAAAAAAAAACCTGAGCAGCATGTTTAAAACAAAGCAGCATCGTAGGTAATGGCAGCATGACAGACAGCAGCACTGTAGACAGAACGGAAAAAGTGCAAAGAGTTCACTAGTCGAACAGCCTCTGGATAGAAGTTGCGTTTGAGATGCGTGGTTCTGGTCTTAATGCTCCAAAGCCTCTTGCCCGAGGGGACGGGGGTCAAACAATCCATGGCCTGGGTGATAATACCATTATCAAAGCTCAAATCATATTAAATGACAAGATGCCCTTCTGACATAAACTGTTGATAGCAATGAAGTTTTAATATTTGTTTTCTTTGAGATGTACTGTATATGCTCCTGTATTATTGTTTATTGAGAGTTGTGACATGAAGTAAGTCTGGGCATGATTTTTCATCAGATTATTCGACAAAGCAGTTTTGAAAAAAGGGAAAACTTTTGATAGACTAGAACAAAACGTATAAAAATATAAGTTCAGGATATAAGGCAAGGGAGTATTACAGTAGAGGAAATTCCAAAGATCAGTCCATTAAGTTAAGTTGTCTTGCAATAACAAGACTAAAGAATATTTTAAAAACTTTTTAAGTGGTTGTTAAAACTTGTTTTAACATATCATATCCTGATGAAAGCCATGCAAGTTGAAACATGTTCGTTGTTTGTTTTCCTGCCGGGCTAATCCAGTCTTTACTCTGTCCTTTTTCAGCTGTATTGGATGTTCCTCAATAAATGCTTTACTAGATGGCCACAGGAATATAAAAATAGCATTATGTTACAACAGCATGTGTTCACAGGAGAAGCAGTGAGTGATGTTCAGTGTTTAGTTTTTGGTCGTTTGTTTTGTACCTCCCATCTGTCTGGTGGGATTTGGATTAAAAGCATCTGGACCACAGTTTTTGTATGTGCTAATTATGCTAAGCCTGGCCTTTGTTCAGTATCAGGTGTGTGTATATGTGCATTATTTTTTTCATAATGATGGGTGACTGGTAGAATTGTTAGGTTATATTATAAATTCCTGTTTCTAACTGTGCTGATGTGTGTTTCAGAGGAGAATGTTCAAGATTTGGCTGGAGAGCTGGTGCAGCTGGGCCTAATCAGTGAGGTAAGATTTTAGTGTGTTAAAGAGCCTTGATTGTGTGTTTGTGCGCCATGCTTATATTTGTATGGTTGACACAGTTGGTGAATGTGCTATTCTGCAAGGTATTTACACATATAGGTGGTTTTAAAAGGTTTGGTGAGACCTGATTCTCCTACATACCCTCCTACGCTTTCCCCTTAAAGAGCTTTATGTGCAGTGTTACATATGTACTCTTTTGCCCACTCACTTAGACAAGCACACAAACCCACTCTCACATTGTGCAATCACTTCATCGCTCTGTGAGTGAGAGTGTATCGAGACTTACTTCATCATGAATCACTCAAACCTCCCAATGGATTTCATTATCTGCAGTGTTGACATACACCTCCAATATCTTGCAGGACAATGTATATTATATATTTCTTTTAATTATTATTATTTGAATTCTTGAAAATGTTTGTGTTCTCTTCACAGTTGGACCAAAACAAGATTGCCTGTCTATTAGAGGAAACTTTATGCCAAGAGTTTTCATCTATCTCCTCATAAATACATCCTGCCAACACTGTTACACCTTTTATTTTTGGTTTCTCTGATTGTTTTTAATGTTAGTTTATTTGTTTTTTGTCTTTTATACTAAGCTGTAGGCAGCAATGTGACCAAAGGTGAAAGTGTTACCTTGAATCAAAAATGAAATGTTTCTAGAAGCACATAAAACCTTTAATATAAAGCCAGTTTTTAAAAAGGCCACATAGAGTAATTTTACATTTTAACAAAAGATATACAAACAGTCAATTATTAATTGAATAATTTTGGATGAGTTGGCTATTAAGTTGAGCATTAAACTAAAGTTAAACAAAAAAGTTAATATATTGCTTCAGCAGACACTTAATTGCAGAAGCGAAACCCATTTTTTCTCAAGAACAGTTGTATTTTAGTGTGAGGTACATTGTGACCTATGACCTGGTCAGTCTCAAATAAGTCGTCATCAGGCCTTCTCTTGTGTCACACCACATACCAACTTAACTCTCTCAAATCTTGTACTAAATTTTACTAATTGGACCAGCACATTTTGAACTCTTTTCTAGAGGAGGAGGAAATTTTAAGTGTTAAGCAAAACTATTTTCTCCATAATTCTCACAGAACATTTCCATTTTTCAGGTGTGTTTGACCAACTAACCAATGATCAGATTGAACTTGTTTGAAAACTGGATAAAAGGAGCCTTCAATGAAAGTGCTTCTGGTTGATATTTGCTAAATCCTTTGGTACACAACAAAATGTTTGTGTATCACAGCAACTTGTCGGCTCTCATTGGAGCTGTCACTTCTAGGTACTGTGAACTTACTACTTACTGAATTTCCATTTGTTTTTTGTTTTTTTTTTTGTTTTTTCTTTTTACTCCTATTGGCCTTACATGGACGTAAACACATGTCTTTAAGTTAGCTTTTTTTCTCACTTAGTTTTTCCCATTTTTATTTACTGTTTGTTGGGTTCACACATGTTACTCATTCATGCTATCACATGCTGCAGGAACAGAACCCAACCTTTTCCTGATACATCTGTGAGATTTTCATACATTTTATTTACCTTGCCGATATTCTATATCAGATCTTTGTCTTTGCTTATTTCCCCTTTGTTTACCGTTGTTTCAAAGGGAGACCACATTGTGGAGCCTGAGCTAAAACAGAACTTCTTTCTTTTCCGTTGCTTTTGTTTTATTTGATAATAAACCATTTGATAGTTGTGGGACTTGGTTTTATGGATAAATATTATACTTTGCAGGGTGCAGAGGGTTCCAAACTTGAATAAAACAATTTTGTCATGTAGACCTTTTTTAGACTTGCATTGCGATCAGGGAGTTACCTTTTTGTGACAGTTTAGAACTGCTTGTGGTCTACTGGTACTATGGTGTCTTCCTGAAACAGGCAGTAAAAATGTATTTTAAAGATATGTGTTTCAATGTGTGCAAAGAAAAAACTACCATTTAAATATTACTGAATACAGTACTTGACCTTATCTGTGTATCTTATTTAAATTGTGTTTTTAGTGACCGGCAGGGTTGAAGCCATCATGTTTTTATGTTGTCTGTACACCGTCCCTGTACGTCCGTCCATTTGTCCCATTGTTTTGAAAGCAAAATCTCAACACCTTGAGAGACAAACTTCAAAACATTTAGACTTGAGGATGAAGTACAAGATCTTGGGAGCTCTTCAAGAGAATCCCTTTACATGAACTTTCTTAGATTTTGTTGGGTAAAAGTCAAAATTCAAGGTCACATTGAGCTCACAAAACATTTTTGGCTGTCACTTACAAATTCAAACAATTCTATTTATTCTAACAATTTTACAGGAATGAATTATTCATTATTCAAAGCTGTAACTCAGGAAGGGGAGATTGTGGCCATATTTCTACTACTGGGCTGGTTGGCATTAGTTGTGTACAATTTGTTTTGTTTTGTTTTTTTTACCCAATGCATTGTTGACTTTATTCTCCTCTCTTTGTATGGCGACAGGTTGTACAAACCTAAAGACAAATTAAAAAACAAAGTTTTAAGACAAGATGTAAAAACCAACGAATGCGTGACCTCATACTGAATCTTTAGATCTCTCTTTCTTCTTGTTGCTCTCTGTTCCATCTTTTCACTTAAATAACCAGTAGTGGTTATTGTAAAAGTCCACATGATTGGCAGCTTCAGCTTGTTTCTCCGGGTTCATACTTTTGTTTTAATATTGTTCCATTTTGTGCTCAATATTAGTCTTTTCCTAGATGTGTATAATCTTGACAGCAACAATAAAAAAAAGAGTATGAAAGCTCTTTCAAATAGCTGTGTGATTTACTGCTGTGGTGACTGATCCCCTGATGTGAGAATAAATGAAATTGTTTTGACTCCTGGTGTCTGTTGCGCCCCTCAGTGTCCGAGACTCACAGGTGAGTTTGGTGACGTCATACAGGAAGTGGCCAAAGGGACGTGTGTGAGGTGTGTGAGGTGTATGAGGTCCGGAGTGTGTGTTTGGTGAAAACGCGGATATTAAATAATTCAAGGGAAACATCCGTTGCAACAAAGAGATGTGCTCCTTCGGTGAGTGGCTGTTTATTTCCGTGTATTTAAAACTCTTGGCACGGGTGAAGTCACGGCTTCAATGAGCGGCTTTAGTTTCCCCTCCTGACTGACCGCAGGCCTGCAGGTTTCGTTTTTATTCGACGTGTGTAAGAGCGAATAAAACTCTGTGGTGCATTTCAGCTGATGAGAATATGATCGCTAATATTGCGCTTCTTCACAATATACATCCCTAGAGGGAAAACTCAAGACAGGCCAGCGTGAAATAAAGTTCATAACAGTCTTGCACCTCTATCTGAGCTGGTAGGACAGATGAATATCTAGGTCAATAAATAAAAGATGGATGCCGACTTGGTTTAGAGGTGATTTACAAATAATCCTGACGCATTTTGTCCACCGCAAAAAAAAAAAAAAAAAGCAGCGGTTCTTTCTAAAATGTTCAACTTGGTAGGCATCTGTTTACAGTTTGTGTAAACAACCAGAGGTCTTATGTTTTTAGGATCAAAAATGTAAATTTTCCATGATCATGATCAGGCATGCTTTTCATTAGACTTTTTTCAGTGTCTTCTTGAGAAAACGTCTAGATAATATGGAATATATAGCCACATGCAGAATTTGAAGCAACCCTTTATCCAACCAGTTTATAGCTTGTGTTAATCCCATTTTTGCCACAAATTGTTTCAGTTTTCTCCTGTATATCCTTCCTGCAGATAAGGACAAAGGGCCCAGAAGGCTGATGAAAAAGGGTTTAAGTCTGATCCTGGTCGGACATATTAATTTCATTCTTGGAGCTATAGTTCATGGCAGTGTTCTTCGTCACATTTCCAAACCAGACCAGCGGACCACCACTGAATACACTGCAGCCAACATCATTTCTGCCTCCTCTGGCCTCCTGGTGAGTCACTTATTTATATTTTAACAAAATCTTACTTAAAATCACTTTTGCAGTTAAGATGAGCGAACTGTTGCACCAAGAGCCTCAGGGTTTGGAGCACTTTCAAAAGCCAAACAATCTTGGGCTGCATTTTACTTAAAGTGGTGTTTCATGAAATAAATTTCTTTTTGAATTTTGAATCCGCATTCAAATCAATGACCCTCTTTGTTCTGTGCAACAGAGCAACAACTTTAGACTCAGGTTGCGTTGTGTAGTTTTGTCAGCAATCAAGACTAAACTTGCACATTTGAAGGAAACTGGTTTTTCAGTTCAGTCACTAGTTGCTTTAAAACAGGTTTCATTTCATTGAAGCATCGGGTAAATTGCCAGTGGATGATGATGATGTCATCTTTATTTGAAAAGGGTGAAAAGACAAAACGAATAGGCAGTCACAAAATGTATTCTAAGCAAAATAAGTGCAAAATTTAAACAATCGCCTTTTCTTTTGATTCTGACAGAGCATTGCTTCTGGGATTATTGCCATTGTAGTGTCAAGGAACCTTCATGTGTTAAAATTGGTAAGAATTTCATTTATTTTTAGCTTGATAAGATTGCAGTAGTCATTCTTAGTACCACACTTTGTGTTTTTATATCATGTTCTCTCCATTTCCAGCAAATAGGACTTATAATTACCTCATTGTTGAACAGCCTGCTCTCAGCATCATGCTGCGTTGGTCTCGTCTTGGCCATTAGTATCACTGTTGCCCACAATGGGCAGGGTTTGATGCTTGGATGCAATAACACACTAGTTCCCATCAACGCTCGGTCACCTATCACTGGCGAATGTCCATTTGATACAACAAGAATTTATGTGAGTTTAAACTTTCCTTTTCCCTTTTTCAATAAGTTCCACCTCACCATATCCCCTTGGACTTTTCCCTTGCATCACAAGAGAAATTGTCATTTTCTTACTAGATTACTTTCTCTTCCTTGTTTCCTCCGCTTCCCATCCTTCAGGACACAACCATGTCAATATGGATCCCTTGTGCTGTGCTGGCAGCAGTTGAGGCCGGACTGTCTGTCTGGTGCTTCATCGTTGGATTGGCTCTCAGAGGACTGGCGCCCTGTGGGAAAAGCTACATCAAAGAGCAGGTGTGTGTGTCTTTGTGTGGGGGTGGGCGGCTGTGCTTGAGCGGTGTAACTGTGGTGTATGTCTGAATTTCTGTCTCACAGACCTGTACTCACTCCATTTCATTCAATCAAAAGGAAATACAGACACCCACACTCGTATTATGATGCTGACTGAAACACTAATATCTTTATTCCTTGTCCTTTCATTCTCTCTTCCAGTTGGAGGAAGAGGCTGAGCGCTCTCCCCAGAGCCAGCATTTGATTGGACAGCGTTTCAACCCTGAGGTCTAACTAAACAAAAAGCAGGAGGAACGCCCCAAACGGTACAGACGAGCACTGCTAAACCACAAAAGATTTCAGTGCACCTGTACTCAAACCAGCAGATTTTTCCCTGCAGTCGGTGAGGTGAGTGAGTGAGTGGAGTCAGTTGGATGAGACTGGTTCTTGCTTCATGAGGTCACATACCCTGACTGACAGATGACTTGCCAAATTACTCAATATTTTTCATTTTAGAAGTGAAACTTTTTCTCTTGTGTTCAAAGCTGTGAAAACTATGTGTGCCTATTTAAACATCTGAGGTAAATTAATCTACAGGGACACATACAAAATTCACATTTGTGTAAGTGCGTTGCTTTTGTGCAGATATTGGGGCTCATTGTACACATGTGTATGTAAGTATCCCTGCTTTACTGTTTCAGTTCAGGCATAACAGATCTGTCATGCTGAGCTTATATTCAAGAATGAAGAAACCTTAACTGCATTTTATGCCTTTCAAAAAAAATTTAATTTTAACAGAATTTAGAATTCTTTTAGTTTGTGAAAACTCATTTTACATTTTAGTTAAACCTGTTTTATTGCTTCTGTGTAGAATATTTTATTTTTTGTCCAGATTTGAAACCACTCCATTGCATTTGAGATGCAAGGTAACTCTGGTTGTGAAATGTTGGGGCAGAGCCAGCAGCTTTAAGTAGTTTTATATATTTCCTGTTAGTTTTTGCCAGTAGAAGCACACATGCAATGATAAAATGACCAAAAAATTGAGATATTGAGGTCACTAATTGAACAAGCTAGTCCAGAGATGCAGTAGGTGCCACTGACAGTTCAGATTCATAAAAAGCAATGAAGTGTTGACATTTAAAAAAAAAAAACACATTTGAGAAAGATGCTCTGAACCCCCTAAATTAAAAATAAACTGGATTGCAGCATAGCTGTGTACAGACTAATGCCTTTTGCATGTATAGTATACTGTGGGCAACTGTCAAGTGGGGTCATATTAAAAGATTAAATCAGTATGTGGGCCAGGAAAAGACCCCCCCCCCCCCCATCCACACGCACCCTTCAATGACAGAAAGGATCAGATGAGATCAGCCATGAAACAGTTAATCTAGTACCATGCTAAATTGTGTGGAACAGAATCAAAGCACACAGTATAATCCTAAGAATGCAAGGGATAAATATTTACACTGTATTAAATGACACAATGACAACAAGTCTGTGTGGCCATTTCAGTCAGTAGGATGATGATGATGTTCATCAGACGCACATTTCAAATCCCAGATAAATATGTGGTAAGAATGTAGATGAGATTTCAGATAAGATCAACTCAACAAAGCCATATACATTTATATTTTAATGAAGGCTTTGCATTTTGAGACACTTGGGCTCATAAAATATTGAAGGGTCACATTACTTTGGCTGTTTAAGGCATTTTTTGTCGAGAAATAATACATGTTTGAAATGGATTTATAAATTTACCAATTTACCAAAATTGTCCATTTAAAATTAAATGAACTCCACCCATGATATTCATTATTACTTTCATTGATGAAATTGCCTTTTCATTTTCCTGAAATTGAACAAACCTTAAAATATGGCCTCTCTGCTTTATGACTCATTGCTGTTGAACACGGAGCGACTGGTAAATTTAAGATCTTGATAAAATGACTGCCATCATTTGCCTTCAGCGCTGATGCTGACTCTAAGCACTGATAAACTCTAAGTTAGAGGTTTGCATTTCCCAGCTAAACCAAATAAAAAAATGTGGATGCACTGTACATTTCATGATACGCTATGATTTTGCAGCAATGTATACATTTCATGTACAGCTTTAATAATAAAGATTTTTAATCAGGTTACCTGCTGTTGGTTTAGTCTGTTTAACTTTGTCTGTCCATGATATATTAGCAGTATTAGTATGAAAACTGTTGCACCTCCTTCTACCTTGTCCACAGCTGAATGAAAGTGTCTCACCCTTTTTGCAGCCATAGTTTTCTCTGGTGTATAATCCATTTAACTAAAATTAACCTTAAAATTAACCTTTGCATGAATTCCAACTGATTGTGGAGCTTCTGGGTTTCAGGTTCACATGGGGGGACACACAAAAAAAGCTCTTTTAATCGCATCATTTGTATTTTAACTCATAATACCAACACTTCAATGACAAATTAAGGCGGATATGGTCTCAGTACCATTCATAAATAAATCCTCCCCTCAGGCCATTTCACCGAGGGACTTTCCTCTCCGCTTAAGCTTTGTCTTGTTGACGTGAAACAACACTGAGTGCTCATATTTTGCCGTTCTCTAATACACACATGGTGTATTTGTTGTTCATTTTTGCACGTGCCGTGTCTCCGGCAACACGCACCTTTTCCTCCCAGTTTGTTCGTGCCGGTGCGCGGCCACGCCGGATCCGCGTTCACGACGTTTGGGCTGCAAAGGAGCCAGCTGCAAGCAGCGAAGACACGGAGCGCTGCAGCGAGCGGAGCCCGGAGCCCGGAGCCGCCCCCCCCCACCTCTCCGTCACCCCGACGCAAGGTAACGAGTCTGCGATGGCCGTGTGTGTTTTTCCCCTTTATCCGAGTCGTTACTGCCGGGCGATGCTCGCCGGGATGGAGACACACGGCTCCGTGTCACCGGCGGAGACGCCTCCTAACGGAGCCAGCCTTTTACAGGTTGCTGTGCGCTGAAACTAGACCGGGTTGTTTGGTTTGGTTGTTTTTGTTTTATTTTGTTTTTCTTTTTTTTTTTTTTTGTTGTTGTTGTTTTTCTCCGCCGGGGAGCCGATGAGAGCCACCGGGGAGGGCTTTGACCTGTAACGGCGCCGTTAACCGTCCGGCTCCGTTTAACGGCAGCAATTTAAAAATGCTAGCTAACCAACGGTCAGCTTCTAACGGAGCCGCTCCATGCGGGTGTAAATGATAAAAAAAAACTGTTTTTATTTTTATTGTTTTGGTTGTTTTTTTTTCCATGATAAGCTTTTTTTTTTTTTAGTTTCCCCCTGTGTGTTTACCGAGTGTGAAACATCGCGGGGGAGCGCCACCGTCCCCGGTCCGCCTCGCAGGGACGTGAGAGCGGGCGGCCGTCTGATCGTCTGCAGGTGCAGCAGCCACATTCACGGCTTCACACGCACCGGCTGTCCCGGTCCGCTTTGAACATGCTTTCACTCGTCTGCAGCCTGACCTGTGCGTTATTACCCCCCCGGAAGGAAAACACATGGAGATAAATGGACAATGCCGGTCAATTCAAGCTTCAAGCTATTGCTCGCGTTTTTGCTTTTTGTTTGTTTGTTTGTATAAGAAACAAACAGCATGCCATGAAAACAGCCTTGTCTGGATTTTGGAGATAAGGGTGGGGCAGACATCAAAGTAGATACAGTCCATGTTCACTTTAACCAAGCCTACTCTTCTTGTTTGACCAATAGGCCTACCTTTGTTTATGATTGTAAACCTGCTGGATTTGCTTGTTGTGCCCACTCCAGTGTGGAAACTAATTGTGAAAATGTCTTTCTCTTTCAGAGGGAGTCTGAAAAGTCGTTTGGAGAATAGTGGCTTTTTCTGAACCTGAGCTCAGTGATTCTTTTAATCATTATTTGAAACTGCAAGATTGAGAGAGAAGTTAAAAACAGGTGCCCAGTAACCCACTGAGGACCTGCTGGACACAGCTGATGTTGGTGCCTGTTTTTCCTGGACATGCTTTTAGTTTGGGGATGGAACAAAATGAAATTTTCTTTGCGAAGAGGAGCATCACGGGATGGAAAGAAACCATGTCATTTTATTTTTTCCCTCAATTAATTTCAGTGAGAAACCATTAAGACTGCTTTCAAATGCGTCTGCTGAAAGGTACCGCTCAAGAAAGGAAATGCTATGAAAGATTTTAAATATGAAGACCGACACAATGAGCTGATCCACTTACGGTCTACAGATGAATCGGTATTCCATCACATGTGCTGGTGAGGGTACTTTTCCAGAGTGTACCCGCCTTGTGGATTCCTTGATTTACCAAAACCGCTAATCCTAAAAGTGGACTCAGTTGCTTCTAATGTAAAGAAGATTTAAAAGAAAACTTCTTATGTTTTCATGGGTGAAGATAAAGTCTTCAGTCTGAACCATTGTGGAGAAATGTTGGACATGAAAATGAAAGCACTTGTTGGAAGAGGATTACTGAAAGACTTGTTTTTAAAAACTCCAGCAGTCTACTGCAGACACCAAGTTCCTGTCTGTTCATCTTTCTTCCCCATATTTATGCTCCTACTCCTCTTCCCCCTGGCTACACCTGTTCTCTCCATTCATATGGAGGCCATAGAAAGCCACAGCGAGTTTACTTGTGAGCCCATCAGACTGAGAATGTGCCAGGATCTGCCTTACAACACCACCTTTATGCCCAATCTGTTGAATCACTATGACCAGCAGACCGCTGCTTTAGCAATGGAGGTAGGTTGTGTGTGTGTGTGTCAGTCTTGTCATGTGTCATGGATGTGCCGTGTGTGTCGGTGTCAAAGAGCACGGGGAAATTAGATAGCCACTGCTCAGAATGAAAGAGGTAAAGTTACGTTGTGTTACAGAAAATTTTTGAGGCAGTAAAGTAGTGTAGTGTGTTTTAAAAATTTGACGTAATTTAAACATTAAGTTGCCATGGACTGCAGATATACAGCTCTCCTGATGAGGACATCACATATAATGTAAAGAGACAAGGCCAGCTTGGAAACCAATATATTTAAAATGGAAAATTCCTGAAAAATGTGTGAGCAAATATTGTTGACCAACCTCAAGAACTTAGCGGCCCATCTTTGTATTCAGAGTACCAAGAATTTTTTTTTTACACAAAAAGAACAAGAGGCCCCAAAACCCATCATCTGTGTTGGGGAGCAAATTGGATACATGAAGTCACACTAGGAAAAGTGGCTTTTACAGAGGACTATCAGAGATAACAGCAGCAGTGAAACACTTAGTGATGGTCGATCTCAGCTCATCATGTGTCAGCTTCATCTTTTCAATAGAAGCTAACTGGTTTATGTAGACATAGATAGATGTGTATGCATTCGATATTCATTCATCATCTTTTTTTGAATGAGAACAGAACATACCATTTGAACATTAATAGTAACTTAAAAATATATTGCTATGAGGTACTTATGATAATGTTCTGACCGAGTGTTGGTTTTAAGCAACAGAGGGGGGAAATGTCATAGTATACACTGTCTGAGCGCATTTGTAGACGCCCATTATCCATCTATATCATGTTACCGCTCCTTCCTACTCCTTTGTTACTCCCCATAGAGGCAGTGCACGGTGTTGCTCAATAATGAGACCATAACTGCCTGTTTTCACCATGTATTTGTCAGTGCTTTATTTGTAATCTGGACACATTTGGGTGTGTTAGTTTTACCCAACTAATTTCTTAACTGTAAAGAAGATAATTTATTTCAAACAGATGATAGATAAAAGACAAAAGCCTAACAGACAAGGCCCAGCTTGTTTTAGAGGATAAGTCAGATTGAGTTCATTCAATCTCTCTACCCTTCCTTTATCAGGTTTCTGTTTCCTCATACATCAAAATGTCAATGGATGTCTTGTCCTGCTATAGTTGGATACTAACATAGTTTCAGCCATGTTTTGGCTACCATGTGACTAATGTTTATAGTCTGTAACATGGAAGGATATGCTGATGAATTAAATCTGCCTCCAGCTGTTTATAGTTGGCATATCTAATCACTCCAGTTAAAAAGAAGGTAAAATTCGACAAGGGCTGTTTAGGCTGTGCACCTTTTGCGTTTAATCTCAAAGTATTTAAATTTTAATTTAGTATTCAGTTCATGTTTTCCCTTGTCATAACCAGTGATTGTCAACCAGAACATCAAGTTAATAATTACAGTGCTGTTGTCTTAATGTTAGAAAGCATTGTAACATTTTCTTTAACAAAATAGAGCATGTTTGTCTGTGCAGGAGATGGTACGGGTCACTGTGGTCAGACACTAATTTTTCTCCATTACCAGTGAAGAATACAAGTTTTCCTTTGGATTGGCAGCCACATATTTTGAATTTTGCTGATACTCCTTCAGTCTTGGGATTCAATCAGCACATTAGGCCCATACAAATGTTTAAATCAATTTAATTTCCCCAGTGTCATGTCAAAACATGCAATGTCAAGAATTGTAAGAAGTATCTGTTCTTGAACTAGATTTGACCCAGATGAAGAAGGAGCCAAGTAACTGACACCCTCAGTCCCTCCAGTCATGGAGGAGACAGCTTTCTGAAGATGGTTGTGTAGCAACACGAGCCCAGTTAGTGTTTCTGCTCTGGTCTGCTTTGACCGGACATGGTAGTCCTGGTGGGAACCATGGAGGAAATTAAATAATATGTCTCATGGGGCACTGTCTGCATAATACAAACTTGAGTGTGTGTGTGTGTGTGTGTTCAGAAAAATATATAAATTAGTTTATGTGGAGGTATGAGTGTGTTCAAGTGAATCCATAAGATTTTTTTCTATATTGTACTCACGTAATTTAAAAATCACCTACAAGTTGGTTAATGGTTCTTTACAATTGTATTGCAAGCTAATATTCCAACAGAGAACAGTTCTAGTTATTTCTGCAGATTTCCATGTGTTCATGTGTCTCAATCGCGACAGCTGTTTTCTCCACTGAACCCCCCTGGCCCAATTAAATGATTGTCTTGTCACAGCAGTATCAGTTGAAGGGCAGCTGTCAGCAAAATCATCCTAAACTAATATTATGAAACTAATATTTTGGCACCTCTTCCTCACATGTGTTTAACAGGAGTTACCAAGGTTATGGGAAACTCAAATTGATGTTTCAGTTTTGATTTTGGTCAGTGTCACAACGTTGGTGCTTAAATCTTATTCAGTTAGATCCTTTTTATCAGTAAATATCAGCCTTTTAAAGCCAGTTCTGGTTTAAAAAATGCCCTATACTAGAAGTTGGCTTTTGCTTTAGTGGAGATTTTGTTTGTAAAGTGACAGTTTATGCGCTGAATGATTCACAAACATCAATTTGTGTCTATTTGGGAGTTTAACTTGTTATAAAATGTTTTAAAAAATTAAATAGAATAAAAAACAAAACAAAAATCTAATTGCTGCCAAATTGGTTTGAAGTACTTCAATTTCCATAATGAAACTGGAGCAATTGTCAAGCAGTTGTTTTCATTTTTTGGGTCATGTCACATGATGAATTTTGCTCTGTCTCAGTAGTAAAGCTTTTCATATCTTGGCTTGGCTTTTCTAAATAGATTGATTGTTCTTGTCTTTTAATGTAGCTTGTTTATGTTTAGGCTTCTTTTACAGACATGGGTTGAGATGCATTAAAATCAACTTAAGCCATGCTCTAAAAGTGTAGAGAGATGCCACTTGTGGGT
This sequence comes from Echeneis naucrates, assembly GCF_900963305.1. NCBI lineage: Eukaryota > Metazoa > Chordata > Actinopteri > Carangiformes > Echeneidae > Echeneis > Echeneis naucrates. The sequence goes on along the minus strand of NC_042513.1, from coordinate 21,326,272 downwards.
CCTTAGTCTTGGTTGACAGTGGAAATATTGTTTATTCTCTTTCTTCCTCTGAGACCCCAAACATGGTTTATGCTCTACTGCGTGTAGATGATTAACATAGGCTGCAGTTATTCGAGTGACGGGTTTGAGCTACTGAGTGGTATTTTTCTTGTATGTAATTGCTGAGCCAGACTAAGAGCTAACTTTACAGTAGTATTGTGTGTGTGTGTGTGTGTGTGTGTGTGTGTGTGTGTGTGTGTGAGAGAGAGAGTGTGTGAGTGTGTGTGAGGGACAGGAAAGGTTAATGGTGCCAGCTGTCATCTCTCACTAGTGCTAACTAGCTGCTAATCTTTCTTTCTGTTCCGCAATAAAGACATTGATTTTCACAGACCAACCGCCACCCCATCTGGTACAATTGTCAATTAAACCTGAGAAAAAAGGGGGGAAGAATGAAACGGGAGAGTGGGATGTGGAAGACAAGGAAAATAGCATTCTTATGAAGTGAAATAATTTTCTATGGTGTTTGCACGTGTGTGTGCATTTCACTCAGGAAAATAGCCTGTACTGTCCATCTGCTACTTCATGCTACAGTTCCCAGAGGATGTGCTGTAGGTCATAGTATTATTTGAGTCCTATGTTAGAAGTCTAGAGATATGACTTGGACTAAGAGACTGAAATTTTTCCCTAAAAGTGGCATATCATACTCTTGTATTGGACCAACACCACCTGCTAGCAAGTTTTAAAGAAACACTTGGCTTATTAAATAACTTGCTGACCACTCCAGTACATTTTATTTGAATATATAATTTTAATATAATTTTACTAGTGTTTACATAATCTGGTGTAGTTTCAAGCAAAGACAGGTGTCAGGAAAGAGGACTTTTTTTTGGGGGGGGGTATAACTCAAGAGAGTTACGAAACAGGGAATAGCTCATCATCCCAGCCTTTGTCCGAATATATCTAGAGCTGACAGTCACTATGTTTACACGCACCACACAAAATCAAGTTTATGGAGAAATCAAGTTCAGGCAGGACATTTATGAGTCAATGTTAATGATTTCTTTTTCTTTCTTTTTTTTCACAGTTACTGGATAAACTTTATATGACTTGTTTATTTTTGGATCAGTTTTCAATATACAATCATATGCCTATATGCAAACGTGATTGTTGGTTAGTGTGTTTGTCATTTTACCTCACTAGAGTCTGAGAAATATACGTATATATGCTTTATTTCAAAGATGCATGGTTTTCCAAATAGAAATAGATGTAGGAAAGTTTTAGCTGGAGCCAATCCAAATGAACAATGGGTGAGGGCAGGGTACACCCTGGACGGCTCTACTTTGTTACAGGACCAACAAATACAGACATACAGAGATAAACAACCATTCACACTCATGCCTATCACCAATCAAACTAAACATGTGTCTTTGGCCCGTTGGAAGAAACCGGAGTTCTCAGAGAGAACCCACCCACGAACACGGAGAACATTGAAAATAACCATGGTGCCACCCACATTTACAACTAGAAACTTAAGTTATTAAAAGTTGAAAGCAAATTTTGGCCGAACTGGATTATGCTTGTAATTCCTTTTTAAAATGTATTCATGAAATCACAAACTCTTAGGGCCACGTGTTAATTTATTCTCATTCCTGGCTACAGTCTTATGAAGATGTATTTACTGCAGTCATGTGACCTGTTGTGGCTCTCAAGCTATTGTTCAAAAACATAATGTATGATGGATTGACAGGCAGGCACTTACGTGCTGAATTACTGTGAAAGACGCTTAAGAGCTTTTCTTCTCCCACAAGACCACCCTTGTTTTATAACTCCACCCACTCAAGACACAAGGGCTGAAGGGAGCAGGTTTTTAAAAATATACTACCTTCCCTTATATTAGCCTAATCTAAAAATTAAAGTGCCATTTTCTTTCCCAATTTTTCTCCGTGTATGACTCATTACCACCGGAGCAATTTTTTTTAACTTACTTTTTAGTCAGAAAATGAAGTTTTTCTGGTATTTGAGATTTGTCTTTCTATATAGATTAATCTGTAGTTCTCACATGGAGAATTGGGGGCAGGCGCAAAGTGTATGGGGCTGTAGAGCAGAAAGAAAATGTCAGAGAAAAAACAGGAAAATACCGACTGGAGTGACAGGTTGGGTAAAGTCTTTAGACCCTACTGTCTCCGGTGTTTGTGTTTCTCCCAGTATGGGTTCCTGTAGTTCAATATGGGACAGCTCTGTCTTTAAAAGGCCACCCTGAGGCCACCAGGTCCTCACAACAGGGAGAAAAAGTGTATGCCAAAGCATGAGAATTCAGGGCTAGCTGTGTTTTAAGTGTGGTCTGTTGTGTTTCTTCCCTTTTTGTGTGTGTGAATACGAAAGAGAATTAGGTTTAATAGAAAGAGGTTCTTGTGAGTTTGTTGTGGTTTTTGTGCAATGGTGTGTGTGTGTGTGTTAATGGCATTCAGTGTATCTGAAGAGGCTAAACTTATTCTCTCTGGCAGAGACAGACAGGTCCTCATTCAGTTTAAAAGTTCCTGTTTTATTCAGCTGAACTCTTGATTATCCTGCTTATTCTGACAGTCTATTGAGGCAGCCTGCCCAAATGAAGCAATCATTTATTTATGCATAGAACAAAGGCATTGCCTGGTGCTGTTTTTTGGCAGACTGTTCCCATAAGAATAGCTTCCACTTCTGCTTATCCAGCCTCACGTTGGTTCTCAGTGAAGTGAGATTTGAGGATAAATTGGAGAGACTTTTCATTTCTCAAATACTATTCTGTAGCCCACTCTAAATTTAGAAACACTGGTCTCCATAAAAATATGAAACAGTGTGGGTTGCCTGAATTCTCTAACCTCGTAATACTCTGTGTATCAGTACAATAAAGAGTTTAATGGATTGTCATTATGATACTAATAGCATTAGAAAAAACAATTGCATCCAGAAATAAGTTTGCTTTACCATTGATGGCTTTTAAACTATCTCCATCATTCCTACTGCATGTTCAACATAGGTGTGGAAATATATGTACTGGAAGTTTTATTTACATAAACTAAGCTGAGAGTCCTGATATGTTGTAGTCCTTTTATTTTGTTTGGAGCAAAAATCTCAAGATATTTGTTGTGAAAAATTAACTTTCTGTCCATCTGTTCGTTAAGTACATGAGAAATGGTGGGTTTTCATCATACTATAATGGAGCATATATGCTAGTTAAGGAATAATATATTACGCATTAAGTGATAAGTCCTCTGACTTGTCTTTTCTCTGTCAGTTGGTTGGAATGTCCAGATTGATGCAAATGCATATACCAACATAAAATAATATGTTTGTAAGGGAAGTTAAACAAATAATGTAAGCACCATAGTCTCACTATCTACCAACAGATTAATACTGTTCTGTTAGTTTAGAACTGCCTATATCCTAGTAATCTGCTTCATAAGAGATCATTTGCATCTTCCAGCCAATAAGAATTTGTTGTAGAAGGCCAATCCAACCTGGACTGCTCTGTGTCACTCCATGCACCCCTCCCAGCATCCGCATAATGGTTTCAGTTCCGAATGTTTTCTATTGCAATCTTCTCATTCATTCAGTCCTGCAGTGTTGTGCTCCAATACATTAATATAGGTTATCCATGTCTTACGGTCTTAATCTGAACCCATGACCCAGCCTGGGAACTGTGAGTACATGTGTGTATCTGGTGAGAATGGGAGATGTTTAACCCTCACTACTAAGCCCAACTTCACACCAACATGCAGACAAACACACACACACACACACACACACAGAGCGTTGATCTCCTTCTCACGCAAAGCCACTCAACACAAAGCAGCGCTAATGTTTTCAATGTACTGCAGGTCAGGGGCAGAGTCAGTATTATGAGCTCTAGTGCTCTAGTGCTACTAGTTGTACACTTATCAAGACACAATTATTTTCCAAAGCACTCATATTAATGTATAACATGTAAAAAGTAAGCTCACTGCATGCAGTGAATTATGCTACTCCTTTATATCCAATATATTAAAATTAACTTTCTGTCCATCTGTTCGTTAAATACATGAGAAATGGTGGGTTTTCATCATACTATAATGGAGCATATATGCAAGTTATAAGCAGATGGATATGCACATGGTGTTAGGACGTGCGTGGGTGCTATCTGATTCAGCTCCATTGTCACTTTCTTGGCGCGCCATCTACAGCTCTATCATTTAATTTAACCCTCTCTCCCACGCCTCTCAGTTTCTTTTATTCTCACGTTCACACTTCCTCCCTTTGCTCCTTATGCGCGCTTGTTTGCCATACTCTTTAGATGGTTGCATTCTTTAAAGTCCAACCACAACGTGTGCATGTGTGTGTCTCTGCACATGCATGTTATCCTCCATGAAACATAGTGCTACGTGAGCTTCCACATCACCTGTTGCTATGGTAGTTAAATAGGCTGAGAAAGAACGGAAAGAATGGAGGGAGATAAGCAGGCAGTGGAGGGGAGGGAAATTGGATGTGCATGTTCTAGACTCAACCAAAAAGAGGAGAAGGAGCGAAAGGACTGCTTATACAAGGGAAGTGGTGGAAATGGAAAATTTATGCTATACTAGTTGGGTAATTTGGTTGAAAAATGCACATTTCTCTGAAGTGTTGTTTGTCTTGAAAGCAATTGAAAGTCTGCAATCTGTGATATTGGCAGTCAAAGCCATACAATTGTGGAGAAACACGGCATCGTTGAAAAACACGATGGCTTTTCACGCAGACTTGTGAAAAGACTGCCGTTGTATTGTTGTTTATGTGTGAAGTGGAGACACACAGCATGCTGTTGAGCCAAATTATTTTCTCTGATCACTGTTGTCTGAGAAAAGCAGACATGATTTAATTTTGGTCATTTCAATGAATTGGTCTGTACTAATCAGTTTCAAGTAACTGGAAGTGGTTACACTGTAAATGTTGTGAAGAATTGATCTGATCCACACTTATTGCCATACATATGTTGAAATTTTACATTAGAGTTACTTAGAAGTACATCGGAAGATGGCATTAATAACATAGTCTAGTGAATTTTGATGAGTCCATTAGCCTGCAGATCAGATGTGGGACATAGGACATGTCCACCAAAATATGTGAGTATATTGTAGTCAGCTGTGGGTCAATCTTCCACACAGCCATACTTAATTTTATGTTTACCACAAGATTTAGTTGTTAAAGAAGTCCGGAGTCAGCAGGTGATATCCTATAATTATTTGGTGATTCCCTCTTTCTGTCTGTACTGCATTCCAAAAATTAACTAATGGGAATGATAATGCTACGCACAGACAAAGGGAGCTAAATCAGAAGGTCTGAACACAGAACAACACAAATAAAAATGCTATGTTTTTAGCAATGTTTTCATCAAGATTATTAATTGCAATATTACATTTAATTAATTTAATTGTAAAATTATAAAATATAATTTGGATGATTCTGACATCACTGGATGACTAAATTGACAATAATGTCCACTTGGCGTAAAAAACAGGAAAGACAAGGTACGTTGATGCTTTTTTGACGAAGCAGGATAAAAAAAAGTGGAAGTCAATGAATACTGATGTTGGAATGAAGAAAATGGTGGAGGAGGACAAGTGCTTGTCAGGGTAATTGCCAGGAGTAAATGGGAGGCAAAGAAAATAAGAGATGAATTCAGGAGAAAGAAGAGAGGAGGAGGGGAAGTGAACGTGAAAGGGAATGCTGTTAATGGCTTTGTCTGGTCCTCCCAACTGAACGATGGACGGACACGGATAAACGAACAAATGAATAAAAGAGAGCGAGAGAGTGGGAGAAGGGTGACCCTTTCTTAACTGTCTTTTCAGAGATTAAGGCGGAGAGCATCACAGTCTGTTCAGTTCATCTGTTCATGGCCAACGCCTGTCTCTCACAAGCATGTAAGAGGCAGCAGGCACAGTCACAGGGAATGTCTGTGTGCATGACTGTCTTGTGGTGTGAATGTCTATAAACATGTATCATGTGTGCATTACACAGTGAGCAACTCGGAGATGCTAGCTAAAATTATATCTGGCTAGCAGAAGAAAACACCAGTGCCTTTAAAAGGTAAAAAAGAAAAATGGATGTGACTTAGTGCAAAGAGGATGGTTGGGACTGCGTGATTGTTGATGGAAATGATGCACTTCTCTGAAGCTGTAAAGAAATTGTTTCCAGGAGGATCTGCTCATAGTTAAATTGTAAGGAGGAAAAAATGAGAGAAACAGAAGTAAATGAAAATATAGTTTCTGCAGGAAAAAATTGAGGATTCACTTTATAATGGCTAGAGAATGGATGTCAGCGATGTTATGTTGTACCAATCTAATGGAAGTAGAGCTGATGTGGTCTGACAGGATTTATGCTGCGGGGCCCACAACTGACTGATTTCAGAGTGAGTTAGAGTATGAGACAGAGAGAGCAGAAGAGTAGGAAGAAAGATAGAAGCTGTGAGGCTGATGTGTCTGGATAGACTTGGATTTGGTGGTAAAAACAGATTTTTCTCATCTAAAGTCCTTTTTCATGTGTAACTAATTAGTTACTTGATTTGAGTTTATCTATGGTAAATTCAATTGACTGAACATGGAAGGCAACAAAAAATACACTGCATTGAATATTTACAAGAGAACAATCTAGTTCTTTCAGTCTAGCTTGATATATATATATATATATATATATATATATATATTATTATTATTTTTTTTTTTTTTTATACACAAAGCTGCAATATAATAAAATATATTTTCCCATTGCACCATAAATGCTATTGCAGGCTATTGGTTTCCCATCAGTCTAAAGGCTAAAAACTTCCATTTTAATTAGATTTTAATTGGATTGTATAGCTTTTTAAACAATCAGATTTTTACTGGAGTAGTTTGTATCATTAAGCAATGAAAACCATAAATGCATTTGGACTTCAGAACAGATAGCTGTTTTGAAGGTGATTTGCCAGCTTAGGAGCTGTTTCTTTGGAGGTTCAGACCCAGCAGCCTGTCACCTTGATCTAACCACAATACAAAGCTAGTGACAGTTTCAGGAAGTGTGTGTGTGTGTGTGTGTGTGTGTGTGTGTGTGTGTGTGTTCGTTTGTCACACTCTAAACGCTTCTTACAAACCATTTGACTCTCTAATCCACCAGGAAACCGCCACTCTTTTCTCCCTTCCACTCCAGTTTTTTCTCCCTTTCTTTATCCCTCCCTCCCCTCCTGCTCTACCTGTTTCACTTGACAATGTGTATGAGTTTCTGCGGAGTTGGCTAACTGGATTTTCCACAACCATTTAAATACCCTGCACACGCGCACAAGCACACACACAAAACAGACTCTGGATAAACGACTATAAAAACTTGCATACAATGTATTCAGAAAGTGTTTGTACATGGACATGATTTGGAAAGACCTGCTTGTCTATATAAGGTCACACAGCTTGTGCATCAAAAGCCAAACCATGACAAGGAAACAGTTGGCTACAGGGCTCAAGGACAGGGCTTTATATGGATGGTATGATATGGGATCGTGGATTGTGGAGGCTGAATTGAAACCAAACAGACTTCAGAAAGTGATATAAAAAGTTCTCAGATGCAGCACACACTGCACTTTTTTCATTTATGCACTGCTCTTTATTTTTATTTTTTCTACCAACTTACCTGCAGTTATTGGCATCGCACTCTTGTTTGACAAAAGCGTTATTGGATGCATTGCATGACCGTCAAACATCTTCTGCATTCTTTCTGCTTCTCTTTGTTGTTGTATTTTTTTTTTTTCCTCTCTCTTTCTCTCTTTCCCTCCACAGGGTTTCTTTGGTGGGGGGCGTAAGAGAAAGAAACTTAATCCCTCTATTGAACAAGAGGTGGACCAGTCAGGGGCCCTTTTTTTTTTTCTTCTCATTTTCCGCAATGTCAAAAATCCACCACGTTTCTTATTCAGAATGTTCACAGTTGCCTGTCAAAAACACACGATCACAAATAAACCCTTGATTTTATTTCCAATTTGATTTTCATCTTGCTTTGTCTTTTAACCTGCTGCACTTTAAATAATCTGATATTTTTGCTAAATTGCTAGTAGTAGTCAAATGGGTTGCTGTGCTATTAAGTGAATGGAAGGATGGGAAGAGAGAAACAATTAAAGAAGAAGCCGTTGTGGTGCATTTTTTTTCTCTTCACCCTAAATCGTCTTCTCCCACATCATTCCATGTTCAAGCAGAAGTGTGTTTGACCTCAGGCTAAGCTTGTAGGCTTTTCTGCTCTCCTTTCCCTGATCTTCTATCAAAACTGACCATGAAATGCCGGACAATTCATTCTAGTCACCCTCCATAGAAGGCTGATTGCCATCCCCCTCCTCTCTCTTTGGGAGGCACAGTTAGGCCACTTAATATCAATATTCTCTTTGTGATGGGAGATGGGGGGCAATTGCCTTGACTGTCAGAGTAATTGCACACAGATATCTAGAAATGGACACACACACACGCTCTAAAACACAATAACTGGGACATACTTACACCGAGCACGAGTAACCCCACATGCACTGGAGAAATGGGCAGAATGGTGACGCACAAAATGGAAGCCACACACATTCATGGAAGAATTGGTATAAGGAAACCAGAAGAAAGGCTCCATTCTGCTGGACAGTGAGACACACTCATGCAGAAAGCAACAAGCACTTAAGTTAAGCTGAGTGTGACCTCAGGCTCTCTTTCAAATTTGTTGTTACTTGCATAGCTATGTAACATGCATTAATATGCACTCTGAAGAAATGTAGTTTCTTTCACCATTTCTCAGGTCTTTAAACTGAGTCTGTGGAAGCACCATCACTGTGAGCACCACTCAATTTAGGAAGAAGTCTCCTCAGTGTGAACTCTAAGTGTCATAAGTGTAGCTTTTTCAAATTCCTCAGGGCTTCATTTTGTTTGCCTTTCTCTCATTATAAAGAAAATAACTAAAATGAAAAATTTTATTGACTTGTGGTGTTCAGTCTTCCCTGGGTGTTTAATCCCTACATTGTTTCATTGCTTCACATTGAAGATAAGGGATGTTTGATAAGAGTAGCAATGGTCAAGTTCAGGACCTCTATCCTAGACAGGAAGTGACTACCTGTTTAAATTTAGTCCTAATGTTGAATTTTCATGTTTCATTTCAAATTGTTGTCATGTGTTGTCAAGCAGAAAGCATAGAAATTAATAACAATGTTATCAGGAATTCGGCTGCATTAAAATACTATATTTGAGGATAAACAGTGGGAGAGAAGTAAAGTAATACATGGCTGAAATGGTCTGAGAAAGGTTAGAATTCTTATATATTATATATTCTCATATAAAAGCCACATAAAAAGTCTTGATGTGGTTTTATTTAAGCATATCATTACTGTACATCAAAGGTATATAATTGTATCATAAAGCTCTTGTGGTTCCTATAGTTCTGTGGGCCAACGCAGTGGACTTTGCGTGCTCAGACTCGAGAAGTGTTGTGAAATGTGTAAATTATTGAATGAAAACTGAGTGGTTTGTCTGTGTGTCTGGACTTTTGTGTTTCTGTGCAATATTGAAAACTATGTCACACACACTCGCATCACTGCACCCATTTACTGGTGGAGCGTCTTTCCAATGTGCATATCTAGATCACAGCAATTGAGAACGATCAAAACATACTCGCAAGGCCAAACTACACCGAAACATGCACACACTCACAGACTCACTGATGCATGGGCATGAATGTACTCATAACGTCTGTGAGCATATACTATAGCTTTTGTCATGAGCAACCAATGGAAGTGTACCGTTTTGTGTCACATGTACACATATTTATATACACACAGTAGTGTAGTGCGCAGTCAACCTAAGTGTTTTGTTCCATTGCTTTCTATCCTTTGCCATAACGGCTCTGCTCTAATTTCTCTGTGCTGACATTTTTATTTTGGTCAGTGACCTCTGACTAATGAATTCTCCAATACTGTAGCTATCACCTGCACATGAAATGAACAACAACAAGTTTATGCTTAATAATATACACACTATATATATTTGTTCAATGTTATATCAGTATAACATATAAAATGAAAGGCAGAGTCTGTACCTTGTCCATCCCAAAACTCAAAAGTTTTCCAAGCCACCTGTGGATCTGAGCCAGCAGCCTGAAGGTCAGAGGCCAGACTTTTTAAATGTTAGACAACCTCTCCAGGAAGAGAGTATATATAGTAAAATACATAAGTGTGTGGAAACCCCTCAATGTATTGACACATGGAAGTTTCTCAGCCCTCACAGGCTCGTCTGTCTCTCCACAACTTCAAAGTGATGTTTGGTAATATGATTTCTGCTACATATTTAATTAGACTTTAAATATTGATGGAATACTGAGTAGTATAAATTGCAGCACAAGAGTTATAACACACTTGTCCTCTTCCTCTCTCTGTCAGCATCCACTTGAATGGATATTTCAGGTTTAATATGGGCCTTCTCCTACGTGCGTGTGTGTAACATCACTTTTTCCAGCGTTCATGCATGGCAGATTGAATTCCCTTTCATTCTGATTGAAATATAACATGAGAAAGATAAATGTGTAGGCGTTTGTGAGAATGTTTTTAGACCTTGCTGGAACCAAAGCTCTCAGCTTTGGAACAGTTTTAAACAGAATAATTCTAATGTGTCTTTCTTTCTGTCCCTCTCGATCTCTCCCGTAGCCTTTTCATCCCATGGTAAACCTAATGTGCAGTGCTGACCTAAGGATGTTCCTCTGTGCCCTGTACGCCCCAGTGTGCACCGAGTACGGCCGGGTGTCCATGCCATGTCGATCCCTCTGCCAGCAGGCCAAAGACGAGTGCAATAAACTCATGGAGATATTTGGATTAGCCTGGCCAGATGACATGGAGTGTAGCAGGTGTGTTGTTGTAACACTGATATCCTAGATGATACAGGCCCATTATCAACGTATACTGTTTACTTTCCAAGCTTTGAGCCTGCAATATGTATCCAAATCAAGTCTTTCATTAATGTATTCCAATCCCACCAGACCTGTAAAAAGTCATGCCCTCATAAAGGATTTAAGTATCATTCTTTGTTAATTTCTGTGTTTTTAGAAAGCACTTGACATCATTTCAGAAACTACACTTGAAATATATTGTGTTGTATGTACTAAGAAGTTGCTTCTAAAATTCAGTTATGTCTGTTCAGGTGTAAAATTTATAGAAAATGTATTTGCACGATGAACGTAATCATTCTTTCTCCAGGTTTCCTGACTGTGATGAGCCCTACCCTCGTCCGGAGGATCTGGTAACAAGCTCTGACCCCACTGACCAGTCATCCATGACTGTCCAGAGAGACTATGGTTTCTGGTGCCCCAGAGAACTCAAGGTTGACCCAGACCTGGGTTACATATTCATGGGCAGGAAAGACTGCTCTGCCCCATGCCCCTCGATGTTCTTCAACCAGCAGGAGCTAACTTTTACCCGATACTTCATAGGAGTTGTCTCCATCATCTGTCTGTCTGCAACCCTCTTCACCTTCCTGACATTTCTCATCGATGTTACGAGGTTTGACTGTTTTGTTTGTTTGTTTGTTTTTGTTTTTGTTTTTTTGTTATGGGGGGTTGTCTTACATCAACTTCCTTAGTTTTTAATTATACAAATACAGTATGTCTGCATTTAAGAATGGACTGCAAACATATCTGAAAGCTATTTTCAAAAATTTCTGATATAACATTAAAATAACAACACAAATGGTGGTGCAGCGAAAAGTTAATATAGATTAATCTTTTTATCCCCCCAAACAAGGTTTCGCTACCCGGAACGTCCAATAATCTTCTACGCTGTGTGTTATGTCATGGTCTCGCTGGTGTTTTTCCTTGGTTTCCTGCTGGAAGACAGGGTAGCATGTAATGCCATCAGCCCTTCTCAGTTCAGAGCTTCAACCATCACTCAGGGCTCACATAACAAGGTGGGGGCTTCGGTTCACACAACACAACAAAGCCTGTCAGCTCTTAGATGTAAACATTAAATACTTAAACATCTGTGTTTGAAATGTGAGATTTTAGGTTTTGATGTTTTCACTCATTGATCATGAATAATTTCTGATAGATCTTAAAGTAGCTACTGTGAAAAGACAAAAACACATTGTCATGAATAACTCCAAAATATGTTTCTGTGGTAGCTTGAACTATGTACACTGTATGAGTCAAAGACTTAAAGTGATCATAAATGCTATTGATGCTGTTGAAGATTATTAGTGAGCCAATGGCTTTCATTAACAATCAAAAGTTATTGCACACTCTTCTCTCTCAGGCATGCACCCTATTGTTCATGGTCCTGTATTTCTTCACCATGGCCGGCAGCATGTGGTGGGTCATACTGACAATCACTTGGTTCCTGGCTGCTGTGCCTAAATGGGGTAGCGAGGCCATTGAGAAGAAAGCCCTGCTCTTCCATGCCGTTGCCTGGGGGCTTCCAGGGGCCCTGACTGTCACTCTGTTGGCCCTGAACAAAATTGAGGGAGATGGGATCAGTGGAGTGTGTTTCATTGGGCTTTATGACATAGACGCCCTGAGGTGGTTTGTTCTGGCACCGCTCTGCCTCAATGTAGCGGTGAGTATACTCGGAAGATAAATGAGTGTGATGGAAGGATAGATGGATGGGGGCACAGATTAATGGGAGGGTGGATGAAATGATACAAGTGGGTTGGCTGATATTATGGAGGCAGATCAGCATATGGATGTCCTCTGTCAGTCATCAGCTCTTTAAAAAAATAATTCATTTTGATTTTGTTTACCAAAGAGTAAGCCTTTCATTTCTCTCTTGTTCTCTCTCTCCCCTTCTCTTTCTAGGTAGGTGTCTCGCTCTTGTTAGTGGGCATTGTGGCTCTGAATCGGGTGCGCATGGAAATCCCATTGGAGAAGGAAAACCAGACCAAACTAGTCAAGTTTATGATCCGAATGGGAGTCTTCTCTGTGCTCTATCTCGTCCCCTTATTAACTGTGATTGGGTGTTACCTATATGAACACACCTACCGTAACATTTGGGAGACAACATGGATGGAGGAGAACTGCAGGCGCTATCACATCCCCTGTCCGTACAAGGTAAAGACAGTGAGACAGTGTAATGTTGCTATGCTAGTGAGATAAGGTGTGCGTCACTGTTTGACAGGACAGTATGGCATTTGTGGAGAGGTTTTTGGAGAACTTTGCCAGGGACACAAGTAGATTCTCTGCATATTAGCACAGTGCTAATATAAATAAATGTCAGTTATTATTAGTTGCACTTGGATTATCTTGTAAATTTGACTTCTCAGAATATATCTGTTATCCCATCTGAACACTGAAAGCACATTCACACTCTTCAAAGGATTCCAGTTGTATTCACAGCTCTTCGTATCTCACTCCGTGGAAATTAGCTGGTGTGAAGTACAGTCAAGTAGTGTGGAAGAGTATCTTGAATACCAAGACTTTTCACAACTTGAGCCTTATTTACATTCATTTGACAAAATTTCTGAGTAATGATAACAGTACAAGTAACTGCCAACTATGATGAAAGAAGAAACTTGCTCATTCTGATCAGAGAGTATGTTTACAACAGACAGATGGGGTGGCCATTTAATTTAAGTTTCTCTTCCAAAAAAATTGTAGTTGTCTACAACCTGATCTTAAAAAATAATCATCAAATATTTGTGTGGGTGAGTAAGAGGGATATGTTGTGTGCCTGAGTGAGCTGGTATTTTTGGAGGGGGGGTGAGCAGGGTCCAGTATACATCATTAACTCAACTAATACAGCTCTCAAAACCAGCTCCACATAAGACCGCCATCTCTGTTTCTTTGTCTCTTGGTCTTTCTCTCTCTCAGCTGGTCCTCAGACACTTCTTTTACTCAGTGTCCCTCTCTCTGAGGGCTTGCTCAGTCATGCTCTGCTGCTTGTACTCTGTAATGTCTTTGTAGTGGTTCTAAAGAGTGGCGTGAGTGAGATGTTTTATACTGTTTGGTGATATAGTCATAACCAAATAAATGTGCACAGTGTAGTGTAAACACAAGACAATGAAAGCTTTTAATCAGCTTCACATATAAAAACTTGATTCAAACATTAACCATACATACACCATATTTCATGGATATTAAAGCAGAGAGCGGTTACAAAAGAACTGTCATCTTATATTACTTGTGTTTGTGTGTGGACTCTTGAAGGGAGACCCCCTCTTAAGTCCTATTGTAACTCTGGAATTTCACTGTTTTTTGATCTTTGTTTCATGCAAATGTTGGCACGTGCAAGACAGCATATAATTGTTATAATTGTTTTTTTCTTTTGTTACTGTTTTTGTGGATGTTTTTGTCTTGGGTGTTAGTTTACTGAAGGCTCAGGTTTTGTTTTGTTTTGTTTTTTTGCTTTATAGCAGGGCCCAAATATGTGACATTTAATCTAAGCCTGGGCGACACAGACTAATACCAACTCTAACTAATTCCAACATGCAACATAACTCTCCTGAGATCTGATTCTTTCAAAATCAGGAAATGCCTGGGCTTTGTAACACTCCTCAACTAGAAGTTTCCGAAGGAGACAGCTTGGATAAAAAATACTTGGAGAATAGCATTTTTACCAGCATTTATTCTTAATTGTACTGAGGCGGTTAAAAAAAAAAAAAAAAGTAAAATGTCACTCATAGTTGTGTATGTACATACACAAAGTGGGTTATTAAATAGTCTATGTCCAATTCTTATCACATTGATTCTTTGATTTTGAGTTAACACAATCTCATAAAATAAAATGGCCACTGTTGCTGTCATGTCAGTCAAAACTATTTAAAAAATGCCCTTATTAGTGTGTTTCTTATCCATTTTAAACTACAGCACTGCAGCAGTGTGAGAGAACTAAAAAAAGAAAGTTTTTAGTTTATCATCTTTCAGAAAGAAATCTGTTTGGAAGATTTAACGTTTAAATCTAATGTGCAAGCACAGACGTTGGGCTCTGTTTATGTTTTGAAACTCAATCCAGTTGTCTTTTTCTCTCTTTCATCAAGAGTGAGTCAGGAGAAATTTAGGCTGAATTAAACCAGGTAGCGATAATCAATATCCAAGCCCCACCTCGTTTACACAGCTGGTGGGAAATCCTGCCCTCTGCTGTATTGTATAGTAAGATGCATCAAGGTCCATCTGAGGAGACATCCCGACTGCAGTTCAGCTGCTTCCCTCATTCTTCAGTCATAAGGCTGGACAATAAACATTAAACATTTCTGGATTCTTTAGCTCACATAGTTAAAGTGACATCGTAAGTTCCTTCGTACTGTTACTGCTGATACAGTATTCGGTTTTTCATTTTTAATCTTAAATTCTGGTCAATTTCCAAAATAATAAAAGCTGTCCTCCCTCTAATCTTCGATATTTCTGTCTGTATGATCAATCCCTCCCATTTCGTTTTAGAGCTCTGCAGTTAATAATTAATATTTATGTTCTCTAGGTGGAGCAGACCAGCCGGCCAGTCATAGTTTTATTCCTAATCAAATACCTGATGATGCTGGTGGTGGGCATTCCCTCTGTTTTCTGGGTGGGCAGTAAGAAGACATGTTTTGAATGGGCCAGCTTTCTTCATGGACACAGACACAAAGAGTAAGATTGGACCTTTTTATGTTTTGTTTTTAGCTCTGTTCTACCTTCAGATGTGATATTTTCATTCTGATTCAATGCTTAATATGGTCAGAAAGGTTGAATTGAGTATTTGATAAGTTTTTATTTCTGTGGAAAGTTCGCAGACAGTTAGAAATACAGTTTAGGTGGAAATAGTACCTGCAGATAATCTTGTCATGCATTTTCCTTGTTTCTTATCCTTACACGATTTACTCCTGCACTCTCTGGCTTTCTTTCTCTCTGTAGCAGTGGAGTGAATGAGTCTCGCCAGGTCCTGCAGGAGCAGCCAGACTTTGCCCAGTCTTTGCTGCGTGAACCGAACACTCCTGTTATTAGGAAGTCCAGAGGAACATCCACACAGGTAGGACCTTAGTGATTCAGCAGTATCACAAACAAACAGTGTAATGTTGGTTGTAGAGGCAACAAAATAAGCAAATATCGTTGTTTTAACTATTTGTTAACCCTTCAAACAAAAAATCCCATTAGATCATAGTTGAATCAGATTTACTGTGCACTTTAAAGTATCTCTATATCTCACTCCATGATGATGAGATGTGTTTGTTAGAATCCAGAATATAAGAATGTTTTTATGGCATGCTTTTTCTTTGAGTAAATATTTTTATTTATTCATTGTTCTTAACAAAGCCTTTGGTGCTGTCTGTCTCTATCTGTTCTACCCCATTTATCTACCTGAAGGGCACCTCCACCCACGCCTCCTCTACTCACTTGGCTGTCCTGGATGACCTTGATGAACCAGTCAGAACTCATCATGGCCACGGCGCCTCCACCAGGAGTAAAGCCAGCAGTGTCCACAGTAAGGCTAGTTACCATGGCAGCCTGCGCCGCATTCGAGACGACAGGTAGAACTCGAAAGCTGAAGCTCTGATTATCAGCGTGTCAGATGGTGTAAATCAAACGCAATAAGGTCTCTCTCTAATAACTCTCTTTCCTGCTTGCTCAGGAGTGATACTATGGTTTACCGAGGTACAGAGCAGCGCAGTTTCCATGGCAGCATGCCGCGTCTGGACCACCCCCTCTCCACTCACAGCAGCCTCCATCAGATAGATGCCCGCTCAAGGCACAGCAGCCAGCGAGATGTTTCTGAGGCCCCACCCACTCTCATCACCCACGGAACCACAGCAAGTGACAGTCGAGTCAGTGAAAATGACGGCACAAGTGCCTGACCACAGTCTCCATCTTTACAGGAAGTCAGGACACTGGTGATGCCTTCTTAAGGAGGACTCACTCCTTGCTGATACACACTTCTACATTTACTGTGAAAGTGTGAAACTGCAGAATGGAGCAGTGATATTTGATGCCATTTCCTCACTGGTCAGTTGTGGCAAACAATGTGAACATGTTCAGTATTTTGTAGATGCAGTCAGGTTTCACCAGAAGTCTAATTGTAATTTGCATGGATTTGGTTCACTAGACAAAAACTGACAGGAAGGGACGTTGATGTAACTTGTCACTAAGGATATGATTTTGCTCCAGGTGAACTGTGGATGAATTATCAGATTCTGGATTTAGTCCAGACATGAGAGCATTGAGACTCGTCTTATGGCGGCATTACTGCAAAAATAATGACCCTACACAAATTTGCAGAATCTACGTTAATATTGTTACTCTTTTTATAACAATCTTAAATGGTTTGTCCTCCAGCTTGGTAATAGCTCCAATGAAACTGGGACGTTCTTCAGTCTGATCTAATTATTCCTACTCATTGTCTTAGACTGCAGCTCTTAATAAACGACCTTCATCTTTGTGTGGCTTTCGAGACAGACCCATATGGGGCTATATGTGGACCTCTCTGTGGTGTAGTGGAATATTTTTATACTGTGAAAATCATCTGTCTGCTGCTGAAAGCTTTGCGCGTGTGTGTGTGTGTGTGTGTGTCACCCCTCTGTTAAGAAGAAAACTGAACCCAGAATGTAAAAGGGCTGCTTTTTTTTTTTGTTTGTTTGTTTTTTGTTGAGTTGGAAAAAGGCAGATGAACTACAATTCAATTAGATTCACTAGTTTGTTGTTGGTCATAAAAACAGAGCCATCACAGACTTGGCAGAGCCATACTACAGAGATGTTTCGTGGAAAAAAACTGGAATAATACTTTACATGCACAGAGGTCATTCCAGTGCTGCCAAAACAATCTTAGTACTGACCCGTCTGCAAAGGCAGGTGCTTGGCCAAAAAAAAAAAAAAAAAAGACAAGTCAGCTTTAGAGACGAGCAAGTTAAGCCAAGTCATGTCAAAGTTTAAACAGTTTACAATCTGTACAACACACACAGCTCTGTGTCTAATGTTAGCTGGAGAATTGTAACTTAAAAGTCAGGTATACATCCTTCACTGCATCGGCTGGATGCTGAAATCTGATATGCGCATGCCCGAAATATTAGTTTCTGCTACTTCCAGGGAGTACATTTTTGTTTTGTTATGCTATCCAGTGTACTTGATATGTACCCAAACTGCTTTGAAACATGCTTTGTGTGCTTAATTTGTTCAGACTCAGAACACAAACTGTCCAAAGTTGTACAGATGATTAGAAGTCAGACATTAAAAAGGAAACAGTTCATTTTACACTTGATTGTTACAGGACCTGTATATTGTCACTCTTCTCTTGCGTTTTTTTCATTCCCCAATCCCTCAAGATCCAATTGACCTACCTCACCTCTACCTACAGCCTTCTCTGTACACACACACACACACACACACACACACACACACACACACACACACACACACACACACACACACACACACACACACACACACCTTTTAATGTGCTCAACACATGAAATCAGTTCAGTAAAAATGGTGCTTGTTCCTGAAGCATCTGAGCTTCTGTAAAGTTTAACACAAACCACACTGACTCTACCTTGAGCTCACACACAAACACACACACCTCAGAAGTATACACGTAGCTAGCCATCTGTCTTTTTCCATTCTACCTCCTCACTTTTAATGTACCGAGCTGATTCTCTGGCCTTTCACTGCTGCCTCCGTTTGTGTGTCTGCGCCTGTTTTAAGTTTCTTCGACCAACTGCCTGCTCCCAGCTTGTCTTTGCTGTGTATCTGTTGTGTATAGATTTTCTGTCCTGTGTGATAACTAATCTGCCTCACATCAGCCTTTTGCCTCTCGTTCTATAAATGTGCCCACACTATTCTTTTTTTGGACCTACAGCAACTGTCTGTACTGTAGAAACATTAACCGTTGTGCTTTTACCTTTGAGTTGGACATTACGATAAGAAGAGCTGAGGTAAAAACGTCAAACTCAACACTATGAGTGTCGTATATTTCATTTTTCAGCAGCCTCTGTGGTTTCTGATGCTCGGCTGTCAGTAATTATACTGAGTGAACTGCAGCAGCTTGAAAATTTAACAATGATGGTTCAAAAACATCATACTGGGAATTAATGAAACTTGAGTTGTTTGCCTTTTTAATTTATTTACATTTTGAGACTGTAATTACTTCTTTTACATGCAGTGTAATAAACGTTTTCTAAACTTATGTGCTTTCCTTTTGATCTTACTGTGTTGATTTGTTATTCTGTTAGTGCTACAGTTCCATATTTTTTTATGAAAGTTGGTTAATCTGAATATTTCTCTTTAAAAAAAAATAAAGTGACTAATATTGGCTTCTTAATTTTAACATATTTTACGATCTTGAGAATATCAATAATATAAATTTTTAGTTGAGTGTCCACATTATCGTTTAACCACAACCAGTGTGAATAAACACTGATGGGCCCTATCTTCAGTCTCATCTCTACTGCAGTGTTGTAAAATGAAAGGACGAGACATTCACCTTCTTAATACTTTTTGAAAATCAGCTCCGCAGTCAGGACCAGAATCCTGATCGTTCCCGTTTCCGGCGGACAATAGCAGCTACATCTTGTTTGAGAGTGGAGACGCTCTGTTCCAGCTGCTCTGAGAAATCTCTCAACAGACGACTCTGCTCATCAATAAAGAATCTGAACCCCAGCAGGTCAGACTCCTCCTGGAAAATACACAGAAATACACACTTCATTTTTAACAGGTGTCTGTAAAAGTTCAACACAAAAATTCAGCAGTAACAGTCATGAATCACTAATACTGAAGCTGCAGACGGATGGATGCTCACACTGGGTCTGTGTCTGCGCAGGCGCTGCAGCTGACCCCTGACTGAGGTCATACTGTGGTAGAAAACCTTGAGAGCTCGGGCAAACTCTGCATCACAGCTGGGCCGCACCGACCGGCCACGGACACTCTCCCCCCCTGAGACAAGAAGAAACTGATCGACTCATTCTTTTTTACGTTCCTAATTTCTTTAAAGTTTTGTTCGCGTGAAACAATGTTTGTGCTGATTCTGTAAATTTAAACTTAGTTTTCAGTTTACTGGCATGAAAACGAAAGTTACGAATGTAACTAAGGTTCTATCAATCCCAAATGACCGCCAGAGGCGGCACTTCTGCACTGAATATTCCCTTTAGCGCATGCGCAGTTCGGCTACGTATACCAACGATATCACCTGTGACCTCTGGGTGACCCGGAGGAGACCATATCTTCCGGTGTCACCTGAGGCTCGTTTCCTTCAGAATCTTCTCGCGTGCACACAAGGATTCTGAGTGACGGAGAGCTTTGGTGGTCATTCGGGATTCATAGAACCGTAGTTACATTCGTAACTTTCATTCTATTTCATCCCTGCTGACCGCCGGTGGTGGTGCTTTAAGCACTGAATGACTCATACCAGCAAGGTCACGAACCTTCAGTGTGAAGAGGTAGTGGACTCCAGCCGCAGGACCGCAGCCAATGGATGGTCAGTGGCTACATTCACTCTGTAGAATCTGGAACCGCGGCACAAATGTCCTCCAGGGACACTCCCCTCAGGGCAGCCCATGATGTAGCAACACTCCTGGTAGAGTGGCACTGCACACCAGATGGCAGCGGACGGTTACTTGCCCAATATGCATGGGCAATGACGTCGACAATCCAGTGGGACAAGGGCTGCTTGGAGACAGCGCAACCCCTGTTAGGGTCAGATCTCCTAATGCATGCAGTGGCTGCAATATAGGCCCTCAGGGCCCGCACTGGGCACAATAGTTCAGGTTTGTCCCCTCCATCTCCTGGAGGAGGGTTGTACTGCGCAAGCCAAATAGGCTGGTTGAGGTGAGCGCGGTACAACACCTTAGGGAGGAATGCTGTGTTCGGCCACAGAGTGACCCCTGAGCCATCCGAGTTCCACCTTAAGAACGAGTCACTGACAGGGCGTGTAGCTCACTGACACGCTTTGCAGAGGAAATGGCCAGGAGGAACGCAGTCTTAAAGGTAATCCACTTCAGCTCTGCTTGTGCCAAGGGTTCAACTGGTGTCTGGCGTAGTGCAACCAGCACTAGTGGAAGATCCCATGGTGGAATTCTCGTGACCCTCGGAGGATGTAATCTCTGAGTGCCCTTCAAGAAGAGGGACACCAGAGTGTGGCTGCCTACTGTGCTGTTGACAGGATATTGCTGCCACGTACACTTTTCGCGTCAATGGAGAACGACCCTCATCCAGGAGGAACTGGAGGAAGTCAAGGACAGTTGGCACAGAGTAGCACACAGAGTTCTCATCACGACTCGTACACCAGTTGGAAAACAGTCTCCATCTATTCTCATACTGGAGACAAGTGGACGGTGCGCTCGCGTTCATTATGGTGTGTCTGACAGGGTCCGCACAGATGTTCAAAAGTGGCTCGGGCCCTCCAGCCGCCAGACACAGTCAGAGACGTTGTAGATCGGGGTGCCAGATTCACCCCACCAGTTGGGACAGGAGATCTCTCCTGTCGGGAAGGCGCCATGGCGGATTGCGACAGAGTCCGTGCAGCAGAGGGAACCAGCTCGTCCCTGGCCAGAAGGGGGCCATCTTGGAGGCCCCTGTGGAGTACCAGTCGAATCAGGGGAAGTGGAGGGAAGGCATACAGAAGGCCATCTGGCGTCCTGGCCTAAAGGGCTTGTCATCTCGGCCAAGGAGAACCACAAAGGGCAGTGAGTTGATGCTTCTGAAGCGAAGAGGTCCACCTCCGCTTTGCCGAAGAGGTTCCAGATATTGTGCACTACCTCTGGGTGGAGGCGCCACTCTCCTGCTGGAGGTTTCTGGCGGGAGAGAAAATCTGCCAGGTGGTTCTGCTCTCCCGGTAGGTACATTGCCCGAAGGCTGATCAGGCAGGGAGCTGCTCATGTGAGGAGAAGAAGTGTTCAAGAGCTAGGTGTACTGCCCGCAGCTCCACCACATTGATGTGTGCAACCCAGTCTCCCATGGGCTGCCCTGCTCTGCTACACTGCACCCCATCCTGAGGGGCAGGCATCTGTGGTGAGTCTCCCTGCGAGACAGAACGCGGCCCATATGAACACCCCTGAGCATGTAGGCCCTGTCGCGATACCCTGAGCTTCCTGCACCTGTGCTGCTTGGCGTCCAGGTGGACGGTCTGGCTGTCATTGTAACAGTGTTCAATGTCATTCCAATGAAAGATCTGGTCTGTAACAGCACCAGGCAACTCTTCTCCAAGTTCACCCTGATTCCTGAGACGGCACACAGACAAGCCAGTCGTCCAAGTATGGAAGGACTTTCATGCCCTGAGACTGGAGAGGCGCAAGGGCTGTAGCCATACACCTCGTGAACACCCTTGGGGAGAGGGAGAGCCCAAAGGGCAGCACCCTGAACTGCCAGTGGAGACCTCGATAGGTGAAGCAAAGGAACTGCCGATGTTGCTGAGCGATGGGTACATGGAAGTAAGTGTCCTTGAGGTCGATGGATGTGAACCATTCTCCATGTGCTATAGTTTGCAGGACCTCTGCTATGGTCAGCATGTGGAAGGGTATGACTTTCATGAATCTGTTTAGCCCTCTTCGGTCTAAGATCGGGTGAAAGCCCCCGGTCTTTTTTGTGACAAGGAAATAGGTTGAGTAGAACCCTCTGGGACGTGACAAAGGAGCCACAGCCTCAATGGAATCAGCAGTCACATTGCCCTCCTGTAGTGAAGCTGAGAGGGCCAACATGAGATGTGACATTGAGTTCCCCATGCGACCAGCACGTGCTCCAGCATCGTAGGCCCTTGTGAGGAGATCGTCTGTGAGCCGACACTGGGGTCGAGGGCACCTAGCATCCCTTCGCAGAGCTTCATCCGGGGACACTATGAGTGAGGCAATGGTGGGATGCATCGTGCATGGCTGCATGCAACTCAGCAGACAGCTACTCTACCTTAGACGAAAGCCTGCTATGATCAGACTTTGTCTTCTTCCTGGGGGGTGCAGCTGCCACCGCCATTGCTCGAAGCTTGGAGCGTCTCAGAGAGTCCGGAGGTGGCTGGCCTGATGTGGGGAGGTCACGCCCCTCTTCTGGATATTCCACCTCTGCCAGTCTTGCAGCCCTCACAGCTCGAGGTAAGTAGCTGCAGTTCATGCAGGGATTGTCGGACAGTGCATCCCGCAGGTGCTCAGGGCCAAGGCATGTGGGGAAGAGGTCGTGGCCATCCTCTGGTTGTAGAGGGGCCTGACAAGACGTGCAGAGATGGGAGTCATCCATTGTGGTAGGTGCTCCTGCCTTGCTGTCCTATAGGGCCTTTTACTGGGGGGAGGTGGCGCGTACGCCGCCTGTGCCAGGCAATGGCCTCAGTAGAGATCAGCGACCACTTGGGCAACCTGAGCGCGGACGCTATGGGCAGGCCAAGTGTGGGAACTGTATGCTGAAGGGAGGAAGCCCGTACACGTCCTATACCAGCAGGAGCCCAAAACAGAGAAACAAAAACAAAGGGAGCCACCGCTGTGGCCCTTACCCAATCAGGGTTCTCAACTTTAATTAACTGATTAATTTAACTAATTGGAGCGCTGACCGCTACAATTAACAAAAAGCAAAGCGTGTGCTGGGGGGAGGCAGCGCGCACGCAGCCTGTACCAACAGAGTGACAACCACACTCATCCGCGGATGAAGTTATAAGCTACCGCTAGCGGAGAATCCACGTTGTGCACTGGGACGCGCTCGCGCAACCCACCAAGTAGGTAAGCGAGCGAAAGACGGCAGCTCGAGCAAGTAACTTAAACGCCGGGAGAAGGATGCGCGAACGCCATCGTCACCGACAGGAAGTTAATAAGCGAAACAAAGTAGCTGCAAAGAAATAAGAATATACTCACCTTGTCCCGGGAGGGAGGTGAGGGCACAGCCTTACCGGCGAGAGAGTGTCGCGTCGCTGCTCCGACCGTTGAACAAGGTGGCTGTGGTGGAGCGGGCCGAATGCAAACTGCGCGCGAGATGAACAGAAGGAAACGAGCCTCACGTGACACCGGAAGATATGGTCTCCTCCGGGTCACCCAGAGGTCACAGGTGGTTGGTATACGTACTCGAACTGCGCATGCGCGAAGGGGAAACGCCAGTGCTGACAGCAGGGATGAAATAGAACAGCATTTGTTGGTTACCGTTCCTGGCTGCGTTGAGTTGTTCTTTCAGACTATGATTTTCTTTCCTCAACGAAGCGTTAATACTCCTTAGTTCCTCCAAGTCCTGTTCAAGGGCTCTCACAGAACAGAGCTCTGTAGAGAGTACAGGCTGTAGCACACACAGACACAATTTGGTTTGGTTGTTTTCTCACTTATTTTAAGGGAAATGCATAAAACATTGAAAGACACATGTATAGATTATTTTAGTGGGAAGGAAACAGACTTACTGCTATGTTTGTTGGCTCTGCCCTGTCAATGAGAAACACACCCTCTGCGGTCATTTTCACTCCCTCCAGACACGACGTCAAATCTGTGCATCCGTCTGAGGCAGATGAGATGAATCAAACCAGAGTCACATGTCCAAAGCTGATATCCTGAAAGGCGCCTGTAAATATTTGTATTCTGTCTGAGTCACCTTGAAGGCCCCAGAGCTCCAGGACGACAGCGCTGCTCTGCAGGTAGTCCAGCAGACGCTGGGAGGTGTGGAGGGAGGCGAAGTGGACTCTGTGGTCCAGCAGAGGGTTTAAGTTGTGCCACACAGCTGGAGTGTAGAGAGGCTGGCTGCAGTCAAATAACCTGAAGCTAAAAGACGCGGCAAAGGAAGAGGACACAAAGTACGCCCCATCAGATCGAAGACAATAATATTTTTAAGCCTGGCTTCAGTGCCCGGCCTGGCTGCTGATGTAAAGTGTTGTGTAACTCACCCAAATTGGACTCCTCTGTCGCGGGCCTCTCTGATCCAGCGCACACCACAACACTGTTCCAGAACCAGCTGGAAGTCCAATCTTCGACCCAGTAACTCAGACGGGTCGATCAGGATATCGTCTTCACCAAGTGGTCTGCAGAAATTAATGAATTATTATTTTGGATTGCTTACTGTGTGTGTGTGTGTGTGTGTGTGTGTGTGTGTGTGCGCGTCATACAGTCCGATGGAGTTGCAGGGAACCAGCTGTGCTTGCAGGATGGCCTCCTCTGTCCCCTCTGATCCCAGCACCTGGAGGCACAGGTTGTCAGCCCTTCATAAGTTTATACACATCTCCCACCTGACAGTGCTGTCAGACGGGCAGGTGTGTTGAAATGTAAACCAGGTTTGTTGCACCTCCAGCTGCTCCTCCAGCGGGATGCGGTAGGCCAGAGACTGAAGCCAGAGGTGAGCGGTGCCAAGGAGCAGAGGCTCCACTGGATCCCAGAATGGGTCTTTATCTCTGGGTAACACTGCTGTGGACGGCCCCTCCTGACAAAAGCAGTAAAAATCTCAATTCAAAGGAGACGTGATCACGGATGTGAGTCTGCTCAGCAGCTTTGAAATTAAAGTATTAGTGTGGTATTAAACAAGCACATTCCAGCGTTTGTCATTTTCCTGGATGAAATATCTTTTTTTTCCCCATTTGTGCTGAAAGCTTTTAGGCTTTTGGCATTCATTCGATTTACTCACATTGTCTGCGCTCTGCTCAGCCTGGTGCTGCTGGTAGACTTCTTCCATCAGGAATTTACGGTTCACAAACTTGGCCTTGGACCACATCCATACCTGAGGGGGGGGGCAAAGAAACAATAAATCCTGAAAGGCACAAACACAAATAAATGTAAATGTTCAGAAAGTGACCTGTTTTCTTCCCACTGAAGTGACTCTGACAACGATCTCCTTCTGCAGGTCGTGACCTTTTGAATCTGACAGCGCCAAATTCTTGATCGCCAAACTGAACTCCACCCCCTTAAATCATGACAGTGATTTTTAGTTCCATGGTCATGTATGACAAAAAACAAACAAACAAACAAACAATCATTACAAATATTACATGTAGATGGTCAGTAAAAACCAGAGAGGAGAAGATTTGAGTTTCACCTTGCTCAGCTCCTGGCTCATCTGGTTGGCTTCAGCCACCATGGGCATCAGTTTGATGTAATCGTAGAAAACGGCCAGCAGACTGGGGTCTGTGTGTGATGACGCAGCACTGGGCGGACCTAATCAGACACAGGAGACGAGCACACGGTGAGTAAAAAAAAACAACAACAACAGCACTTCCCTGCTCGCAGCTGTTGGTCCCGCTCACCCAGGTGGATTCCCTCAGCAGCGGCAAGTTCAGACTGAAAGTAGTCGTAGTCGTAGCGGCTCCAGTCATCGCCGCCCCTCTCAGATGGATAGCCAACGAACAGGTAGGTACAGTTGGAACCAAGAATGAGGCGATCCTCGACGGGGACACAAAAAGAAAATATTGTTTGTGTACTTTCACGACACGCTGAGCAGTCGCATCACTAAATTTGTGTTGAGACTCACCAGGTGCTGCAGCTCAGTCGTCTCAGCTACAGCGTGGCCATTAACAATGACCTTTGACCCTGGCTGTGGGGTCAGCGTTACCTGACGCTGTTCATTCCTGAACACAGCATGACACTCCTGGATCCTAACACACACACACACACACACACACACACTTGCCTCCTCTTCAAAAGAACCAGCAGCCTCTTTCATTTGAGCTGGCTGTGTGATGACGTCGAAGGAAACTCACCCTAAGCCCTTAATGGAGATGGACCTCGGAGAGGAGTCACACAGGCCGATGATCCATTCACCTGGAACACAAAACAGCAAGAATGATCTGAAATGACACACAAAAACTGGAGTGAGCTGTTTGTGAGACTGACCCTCCTGGATGAAAAGCTTCACCACTCCAGACAGCTGAGCATCCTCGTTGATGTTCAGGATGTAGGGATGCATCTGCATCATCCTCCTCTCCTGACAGTGAGGCAGAGAGGCCTTCACAAAGTGCAGTGACCTTCCGTGCTCATCTTAAACAGCAGAGTCTGTGCACCTCTGAGTGTGTGTCTGTGTGTGTGTACCTGTGTGATGTTGGCGTACTGTTGCTCCCAGTCCTTTAAGGCCTCCTGCAGATGTTGTTCCCACAGAGTCTGAATGGCTCTGATCTGGAGCTCGTTGTGCGTCAGCAGCTGGCGAAGCTCTTCTAAACACACAAACACACACACTGAGCTCTGCAGGTGTCATCCTTCAGACGCTGTTCCAGCTGTGTGTCGTACTGGTCTCGTCGTTGGCTCGGCGTCCCTCCTGGCCCAGGCGGCTCAGTCGCTGCAGCAGTCTGGCATTTTCTGCCTTCAGCTCTTTAACCAGGCGCTCCGTCGGGCTCTCATTCACCACCGCCCGGTTCTGGATACGCTTGGCCCTGGACAAATGGAGGCAGCACAGGAGACACAGTGTGAGACACAGGTGTGTGAATTAGGTGGAAAGTGACTGGCAGCAGCTTATACTGTATGAATGGTTTGTTGTACCTCTCAGCATAGCGCAGCGTGGAGAGGGACTCCTCGTAGCAGATATCAGCTGGGCTCAGCGTGGCAATCTTGAAAATTTCATTCATTTTGAAAAACAAAAACGAATGAATCAAATCAAAGAGTTGGCTCTCTGTGAATGCTGAATCCAGGATGGTGTCTGTTACCATAACGGTGCGGCTGTTGCCTCCCAGTGCAGACTGCAGCAGCTTGGTGAGAACTGAGTCTCTGTAGGGAATATGGACGACCTTTTTCCCAACCGCCACATCAGCAAGAGCACTGGAGCAGACGAGACGAGAAAATGTGAGAACAGATCAAATACATCTGGCAGAAATGTCAGTAAACAGCAGGACCTGATGACGTTGCCCAGGGTGGTGAGGCTCAGGTTGATGGCGGTGCCCTCTTTGAGTCTGTCAGCCTCTGACCCTGACGACCTCTGACGCTCACTGCCAGCCAGATCCACCAGATTAATGTTGGACTGCTTCGTGATGCTTTCTTTGGAAAATATCTGTGATATTAATTACAACAGAATTAATCCAGAATCCAGATATTATGCTGAAATGTACTAATGTACAGAGAAAGCTGTATTCATGTAAAAGGCAGACGCAAACGGAATCAGAGGATACAAGGAAACAAAAAAAGCATCAACAAAATGTCAGTTACTGATGAGAAAGCATCCAAAACAGCAACAGTATGAATTCAGTTAACTTCAATTTCAGGTTAAGATAAGTAGAACAGAGCTGAAGTGAGTGGTGCCTGTTTGAGCTGGAGGATAATCAGCATATGGGACCGACTGCTGTTGGCGTTCATGTGAGTGGCGGCCGTGGTTCGAGTCCTGGTGCCCTGTTCCATCAGCTGCTCCACCTACAGAAACAGGAGTGTGTTTTCACACAGTGTACCACCGTGGCCAAAAGTTTTTGAGAATGACACAAGTCTGCTGTCTTTTTTCATGATTTTCATGATGGCACTTGATGGAACTTGATGGAATTTTATGAAGAGCAATCAGATGAAAATGAAAACATCAGTCCTGCCACAGAAGGACCAGCTGACATCCTGTCGGTGATTCTCTTGTTAGCACCGCTGAGAGTACTGATCAGTTAGAATAACAGAGTGGAAGCTTTTAAAGGAGGGGAGAGCCTGAAATCATTGTTCTTCCTCTGTTAGCCATGTTTGCCTGCAAGGAAACACATGCAGCCATCACTGAAACAAAAAGCCACAAACTTGAGAAACTCCAACACAATGATGATGCAACAATGGGCCCAGAGAGTGAGTGACAGCTGCAGAGGAAAGTCAACACTGCAAATATGGACTCTGCATAAACTTCATACAAAAGTTAATAAAAGCCTTTGACATTTATGAAAGGCGTGTAATTATACTTCAGCACATAAACCATCTGACAAAAAGATCTAAAACCACTGAAGCAGCAAACTTTCTGAACACCAATACTTGTGTGGTTCTCAAACTGAATCAGTGAGATTGTGATCTTTTTCTCGGGCTACCTGTGGTGCACTGTCACAGGGGACTGTACGAAGACCCTCCACATAGAAACCTCTGTGTTGCTCCTCCCTCACTCTGAGCCCGCCAGGTGTACGAGACCCCCGCGACAGCAGATCAATTACCTGGAAAAGAACAACACCCAAATATTATCTGCCAACTTTATTTTATCATAACTTAATAACTTTACTTTATTATCTGTTACTAACCGCTAGTAACAGTTTAACTTCTTAAATTGGATGGAAACTTTCCAGAAACTTTCCATGGGAAGTTAAGTGATTTAGGAACACCAGCGATATTCAAGTGTATTTTCTGCAGCTATATTTAAGATCCCAGTTTAAGGCCAACCTACAATTTAATAGATTTCTGATTTATTCCTGTTCCCATGAAACGTTTCCAAATTAGACAATGCCCGTTTTCAACCCTATTCTTAAGTAAAGTCTCAGAAATGTCACTGAGCTGTAGCACCATTTAAAAAGTGGAAAACAAACTGTTTTACCTGCTCGTTATAGATTTCCATCATGCTGAAAAAGACCTGTGTGGACACAAAGAGACATTCAGAGTAAATTCAATGTCCACCACACGACCAAACCTGCCACCATGTGACACTCACGCTTTACCTGACACTGTCTGCTATCCTGGTTTTCTCTAATAGCCTGAAACAGTCGGTCACAGAGTTTAGGCACCAGGCCTTTGTTTGGCCCATAGCCCACCATGGAGTAACTCTTCCCGGAGCCGGTCTGCCCATAGGCCAGCAGTGTGGCATTGTAGCCCTGTAGACATTGATTCAGAATAGTAACTATAAGAAATGGCAGTACAGCCTCTGATGTGTCTACATCAGCCAAGGAGCGCAGAACAAAAACCGTCTTTGCTTCATGCATAAATGGAAACAGACTGAATTAAATATACTATAAATATTGACACCTGCAGTGCATTCTCCAATATTCCTTCTCCGAGGTCCTGGAACACACTGTCCTGGGGATTGGAGACATTTTATGAGTTGAAATACATATTTATACGCCCTTGTTAGTTGCAATGACTCCACCAAGCCTCGGAGCTGACCTGGTCGGCGTATCGGCCCCCAGGCTCCTCAGGCATGTACAGGCCACTGCGGTCCCGTGTGAAGCTGCTGTGGGACCAGTAGGCGTAGTCGAAGCAGAACGAGCGCTGGCTCTGAGAGTCACGAGGGTCCTGGATGGTGATGGAGTTTGACACCATGGCGACGACACACTGGCTGCCTGCATCCCTCTCTCTCTGGGTGCAGATTCATTTGGATTTCAATGAATGTGTGAGCAAGGGCAAGTGAAATGTTGTCTTCTTCAGGAAATAGCACTGAATAATAAACTACTACGGATGTGGCCAACAGTTGCGGTGCCTTTCTTTCTGGAAAGGGATTCAATTAGAGGCTCATTTCCTGTTCATACATTTAGTTTGCCCTAAAATAAAACTACTCTGTGAAAAGAGTTGAATTCTTGTTTATTCTAGATGTTAGAAAAGAGGTAGGAGAAAATTGTTAAATATGCCTTTGACATTCTAAGCAGGCTCTGAAGTTCATTGTGTTGATCAGTGTGATCATTTTGGGGTGAAATGAAGGAGGAAAATATTTGTCAAGCTCGATTAAGTTAAACCTGATGTTTATCTCTGTGAGCACAGATTTAAGGGACTGAAGAAAAGCTGCCTCAGTGTGGAAAACGTAAAACACTGGCGGCACATTGGAACAGCGGTGTCACCTCACATCAACAAGGTTCTGGGTTGGATTCCCAGGTATAACTAATGGATGGAAGGATTGTAGTGAAAAAGGGGCCATACTGCTCAACATCTCATCAGCATACATGAAATAAAAGTAAACAACAAAGAAACTGTTAGAAAGAAACCACATGGCCCCGTTAGGATCGTCTGACTTACATCATCATTTATCTGACTCTCTTAGAGAACAACTGCTGGAATTCATTGGATTCTTATTGCACCTGCTGTATTTAGTCTTTTTACAGTTTTATAATCTTACCATCTAATTAGTTTTACTGTCAATTAAAAAAAAAGTGCATGAGCACAAAAGAACCATTTAGACCAACAACCAAACCAAATCTTCAATTTACAGTAACACTGCACCAGCACATAGGAGCACGTCTATATGACACACTGTAAAAATGAAGTCTAAGGTAATCCATATTCATGAGGAAGAGGCAAAGCGCTGAGAGGAACTGGGAAAAACAGCGCACTGACCTTGTTGAATGGTCGCACTCTGACGGCCACTTTGACACAGTCCTTGCTGTACATTTCTGATGCTTCAGCCTTCATTACCAGCAGGGAACTATCAGCAGAGAGATCAACTGCCTCAGAGCTGGAGAACAAACCGTGTCAAGTTACACAGACAGGGACGCAACAGGCCCCACATATCAGCCCGTTAGGAAACCTCTCACAGGTTTATCAGGACATCCCCCAACAACTATTAAATATTTATGTAGTGATCAGAATACAATGAGAAAGAGACTGTTCGTATAATGTTGATTTGTTAAAGAGGGGCAGCAGAGGAGGCCTGGATGGTTTCATTTCCACTTTAAATTATTGAGTAGTTGGAGTCAGCGAGTACAGAAACATGATTCTGACACACAGGACTGCTACAGTGTGTACATGCTGCACTATTTCTACATTTTACATATTAATCTTCACAGATACATTTATACGACAAACCATAAGTTGACCTGACATGTAAGAAGGTTCTTAGTGGAGGCTGAAGGACAATCGAGGCTCATCCTCAACTGGTTGCCCGCCTCAGATAGAAGGGGAAGAGCTTCGACACTGAATTGAGACAATCACTCAACACCAGAAGTAGAGAGGTATTCAAGCTTTACCATATTTATCAAAGAGCCGTCATCAAAAATAAGACATTCTTACATTCATCAGAAAATAGCATGTCAGATGGTTGGGTGCCGTAAATTTAATTCAACAAGCCTATTAACATGTCCCAAAAACAAGTTTAACAACTGCAAACCTCTGTGCAAGTATTTTCCCTCTTTCACAATATATAACATCCCAGCACATACAAAAAAAAAGAAAAATGAAAAGTAAAATTGTACAAGTCTGTGTTATTCACAGAAAATCTCCCAAATCAACTGAAACTTTGAGACGATGGCCGAGGCAGTCTGATTAGATGATCAAATGCATTTGAAACACTTAAAACTTCAAAATGAACATAATTCTTTAGGATTTATTTATTAGTTTTATTTGGAACATAGCAAAAGACTATATACAAATTTAGTAGTAGAAATGTTTCATCTCCACCAGGTTGGTTGCTTTTCTTCTTAAATAGAAAAAACAGCAGTTCTTGAAATCTTAAAAGTGACAACAACAAAAGCTTAAAATAAAAGAGAATGTAAATAAAACCTCTTCATTAGAGGCGAGTTCCGTCCGGTTTCTGGTTTTATCTACAGGAGCTTCTAAAAACCCACTGATTGCTTGCCCTTGTGTCGTTCGTTGCCCAGAGAATCAAGCTGATGACAAAGACTGCCACAACATGGCCACAGATACAAT
The DNA here is from genome assembly GCF_900963305.1 of Echeneis naucrates. NCBI lineage: Eukaryota > Metazoa > Chordata > Actinopteri > Carangiformes > Echeneidae > Echeneis > Echeneis naucrates. The sequence continues at coordinate 21,293,966 of NC_042513.1, read as the reverse complement.
ATCAAGGATGAGCAGGACACGTAAACTCCAAAAAAGATACAGTCCTCGTTGCTTTTACGTTGTCCTCCAGAAAAGTCTGTAAGAAACCATAATTGACAGCAAAGACGCCATGAGGCAGTAAAGGAAACAGCTCCTGTCTGAGGCTTTCGGAGGTTTACTGGTTAAATCCACCACCGGCTTCATAGTTTCTTCCTCCGGGTAACAGGTTTTGTGAAAACGGTGTCCATTATGCGTTTGCGTCGAAGGCTCATGCTCGAGGCCGCTCCTTCTTTAGTCCTCCTCTGTGCACGTGGGAGAGGATCAGCTGGGCTGGGCAGAGGCGAGATCAGGTCCACTTCTGCTACGGGAGGCAGCTCAGAAACACCTTTGGATCTGAGGAGAGAGAACACACACGGAAAACTGTTAAAGAAACAACTTTCTCAAACTGCAAGAGAGATAAACTGATTAAGAAAAAGAAATACTGAAGCTTAAATTTCTTTGTTGCTGGAAATATTTCTGTTTTAAACCAGGTGACTATCCAGCTGGTGGCTTCTATCACATTTTGGGCAGGTGGCTTACTTTGCTGTCCGTTTGCCTGCTCTTCTAGTTTTAGAAACACCTGCTTTCTCCACTTCCACATGATCTTCTTCTGAGGCAACTGCATCCTGTAAAGAGGAAAAGGACCATCAAAATACTTTACTCTTTTTCAAAAGACCTGGCATTATTTACTAATTCTCACAAATACGAGCATTGCTGGTTGTTTAAAATGAGGCTGAAATCCCTTCCTGCGGAGAGACTTCCGTGAAACAACCGGTTTAAAAGGTGATGGATAGAAGTAATCCGACCGATCACTACTGATTGGTGTCAGCTTTTTATACAAAGAAATAACACTGAAAAACAGATGATCAGGTTAAAAGCACTAATCTACTCTCCACCACTCACATTGGGTGCAGCTTCTTTGATTCTTCTGCTGCGGGTCACCGGTGCTGCAGTCTCCTCACTTGGACCAGGAGACTCTGCTGTACGAGCTGACAGACACAATAAAGAGTTAAAATCCATCAAAGACAAATGGACAGCTGGACATCTGGTCAAATGGAAACTCGACTCACCTCTTGTTCTTCTTCGTGATGGGGAGTAGATGAACGAGTGCTCGCCTGGACTGGACTCTTCCTCTTCAGGCTCAGGGGCCAGGCCGTCATTCGCAGGAGGCCCGGGGTCAGTCTGCTCCGCTGAGGACTTTGTACTCCTCGTCCTGGTACTCACCACCTTTGAGATCACTACTCCTCCTGTAATTTAACAAACAGACGATACTTCAGCACACTGTGTACATTTGTTTCATCCCTGTTTCTATTTCAGTTCAAAGTCAAGGGATTCTACAAACCTTCCTGCTTTTCTTCCTCATCCTGAAGCCTCTTGATGAGTGCATCTGCGACTGGGGTTTCAGAGTCCACCTCCAACGGCGAGTCCAGTAAAGGCAGATCTTCCTCAGGGTGATCCCAGAGTTTGCTCCTGGTTGGTCGATGGGAGTTGGTGTGACTGGCGTTGCTAAGTTCTGATTCAAGTAGATCTTCACTCTCTTTGATGTTTTCAGCAATCATGTCCTGTCTTGTCTTTTTTGCACTCTGTGGATGTGAAAGAGGAGTCAGTCTGACATGTGACATTAAATGTCATCAACAATGACAAATGGATGGATTGTTTAAGAGAAGATTAAGTTAGGGTTAAACTCAAACAAAAGTATTCTGATATGTGACAAAACAGAAGTAGAATAATAAGATGATTTTTGTAACTGTGAATGAGATAAACATTCTACAGCTATCACACTATATAACATTAATATAAAAAAAACGGTATCCATACTTGTGGATAAACATTTAGAGAAATCCGGTTGGACTGTCGGGTCCTCCTGCCAGGGCTGGAAAGATGCTTTTTATTGTCCTCTTCTTCCTCTACTGGTGTCTCTCGCAGCCTCCTGGAGCTGCGTTTTATGGGGACTTCTTCCTGTTCCTCCTCTTTCACAATCTCCAACGGTGTTGACTCCACTTTGCTGCTATTCATTATCCTTCGGCTGGACCTCCTTGGAGTGTTTCCCTGAGCTGTCTTGCGTTTGGCTGGTGTGGGAGACTTGGAGCTTGTTGGTCGACCAGTCTTTATGTGAGTGAATTCCTCCTTTAGGTCGTCCTCTTCCTCTTTGATTTCCATCTCTGTGTCTGCTGAGTCCTCTTCACTGCTAGTCCGGGTCTTCTGGCTGGTTCTGGCTGAAGCGGCCCTCTGGGAAGTCCGCCGTCTTGCTGGGGAAGAGGCTTTGGATGGTACATTGTTATCCACAGCCTCTCCATCTTCAACCTCTTTAGGAGGTTCTGCCTGAGTTTTGCGAGTACTTCTTCGTGGTGTGCTGGCTTGGACAGTTTCTTTGCTCTGTTTAGTTTTTCTGGGTGTACGTCCAGGTGAGGCAGGAGCCTCCTGAGTTCTCATTGCTGCCTCATCTGCTTGCTCAACCTCCTCTGCTTCCTCTGGGAGAGGAGAGATAAAAGTAACAGTCCTCCTCCCTCGCGTGGTCCTCCGTGTTGGGGTGGAGGGAGCCTTCTTTCTCTGAGAAGAGGGAGTCTCTGATGCAGGTTGTTCTTCTGGCTCACTACTTGAGCTCAAGAGCTGTTTCTCTTCATTATCTTTGCTCTGTTTTCCCCCCGTCCTTTTTGTGTCCTTCTGTTTTGTAATTTCTTCTGCTTGTTCTACAGGTGGGCAGTTCTCCAGCTGTTCCTCCACAGCAGGCAGCATCTCTACACTGGGTACAACCTCTGAATCTTTTTTAACAGACTCACTCTCTTCAGGTTCCTCCTGGTCCTCAGCGGGAGTTGGTTTATTGTCTTTATCGCCAATCTTTCCATCATCAGCAGCAGCATCATCTTCCTTTGCTACAAAGTCTTGTTCAACCACAACTCCTGGGAGTTCCACCACCGCAGTTGGTGGAGAAACGGCATCAGGCTCATTGTTTCCAGCCAGCACTGCACACTCAGTTTCTCGGCTTTCCTCAGTGTTTTCAGCCTGTTGCTCTGATTGAGGTTTTTCAGGTTCGGTCGGTCCATCTTCCTCTCCTCCATCCAGGATGTTCTCCTCCATCTGGCCAACATGTGAGACTTCTTCAAACAGTGGAGTGTCCTGTTCATCTGTGCCCAGTAGAATATGCTCAGGTTTGGCAACAAGTGGCTCATTAGGATACTCTGCTGAAAACTGGATGGGATGATTGGACAGCTGAAGATCATTCTCCATAGGTAGTGTGTCTGCGTCTTTATCTTCATCCATATCCAGCATCAAAGAGAAGCTACTCTGAGTTTCAGACCTTGGGTCATCTGGAACAACCATCTGCTGGATCTCAGGCAGAGCGAGCTGAGCGCTGCCAAGCAGGCCCTGTTGTCCTTCCACAAGCTCCAGAGGTACCAGGAGAGTAGTGGAGGGTTTCAGCTCCATGTATGATGATCCTTGCTCTTCATTCTCCTCTGCCTCCATCCCTCCTTCATCCGCCCCAAGTCTCACCATCACTACCTCGCCCTCCATGTCCCCCTGAACCACCTATGCACAAGCAAACAGCGTTATTTATTGTGGCATTTTTTGATTTTCTTTTCTGAGTATGCATTAAAATATTGAAGGAATTTCACCTTCATTTCTGTCCCAGGTGTGATGAGAGAGAACTCAGCAGCTTCCTGCTCTGACAGACTTGGCAGGAAATCTGTATTTTCTTGTTGTGCAAATACAGCACTTGGTTGGAGGGGTGGCAGTCTCCCATTGCCCTGCACCTCCTCAATGATCTCCACCTCACTGCCAGAGTCCTCCTCCTCAGCCTGATCGGACTCCTCCTCATCATCATCGTCCTCTTCCTCCTCCTCCTCCTCTTCAGACACAGGGCTGGACAGTTCCTCGCTGTCATTTAGACTCACAACAGCTATGAGACCAAGGAAAAAAAAAGAAACAAAAGGAGAGAAAGTAAGTAGTAAAGCTGCACAGTAAATAGGTGCACCAGTATTAATACGATCTTCCTTACAGTGGGAGTCTGTCCCTGTCGGCTCAGAGGACGTCACAGAGGCAGTAGATTTCTGGCTGGTGAAACCTGATGGAGCTTCCTGAGCAGCATTTCCCTCCTCTTCTCCCGCACCTGGTGACTCACTGCGAAAAAGAACAGAGATGGTCACGAATAAATTTCCCCCCACACACACGCAAAAAAAAAGTAACAAACATAAAAATCCAAAAAGATGGTTGTGTTTACTGACGAAAGGGACATACATGCTGAACGATGTCTGTGAGGCACTGTGGATTCCTGAGCGGGTGAGTGACAGATCGCTGCCAAACAAATGTCGCTGCACAAACTCTGTCAGATCTGTCGACAACAACGCAAAAATAAACCACTATTATCACCTTTTTTCCACATGCACTGCCGGTAACAAAACCACCACTTGGCTATATAAATGTCAACCAAACTGCTAACAATTATACTTCTGATAATACAAAAGAACGTAAATCTCAGTATGACATCAGTCATTACAGCCCTGGTATGGTTGCGTTATATGTGCATTAGCATGACCATGAAATATTTGTTTATAATCTGCACAGCTTCTTCCCCTTTAGTGCTGTGTGGATATTAAACCAAAGCATAACATTTATCCAATATGAGTTGTTTTCCAGTATGAGGTTACCAGATACAGGTGTCTCTTGACTAACATGGATGGAAATATTTTGGAGCATTTTACACTATGACTGCGTCATTTAAAGGCTGTACCTGCTGATTGTTCCAAATCCTCCTCTGGTTCGTTTGTGAGTTCAGCGGCTCCAGACTCAGTTAACTCTGTGGATTCTGTGGCCTTTGGCTGAACTTCATGTTCAGCAGCTGGTACTGATGGAGCCTGGAATTCAAACCTCAGGCCAGAATCTATGCTCTCAGTTACCTGATTACAAACTAGGAACATAGAAAAATATGTCAGCAAATAGTTTTGCAAAGTGAGGTAAAACACCTTTCATTTCTAAAAAATTACCAGATCACCAAAAAGGAAGAGAATTGTGCAAATTACCTTGACTGTGACTGGACATCTCCTCATGCTCAAGATTTTCAGCATCTTGTTTGCAACTTGACTCAGAGTCTTGTTCATGCTCCTCTTCAGGCATAATGTCTTCTTTGCTTTTAGCTTCCTGTTCGAGACCAATCCCCATCACATCTTCAAATGTCTCATCTTCTGTTGCCTCTTCTCTATTCTCTAATGCCAGGACAGGGTCTTGCTCAATAGTTGGAGAAGGCATTTCCTCTGGTTTTTCCTTTTCATTTTGGGTTTTAATGTTCAGTGTCACTATCTCGTCATACTCTGTTTGCACCTCCTCTTTTTCCTGAGATGCTGACAGAGGTGCATCAAAGAACTCTAGGGTGGTGTCAGTTGATCGGACAGATGTCTGACTGGTGTCGAAGCTCAGGGTTAGTCGCGCTTGTGTTGCATCTGATGTTCGGGTTTCTGCAGCAACTTCATGGACAGATGATGAGTCGCTTTCAGAACATCTCAGCTGTGGTGAAGGAATACCACCTTCAGGAGGAAAGAACTTAACATGAGGTTCTTCATTTCCCTGCTCTCCATCCTCTTCCACCTCTGCAGGCTGTGAGGACCAAGTTTTCCCTGTAGCCTTTGACAACCTGGAGTCTCTAGTCAACAAGCTGATCTCACTGTCTGCTGCCATCTAGAGGATGACAAGTTCAAAGAAGATTGAGTGACATGTTGCATTATAAATAGCAATCCACACCCACAACAAAAAAATATGTATACAGAGCACGAGGGATAGGTGTGCAATATAAGGCCCAAATTAGCAGCAGCTCAAAAGTGGTGTAATCTGTTATTACTGGGCAACACAAAAAAACGAACACTTAAAAACATTTAATGGCTGCAACCTTGTAGAAAGCAATTCTGTGTTTTTGTCTTTTGTGAAGAAATGTCTCAGAATTAACACACCAGTCTTATGCATCACTTGGTCTTACCCCATTGGTCCATCGAATGCCTTTCTCTGGTTCTGGAGATTCTGTCTCTTCGGTGAAGGTGATGCGGCTCTCTTTGCTGCGGAGTGGAGGGGTGATTGAGCGTCCTGGAGAAGCAGAAGGGGTGGCAACCGGTGTGGGCCTCAGGCTGCTGCGCAGGATGGACTGGGGAGTGAAGGCTGGGAAAATCGTGCCCGAGGCAGCTAAGGCCCGAGCTCGCTGAGCAGACAAAACCCACAAGAAGTGTGAAGGGGGAAAAGCGGGAAAAAAAAAAAAAAAAAACAACAACAAAACCCAAAAACTTCAAGTTAATGACAACGAAATGTGCTTACTCACTTTGACAATCTGTGGTGTCTGCAGCAGACTGAGTTCAGGGGCTTTGCTGATGCTCTTCGGAGAAACCCAAGAACTGGGTGGTCTGGGGGGACTGAGAAGAGGCTGTGGGGTCTGACAGGAGGGATGGACCACCAAGTCCATCAGCCTGGATCAAAAAGGAAAAAATACACAGCACATGTGACAACTAGGCCGTCTGTTAATGCAGCATTTTGTGGAAAACAATATTTTAACATCTGAGCTTTGTGAGGACAGCTGCAGCCAGTTAGCAGATATTAATATATACGATGTGCACCCTAATGGCTGATTGATACCAAATTTTTTTGAATCCTGTTTTGACACTATGTTGTAAAACAAAAATGTCCTTTTATGATCCAATGGATGCCTAGCACATATTTCACTTTCACAGGCTCTAATGAAAATACCTAGACTTTCGTTTGGAGGTCATGGTGATCGGAGTTCCCAGGAAGGGCTCAGGAAGAACCTTTGATGAAGGCCTGGGGCTCTGAAGGCCTGCTGCCCTTGGGCTGGCAGAAACAGATTAACAAATGTTAGAAAACAATAAATAGAACAGAATGACAAATATTTTTGCATATTTGCATATTCATATATTTTATGTTATCTTATCCTCACGTCTTGGCTGGCGAAGACTGTGGTGTTTCTCCTTTGCCTACCCAGACCTCCTCAATCTTGGTAAGGACACTGTTGATAAATCCAGCCCTGGATACCACTTTTTCACTGGCAGAGCGCTTGGTGATGGTGGACAGTGGCTGCGGCCGAGAAACTGGAATGGAGCAGTTTGAGAAGTTTCTAGTCAAATTTTTATATTTGTAACTGGAGTATAAGTGAGTTCAAGTTGAGTACTTCCTTACCTTCTCTGTGGATGGTGTAGGGGTGCTGGTAGGGCTTGGCTCTCTCCATTGCAAGCTTCCTTTGCACTCTGGGCAAAACCTTGCCATATTGATCCAATATAGAGTTCCTGGTGTTAGACCGTTCTTTGAGCTTTGGGTCTCGCTCATTCTGGAAAGGCAAAAAGGATGATTAATCTTAAGGAATTCAAGCAGCTTCTCTCTATAAAATTGCACAGTTGTGAATGCAAAATAATATCAGAAATATAATCAATGTTGTGTTAAATGGCCATATATTTTGCATCCAAGTGTCAAACGTACCACCAGATGCATTTTGAGGCTGTGATTGAGCTGCAGAGCTGGTATGTAGTTGGCCTGCTGAAGGTAATGAACCATCAGTAGCTCCCTGTTTGGTAGACCTCCTGTACCTTGGAGGAACTTCTCCAAGCATTCCTGAAACACAAACCCAAGACATGAGAGTTTTAAGATTTATAATGCAAAAACACAAGGAAGGGTTGCTCAGCAAAAGATTGAAGAAATATTCTTGTTTTTTTTTTTTAGGAAATCAAATTATCTCCTTCCTACTTGTTCAGCTAGACTAAGGGGCAGTTTGAGCATCTCCTTAATAAGGCCCAGCTCCTGGCAGCTCTCGTACAGGAAGCCCAGCAGTTCACTCATATTCAGGCGGTTAGAGTGCTGCCGAAGTAAAGACCACGCCTCTACAAGACGCCTGGGAAAAAAGGGTATACCAACTGGTTAATCAACACAATTCTTTAAGGTTTATGAGTGCATGTTGATATCCTCGTCCTTTGCTATTACCTGTTGTGTAGCAGCACGGACAGGCAGAGTTTGGCCTGGGAGGTTGATGAAATTGGGGGTTTTGCAACATGGAAATATCGTAGTGCTACTGTGTGCTGGCCCTGGCACATAAGTGCTTGGAGCACACGCTTGTGCTGCCACTCAAACTGACACTGAGAGGCAGCCGGATGCAGGAGCAGCTCAAATGCACGCTGATCAGGAAAAAGACGACATATTTAGATGCAACCTATCTTAAGAATAGCATAATAATAAATGTTCTATGGACTTGCACAACTTTCCACCCACATTTATAAAATGTCAAATGTGTAAAAAAGTAAGAACCTGATGGTCATGATGATCGAGCAGCCAGAGGCCTTGTACTAGTTTCACCAATCCAACAGGGATGGCAAAAGCTGGGGGGAAAGACTCCACTGATGCTCCATCCTTATTGGGGAAGGAGTACATGACATCCAGCAAAAGATAAATCACCTGAGACAAACGGTCAAGGTTCATACATGCAGAGGGCTTAATTTTGGACTATCCTGAGTAGAGCTGATGATGTCTGAGCACCACTAATAATAAATAAATAAATAAATAAATAAACTTAAAAAAAAAAACAAAAAAACAAAACTGTTTTCACATCAGTAATTTAACTATTAAAAATATTGTTGTTTTTTTTTACATTTAATTAATAGTACATTTTATAAGCAACTGTAGTCTGTTGATGAAGCCTGATTTGATTATGAGCCAGGAAATGGGTATTATATTTTGCAAGGATACAATCGCATGCTTGGCAGTTTCATCGATATTGTCCAGCAGATAAATATCCAACAAAGCCTGTGGATCAAAGATAAAGATCATTCAGTCCTTTGTGACACAACAGCACATGTAAAATTAGTTTGACATCAACTGGATGGTACAAAATCAGATGCTTACATGCAGTGTAGGTGGTGGATACAGTCCTGTCCCACCCTCATCTCTTTTCCACAGGTTGATCAAGCGCTCACCGCATTGGCCTACCAGGCCATCAATCATCAGACAGTCTGCACACCACTTGCCCCTAAGAAGACAACCAGTATATCAACAATCATCAGATAGCAAAACTACCTAATGGAAAAGAAAAGCAAAAAAACAAAAACAAAAAACAAAAAAACATGTTCATTGCTTTCTAAACAAGTCGAGATCATCGTCATAAGGGAAAACAGGAGAAACTGAGATGGACATTTGTCTTTCCTAGATTTTACAGACTTTTGATGACTAAAAACAGAAAATCTTGGGCAGCTGCAGCCCTTGGATTGACATGGACAGACAATTTAATTCCTCTTCGTTTTGAGCAAAGATTACTCACTTAGCAAGCCTGGTGAGGTCCTCTCTACGCATTGTATAATAGTTGCTGATGACTGAGTGGGTGTAGAAAGGCCTGGAGATCTGGAGAGCGTCGTCATCTGGTCGAGATCACAGTAAGAAAAAACTAAAACTGAATACAAGGTTGTGCAAAGGTTTTCCCACACCTTTGTTTAGAAACACTCCTCAGCCGTTAAAGAGTACGTCACATTTATCTTGCATTTGTTAGTGCAAAATGAAACCTGCTTTAAACTTTTTTATTAATTAAAATTTTCTTGAGCAAGCACCACTTTACCTGATCCCTCGGGCAGTAAGCCAGTGCGACAGAACCAGAGGACCACCTGAGCATACTTGGAAATCAGACTGGACACCATGTTCTTGTTTATCAGTCCCACCAGACCTACACAACATAATAAATTGCTCAAAATAGTACAAGACGTGGGTAACCACTTGGCAATGCATTGTAACTCCTTTTTATAGCTGTATCTAGCTATAAAAAGTAGCGAGAGGCTAGATAGCATAATTTTCCTGACATCAAAAAGAAAAAAACCTTTGTGCCAGCTTATCTGGAACAACAGAGAAACATATCACTTAGATGTGAATGTATCTGAGTGGACACTACACCTTTTTGTGTGAGCTCCTGAGCTTCACTGAGCAGACAGTGGAAGATGGTGCTGAGGTTACTCAGCAGCCTCTGGCTGTGCTGTAGCAGCTGCAAGGTTTGAGGGTCCGTGAAGTTGGATGAACTGTCAAACAGTGGTGCACCTATGAAGTAAATACACACAAAAGAACACATTTACAAGAAATGTGTGAAGTGGTCACAAAAAAAATAAATAAATAAAAATACATCAACCAAAAATGTCACACAAAAAAGGCTTACAGATGCCATCCAGTTCCTCCTTGGTTTGGATTACTTTGTTCCAGGCCCAGTCTAGGATGTAGCGCAGGTTCAGTGCGGAGCCTGGTTGCTCTGTTGAAGATGAAAAAAATTTGAACAGTATTAGAGCTGAATGCTATGGCGTGAAGTGCACCATACAGATTTAAGGCACCGTGTATATATGAGGCCAAAGAGGAATGATCTAAGGTTTTGTTAAAAAGCAAAGGGTTTAGGTGAGCAGGTTCAGAGATTTGACTGTTAGTCCTCGTATTATTCCTCACCTTCTGCAGTCCACTGCTTGATGCAGCCAGTGATCAGTCCCAAGGAGCTGGTCTCCACTGCTGTGGACAATATGGCATCCAGCTGTTCCTCCTGAATATCCAAATCAAGTTCCACGTGGAAATAAATATGAGGACTTAAGGACATATTTTATTCAGATCTGCATATTTTTCTGTATCAACACGCCAGCCTAGTGTGTACCTGAGAGAGACAGGGTGTCTGGGCATCAGCTAGGCGAGATGAGAGAAGGCCAGACATGAGGCAGCGGGAGTAGCTAGTGGAGATGATGTCACTGGAACAGGGAGCAGCTTTCTTCAAAAAGCTCAGGGTCTGGTTTCCATGACAATGGTGAGGTATAAAAGAAATAAATATTGTAAATATTGTCGTGCCTCATGATCTTTTCAAAGATAAGGAGGGGAAAGGATATGTCAAAAATAATATAGAAGAAAACTCAGGTAAAACTAAATTCAAGGGTTTGCCGTTAAATGTATATGCAGCCATGTGTCCTGTTCTTATATTTAGCATTTGAATTAGGTGTCATGAAATAAATTAGGTAAACAGTTAAATTAACACAGGAAACTTGCCTCTTTTTGATATCCAGAGCAAGTTAAGTGCACAATTCCAGAGTTGAGCAAGCAGGTAGCATCTGTAATGCAAAAGTAGGAAAACAAACAGAATCTATAAGCCTTTTCAAGTGCAAACTCAGGAGAGTTGGAACTATAAAAGAAGCTGTCTCAACTCAAAGAAGGAACGTCTGGGAAGAATTAAACAAACGAAAATTTAATATGACATATTTATCACCTGTCACAAAAAATGTAAGTTACGTTAGGATAGGGGTATGTACAGCATTTAAACTTACCAAAGTTGTATGTAGTGGGGTTAAAGTACTGTTCTGGTGGGGGGCAGGTGAAGGGCAGACCCCTGCTCAGGCTGCGGTCGTGTACCACCACATCCAGGAGGGGGTGTGGAGACACCATCTGCACGACTGGGTCCAAAGACCAAACTGCCAGGTAAGGGCAATTTTGCAGAGACTCCCCCATTCTGACAAGTTAACAAGAGATACAATGCTTTTAAATGCATAACTGCTTTTTTTCCTCATTTGAAATTAAGATTTTATTTGATCTTTTTTAATTCATAACTTATAAAATGTTTCTTCTCTCCCATTAAATTATACAATTCTCTTAAACAGTTGGGAAATCAGTATCTACCTTAAAGAGTCTGGCATTTGTGCATGATACCATCGGTTGATGTCAAAAACCCCGATGTAGGTAGATGGGGTTCCCTGCCCATAAGCCTTGGTTTGCCAGCTGAAGATTGACACACTGGTGTCTGGAGATGCAACTGAAAACAGGATGAAGTATGGATGCAGACTGAATGATTAAGAAAGTATCTGAAAGGTAAGAAATGAGACTGCAAATAGAGACGCTACAGATAAAGGCAAAATGTGACTATTCTCCATCGAAAACAGTTTAGTGGGTTAAGAATAATATTAAGTAGTCTGACAACAACAAAAACCTTCATTCATGCTGTCATCCCTGTCAGGATGGGGCCTGAATTTCTCAATGGTTTGGCAGCTGAGCAGGCGAGTATTGGTGGTCTGGGCCCTGAAAGGGAAAGCTGTGATACTTAACTCCTGACAGTAACGTTCCTCACAGTACTCCAGACCCTGAACGACAGAAGGAAAAAGGAGGTGGAAAAATAAGTCAAGACGTTCACTATTTAGTGTCTCCCAAAAAAAAAAAAAAAAAAGAAAAAAAAAAAAGCAAAGCTTTGTATTCTCACATGCACTAAATACCTCATAGAGGATCTTCCCAGAAGACAGACACTTTCTTTCACTAAAGGCCAGCTGAAGCAGATGGAGGCTGACTGTATCTCCCTCGCTGCATGACGGTGAAATAAGAGGAGACAGTGGAAAAATAACAGCGTGAAATACAAACAATCATGAAATAATTTGCCTGGACAGAGTACTTGTTACACAAAAGACTCACAGGTCCTGAGAAGACTGGACGGCCCAGAGGTAGCAGCAGTTCCTGGGATCATTTTCTGGTTCCTGGAAGGTGAAGGCATACACAGCCACCCCACCACCCTCCAACTGGGAGTGGTATCTGTGCATGAACAGTTACACAACATGTTATATTAACTTAGCTTAGATTATATCAAAAGGTGCCCATGTATTTAAAAGAAAAACAATCTCACTTTATACTCATATTCTTACAGCATTTGTAACTTATTGTTGATAATAAAGAAAAAGTAAAAACAATCTTGTCAGCAATGGCAGTTTTAGGAATAGTTAACAATAATGCAATGTGCCTTTAACTAAGTAAAAAAGCTCTATTTGGATTAAATACATTTATAGCCTAAGGAAAAGGCAACACTCACTCTTTCTTAAGACTCTTCATGTTCCATAACTGTAAGTATCCATCAGAAAATCCCACAGCAAGCTGGTTGGTCCTGGAGATGTACTGCAGAGCTGTGGCTCCAACTCCACTAGGCCCATTCAGTTGGAGGCAAAGATGTCTGCCCTGTCTAGTGCTAACTTCTCTAAGCCTGGGGATCTCTGAAGGAGATTTGGTCACAACCTGCAAATCTGGGAACATCAAATAAATTCAAAAAGAAAGATTTCTTCATTAATTCACTGTGGGTGTCTACCGGAGATGTTATTTGAACCATTTTTCCAAAAGCTTTTTTTGCACAGATGGGTGGAGATCATTGCCCCCGATCCCAAATAAGGTTTCACAGGGACAAACCTAGTGTGTCAATAAAAGGCCTCCTCACCTGAAGCCTCCAGTTCACTTTGGCTGCAAGACAGGTCGTCGAGACAGAGATCCACCAGCAGAACGTGACCAAGATCCGTTACCACCGCAGCAATGCCAAAGAACCAGCGCAAACTCTGGTGTAGGTGCTGTGTCAAAGTGCTTGCTCCGCCATAACTCACTAACGGCTCAATGGCTGTAATCTAGGTAAGAGTAATATGGGCGATGTTCACATTTTGGTAACTTGTGTGGGAATTTTTTGAACACTTAAGGTAGCATGCAAGATCAGAGGAGGGTGAAGACGGTCCTGATGGATAACTCACCCTGCCTGGTATGACCACTGATTTGACAACCCTTGACAATCCCAAGTCATAGAGACACAAAACACTGCCCTCTGCTTCCTCCAAGCCAACAAGCAGCCCAGACCTATTCATATTTAGGAGTAGCAGAGTTAGTTATTATTAATCGTTCTTCTTAATGTTGCCACATGTAGCAGCCCACATTAAAGAGTCATAAACAGGTGAAGATAAAGAGACAGATATTGAAACTAACCGTTTGAGCCAGCTGAAGTCCCTGGCAGCAAGGACACTGGGTGGGTGCTCTCCTCCGCCATTGAAGCAGTACGCCGATAGTCGTTCTCCTGTTACTGCGTGAACAACCTCGAGATGGGGACCGCAGGCCAGCCATGCCAAGCCATTTCGGCCTTCAAACACAGAAAAAATAAATAAATAAAAAGGTTAGGATGCTGAAGGATGGTAACCCAAAATTATAACCCTATAGGAAGAAAATCTATTTGAATTCATTTTGTTCCCTGCTATTTGTCAACAAATAATCTTAGCTATCAAACTAATTTTTTTACTTTTCAAATCTCGAAATAAACTAAGACATTTCTGTTGTTTGTAATGCTTCAAAGAAAAAATGTGAAACAAAAATTGGTCTCCATTTGAATGTTAGAAATAGTTCAGTTTTAACATTTAACATTTAATTTATTTTGCTGAGAAAAAGAGGTGCTTTAACCCCCCCCCCCCCCAAACAACTAGGCATTTGCAGAAATCACAGATCTGTACAGTTGCACTTACCAAGAGTGAACTTCCCATGAAGAACAGAGTCTAGAGTGATTTCATCTTCCCCCAGAGCGTCGACAGTGACTCCTGGGAAAGGCAGCAGGCTGCTGGTGACTTGGGCTGTCAGGTCATGCATTGTTCACTGTAAACACAACCATTTCATTATTGCCAAAGTAACATGGTCAAAAATGTCATCATTTTATTTTGTAAATATTACACTGCCCTGGATACAGACAGTAAAATTACAACCTGCCGAACATCTTTTCTGAGCCCATTTCCATAAACCCACTTTAGGGTTTGTGTGCTCAACAGGCTTTTACAGTACAAAAGAGGTCTTTCTTTCAAACCACAGTTGTACCCCCAGTTGTCAGGAAATGTGCTGTCAGCAGACTTGCTGACAACTGGGGCTACAACAGGGTTTCTGCTTCCTACTAAACAACACTAGCACACAGCTACACACACATATGTATGATCTTTGTTTTGATAAACGTTTGAAACAAAGCACTACTCAAATCATTACTGATCCGAAAGACTCTTAAGAGACATTTTATTGCCACTACTGATAGATATGTCCATACTTTTTGATGATTTATACTATCATTCACATGTGCTTACAATTTTTGTTTGAAAATGTTAGAACCTATGGAACCTAATTAATATTTAATAAGAAAAAAATTAATCAGTCTGTAGATATTTATGCTGTAGCTCAGGTCTGTAGATAACGAGATAACCAGATAACACCACCCCCCCATCAGAGCTGCTGCTGCTGCTGCAGGGGGGCCGTCAAGGCCAACTCAAAGGAAAATTTGCCTTTCAGACTCAGTCTGGAAAAGTCAGACACACAACACCGCCCTCTGTGAACGCGCTGGAAAACAACGTGGATTCAAGTGAACTCCCGCGCAACAATCCTGTCACTGCGCTGCCACATGCCCTGACTTCAGGACAAACACGTAGCGATGAAACAAAACAAGACAAACACGTGCAACTAAAGCACCCACGCACCATCACAGACATCGTGGCAGAGGCGAAGATTTAGAAACACAAAGGGAGCCGGTTAAACAACAAACGTAGCTTCAAGTAAATACACAAAAACATAAGCGACCACATTCAGTACGCGCAGGTTGTTTTTCTTAATATGACCGTCAGAAACAGTCGCAAATCTCAGGCCAACTTCCAAAGTCACATGTATGAATCCGGACTCTGACTTTGGTTTGAAATTTAAAAGTCAACTTTGGCTGGTTAACGTCAGCTCGTTCGTTAGCAGAACAAAATTAGCACCCGTTAGCCCCTGAGCTAGCTTGACATAACGTAAACAAACAAATCGGTATCTCCGTGCGATGTAATTCAGCGAGGCTGTTGCTCGCAGGCCACGAATTTAAAAGAATAATCATTATTAAGTGCATAATATTGGCTGGCTGCCGTTTTACCCACTTCCCCCGGTTACATTAGCAGGCTACCCAGTTAGCCTGCAAAGGTCACGCAGGATTACATTTTACCCGAGCTCGCCGTTAAAAGTTGAGCTAGCTAACCTAGCTAAAGACGTACGTGAGCGTGTTGGGCAAGAAGAAAACACATCACATTAGGTCTGCTGATGAACTGTCGATTTTCTAATACTACCACGTCGATTAAGATCTAAAGAGAAAGGCAGACTGATCATTAGAGTAACTATTGGAAGAAAAGTCGGTGGTTCGGTTTACTAGTCTCGGCTACGTTGCTACTTTCGCTAACGTACAGCGGTTTTTTTATGTGAACTTAGCTTTTAGTTTAGCCGAGCTGGAGGTTACATAAACTGAGTGATATTTTTTACCGGTTTCAACATAACGCTATATTCTCCCAATCACTAGCCAGCAGCCCTGGTCGGACACGAGTCTGTAAATTTAGCTAGGTAACGGTAGTTTAGTGGTTTAGCTTTAGCTACGGCAGCGCAAACGTGCTGTAGCCTAGCATTACGAAACTTAGCGTGTAGCTACTGGCAACGTCGCCGTAGCTTTTCAAATCAAATTCTTACTGTAAATATTTTGGTCTGCGATTCGGACAGCACACAGAGGATCAGAGAGTCGGTCCCTTTAGCTCCTGTCAACTGCGCCGGAAAACGTGATGCAATGTGCCGCTAGCTGCTGCCACCACCGCTCACGGCACACTACCTGCCCAAGGATGGTGGCGGCTTCAGCGCAGCCCCAGATGTTTTCTTTTCTTTGACCAATCTCCCGATTCCTTTCGTCTTGTGTCATAATCCGCTCTTTCTCAAAGTACAACTCATGCGTGAAGCCCTTGTGGACACTCCAGGGCGGCTGACTGGTCAGCACTTGAGGCGTCTGCTGGTGAAAGCGCCACTTCCACAGTCGGAATGTGCCCCCACGCTGATCTTCTTCGGCTCCCGTAGTTGCGACAGCGTGGACATGCGCAGACTCACTGCTGCCCCCTCTGTTCGGGGGCAGTCTCCGCTTCAGCACTTTGTCCACTTTGTGGGCTTTATTGTCACGAACTTGATTTGTTCTCGAGGCTTTGAGGAGACCCTCTTCCTCTTAGTAATTCTGCGTGCTTGCTTTCTTTCAAGTGGCATATATAGCCACGATTCATGGTTCTTCAAATGTGAGAGGTATTGAATGACGTAGAAGAAATTGTATGTTAACATTAACTTGAATAAACTCTGAAGCTATAAATATAAGTAAAGAGAGACATTGAATACATTGCACAGAAATTTGAAGACAGTGAGAGAGTGATCATTCCTGCCAGGGGCCATGTCAGGTACTCCAGATCACTGCTACACCTTACAAAACTTAATGCTTATCTGTATATACTACACTACTCCCAGGTCTTTCACTTTAGTTTTATTTTCTACTTCGCATATTTATATTTTGTTTGATTCAGTCTATTTTATAACACTTAAGTATGTACATAGCTCTAGTAATATTTCTGTTTCTACCCTGGAGTGCTTGTAAATAAAACAAAATTTTATCTAGGGATTAAGAAAGCATTTCCGATTCCACTTCTCTGTGTCAATGTAGACTGAGATAAAACTACAGAAGCAACCCAAATAGTGAAAAAGAGAAAAGATTCCATTGGACCAATGAAATCGAGCCCAGAATGGCTCAATTTTGAACCCTGGTGGTTATGATGCTGTTGAAGTGATGACTTGTATTAATGATCTTCTTTCTTTGGCATTTCTTTATTGTATGAAAGCCAAAGCTAAAGCATAATTACTCCTTAGATTATTAAGCAATCTTCTGTTGATTGCCATTTTCAACAGCTTTTAAAATTAAAAACCTTAAAAGTACAATGTTAAAAAATAGTGAGGCACAATTGATATAGCTACAATACAATATTTATGAACAAAACATTTGGCAAAGAAAAGAGCAAAAACAGAAAACATTTTTATAATACTCAGTTCTCTAACTCATGGTGAAGTGCAATCTTCTGATTTTGAGTTTTTTTCCTTATCTCACGTTCAATCATCAAGTCAAACTCCTGTCTTTCTCTGAAAAAAAAAAAAAAAAAAGCATAAATATCAGTGATCACATTCAGCTTTTTATGTAAAAACTGTTTCAATTGCTTAATTAATTAAACTCTTGCCTGTTGCTTATACATCGTCCTTTCAAGTACTTTTCTTCTGCCTTTTTCAGAGAGACATTGTCCACACCTGCTATAGCATATATGATGGCCTTTATAGAGAGAAAATAATGTTATAATACCCACTTTAAAATAGTTTTGTACCTACAGCAAAGCAGGAAACCCCATGAACTACAAGAAAACCAGAAGCTAGAATTATCAGCATGTATTTTTAGTTAGTGATCATTCAGATATAAAATGGCATCACACTATTATAGCCTTTTAGAAATTTGTCTTAAATTATATAATAAGCAGTGGATGAATTTGGAATACTGACGTGTTCATCAGAATTGGACAGAAAGATATACTAAGGGCAATCTGAAAATGTAATGTCTCTGTTCCTGGCTATTGCCAAATTGGATGCAAATTAACACAGAGAGGCGCTGATGAAAAGTTCAACTCACCTCAGGAAGAAGCACATCCAGGACAAAGGGCACACGTTCTAAGGATTTCACCATAGTCGGGCCAGGAGCAGTGTTCATGGCTGTTGCATAAAGATCATTTAGGTACGAGTAGACCTGGTCCAACTGCTGATCATCTTCCAGGTATATGTTCACAACCTGCCTCCGTTTGGCCCTCACAAAGGAGCGCAGCCATCTGGACTGCTGCTTCCCGTGGATCACAGCCTGTGATGATAGTGACATGGTGAGGGTGGATTTAGTTGTCCGTGCAAGTTGACTGATTAAATGGAGATCAATGATCCACCACCAGATATTTATTCATACATATATCTAGTTTTTAACAGTGGCCTATACTGAGGAGGTTTCCAGCTCTGCCATATATATTTTTTTTTTCAATAATTTACCCCAGTGGAGTCTGTATAATTGTTAACAGCTTTCAAAAACATTCCAAATCAATACTTCTTTTTTTCCATACAAACAAATTACAGCAGTTTTACCCAAAAACATTGGCCCCATCTTAAATTCTTGCATGCCATCTGGATATATGTAGTAATTTTGCATCTGTGTGTACTTGCTTTAGTATGATAGTTCATTAAGATCCATTTTATTTCTATTCAAAATAATAACTAGTCTTGTAATGTCAAAATATGATGATTTGGAAGTAAATTGAATTGCAAACTTGATGAAGAAGTACATTAGAAATACAGTAAAACAAGAGGCTTCAATAATCATACCAGAAGGCGTCCTTCCACCATGCGCTGTTTGACAATGAAATGCACAAGCTTTTCATTAGCGCGATTGTGGGCGGCATGAGTCCGGTCGGGCAGCAGCCTCTTTGAACTCTTGCTGATCTCTCCCTGCTGTTCACTGAGGCTGTCCTCCTTATCGTCAGACAGGCCCTCTATCATCGTATCACTGGTAATGGTGAGTCTCTCTGAGGCTGCCTGTGGGTACATCCGCCTCACAGGATAGCCTGGGATATTTAAAAAAAACAAACAAACAAACAGGGGAGAGCATCATCAGTACAATGTGGAGCTGGGGCTGAACTCCAGGAGCTCACCCTTGTGTGCTATCTTGTTAACAAATATCATACAATGATACCTACTTATGCCATGAGCAATGTACTCAATGAAAGAACCCGAAAATGAGCCACATGCTGCAAAGACATAAACAAAGTTAACACTTGTAATAATTCTGTGTGTGGTATCAGAAGGACGTGGATTATGTGAAATTCATGTAATTCATGGTACACACCAATGCGTATTCTGTAGTCTGATATTAGTTCCAAGGACCAGACAATTGCAGTACCATAGTTTTCTTTGGCATTACACTATGGTAGAAAAACAAACAACAACAACAACAACAAAAAAAAACAATATGACAGACATTAATAGCCAGCCTGTTTTCAGAAGAGTGAGTGGTGAATTTGTTAATAATTCTTACCACCAGCTGATCAGCATCTGCACAGTCAAAAGGCTTCATGGTTTTCAGAGCCACAAAAAACCTTCAAGACAAACATACTATTAAAAAAAAGTTTGCGATATTTACTCTATAACATCCAATGTGGGCAGTCAGGTATAATATCACATATTTAGTAGCTATTGTTGCGTACTCTCTTTGATCTAGTGATCCTTACAACCAATAGTCCAATGATACAGCCTCTTTAAAAATGCATTTACAAGCAGTGTGAGAAAATATATTTTATTTCTTACCCTTTCTTTTGGTGAATCATTGGGTCGTCAATGAATATGATGCTGGCTTTTTTCTGCTTACGGTTTACACTTTTTACCTGCAATGAAAAGTAATATGGATTGTAAACAAAGCTCACTAGTCCACGCTTTTTTGATGTGGGATGTTTTTGTTTGCCAGGATGTGGGAAACTGTTTAAAAGAAACTGGATTGCTCCATTTGCACTCACTAATGCAGGCCAAAATGGATAATTCCTAAATTTGCACCACACAAATGCTCCCTCTGTAATGGGCAGGGACTCTGAAAGACAAAAGTACAAACCATCCACTTAGAACAGTATGTACAGATAAAGCATTCCATATTTAGTTTCCATTGCTGTTATCTGAATTCAATCACTGTAGACTTTCTTACTTTTGTCCACTTGCAGCAGGAAGCTTGGTAGTTCTTCCTCATCACTTTCCTCCTCTTCCTGAAGAGAGCAAGATGGCAGGCGTTCCTCATCGTGACTCAGCTCTATTGACAGATCTGAAGACAACAAGGACTCATCTTCTTGGGGGGTTAGAGGATATAGAGGAAAAGCAATAATATGGAATTACAGCACAAACCTTATCTAAAAATGTGAGCTTATCGGTAGATAGTGGATTTCTTAAAGAGCATTATGTTGACTCTGTATGAGATGAATCCTTGGAAGACAATACCTTGTTGTTCTGCATCAGGCTTCTTCAGTTCAAATCTTGGTCTCAATCGTTTTGATGACTTAGGTGTGGTGTCTTTTTGCATGCCCCCTGTGTCAGTTTTCCTCTTCTTGCCTGCCTGGCGCTTGGCTTTTGGACTGCTGATTTTAGTGCAGGTTTGCGTTTGCACCTTCGTCACCCATTTTTTGGCCTGTCTTGGTTTGGAAACATGACCCTTCTTGTTTTTGTTTTGAGATTTGCAGCTTTGTGAATCTATCGCTGGTGTCTATAACAGAACAGATGTTAAAGGAGTTAAATAATGACTGAAAATCACAGTACAAGTTAAAAAAATATTCCTGGGCTCTAAAAGCAGATACAATATTGATTTGTAAATATTTTATGAAACACCTTTAACCGAGTGATGATTTCTGTGTATTCAGGCTCTGCCTGTTTTGTTCCAGGTGGGGTCTTTGATGAGATACTGGACAGCTTGTCAGTGGAGGAGTTGCGTAACGGCGTGGTGGTCTGGTAGCTGTCTTGTGTCTGTCTTGTTCGTCTTCTCCCTCTCTTTGGAGTACTTGATAAGAAACATGCTGAGGACTGGCCAGCTTTAGCAGAATCACAGTCTGGCAAAGCGTTTGATTCCTTTGTGAATGAAGACGAAACTTCTGAGGTGACTTTCTTTGTTGATGTCTTCTTTGGTGCCCCCTTCTTTTTTTTACGAAGACTACCTGAAAGATCAGCGTTTCTACTGTCATTTGTAGTTTCTTCCTTTTAATTCAGATTTAATGGACAGCCAAAAGCTTTATAATGGCTTACACAATTAAGAAAGTGACCAACAAAGTTAAACGCCAGGCTACCTTTCATTGTTGGTGTAGTCTTCTTTCTAGAAAGACTTCCCTTGAGCTCATTGGGCTAAACGTCCAGTCAAAAAAAAAAAAAAAAAAAAAAAATGGTGATGTGTGTCTTCAGGGGCGCTGACAGAAGGGCAAAGTGGTTTGGCAGCTGTGTGACAGAAAACAGGATACCGTTTATTATTCAACATTTGGGCCTCACTTTCTCTGATCATTTTCATGCTCACCATGAGAATCTGTCTGCACCATCTAAACCTGATATCAGGTGTATAAAAAAAACTGTTACCGAGGAAACAAGGTTAAAACATGTCCTCCAACAGAAAGGGAAGCCCATTACTGTTGTTGTTGTTATTTAGACAACAATATAAAGCCACGTCCACATCAGCACAGTCGCTAGTGCAGGGGACACTCAGTCAACCACAGCTTGGTTGGTTTGTTTGTTTGTTTTATGCTCTTCAGTTTTCACCAATCACACGCATGCAAACAACAGGCTAACATCTGACAGCCAGTGTCAGGGTTTTCATATTTTTGCAATGAAATGAAATTAAAAAAAGAGAGAGAGAGAGAGAGAGAGAGAGAGATAACGAAAGCTGCAAGCTAACACGGTAGTCTTTTTCCCAGATATGACAGCTTCAGACTAACAGGCTGTTAGCTCACAGGCTCCGTGTTACAACACACACACATCTAACGAGCAGTGAACACAAACACAGTCATTTATATCCACCAAAGACGTCCTGCGTTAACACGAACCCCCAAAACAAACGACAACATTAATGACACGAAGAACTTGCACGATTCTCGGTCGAGGTTTCGTGTCACCGCAACCTGTATTTAGGAAGTTCAGCCATTCAATGCATCACTCACCGCCACAACCAGCCCCTTCTGCCAGGCTAAATAAGCCTAAATTACAACAAACTGTCTAAAGGTGTATAATGAAACCGAGAGCTTGCACACGCACGGTTTCAGTGAACAGCCCTCCTTCTACTTTGTTGTGAGAGACGATTGTCAAACATTTCCAAAAACGTGTAGCGCCACCTGCTGCCCCGGAGCGCAGCTGCGCCTCATCAGCCTCACACATCTAACTTAAAGTCTTTGTCTTTGTCCATCATCTTCTGCCAAGGGACTCTCTGGAAACATCTTATAGCTTTAAGATTCAAATATCAGAAGACAAGAATGTGTCAAGTTTGATGTTATCTAAACGTGATCGAAACATTTGTCAGATTTTCAAAACTGGTGCACGCTTTTAAAAAACCTCGTTCCCCCTTAACTCTTTAACAACCCCTCCACGTGATATACAGGATCGAGAATTATAAGTGTTTCATGTAAATGTTGTATTGTTGGATTCCTTGAATTTTCTTGTAAACGCTTGTGGTAGAAATATAGTTTCCAAAAGGTAGAACATTAAAGACAAGAAGTCATCAATGCATAAAACACAACCTTAGACCTGTCAAAATGGCTTCCGTGAAAAAGCACTTTAAGTGTAAATATGCTTAAATTACTTGTTTTGGCATATTATTTGTTTTTATTTGAGTGTCTTTATTTTGTGTGATTGTATTTATGTTTTTTTTTTTATCTTATTTCATTTGATTTTATACGATTTTATTTTATCCAATTGCGTTTATCATTGTGTTATTTCACCTTGCTGTGCACAACTTTAGAAACCTTGTGTTTGTTTTAAAATGGTGCTATATAAATAACGTGGATTGGATTGGATCGGATAAAATTAAGTTGTTATATGAAACAGTCAGTCTGAGTTAAACCTCACCTGAGGCCTTCTCTGATTTGATATTTTCCAAATGGGAACGTTTCATATGGATAATCTGGAAATGGCATCATAAAGGCCAAACCATAAACCTGTTTATCGCAGTTTCATGTTTTTTATTCACTCAGCTGTGTGACTCCAGCAATAATTTTAATTCACCAGCAGAGGGCAATGTGTTACCACTCGGGTATTACTCACAATTACTAAGTAAGTCTTCCTAAAGACACAAATGTGAGTTTATGCAGAGGACTCTCCTCCAATAAGAATTAGTGTAGAAAGTTAAGATACCTTTATACCGATTTAAACTCTTCCCCAAAGGTTTTCCTTAATATGTCTTTTTCAATTTGGCTTAGCACATGGTCTTAATATTTCAAATGAAGGACCTAACAAATGAAGGACCTGAGATTTTTTATTGACAGGATATGACTCTGTGCTTTTCTTTATCTCCAGGCCAGAGGGGTTTGACCTTATTAATACACCACATCAATGTAGGAAGAGATCCGAAGAATTTATAAATTCTGGGCTCATAATTCATCAATGCAGTCAAACCTTCTCACTTGATTATTTGAATACTATATTTTGACATAAAGGTCTAAAAGAAATGTGGAAAAAGAGGCTAAAAGTATGTAAATAAAAAGATATTCCATCCAGGAAAAGTTCGGGTTAGTGTGCCGGTGGAGACCTCGGTGTCCTGGAAGTCTCCCTTTAATTATAGTTCCTCTCTGTCTATTGATGTAAATGATGACTAACAACGACATCCTGGAGTAAAAACTTAAATCAGGCAGCAGTTCACCTGCCGCTGAATTGGCCGGTTGTCTATGAGAGGCAGGGAGGCCCCGCCCTCATCCAGATGTGCCCCCCCTCTCCTGTCTCAGTCCACTGCTGGCTCCAACACAGTGCGGATCCTGGAGAAGTCAGTGGGACAGCCACAAACAGGCTGCAGCACCGAGATCTCCGCCTGAAGTTTTTCTTTTTTTTTTTTTTTCGGAGACAAACCTGAGCCGTGCACAGGATTTTTTTTTTTTTTTTAAATCTCAGGTTTATTTATTCATTTTGGTGCTTTCATTTGTAGTTCACCTGGGCAGCCTCCGACACAGAGCTGACGGAGGGATGCCAGTCCGGAGCGCTGCTGAGCTCACACCCCCATTCTGTGTCCATCCACGACCTGTGTGAGTCTGCTGTAAGGTTTTTGTGAGGGCTCTTTTCAGAAGATTTTTCTTTTTTCCCCTGTTTCTGATTGTTTGTTTGCTGCCGACGCAATGGGGATGTAACCGGTTTTCCACATGCACCTGGAAGCGGAGTGAGGTCTGTTCCAGACTGGGCACAGCGGACTGCAGGGCGGCTGCTTAATTGAAATCGATCCGGTCTCTTTTTGAATGTGACGCAGGAGCAGAGGGTTTTTATCCCCCCCCCCTCCACCCCTCACCCCCACCCCTCAACCTCCCCCCCCACCCCCCATCTCACCTCCAACATGACTTCACTGTCGGGGACCAAGGAGAGGTCTGTGAGCAGCAGGAGCAGGAAATATGGGGTAGGTTATTCATTCCTGGAGCAGAGGGGCGGACACACCTCTGCTGCCGGAGCTCTAATCCTGGTAAACATGAGAAGTTATCATGCATTCATTGCTGCAGCAACTTCACCCCCCCCCCCCCCCCCCAACATTAAAGTGCCAACTCTCATGGCATTTGTGTTCTTGCTGCTGATTGATTGCTTTGTGAAGATCACATTTTGCCCATTGCTGCTCTCAGTGTCACAACAGTGCCATGAAGGATGATTGATAATTGATCTCCCACATCTCTTCATTACTACTGAGTGAGAACCGAGCAGTTATATTCACACCTGTGTCACTCCTTCTGCCTATTAGTGTTAATTTATAATGCAGAGCTGCCTCACATTATACAAGCCCCCTCACTCGGAGATGATTGCACATTCCCACCTATGAGACAATTTTTGCCTTATTACAGCCCTTGTGAGGGGATAACAGGAGCTACAGTACCCAACCTTTAGAGCTCCCACCACATCAATTGGTCTCTCTTCCCTGACTGGATTTACCCAGCCACAAAATATCTTATTTTCAACTCCTTGTGGCTCGTTTGATGCTCTCATGTGGCTATCTGAGCAGAGAAAAACAACAGTGGTTTGTACATGAAATAAGATTTGATCCTATTTAGAATCCAGTATTTTAACTGCCTCACGCTGCGTTGTTGAACCAACACAGAGAGTGTTAATCTGCTTCCTGTTTGTGGGATGTCACTTAATGGCTATTTGACTTAATAACTAGTTCAGACTGCTTTTCTACCCTTTGGCTCTCCTGTGTTTGTGAAATGTATGATTGCTCGGCTCTAAGGTATGCATGGATTCACAGGCTGTGAGTCATGTTAATATTTTAATATTCTGAGTTCAGTTTGAGTTTTATATTTAGTAAACACACAGCAACACTGGATGAATAGTTACATTTAAGAAAAATCTATAACACACTGAATACAGCAATTTGCTTTCGAGGTAAAATGGCAATAGCTTGACTGTTAATATGCACGAGGCAGGTCCTGTGCCATGCAAATCAATGAGCCTCAGCTCCTCATGAGCTTTTATGCCAGTTTTAACCAGTTTTTTACAATTACGCTTCTATTTCTCACAAACTTTTGAGTTGTCATCACAGAAAACCTGTAGTAGTATTCGTGTAAGTGCTCCATACATTTGTAACATAAATCACTGAGCCATTAGGCACAGTAGCGATGCACTGATTGCAAACCTTATGGGGAATTGAGCAGTCATGAATAATTTCTTCCTTTGGAAATATTTTTACAGATGCCTGACACTTCACCAACCAAATCTGGCTCCTTTTTCCCTGACACATGGTACCGAAAGGCCTATGAAGAAACCACCCGGTCCAGCACACGCCCCACCCCAGAGGGTGCAGGCTCCATGCCAAGCTCTACAGGCACTCCGTCTCCAGGCTCAGGAATCTCTTCACCAGGGTCCTTCTCTGGATCCCCAGGGACCACCTCTCCGGGCATTGGGACAGGATCACCTGGCTCTCTAGGTGGCTCCCCAGGTTTTGGTACTGGATCACCAGCCTCGGGCAGCGGAAGTTCGCCTGGCAGTGAAAGAGGGATATGGTGTGAGAACTGTAATGCTCGGCTCGCAGAGCTGAAAAGACAAGCACTGAAACTGCTCATCCCTGGACCTTATTCCAGCAAGGTAAAAACAAAACTGTTCTGCTTGTCCTTCTGTCTCATGAAGCGTCTCAAAAATATTGAGCATTTGGGTTGTTTTTTTTCCACTATCTCCCTGTACTGTTTCCCAGTGGTAGGTCTGCTCGGCAGCATGAGCTCCAAAATGAACTTACTCTGTTATTTGCTGTGGCATTTGGACAGTAAGGCTCATTAACATGGTTGCCCATGAAACACCAGGCCTTTAATCATATCTTTGATCACCCTCATGCTGTGTTGTCAGAGTTATTGTTCTCATAAATCTTAAGGATGCTGTAATTTGTCCAAACATCATTTGGCCAGCTGTTGAAAAGAGAAAAAAAACAAAGCGCCTATAGGAATAGTGATAATCATTTTATCTGAAGCTGTTAATCAATCACTGGTAACATGTCAAAAACCAAATGATACACACAGACAAGAATATTTCCTATTTTACCTCATTGATCATATCAGCAGAATCAATGAGTTCACATATTCTTTATTGCTCTTTTACTTTGGAGGCAATTAAGATGATAGATTACTGAAAGACAATGACCGCTTAGAGCAGATATGAATTCATATGGATGACTGCCTTTTTCAAATTTTTTTGTGAATAGTCCATATAATCACTTTTAATTCCATTAGCACAGTGGTTTGCAAGCGGCAGATCATGAAGCCAAAAGTTTAAGTTGATTTACAACTGGGGGTCAACTCATGTGCTATGTGAGCATATAATGGCTGCGCCTCATTTTCCTTTATTTTCTATACTAAACAGTTTTTGTTAAAATCATTAAAAATTGTATTGCAGCATTGAAAGCATTGACTTTAAACAGGCTGCCTCTGAGTTTGATGTGCTTCTACTGTATTGAACTGGAGTTTAGTAGGCCTGTAGAACACAGATGTATTGGGGGGGGGGGCAGAGGTTGCAGCATGAACATGAAGTCTGTTAGGAATAGGGGGGCTTGATGGGGACTGTCGGTGGGCAGACCACTAATTAAAATGTTATTTGAAAAGAACGGTTTAATTCTGGCTAATACAGGCTTCTCCATTCATGTTAACATATTTGCATTGCGGAGTAAGAGCAGACACGTCTTCACATATTGTAACTGGTAGAAGAAGTTTATACTTTTGTGGAAAATAGATGCAAATGAAAGTACGTTTAGTAGAATATGCTTCTCTCAGTTGCACATATAGAAACTGGCTCAATATTTCCACTCAACCTTCAGCACACATAATTCTGGGGGGCTAAAAACGTCAGGATTGCACACCACATCCATCCACCAAGTTTGGTGTAAATGCTTTCTGTGCTGTATAATCCTGCTGCTAAACAGACAAGGGTGAAAACATGACATCCTTGGCAGAGGTAAATATCTCCCTTTGGCTCAAGGATTTTGTCAATGAAAAAAATAGACTGCCTTGTGCTTGACTGATTCAAACAGTATGAACAAGAAAATGGAAACTGACACTGGATATTCTGTTTGTAGTTTCACAGTGAGTGGAATAAATATGTGCCTCTGGCTGGGGCAGTCTCCATTTAGCGAGTGAGGATTTCTTGGCTCGTTTTCCTTTTTACATTGTGACTTCTCCGCCAGACTCTTCTTACAGGAGTGAACTGACCCGTGCAGGTGCTTTGTGTCAGAGAAAAGCTGAACACGTGTCCTTGGCGAAGCAATGTGACCTAATAATGCTTCCCCTTCACCAAATGTGCCAGAGCAGCAGTTCAGCTGAGTGTGTGTGTGTGTCAGCATGCCAGCATGAGTATTTGACTTATTCCCACTGGACACTGGGACGTATGTGACCTTTGGACACAGACAGAATAGGTGCACACATGCCTACCAATCAATATGCTCCCTCAACACACACATGCGCACACACACACACACACACACACATATATATATATATATGACTCTGTTTTAGCATGTATGATAGTTCATGCCTGCCTGGGATTAGCCACTCCCATAATCAGACAGACAGATATACAGTACAAACACACACGTGTGTGCGTGCAAGCACACCGGCACGCGTACACACTTTCTCACACAGTCTTTTTTTCATTTGAACTTGTTGGGAATATATCCGTTGCCGTTTGGCATTGCTGGGAACAGTGCTTGTACTGTGTTTATTTGCTGTCCATTACACTTTATGTCTTCGTAAGAACATCAATTATTTATCCACTTTGAGGCATTGACTAGTAGTCTGCTCCCTAGTGGCTCTAAGGAGACATGGCACTTTCCAGATGAAGTGGCCGAGGGGAGATAACAATGGATTATTGAACTATGGCCACTCCATCCAACAATTTCTCTGCTGAGATGCTGAAAATATCAATGAATCCGAAATGATAGAAAGTTTTAGCAGAGGAAGATGGACAAAAAGAGCTGATGTCATCAGACGTAAAGGAAAACAGAGATACTCTCTATAAACAGTGGGATTCAAACATCTGGCGAATCCTGCGTTCAGAGTTTAGAATGAGCCGAGTAGTTTTTCGTGCTCGCACGCACGCACACACACACACACACAAAATGCATGGGTGCTCATAACCACAGGACTCTAAAGCACATCTGGCTACACAGCTGTCCTCACTTACGGCCTCTGTTGCTGCTCCATTAATGTGTATATCTGTGTGTATCTCTACATATGTTTATTCATCCCTTCTATCAAAAACCATAAATGGCTATAGGGCAAACAGTTTTTGGCTGGTCCACTCCCACAAAGTGGGTCACCCTGTGTGTGTGTGTGTGTGTGTGTGTTTTGGTCACCTACTCCCTATTTCAAATCAATAGAAAGTTAAAACCATCTAAGTTTGTATAGTGAATCATATACAGTTCCACTTCAGACGTACAAATAAAACCAAAAAAGGACATGTTTTGAATATATTCACTCCCTCTTACTGGCACCTTAAGATTTATTGAGACAACTTTTATCTGCACTTCTTTTTTGGCGAGGGCTTGCTCTATGAAATGTGCTGACTGCACTTAAAATGTTTATATTAGCAGACCCATTGATGTGGCTGCAGATTTAACAGCTGTCAGCACCTTATACAGTACATGGATTTTAAAGATATGTTATATAAAACCAGATGCTTTCAAAATGACGGCAGTGTTAATCTTTTAATGCGCAACACAATATATAAGCTCCTCATCCGAAGATAATTAGTAGTACATCTAACTATCTGCTGAACTACAGACCAATGCTTAGAGCTCAAAGATCCATTTACAAATTAAAATGGCTTATCAACCCACCCACACAATTAGAGTTAATACGCTTGAGGATATTATGAATTTGGTTAATCCTAGTCATTGAGCAATCTCACCCAAAATCACTCGTTTGCCTACCTATCAGTAAATGGTGGCGTATTATTGCTCTATCTGTCCTCAGAGGGATGTATTTCTGGACACAGGTAGATATTCTGTCATAACCAAATCCCATAATACCACAGAGGCAGGCCTCCGGTAACCACGGCAGCTGGTGTTGCCACGGCAGCGACATGTGACAGATGTGAGCCACATAAATACTTCCATCAACGTTAATGGGCTCCTCATAGCTGTGTGCGCGTTGGTGAGAGCCACAAAGAGGGTGAAAATATATGAAGTTCATGTGAATAATCGCACGCTACTTTGCATGTGCAGGTTTTTGGCATGAGGCAGGAGAAAATATATTCTGCAGTCAGTGTGACAGTGTGTGCACATACTGTGTGTGTGTGTGTGTTTGCACGTGTGACAGAGAGAGCGAGTGATCATGCCCTCCTGATGCCTGTCAGGTGTGAAAGACATTACCATATAAAGAGGTGGCTTCATCAATAACAGCAAGACGGTGTGGATGAATGGATCTGTGTGAAGGAAGGAAGGGAGGGATGCTGATGCAGGCTGAAGTGAAGAGCTTCTCACAGGGTTCAGCTCGTTTGACCCACCCCAAGTGCATGTTCATATTCATCCTGTCAGGATCTGGAATGACTCAGTGAACCCTCTCTTTTTCAATCCAATCATTTACTACGCTTATAAGAACCACCAAAATATAAGTAATTAAAAACACCCTAGTCCACAAATATTATAATCAAAGTATCATTTTATCACTGCTACATACATTAAATGATCCTAACAGTTCTGACATTAATATAGAGTTGTATGCAGTTCATGGCAATATTTATTTTCAGTTGTATGATGTGTAAAACTGTATCTAACAATGAACGTAGTGATTTCCCTGTCCAATCATATGCTCAGTCTGCTGTTCTTTACCTAGCAGAGCTCCTGTGGGATGAGCTGGAAATGTGGTGGTAAAAATCCTGCAGTAAATTTGCATGATATAAATATAATATATTTACACAATATAGATATAGACCCCGGTGGAATTCTCACAGCACTACATGTTATCTGTACTGTGAGGAATATACATATTTACCGAGACAGTCCTCCCAGTCAGATAAAGTCGTGCCTGCGTTTTCTTATATTCTCTTGTCCTCCATTCCCTCTGTTTTTTTTTCCTCTGTCTCATTCTATATCTCACTGTCTTACTTTACATCCAAAAAACCAACATTATAAGCACACTAGCACACAGTCCCTCTCCCCCTCTGCTTCTCTCTGTTACAAACGTAAACAAACACATTTTTTGGGGGGCTGGAGGGGGCTAAATTAAGCTCCAGAGAAAGAGAGAGAGAAATGAGGGGAACAAAAAGGTTTAAATTTAGAGGAGGAGTGAGAGGAAGTCGGGAAGAATGAAGAACAGTGGTTTGAAATGAATAATTAGAGGAGAGAGAAAAGACCGTCTTTCCTAATAGTGCTATCATTGTCATTATGCTCACTGACCCAGAGTGTATGCAGTTAATTAGACTAACTACCCTTGCCAGTGGGCTGCCACAGTCAGAGAACTGTCTGTGTGTGTGTGTGATCTCTATAAAGTGCTACAGAAGCTACAGTTTCATTAGTTACTGATGACAACAGATGACGAATTAGTTTGCCATCGTATTTTAGGACATCAAACACCAAAACATCCACTATTAGAGCAAGTAGATGTATGTGTGCAGTATGTGCGTGGGGGGGGGGTTCCTCTGTTTTGGGTTCCTCCCACAGTCCAAAAACGTGGATTTTTAGATTCATTGGTGGCTCTAAATTATCCATAAATGTGACTGGTTGTTTGTCTTTATATGTGGGCTCTGATGGACTGGTGACCTGTCCAGGGTGTGCCCTGCCCTCGCTGAATGTCAGCTGGGATTCACTCCAGCACCCTTTGACCCTTATTGATAGGTGGTATGGATAGATGGATTGTGTTGTGTTAGTTGATTCCTGGCCATTTATTATCACGCATTTTCTGTCTATATCCATGTTTCGCTCTGTGCTGTCACAAAAAAATGTATTTAGAGAAGCCAGTTTTATATTTGACCTCTGGATTTGTCAGAGGCTCGAGGACCAAAACAAATTTACCCACCACTACGACACACTGACAGCACATTGCAATAACAGGCAAATCCAATGCACTAGTGAACACCCCCAAACACACACTTCACAGTGTGTAACAATGTGTACAGATACTCACACAGTTGTACTGGCATACAAACACGTTGGCAAACTGGGATTCATATAAGAGGGCATGCAAAAGTGCAAATACACTGCCTCGTGTATACGTGCCTTACCAAGAACACACTGGAAGTCTAAACAGCACCTGCTGCCATCAGATCTGCAGCTGCCATGGCAACCGCATCTCCATCACTTCCACAATAGAGAAATAAGTAGAAGACAATACTGTACAGCAGTTATGCAGTTGTTGTCTGTCTGTCCGTCTTCTCGTGTCTACTCCTGTTTTGGTGAGTGGGGGAAACTAAATTTGTCTATCTCAGGCTATTGTGTTTGTTCAGAAAGTTTTGTTGTTAGCTTTAGAGTTTTTAAAAGTTTTTTTAATCACCCAGAGCCAAAATGAAAAGTGAAAATTTCCTGGCGCTCCAGTCGCAGGTGCCAGCTCCAGCACCCTGTCACACTGTGAAGTCTGGCTGGCTTAACGGTTTATTTGAAGACTTGCTAACCACACTTCTAACATTAGCCAAACTGCTGTCACAAACTGATTTATCACACATCTCATACGCATGCATGCACCGTCACAGGCTATCACATAGTCAGATAACACATCTATCTTCAACATCTCACACGAGGAAAAGTCACTTGACAGGCTGAGATGTGTGACAGGAATGATCCGTGTGTATTTTTGTGTGTGTGAGTCAGCGTATTTATAATTCTTTGTGAAAAAGTTTTCAGCTTTCAAATTAGGCGTGCCCACGAAGTGAAGAGGGTTTGATTGGGATGCATAATGTTGGCTCATATATTTAGTCCTTATGTTGGCATTTATTAATATTAATTAAAATAACTTTAAATTAAACAGTTTATTCAATTATTTACAGTAAAAACCGAATAATATATTTGATAAAATGGATCCAATACATGAAAGTTTTGTAAGAAAACATTGTAATGTCTACACCTTCAGTCTGTAAAGGCTACCTTTGAATTGTCTCCACTTGCCATTTCTCCATGCGTCTCCCTGTCGTTTTTTGTGCGTGTGTGTTTGTGGTTCGTGTGAGAACACGCACCCACCTCTGCCTCTGATTGGCTTACCATGAAACTTTACTACTCCTTAGCCAATCACCATCAGGATGTGGAGCGAGTAATCCTATAGGGGGAAAAAGTGATGTAGTTGTCTTTATAAAGGTTGAGTGGCTATAACACTGTGTGTGTCTGTGTGTGTGCTTACAGTGAGACAAGAGATACCTTTTAGGGTCAAAATTGGAGTCAAGGCTCTGCCTGTCAGTTATCCACGTTTTATAAGTAATGTAATAGCATTCCTGCTCTAAATACATCGCACTGCTGGGCAGCAAACTGTGTGTATGTGTGTGCACATTGTTATCTCAACTATATAAGCTATAAGCTAAGATAGGACTCAGCATGTGTGTGTGTGTGTGTGTGTGCGGATTTGTGTATTTTAAGCAGGACTACAAGTCTGTTTGGTCAGAGCATTGTAAAGGGCAGGAGGTGAAATGAGAACAAGGTTGACATTTAAGCTTTAGTTTGCAGTCTTGCTCTGCGGCAGGTTTCCCTACAGTACAGCAGGTCTTCATCACGTCCTGCGTTTCAAAATGTTTTAAAAAACCTTCACATTAAAGACTATCACATTAATGTTGTGGTTACTTCTTGTAGATTTTAAAATCTGTTTGTGATGAGAGAGAAGCACTGTAGATAGGCTACTGTATGTTTTGTACAGTTTATATTATGATATTGGAGTGAACCGGTTCTTAGCAAACAAAAACTGTACTGGTGTATGTCTTTGGCCAAGCTTTCTCTCTTTCCATTTGTCAATCTATCCGTACTGACCAATAGGCATAAAAATCATCCACTCCTTGTGCTTATCATCCATCTCATTGCAGCAGCGTCCGCACCATCTTCGCATCATTCCTATTAAACAAAATAAAAGAAGAGGAAGATCAAAGAAAGAGAAAAATAGAGATACTATTCCAAAGACCGCTTTCAAAGAAAATGTTCGACAATAATTCTATACCGAGGCAGTAAAGACGATACGTCAGAAAGAGAGAGGAAATTAAATTGACTTGTTTCCAGGCTGTGCCTCAATCAGACAGAGAAAATAGCTTCTAGCTGTAAAACTTTCCAATTACCTTGAGCAGATGGAGTCTGCGAGGCTCGATTTTACAGGGTTTAAAATGGCTGTTGTTCACCGTTTTCTGCAACGTATTAACTTCTTCGTCATCATATCTGAACTGGTAATGCGAGTTTGTGACGGGATGGCTGTCATTTTGAGTCCAGGTTTGAAAGTCATGTGAAACCCGGATGAATAAATTTCCCTTCTTGTGAGCGTCTTGAACCTTAGCTGCTCCCTTTGAGGAGCTCAGTTACCAACAGTGAGGCACTGTAGCAGCTTTATCCCATGTATGAATGAGAGGCACTGTGTGAATATGAAGCCTGGAAATCAGAAAGAATGCTCGGCTGACTTTCATGGATATAGAACAGTTGAAATGTGTTTTAGGTTTAAAGACCTGCAACACACCCTGAGGAGTTTTATGTTCAAACACATAAAACCTGCGTATAAGCCTGGAGGAAACATCTAACTAATCGGTTTAATGTTCTGGTCAATGGGGTTTTCTGTATTGCATGGTCTGATTGCTATAGTTATTGTTTTCTGTCAAAAAGCTCTCAAATGGATAGTCTGTTTTTATTATCTGTGTATTTATTTGTGTTGTCTGAATATAAATGTAGATTGTGCAGGTGTTCCTATTTCTCAGCCTCAGGATGAGAAACCATCTTTGTAATGTTTACTGTTTGTCCATCTTATATAAACTGTCGCCTTATTTACACTAAAACAACTTAGACTCACCAATTTACATCTTTTTGTAAGTTGGAAAATAAGGTAGCTTGTGGCTTTATCTTCATTCATGGGAGGATTATATGGAACTTTGTGACATACTTTCATACTTTCATCAGGATTCATGTAATACCTGTCAATTATTCTTATTCTGCCAATCTAAGATTGTATGGTATGCATAATATTATCATGTTAGAATCAGGGGTGGACAGTAACAAAGTAAATTTACTTGAGTATTGGACTTAAGTATAGTTTTTGAGTATTTCCTTACTTGAGTATTCTTTTGGGGGATACATTTACTTTCACTTCACTACATTTGAAGGACAAATATTGCACTTTTTACTCCACTGCTTTTCTATTGATGCTCTCGTTACTCCCTACTCTCGCGCTTACATCAGCTGATTATTTTTTTCCCGCTAAATTCTGAGAAAATAAACTTTTGTCGTACCTGTACTATGTCATGCCATACGTTGGGTTCAAGACGAAACATAACACTTTGGCACTTTGAGATAGAAAATGGATGAAGAAATGGAGGAAGAAGCAATTATCTCAGGTGGGAAAAACGGGATTTGTTTCAGTTCAAATGTTTGTTGTGCTTACTGCAAACAAGTTATATCCAGTGCTTAATTTGTCCATGAAGAGGTCCAACATCGAGAGGGTACCGTTCAGGGTCAGAGGGAGAGAAGAGATCCATCGTGAGCCTATTTTGTGTTTGTAAACATTTCATCAACTAATCTCTACAAAAATGAGCTGTTTGTCTGTCATGTTGGGCAGTAAACCAAAGTAAAGCCATGTCCCTTAAGCAGCACAGTGGTGTAGTGGTTGGCGTTGTCGCCCCACAATAAGAAGGTCGTGGGTTTGTTTCTCGGCCCAAACATGTTTAGGTCAATTGGTAACTTAATGTAAATGTATGTGGTGACTCGAGGAGCACGGTGGCGTAATGGTTCAGTTCCCAAACATGAAGGTCGCGGGTTCGGTTCCCGAACATGTCTAGGTTAATTGGTTAATGGGTGTAAATGGATGGATTATTTGCTAACACGTGGACTGTCTGAGTCCACAAAGAATAGACCAGAGATTCTGTCCACCTCTGGTTACTGTTTCATTATTAGCATGCTCATAATGACATTACATATATTAGCATATATACGCCAGGAGTACATAAGCACCAGCACAGTCATTACCACAAAATTATCAGAAAGTCCTTAAATCATTCACAAAACAGAATTTAAGTCAGAGCATGAAGATCCCTGGTGATAGATTCAGATGTGAACATGTGACTATAGTACATCTGAATTTATCTTCTGCAGTCTCTCAGTCAGATCTGCCCGTCTCGTAGTTGAGCCTAATTTTGAGTCAGCAGCAACCTTGATTCAGTTTCCATGTCTGTATCCAGAATATAATGTTCCTGTGTCCTAGCATGTGTGCGCATGTGTATAAGTGGGAGTCATCAGGAAGATCTTTACCTTCAGCTCCACCCCAGTGAGCCTCTCTAACCTTGGGATGGAAAGACACCAGCAGGGGGGAAAAGGGAAAAAGACGAGGAAAAGAGGGGAGTAGGTTAGGAGTGAGAAGACGTTTGAGAGTGTGTGTTCAGGTGTGGGATACAGCAAGATGGATTACCCAGCCCAACAGGCAATTTATCACTGTCAGAGTGAAAGGGGGAGAGAAAAGGGAGACTTGGTGAGATGGAGGGTGAGGAAGGATAAGAGGGAGGGTTTGAGGCGAAGATAGAGGAGAAGTGGGTGGTGGACGAAGAAGTGGGGAGAAACAGATTCTACACAACTTAGGAAAAAGTTGAAATATATCCTTTGTGGTTCTTGAATTGTGTGAACGGAGAGTGTGGCAATGAAGTATATTAACATGGTCTAAGGGAGTTCTTCAAAGAAGTCATTCTCACCAACCCTGCTTCAGGAGAGCTGCAATAAACGCACACCAACAGATCAAGCATGAGTGAACCAGCCATGCTTTCTGTCCCCATCAAGAGGAAGGACTACAGTGTGCAAGCTGAATGCACACTGGTTTTCTTTTAGTGCAAATACACCACATTTTCATAAAAAGGACAAAAGATGTTTCATAAATAATTTCATTAAGGTGTTTTGTTCGTTTGTTTGTTGGTTTTTTGTTTTTTTTTTTGCGATTTTCAAAGTGAATTTGGGGGCATTTTTTCACAGGAAATAGGGAGGCAGAGAAAAGAATGAGGTCTCCTCAGAACAAACCATTTGACCATTGGATTGATTCATTGTTGACTACAGTGGTTTTTTAGAGTGGAAGCTTTCTCAGTATAATGTACTGTACAATTACTACCCTTCACGGGGGGGGTATAAATATGTGATTAATGTGAGGTAAGGCTCTGAAAGCAATCATCATGGAGAGATAAAACCTCACTTGGATATTATAACATTTGACACATGCATTATTATCGATAGTAGAGTCCTCAGCAGCACACATAGCATCATACAGATCACAGTGCACAATCATCCTAACACAAAT
Source organism: Echeneis naucrates (assembly GCF_900963305.1). Lineage (NCBI taxonomy): Eukaryota > Metazoa > Chordata > Actinopteri > Carangiformes > Echeneidae > Echeneis > Echeneis naucrates. Next base: position 21,256,668 of record NC_042513.1, on the reverse strand, counting down.
GTGTGCACACAAACCCACTAAAGTCTCCAGTGAGAAACACAACAGCAAGTAATTTACATCCCCTATAGCTAGTTAGTTGTGTATGTTAATTAATTTCTGCATTGCTATGGCAACACAAACATTGTAATGCTTTTTCTTCGTTAATAATAAGGAGTGTCAACATCACAAGGGAGACTGTGTGTGTGTGTGTGTGTGTGTCGATAAGTGCAGACAAATGCGTGAGTCTATTCATCTAAATATTTGCATACGTGACTTAATACATGTGCACAGGCATGTGTGTGTGTGTATGCACAACAGGTTACAGTTGTGTTCACATCAATCCAACTCCTACATCCATTACCGAGCTTATGAAGGAATGACCAATTAAAAAGGTGATTAAAGGAGAAATTCTTCAGAGAGGGAGACGGAGGGAGAGGAAAGTGGTAGGGTGAATAATAAATGAGAGTGAAACAGAGAAGGAAAGAGAGAGAGGAAACCTGCTGGGTTTCTTAACTTATTTGTGACTGTGGGGAAATATAAAGAAACAAGGAGGAAATTGTGGGCATGTTGATGTTAGCAATGGAGTCCCTGCTTTGGGTTACTTCTGTGGTCTGCTACACAAACACTTATCTGACTCTCAGCTAGCTAACACTGTCAAGTCCAGATTTCATTTACTGTTTACCTCTGTGTGCAGTAGGAGTGTGATATTCATCTTATTCAGCTGCTGCATCAGGCATGGGAGTGTGTATGAGCTGGTCTCTGAACATGCCACCTTAGCGAGCACCATTTTTCTCCTCTATGCATTCACACGCTTCATTAATATTCACAATAAAACATAACCTCTTGCTCTGGCTCAGGCTTGTATGAAAGGCATACAAGCACACTGACAATTAAAGGGACAGATGTTTTGTTTTACTGATGGATATATAATTATTCTTGGTATCGGGTGAGGCTTATTCTTAAACACTTTGACAGGGTAAAAAGTGGATGTGTACTTTTTTTTTTAATTATTATTCAAAGAGATTTGTGTTTTCTCTGTAGAAGAGCTGCAAAACACAAATCTACCGATGTGATGGACGGCAGCTGAATAGGTCACCTACTAATGATGGTGCCACCAAAAGTCTACCTGTATAATAACGTCTTTGCTTATAAACAAAGTGCTGCTTCACATTTACTGTTTTACAAGTTCAAAGACTTAAAACGTATACGAGCAGGTTGTGAAATGAAAGCCTCTGTGAGGTGTTTCTCCACTCACACACAAACTGACAGGATCAGAAGTGACTTTAAATATATATTTAAAAAAAAAAAAGCCCTTCATAGATCCTGAGCTTACTGGAAGGTAATGACTGACGCACAGTGTTTTTGAGAGACAGCGAGCGACACCTGTGCTTGACCTCTGTCAGTGTACCATTTGTCCTACGTGTGTGCACGTCCATGTGTTTGGTGTGTGTGCATGTGTGTGGCGACATTTATAACTTCTGTGTTATTGACCTTGCTCTCGCACAGACACTCAATCATTCTCATGCGCACACACTCACATATAGACACACTATCACTCTCCATCATGTGCGTGATCACGGGCCAACACACTTAAAATTTATTGTATTTCCATCAGTCTCTTCCCTGCTCTGTTCTTTTGTTGCTTTCTATTTTTCCCCTTGCCTGTGTGTGTTGCCGCAGCAGGTGCAATAGATTGGCCGGCCCTCTTATGCACGAGTTCACTGATCTCAGACAAGCTGGGATTTCGTGTGTGTGTGTGTGTGTGTGTGTGTGTGTGTGTCTGTGTGTATACTATATATATTACAGAGTGTGCACAGGAGCTAGCAGAGGAGTGAGGAGAGATGTGAGAAGCTAAATGAGTGTGGGGGGTGCAGGGAGGAGGTTTATCCTCCATGGTCACTCATCTGGAACTTATTACTCACGAGCACAAACACAAACACACATAGACACACCCCCCCCCCCCCCCCCCCCCCACACACACACACACTATGCCAATAAATGCTCACCATTTTGGCTATAACCGGGCTAAGAGCGTGTTCCTCCCCTCTTTTCCTTTCTCCTCCTTTTCATTAAAGGGTTAGACCTTTTTCCTGTCACATTCTTTCCATTCTTTCTGATCAGCCTTTGTCTTCTGTCTCCTTTTTCTTTGAGCGTCATAGCACGACCTGCTGCTAAATATAGTTGCAGAGAAAACAGGGACTGACAGAGGTTTGAAAAGCAGGAAGATGATAATGGAGGTGGGTTCACCCACGCAGGTTGGTGTCAGAATGCTGTCTTATATTGAGCCTATTGCGGACAGACAGATGTGCGTTATTACGTTTGACAGTCTCTCTTCCAAACCCTTTGCCTCCAGTAGTCTCGCTCTCATACACACACAAACAGTGAGGGGGAAACCGAGCTGAGCTGTCGTTTCTTATCAAATCTCCGTAATGGCATCCTTCTGTGTCTAGTCAATACACACAAACACATGCATGCATGCATGCACACATACACACACACTGCTTTAAAGGCAGACTGCCAGTACACTAAAAGTCATCGAGGTCACTGTTCAGTTAGCCTGGATGCCATCTCCATCTCGCTGCTTTCTCTCTTACCATCGCTCACTTCATCCTTACAGTGCAGGAGCTGACGCTGTTTGTCTGCCCTCGTAGCAGGGAATGAATCACATGAGCAATCACATGTAGACTATCTGTGGTGCTGAGACTGATTGAGTCACTCACAGAATACTGATGAACTCAAAGGTGAGGAAATGGCTGGAAGAGAAGAGGAAAAGGGAGGAAAGCTGGGAATATAATGGTTTATTTATCTACAATCTTTGAGTGTTTGATGGTGAAATAATACAAATAAACAGAATTCAAATCAAATCATGTAAAACTACAAGAAAAATTTAATTGCTTGGGGTGATTTCTTCATTTAATTTTGTTCTGGTTGTTTTGGCTGTACTGGTCTTTTGTCAAGTAACATAACACTGCACCAACTGTGTGCGAATGTGTGTGTGTCTGTGTGTGCTTTTGTGAAATATAAAGTCAAATTTAGTCCATAGTTCTGAAAAATGAAGCTGGAAATAACAAAAGCAAAAAGTATTAGCGGTAAGAAAAATACAGAAATGGGGTCAAAGCGAGGGCACAGAGGGAAAGTGTGTGTGTGTATTTGTGCGGTCTTTCTTGGGTCGCCCTTCTCCCTCTCATGTTTCTCTGGTTTTGCAGTTAGGCAGCTTGGCTGCTCCCCAAATCTCATCTAATTTGGAACAACAGTGCCAACTGAACACCGCGTCCACTTTACTGGTCGCCTGTCTGAGTACATGTGACATGGAGATACAGAGGGGTCTGAAGAAGCTGAGAGAGATTAGATTTTCTCTTTTCACTGATTTTTGGCAAATGTCTGGCTTTTCCAATTCTTTCCAAATGGGAATAGAAGGGCTTTTATGTGGCTTTTATCAAAGGATTGCTTCACAGTTTCTTCATAGTGGTTTATCTATGTCAAACACATTTTATAATGTAGTAAATGAAACGAACAGTCAGCTGCAGGTCACTGTAGCAAGAAGATGAGATTGCCACTGGGAAAAGAAAAGAGGATTTTAGATTGAAATTCAACATTTACGTGCTATTTTAAAACATTATGTTTTAGAAGAAACAGTAAAATGTCTCCTAAAATTGCTTGTAATTAATTCTGTAGAAACCGACTCTTTCATGTCAAAGAGAACTTCCCAAAATGCTGCATATAGACAATGAAAATGTTTTTGGTTTTTTTTGGTGTTTCCTCTGTTTCTATCTTTTCTGCTCACTCATTTAGCCAGTAGCAACTAATTCAGTTAGTCTTCTTGTCTGAAAACACACAGTTTTTGTAGTTAGCAGAAAATGTCGCACAGCCCTGCCAAGTTGAACCACTGAACATACAGTGAAGAATTGAATACATGCATTCATAAATAATCATTTGCATGAAATATCTGCTTCCATCTCTGCTTTCTTTCCTCAGTCTGTCTCCACTCATCCATGATATTCTGCAAATATCTTTCTTGTATGTGTGTGTGTGTCTGTGAGAGAGAGTGAAAAAAGAAACACTCTCATAGTGCGGTCTCCTGGCAGGCAAGAGTGTGTGTGTGTGTGTGTGTGTGTGTGTGTGTGTGTGTGTGTGTGTGTGTGTGTGTGTGTGTGTGTGTATATATACGTTTCGAAACCAAGTTCTATTCATTATTCTGTTTAGTTAGACCAAGTAACAAGGTAGTCTTTATCCATGAACACACAAACACACACACACACACACACACACACACACACACACGGCTCTGCATACATTTGTTTGTGTGTGTATCTTGCGGTCTTGTGGTTTGTTGACATAGCCTAGGAGGCAACTCTCAGACTGAGTGGTTGCATTTTACCATTAGTAAACGCACACTTTCATGCACACAGATGTTTTATTGATTACAGTAACAGGCTGGTTATTGATAGGAGCTTAGATGTGAGCGGCAGACAGTAAGAAACATTCACGCTCGCTTTCTTTCAAAAAGACTCCTATTCTATTATTAGCATTGGCCACCAAAGAGAGTGGCGACACACCTACACACACACACACGCACACAAACACACTCATCTAGACAATTTATAGTTAGGAAGACTTGTTCTGTATTTGTTCTGAATAACTACGACTCACTTTTGTCACAACAGCCAGATAACAATATTAATTTGTGGAAACAGATTATTGGCTGGTTTTACAGGCTATTTATAGTACAGAAGTGAGGTCTTTGTTTACATCTCATTGTGTAGCCTCATGTCCCCATTATTCTGTCTGCCAGTCTTAACATCTGCTTGTTTAAATCTTTTGTGAGATAACGGGTATCTGTCACGTGTCTGGACACACATCTGCACACAAACTCTGCAGCCCCACAACTCATTTATTGATTAGACTTCACTTAACAAAGCGTGCCTACCGATCACTGTGATTAATACTACACACGTACCGCCTCTTCTCAGGCACATTGTGGTGAGTTATTCAAATTCATTTTCCCAGTGAAACTGCTGCGATGGATGGATTTGACAGCAGATCAACATGTGTCAAGTAACTAGATGTTTCTTTCTAACCCTCTGACACTCCTCTGGCAATCATACATTGCTGGTGAATCTGCAATCAGAAAATCAATCAGAGTGAAAATGTCTAAACACCTGTTTCTATTAGGATAACAACTGACAAATCAAGTGTTTATATAAATAAAACGGCTATTTTTGAAATGCACTTGTGTCTGGTGTTTAGCAATTATAAATAAATGCTTCACAGGAAAGATTTCATGTGAACTGCAGAGGAGAAGGTATAAACTATAACACTGAATCATAGAAATGTGCCACTATCATCTGTCCTTTTCTATTCTTACAATCTAACCTCTGTGAAAGTATCTTCAGATTCATTTTTCAGACAACCGAGCTGTTTGTTTAGTTTACTGCAACTACTGCTTTTGCCGAAAAGGGCGACGCGGATACCTGGCTTTACGCTTGCAGAAGAGGTGGGCTGGATGAAAGCAGGAGAGTAATTACAGAGATCATCTGAGCTGGCACCACCTACCACAGATGTTTTACTGAATTACAGATCTCTAAAGCAAGCATACACTCACCGATAATACACCAACACAACACCTACACTTAAGCTGACAATTAGCTTGCGACGTCACACTCAGTCTCTTTAATCCTACCCTCAGTCTCAAGGCTGCAAAGTTCAGCCAGACATTCACAAGGAAAAACTATTTCAATTTAATGACCCTTTGTAAGATTAAGTAGTTAATGCTATGTGGAAAAAAATCGACAAAAATATTTTCACTGGAGTCAAATAAGAATTCGAGACAGATCTGTGTCTGGATATGTGCGTGCGTTTTGCTCGTTAACTTTGAGTCAGGGCAGGAAATTTAAAGTGGCTTTGCTCTGTGTGAATGGCTCCCATTAGTCTGGAAAACATACCTGTAAACGTGCGTGCATACATGCTCATGGGCTCAGATAACTGCTCAAACAAATTGGACAAATGTCCTGATTTCCAAACACAAAAAGTTCATTCCTCTCTCACACACACACAAATGCAGCGAACCAACACAGAGACAGAAAAGCAGAACAAAACCATGCCTGCAGTCTTTTTTAATGATTATGTTTTTTTTCTGTTTAAATATTTTAAAGCACCATGCTTTTATCCTAAAAAGAGCCCTTTCTCCAATCTTGAAAACTGATGAATTATACGGTCTTTAATTGGAGCCTGCCTGTCTGGCAGTGTTGTACTCACTCAAAAAGGTTGACCATTAAACGTTTATGAATGAAAGCAACACACGGGAAACAGGAAAGTCAGCACTTTTTTACATTTTGACCATTTTCCTACTTCCATAAAGCGCCTACACTTCCCTGTGCACTTGAATAGTCTAATTATGGCCTTTTGTTTTCCATATAGTCAGCAGGCAAGTTTAAATTGACCAACATTGCGACGGAACATTATTCTTTTTAAAAAGTTCATTTTGACTGACTGATTGTTAATGCAAAGAGGCAACTTTTGTTGTGAGCCCTCAGCTCACATCAGGAGCTGTTGCTGTAATCTAAACAGGTTAACAACAGCCTTTGCAAATGTTGTTTGTGGAGCTTTGCCACAAGAGAGAGCCCACCGCTGTCACAGTTCACAAACAATAATTGTAACATCTCAGGACATGAACATTTCAACATCATGCTGTTAAAGTCACAAGTAAAACTCCCTCTTCTGCACACAGAGCTTTGAGCTTTGAGCTGCTTAGATAAGTTTAGGGTGTTTTCTCCTTTTATTTGAAACGGTCTCTGCCACAGTTTGTATTCTGGTTTTTGGTTGTCTATAAAAATTATCCACATCAAATGGAAAATATCTCAGAGCGCTATGCTTGCTGTGGTTTTCTTGTTTTGACAAACTGCAGCAGACCTGTTGCCCACATTCCCTGCTGCCACTCCAACCTTGTAAGCTTGTAGGGTTTTTATTTCGTTGTCATCCATCCCAAAGGAATCACAAATACCTACAACATCATCTGGACTTGCAGTACAATCGAAAAACTATTTTAAGAATGAGTATGGAGTGTTGGTCCTTGTGATTTTTAACATCCGTGCTGCATGATCTAATTTTAGAGAAGGATGGGTAAAGAGCAAGAAGGTCTGATGTTTTCGTTCCTCCCTCACATGACTGTCCAGCTTCTGTCACGCCCTCTTTAGACCCAAAGGAGTGTGTGTGTTTCTATCACTTCTCATTTTCCCCCAGGCTACATGGCTTTATTTCTTGGATTTTCTATTAATATTCACAGCCATGACTCGTTAAACATGCCTCATCTCTTCTTGTCTTCTCCTCTTCTCCCCTCTTCTATAATGTGACTGACTAAAATTCCTAAAAATGTACTGTTCTTGTTTCATTTTTAATCAATAATTAATGTTCATTTATTCCTCTGGTCTCACCAGCCTTTTGTTTCTCCCTCTTTGTCCTTCCAGGATCCCTCCTTCTCTCTTCTCCTTCATGATAAGCTTCAGGTGCCTAACAGTTCTCGCCGAGCGTGGAATGAGCGTGACAGTCGTTGTGATGTCTGCACAACTCACCTCACTCAGCTTAAACAAGAGGCCGTGCGCATGGTTCTCACTCTCGACCAGTGGGATTTGTCTCCCACATCTTCGCCCCCTGCTTTGATCGGCCGATACGGATCTCAAGGACCTCCGGGGCCACAGGGGGTATCGGGAGGACCTGGCTCTCGGGACTGGTCTCCTCCCTTTCTCCCTTCCTCCTCTTCCTCCTCAGCTGCTGCGGCTGCTTCACATCCTTCTCAGCAGTCATCCCAGTCACCATCCCCAAGCCCAAGCCAGACCCCAACGCCCAGCCCAAGCCATGGACCATCCAACTCCAGCCATGGGAGTCCATCAGCGGGGCAGACGTCCAGCTGTGGTCCTACAAACCCCCAACCTCAAGGTCCAGGGCACAGGCTGGGGTCCAAGCCCAGCTCCCTGGGGCTTGGAGGTGGTGTGGACAGAAGGAACGGGTCACCCAGTTCAGGAAAATCAGTTACTGCTCAGCAACAACCAGCGACAGGAGTAAACAGCCTCAGCAATAATAGTGCTAACAGCAGTAATAATGGGAGTGGATCAGTACTGAGCACAGCAGCTCTGCAGGCCCATCAGCACATGAACCGAACTAATGGAGGAGTGACACTCTATCCATACCAGGTAAGCTACGTGCAAAAATGTTGTGTGCACTTGTGAGTATATGTATGGACCTTGCAGGCAGACAGTTCAAATATGAACAGGAGACTCAACAAATTAACTCAGATCTTACATGATTTGACCAAATGCTCGCAGGGCTAATGGCCTGTCAGATGAATACGTCTTTTGATACGTGCCAGCAGAGAAACGTTTTCATTTTTGCAGGTGTACCCATCCACCGTAGAAGGACCTTGGTAGCTGTCATCCACTGACTACTTGACTTCTGAGTTAATGTGTTCAGCTCTCTCGTCCTCTCCTCTGCTTGTACAAAGTCAGTCTAGGCTGTACTGGATCAGCCCCAGGCTAAGTGTATGCCTGAGCGTGTGCATGTGTATATCTGTGTCTGTGGTGAGATAAGGAGTGAGGGACAAAAGGCTATGAAGGTATTTTAAAATCCTTAATTGCTGCAATTTACGCGACATTTAATTCACCTTCAATTAGTCACGTACCGATGCGATGCACATGTTTTTAAATTCAGTGGGACTCTAATTCTGATGTACATTGTGTATCGCATTTCCTTCACTATCAATGTAATGTAGTAATAGTTTTCTGTACATTCATCGGTACACAAAAACTGCAGTCACACTTTTAATGGGGCCAATGTATCAAATAAACTAATGAGCTGACTCCATGGCAACATCATACTTCTTGCTTACATTTCTTAAAGCATTGTAGGAACTGGTGTTCCAAAATCTGGAGTCCAATAATGGAAGTGACAAAAATCTAATCAGGTTAACTTCTTCATTATTGTTAAATCATTCTGGTAGAGAGCAAGCAGCAACCAGGGAGGTCCACAGTGTCAGCCCGCAAAACAAAAACAATTGTGGGTGTGCTCATTAAAGCAACTCTCTGGAAATACCAGTTTTTTAATCGCTTGCACTCTACAACAGCACAGTGACATCTGAAGTTTACCCCCCCCCCTAAACGAGCTCTCTGCGAGGACACAGTAATCCAATTCTTGGAATAGATAACAATCTTTTATCAAGAGGGAGGCAAAATAACTTGGGCAGCACTTCAAGCAGCAAGTTAACATGAAGCAAACTGTAAAAGTGACTCAAATGGAAAAGCGAGATAAAAGAAGGTTTTTTTTTTTTGGAGGAGCGAGGAACAGAGGGAGGAGGATGGTAGGAGAAAGAAAACGCCTCAGGTGACGAGTGGTCTAGAGGTGTATAAAGGCAGGAGAGCTGAGACTCCAGGGGAGATCCAGAGGGGCGCGTATGTGTGTGTATGGGTATGTACTGCCGTTGGAGTAATTCATACAGTGATAATTAGGACTCTGGGGACTTTATGTCACACACCCCCAGTACCCCTTCACTCTTTCACTCTTTCACTCTCATCCACTCTATCTCTCTCTTGCCCCTTCACACATTTTCTCCCAACTTATTTCTTATGCCTGTTTCTTTCCTTCGCCTCAATTAATTCTGTCTTTCTCTCACGCTTCTCTTCTATCTTCTGGTCCTGCATCCCCATATATTTTAGTCAGTCCCTGGCTTGACGTGAAGAGTCAGTACATTCTTGTTGTACAATAGAAATAAAAGAGACATTAAAAGTGATTATGTATTTTGGCCCACGTTTTCAGAAATTACAGTGAAGGTGTTCAACTGTGCTCGAGGTTTCTCTGAACTCTTCTGTTCTTGAGTGGTTGTGTTGGGAGGTGTGAAATGATGGTGAGTCTGAGTGTTGGTGCTGTGACTTGCTGTGACAGCATTGGTGTTTCAGCAGGAAAGGCGAAACGGCGCAAGATAATAAATCACCCTTGTTTAGAGTCACCCCTGAGAGACTGAGAGGGAAGGAGGCGGAGCTGTGTGGAGAGGATGGAGAACAAAATGGGAATGGATAGAAATAAAAGGAGATCAGACTGGAAGACGTAGAGATGTAGAGAGAAAGGGTGAACAGAGAGAGAGAGAGGTGGGTGTGCAATAAAATGGAAGAAATGTTATCATCTGATGTCAGATTTCTTTTTTTTTTTATCTAATATCTGCTTTGACATTTAAATTTTTTTAACACAACATTAATTCTGAAACTTCAGTATATATGGTCACATTGTTGAGATATGTGGGATTTTTATTTTCTGTGCCAGAGAATTGGATTTTGTTGGAGATCTGCGTTACTGCCATTTACTGGACAAATTATCGAGGGAGCTTCTATAAGGCCTTTGTGTGAAGCCTGGCCAAATGAAAAATCAGTCTTCAGCAAAGCAGAAGAGAAAAGAAACATGGGTGGATTAACAGCGTAGAGACAGTAAGGAGAACATAAGGCAACAACTAGCAAGAATTAACAAATCCTTTTAGGAAATGCGTGGCTAACTTCTTAGAAAAATTAGATTCGGGTATGGCCCTCTTCAAATGTGCTACATTAAAATCCCATTTAAAGGTGTCAGCACAATAAGACGGAGAGAGAAAGGACACAGCAAGAGATGGAGACTGGAAACAACCTGCCTGCACATGTAGCTGACATTAAAGTCCTGCTGGCTCAGCAGTCTGAGAGGTGGCAAACCAAAGGATGAGGTCACAAGGCACCGCATTCGGTGATATGGGCTTCTTTAATTCGCTGCAGAAAACAATACACAACTTCTTATATTTGTCATTACTATGCCTCTGAACTGGTAGAGCTTGCAATGCTAAATCACTAAAACAAACAGGTCCATTATACACACTAGGCCTTTTTATGTTGGTGGTGTAAAGAGGAGGGGTCTCACTTTCATTCTCTCCCTGGCTGGAGAAAACAAATCTAACATTGTCTCTTTGCCCTCCCTCCGTCCTTCAAGGAGCTGAACTGAAAACAGGTTTATACAGTATACTGTCTCTCTCTCTTTCTCTCGCTGTGTGTGTGTGTGTGCGTACACTTTCAACGATAATTAAATAACCTTTCCTAGTTTATGGCATATGTTTTTCTAATATATGTGTGTGAATTTGTTATTATTATTATATCTTACAGAGAGACAAAGGATGTGGGATACAACACACCACTTGCACACGTCATATTACATTTTTTATTAAATTAACAGTTAAACACTGACAGCTTTAGGTGCAGGCCCGGAGGTATCAGTGGACTAAAGGTTAAGGAAAGGTCAATCCCTGGGTCAGCAGAAAAAATCTTGGTCTCTCATTATAACTAATGTGGTGCTCTGCCTGTTAATATCAATAGGAAATTAGGACATAAAAGCAATATGCACACTTTGCAATTTTTGTAATATATATTTTGTACATAACATAAATTAACATCCTGGCAAAGATATTTGCTCACTTAGTGGATCACTATCTTCCCCACATTTCTCTCCCCTCTTTGACCTTTACAGAGAGGACATCCTCTCTCTCTCTCTTTGTCTCAACTTTGCTGTAGTGAGCATTTATGTGTATCGTTTTACTTCGTGACTATTCCCCAGATAAAAGCAGGCACAAACACAAACAGATGTGAGCCAACAGAACACATCTTTTGTGTTTTCTCTCCGCTCGTGTCTGGCACTAATTCAATGTTGGTGGCTGATATAAACATGAAGAATAAATCTTAAAAAGGCAAATGAGAAAGGTGGATTCAGGGGAAATAGCTTTTGTGTTGTAATGAAGACAAATGGGAAAAAAAAACTTTTTTTCAGAGACAGAGTGCCATAGTTTAGAAGAAGAGAGATGACAGTGACACAATAAAAGTGTTTTTTTTTTTCCAATCTGATATCACAGTCCCACATTAACAGATACAATCTGAGAACCAACTATTCTGTGAAAAATTGGCCAGACGCTGTGTTTAATTTTCTATCTTTATTCTAACTGCTGTCACTGTTATATTATCACTTGTGCTCTGTATTTGTCCTGTTATTGTCAATGTACTTTTCTCTGCAGTTGTGCTTTCATATACATCCAAGTTCCTCTATTCTCCTCAGTCCCACAGTGGAGAAATTTCTGAAAAATGTAAAGATAACATCTGAATCGTTCACCAATAACCTTAAAGGATAAACAAAAACATAATTTAACTGAAAAAAAAAAAGCCCTCCAGCTAAATTACTTGAATTTAGATTTAAGTAGCATTGGTCATACAATCCATCTGTTTTCTGTTCCCTGCGTGCAGTAGTTCAGACTCTCAGCTCTGTAACTGGCTAAATGAAACGAATAAATGAAATGGCGCATTGATGTTTCGGATACCTTTAGAAATGTGTGCTATCATGAAGGTGAGTATGATTGTTATGGTCTTTAGCTGTGACCACGCTTTGGTTTTATAGACGGCTACGTTGGTTAGTCTGTCGGTGTGAGCACTAACCTAAAGTAAGTAGTAAACTGGGTAAATATTAAATATTACCTGCTACCAACTAACTACCTTAAATGCTATACCTCCATTGCCTGCCACATATTCTGCCACTACCTCCAGTTTCCAGCTCACATAATAAGCCTCCTGGGATATTTTCTCTACCCCGTGTAAGTAGTTTCCCTTCTCCCATTCATTAGAATGAATGAGCAAGTAGCACAAATGCACAGGTATCCTATGTAGCTGCTGAGCCTTTGTCCCATATGTTCACAGCTACTTTAATAATGTAGGGGTAGCAAGCCAAGCCGGAGCATTCAAAATGGACGTAAATGCACAGAGGAGTATGGTACATAAACTATAGAGGCATCTCATTTACAATAGGTAATTTATCAAGGCAGTGGGCTGCGTGCTTGGACCCCAGAAGCCCTCAGCAGTAAATATACACACAGTGAAAGTGATTTACACACATACGCACAGGTGCAGGGAAGTGCAGACACATGCATGCACGAGGACACACGCAGACATATTCACAAGAGATGTACATGCTCACAGATTAATTCTCACACAAGCTATAGTTCCTTTATTGGGGCGCGCGGTTATGATTTAGGTGCTCTGCTGTCTGGCTACTGGCAGCACATAAAGAACCATAATCAATAATCCATATCTATTTCACGAATGGGCTGCCCACAGACACGGGCACGAGCACACAAACACATTAATGCACGTGCAGCTGTGTAGGATGACAAGCTAATGCATTGCACATGCTCGTATAAAACAGTTAAACTGTCATATAAATTCTTCTTTGAGTGTGAGTACACGTCTCAGACATCTTCTGACAACCGCCCACCCACAGTCATACTGACTGACGACACACAGACACGCTGGGCACCTCCCAAACACGCACACACACACTTTATTGGATGTTAAGAATGCAATGGGGATGGATATAATTATGAATGAAACATTTTAATCACTCTCTGAGACACCTAGATACACGTCACACGTCACCTAGACACACGTCAGTTGTTCCAGTGGCCTGGTGGCACAAAATCTATTGACAATGCTCAACTCCAGCCATTGGGCCATTGTCATATCTCATACTGGTCTATCCTTCTACACCAGCACCTGCGCAATAAAGGAATGATGTCCAAAAAATACAATTATTCACATATCCCAGGAACGCTTTCCTTTACAGTGTTACAAGTCCAAAGGTCCGTCTCTGTGTCCTTAGGAGCATTCCCCCCAGCATACTAACTAATAAAGCAAAAGATGATCCAATAATAAAGGACAAACAAAGGTGAATATCTTAAAATGGCAGAGCAGAGGGACAGAGGGGAATGAAATAGAATAGTGATCATTTGAGAAAGAGGTGGTGAGAGGAATAAAAATGAGAAAACAGGGTGAAAACTAGAGGAGGCGATTCAAGGTTAAAAGATAGAGGTTGGAGCAGGAGGGGATGTTTGTTTGTGTGTTCCTGTCTATCGAAGACTGAATCATTCTGCTGCCGGTTCAGTGTGCTCACTGAAAAAGGTTATCTGCAAGTCTGTCTGCCGCACACACACAGACACACACAGACATACACAATCATCTGTCAGGGTGGCAGAGAATGATAGGTTGACGATTTCTTCTTTCTTTGATATTGATTTAATATTTTCAGAGCAACAGATTCGCACTCAATCTATTCTTTTAACTTCAATGTTTCTTTGTTTGTCACTTAAAGAGTCTCTCGATCTCTCATCAGATCTCCCAGATGATTTCTGAGGCCTCCAAAGAGGGACAGACTGAAGCTGCCCTGAACCGCTACAACACACATTCTCCCTCACACTCAAATTCGCCATCGCACACAAACTCTCCGTCTCACTCTCCAGCTGTAACCTCCACACCGCCGACTGCCACCTCAGCTGCTGCCTCATTCTTTGCCAGGTAAGATGTTTTCAAGTCAAAGTCCAACTGAGAGAGCACACTGACTTATTTTGTTTTAATATTAACACGAATGGTCAGGAGATGACTGTTGAGTTGCCGTCCTCATTTTAGCCTCCACACTGAATTAAAATTGAATTTACATCTTCACATATGTTTATGTTTCTGCTGTTTCACAATTAGAATCTGGTGTGATGCATTGTGATAATTAGCAAACTGATGTCAAGTCTGTGGTAGGTCTCATTATTCTACAGGGACTGGTTTCTTGGATTTAGCTACTTCATATTGACGAATATCAGTAAAAGCAAGAATCTCTGGATTAATGCAGGATCCAGGGTTAAAAAAAGTCTATAGATAATGTGGCAGGCAGGCGCTCAAGTTATTCAAAAGAATAAAAAGAAAGAAAAATCTATTTGTTAAATCTAACTGGAAAATTAAGTAAAAAAAAATGGAATATGATCATATATTGTTTTGTGATTACTCATGTTTTGGTGTGTTTGTGTATAAATCCACTCTCCAGTCATCAATGAGCCGTGTAATCAAATCTTCAGAAATGCAGAGTGACACCATTTAAATATGACACGGGTAATATGGATAAATTATTGATGAATAAACATGGCAGGCTCAAAATGAATGTCTAAATAATTCATGGGCAACACAAGACTGAGTCACACTGTCTGAAGTATTGCTGAAACATCTAATCTAATGAGCGGCTTTAAATCACATTTTAAATCATTTTCATCCACACTCTCCTCTCCTCTCCCGATCTTTTGTTCTTGTATGCGTAATGTGTGTGTGTGGGTGTGTGTGTGTGTGTGTGTGTCTGTGTGTCTGATATATGACTGACCAGCATCAGACAGTAATATTTGTCTTTCAATGCACCAGCGACCAGGCTGACTTGTTAAAGTGTTAACAAACACATGTACACGCACTCTCTCTTTAGCTTTCTTTCTTTTACTCCCCATGAACTGTCAGCTAAACAAGGACATTTCACACAAACACACACACGTCTGGTTGACATTCCTAACGTATAGCCAGCTGTCTTGCACCAATTTATGAGCTTTAACCTTCTAAGTGAAAGAACACGGTTTGTTTAATGGGGCAGGTGTCACTGTGAGTGTTGAATGTGTGTGCATTCTTTCTCCTATTCTGGACTGTATAATTCATGTACATCCTCAACAGTGAAGTGTGTAATTTCCCTTTAAAATCAGAAGGACCAAGTTTCACAGCATTCGCTTTCTTTGCTGTTTGATACTGTATTTCGCATACACATTCAATGTTTGTCTGTTTTCCTTTCAACTGCGTGTGATTTTATAGCAGAATTTCTGTTTAATTGGCATGACAAAACCCAAAATAACAATGCACACAGTCACCTTTTAGTTTTGACTCTGGTGTGTGCATGTTCACATTTGTGTTTATGGTCGCACGATGCAGCCATGCAGTGCTTGTAAATCCCATGGTTGTCCTGGTCTTTACTCTCAGACGTGGACTGCATACAGACGCTCCTATCATACACAGACACACACACAATGCTCCCTGTGCTCAGTGTCTGAGCATGGCAGGATCCCTGCGGCCACAACATATCCTCTCACCTGACCTCTCTCTTCCTCCTCATCCTCATGTCTTCCCTACTCAGCTTTCATTAAAATACTGCCTCTAATGTGCCATTCTCTCTCTTTATTCCACATCTTTCTTCATTTGCCGTTGTCCTTTTTATATCTCTCCACTCCTCCCTTAAATTTTTTTTTTTTATGTTTTTGCATTGACCTTTTCTTTACCTCTGCTAATGTGCATGTGAGTAATATCTTTCATTAGTACCAATCTGTCTGTGAATATGTCACACACATACAGTAGTGCTCCATCTTCGCAGTGCTGCAGTGGCCCTCTGGGGATGCTGGGATATAGGATAGAGACATGCTTTACTTGCCTAGGTGTGTGTGTGTGTGTGTGTGTGTGTGTGTGTGTGTGTTCGCGTGCGTGCGTGCATGTGTGCATGTTGGGACTTACTGGGGGAAGGGTGCAAGCTTCTATCAGTGCAGGAATTTTTTTACTGCATGCTCCACGGATTGGATCTTTAGGGATTTGGCTGTGTGTGTGTGTGTGTGTGTGTGTTGCTGGAGGTAGCAGAGTAAATTAATAGGTCCCAAATGAATTGGTGAATTTGGAAGGTGTTGGCTGGAGGATTGCTGTGAGATAGAAGGGGATGCTGATTCTTTCTCTGTCTCAGCTGCCTCACTTCAGTTTATTTTTGAATGATAACTGGCTGCAGGTTATACACAATGACTGACTGAGGGTTTGAAAGGCTGGTTTTAATGGCTTGTTTGCATTTTTTCCGGTGTAGCATGTCTGATGGTGTTATACAAGTGAGTAGGAAGTGTATATATTTCGGGGTGCATGTACGTGTCAACAGATAAAGTCCTCTGGCCATGCTATTCTTACTGACACCACACACACAGACACACACACACACTTGTACGATTCCTCTTTGTCCTTATATCTCCCCCCACTGACGGCCTGTTAAAGAGAACGTAATTTGCTACAGAAGAAGCATCACTGCCTAGAGACACCAGTCATAAATCAGCTCTGTGTGTTTGTGTGTCAGTATGTGTGTTTCAAGTGAGTCTTTGTATGTATAGCATACATCAGGTGTAAGTGTGTGAAGGCAAGAAGAAAAGAAAGCCACAGCATGAGAGAGACACGCAGAGGGACAGACGGGAAGAGAGGCATGGACGGATGAAGGGATCAATACATATAACAGAGGCAGAATGGGTGGTTGGACTATTATAGGAGAGCAGAGGGGGAGACACTAAAGGGCGAAAGTATAAAAATAATTAGATAAAGAAAGAAAAATTAGCAATGATTATAGAGTGATAGGAATTTAAAAGAGTGTTGGCGTAAATGGAGGTAATGGAGGAGGGGGTGGAGATAAAAGGATGGTGGTGATGGAGGAAGAGCTGATGGATAGAAAGATGGAAAACAAGTGCCCTTCACTTTACGGTTTGATTGGAATAGATCCACTCAGCCAAATCCCAGGCCACTTGTCATTAAACGCTACCAATTAGCTTGTTTGTGTGTGTGTAAGAGAGAGAGAGAGAGAGAGAGAGTGTGTGTGTGTGTGTGTGTGTGTGTGTGACTACGTGTCTCACCTCCTTGAAATGTGCCATAGATTAAACCAGAGTGTCAGAGTGTGAGATGATAGCAGGAGGGTAAAGGTATGTGCAAATCTTTGTTAAAACAGTTATAAAAGCAGTCAGACCCCCCCACGGATGCCCAGAAATCAGAAAAAGGCTTTGCTGCCACCAGAAGTGGAAAATGTGTACATACTATAAGTGGCAATCTCCAGCAGCACAGTAGAATATGTAATAATGAATATGTAATATATGTTATATATCATCACCGCTCAACCTGCGTTTAGGTTGTCTCCTTTGTTACTTATAAATCAAATAGTAAATTTGAAAATCAGACCCAGCTGTCTCATTGAATCCTCAGTAAGACCAGCAGTCTTGTACACACGTATACTACAAAGGGGGCTTTAAGCATTCAAGTAGTATAATAAGAAAACCCATAATTGCTTTTGATCGCATTTGCTGCAATACCTTAGAAAGCTTAGGGAAAAACCACTTAGGGGTCTGTGTTTCATACAGAATATGCACTCACACATTCATAGTCACACACTGAGGTTCACACACAAATCTCCTGGGAGAGCTAGTCAAATGGTGAAACGCTTCGTCGTTCTACGGGTCAGTGGACCCACATCTCTCTTCTCCCCCCCTCCCTCCCATTACCCTGCACATCTCTTCTATTTCTCCCCCTCCTCTCCCCTTTTCTTGCTGATTCTCCCCCTCAGTCTCATTTCTGTAACCTGCTGCAGTTAATTGAAAGCCAATGGTGTGAGAATATGGCTCTTTGACAGAGAGTGTGTCAGGGCGCAAGGTCTTCTACCTCTTTATAATCTTAGAAGTATATATGAGGATAGTTACAAGCAGAACTGAGCACGAATTCCTGCCATCACTGTTTTAGAGCTATTTTATTTTATCATCTTGTTAATACAGCTGCTACGTGTAACTCAGATTGCCAGGAATTATGCCTGTTTGAATTGCGGCTTCTTAAATCCCTGAGAGGGAAATACATGACACATCGAGTGGAGAGTGGCAGTGAATCACTTGAGAGAATTATTGTAAGCAAATTTGCCAGATTTTCCCTCCTGAGTTATATTTCTAACGAACCCTGGCATTCATAAACTGTTATCAAGTACTGTAGACTACAACAATATTCACCAGCTAACATTTAAGTGGCCAAGCAAAAGGGAAACAAGCCTGGTAATAATGGCCTCTTTACTATAAATTCTTTAATGTAGGTTAAACCAGAAATTCAGATGGGGATATGTGATATGCCTGCTTTATAGGAAAGTCACTGAAAATGATGTGAAGCACCGGGGAGACAGAAAGACTGCTGTGCTGAGGTTAGAAACAGGAGAGCGAGGAGACGAGAAGGACAAAGAAGTTAAGAAGCTGACGTTGAAAGGAGAGAAACTGTAATGAGAATGTGAGAGCAGGAAAGATGGAACATATAGAGATATCATTTTTGGTGGCTCTTTTTCTGATAGATGCCACCGGGGATTGAGCAGCAAGGAAGCAAATGAACCACCCCCCATCCAGATGTTGCTACATATGTAAAGTCAATGAACGCATGTCTGTGTGTGCTTCTGTTGAAGGGTGTGTAATCAAGTGCTATTGTGTAATTGGCATATTTGCCATGGTTGGTCTTTGGTACTGTGAGGAAATATTTATAGACCCATGTAGGCATGTTTATGCGCCTCTGCACCTCCCACCAATCCTCATCTATCGATGTTCATCCATTGAACCTATTGTGTTTTCACAGTGACAAACTAAGGTTCGAACACATCAATCAGACTAACTGGACTGCTTTTCTGTCTCAGGGCTGCGCAAAAGTTGAACTTGGCGTCCAAGAAGAAGAAGCAGAAGACCACATCAGTCACAGCCCCAGCGACGTCGTCGTCACCGTCATGTGACCCTCAGCTGTTTCCCACCAATTTCAGCTCAGCCCTATCGATGGCCCCGCCCCCAGCCCCGCCCTGCCTCCTCCGCGCAGCCAATAAGATAAAAGACACACCTGGGCTCGGAAAGGTAAAAGAAAAAAAAAAAAACACGCGAAGTTAAAGTCGGAGTTGGACGCATTTACACATTATTCCCAAAAGTCTGAAGGGGCCTGTCCCCTCCCCATCACCAAAAAACAGGAAATCCTAGATGACTAACTTCATGTCTATGGGCAGCCCAGGTTCTGGTGGAAACATTTACTTTAAGTCAGCCGCAGTAAGAAATAAACAAAGAGACTGATTTGGCGGCCACAATGTGCAGGAATGTGCTAAAATAGGTCGCCCTTGTGTTTCATCATGCCCAGTTTGCCTGTGTACTGGTATGTGTGTGTGTGACCAAAATGTATAACCTAATGGTTACCACGGTAACACATCTCAGGCTGACAAAAGTCATCTGTCACCGTTGCGAGTGGTTGATGGAACGAGTGTGTGTTGTCTATGTGAGATTTGGGGGGGGGGGGGGGGGGGGGGGGGGTCATGCTTCTCAAGTGTGTGCAATATTGATCGTCCATGTAATGAGTTTTTAGTGCCCCCTCCTCCACAGTTTGAGTTTGAGGCTCACTGATTCTGTGTGTGTGTGTGTTTCCTTTCTGTTAAAAAATGAATAGTGCCCTGTTGTGTTTTGGTGCACATAGGTATGAGTGGGACATTGCATCATTGCTGTTTGACTTTTGTGTGTCCTTGTGTGACCATACTAGTTTTTACATTATTCATTTTTTTTTTCACCTTTATTAGACAGTGAGCAGTGAAGAGGGAGACAGAAACAAGGGGAGAAGGTGGCATCACATGTTACAAGAGCCTGTTACGAGCAGCTATGCAGCATGTGCTCGAACAATTTGCCAACTGGGTCGCTCTATCAGATTGTCATGTTTAGTGTGTGTTGAAAATGTACGTGAGTCGTCTGACATTTACGTCAGATGAGAGGGCAAACCTTACCAGCATATAAATTCAATTTTAATTGAGCTGTATGAAAATGTTACTTATAGTGCCATTAATCAAGAGTTTTGAATGTAGATCTGAATATCTGCAGAAATTTCTGAGCTGTATTTGATCGGATTTCCACAAACTCACCATGTTGTGGTTTTGAGCTGATTCGTGATCTTTTTCTTTTTCTTCCACTTTTGATTGCAATTTGAACACTAACTGAAAATAACGACTATATTTTAAAACATGTTCAGAAATGTTACAATAACTACGATACTATACTATATAAATGTTACTACAGTAGAATATATTCCTGTTATTTTGAACAAAAGGTGTTTCGAATAAAATTATGCTTTCACATGAGCAGCAATTCTATTCCAGATGATGAAATCCCATATTCAATTTAAATTTCATTTTATTTGTCATTTCGGCAAACTGATTATTTTATGAGTTGTGTTTCTTTTCCCTTTGTTCCTAATTTGGGCCTCTATCTCAGTTTCTCTCCATATGGAGGTGACAGATGTCTCCTCAGTTGTCTGGGAGACAGATTCACACTCACATATTTACAAGCGCTCACTAACACAACAGCTCAATAATACTTACATTAGACAACACACACACACACACACAAAAAAAAAAACCCATACACAATACATGTTAGAAACCACATCCTCCAAAAACTGTCTTCACACTGTGTCCCTTTATTTAATTCTTTGTTTATGTTTTATCACAGTTTGATGTCGTTGTTATATTAATCAGCTTGTCTGGTTCGTCCTGCCGTGAACAAACACTGCCCCTGCTATTGTTTCATTACGACTATTAGATTCTGTCCTTCCTGCAGTTACATGGACTCCTCACAGCTGTCTGTCTGGTGTGATCTTTGTTCCTGGGGAGCTTTGATTAAGACATCCAGTTGTTTTAGCAGTTCACCATCTTTGTTTGTCTTTTGTTATGTTGGTAGCTTGTGCACCCTGAATAAGCTGAGAGAAATGGAAAAGCAATGTGTGATAATGATAATGTGTTTGCTTGTTTTGCAGAGAGTTAGACAAGAAGTGTAATCTCTCTCTCTCATATCTACTTCTGAGTGATGGTGAGCTTACAGGAAGTACAGCTAGTTTGGCACATAACCCCCCACTGAACCACAGCTTATTTTTCTTCTCACTTCAGAGCACTAAACAATGAGATATATTATGTCTACAAAGTGTGATATTGGTCTCTTTCATTTTTCTGAATGAGACGTCTCTCATATTGTGATCAGAGGTCATTGCTGTGGTTTGAAAATAAATGGGGGGTAAAAGAAGAAAAGCAACACCAAGACAGGAAGAGCTTTTGGTATTTAGAATATAACAAGGGTTTGCTGTGAAATCTACCAAAGCCAACCCCGACCCGACCCACACAGACACACACAGACACACACAAACCTATGGGATGTAATGGTCGTGGTGACATTTCTCCAGTAAAAATGTCACCTGCAGTGGGGGTCGGCTCCCTGCTGAAATGGCATTTGCACATGTTCGCACTGGCACACGGGCTCTTGCTCACAAATTCATGGGATTATAGTGTACAATGAAAGATGTCAAGAAAGCAGCAAAGCCCCCGGTGGAGGGGTGTACGATACATCCTGCAGAATACATGGGCTTGTCTGTGGGTGTGGGGGGGAAAGGCGGGGGGGGGTTTGTGTTCTCCTTGGTGTTAATATGGCACAAAACAGATTGAGACATCACATTTAAAGCCAGGGGAAATCAACCTGCACAGGTCAGTGTGTGTGTGAGAGAGACAGAGAGATGGGGGGAGTACAGCCTTTTCCCTTTAGGGATGTCAAATTAAATATAATCCCTCCCTGGATCTGTCTGAGAGGCATCTGTATCTCAAACTCCCCTCTGTTATTTCTGTACACGCTTTGTACATGTTGTTGGTAAGCTCTGTCTCATTTTAATCAAATCAGCCAGCTGGGAGCCTTCCATTCAGACCACTGACTGCAGGGGGAGATGTGTATCAGTCACGGAAATTGAGCTGTTCATATTATCACTTGGAAAACCGAAAAGGACTAAATTTCAAGCTTTCCCAGGAAAACTGACACAGTGAAAAAGCTACATGGACTTCAGTGAGCTGATACAACCGATCAGCCGTAATAAGGAAAGATATTTTATTTTCTCATTGTTTTCCGTTTCCAAGTGGGTTGTGTCTATAGGCCTGATGAAAGTGACATTCTTTTTAAGACTGATCAGTTACCGATTTATATCTCTTTCTTCAAACTCAAATACATGACCAAAATGTTGTTGTTGTCAGTAGTGTGTTGGCTACAACATCGCAGCTTTGCCTTTTTGTTTTTGGTTTTTTTTTGGTAGTTTTTTTTAGTTTTTACCAGTAGCATGGGGCTACAGTAGTGTGTCTTTTTCCTCATACCCAAATTAATCTCATCCGCAAATCCAATTTCAAAATAATTATCGAATGGATTGTCATGAAAATTGGTACTGACATTAATTGAAGTTCATAGTGCTGATGTGCTGCTCTGGTATACGCCACCACAATAAGTCCCTCAACAGATTGTAATGCCGGCCTTGATGCCTGTAGACATCATCAGCAGAGAGTGTTTTTTGGACACAACGCCACTTTTCCTCATGCACACAAAGTTTTCTGCTTCGTTTTATCCACATTTGTATATCATACCTGAGCTTCTTAACATGGGGAGCTTCTCTTAAATGATCATCTTAAATGATTTTCCTCCATTTTCTTTTATTCTCTTCTCTCTCTTCTTTATTTTCCTTTACTCTCCTATCTTATAGATAAGTCTTATCTCTTGCCCTTCCATCCCTTTATTCCTTCCCTCTCTGCTCTTCCCCA
The DNA here is from genome assembly GCF_900963305.1 of Echeneis naucrates. Taxonomy (NCBI): domain Eukaryota; kingdom Metazoa; phylum Chordata; class Actinopteri; order Carangiformes; family Echeneidae; genus Echeneis; species Echeneis naucrates. The sequence goes on along the minus strand of NC_042513.1, from coordinate 21,233,427 downwards.
TATCTGAATGACAATGAATGACTGTGGGATTTCTTCTCCATCCTTTTCATCTCCGCAGCCAGAATTTTTGCACTCCCTTACTCGCTTACACACACACACGAAGGCACACACACAGATTGTAACTTGACCTTGGGGGAAAATGATACTATGACAGCTAATCAATTTTTAATAGCAGCTACGGTTCCTCTCAGGCCACAAGCTGTGTGCATCTGCAGCATGAGTGAGCAAGTGCTGCTGCATATTTCCACAGTTTCTTCATGCCTCTCCGGGTGTCTTTGTGTCTTATATCCAAATGTGTGAGTGAGTCTGTTATGGCATCCAGTCAGCACTTTATTCTACCTTATAGCTAAAATATTTATACTGCCAGAAGGGGCATTGTTGGAGACAGGCACACACCCAAACACATCAAATTTGATAACAGAAATAAATGTTATGGCAAGCGTTTTACTCTTGACTGGTCAATTGATTGCAAGAAAAGCTCATTTCACTCACAGTATGAAATGACTGCACGGGGGCAGGTTTAATGCTGCTGGTCATCATACAAAATGAACATATAGTCGAGTCAAAACCTTCATTAACAAAGTGAATGCATTAACCTTCATATAGGATTGACTGAGACGCAGACGTTTCAGCCAACTGTGCCTAATAAACTGGTAAGTTAGTGGATAAATAATGTTCATTCTGCTTCCAAGACATTTGTCAGTATTAACAGGTTATCCAAAACTACAACTCTTATTTGTTTTACCTTTCCCAATAAAGGTTTTTCCTTTTCTGGGAAACACAAATACAACCCTCTTAGTTATAAGATCTCTGCGGTGCATCCAACATGGATCTTATGCTATTATGAGCTGAGCTTTAATGAATAAAATAAAAGCCTGAACTTGCTGTTCCCATATGGTAATTGTAACTCTATCTTTCTGCGTATGTGTTTTCGCAGATGTGTTTCTGCAGTCTTTGAGAACCAATTACAGCTCAGTTCCAGTTTCCTATTGATTTTCCAGCCAATAGTAATGAAGTACTGCGGTGAGGGACTATTGAACAATCTGCTACCAGCTCAGGGCTGTTTGTTGCTGTTTGGATGAATTCCTTTACTTTAACTGGCTCAAAGACTTCATCGTGACTGCATGTGAAGCTTTATATCCAGTAGTATAAGCAAAAGGTTAGGATTGTTTCTGTTGCAACATTTTTCATAACATGTACGATTTAGCACGGGAATGAACCACCAAGCTGCTCCAAACGGTTAGACAAAGACTCAGCAGCAGCAGTTTTGCCTCTCTCCACTTTCTGACTGTATATCCTGCAGCATTACACGAGAGAGAGAAGCAGAATGTATAGAATGGAAATAAAGCGAAGTGATTGTGTTTTGTACTGCCCTTTGTTATAAGGAAAGGAAAGCGAGTTAGTCAGAGGAGGATGGAAGGAAGAGAAAGGAGTGGGTGGACAGTGATATTGAGCAATTCTTCCTCAAGCATAAAGATTCGTGTTGCGAAAATGGGAGGCAGAGAGAACAGGATGGAGAGAACAAATTAAAGAGAAATAAAAAAGACAGGAAGAGAGGGATGAAGCGCTATAAAGGCTTCCAGCGGACAGTATGAACTCTCAGTGAGACCATTGTGCTGTTATTAGTGATCTATTGCTCTCTCTCTGTTTCATTTCTCTTTTCAGAAACAAACATCACTAAATCTTTCTTTCTCCATGCTCTCATTCATTAAAGAGAACAAAGAGTCCATAACTTTTAAGGCCTTCGTGCATTTCAGTCAGCCTGTCATGTTTGGCTCTGGAACTTTGCCCCATGTATTCATCCACCAGTGGAAGGAGGTAAAGGATTGTTGTGGGTTGTTGGATTTGATTTCGTGGTTGAGCGCTGTCTGAATTTCATGTTCAGAACCAAAACATGAGGCTTTAATTTGTTTATGGAGACCAAACAAACAAAAGTCCAGATCTACTAATCATTTGTTGCATGAATGTTGTTGAGCAATGCAGAATCTGATGTACATTGTGAAATGAACTCTGTCACATATATCTGATATATTTTATAAATAATGGGCTCACATAGGAGTGCTGCCTTTTCACACACACCTTAGTTTGAAAAATGGACAGCATATATGTTCATTTATAGATCACAAACACACAAACACTTGGCAACCCTCTTACCTTTCACACTCTTAGACATGAGGAGGAAATAGGCTCTCAAGGGGTCGGAGCCTTTATGAGTTACTCCTTGTAAAGTGTGCAACAGTAAAATCCTTCCCCCAGGCTCTCATTGATGTGATGGGCTCTTTTATTGGGGTCAGGAGAGGGTGTAGCACTGAACTGTGTGAGTGTGTGCGTGTGTGTGTGTGTGTGTATGCAGTGCTAAGGGATTTTTATAAACAAAATCTGTTGACCTGATAGTCAGACTTAGTATCTTAGTTCCCTGGGTCACCAGGGTCAGATATTTATTGTATTCAGGTGGAATTTCATTTTATGTCAAACCCCTCAATGAGTAACACACTTTAATGTTGGCAAAATACTATTGCCTCCATCTGACAAGGACTTAAATACAAACACTTTCACACACATTCACTCACTCATCCATTGTATAGAACCAACTGTCTTAAATAGCCTGTGGACATTTGATGATGCAATTAAAGGCAAGCCTATTAAAGCGCTGTATTATTCATGGATGGGACAGGGAGAGAGAAAAACACTAAGAACGCTAATATTTAAAACAATATTAGATCTATCAGTTATTTGTAAAAAAAGTCAAGCTCATAATTGAGAATACTATGTTGTACATTTACACCATTTAAAAGACACTATGGGATCCAAAGACTGATACTTTTCATTCATTTTTTTTCTTTGTCACTGACTATTTTTTTTATGTCTATTTAGCGACTCTGAAGGTGAACACATTTGTAATTGAAATCATTAACGGTATTACTTTAATTATTTGAATGCTCTGCCTCACAGTGCGGTGAGGCTTGCAGTGTTTGGGGAGCAATGAGTGATTTGTAATCCCATGGTGGTGGTTAACTGGGAGCGCAGCTGGATTCTCACTTCAGACAATGATTCATCTGTGCCAAAGAGAAGAAACAGACAAAAGATCTCTCCTCATCCTCACACTTATCTCTTACTGTAGGAGCCGCATAAACACAGCAGCCTTTTCATCTAAACAGCACCACCATGTTCAGATAACACTTGGTTGCACTCAAAAATAGCTTTCTCAAAGTTACTCTGGGGAGCTAAAGGTTAAATAAGGTCAAGTTAGCCCACATTTAGCGGTATAGTAGAATTGAGATTATCCTACTAATTCAGAGTCTTGAAGGAGATGTCAGAGTCTTTTCAGCAAAAATACTCCAGCAGCCTGACTGTTATCCAAATTGCTCTGATATACCACACTTATCCTTTTTAAGAGCTAGAAGTTCAGCGCCCATCCTAACATGCAGAGGAGAAAGGCTTAGTATACACAGACGCTGCACCCTCAGTTTTGGGATGTTGTCCGATTTGTTCCCTCTAAATGAAGATCACATAGATAAATATCGCACTTGAGCAGTTTGTGTTGACTCAAGAGTGTAAAGATGAGAGATTAGTTTCCTTGGCCTGTCAGTTTTCTACCTGTGTACGGTCATCTGCTTTGCATTTTCATCGCAGTCATCGTTCATTTGGGCTTTTGCATGCTTGTTTATAGAGTTTTCTCTTTGCATATCCACATGTGCTCTCAGAGTCCTGACTGCCAGTCTTTAGTAGTGTTAGATTTCTTTTTTTTAAACATCACAGTAATGAAATATGACATTGTATTAGTTATTTAAGGTGCAAGGTAGAAAGAAAGGGATCAGAAACAATAGTTTTCATATGAATAAGAAATTTCTAAGTTATACTTTTGATTTCAAAATTCATTGCATCGGTAGACATTAAGGCTTGTTGGATCAAGATTAGAATGAGGAAAACCGGCTTAATCCTCCCATGCATCAAGAAAACAACACAAACCCTCACATGACAACTGTGGTATTTGAATCAGCGTTAGGAAGGAGATATGTGAAGCCATAAAGGGAAATTGAAGATGACAGAGATACTTTATGACACTTCAGGATCTATCCAACGTCCCACAGTAACTCTCAAATATATTTGAGGATCAGACCAGCTTGGATCAGTAAGTTCATCGACAGCTGCGGCTGACTCATAAAACACTCACACCATCACATATGATCGGCAAACATGGAGATGGACTGAATCACTGTGTGAAGAGAGGAATGGAAGACGACACACAAAGACTAATTCACACAGATAAGTCAGTTCATGAGTAAGAGAGCAGTAATGAACAGCTAGCAAGTCCTTCAAACTTTAAACAGAGAAATGTGATGTGATGTTTATGTGATGATATGTTCTGGAGCACACTCAGGTTTGATGACACAGCACTTTGCTTCATCCGGTATCAAAGAAAACAACAGCAGCTGTCATGTGGTAATTTATGGCTGCTAACGCTTCATGACAGGAGTGGGAGGAAAGGAGTAGGGAGAGGTGGAGAGAAAGCTAAAACGGGATTCCTGCACCCCAGGCTTTTGATGTGTGCTGTGAGCTGGAGGTAGAGAGGCTTGGTGAAGAGAGGAAGGTATTTAGGATAGAGGAAGAAAGAGATAAGGAAAGAGTGATGGGTAAAAGAGGCGAAGGGAGGAGGGAGGCAGATGCACTTAGGGGTAAATAAGGTGATGAGAGAGGGAGAGCGTGTACATACTCGTGTAAGAGGTAAAAAGCTCAATGTTGTGGCACTTTGGGAGTCTGGTTGTAGCTTAGGTGCAAATAAATTCAAATACCCTCCAGCACAAACCTTTAGAAATATTGAATCTTTTCATAGATGGGAAGGTTTCCTCGGAAAAGTGAGGAAGCATTAAGCAATCAGCATGAGCAGAAGTCAAAACTCAGCTAAAAACAAACAGAAACTGGGGGCTTATTGCATTGTGAGGTAGAAAAGGGTCTCTGAGAAACTACAAAGACCAATTTTCAATCTTGGTAGCTACAGAACAAATTGTAGCTGGAGGGTTGTTTGGATTTGTGAATCTGTCCTGTGCCTGTTGGTTACAGTCTTATGTGTCTGGTTGCAAGGAACATCTCACATCACATCACCTCTGTAAGAAGTCATCAAAGTACCTGTTTCCTGCATCGCCCCCCTCAGGTGAAAGTGATGGTGCGTGTGTGCCCGGTGTCTCAGTCGGATGCGGCGGAGTCCAGCTCCTTCCTCAAAGTGGATCCCAGGAAGAAACAGATCACAATCATGGACCCTTCAGCCAATCAGACACCAAACGCTGCTTTACAGAAGAAGGCAGGAGCCAATCAAGTCCCCCCGAAGATGTTCACATTTGACGCCGCCTTCCCTCCTGATGCTTCACAGGTAAAAGAAAAGATGATCACTTTATAAAGAATAGTGCTTGGATTGATTTTGATATGAGAGCTGATATGACGATATGAGGATGTAAGCTTACATCACTTGTATCCAAAAGAAATCCAAAACTCTGTGTTTGCTCTGTGAAAACATTCTTATCATTTTAGTTTGATGATAAGACAGATACCACCACTCTCCTCTCTGCATGTTAAATATAAATGTTATTAATATGTAGAGGTGCCAAGGCCACCTATAGGACCTCAAATTAGACCAGCAGGATGTATCTCGTGGCTCAACATGAAGACATGAAGTTATATTTACAATCATGTGGCTAAGTAAGGTTTTGAAATGTTTGCTAAAGTTTATAATAAAAGGCTAAATGTGCATGTATATGTTGTTGTTTGTTTACCCTTTTCCATTCTCTCTCTCGCTCTCTTTCTCCCTCTTTGCCTGTTGCTAGGCGGAGGTGTGTGCAGGAACGGTTGCCGAGGTGATTCAGTCGGTGGTGAATGGAGCAGATGGCTGTGTCTTCTGCTTCGGACACTCCAAGCTGGGTAACACACACAAGCCACAAAATCAGCACGTGTGCAGCTTGTGCGCCGTCTTTAGTGTGTATGATTGTTTGTGTGCTCGTGTGTGAGACCATCAGTGTGTCAGTCTTTCACTTGGCTGTCTCTCCGCTGGCCCTCATCTACCAGAGAGAGAACGAAGAGGATTAGTGTCTGCTGATGCTGAAAGCTTTCTCAGCCTGCTCTGTCTGTGTTTCTGTCTTCCGTTCTCTCTCTCTAATCCCTCTGAAGCTGCTTTTTAGAGGAGCTGTCTTAAAAAGGGTCAGGACCTCTCACCACACACTGCAACATGTCTGAACCGGTACACATGCATTGGCACACAGACCCACCACACACATGCACACATGCGCTGACATGTTCTTCAGCCTTGGGTCAACCCCTGTTGTGTTTATCCCTGTGCATGCGAGCAGCGTTATCCGTCTTGGCTTGTGATCTTCATACATCCAGTTGGAGTTTATAATTCCCCTTGAACTGCTGGCAGAGACTTACACTCGCACAGTTCAGCAGGGAACACTTCACTGTTAATGGCTGAGCCATCATTGCATCAAACAGTGATGACGTTCAGGATATAAACAAACATCCAAACCACGATGTTTCTGAGTTGTCCCTTGCCAAATCTGCAGTCACAGTAAACTCATTCATAGATGTGTGATAGTTTTGGTTCATCCCATGAGGCAGAGTTCAGAAATGTACTATAATTTAATTCTTTTTTTAACCAACTTAGCTCTTATTTCAGTCATTTTCATTACGTAAAACGTGGAATTCATTGCAGTAATGGCTGAAAGTAAAAACATGGTGAAGGTCTGGTGGAGGTAGTCAGACAATCAGTTTGTAAACAAGCAACATATTAGACAGATTACTGTAACTAAAGTTCAGCTCGTACATCAGCTCCTCCATTAACTTCAATGTCTGACTAGAGACCTGTATTGTCATTCTCAAGCAGTCTCTCTGGTTGTTTTCGGTTCAATCTCTGCTGTTCACTCCATGCTTGGTACCGTCGTCTTCAAAACGCATTCAACACAAACACACACACAAAAAATTAAAAACAGACACACATAGAACAATATCAATATTCAATATTAATCCTTCATTCAGCCAAAGCTCAGCAGGTTTTATAAAATAGGGTGAGAGTAATAATATGATATATTAAAATAAGACCAAAGTTGTCATGAACCTAGATCTGGATATATTTTAGGCCCCAACACTAGACCGGGATTAGCACCGGCACATTGCTCCGATCAGTACGAGATGGACGTGAAGCCACCACAAGTCTCCGGAGACACAAACACAATCAGCGTGATGTACACAACGGCAGGTTTTCTATCTCACCATGTTTACACATTTTCATTCAATGCCAAATACTGACACATTAAAAAGGCGTCATGTGTCACCGTTCATGACAACGAGTTGTACTGTTTGACACAACTACAACTGGATGAATATGCCCCCGAAACAGACCTCTGATTCCAGCTTTGACACTGCAAGTTCTTTTATTTAGTAAAGAAATCCATCAACAACAGTTTGCTCTTTCGGTCAATTTTACTGTTATATTGATGCTCGGGGGAAGCGCTCACCTCAAGAAAACATCCGGTTTAAATGGCTGCTACTTTAGCAGCAGATGAGATCATTCTTTGTGATATAGCTCACCTAAGGCCATGGATCCTAATGAGGTTGCATTATAAAGGCATTACCTTTTTTCTAATTCAAATGGGGAAAGCAAAGCATGTGCATTTATCCTCAGCTGTGCGGCCCTTGGCTGTAGACACATTCTGCATGTGGGACTCCAATACAGATAAGCCTACACACACACACACACACACACACACACACACACACACACACACACACGCACACGCACCCCTTCAAAATGAGCAAATAAAATAAAATGTGTTTAATAAACAAATAATCAATACATAATACTGAATAAATTAACAGGTATGTAACTGAATCCTCTGGCTTTAAAGCATATCTGATTAATTTTATTATTGGTTATTGGGTGACTGACTCTGAATGGATCATTTCTCATAATGAGTGTGTGTGTGTGTGTGTGTGTGGAAGCTGTGTCATTGGACTCATGATACATTTTAGCATTGTTCTTTCACACTTCTTCACTCCAATCACTTTGTCTCTAACGGCGTCGGCAGCTCTGCTCGATGAGTCCAATTACTGGAAATATACATCAACTACACAAACATGGACACACACACAAAGACATACTCGCTACACTCAATAGCCTGTAGCGTAGCACTACGTTGCTATTAGTCAGTGGAACAGTCGTGTGTCTTGACAGCCTGTGTAAGTCAGAAGAGAAGGAAACAGCCACATATACTCTCACAAAGCTATGTAATTTAAAACTGTCTACTACACACAAGAGAAAAGAAAGATGCAGAAAAGCTCTGAGCTTGTCGTTGTATTACTTTGTGGAGCCATTATGACTGAAGTAGTCCATCTGATTTATTAAATGAAAAGAAACCAAGAAGTAAAGCAGTATAATAAAAGTAAATGAGCCAGAGTTGTGTTTCAGCAAGTTCTCTTAATCCAGTTAATCACCACGTTATGCATTATTGAGCATTTCTTTATAGCATTTTAAGGCTCTGTATAAACCAATCAGGCTGAGTTTATATGCATGATAAATGTGTTTTATACATTTGATATGAACCCTACGGTGGTGATATCTACCTTTTATGACAAAGTACACTAGTTTGGCTGAGTGTTTATTGTTTCAGATCAATTTTTTTTATATATTTTGGACAAATAATGAAATGCATCTTTGTTTTGACAGTACATCTAAACGCTCCAGGAAAAATTGAGGGGAATAATGTAAGATTGCAGCATAGCTGACAACCTCCCCTCCAGCCTGATCTCAGAACAAATCAGACGTGTTTCTCAGCCCTGCATCACAGGAGTCGGCCTTTTGAAATTCTGTCTTTGCATAAGTGTTTGTGCCAGTGGGATTGTTAAGTGTGACATGTGGCTTTGCGTTGGTGTGTGTTTGATCTCCAACTTGAGCAGGTCTCTGTGTGTGTGTGTGTGTGTGTGTGTGTGTGTGCTTGTTCAGAGGGGAACAGTCATTATTTTGAAATACGAAATAAGATCTGGATGGTCTCTGTGTGCCTGCATGCTCAAACGTACACTTCATACACACTATTCATCTGTTCATACAAATAAAAATCTTTTGGTGGCTTATGTTTCTATATGTCTGTCTGTCCGCAGGTAAATCCTACACAATGATTGGCCGTGATGACTCTCTTCAGACTCTGGGTATCATACCTTGTGCCATTTCCTGGTTGTTTAAACTCATCAATGAGAGAAAGGAAAAAACAGGCGCCCGCTTCTCTGTCCGTGTGTCAGCAGTTGAGGTCAGTGCTGTCTGATGAGACGCGAGCAGTCCAAATGATGAAGAAAGCCGACCAGTCACAGTTTCTTTTCTAACAAGTAGTGGAGTAGTAGGAGTACTGCAACCAGTGTTGTGTTATCAGACCATCGGTTCATATATAGTTTGTGTGTGTGTAGGTTTGGGGAAAAGAGGAGAACCTTAAAGACTTGCTGTCTGAGGTGGCTACAGGCAGCTTACAGGATGGACAGTCACCTGGAGTGTATCTGTGTGAGGACCCCATCTGTGGCATGCAGGTACAGACACACACATACACACACACACACACACACACACACACACACATTGTGTATGAACAACCTCAGGGCTTTTGTCAATGTTTTACCTTTGTCTTTTTAGCTGCAGGCAGTTGTCTTAGCTACTGAGGGATGTAGCATCTGTACACACACACACACACACACACACACACACATACACACAGAAACTGGAATAGCTGATGCAGTATAAGAGATAAAAAGTTTAGTATTCAGTAATAAAAACATGCATCGCACTGCTATTTGAGACTTAATTAGTATTTACTGTTTGCTGAACCAGAAGGCACAATGTTAAATCAAATTACTATCCTCATTTTAAGGTACCGACCTTCAATATAGGGGAGTAACTACTTAGCAGTCAGTGGTCTGTGTGTGTGTGTGTGTGTGTGTGAGACTGGGGCTGCAGTTATATGTTTATAGGATTACAGCGTATGATACAAGCACATCTATGTAATCCCTAACTAATCTGGCATAATCTCATCAGTAATGATAGCCTGCACAACTCACAGTCACATAATACTATACATTATCACGCACACACCTCCACTGCCTCGCTCTTTTTTTGTCACTCTTTCTTGAATACCTTCAGGAACGTCAGAATGTAAACCCCAGATTACATGAGGAGCTACTCTCCCTCCTGTCTGACTCTGACTCTGTGCCACTTCTTCTATTAAAGTGCACCAATCATGTATTTTTTATTGTTTGTTTGTTTGTCTTCCCGACAAATTTCCCAGCTTCAGAACCAGTCTGAACTGCGCGCTCCGACCCCAGAGAAGGCAGCCTGGTTTTTGGACGCAGCCATAGCAGCTCGCCACAGCAGCCAACGACCCAACACCACCGAAGAAGAGCACAGGAACTCACACATGCTGTTTACGTTACACATATACCAGTATCGTATGGAAAAAACAGGAAAAGGAGGGAGTAAGTGCTGTTTATTTCAACGCTGTTATTACTGCCACTCTTTTTAATGTTGCTGCCTTTTCTCATGTAATTATCAACAATAATATTTAACAACAGTAATTGCCACTCTGATGCTCCTCTTGCTGCAGACTATTAGCCCTGTTTTTGTCATAATGCATACTGCCTGTTGTGATTTCCCCCCCCGTTAATCCAAGCAGGATCAAGACAGATACAAACATGCTGCTGCTATTAATATATTATATATTCACCACATGTCGGGCAAAGGAAAGAGGATAAACAATAATGATAGACAGGTTAATCTATTCAGCTGCAGTTTCTTGGTAAACAGGGATCTTAAGCATCAGAATTCTTGACAGAGTTGACAGAGTTGCAGTAATATCAATCTGTATGATACCTTTATAGATTCAGTGTTCATTCATTCAGTCATGTCCATATAAATAAGTACGGGAGGATGTAGTAGTGTGCCCTTCTTTGTGTTTGACAAAAAGCGACTGTGGCAGATGTGTGCCCAAAATATCATTGATAATAATTTGTTTCAGTCTCTGAATCCTGCGTGAGAGAGAGTAGGTTGTTAGTACGAGATAAATTAATAGGCAGAGATATCAGATGCAGTTAATGGGGATTTTAAAGTACATAGACAAATTCTAAGATGTTGTGGCTGCTAAAAGACTTCCCACTATGTTAACCTTTAGATGTTCCTAGTAGGTGACTATAAAATTCATAAAAACAGCTTGATATGGTTGCTAATGTTGGCACATATTCCTGTGATTCCTGTGACATTACTCTGATGTCTATATAGATGGCTACAGTAAAAATTTGGATGTGTTTACTTATGGAGATTAATTAATTGTCTGAACTGATAACAGATTGTTGACTCGCCAAATCACAGTCTGTTACAGTCGGTCGTGTCAGTCAGTCTCTGTCTTGAAGAATTGTTAAAAATGACACGGGGCTGTTACGGTAAATTCATCTTTCAGAGAGATCACAACAAGCATTCATCAGTGTGGCTTTTTACTTACCTCCCCAACATCTTCTGTGTTTCCCCATCCGTTCTCCTCATATGTTTTCCACCAATAGTGTCTGGAGGTCGCAGTCGTCTGCACTTGCTGGACCTAGGCAGCTGCGATGTCAAAGTACTTGGGGGAGGAGGAGGTGGAAAGAGCAGGGAGGGCCCCTCACCCAGCTCAGCACCTTTATGCCTTTCTTTATCTGCCCTCGGCAACGTGATCCTGGCCCTGGTCAATGGAAGCAAACACATCCCGTACAAGTAAGCTGGTGACTGCAGATGTATGTGTGTTTGTTGGAGGAGAGGATAGAAGAAAAAAAAAAAACAAAAACAGAAGGGGCGAGCGCAAAGATGTTTTGAATGAAATTAGAAAGAGAAATTGTTGAAGAATAGAAAATGAGAGGTCCACTTTGGCAGAAGAAGTGTAGAGAGGAGTGACAGGTAGGTTGAGGACGATGGCATGATGTTTGGGAGCATGGAGAGAAGAGGGGAAAAAAGCAGCCGTCAGATGTCTTAAGTTGCTTTAGCTTTTGGGGACTTAATGTTGTAAACAACAACAGCTGCTGTTACATATTCATCACATTCATTTTGCTGGTTAACTGACTGGCAACAAGAGCAAAGAGAGGGAGGGAGAGAGAGAGCGAGAAGAGAAAGAAAACAAACTGGCAGAGTTAAACGTTAAAGCTGGTACGAATTTAAAACAATAATGTCATGGTTAAAAAAAAAAAAGATTATTATTGCTGTCTTGTATGGCCATGCAGCATGAACAGTATACTAACCAAACTTGAAATGTCCACATTCAGCTTTCCCTTCATTTAATTCCTCTTTTCTTTCCTCCTTCCTCTTTGCTCTGCTACTCTCCTTAAGGCTGCGTAGCTCTGTGATCCTTACTGGGTTAATTTAATCAGGAGCTTTTGCATTTACATTCCAAAACAACCTGCAACCCTACACCGAAGCTGTAAGCAAAGTTATTCTGAGTCCGGATTGGCACTGGTGACTCACACTGTTGTCAAACAGCGAGGGGATTTGGTCAGGTTTTATAAAGGATGCTTCAGTACATCCAAAAACCGAGTGCGGGTCTGTAACGTTCAGACACTGCAGAATTCCAATTCACTGAGCAGAATTGTGTTAAAATCCAGCTACAGTCCACGAACTCCGCTCCAGTCATCTTAACAAAGTTAAATGAGGAGTTTTCCCTCCCAGCGCTTCACTACTTTCAGAACAGGGTCTCATCCTGTCCTCATCCCAGTCCCGCTCCAGTACTGTTGCTGGGTAAACGTCCCATCGGTCGACTGTTGGACCCCGTTGTGTAGCTGCAGCCTCCAAAGCAGACAAATGGTTGTATGTCACTGCAAAATCAACACTGTGGCTCTTTCAAGAGAGAGTCTGAGGCCTTACTGCCATCAGTGTAGCAGATCCCATGTTTGTGTAGAATCAAGTGTTCAACACAGATTGACTCGACATCAACCGTCCTCCTCAAGGACTCCACAGCTTCGTGTCAAGAACTGACCACTTCCCATCTGGTTTGCCACTTCTCCCTCCATAAATGTTTTTCAGCACTTCGAAGTCTTGATTTATTGGTCCAGCCTACTTAGTATTACTCCTTAGTATTAGCTTCCGTAATGATGGTGATCTAGGATTTTAGAAGCTGCATTCATTATAGGCTACTTTTAATAAAGAGCATCATGTTACCTTCAGTGGTCCAGCTCGGTAGAACCACTGTAATAAATCTCACACAGGCTGAAGTACAGGGCCTAATCCAACATCCTCAGCGCTGGAATTTACATGCAAATGAATAGTTCATGAGTCATGAATTTACTTACCTTATTCTCAGGGAGAGACACTGCATGATAGAGATAGATAGAGAGAGGAGTATGAGCTGAAGCCTGAGGCGTCAAACTGAGAAACAGGAAGAGACAAAAGGGGGAAAGAAGAGAGCATCAATGAGAAAGAGGAGGTCAAGATAGAAGTGTGCACATGCTTATGTGTGTTTGTGTGCATGTGAGCGTACACATATGTGTGTGAGACGTGCCTGCTGGCTGTGGTTTTAGAAAAAGGGGACAGCAGCATGAGGTATTGGGCCACAGAGGAGCTGTGCTCACTGTCAGCCTGCAGGCTTCAGCACAGACACACACACATATGACTATGAATGATTGCAGTAGCCCACCCAAGAGAAAGTCTTTTCTTAAACACACAGCCTACTTTTACTCTCCCGTCTGCTGATATAGTCTCTCTGGGAGATAGATCATCTCCCAATATTAGACTGCATAACATCTTTTGAGACTTTATAGGCTGTATTCTGAAATAGCGGTCTTTTTTTTTTTTTTTGTTTTTCTGAGATTACTCAATAGACATAATCAATAGTTAGCATTAAATATTCATATATATGAATATATTTGTTTCTTTGGCTTAGTGTTCATTGTAAGATAGACTGTCGCCGTAGTCCTCTTCATGTCTTCTGACCGAACAAGCTGTTATTAATCCTTTCATCAAAGGCTACACATGTTTGAAAATCCATAAAATTTGTCGCATGTTCGAGTAACTGTGTGCATTTCCAACCTGTGTGTAGCGCTAACATCTCAGTGTATGTGCGTTACCAGGGACAGCAAGCTGACCATGTTGCTAAGGGAGTCGCTAGGCAACATGAACTGCCGGACCACCATGATTGCTCACATCTCTGCCTCACCCAGAGATTTCTCAGAGACCCTTTCTACCATCCAGATTGCTTCCCGCGTCCTCCGCATGAAAAAGAAGAAAACTAAAGTCACCGTGGTGAGTCTTCATCAGACCATGACGCCACATTAGAATTGGGAGATAATCTTTTTCAGCATCTCATGAAAATTAAACTTTATGTACGTTAAGTTCAAGATGAACACAGCTTCAGTTACTAGCAATGTACCATAGACACGCAACTCACTTATTCAGCTTTTAATTGGTGTCCGTGTCACAGTAAAGTCATGTTTTCATCTTTGTGCTGACCTGAACTTAAGGCACCACACATTTTTGATATCCTTGCCCTTTTTCCATCAAAACCACATGAGACCAAAGCTCCTGACACCTTCTTACACCTCACATGCTCACTTATTTCAAAACAGAAAAAGAAAAGAGCATCAACTGAAAGCTCCAGGCCTCTAAAAATAAAATAAAAAAAAAAACAAAAAACTGGCGTCACAAAAAAATCTAAAGGTAGCAGTCTGGGACTGAGATGAAAATAATTAAAGTGGGTCACATGGGCAGGGTGTCTGTTGGTCAGGATGGATGTCATTCTGTTTTCTCCCTTCTCTATCTTTCCCATCTCACTCCAGAGTGAACTGTCAATTAAACGCTCTCCAGATCTAAAAAGGGAATATTTTCTCTCTCACCACGCTACTCTGTCTTCATTTCTCCTGTCCTCCAATCTCTCTGCAGCAATACACCTCCAGCTCCTCTGGAGGAGAGAGCTCTTGCGAAGAGGGCCGCATGCGTCGGCCGACCCATCTGCGTCCTTTCCATCACCGAGGTGACACCGACTCTGACCTCCCATTGCTGCGGCTGTCCAGCGACCCCGACGAATATTCAAGCAGCGAGCAGTCATGTGACACGGTGATCTATGTGGGTCCGAATGGTGCTGCGGTGTCAGACAGGGAGCTGACAGACAATGAAGGACCACCAGAATTTGTGCCAATTATACCTGTTCTGCTTCGAGGAAAAACGTCAGAGCAGCATCAAACACAAAGCCAAGGCCAAACAGCAGGAGCTCAGAACAAGGTAATATTCAAATATTTAAAACCCACAGACCTGTAATGTTCAGAAAGAAATGTGTTATTTACCTTTGCTCTGACAGGTGCAGCCTCTGCCAGATGTCCAGCCGAGTGGCCCCACTCAGCCTCTGCCCCAACCCTCGCAATCACTTCTTGGGCAGCCATTAGCCCCCGTCCCAGAGGAAGGAGCCGAATGCCTGAAGTGCAACACGTTTGCTGAGCTGCAGGAGAGACTGGACTGCATTGATGGCAGTGAAGAGGTAATCAAAGTTTTCTGTTCCTTATCTATTCAGGAAAAAACTAATTATTTGACAATGCAAAAACATTGCTCAGTTTAGAAGGGATCATCACTTGATTGTATATTGAATGCGTGAAAGTTGAACACTAAAATCAAATGCAAATGTTTCTGTATCTATCCTCTTTTTCATTTAAAAGCTCTTTGTGTTGTTATTTTCCGTGCATTTCCAGAAGTGCGTGCTCTCAGTTGTCTGAAGAAGTCAGAATGAACTATTTTAAAATGGTATTCCAGAACAAAGTCTTTCCATTCCTCATTATGACTCTTTGTTCAGGTGGCAAAGTTTCCTTTTGAAGAGGTTCCAGTGAGCAAACAAGCTGCCAAACAGGAGCCATGTCCATCTTCAACCATCCCAACTTCCATTTCTGCTGCTGTGTTGGATACAGAAACCAAATCAGGTATAAGCTTTGATTAATTAAATGAATATGTTACCACAAATGAAGTTGTCACTAAACATCAAATCAACCACATATCCCTTGTTGTTGTTTTTTTTTTTAAACCATTCTTGTAACTCGCCTTTTGTAACTCCCATTATTTTCAACATCTCCAGGCTCAGCATGTGTCGCAGGAGATGCTGCACTGCTCTCCTCCACAGCAGTAGCCTTGAGGAAGAGGACAAATGATCAGCAGCTGCAGGAGATCAAGGAGGTGGTGGAGGAGGCAGAGCTGGCACAGACCATGATCCACAGCCTCGCTCAGACGTCCGGCTCCTCCATCGTTACCAGCACCAGGAGTGTAACAGGAAGCAGCAGCATCACCTCCAACCCCCTGAACAGAATCAAGGGCTCTCAACTACAAGACAGGTGAGGACAGGTGGTGCTCTAGGCCCAAAACACTTCTGAGTAGATACTTCCTGAAAATGTTGGTCCGATTGTGACACTGCTAGTTTTGAAAATATCGTGTTATCTCCATTAAAGCCGTGAGAGCTTGAATTTTGGCAGCAACGCTGATGCTAAGACACGTCCGCTTGGATCACCACGCCTCGGCATCGCCAGCCTGACCAAAACCTCAGACTACAGGTGGCCTACAAATGTATACTGTATGAACGTTGACTGTGGTTGTCTTCTTTTATTTTATTTTATTTTTTTTGAATATATACTGCTAAATCAAACCATGACCAGCTAAGACGGAGTTTGGTTGGCCCCATAATGTCTGATTCTTGTCCTCGTCAGGCCTCCGTCCTCCCCATCGCAGCGGTGTAAAGTCTACACGCAAAAGGGTGTGATGCCAGCGACTCCCCCTCCATCCTCACACACTCTGGCTCAGGACGGTCAGGCTACAGATGCCTTGACCTCAGACAGTATGCATCCTTCTGCATTTTTATACTCTTTGAAACTTTGAAATACATATTTTGTACTTATGGTGACCAAAACTCAATGTTTTTAAAAGTTTGCCCACTTTGATAAATATATTTCAGTTTAAAGATCATCTAAATTATGTTTTTAGTCGAAGTCTATTCACAAAGTAACCATTTTTGACATGCTTTTTATATTGTTTGATATTTTTCTGGATATCTTTCAGTGAGTGTGACTTTAATAGCAGAGACAGTGTTAGTTTGTAATAACACATAACTAGATATATTATTATATATGCATATTTTAACTTGATGTATTTATTCTATAGATAGAAATTAATCTATATAGGGACCAATTTAACTTTTTTTTAACAGATTGAGTTTCTGCACTTAATGATATTGCTGTTTTATAAGAACAGTTGACGAGGTGCCGACATAAGCAGTCAAAGTAATATCTAATAGTCACACGCTGAATCATTTGAGCACAAAACAATTATCTAAACAATAGCCGGTTACATTAGGGACTGATTTCAGCTCTAAATGTACTTGTGCATCAGGGGGTGCACGTACTGGGAAGACAAACTTAATTACACCACCAAAGCTGTTGTTCTGATTCTGCAGACAGTTTGGCTGCAGACAGCGGCCGTTCTTCTACGGAGTCCCTGCTGTCGAGGACTTCTCCTGTGGGCATGAGCCCACAAGTCCGAGAGCCAACTCCATCTCTCTCTGCCAGCCTGGGCTCAGCGGAAACACTCTGTGATGATGATGTCCCTCCGATACCCATGGACGCCCACAAGTATGGTGAGTTGCAGTATGACATAGCTATTTTTACACAAGAGGTATAATGTAGTGGTGGTCAGATGTAAACCCTTAAAACTGTGAAAACATGATCTACAAATCAATTGTCTCTGGCCTCCACCTAAAGCCTCCGGACTGGCAGTGTCTGTTGGGCCTCTGTCTCTTGGGGACAATGAACTGGTGTACACCATGGCTTCTGGGTGTGGGGAGGAGGCTGCGGAGATCATGCAGACTCAAGGCCTGATTTGCCGTCCGACAAGCATCATCAGCTTCAATAGTGAATGTGGCGGCATCGCTGCCCTTGCTTCAGACGCCCAGAACATCAGTGTGGTTACTGGTACTGCTGAGGATGGGGCGGCACCAGTACCAGTACCAGCTCTGGCTGTAACCACAGGAGTTACAGAGGTTGTTGCAATGGCAGAGGTTAGTGCGACTGACTCTGTTTTGAAATTAAAGCAATTCATTTGGTCTCTGTTGACACGGACAGACTCAACAATTAAGGCAGATGTGATATATTTAAAACAAGCAGTCCCATCTTACATTACTACCATTCATGTTTTTTCCTTATCAAGATGACCATCAGATTGTATTGTTTCCTGTTGCAGGTGGCAATGGCCAAGCTGCGGACAGAAGGTGAAGCCTTAGCCAC
Source organism: Echeneis naucrates (assembly GCF_900963305.1). NCBI lineage: Eukaryota > Metazoa > Chordata > Actinopteri > Carangiformes > Echeneidae > Echeneis > Echeneis naucrates. The sequence continues at coordinate 21,215,148 of NC_042513.1, read as the reverse complement.
AGTGATGTCTAACTGTGGTTCACCCATCTCCTCCTGGATGAGTGATCTGAGCATGGGCAGTGAAGCTGACCAGTCTCTCCACAGTTTCAGCCAGTCACAGAGCCAGCGAGGGGAGGCCCTCGCTGATCCTGATCCTAACCAGACCTTTGGAATTGAGGGCCAGAGCAGTTATGAAACCAGTGGCTACCTACGAAGAGCAAGTCTGGAAGGAGAGGTAGTGCTGCAAGAGAATGGGAGTGAGAAAGGGACTCCAACCAAAGACAGGCTGAGGAAACTGCCTCCTTCCATGGCTAAAACTAACATTCAAATTCTGGCAGGACCAGGTAACCTCTCCCCTTTCAAGACCACAATAAGCGTTCACACATGTGTGGCTGTCAAACCCATCCAGGAACCATCCAGCCTCTCCTCACCTACCAAGACCAGCTTAATGAAAGACATGGGGAAGTTTAATGCACCACTTCTAGCGTCTATTTCCAGTGAGATGAGCTTTGAAGATCCCTGGTTGAAACGGGGCATGGAGGACGGCAGGTCCAGAGAGCGTCCGTGTGAAGCAAAGCCAGAGAAAAGGGAGGTAGAGTCTTTAAAGGGTCAGTCCGGAGCCGGGACCGGAGACCACCGGAGCTTTGGCAGAGATGGTAAGATGCAAAATCAAAATGATAGACTTGTATGACTTGTTTGAAATCCTCAAATTAAATGAGGTGTATTTTTTTACTCTCACCAGGTGTGGATCACGGTAGCTCTAGTTCAGGTGGTGATGTTGTGTCCTCTCCAGATTCTTTCAAGAGAGTGGTGGATGGTTGTGAGATGGTTACCGTTGTTGCACAGGGGGAGTGCCTGACAAGTATGTACAGCCCAGATATCCACCGTACTGCCAGCCTCCCTCGTGGCTGGCATCGACTCAACCGCCATGATGGCTTAGATAACGGGATCGAGTACCACAATCTTGGTGTCACCACTTCAACTCCTTGCAGTCCCCGGGCTACACTTGACCGCCGGGGATCAACTGGAAAACAAGGCTTTTTCTCCCACAAGAAGGGGGGGATCCCGCCTTTGCCACCAGTACGAAAGTCCAGCCTCGACCAGCGTAACAGGGCAGCGAGCCCTCTCCATCAGACTAATCACGGAGTCTCACTGACTGGCAGCTCAGCTGATGATGCAGGGATATCTGGATGTGTCACCAGACAACGAGGCTCCAGCATTGACAGCAGTAGACTTTTCAGCGCCAAGTTGGAGCAGCTTGCAAACCGAACCAACTCTCTGGGCCGGGTGCACGGCTCTCACAGCGGTTCCCACCACTACGACTGCTTCTCCCTGGAGAGAGGTGAAAGCCTGAGAGGGGGAGGAGGAATTAGGGGGGACAGCACCATGCCTCGCACAGGACGCAGTCTCACACGTGCTGGATCAGTATCTTCTCCTACTGCAAACCTGTCCAGCCCCAGTTTCAGTGGCAGTCCTGGATCGAGCAGTGCTCCACAGTCACCAGCCAAAACCAGTGGGCAGTCAAAGATCTCAGCTGTCAGTAAACTGCTAATGACCAGCAGTCCCAAAGCCAGAAGTCTGTCTGCCTCCAGCACCAAGACTCTGAGCTTCTCCACCAAGTCTTTAAGCCAAACTACCAGCCGCAGCTCCAGCCTTCCTCCTAACGGAAAAGTATGAATGCTTTTTATCGTGAATTAACAAACCATCCATCACACTATCCTATTCCAATACAACGTTCTCATCCCTCATTAAATCATTTGTGATGTCAGTAGCCTCAAGCAAATCAAGCAGCCAGTGAGCTCGTGTACCTTTGTCGTGTGTCTGTTTCCTCAGCCCCAGAACTCAGTCCAAAGCTCGCTGCAGCAGCAGGGCTCTTCCCCTGGATCCTGGTCCACCCAGTCTCTGAGCCGCAGTCGAGGGGGAAGTCTCTCAGCCAAGCTGCCTCTCCGGGCTGTCAACGGTCGGATCTCAGAGCTCCTTCAGGGAAGTGCAGGCTCCCGTTCCCGGGGTCATGCCCAGGGAGGAGGCACAGATCCCGGGGAGGAAAGAGGAGTTGGCGGGGCAAGGTTAGTCTTCACTTTTCTGGTGTAAAATAGCAATTCATACATGCAGGTGACAACTTGTAGCTTTGACATGACAATAACTCAGTTCTATACCATTTGATATTGATAATATAATGTAAATAACCCTTTTATGGTTAAAATGAACTTTATTGCTCAGTGGAGGGGGAGCTGCAGCAGGAGGAGGCGGTTGCGGTGGAGGCGGCCTTGGTGAGGAGAGAGCAGCAGTGGTCCAAACACTGCCCTCTCCTTACAGCAAAATCACAGCCCCCAGAAAACCACACCGATGCAGCAGCGGCCATGCCAGCGACAACAGGTTCCAATTCAATGAGAAATGCAAAGCTTTAAATTCAAACACAATATCTTGGGTGCTTCTTTAAGAAAAACGTCATCATTTACCTTGTTTTTGACTCTTAACAGCAGTGTACTGAGCGGCGAACTGCCCCCAGCCATGGGGAAGACAGCCTTGTTTTACCACAGCGGAGGCAGCAGTGGCTATGAGAGCATGCTGAGGGACAGCAGCGAGAACACAGGAAGTACCTCCTCCGCTCAGGACTCCCTCAGTGAACACAGCACAGCCACCACCTCCTCCAGGCGGAGCTCCAAGAGCAGCAAGAAGAGCAGGAGCAACACAGGTTAAGACACTTTTCAGTCTTCTGCAAAAAGAACAGAAGGTCAAAATTTCAAATCATTTCTGAAATAATAATATTTGAATGAACTCGCGAATAAATGGACAAAACTCACGCACCAAATGGAAAGAGAAGAATTTGCAGAGAACTCTTTTTTGTACACTTCTACCACCCACGCTCGGCACTTGACCATGACAAACTATAATCAAAACACTTTCTCAGCTTTGAGAAATAACCAACCACTACTTGTTGATAGCAAGATAACAAAAGAGACTGCTATCAAGAAATATCATCTGTAAGGCACAACGAGAAAGCAAAGGGCAGGTAAGGCTGAAGTGAAGAAAGCTGCAGTTGCAGAACGAGCCAGCCAGGAAAGGTGACCCTGACCACCCATCTGTGAAATGGTAAAGGGAATCTGCTGGTGTAGGCCGTAATGAATATATATTCACCAGAACACCACACAGACAGAGTGCTAATGGGTAACCACAAGGATGGGCATGTGCATAATCTAAGATTGGAGGGAGGCAGCTCTTCCTGGTGTGCTTGTGATTATTGATTTGAATCTGAAAAGGCCCTCCATCCATCCGTGTAAAATGTAACTTCACCTCCTGCCATGAAGCAGAAAGTCTAGATTTACTCTCATTTTACTTGAACTGCAGCTGATCCTGTGCTTCGAAAGAACATTCAGTCCCAAAGACCTATGGCCTATGTTTGTCCTACACCGAGGTGAAGGCAGGTTTGGAGGCTGTGTCTGTGTTAGATAGACAATAATGCAGTTCCAAATCCAGGGAAATAATATAAATGGCAAGAAGAGATGAGGAGGGAAGTGCCACAGGCTCAAACAGTATGTGAAGATGTAATGTAAAAGTTTGTTAAATCTCCAGCTGAGTCTCTCTTTGTGTTTGATTTCCTTTGGACTGGAGTTAACTAGCCCTGACTCTATTTTTCAAGCTAGTCTTTTCTTATTCATCTGTTCCTCTCACATTTCTGTCCCCCAGCACCTTCTCCTCCCTGCAGACCCTCATTCTTTCTCTGTCTGCACCGTGTAATGAAATACAAATGTCTGTGCTTGACCCCTCAGTGCTGCATTGGGACTAAACTACAGCTGCAACCTTATTAAAATCACCACTCTCCCCTCTATCACACACCTTATCTTTCACCTCCCTCTGAATCTAATAACTCAAAATCCAACATGGCAGGCAATTTCCATGCAAAGAGAATGTGTGTTCATCCTGGAGAAGTGGGCAGATTAGAGACTGACCTGCCGCTCTTATCAATGAGCTTCATGAAGGGACTAAACTTTAAAAAAAAAAAAAAAATCTTGATTCACTCTTATCGGTTTCGCCTTCTTTCTGCTTTCAGCCGCGCAGTGCTGCTCTTTTGTTCCCTCCTTTCAGCCTCCCACACATTATCTGTTTCCTCAACAGAATCAGGGAAATCAGAAAGGCCATGATATAAAAGAAGCGTATTATTGATCAAAAGCAAATTGTCAAGCCTCTCGATTTCAGACACTTGACATACATTCGAAAAGGAAGGAACGTTGAATAGTTTCAACTGCGATGCAGTTTTTCCTTTTCTCTCTGTTAGATGAGGTGAAATATAACACTCTCCTGTCTGTTAATTGAAATGAATGCTGCAGCTAGTAGATATTAGCTTAGCTTAGCATTAAACTGGAAACAGAGAGAGACAGCTGAGCAGGCTGTCTTTAGCAGCACTCTCGCGTTACATCATATTTATCTTTAGTTAATCCTTCGAAGAATAGAAACTGTGGACTTCCTGGTGAAAGGAGCGCTACGTCATTTCTGATCAGTGGTGGTGCTGTTTGACTGAGTGTCACCTACCTCGGTGTGTTTAGCTCGGTGATGTAAAGCTAAAAGTTAGTTCAGCATTTCGTTTTCACTAATTTAAGTAAAGGCGATTCCTTAGCTCTGCTAATTTAGCTTAGCAATTAGCAATGGCCTGTCGCTCTCTTATTCTCTCAGAATAGAATAGACCCACCGTCTTTTGAAACTATGTCTAAGTAGATCTATTGAACCAAAAATGAACAGGAGAGGAGCTAAAAACTTGGATTTAAATATAATAATAGCGGTGATAGAAACGTCCCAGGTTTCTCTTCAGTACTGTAGCCAGGCTGACAGAAAGTCTTAGCTTGGTAGAAACATTGATTCCTTTAGCTCTTGGTAGCAATTATTTCATTTTTGATGAGTAAAATCTTCTAAGCCATCAACTTGTCTTTTAGACCTGATACTTAGCAGGCTATTTAAAGAGGTTATTCCACTAATTAACATGTACATTCTCGATGTGATCACAGTGGGTTTATCTCTTGGATATGAACCACAGCCTTTCAAGATTGCTGTTATTAAACCTCTCCTCAAAAGATCTAATCTCGATCCAGATGTTTTGGCTAATTACAGACCAATATCCAACCTCCCTTTCATTTCCAAAATTCTTGAAAAAGCAGTGACAAGCCAATTATGTGCGCATCTGCATAGAAATGGTTTGTTTGAAGGGTTTCAGTCAGGTTTTAGAGTTCATCATAGCACAGAAACAGCACTGGTCAAAGGTACCAACAACATACTAATGGCTTCAGACAACCGATTGGCCTCCACACTCGCCTTGTTAGATCTCAGTGCTGCTTCTGACACCATTGACAATAATATTCTATTACAAAGGTGGAAAGATGAAGTTGGGATCAAAGGAGCTGCGCTGAGCTGGTTCAAATCATATTTATCAGACAGATATCACTTCAATCTCTCCCTCTCTCAACCCAACCAGTCGAGGCAGATGGCCGACCCCCTGAGCCTGGTTCTGCCCGAGGTTTCTGCCTCACCAAGCGCTTGCTCTTGGAAAGATACTGTATGTCGGGTCTCTTTAACAACTCTAGACCTGCTCTACGCGTACAGTGCCTTGATGTAACTTTGTTATGATTTGGCGCTGTATAAATAAATCTGATTTGATTTCAAATGTAAAAATGCCAATTTGTCGTTATACAAGTGTGTACGTGCCAGCGTTGTCTTGGCTGGGCAGTTACTTTGTGGAGTCTTGTTGCTGTGAAATATTTAGGCAGCCTTTTATCTTCTGTTATTATACAATCAATGGCTGACCGCAAAACTCTCTGAATAATAAATATACTCCAAAAAATCCAAAACTTAACTTTTAAGGTGTAGGTAGAGAGCGCATCAATGCTAAAGCAGCTTCATGGTATTATTATTTGTACTTTCAGGACTCCAGCGTCGTCGTCTGATCCCAGCACTGACCTTGGACTCTTCATCATCCTCCTCCCCTTCTCACCGCTCATCCAAGCAGGCCATCACTTCTTCCTCTTCCTCCTCCTCTAGCCCAGGTGCATGCTGGGTTGACGGCCCACTGGGGCCTCCAGCTTCCTCAAATCACCGGGGCCCAACAGGGACGACAGAAACATTTGAAATCAAAGTATACGAGATAGATGATGTTGAACGCCTACAGAAGAGGAGAGACAAAGGGAGCAAGGTGAGCGGGAACAGAAAGCAGCATGTGATGATGTACCGTATTATGGTAGACTGAAAGAGAGTGAAAAACAAAAGAGAAAGACTTCAAGAAGGAGAGAAAACGAGACTTGATGCCATTTAAAATGGATGAAACTGCTGCTTCAGAAGAACACGAGGAGGAAGCTGGAGGAAAAAAGAAAGATTTAACTGCTGTATGTGTCAGTGAAATGGGAGAGAAACCAACACGTTTAAAAAAGACAACAGTAAGGATTTTCACAAAATGAATGAATAAACATTAGCACTGCGCTCTGTGCGAACAGTGAGGAGAGTTAATACAGATATACTCTACTTCTTTCTGTGTTCTTCTTAATTCCTAAGACGGAGCAGAAAAAAAGAGTGAAATTGTTGCAAATTAATTCATAGTTCAGCTTTTCCGGGTTCTCACTGTAAAATCTTTGAGTACACAGAAGAGGAGGGAGGTTTGTGGGAGAGAGTGCAGGAGAAAAGCACGGGATATAGATTTTCCTCACAGCAGCCCTAAGAAGCCACTTAACCCCCGACCGCTTCAGCGGAGCTGCTCAGTGTCCAAACGTCCTCAGCTGCGGTCACAATGAGCTGACTGCTGAAGGTGCAACTGGTTAGCAGGCTGCTGCTGAAAGGAGGGCACATGTGTTTCACAACGCACCCCTCTGGATAAATAAAGCTGAGTAAAATCCATATCTGCCTGTGTGTCCTCTCTCTGTGCATCAGGAGGTGGTGTATGTCAGCGCCAAGCTCCGTCTGTTGGAGCACCGCCAGCAGCGAATCAGTGAAGTCAGAGCCAAGTACCAGTGTCTGAAGAAAGAGCTGGAACAAACCAAACAGTATCTGATGCTGGAGCCACACAAATGGACAACAGAGTGTAAGTCTGGAATGAATGTGTCAGGATCTGCCATAGTGGGCCTTCTTTCAACAGGAATAAAACTATTTTTCATGAGAAAGTAAAACTTTTATATATTAACCATAATATATATTTGCCAATATTCAGTCATAAGTATTTATAGCAGTAGGATGCTTTTTTACTTGTGAATAATAATAAAAATATAGAATAACATCCACTTTATCTGCTAAATTGATGAATTACTGTATAAAACAGTAAATGTTGACCTCTTGTTGCTGTGTCCATCGTCCAGTTGAACTTCAGCAGGTCTATGAAGTGGACTCACTCGAGTATTTGGAAGCTCTGGAGACGGTGACGGACAAACTGGAGAGCAGAGTTAACTTCTGCAAAGCCCATCTGATGATGATCACCTGCTTTGACGTGTCCTCAAGACATCGGTAGACAGAGGGAGAGAAGGAAGGCAGGAGGACAAAGAGGTAGAAACACACCTGGACGCTGTTAGATGTTCATAATCAAATTTACACAACATCCTCTGATTAAATGCATCTCAATGGACGACTGGACAGATGGACTAGACAGGGATGAACTGTCCATTTTGATTCATGATGTGAGTCATCCTTATGTCTTCAGATGTATGTTGGCAGAAAGGCAGATGGATGAGGAGAAAGAGGGATAAAAAAAAAAATGGAAATATCCAATTGGCCTACAAACTGATGAGCTTGGAGAATTTCACGTTGGGGCTCGTTAACAACCTCAGAAACCGTCACAGTATCTCATGGACAGGCTACTTTGATCAGATTGATATGAGAAATGGTTCTGAGTCTGAAAAAAAAAACGAAACAAAACAAACGTGTTTAAGTGACCATATTTTCCCAGATAACTACACGGCGAGGAAAGGACAAGGTACAAAACCGTCTTTAACAGAGGAAGATGAAGGAGAGGTGAAGGAGAGGAAAAGAAAGGTTTCTCATCGGCCATCGTTTTGGAAGAGCACTTTTTAGGGGACACACACAGTTGAGAGCCTATGACTGTAAATATAGTGCTAAATACAGAATGGCTGCTGTTGTGCAGCTGATAAAAGAGAGTGACCTAGAGAACGTGGGACAAAGAAAATGATTTAGATAAGTGCCTTGTGAACATTTCAACAATACTGAGACCAATTCTCCTTCTCTCTGATTATGTGTACATGCAGTAAGTATGGTGCTAGCATAGACAAAAGAAAAAACAAGCAAACAAAAAAATTAAATAAATAATACACTCACAGAAAAGATCAGTGTCCGTGGAAAATCTTTGAATTTATAGCCATTTCTAAATGTGACGTTTTACTGTGGGTCAGTGCTTCACTCTATTATAAGCAAACTAACACTGTATGTCTGAATTGTATTTGTTAAACTGATGAGGCTAAATTAAACAGTTTGGAAAAATCCCAAAAGAGTTAAAAGAATAAAGAAGAATTGTTGCAAGGACCAACAACTGATTTTGAGAAACTGAAAAAATGGTTTTCGGTGACAGAGTAATATGTTTAAACACAAAAAAGAAAAGAAAAAAAAAAACAAAACAAAAAAAAACAACAGTAGGTTCCTGTGGTGTTGTTTCTTCTTTGACTTTACTTACAAACAGAGCACGCCTGAATTTTGTCCCCCTGGGGCTTACGTACCATGTCTTTCCCCAATACACTTGTGATGGCTTTTTCTTGTTCACAAAGCAATTAAACGTCTGAGTCACAAAGGAGTGGAAATGAACATGCTTTTCTGTGATCCAGTGTTAAGTACATCCATTGACTGACTGACAGACAGACTGTCTGTCATTTGTATCTGTGTTATTCTGCTCTATTCTAAAAGAAACTGAATGATTCGTCAATGTGTGTGTTTTATAATAAGGTATCATTTTTTTTATTTGAGTGCAATGGGACCATGTGGAGACTATGTATGATAGAAGATAAAGGAAATAGGTTTAAGAGATATTTACGGATAAATTATGAGGAAGCGACAGGTATACTAAAGCCCCTCAATGTACATTCTTAAGAAGAAACGTCTTTAAGGCCTGTAAACTGAAGTGCTGAAAGGCAGGTGAAATGGTTCTTCAGTCATTGAAAAAATGCTTTGCTCATAATTTTCCTTTTTCATAGTTATTATTGTTGTCCAGAAAAAAGGTGTCAGGATATGTTTGCTGATGATAACAGGAGACTGAAGACCTCGTCCAAATTGAACATTTTTGGTTTGTGGTAGATGATTTTCAACTTTCCAAACACTCTAAACACAGTGTACAGTGCATTTGGAAAGAGTTCAGACCCTTTTTTTTCTGTAACACTTGAAACTTAGCTCAGGTGCCTTAAATATTTATGAGGTCTCACAGCAACCAGTAATCTTATTAGTCATGAGGCAATTTGGGAAAGTTGGTCTAAGTCAGAGTGTTCGATGGTGACTTTGGCTGAGCTCCAGAAAACCTGAGTGGAAACAGGATACCATCTAGAAAGCCCTCATCACTTACATTAAAATGATCATAGGTTTATATCCCATGGAAGGAGCAGAACGATAATGCTGCATAATGTGCATACATGTTGTATGTACCTTACGTTCAGAGTCCAGTTTAGCGGTAGTTTTCTTTTTTTTTTTTTTGGCCCAACTCTTTAAACTTCACTTGCCTTTCAGGACTTTGGCAGCTTTACGATTGGAAAAAAGTAGTGAAATTAGACTGAAATGTTTCATAGAGACTCCAATTATTGTTTCATATGGCCTGTAACAATAGTCTGAGTGCTGTTTAAAGACATTGTAAAGGAATAACACAAAATATATTGAAAAGAATTAAACAATGGTGACGACCAAATTATGAGGCATAGATCTCTGCTTGGTTCCAATTTTTTTGGATGGATAGCATCTCTTAAAATTTGTTAATATTTATTATCTATGGTGCTTGAGATGTTTATGATCTAAATGTTTGTACAAATATAAATATTTGAAAGAGTCTGTTTCTCTCTGAAATACAGAACAATACCCTTCGAATGCTTCTTCTACATCTCTGTCTATCGTTGTCAACATTCACCTCCCTCCTTTCTGAATGCCCTCTGCATGTCTGGTAAACAGAGAGCATTCTGGGAATCCCATTTGTCGTCTGACAGGTATTAGAAAGTAAAGATTTTACGGGAGAGTAAATGTTCTCATGCCGGTATGATTTGTCAAAAGCTCAGTAATGCTACAGTAGATTTATCTTTATCTAAAACTGAACTCACAAAAACAAAAAATATCTTTGAATGTTTCAGATTTTGAGCTTCTCAGATAAAGATGTAACACTTTGATTTCATCTGCTGTACTGTGACAGCCATGATATAATTTTGTGGGAAACGATCATAGTAGCTAAGATCTTTTGACAGACTGGAGGTGGGCAAATAACTCCTGTGATGTCTTCACTTCTTCTCTTTATCTCACAGTTCGCTGTGCAAATCATGAAAAGTTTTGTTTGTTTGTTTGGTTTTTTTAGCTCAGGAGAGCAGAGTTTCTTATTTCTGTTTTTATTTATTCACACCTTATGATCTTAAAAAGTTACTATGCATTTAAAAAAAATAACTGTACATACTTTGCTGAGCCCATGCCATATATAAATATATACTACACACATAACATATACACGCTCGTCTTTATGTCGTATGTTTTCTGTTGATTTCATTTGCTCCCGCTGTCACTGTTGGGGATTGTAATGGGTTTGGGTTTCCTAAAACTTCCATATGTCAAGAATCTAGACGAGTAAATTCTGAGCAAGACCTAAAACTATGGGAAGTATTTTTGACAAATGAAAAGGAAACCATTTTAGCATGTTAAACAGCCGTGTTGTCTTAGATGAAACTCAAGTATATTCCACAGTATTAACTACTGCTTTGTCTCATTAGCAGTGGAAGTTTTGGGAACCCTGACCTCTGGATGAGTTAAATGGCCTTTACTTGTTTCCTGTTTTTAAATGCTATGTGTGAGGTTTCTTTCTCCACGTTTCACTGCCAAATGAACTCTGGGAGCGCTTTATAATTCTAGCAATAACTATGAAAAAACACCCAAAGTTTTGATGGACTTTTCAGAAATAAAGGTTCCTTTTTTTAACCAAGGTAAAAGTGATGCACTCATTGTCAGGTGCATAAATAAATATTCATCTGTGATGTCAAAAACAAAATCAAAAGAAACAAACAAAAAAAAAAAGCAACTACATGCAGACAGTAATGGAAAATTGATGTATGTGCTGTTACATGTTTTGAAGGAGCATTGAAGAATTATAATGTGTTATCTGGAAATTTGACACATAGCATCTTTTAAGTATTTGTGTGTGAACGTCTCAGTCAGACCACGTTTTCCAAAAACAGACTGCGCCCAGCATCAAGGGGCATTTTAGCTCAGTTCAGTTGTAAACAATAGAATGGTGAAAAATCTCTTCAAAACTGCAAATCCAGTTTGGCTGTGTCGGTTTACGACGGATGATCAGTGCAGATTAGTGAACAAGAAGTGCAGGATTCTCACCAGCTTGTGTGTTTCCATGAGAGTTAAGACTGTGACCAAACTGGCCCCTGCGGATTTACTGGTTTTGGAAACTGTGGTCTGACACACTGTTTGATGGAAGAGCAAGATGGGGGGATGTAAATAAAGGAATGTATTGAAAGAGTTTTGACATCTGACTCTTCATTGTTGCAACACAGAACAGTCAACAAAGAATCAGCCAAACATCTGGCCTGTGTTCTCTAATAGCCGCAATTAGCTTTAGGACTGAACGAGCTGATGGGGACCACGACATGGAAGTGTGCTGCACTCATTTTGAAAAAAAGTTCATCAATTGGTTTTAAACCATGCCTACTCTGTGTCCATGTCAAACCCTTGGACACAAGCTGACAACAGTTTTGGTTTCATTTTCACAGTGCAATACACCCTCAACACTCACTCATTTACTTTGTGGGATATGCTGCTGTCAGGTGGTGCACTGCTCATCACACCAAAGCTTCAATTCTTTTCATTGTTTGCTCAGGGAATATTTAAAATTGTAATGATCAAGCCATTTCTCAGGATGACAGGGCTACACCCTGTCAGCGCACAGAAACTATTTCCACTGCAGCCTCCCGTGTCAGTCAGTCAGTTTTCCATGGAACCCGTTATCTGACTGTTTTGAGATCTGTCACAATACGTCACTTTTTCAGAAGAATATTTATAAAGCTTTCATATAAGACTGTAAAACTGAACACTGCAGCATTGTGTGATGACTAGCTATAATGTTTTTTTCCATGTTGGATCTGCACCATCATGCAGAGGGAGACACTCTCAGACCGCCCAGAATGCAACAGCCCTCCAATCAGCCAAAAATGGCACACCTATTCCTGCTGCTCAACGCAAGACTGCCTGAATCAAAATGTCTTTCAAGTGACTTCTGAGTTTGCAGCAATCAAAATGAACTCAATCATACAGGCTAATGCTCAATATGTCCCTGTATTCCTCCAATAAATAAATAAATGTTTCCATCCCTGCACATACAGTAAGGCAATCACAATCCAGACTGTTCTCGTCTGTGCCTCATCTGTGCAGTTGCCTATCTGATCCCCTGATTAATATTTGTAATATTCACTAGTTACACTAAGCTCACCTGAAGCTTTAGCTTTGTCCCTCACTTGTAATCATTTTGGATAAAAGCGTCTGCTAAAGGAGTAAAATGTTCATGTAACATCACACATCCATGCCAACCTGTCCCCAACTCTGTCATGCATGAAGGACAAAACCTGTAATATCCAATTTCTTATACAGGATGAAAAAGGTGAGGTCTGTCTTTATCCCCACACATGAACATATGTCTGTGACAAGACTGTTTTTCTACACTGTCTCTCACTGTACAACACATCACTTTGTTTCCACTACATTTGTGTGTGTGTGTGTGTGTGTGTGTGGACCTTTACTGCCCCGTAGGCAGCTTTCGAGGTGACATATTGCCCTGTTGAGCCTGCTTTGATCACCCACGCACAGCAGGGAGCAGGAAGGAAGGAAAGGGGAGAAAGAGGATAGATGAGAGGAGAGAGCAGAGCAAAGGTGGCAAAAGAGAGCTGCAAGGAAATGGAAAGACAGGTGATGAAGGATAAAAATGGAAAGGATGGATTGGATTACAGCTGTGGTAAGAAAAATGAGGCACGAAATAACTGAGCTAGGTGGAAGAGAAATTTAAATGAATGAGAGCAGGGAGGATAAAGTGGAGGAACGAGTCCACTCCTAAAATTGCATGTTACAAAAAAACCAAACCCATTTAATTTGGAAAATATAGTGAGCTAGAGACTGAGCTCCTCTACAATTTTTGACAAATAATATGGAATCATTTGTCACCAAAAGGACTACTGCTCCCTTTTCTGAGCTCACCAGTCAGCTAAATCATTTTCTTGAGGCTGGTGGAAGACTTTAATTTTCTGCCAACGGTGGCGAGTAAAATTTTCCTGCTAAAGTCAAGCACTCGTGTTGTTGTTCTTAAGCTTGGAAGGTAATTTGGGAATTCTAATCAAATCAAATCAGATTTATTTGTTTATCGCCAAATCATAACAAAGTTACACCAAGACCCTTTACATATAGAGCAGGTCTAGACCAAACTGTTTATAAAGTTATTTAAAGAGACCCAACAGATCCCCCGATGAGCAAGCACTGAGCGACAGCGGCAAGGAAAAACTTCCTGGAATTGTTAGTTTCATTTGGCCTTAATTACTGTTTTATACAAGTTAATCTTCTTGATAGTTTCTCTCTCCAACTACTTAAAAATGAGCATTAGCGACGAGACTCCTGTATCGAAATGTAAATATGGGCTGTGAGTAAAGTAGCTGAAACAGTGCATGTTCATAGAGAACAATTAATTCATTAGTCCCTCCGATTTTAACTTTTCAGTCTTAAATATGGCTTCTCTTCTATATCTTTTACTTTTGCAAATTCTGTGTACAGAAAATCCAACAAGTTTGCTTGTAATCTATAAACATTTCAAAGTTATCTAAATTTCAACAATGCTTCACATGGAAAAACGCTTGGGGCAAGAACAAGAGTGACTTCGGTGTACGTCCTCCACTGATCATAGATGTTTCCACAAAATGTCATAGAAATCCATCTATTCTGGAGCAAAATGGGGCTCTGACTGACCAACATTGGCATTACTAGAGCCATTTGCACTAAAATGGCTTAATGTTATTACAAATGGCTCATTGTTGAGTTTTTAATGTGTTCAGGAAGCCTTAATAGAAGCAGTTACTATTCAGCTCAACAGTCCTTTGGTTTTAAGAGCCTGCTCTGATCGTGATGAAACCCAATCAAAGATGAAAGGGTGCAGATGGAGGACATGGTGGTGACTCAAGGTTAATGGTGAGATACAGTTTATTTAGCCGTTCATTCAATGAGGTCAGTCGAATATCACAAACATACAGTCACACCAGTCTACACCAGCTCCTCATCACGGAACCACCAAAAGCACAACGATCATTGAGAAGTGATACCTGGAATAAAATCTCCCATCTCTGACTGTCATTACATCAGAGAACAAGATCCACTCCAGATTAAACAGATTTAAATGGATGATGAGTCTATTTATGGTGTATTCTCAGGTAAAATACAGTTAACCCAAAGGTTTATGGACCTTTTCTGCTTTTAAAATGTTTAAAATGAATTAAACTAGATCCATCTTAGATATTCATGTTGTTGAACAGTGAATTAATTATTTCCAAATTTTCCTATCCGTTTTCAAATCTAGAGAAATCAGCAATGAACCCCCACCCTTCGAGGCATCCTGTGTCAGCTGAGCAGCATCTGAGGAACACCCATTTTTAACATGAACATTTTGATTGAGAGAAAATTGCACATTGTTGCTCAAGTGATTTGATGATAATTTAGTAAATTTAGTGAGGCTTGACGGGGAACTGAACGGCGGAGTGCGAGCTGAGGTTCCACTCTTGTGACTTCGATTCTAGTGGTGGAAATACATTTGGATTACAGACTGCAGATTTCAGCAACGGCGCAATAAGACGGAAGAGAAGATATGTGAAGATAAAGAAAGGGGTGATAGACGGGTGAGGGTGAAGCGAGTGCAGCGAGAGGTGGTGCAATGGGAGAAACACAAAGAGAGGGAGTGTCACTGGAATGAAAGTGAAAATTGAAAATGGGGAAGGGTACATTGCAGGAAGGTGAGTGAAAGAGAATGGTGAATTTAATTTGAAAGCTTTTGGGGTGTGAGAGAGAGTGACAGACTGGGAGAGAGGTAGACAGTTGTGGTTAAATGATGGTAAATCTAATTTGATAGCTGATATGAGGTGAGAGGAGAGTGAGAGACAGAAAGCAACACAACCAATGAAGGGAGTAATGGAGGGAGACACAGCAGCATTCAGTCCGCAACAGCCACGACTGCCTGTCTTCATTCAACACTCACATTCCTTCCATTCAATCTCCTCAAGATACAGTTGCTCTGAACTTTTCCTCTTTTCACCACATTGAGGACAAAAGAATCAGAAGAAATTGCTGCTGCCGCCATAATCCTGTTTTTTTTTTTTTATTAGTTATAACTTTAAAAACCCTTTATGATGAACAACACGGTCCATTTTAACATGTCACAGTACTGACAGGAAATGATAATCATCAATTTGCAGTGGGAGAAATTTGGGATTAACGTGGGGAGGTGTTACGCCAATGAAATTGAAAATAGAAGAGAGAAGGCAGGAAGGGTGTGTGTGTGTGTGTTTGTCTGTAGGCCCCCTGTCTCCTGTGTATAATCTGTGGAGTCCTTCATGATGAATGATCTCATAGCCATAGTTTTGTATGTGTGTGTTGTTTTATTAAAGTCAGTTTTCTCAAAACATCCACCTCTCCTCTATACATATCCATCGTACACACTTCCCATGCTAATCCCTGTTTTTGTGTGTTACTGTGTCAGTGTGTGATCTCTAAATTAAGCCCAGAGTGTTTCTGTGCTGGAATGTGCTCATGGGTCTCTCTCTCTTTCACTCCCAGAGAGAGAAAGAGGGAGAGAAACCAAAACAGTAGATAGAAAACTTATGATGTATGATTTTATAATATAAAATATAAAGACTGCTCATTTTTGTTAATTTCAATTTTATTTATGATGAAGTTAATGAGAACAGTCATAGTTTTGAAACAGAAAGTAGAATCTATGTGCTGAGTTACAGAAAACATTGAGTAGCAGTTGTGTTATATCAGTGACAGCTGGATGACTTTCGATCCGTCTCAGCACGACATTCTTCCATCTTCATTATCAGATCAGTGGTCAAAGGATGATCACAACCATGAGTGAGCTTTATGATTTCATGGGCCTGGGAAAGAAAAAAATAAAATAGCATGCCTACTGAGTGCGTCACCTTGGCTAAAACAACAATAAGAACAAAACCCATATTTCGTCCGTCACACCTGTTTGAACGTGTCCAAAGCAGCCTCTGCATGTCCCAGGTAATGGTGCAGCTTTCCAACTCTCATCAGCTGGACTCCATGGACCGGATGGGGGTCAGGGTAGTAACGTCTTTAGAAAGTACAGAGGGTATAAAGCCAGAAAAACAAAAAGTGAGGTTCATCATATCTTTGCTGCTTCTCTGTTTTTGTTTTCCTTTACGTTATAATGCTGTTATTATGTATTCTTACTCTCCTGACAACATGCTTACGTTTTTATGAATGAGCAGATCGTAACAGCTTCATGGGATCATTAGTTTGGAATGCACAATCTACTGTCACTCTCTTCACAGGTGCAGGTCCTGAGGTGTTGGTTTGACGATGCAAGATAAAATTTTCAAGACATTACCTTTAACTTTACTCCGGGAACATTCGTCGTGAGCGAAAATGCTAAAAAACATCTGGGAGGCTCCCATCGAGAGCTCTGTCACCCCACAAGAAAATCTGAAGGCTACGATGATAACAAGATCCGCCATTCAAGTGCCCTCAATCTCCCATCAAGCACTCTGATATGAGCTTTTCAAAAGAGGCAGCGCAGTGTCAGGTCCCGGTTACTGGACCTGACAAATCAGAATCGTGTTTATTGGCCAGGTAAGCATGCACAAAGAGGGAATATGACTCCAGTTGAGCTTTGCTCTTTGTGTACAGATGTAAACATCAAGGTACAAAACTAAACTTAACGTAGAGCTTACTCAACTTTAAATATAGAAAGTTTATAGAAATAAAGAAACTTTTCATTCATGGAAAATTTAAATAAACATAGGCTCTGTCCTTGAGCTTGTCCTTGAGATCAGACTTGCTCTTTTGGAAATATGACGGGATTTACTTCTATATGAGAACTGATTTAGAGTTTTGATCAACTGAACTTTCTGATCGATGTTTGCTGTGTCGCTCTGAAGCCCGGAGCAATACGACACGTACAGCATCCACCTCAGACAACAACACGCATTAAATCTCATTTTCCACTCACGGTGGAATTTTGCCGCACATACAAGTAGGACTCGGCTGGCAAACACAACACTCTTCACAAAAGCAGGAATAATAATACGTAATCAGAATGCTGAAGTGTTTGAATGTGCGCATTATACGTGTCCGCCTGCCTGAGTGTGTTTCATGAGTTTCCACTTAGAATTGGCATTCCAGCTCTTTCTTTCACTTCCTTTCTTTTTCATGCAAATGATGATGTGAAACAGATTTTTTTTTAAATATATTTCGTGTTTTGCACAACTATTACACACACACAAGGAAAAAGGGAGAGAGAGGGAGAGAAAGAGAGAAAGAAAGTAGGACACTTCTACTCCTATAGAAATGACTTCACACCAGGGACTCTTAGGAAGCAGCTTTGTTGTCAGTAAACACTGGAGTTTTCAAAACACACACTTACTATGCTGCTTGTCATTTATCCTCTTTTTGTCTCTCTCCCTATTAATCTCTCCTTCCTTTTCCTCTTCCCAGTCTCCTCTGCCCTGTTTGGCTCCTACCTGTTTATATTTGTGTATTTTCCCCCAGTAACTGCAGGGATTAATGCTGGTTATATTGGTTGGCCTCTGCTGTTCTCTATTCATTCGTCTTTTAAATCTTCCCTCTATTTCTTATTTCTCTTGATGGCACTCACTGAACTGCACATTTTCTTTCTCCTTTATTTTCTATAACTGCTGTAAAATGGCATTAAAATGCTCACTGACAAAGAACCAGCCTTTCTCCATTGTCCTCGTACGCTCCTTAAATGACATGACAAATGTCTCTTTCTTTCCATCACAGAGAGATGTAAGTAAACACAGACCCATGAATGCACACATGAGTGCCAGTATTGATGTATGAGCAGGCTTGCTCACAAAGATAAGGTCAATCTGAATCCACTTCCAACCTCTATAATCTGGTGCATACGTCAGAGTTCACTACTCTCCAAAGTAAACAGGCCACAAGGGGCTCAATATGCTCTCGATTCAATCAACTGCAAGTGAAAAGTGCTCTAAATCTGCTATTAGAAGAACATTTATCTTAAATATTTCTTCACTGGCTGAAAACAGTAACTTCCTCAGGCTACAGTTTTTTCACTCTTTAAATCAAAAGAGAAGTCTGTTGACAGAATCCAGTGGAATAAAAGTTGATTAACTCTTAGTGGCCACAACCAGATTAATTTAAAACTCTACAGCTTCTTTGATAATTTTCCAGCAGTTTTCACTCACGGAGCTAATAGCCCATTTGTTCATACCTTGGAGCCAATCTAAACTACAAACTGACAAGCCCACCAATTACAGAGGTGGTCCCTGAATCTGTGGTTGAAATTGAATCATTAAATAGGAAGTTCAAAGACTAAACCAACAAGATTAGTCCTCCATGAATAATAACAAGTTACGATATTGATTTAATTACCAAGCCAGTGATTCGAGCAGCCATGACATGCAAACATAGTTGCATCAAGACCAAACTCCAATTATATTTCCTCTTTGCATATAGAACCATGCAGCAATTAAAATAATTTCATTAACTTGCTGTCTCCTGAATTCTCCCCTCTGCTCTTCCCTGGAGAGCAAATGGAAAAGAAATACAGTCTTGCTGGATGCAGCTAGTTAGAAAGCCATAGCCTTCAGCTATGAGCATGAGAAGGGGCAAGAAGGAGAAATTAATAGTTATGGAAAAGTGTAGCATTTCAAGACAAACGCTGTGGAACTAATGAGGCTCTTGTTTGGAACCAAAGACCCACAGCCTGCTGTTTGTGAGGGGAAACATGGATTATTTTGCAAAGCAGAAAACCAACGAAGAAGAACGAAAACATGAGGGAAACGTTAGCTGTGAGTATCTTCCTTAATTGTATTTTGTTTTCTGTCCAGTGCAGCAGTAATTTCAGATGTGTATTTACCAACCTTAGCACCACCATGCAATCATTACTTAGATAATGAACAGAACTAACAGCTAAGTAATGCCTACTCATCCCAGGCTGCGTATATCTATGAGCCACAGAGAGAAGCTCCAACTGAATTACTTTATTTATTTAAGGATGAAAAGCATAAACTCATCCAATACTGGGAAATCTCGTGACCTGTGTGCTTCCTTGTAACCTATTCGCCGAAGGGACGGGGTTTGCAAACCACTATGCTCATCCGAACATACGCCTCTCCTCAATGCAATGTGAAATGCCGTCTCTGATATTCACACATTAGCACTAACTACAGCTGAGTTCTGCACTCCGTTGCATGAATTAAGAAGAATTTGTTTCTGTTTGCATTATGAGAAAAAAGGAGGATCCAGTGGTGTATTTTTTTTTTCTCTCTGAATCACATCTTGATTGGTGTCTTTTTAAATTTCTGCCTTCTGATAAGCCCAACGAGACATCCCCAAAGTCACAAGACTAAGTGATTTCCATGATTTCCCAGAATGGCTGTCATCTTCACCAGAGAATGGAAACAACAGTGCAGTAATATTGCTGGAGGTTTAGGCTGCCAGCCGTAAACCGTAGCATTCAGGCTTCATTTCTGGCCAGGGACCCTAAATCAATGAAGATGTTCAGAACTGAGAAAGTTCTAGCTGCTGCTCTCTATTAGTGCAGCCCTGCAGAAATCCCGAGGATCATCATAAATAAAGAGAATAAAAGTATTAACTGCAGTTGTAGAAATGCAGAGAACACTTGTTGATTATATACACACAGATACACATCTATCTACAAGTCTTCAGAAAAATTCAGAGGCTTGTACGTGTGTGGATACCTATGTGAGCATGTACATGGTGCATCAATATGTTCGAAACGGCTGCTGCACAGCCTGCAGACAAATACATTATTTGCACACTAATGCAGAGAAACCTCTTTCTATACACCAAAAATTTTACAGCAACAGTGAAAAAAAAAACTGCATTGAGAGAGAATAAAGGAATAGAGAATGAGAGGAAGGACAAAAGAAAGGAGACAGAGAGCTCCTGCAGCTATCTTTCTTCTCTACCATCTGAAGAGCCCAGAGGAAGATAGGAGATAAATATGGAGGATCCTCCTCCCACTGTCATACTTATTTCTCCTGAAAGGTTTTCCTCTCTAATATTCTCTTTCTCCTTACCAGGCCAATGCTCAGTGCATTTCTCTTGTTCTCTTTTTCACCATTTCCTCGTCTGTACCCCCCCGCCCCCCTCCACTCTTTGCCAGGTTGTAGATCATCATTCTCCCAACTCTCTGTTGCCCTTTCCTCATTTCTCTTTTATCCCATTCTCACTTCCATCCTCACCTAACTCCTCTCTCTGCTCCCTCCCCAAAACCCCTCACAGCCATCCCTCACTTTGGTTTCGCCTTTGCTTCCTTGAGGCCAATTTTCTCTCAGTTTCCTTCAAATGACACTGAACCCTCCATTCCCTTCTTCTCATCACCATCTCTCTCTTTCTGCTGCTCCATGTCTAGTTATTTATTGATAGGCTCTGCTGCTGTTTCCCTCCTGTGGATATGTTGTTGTCAGTCTCAGAACAAGGCTGTGCCACTGGAGCTCTGCCCCTCACAAAAGATCAATTAGTCTCCAGCTCTCTCTCTCTCTCTCTCTCTCTCTCTCTCTCTCTTGCACACACGCGCGCACACACACACACACACACACTAGGATCAATGTTAAATTTGAGAGATGGAAAGTGAAATGTGCTCACTGCATAGCAAGGAAGCTGAGTTGTGTGGGGATTAGACGAGCAAAACCAGAAAAAGAAAGCTGTTGATGCAATTTAATGTAATATTAAGTTTTGATTTACAATGAACTCTGAAACTCAGTGTTAGACAGATTTACATAGATTAAACAGATTGTGTGTTTCTACTCATTACATGCACTTTTACAATCTCTCTTTCATCTATTCTTGCTCCCACATCAACTTTAAAACTTCTACCGGTTTGCTCACACATGATTTTTCTTTTATTTCCATTCATACAACCACTTTTCTCTGTGCATTACCCCTTACTTCTTGCTTCTTTTTCTTGACTTTTTCTTGTCAGAAAAGTATTTTGCTGTCTGTTGTATCTTCTCCACTCTAACTTTCTAAATCCAGTCCCAGGGAGCTTTACTTCACCCGCAGAGGAAAATCCATGTGTCCTTCTCAGGCCGAAGAAGTCTTTTTCACTGTGAAATCTTCCCACAGTCTTCTCACACTCACTAACTACTTTGAGCCCTCATTCTCCAGTTCAAATGAAAAACAAGCAAAGCTTCCTCTTTATATTATCCTTATATAATCCAAATAGTTTGCTATGATTTAGCAAGTAGCCCTTTTGCCATCCCATTCTACCATCCTGAAGACTTGTGAGGACTATGGGGGCATCTGGTTTGGTGAAGTTATCACTTAAAAGTTATTTCAAGTTCGAATCCATTTTTGTACAGACAGTTTCAAAAGTCTGCCTTAAGTAAGGTACTGAAATTGCACCTCAGATGAACTCTGGATGAAAACTTTTGTCCCTTTCCTTAAATTGCTTTTCATATTAGGAAGTCTGTTAGTCCAGAAACGTATCTAGATTTAAAGGCTGAGGTGTTTTACCTGAACTCTTGCAGCAAACATCCCATACATTTTGACTTTGTTTTATCCTCGCGTATATTTCTGATCCATTGTGCAGCAAAACAAATTCCTCTCTTGTAAAGACCTACTTGGCAAAAAAAAAAAAAAAACTGATTCTGAAACAAGCAGGTTTTCAGTTTTCATCATGCAGTGAAACACTCACACACACATACACACCAACCTGTATATAGGAAGTGTCTTCTGCCCATAACTCAACGCTTCCTCCCAGTGTCCCAGGTGGATGGAGGCATCTAGAGCCATGTCTGTCATTCTGAGCTTGAAGAGATTTTCATCAGGCACGTCACAACCAGTGGTTGATAATAAAGTACTACAGCGGTGAAGAAGTGCTTGCCAATCTGGAAGATAAGTTCAGGAGGAGTAACATTTATTTTTATTTGTATTTATTAGCAGCTGAAAGGTGCATCCTGGATATAAAGGATACCGGACTCTGCTTTTTGCTCTTCCAGTTTGGGTAGAGCCTCTTTCAGCAGGCGCCATGTTGCTTCTTCGCCAGACAGCATGAATCCATACTGGGCAGAGAGGAAAGCAGACTGTAATATACATACTTGGCCTTACTTTACAGGCTTAGTGAGGCCCAGTATAGGGAGCAGATGGAGGAAGTATTGAAAGGACTGTGAGTGTATTTGTGTGTGAGACAGAGAGAGAGAGAGGGAGAGAGATAGAGAAAGACACAGAGAGACAAACCTATACACTGCAGGGATACATTGGCTCAACAGCTTGCACTGAAGGCGTTAAAGTTTAATGAAGACGCATGACTCTGAGCACTCTGCTTGGTGAATGGAATCTGAATAGTTAAACCAGATTTAAGTTTAAGATAATTACATGCTTCAAAAATAAAAATAAAAAACAAAACTAATATTTTTTTAAAAGAAAATCTTAGCTCTTCTTGTGTGCCTGCATGTACAGCAGGGAAATAATAACACACAAATACCACCCAGATTTGATGTCAACAGTCATCAGTTGCCATGACAACTTTGACAACCTGCTATTATCATCTGAAGATTAAAGACAGACAGGAAAGTGTGTGTGTGTATGTGTATGTTTGATGTTTACCAAAGCTGCCTGGAATAAAATGTATACATTTCTGATCACACACACACACACAAAGCTGCTGTTGTGTTGTGGGCCTTCCACAACACAACAGCAGTTTATGGAGGATAACTCTGGAACTGGAAATTAATGCATCGGGGGAAAAAAAAAAAAACCTGAGAAATGGAAACATATACATTGAGAACAAGAAGGTAAGACACTGGAACAGAAAGCTGGAGCTGACTGAGATGGATGGAAAAGAAAAACGCAACTGAAAGACCAGAAGATTTTTCTCATTTTTCAGGAAGCAGTCAGACATGGGGGAGCGGTATGTGTGCTGATGGGGGGGTTGTGGGGTGGGGGTGGGGTGAAGAGGTGGAGCATGACAGAGTGACAGAAAGGAAGAGGACAACAGCAGGAGATAAGACGGGATGTGAGAGTGAAGGAGGAATAGGAGGAGAGGACAGGAAAGGGTACACAGCAACACGTCACACACCGATACACTGTTTAAGCCAACAGTGGCATGACAGAAGTGTTGGTGTTGTGTTGTTCGTGGGAGACAGACTCGGGGACAGTGCAAAGAACTGCAAGTATACTTGTGGAGAAATTACTTGTACGCAAGTTTCAAGTGAGAACAACTTATAAGATAAGATAAAATAACAGGATGTAGGTCAAGGTCTCCTTTAAGAAGAGATATAAGAAATTTCTCATAAAAATACAAGGCAGCAATATGTTATATCTCCTCTAGACTCATTTCAGTGCTAAATGAATTTTAAACATCTTTTCATGGAGCCCAACTGCTAGACATCACAGATCACTGATTTTTCTACGCTGGTATCATCAAGCAAGCCAAGTCAGTCCACATTTTTGTGCAAATGTCTTTGCACATGTTCAGGCCAGAGTAGAGAAAAGAAATGAGCAGTGTGTCATGCCAATATCTGTACAACGAAAGTCACGAAAGCCTCTCGCAGCAGATGGAGAGAGAGAGAGAAAAAAAAAGATCAGTTTTTATTTATTTATTTTGTTTTTATTTTTATTTTATTGCAACATAATTTAGAGCCATTGGATGTTTGCTCTCAGACATTGCTTCAACTGTCTGGATTGTTACATGCATGAAAACAAAGTTAGTGAGTCGTTTGGAGTTTTTGCAGATGAAAATCAGTCTTACTTCGTCCTGAGAGTTGCACCGCTGGCAGTGGCAGGTAAAATGGTACTGATCATCCAGCTGTCTCTGTCGATCTTCAGTTAGGGACAATGTCTCAATGTAACTTATAGTGAGCTGGACAGGAGAGAACAGTTTTACTATATTTCATTTTACATCTTTGATATGTTACCATGCAATGTTTGCTACACTACAGATAATCATTATCTGAAGTTCAATGTAGAGTCAAAAAAAAAAAAAAAAAAAAAAAAAAAAAAGATCTGGGACTTGATTTGTGTAACTTGAATAGAGAGAAAAGAGATAGTGTATGAGAGAAGTGTGTGCAATGTGTGCTGTGTGTGTCTTTGGCCAGATGGTGTGGATGCATCTCATTACATATCGTCAGGAGGGATGACGAAGTGTGGAACATTGGAGAAAACACTGCCAAGTCAGGGGGTGTAGTCTTTGTGCTGCACTGATAATCACAAGGCTTCGCTTTAATAATTCTTTATAACATTAGGTTCATTACATGTCATCAATGTTTATTGTTACTTGTGGAGTAAAGAATTTGGATAATAAGAGCAGGGCTTCATATGGAATATTTTATGGTTTCAGATTGTGCCTTAGACATTGGCCTACAATAAATATTGGGAATAAAGGACAAAAGTATAAACAGCAGAGGCCACATCACAGTCAGTAAAAACAGCAAAGATGAATATGCTCTTTTGTTCTTGTTCATACCTCCTCTTTGGGGTTGATATCTCGAACAGCTCTGAGCTGCAGTTTTGTTCCCTCAAACACCATCACACAGTTTGGCCTGCAGTCATGGTTTAGCAGAGATAGACTGGGTGAGAGAAAACAAGATGATGAAGGGCAGGAGGGAGAGATTGCACCAGAGGAAGGGAGGAGGAGCAGCGACAGGAGTAGAGAAAGAGAGGGTACAAGATAAAGGAGTGAAGAGGGAGGAGAAGATGAATGAAGCAAAGTGGGGGAAGAGAGAGAGATGAATTAGGAGCCGGGAAGAGAGAAAGAAGAGGAAACAGGGACCAGAGAAAGAGTTGGACAACGAAGAGAAATGATCTGTGATTGAATGTTCAACTTTCTAATGAATTCTACAAAATCCTTGAAGAAAATCTCATTGCTGTTTCACTTCAGGAAAGCAAAATAATAATAATCATAATAATAAAAAAATCCAACTGTCTCTTCTGCTCTTCTCTATCGTACAATATCTGTAGCATAAACAAGTAGAGAAGAAAGATGGCACATGTAAACACCTGAGAATTTTTCTTTTTTTTACTTGTTTGTGTTTGGAAAATATAAGTGAAGACCCATCATGCTGAGCCACATATGACAGAGACATATATTTGTGTCAATATGTTCATGAGAGAAAAAGCACATGGTGAGTGACGCATTTATCTACCAGCGCAGCTGAGGGGCACCTGGTGTCCACAGCGCTGTTAGGTGGTTCGGTATCATCTGGTAATGTAACTGGATAAAATGTCAAACCTGCATATCTGTTTATATTTGTTAAGACTGAGAGCTCCACACAGGCTCAGGAAAAAGTTAGACACACTCCAACACCGGTAATTCCCTGCACAGTGTGACAAAACGAGTCCTCTGTCTCTGTCATAACAAATGTCACTCCTCGTTCCTGTCTGCCTTTCAGCCACACACACAAATAAATCAGGAAACAACGAGCACTGACAACAAAGATTTTTGGCTCATTTCCCATATTTATAACTCTCACCCACACACAAATTACACAACAAAGCCTCTAAAATGATCATGAGGATTAGTACACAGGACAGTTTGGGACAAAACTGAACATTATAACCTTCATTAATGTAGGACTTATTGCTACACTGCTGTATTAGACTCCATTAAGCTTGAGTTGGGTTATACTTGTAACGGGCAGAAATAAAATCTCAAAACATATTACTATTCTGAATAGTGCCAATTTACAAAGGTTCAATTCCACGGTAACGTGAACTTAATGTGCAGCTTTCACATGTTGAGACGTGCTGTCTTTTTTTTTTTTTTTTTAAATCAAGCATGTTAAGTCAGCCCTGACCCAGTACGAGACGTTTGCAGTTGCTCCACACATGGCTGAGAAATAACACTGAAGAGGTTTGTCTATTTTAAAAACCTGCCCCATTAATGCTGCTGCTCTTGTTTATTATATTCATGGAGCAGAACAATGGGTGTAATATCTAAACTGTGTCTGTTGAGGCTTTGTAAAACCATCAGTAACCCCCTGGCTTTGTTCTACAGTGGAGAAGTTGCATGCTGAATATCAACTAGCAATCAAGCCCTCCAAACTATTTTTTTATCTGATGGAGAGCAGCTCATTAGCATACTAATTAGATTAATGAACTAAACTGCATTTCACATTAACAATGTCTGATCATGCAGCTGAGACTAACTGTTGCTGTGACTCTGCAGACAGTACAAGACTATTGTGATTAAATTGAATTGATATTCAATGAGCAAAAAAAGCTCAATACTTTCTGGTCTTTCTTCTGGTCGTTTGGATCTCCATTTTTCAGTTTGGGCTCTCAGTTCCCAGGCTGTCTTACACATCGATGTGAAAACATCCAACGTTTTGCTGTACTACAGCGACAACACTAAAGCTTAATGTTTTTACATGACAAATACAAAAAAAAAAAGCTAAATTGTCAACTTGTAGATATGTATGAGGATATAACTTTTACATGCAATCTTTATGGTCTGGGAGAACGATTGTGAGAGTTCTCATTCATTATCATCCCACATTATTCTCTCAGTGATTCATCCTTTCTTTAAATTTTGATGGATTCCCAAATTTGAATGTTATTCCTCTAATTAAAGGAAAGCCCATTTAAATGTGGCTGACCTACATGGTCGTTATTATTCATGTGGCCTAATTAGAGCCCCTCTAAAGTGCAGTGTGGGTGTGAATATGTCCACATTTGTCACGATGAGAAATACTCCCAAATTGTCTCCAGCAGAGCTGAGACTATTTCACTTCAGACTGAGGCTCTTGCAGAGAAGTCGTACCTTTGACTGATGTTCAACCCAAAACGTGTCTCTGGTCTTCGTATCATTGAGGTAGTTTACAAAAGTGAGTAAGAGGGTGTGTCATGAATTCAGCTGTGAGTTTAGCTCAGAGCACAGGATTGTGCATCATACGTTCCACGGGCCAATTAGCAGACGGAGGGAGGTGCAGAGAAGAAAGGACTTAATGGAGACAGAGAGGAGAGTGAGAAAGTGGCTAAATAAGAAAGAGTGACACACACAGCAGAGAGAGAGAAATGAACAGACTGATGGGGTGAACAGAGGTGTAGCCTTGCCAGAATAATCCCCCTCTTTTCAGCAAACCCGTGGTTGCTAGGCAACCTAAAATATGAATAGGCAGGGGACCATCCTGCAAACGGGCCCATCATTTATGGATGAGTTAGGACACAAATCACACTTGCACACTGACACAGGCGCACATGGTTTTACTGGGCTGCTGTAAAGCCACCATGACCATCTGACATCTCAGCAATAGCCAGATAAACTGGCTGGGATACCTGCAGTGTGTGTGTGTGTGTGTGTTTGTGAGTGTAGACAGGCCAAATCCCATCCCATTCACCCAGGACACCACAGCTGAAGTGCACAACACTTCGCTCTGTGCCTGAGAAGAATCATACACAATTATAATATATAAACATGGTTTTCCCTTCTCCCTGAATCTGAAAGAACTTCCATGAAACTGCCACAGTGTGTTTGTGTGCGTTTGTGGGTGTTGGGGAGAGGGTGGGGGGGGGCAGTGGAGGGTTGCTTGGGATTCATCTGGCAGGTAACGCCAGAGCTACATCTCTGGAGTGATTATAGCTGGATTTGAATAAATGGTGTTTTTAGGACGTGTAAAGTTCAATCATTGCCCCTTGTGTGTGTGTGCGCGCTACCTTGGATACAGCCCAACTCCAATTTCTTGCAGCTCCGCATCACTGATGGTGAAACAATTACATGTCACCTAAAAGAGACAAAGTGCAAAAAGACAGTAACATGTTAAATGGCCTCATCATAAGGTCTGAACATTCATACGTGTCTCTGGCATCGAACGTGGCACGCTTTGAGATTTATTGGATTGTGTAAAGTTACACTTATGTATCACCTGAGATGACACAATTTTTCATTGACTGTGTGTAAAAGAATTTTAATCAAGCAAGTGAAATGTTTGTTTTCTCAAGGATCCGTGAGAAAGAATAAATGTTTAAATGTGTTCACAGGAGAGACAGATGGAAGATAACACTAAAGAACCACTCTGTAATTCTTTGTAAATGGTACGGAGCCAAGAGAGAGGAATGAAAGGAGGAAAAAAGGAGGAAAGAACAAGACGGGATAGGAGATGATTAAAACGAAAGGAGGTGCAGTGAAATGTAACGAATCACAGCACTGTAGATTATATAGCTAATGGTGAATTATTTAGTTTTATATTCAAACTATTAAAACTAAAATAAATGGCTTTCTCTTAAATGGCTAAAACTGAACACTTTTACTGCAGTGGCAAGAAAAAGTAAGTGCACCCCGAGCAATTATCTGCTTTTATGTATAAATTTGCCTTGAAAAATCTTGTATCATCGAAGTTACAATAATTAGTAAGTAAAACGCCATTCAGACATTTAGTGCATTTTTAGCGACCATTGTAATTTTGTGTAATTTTGCCTTTTTCGTCTAAGTCTGTAATAAAATAAAATGAAAAAAAAAAAAAAAAAAAAAAAAATCCAGCAACATTTGAAGCTCTACTTCACTCTTTTTTGATGTTTTGGTCTGTTGGTCCAGCACTTTGGTCCAGACAAAAATCTCAACAAGTATTTGATAGATTGCCAAGACTTGTTTACCAGTACAAGCTTAGAAACTGACGAAAAGAAATCTACAGTATTTTCCCCCTTGTGTTTCTTATTTCAGCTTCTCCTAAGTTTTCAGAATTAATTAAAAAGTGGACTATAATGACTAAACATGCAAATTCATTCTGCTAAAATATACACATTACACAGACAGTCAAGAATTTTACCTCCCTTCAATTGGAACTGCAACAATTTCACTTTATCGCAAATCTAAACATTGGATAAGGTTTAACACTTGCATTAATAAACATGCCAAAATGCATCAGGGCTATCTGCATGACTTAGAAGACACATTTCAGAAATTTATTCATGAAAAAGGCAAAGCTTTCAGGAGACGGGACAGATTCCAAATGAAAGAGGGGTGGTCTTGTGTTTTTCTGCTGAGAAGCTGCAGAGACGGATGGTAATGATAACAAACCTGAAGAAGTTGTTTTAATATAGAGAGACAGAAAGAGTTGATAAAAGGGAAATCAGCCATAAGCACACAAAAACTCAAAAGGAGTTAACAAAGAAGTGAAAGCTAAAAGATTGAGAAAAAAAAAATGGGAGAAAAACAGTATTGTCTTTGATGTGTCAGTTACTGGGCTGTTGCTGGAAAACAACTTTGTTTGTCGGCGTGTGCCTGTGGTTGTGTATGTGCGTGTGAATTAGACAGGGTGCTGTTACTTTTTTGCCCTATGTAGATACATAAATGCAGCTTTAGTAAAATTAGCATTCAGGCTGTCAGGAACGGAGGAAGACCATGGTGTGATTTACTGCAGCTGCAGACAGATGTTCTCCGTCCTGCTGGTGTTCACACCACAACCAGACCTCATCAAACTGATTTCACTTGGATCTGCACCGGTAATAAATACTGTCAGAGGCTGTCTTCGTGGGATATGAGGGGTTTTACTCACTATAAAGCCGAGGAAGGAACACTGTGACACGAAAACACAAGCCTCACACATAAATCTTTCGATTTCATTGCACACACACACACACACACACTTTAACAGACCCACACTTATTATTCAGTTGTTCTCCCAGACATCCATCGAATCCCCCATAAAGTGTGCATTAATGTGCAGGACACACATGTATCATATTATATGGCCATATAATGAATACAAATAACCAATAGATCAAGGGCCAAAAAGTTTTCTTTCTGTCAGATATCTAATATCAAAAAGAATCTACTTCTACTGATTTCTTTGTTATCAGTAAAAAAAATAATGTATGAATATGTGTAATAAAAGTTAAGCTATAAATAAATCTAGAAGCTGTAAGTCCTGGATGTTTGCTGCATGTGTGTGAAACTCACCAAAGATAGCCAGTTTAAAAACATGTAGAAAAGGGAAAAAAATCTTACACACACACACACCAACTCTCTGGGGTTGAGAATCAATCTAGCAGAATATCCACATCTGCAGAGCCGACCGGGCCGATAGACACCTTCTGCTTTCCAAATACACACATGTACAAACACCCGAACACAAAAAGGTATCCCACTTCAGAAACACGACACAAAAACAATCTATGACTCCCGTGGACTTGTCTTTCCTTTATCCAATAACCTAATGAACTCGTTCCATCCCAAAAACTTTACCTAAAACTGGACATGACCTAGAAGGCCCGCCAACAGTAAGAGTGAAAACCGTGGCACAGAAATGGCATCAACATGGTATAAATTACAGCAGTGTGCAGCATGTTGAGCTGCCTCTTCAAGTAGAACTGGCAGCACTTGATAATGCAATTAGTTGGTTATTTACATATTTTTATAGTAAAGATGTGAATTAATAGCTTTATGCACCAAGATACGGATATTTACAGGTTTTCTCTCTTATTTATGATGGTAAAATCTGTATTTTTGCATTTTGGACTCTTGGCCAAAGCAAGCCATTTGAATATGTGAGTCTGAACTCTGGGACACAGCAAATGGTGATGGGCATGTCCTTCTCATGATACGAGCCTCCTACAGTTTGTGCATAATGTTATTTAGAACCTTTCCATAAATAAATATAATCCCCCATAGCTGTTAGCATGAGCTCACATGAGGGGATATTGTGTGAGGCGTCAGTGACGAGGAACTAAGCAAGAGAGCTAGATTACAGTGTGAATCTTGAGTGAATGAATTATATTCCAGAAAATGGAAGAAAAAAGCTTGCAAGCAAATAATAAATGAGAAATTCTTAACAGCAGGTTCTTAATGGAAATTACAGGCTTCATAGGTGTATGACTCAGTCACTGCCTTTGTGGAGAATAACACCATTACTGCAGAGGATACCAAAGCATGCACTCTGTGTGCAAAGGGCTTCTCACATAATGTCCATCCTGATATCCATTCATTTACATGCTTGTTTATTTTTCCACCTGTCAGCCAATATTTCTGATTATTAGATTTGGGTAAAATGTGCAGAAAGAAGAAGAAAAGCAAAGACAAGCAAAGGGATAAAGGGTGTGGTGAGCAATCTGGGATGTGGACAGTGGAAAATAAGATTGAAAACACTCCGTGTATCCAAAATGAAATCCTCTGAAGGGAGATTAAAAAAAACAACAACCAACTTTTTCTGAAATTTTCTGTAAACTAATGTTTAGGTTAACAAACTGTAAGATCCTGATTATTATTTTTTAGAAGTTGTCAAATACTTAAACTTTGAAAATTTGCCAATTTATCTCTTTGCCTGGCTGTTATGTCTGTCAGTGTCTGTTATTTATTGCACATTTAGTCAAATAATAAAAAGCTGACAAAGCTGTTCACATCATAACCTTTTGAAATGTTTGCTGAAAGTGTGTCCAGCACTCCTCTTAATCATCTGAACAGTTTTTTCTGGAATTGATTGCTCAGCTGGGGAACTTCTGCAGATTTGACTATTTGATGAAAACTGTTGTTATTCATATGTTAATCATCCTTTTAATGCACTAGCTTTTGCTGCTAAGATGAAATAAAGATGGCTATGACTAAATCAAAACCAGTCTAGTCTAGACTAACCTGTGCGGCTGCAGTGAACTCCGCTGCAGGACTGCACTGTAAATGTGCAGATATTCAGTATTCATGGAGGGAAGGGCAGATCAAAATGAATTCAGTGACATTTTGGAAGCATATATGGGTGGCACATTTCTATGAGGATGGATGGGGGGTATGGGACGAAGGGAGCTGGGAGGTCCTGTCATTTCATATCGCAACCGTTGGATTGGTTTGCTTTTTCCTGTCATGTCAGTTCAAAAACCTTGTGACTCGATGGTTTATGTCTTTAATGTTGCTGGAATCGGTTCAATTACTGTCAATCTAGGGAGAACAACAAAGGCCATCAGACATCATCAAAGGCAGTGTGTGTGTGTGTGTGTGTGTGCACTATTAATGCTTTGATAAAGTATTTATGATCTAATCAAGTTTTTTCATTTCCTAACAGACAGGCGTACAAATATTCATACTTTTCAAATATGAAAAAAAAAAAAACAAAACAAACAAACAAAAAAAAAACAACAAACCAGGCTACACATCATCTCAATCGCACTCTGTAGGATTAACATACTTTTTGAGGCTTTAATTGCTAATATCATTCTGTTTCAACAAGCACTTTTGCTTCATGTCACTGTAAATAGTCCAAAATATTCACATTCGTCCTCATAGTGGCCACAAACAATACTTTTTGTCTTATCAAACGATCGCACAGTTGTGTGAGTCTGAATGGAGTTACTTGTGGTGAAAAAACCTCAGAAAATGATCTTTGCAGTATCCCTCCACTGCACGGGGCTGAGATTTGCATCTTTCAGTTCAGTGGGATTTTAGCTAAAAGTTCACTAACAGATATTAGTAGCAATCATATTAACAATTTCCATGCTGCTGATGGCCCGACATGCCAAACATCACCGATTGTCACACATGTGCTGGAATACATAGTTCCTGCATTGAAGAGCTCCTAAAATGCTGCCCGCATTTAAACGCCACCTCTCTAAAGACTGAGTGTCTGTGCGATGTGATTGTGCAGGTTTCCTGCTGCTGATCCAGAGTTCATTGTGAAGTCACTTCCCCTTCTGACTGAATGGAGGCTTAAGAAGAGTCCTTCACTGCAGACCGGTCTGTGTGTATGTGACAGAGGACATGTACTGATGAGATGACCCCTCAGGACCGGTGAGGCTAACTGCTCTGTGCGCCCCATCTGCCGCCAAGTGCACCGTGTCAGTGCTGTGTGTTGTGCTTGGAAACTGCAGGCAAAAACATTCCTGTCAAGAGCTCCAGTTAAAATTCACAACCTTATTCTGTAGCCTGAGGTCTGAAGCGGAGATACAGTACCATCTGAAGGACACGCCAACTAAATTAGTGTCTGTCTCTGCTGACTGGATACGTGACTCTGCAGTGAAGCAGACTAGTATACGGACCATTTTCACGTTAAAGCCAGGGTATTTCTTTTTTTTGGTGCATTTCTGCTACCATGGACTTGAAAATCTTTGACAGCAAAGCCCAAATCTCCAAATATATCTTTTCCTCTCAAAACAATCATGAAAAAATGATTTTGACCAACTCCTAAAGCTGTAGTTTTTTTTTTTTTTTTTTTATTTACTCTGCTGACTTTCATCTTTCCTCTTATAAGCCTGTATTAACCCCAGTCAAGATCCATTTCATCTGTCTGTGTGTCTGTCTACCCTAACCCCCTAACCCAATTCAATGACCTCAGAGCTCGACAAATGCCCAGAGGGGATAAGACACTGACACAGGAAAATGGAGGAGTGAAGGAGAGAAGGTGGTAGGAGACAGAGGCACAGGTAAGGAACAGCAGGAAGGTCACATAGACAGAAGTGGAGGTGGAACAGGGTCAATGTCAGGGGAGGGAAAGAAAAAGTTTTAGAAATGAGAGCACAAGGAAGGAGGAAAGAACAGAAAAGTGTTTAAACTTGTTAGCAAACTTGTTAGCGAAGTTGCCGAGCGTGAATGAGAGCAGGTGGGCTAAATTAGAGAGGTGCACCCTGGGAATGCGTCGAGCTGAGTATTGAGTAGAGGAGCCACAGAGGGAAAAACTGGAAGAAGGAGCAGCTTTGAAAAGTGTGGCCATGCAGCCCTCAGGTTTTACATGCTGGATCTTTCAGAGATTGGAATGAGATTTTAGAGTGTTTGCTCAGTTTTACTATAATATGTTAACATACACTACTGAGTCATGGAAGGTGACAAGTAGCCAAAGCAATGTGGACAGCATGGTAATAATAAACATTTAAATAGTATTCTCTCTATCTGGCTCTGTGTCTTTGTGATTACTTAACTTCTATAGGGCTCTCCCAATGTCAAATTTTGGCTTCACGTTTATCAAAAGATATCTTGATATCAAGAAATGAATACAATAAAAAAAAAATTGACTGTCAACTTTCTTTTGTGCTCCGTCTCTTTTTAGACTCACAGAGGTTGATAATGAACAGGCAACAAGACTCATGTCTATATAAAATAATATGAAGGCAAATTACAGTGGCTTTATGAGCTCTGTTTATAACACTGTTTGAAATAGATTCATTCAATCTTTTGGCTCAATTACATTTGTGGTCAATCCCCAAGACAGCCATCACACACACACACACACGCGCACGCGCACACACACACACACACACACAAATAGTGTTTACACAGAGCTATAACCAACACCTTAAATCTCCAGTATGTCTGTATATGTGCCTGATTTCTCACAAACACTATACACACATGCACACATACCCAGAAGTCATGCTCTCTCAAACATACACAAAACCACACACACACACACACACACACACTCAGTAGCCCCAGGCTGAGGAATCAAACACAAGATTGCCTCTTGCTCTCTAATGACTTATTTCCATGCTGATATGCAATCATCACCAAGAGAAATGAGAAAAGAAAGTCAACATGTGTTTTTGTCAAGTTGGCACATTTTCAGCTGATGAGCTACTAAGCCTCTGCACCCATGTGTGTACAGACACACACACGCACACACAACATACAGTTTCCCCCCATATACACTACACGTCCAGACCTCAAGCACAACATTATATGCAAGCAGATTAATGGAACATACTGTGTAAATCACCCACACACACATTAGGGTACACAGTATATTGCTGGCAGTGCTATACTATACATTATTGCAAAACATTAGATTTGGCAGACGTGTGTGAAAATCATATTGGTTTCCTAACCACCAACAAATGAATCCTCCCTGATCTCAGCTGAAGTAATCCCTCGGCCACTTTTTCTTTCAGTCTCTTGCGTGGCCTCTCAAAAACTATTCTGTAAACATATTCCTAAGTAAGCTGCTTTGTTTATTAAAGGTTGACATTTGAATATCATTAGCAACATATTATGATTTAAGCAGCCCTGTGTGTTGTGCTGGCCCAGATGGATAAATTCTACAGCACGCAACAGATGCCACAGCTTCATTAAGACTGCAGCTGAACATTTTCTTTTTCTCCCTTTTCATCAGTGTTAATGAACAAATAATGCAAATATTGCAGAAATGTGTTAAACATGGAATACAAACGGAGCCCAAACACAGAGGAGTCATTCAGCAACATATTAACAAAAGCCACCCAGAAGACAAGAGAAGACTTCAACAAGCCCTGAGGGCTGAGGAGCTCTGATATGCTGTGTGGCCACAGAGCAGTAAAAGTTACACAAGACAACATATGACACACACAAAAACAGAGACAGTCGTGTTTATGCACTAAAGCACTCAGGTGCATAAGATCTACAGCTGCAGAACATCCAGCATAAAACGCACGTAGCTTCTTTCCACTCTGTTACACAATTTTTCTGACCACTGACTTTTCTGTACAGTGACAAAAAAAGAAAGAAGGAAATAAGGAAAGGAAGAAAGAAAGTAAGATAGGTACATAAAACAAGTAAGCAAGAAATTAAGAAAACAGGGAAAGTATCACCAAGAGGTCAGTCTAACCAGTTAAATGGCTCAAGTGGGGATGGGTAAGGACAAAAAAAGTGGGTTATTGTTTTCAGAGGAGTATTCTTTGTTGGAAATCATTTTTCCTGCTTGACTGCTCTGCTGTAGTCTGAATCAAAAGGTTCTTTCACGGTGGAATAGCTCTTTGTCCTTTCACTCTGACGTCAGTCAGCTCTGAATAGGTTTTCGTCTGTGCATTTGCTGCATCCATAAGTTGTATGCTTAATATTAAAAGATGCTGTTAGTGAACATTAAGGCCTGGATTATGAAGCACAAAACGGTGAATACACAGACTCAAAAGTAAAATCTCCACTTAAATTAGATTCATTTTATTAAAATTCCTTCTTAAAAGGGTCATTATTTCCAAGTAAAGAACCCACTGATTAAAACTGTATTCTACTCCCGTGGTTTTTAAATTATGCTCCTATAAAGTGCCTCAGTATGAATATAAAAACTATAAAACATCCTACAACCCTCAAATAGCTTTTGTGTATACGTGAGATGAGGCAAAGCTGCAAGTAAAACATGTGTCCTACATCTTTTTTTATCAAGTTACACCTCCAGCTTCGAGAGTTGGTTGGGCTGAGGCAGTTAGTCACAATTTACATAACAAAAGTCTTCAACTCTCATTGACCGAGATGAGCCACTTTTGCAAGAGATATGCTTTGTTCTGATATAATGACACTATCAAAAAATTTAAAATGAACAAGTTGTATCAGTATCATCCACCATCCCATATTTTATAATGATACAGTGCCAAACACTCACAAAATCTGTGTAGTGTTTCATATTTTTACTGGGGTGCCATTAAAACTGTTACACCATTAAATTCTGGCAGAGAAGAAAAAAACAAAAAGACAGAGAACATCAAACTATTTCCTCCATGGCAGACAGAAATGGAGGGGAAAAGTCTCCAAGTTTTTGGTTCAGTCAGATAAAACAACACTGCAGCTGAATTGAACTCACCTCTAACAAAATGGCTTAACTAATGAAGTCAGTGTTTAGCTGCCATGAAAATAATGAAGGCTTGGCCCTCCATGGAACATGGCGGCCCTTTTTCTGGTTTACATCATTCAATTTTTCTTGAAAAGACCAATAGACTTAATGGATGTGGCTGTTAGATTGCACTCACAGAGAGTAGTCACTCAAATATTCATAAATCCCATCCCTTCCATCAATCAGTTTGTCTCCGAAGGCGAGGCGTGATGAGCAGCGAGCAGCGCCGTTAGTCCTGAATGTCTGACTGACATGTGTTCCCTCTGAGTTTTCAGCAGTGTACTGGGACCTGGCCATTGGCTGTAAGTGCAGCACACAAACAATCTGGACACGTTTTTGAGAGCAAACAGTAGCACTGTGATGGTTTCCAAGTAACTTTTAATTCTCCTCATCAATTTTCAGTACTGCTTTTCCTGTCCAAGGTCACCTGGGGAAATGCTGATCTCATCCCAACTATTTCCAACTTCTCGGCATTTTTAACTTTTTTTGTATTTTTTTTATCATGATTAAACTGGCTCATGTGCCCATAGTTTGGCACCGAATTCTTTAAGCCAAATTCCTGCCCTTTATCTCTGCTGCCGAGTTTTTGCTGAACATTGTTGTGTATTTGTATTTGTATCAGCTACTGCTCCTTAAAATGGGCCCATGTTGGATTTTAACGAGTAAAAAATAACACCATGCAGACTTCATTTGCAATGTCAGCTAGGACAGGTGTAGAGAGCATCTCCATGAAACACAGTATGTTGTGTTTTATGATAGCCTTCCAAAAAGATTGATACATTTTTACTACGATAAATTCAATTTCTCTCTTGCCCTCCCTTCCATCGTGTTTGCTGTCCTTTCCATCAGCTTCAGCTCTGATGGAACTTTTTTTTGTGTGTGTGTTTTGATGATGGTAATGGAAAGTGCTGCCACACACCAAACACCACATTCATCTGGGTTGAAATGTGGTGACTGCTTCACCTTCAGACTGCCCACCTACTGGGCACAAAGGGATCCTGTGGCTCTACTCATTCTTCAGGCATTTCTTTTCTTATGGGACCTGTCTGTATTTTTTACCTATAGGGGATAGGTAGTATCACCAGAGACACAAAGCTTAGTGAATGTCTCTTTCACTCTCTCTCTCTCACACACACACACACATACACACAATAGGTTGTAAAAGTACTCCAGCATGACTGTCAAGTTATAGGAAAAAAACTTCATTCAATCATCTGTGTATATATCAGTCTTCAAGTGTATGTTTAGATATGTATGTGTGTTTGTGTGTCCATGTAAACTGACCTGCTGAAAAGCCTACATATAACAATCACGTCAGCCACAGCTTGTTCTTTAATGTGCTACATGTGTGTCTCTGAATGTTTTGAGTGGACATGGTTGTAATGATAATGGTATTTTTATGGCACAGATAGTGTTTAATCAATAATCATCCCAGTAATGACACCATACCCATTATTACTGTGTTTAAAAGAGAGGGTGTGTGTGTGTGTTTGCGTATCTGTGATGGATGTATTTCCACATACCACACATTCATTGCGTAAATGTGTGTACATTACGTAGTTTTCTTTGTTACAATGATGACATTCCCATTAATGTGATTTAAAGATTTATTGTTTCCTGCAGAGAGGGCTTAGGTTACTGTACTAACAACCTTTTTATAGCAACATTTTCTTTCTTTTACTTGTCATCTGCTCTCTTCTTCTCTGCATATGCTTTTATCTGTGTACTTATGGATGTATAAAAGATATCATGATGCCAACACAGCCATAACTACTGTGCCAAGCATGCACAGTACCTCTGCCACATTGATGAACGTGCCCCATCCACACTCTGTCACTAATAAAAAAAATGGAAGGGAAAGCATTTACGAAGCTGTGTCTGCTAGTTTTATGTAAGAAAAGGAGCAACCTCACACACCATACTAAGCACAAATCCTGGTGCCAGTGCTGAGTTTTTCTGTGGTGGAACAGTGCAAGATGCTGAGAGCTCTGCAGTAGGCCAACAAAACAAGTGGCCCACTCAGTCAACGAAAGTTGGTTAATATGCAGACGCTGCTACTATAATTTCCAAAAATTATTTAAATATGCCAGAATTTGTATTTCAACTTAGAAGTCGTAAATATGGATTTGCTCAATATGCAGCCGAAAACACAAGTGATCATTGTAACTCAAGTGATTAGCTTGACCTTTACTTCAATGATTATGCATTCTCAGACTTTTAAATAAATCTTGTAACAAATAGAACTCATACCGAAACATCCGATGCTCCCCTGTCATCTGCAGCTCATCACGTCTGTATACCTACATCCTCTCTCTCTGCACTCAGATGCTCTCAGCTGCTTGTTCTTCAGAACAAAGACTCCTAATTTAACTGGTGTCATTAGCACAGAGACATATAATCAAGGAATTAGCATAATGGCAAAAAGTAAAAAATGAAAGGGCTTGTCTTAAATAAAAGATAAATACATCTAAAAATGGGTTTCAAAACATCACTCAAATGCGTGTCAGTTCAATTTGGTCCTATTTTAGCTTCATAATTTTTTTACTCAAATTTTGTGACCAAAGTACTACACTGAGGATAAAGACTTTTTTGTGGATTGTGTATCCACGTGTGTAAAGATTTCTTCAATGTGACCTTATAGCCTTGTGTAGACATGCTGCGGTTGCCGTCCACAGTTGTCCATGCCCTTTTCACATGTTGGATAGCAGAGAATGTATTTCTGTATGTGTGTGACTGTATATGATACACAAAGGTGTAATGCAATCTGATTTGTAGTTAAAATCCTGTGTTTGGTTCTTATAATAACAGAGTAGTGCGATAGGGTTAAAGTTAAAGTACAGCTCAGGCCGATGAAAATTACTGTCATCCATCTCTTAAAGTGCATATGCATGTGCACACACGCAGACATACAAACACACTGAACAGGACAGACACCAGAGGACAGAAATAACCCATACGGCTGCCTGTAACATATTATAACACTAATGGAGCTCATTGAAACAGCACTTAAAAACACAGAAACTAGTCATTTATATAATAATATATATCTATACGTATACATTTAATAAAAAATAGTATGTGTATTTGTAAGCATGCAACTTTGTGAAGTGGAAATTTCAATTCAGAAAAATATTTTTACATTTATTAGTTGGGACAAAAGGCCATGGGCTATACTGTGATAAAAACTTAGCTTCAACAGAAGGTCCACAACCAGGTGAGTCACTGTGTTGCTGAGAGACCTTTTTAGAAACTCTTAGATGAATTGCAACCCTCTTTGTTTTCAGATTTTCAACAAACATGACTCCTTTACAACTGCATACCTCAAGAGCTGACTCATTCACTGTGGTGTCTATAGAAACAATTCCCCATTTATAATTTATAATATTCAATAATTCATTCATTTATTCCCATTTATTTATTAGACTGCACAGAACAAATACAACAAATAGAACTAACTGCATAATGATTGTTACCCCGGGAAGAGAGATAGTCGTGTTGGCACAACACACACTCAAACTTAATTAGTGAAACTCCATGGATGATATTTTTGTCTCAGGAACAAACCATGAGCCCGAGGGGCAGAGGAGAAAGAAGGAAGGTGAAAGCAGTGACTGATGATGAGAGAGAGAAGAGATGAAATACGTGCAGACCAAGACCAGCAGAGATGGAGAAAGAATCAGGGATGTTTAAGGAGCAACAAAGAGTAAAGAGATAATAATCAAAATGACAAAATGAAGAAAGGAAGATTAGAGGTCAGAAGAGCAGAAACATTATTCAACTTGCTGTGGAGATCATTAGACAGTGATTCATGGCTGTGTTTAACCAGGAAAACATCCACCACCTAGATTTCTGTTTTTAATCAAAACTTTATGTGTAACATATGAGAAAATAACCTAATATAAAAAAAAAAAAAAAAAAAAAAAAAAACACGCACAATGACAACACCAACACCTTCACAACTGTCCAAATGATTTAGCTGTATCTCCTCTCTGTGCGGTGAGTTTCACTTTCCATCTCTCAAATTTAACATTCGTCCCACTGTGTGTCTGTACATATATTAGCATCTCCATTGGCATATTGGCAGCTTTGCCTACATGTATGCGTGTCTGCGTGTGTGTGTCTCCATGTGAGGTCACTATCTTCTTGTTTCCACTCTCATAAGCCACGGGACCTTTCCAAATTGCACACACATAACAAACCCTGCCGATAGCGGTCTGCTGTAGCTAAGTGGAATTTCCTGCATGCCACAATAATTTTCGCTGCACAAACCTGAGATGGTTTTGGCTAAAAGAGAAGAACCACTCTAGCTGAACTCCTTCTCTTTCCGAGAGAATTCGCAGAGGGAGCTGGATATCCATCATCACATAAGCCTCTTCCTGACAAGAAATCTGCCGGGTTCATCTATCTTCTGGCTTTTGGCTTCACACATGGATGCCCATTACAAAAAGTTATACATTGAATGTTTTCAAATACAGCACGACTTAATAGATAGAGTTAGAGCGGGATTTGGTTTCTGACATGAAACAGGCAACTTATATAAATGTTGCCGAGCTCAAATATTAATTTCATGAAGGAAAATCCTGATGAAATATGCTTGTCATGTAGATTCATCAGAGTTTGAACTCTTTTCAGGTGACTGAAATGGAGCTGAACTATGAATCGTGTCCCTTTGAAGAGCAGTGTTACAAGCATTCACCAATTCCCAATCTCTTCACCTAGCTCAGTGCTTTTTGCATAATCATGGCGACAAATAGACATAGGTGGAAATATAAGTTGATTCCAAAATCAGATCAGACTCACTCTCTGCAAAGCTGCATTTCTAATCATTCATGCTTGGCACTGTTTAATTTTCATGTTTGCCGACTAATTTTCCGAACACTAAAAAAGATTAAAATGTTGAGTGCGTTTCATTGACTATAAATTAACCAAATGCTAAAGACTAAAATTTCCATTTTGAGATAGAAAGGAGAAAAGGATGATGCAGACTGACACACGGACAGTGTGTGGACAGTTTTAGGGCTTAAAGTCAACAACAGCAGGTGATCGTCTGGAAACCAACTTCTACCGTCAGCATGATGGAAGCACAAAACACAGACACAGACACACACACACACACACACACACACACACACACACACACACACACACACACACACACACACATTCCTGCAGAGAGGGTTAGCCTATAACTTTAGCCCGCAGTGGTCAGACAAATAACCCTTCAGACTCAGCATCAGAGTCACAGCTTCCATCCTATTCTAGAAAATAAGGCTATACATCTCTCTCTCTATCTGCTGCCTTTCCTCAACCCAATGAAATACCTGCCAGTTGGTGGAAGCTTCACATCATTCTAGCATCCATCTAGCACGGACGTCTCACTTTAGATCATAAAGAAGAAAGTGGTTCAGAGCAGGCAGTCCGTGCTCTGGTCAGCCAAAAATAAATGAACTAAGGTTTGGAAATACATTCCAGTTACCTAGGCTATAGTTTATTTTTCACATCATAGAGCGATATAGCAATGTATAATATGATAAAGCATGCCAGTGTGTGAGAATTTATGTTTTGTGCATCTTGATGAAGGGGCATTTTTTTCTGCTAAATGAAGCTC
Source organism: Echeneis naucrates (assembly GCF_900963305.1). Lineage (NCBI taxonomy): Eukaryota > Metazoa > Chordata > Actinopteri > Carangiformes > Echeneidae > Echeneis > Echeneis naucrates. Next base: position 21,172,638 of record NC_042513.1, on the reverse strand, counting down.
AAACTTACCAGCTGTACACGGCACAGAGGTAGCTGCCCCGGCGCACCCCGCCATGACCGCGAATGCTGTGTAAGTGCTGTGTCTGTGAATAGTAATCTACGGTGACAGTGTTTCTAAAACTTGGGTGACATTGAAGGTGGAGAGAGAGAGAGGATAGAGGTGAAGGAGAAAAAATGGAAATAATTAGGTGAAGAGAGAAATTAAGCCAAACTAGACGGAAAACTAATGAGGAAGGGCAGCAGAGGTGCCTTTCTGTGTGAAGTTTGCATGTTCTCCCCGTGACTGCATGGGTTTCCTCCCACCACCCAAAGACATCACGTTTGGGTTAACTGGTGACTCTAAATTGTCCGTAGGTCTGAGTGTGAGTGTGAGCGGTTGTCGGTCTCTGTCTGTCTCCGTGTGTTGGCCCAGCGATGGACTGGCGGCCTGTCCAGTGTGAGCTGGGATTGGCTCCAGCACCCCCGTGACCCGAAAACAGATAAGTGGTAGAAGATGGATGAATGAATGAACTAATGAGAATGAGAATGTCAAAGTCCCTTTTGCAGTTTGTAGCCTCTGCAACAAACTAAACATGCTGCATGCTGCTCTGAAGGTGTGTGTGTTATTGATTCATAGAACCCCTAAAGGAAAATGATATTAATGATGACCTCTACAGAACAGGGGGCAAAGATGTAACGAGGGGAAAAAGTGCATTGTATGGACAATAAAGAGCAAACAGGCAGCAGGAGAAGCAATATCAAATCAGATGAGAGATTCAGACAAGCATTCATCATTTCAATCACTAAGTGAACGCTATAAAGCCTCATTCCTGTTCCACAGCTTCACAAAGTCTGCAGTCACGCACAAAACCAAATACGAACAATGTGGACTCGGAGAGTTGGGAAAGAGGTGTTGATGCTGCACAAACAGTTACTAGTCACGACTTTGATTTATCATCAACTGCAACAGCACAATAAACGTCCACATGTCCACAGGCTTAAATCTAACAGACTAACAAACCCTCAACGAGAAATGAGAAGAAATAATGAGAGCGGGTGGGGAGAGAAGGACATTTACATTTAATTCACATCTTGCATCTCCAACTTCAAACTTACAAGTAAATAATGAGAGAGGTGTGAGATATACACACACACACACACACACACACATGTATTTACGACCAGCACAACTAGAAAAGAGATTTTAAACACTCTTGCAGTTACAGCAGTGCAGTGTTAGGGAGACTGTGCCTGCTGCATTGTGTGTCTGTAGTTTCTCAAATATTACAAGTAAGGAGGGAGGAGGGAGCCGAACATGAAAAAACTGTAAGAAATACTGAAGAACTACCTCTTGGCCACCCTCCTAGTCTCTTCACTGACCCCCCTTCCTCTCCCTGTCTCCCTGTTTTCCTTCCTCAAACCGCTCCTTTCCTTTCCCCTCATTTCTCATTCCTCATTCTTCTCTCTTGTTGTTTGCTCTCCCCATCCCCCTTTCCTGTGCTCTTCATCAGCTCATTGCCCATTCCTTCAGAGAGGTGGAGGAGGCACACAGTAAGTACCATCTGATGGTGTAACCATGGGATGATGAAAGGATGAGGAGTAAAAGGGAGGTGGGGGAGGCTGGGGGAGCAGAGGCAGTAAAAAGGGTGTGGTGAGTAGAGATTGGGAAGTAGAATAAAAGATCAAAAACCTTTAATCTCTCAAATGTCAGATAACTGGGGGGCCCCACCCAACAGAGAGCGATGGTGGGGGGATAGAGAGGGGAATTAAAGAAAGATTATTTTCATATTGATAATTATGACATTGGGATCTTTAAAGCAGAACTCCTGGATTACAGATGTTTCAATGCCACACTTCAATCAGGAGCGAGTTGAGGAAAGATGGATTGATCTGCTTTAAATCACTAACTGAAGAGGTTTAAATTTGGGGCTGGGGTTGTTGCATGTTGAAGCCCGCCTTAATTGGCTCTGGCGTGGGCAGCTCTGGCTGCAAGCCCGTCAGTTCAACTGAAACTACAATTGTTGAAATTGTTCAGTTTAACAAGCGGAAACAGTTGATTGTTTTTTTTACAGGGAGATTTTTGAATGAATGTTGACTATAATTTCTCCTTACTTCCATTCTTGCTCCTATGTTATCCTTTCTTCCTTAACCTCCTCTCTGGTCTTTCTAATGGCAGGAATAGCACATGCTCCCTCACTTGTGAAACTGGGATATGTCCTTGACACATATGGGCAGTATTGCACTGTGTGCATCCCTGTGTGTGCGCGTGTGTGTGTGTCTTTGTATTTGTATAAACAGGCCTACATTACACACCTTTGCTGCCATCTGTCATGCCACTTACACTCTCCCAGATCAGTCAATCAATATCGGCACGATTATATCAATTCAGTGACATCTTGCCATATGTCTAAATTGGATTACGTGTAGCCAGAAGCTAATGACATTTACACAACTGAACCCTAATATTCACAACAAGCAGTCCAACACAACTGATGCACACAACCACACATACAGCCATTGCCTGCAGGGTAGACCCTTCATTCATCGACATACTGTTTCTCTTTTAATCACAAAGTGAAGACCGGTGCATCTGTGGACATTTTGATAATTACCACATGCGACAACTACCAGAGACAAAATATTGACACCAACTGAACCATCACTGATGAGGCAGATACAAAGCTATATGTAAGACCTGAGAACTTTGACTATGCAGAGAAATTCTTACAGACTATCCCTAAAGCCAAAAGGAAAACAATTCTGCTCTCAGACTATTTCACCGAACATATTTTCATGCTGTCTAATCTGAGGTTGCTTGGTAAATAAAGCATTTCATATGGGATTCTCTCTTTCTCTCTCTCTCTCTGACACTCACTCACACACACACACACACACACACACACACACACACACACACACAAACACTCAGGGGGTTTGCAGTAGGAGTCAATTAAAGGAGATCCCCATTGTAATTACACCGTGTTAGATATAGTGGCCCACTGGGACATAAGTGTGTGTTTGTTTGTCCTTCCTCCTCCTGTCATCATCCACTCCCACTCTTTTACTCTCTTCATCTCCACCTGGGGGTGTTTTGAGGGTGGGGCTCATTAACTCCTAACTACCCCTTTGGTCAAATGCAGAGATTGTTCTAGTACTATCCTTTTAAGTAAGGTGGCCAGAGGAAACAATTTGTATACCGTCCGGGCGGTCACCTCAAAAAAAAAAAAAAAAAAAAGAGTGATTAACATTGGTATTTAATTCCATTTAATTCTACTTATCATCTTTCAAATGCTCCACAAATATATAGTGTTTGTGTGCACACACACAAACACGCCATACTCTGCCATGCACCTCCTCTCTGTCTTGTCCTGTCTTCCTTTTTCTTTCTTGGTCAGAGGAACTGCTGACTCATCTAATCCTGCTTTGCTATATTCAATCAATACAAAAACTCTATCTCACACCAACACAGATGCAAGGACACCAAGAGCATTGACTGACATCCAGTTTTATTTAAAGTATTCTACTCTAAGAGCAATTTCATTTTGCACAGTTACTGACTTTAGTCTCAAATTTATAGCATTCATTTTATCACACTGTTAAATGTGAATGTAATCATGGTCATTACAGCTCTGAAACCTCTTTTTCACGGCTGAACACAATTGTGCACATGCCTCTCTGTCCATACTGCAGAGATACAAAATTAATGGCAACTAAAAACTGTCATGGTGTTATGAATAAGTTTTATTTTTTAAGATTGGTATAAAAAGCTGGTTACTGGGAGGAACTGGTAGCCCATTACTGCCCAAAGGTCAAAAATTATGTTAATAAGCGCAGTAACGACCTTCTTGTTGTGGCCATGAAGTTGCCAGACAACCAGTGAAGCCTTCAGGAAGCAACCTCTCTCTCTCATATAATCAGTTTTTACACTTTGGCTTTTTTACAAAACTGCATGAATTTTAATTGGGCTTGCTATTTTGATGAATACTAAGATAAATTGGCTGCTGCAGTAGCTTTATATTTATTGTAAGGAAATGAAAGCGGTATCAATCTTTTCATCGACTCTCACAGAAACACAAAAGGGAACAACTAAAAATGTATCAAACGATTCATTTCAGTACATATATTATGGATGTCAATTTTTTCCTCTTTCACATTATCTTTTAAAAAAGGTCGGGTCAACTGTCAGTTTACAATGACTCAGTTTACTGTGAGGGTAAATCACAACAGTATGTCATTTTTTAAACAGAGAGAGGAGGGTCCATATGTCTGTGTGTGTGTGTGTATCTACCCTCATACAGCCTTATTTGTGTTTCTAATGAGCTGCTGATGTTTAACGAGAGGAAGCACAGCATGGATGCCCACTGACAACGAGAGAGGAGAATCCACGACTACAAAATGCAACTGAGCGCTTATCTCTGCAGCCACAGCAGGATGACAATTAAACATACGTAAAACAAAAGCAGGCATACGTTTATTTTCTAGTCCCTGACCCCAAAAATAACCCTCTTCATAATGAGGTACACTGAACAGGAATTTGGCGGTTCCAGGTTTTACCCACATATTTGCACTTTAAAGTTGGCAAAAACATAAATGTCACAAACACACATGGAAAACTTGAAAGTCTGTGAGGTGCTTCTCAGTGTTCCCGAACAGAACTAAGGATTTCGTGCTTGGCTGTGGTTTAAGAAGAAGAGACAGAGAGAGGGAGAGGAGAGACAGATGAGAGGGAAAATGAGGGAAGGAACCCTGAGGAAACTAATTTATATTCAGGATGGAAATAAAAGGATTGATGGTTAAGCATTCTTCAGCTGGATACTTTACGGGCTTCTGTGTCTTCGTTTCACAAGACATCATTCATGGAGGCTTTACATAACTCGTTAATGACCCACAGGAAAAGAGCACCATGAGTGGGTGGATGAGTGCGTACTCAAACCTGAGATGGGACCCCGACAGCAAAGGGAAACATTTCCAGAACATTCATGGACCAAAACACAGATTTTAAGCCAGATACGCTTTTGTTCTGCATTTCTGAGGATGATCCTGTGCTCTGACCTCATGGTGGAGGGTAACGCACACAACCCCCCCACCACCACCACCACACCGGAAAAAAAAAAAAAAACCAAAACAAAACAAAACAGACAAAATAAAATCCCATTCACTATCTACTCAATAAGGTATCACAAAATTTGCATTCGTCAAAGAAATCAAATATTATTTTGTATTTCAGACAGCGTTGATAGTTCTTACTGATCATTTTAAACTACAATGTGTGTTTGGTAAAGTTGGGTAAACTTTAGTCTTCATTATTGGGTTAATAAACGGTAAACCCTGAAGAGATCTGCCATCTGCATGTTGCAGTGAAATCATTTATAAACATATGAGCACATTACACACTCAAAATGCTGAACTCTGTGTTTTTGTGAACTTATAAACCTCCCCGCAGCCACACAATCATCTCATAATCAGGCTCAACTCAAGAGTGTAGATGTAGGATTTCAGGATATTTTTATAAGCAAATAAATCCTGAGAAATGCATAATCGACATAAATAAACCAAACCAGCAGAGTGGAGGTCTTGCAATTTGTGTTTGTTGGGCTGGGACAACAGGAAACCATTAACTATCAGAAACAGTCTGGATAAACTGCATTGGATGGACTGATGACATGTGGCCTTTATGTGCGGCATTCTGCTTCATTAACAAATGTCAAATGCGACTGTAACAATTAAGCTCCGAAACCACACAGTGATGAAGATCAGTATTTGCCATAGACCAGGTAATATGCTCCATTCAGTGATAGCCTGAGCCTTTATTAAACACCCAGCCTTTGTGTGAGAGGACTGATAAACGGATCATGAGGACAGGAGCTGATAACCTGCAGTGCTGAGAGATGATAAATTTAAGGGCTTATATATCGAAGGATCAAACAGCCAGTGGGAGCAAAATACAGCCACGTGTATTATTACATTATCTGTGCAAAAAACTAAACACAAAATTATATTATTGTTGGCAGCAGTGTTGTGAACAAAACAACACTTATATTGTTTAATTCGTGGCTGTAATTTCGAGGTGGTAAAGATATAACGGTGTGACCTTGAACATCATTATCATGAACATGATGTCAGCATTTGGGCACCTTGTTATAAGCAAACTCTCACTCCACACTGCTCTAAAATAGCTCAACAGAGTAATTTATTTAAAACTAAGATGCAAGAAGTTAACATTCAGTTCAGGGCTATAATAAATCTATCAACATTCTGCTGCTGCTGCAAGAACCACGTTTAACCTTTTATCCCAAAGATGAGCAGTTTCACATTCTTGTTAAAGGCCAGAAAACGGCAAAAGGTCCGCGATCCCAGGCTGGACTATTGAACATGTCCAGACCGCGTCACACCAACCGCGAGCCAGCGAGTCTTTCCTGGGTCATCATGACATTAGAAATCTCACTCTCTGGCACAACCCTCTGGAAGAAATTCAGGAAATTAGACAAAGTACACAATGTCATGTTGGTATGCTATCGCCCTATATTTCTGCTTCTATCGCTCTAAAACACCAAAGAACAGTAATTACTGTAAATTTTGGTGCAACAGAGGAGCAGGAGCAGTGAAAGCATGAGGGAGGATAAAGGAGACAAGAGAGATAGTTGCTGTCGCAGCTGAAGCCAAAAGCTGTTCATTAAGCCAACCCCACCCCCAACTCAGACTCACACATGGCACCGCAATGCACATTAGACCTGAGAGACAATACACACATATACATGACTATCTCCTGCAACATATTGGTGCTTAAATAATTTTGCCAAATTCAGGGACGTTTGATTTGCATTGGCAATTATTCAAATTTGTAGTCGTTCCTCTGCCAATCACCTGCTTATTTTCTCATCTTTTTCCGACAGTCCTACTGTTCCTGCTACTTTGCTTCATCTTTTTCTTCCACCCTCTTCATGTCCATGCCTCTTTGTCTTTTCCCCATAACTCCTCGTTTGCCCTTGAACGTTTCTTCTTCCCATTTTACTGTCTGTCACTGCATTCATGACGGACTTAGTCATTACACTAAGCCGTAAGCGTGTGTATATATGTTTGTGTGTTTTCACAAAGTGTAAGCTAATTAGGCAACACCCAACAAGAGCAGACCAGGGAAACGTTAGAGAAATAAGGCTGAACATCGTACAGACAGGGATTATTATAATGACTTCAGGCAAACACACGAGTGCAAAGCTCTAGGTACACTGATCAGGCATAACATTATGTCCACCTGCCTAATATTGTGTTGATCCCCGTTCTGCTGCCCAAAACAGTCCTGACTCTTCGAGGCATGGACTCCACTAAACCTCTGAAGGTGTTCTGTGGGATTTGCATCATCTTTATGGACAAAATGCTCCCTCTGCCTAAATAACCCACCATGATGCCAAAGATGACGAAGAGATAATCAGTGTTATTCACTTGTCCAGGGTCATAATGTTATGCCTGATCAGTGCATATTCTAATGCAGGAGATTATTCTTCTATCTCTGATCTTTTTAATCAACTTTTTAAATCCTTTGGTTCGTCAAAAAAACAACAAAACCCAACCAAACAAACAAAAAAATCTGTATTTTCTCTCCTTTCCCTCATAAAATAGAGAATAGATTAGTTGCATTTCTGCACCAGATATCCTCTCTGCCATGTAAAACATTTGGAGTGATAACTTTTTCATTTGTTAAGGTATGCTAGTTTGATGGTGTCTGCATCTCATTTAGTTGCTCAACAGATGGTCAATAAATATAAAGGAAAGCCATGAGAATAAATTACTCCTCCACACAAGCAAGAAAGTTACACTCATACATCTACGAGAAGCATCAGTCCACAAAGAGAAATACTCCTACACACTGTTGCGCACAAGCGCACACAGGAAATTATAACAACCGAAGAAATGAGAGTCCACGCACACAAATAGAAAGTTGCACGATCACACACACACAAACACACAAGCTCATTTCTCCTCATGTGATGGAAGCCAAAACAGTTTTCAGCAGGGGCGTAAATTTATTGGCTTCACACTCACTCGTGACATCAGGTAGTTGATTGTGTGGCTGTGTGCAGCCAATCTGCGATGAATCGTCTCAGTGTGTCTATACAAAGGTAATAAACTATATGACATAGTGTGTGATTGGGAGATGGATTGATACCAGTGGCATGGTCAAATGAAGTGTGTGAGTGTGTGTGTGGTCAGAGTGCCAGTTAGAACGATGCACCAATCCATAAATACAACTTCAGAGCTTTATTCTGAAATAGCATGTTCTTCCTGTTTCTATCTTTCTTTTGTTGGCCTCCTCACCTTCCCCTCTCCCTTCTGGTTTCTGCTTTATCTTCTTTAACACCAACACAAACCCTCACTACAGCAACTGATGAGCCCACATTTTTCATTCAACCTGTTGCATCAATCACATAAGAAGCCCACAAGTCACAGCAATTAAGGTTTTAAAATCTTCCACTGATTTACATTTGTAAAAGCATGGAACTCAAAACTCTTCCTCTGAGATAAGACTCCACAAAACAGTTACTGTGCAAAGTCAGAGTTTATTTTTCTCCCAGATTAAATAAAACTATTTATCACAGACTTTATGCTACACCGTTGCACATTCTTGGTGAATGGACACAAAGCTTACAATGAACACCTTCTTGAGTGTGCAGGAGGTGAGACAGGTTTGGCAGCTGTGCTTTCCTGTTCCCTGTTGTCACTGGTGGAAGAAGCATTCAAATGGCAGCCACAAAATTTGGTGTAAACAATATGAACGTTTAGAACCATCCGTTCAGGTGGTGACGCTGTAATGGTGTGGAGAGAGATGTTCTCGGCACACTTTGGGCAGTTTCGCACAAAGTGAACATTGTTTAAATGCCACAGAGCACCTGAGTGTTCTGAGTCTTCTTCTGATGACATCTTCCAGCAGGATGATGTACAATGTCAAGCAATCTCAAACTGGTTTCTGGAACATGATTATAATTTCACTGTACTAAAATGGCCTCCAGAGTCACCAAATCTCTATCCAATAGAGCGCCTTTGGGGTGTGTGTATGTGCAGCTGCTTGATGCTAGTATGACAATATGGACTAAAATCTCTGGAGAATGTCTCCAGCACCTTGTTGAATCTATGCCACAAAGAAGGCCAGCATTGTGCACCTAATAAAGTGGCTGGTCAGCGGACTTCACCGACGTAAAATAGAACAGCAATAGCAAAGAAAAATAGTGTTGTGGAAGTATAAATTACCATAAGATGGAAAGAAAAAACAAGTAAAGTGCAAGCACAACAAAACTGTACTTAAGTGCAGTATTTCAGTTAATGTGCTCAGCTGTTTGATGCTATTTCTCAGTTTGTCTTGAAATTTTCCCATTCGAAAACTGGCTCTGGTCTGTCAAAGAAAAAAAAAACAAAAACAAAAACAAAAAACGAAGCTGTACACAACACAACTGCACATATCAAATGCACATGCAGTCAAAGAGACTTGGCATAGAACCCAGTGGGAGGAGGACGTGTCAGTCAATGAGAGAAATGATGTGCAAGCAGCAAAGAGCGAATGAGGCTGAGGGAGTGAGACGCAGAAGAGCATGTTTAGAGCATAAAGAGGAGTGTGAAGTCTGTGTTTTATGGAGTGGCATGTTGGGCAAGTGAGGAGTGTTTGTCAGAAGGGCTGATGCAGCAAAAAAGTTCACATTTTTGATACAATGTGAAGCACAAAGACACAAACCCATGCAAAGACATGCACACAACTTTGTCTTCCCATGTTTGTGGGGACCTGTCACAGAAATCATCCATTCCTTGGCCCCTTAAATTTAACATTAACCCCTAAAACAACTGTTTATAGTAGAGCGGGTTGCCAGATGTCAAACCCCGAGACACACACAAACACAAACACATTCTGATTCCAGAGAGTGGAGGTTGCTTGAGGGAAGCAATAAAATGTTTTGTGGCCAGAACTCATCTGTCACTGCTTATTGCAGAACTGCTGTCTGACCAGTGCACACACACACACACACACACTAAATAACCCTATCGACCAGAGCAACACACAACAGAGTAGAACTGGTCCAAACGCAAACACACACACCCCTCAGCTGTGTATCTGCATGAGTGCACAGACACACACATGTTAAATCCCCCCCTCCCTAGGTTACATTAAGAGCAGTAATGATGCTGTGGCTGTACTTCCTTGTGCATCAGTGTGGATGCATGTATGTGTTGGACAGAACAGCTATTAACATAAAGAATGGTTTTATAGCACAAAACACTCCCCCGCTGTAAAAAGACTGGATGCCTAAAACCCACACACACACACACACAAACTCACTAATGACCCTTTTTGTAAAGCACACTGAATGTTCCCAGTACACAATAATAAACTCCTCATTTGTTATGTACTTAAGCCATTAAGGGGAGAGAGAGATCATAAGGGGGGGAAGGTTTACCACTGTAGAGGAGACTGAGCAGGAGAATCAGCATGATAGTTGAGGTAGATGGGTGAAACAATAACGCCATGAAGAGAAACTGGAGAAAACAGCCAGGAGGATAGAGACAGAGAGGATCAAAATGAAAGACTTCTCCTTTTCTTCTCAAGGCCAATAATAGTTTGTCGTCCACGCAATAACAGTGCCCCCTATTGGCAACCTGTGGACAACCATACAAATCTGCATGAGATACAGGTTTGGCTTCCCTGAGTGAATCAGTGCCTTATTTTAGATCAGAGTGGGTGTAGCAGGGGTGTGGGAGAGTTTGTTCTTTTGTCTCCACAAAAATCTACTTTCAAAGGAATCGGGTGGGTCACAACTTTTTCAGCCAAATTCTAAACCAAATATGAATATTTACATTTTAAAACAACCTCTTTTTTCATCCAACACAAGAAGTCAGTTTGAGATACTGTCCAGTAATAATCTCAGCAGGTGATGCTCATGTAGAAAGCTAAGGCTGGTACAAGTGGGTCCAGTAGGAGCTTATTGATTGTAAATTTCACCAGAGGCCATACGTCACTGTGCCATTACACAACCAGGTTGCCAAATGTGCACGTCCACCAAGCTGACTAGAAAGTAGTATGATAGGACCAGATCCACAGTCACAGCCATGGTGTCCACAAGATAAGTTCATAATGTGGAAGTGCCATCAACTATGACATTCACAGAACCCAAAACTGTGATCAGTGACCTAAAAAAGAAAAATTATACGTGCAGTCCTATTTGATCTCACAGGTGAGATCTTCAGTCAAGTCCTTGACACGTAATGGTTGACATCAAACATTATGCCATTTAATCCAAGGGTAAAATGTGAATGAAGGGACAAAGATGATTACATGTCTAATTAGATGCAGCCTGTCATCTAATGATAGTCATTTAATAAATCAGGCCCTGAATTAGTGTTATTAAAAATATATTTTAAAAGATGAAATTAATAAATCAAACTTAATCTGTTCTCAATGTCTTTTGACCTCTGCATAACCAAATGAATGCTTAGCGGTGTATGCAATAAATCTTTTACATTAATGCATTTTATAATTGGTCAGGATGTAAAACTTATTAAAACTTGGAAGCCAACAGGATTCAAGGTATAAGCATCAGCGAAAACGAAGTAAATAGCAGCTGACAAAATCAAACATCTAGGCTACATTACAACTGCATAACATCCCCTGTAAGGCCGTTGTCAGACTAACTGCTAAATGGTTAATATTACATGCTCTTAGTTAATATTTTTACCATCAAACTGTGACAATTTATGTTATGTGAAAACCTCATTTTATCCTTATCTTCTTCTACCTGTAGAGCTGTTTCCCTCTTGTTTCCTCTCCAACACTCTCCTCGTCCCTTTGTTCTCTTTAATACACTCTTCGCTGTTCGCTCTTCATCTCTCTCAAACTGGAGTGGAATTCCCACTGGAATCCTGAACTGCATTTAATCAGCAGTTTTCCACTTTTCCCAGCTTCAAATCCAATCCCATGCTGACACACACATGCCCACACATCAATATTTCACCTCACACTGGACACAGTCTCACATCACCTTCAGAACTGTGCTAAACATGCAAATAACTCCGCACGCAAAAAAACGTTTGTGTGTTAAACAAGACCCGACCAGGAGTTGACAGCCATGCCAGGAGCTCTGAAAGGCTGTAGTGCTCATGGTGCGATCCCACGTTTGTGTTTTATCTGCTAACACGAAGGTGATGTGAATAAAAGTGGTGGCAGTTTATAAAGTTGTATTTAAAATGCTTTAGAGATAATGATAATGCGCTGTTATTATTTTGGTGTTTAATCATAAATCAGTGCTGTACAAAGGCCTGATGGTCACGTCTGTTGAAAACCAAGGGATCACTGAAGTTATTACCTCTGAGTAATGGTCAAAATTATTGGCCTCCATGAATTTTAAAAAGATAGCTTAGTAAATTGTAAAATGGCTATACACACAACTGTTAGCATCCTTTTTATGAATTAAAATGTGTTCTTTAAATGCATAAAAACAATAAGTAGGGCTCCATGGATAAAACAAAGAGGACACCACTGCTGAATGAGAGGCAGAAAAAGGAAAGACAAATGTTAGCAATAATGCCCATAGTTAAGCACAGTCTCTCTGGGGTAATGCTCCAAAGACAGATGAAACCAAAGCATAGCTCTCTGGGAATCCAGAGCAGTTTGTGTATTGGCAACAAAATGAAACCCACAAGGAAAAGAACAGCCTACCTGGGGGCTGCTTTATTGCCTGTGCTGTGCGAGGTACTAAATATTTCAAAGGATTCATGAAGTCGGAAGATTACCAAGACCTTTTAGAGTTAGCCATTGTCAGGGAAGGGTTTGAAGCCAGTTTTGTGTGTTTCAGCAGCGTAACAACCTGAAGTACATCCTGCTGCTCAAAAGAAGAGGGCAGATTCTACTCTCCAGCTGAAGTTAACCTGATTGTTCACATCTTTGGACTGTGAATTCAGAGTCAGGCAGAATGAATATGAAAACTCCACACAGAAAGGCTCCGGGACCAGAATTTGACCCCAGTGGTAAATACTTCAGTGGTTACATGCATGTACATAAGAAATGAGTGTCAATATTTTAGCCATGACCATGAAGTTTGTGATTAAGTCTGGATCAAAACAGTGGACGGACTGACTGAGAATCTCATCACGAGAGAGAGTATTTTGTATATTTTACTTTGTACAACTTTTTGGACCGCTAAATCTAAGAACTGACTGTGAAGTGAGTTGAAAATACAGTTTCGGACACAGAAAAAAAAGGTCAGTTTAGAAAAGCAGTTGGTCTATTAGTGTCATTTCATGCCATGTAGTTTATGGGTGAGTAGTGCTCATCTGCAACTTTGTTTTAAAACAATAACTCTTAGCTTGTTTGCCTGGCTGCTTTCAATTACTGCTCCCAGATACACAATCATCATGATGGGACAAACAAAACACGCACACACTTGTTGAATTTCAAAAAACCTTGGAGCCATAAAGACTCAAAGAAGATTCAAGCATCACATCATCGAGGCAGAGTGAAATCCAGACAAACATCCTAACACACAAAACAATTTGTGGTTTCATTTCCACTGAAGGCAGCTGGTGTGTTTTAAGAGAGTAAGACCTGGGGTTGTTCTGGGAATGCAAACACACACACATCCAATAGGGATCTAATCACAGATGCTAGCAAAATCTTAGACACATGTTGGGAACCATCCAAACACAGCGGGCGGACACTGCTTGTCTTTTTGTGTACCAGGAATACTGTCTGCTTGTTTTTTTTAGGGGTGCATGTGCCTATTTAATTCCATTTAGATGCATTTAGCCAACCTTTGCAATAAGATCCAGGGGTGTTTGGCAGGAAGATGGCAGTGCTGATGTCATTTCCTGTGCCAGGTCAGGAATTTCCTCTTGTAGGTACAGCTCTAACATGGAGGCCAGCTGAGAGAGACCCTGTTTCTTCTGCTCAGACATGGAATTCAGGTCTGTGAAATAAACATGGTAATAATAGTAAAAAAAAAAAAAAAAAAAGTCACTTGGCTCTGTGCACCTTTGAAAATGTACAAAAAAAGGAGGGGGTGGGGAACACAACTGAATAGTTCAGTGATTTATGACAGCAGAAATATTATGGTGAGGGAAGCCATTTCTACCACAGTGGTATTGGATTCAGACGAGGGACACACACATACATACACAGATGTACATCCACACTCACAGCGGTTATCTAATCACAGTTTGCAAAATCTTAGACTTACGTGATTCATGCTCCTCGAAGGTGTACAGTTCTTCACTTCTACCCTCAGATCGACTTAACTAGGAGGAAGAAGGTAGGTGGGCATTAGCAAATTATTACAATATACAATAATATGGATGTGCATTATCCTTTAGTGGAAGGAAACAAATAAATACTGCCCCTGCCCCCAAAAAACAAAAAACATTTTACAAGGTCTTCACACCCTTGTAGCAAAGTGCAGCACTTCACTAACAAAATGAAGGGGTATTACAACCTGTCCATCGATCTGTGAGGAGCAACAGAAACATACCAGGGTGAAGATGATTCTCGCAGCCAGACGCACTGAATCTGTGGGAACTCTGGGCAGCAGGCTCCGCAGACATTTACACTCTCTCTTATGGCCAGACCACGCTTGTTTCTGCAACACAAGAGCACTTTAGCAAACTGACACACACCCAAACATATTCATGCCTACTTTCTCAAACACACACAGTACCTGGCAAGTTGTGTTGCAGTAGCGCGCCGTTTTACACTGGGAACACCTCGACAAGGTTTCAGGTCTATAAACAGAAGGAGAGAAAAAAGGGTTTTGTCATTCTGCACAAACTGTCGGCTGATGTGCCACAGATCAGCCACTCCAGGATTAAAGGAAACATTAATTAAAGGCTCACTGGTTGAACTTAAATATGTTTAAAATATTTAAGTTCTACTTATACAGTGAATGAATCAGATATTTATAAAAATCAATAAAATGTCTGAGTTTCATTACTGTTGCCCCATTTTTGTGTTTGAAGCTGCTGCACATATTTAACTTTTCCCACTCATAGCGCAGCAGCTGCAGTACCAACACTCCCACATGTCCAGAAGTATTTATTCCTTTCCAGTCACTGTCTTGACCTTTTCCCCATCAACAAGCTTGTCTTATCCTTTTCTCTTTGCTATATTGAGCTCGCTATGTGGATCTGTTGCCCAGTTTTATCCATCTACTCGTCTTCTTTTTGGTCGTTATCTAAGAGCAATATATCAGCTCCACCACCCTCACTATCATAGCCTGTTTTTGTACGCCACCCGCTGCAGGTGTGTGAGTGCCCATTTGTGTCCACTAGGGGTGTGCCAAAGAAACTACAATAATGGAGGAAAGAGATTCAACCGGCCCCGTCCTCATTGATTTGGACTCATTTTGGTTTTTACCTAACCCTCTTGCCTCTGGTCTAGTCTAGTCTATACTCTCTACAGAGGTCCCATCTCTGGTCTAGTCGCTACTCTCTGCAGAGGTCTGGTCAGGTCTCTGGTCTACTCTGTTCCGGTCCGGTCTAGGACCTGGGAGGGGGAGAACACCCTTCCTTTCTGTATCCCAGTCCATTACTCTGCAACACTTAACCAATTAACTTAGATTTGTTCAGGTGCCCACACCAGGAATCGAACCGCACCCTTCTTATTGCAGGGCAACAGCATTAACCACTGCGCCCACTGTGCCGCTCAGGTCACCAGGTACTTTTACATCAATTAGCCTTGACAATTTCAGGTGCCCACACCAGAAATTGGCCCACGCCCACTACACTCAAGTCATCACATTCATTCATTCATTCGTTTATTTATTCATGGGTAGGGGAGCATGCATTATTAGTGACCCCCCTCTGAGCATTTTCCTGATACATGCCTTTTTATAGAGCCCTATTTACCGAATGCCTGGGAAGACCGAGCTTGACATGAGATTCACAGTGTGCAAGGTTTGCCAAATGAGGATTAAGCACTTCGGGAACCCACTATGCACTGCACTTTTTTTTTTTTTTTTAATAAAGAGACACTTTTATTATTGTTACTTAAGCAATATGTGATATTGCTTTTATGCAACAATCCCATCTAAGCAAGGATAAATGTGTCAAACTTAATAAATGTGAAAAAGACACTAATGTCTCCATGTGTCATTCTGTCTTGCCAAGCAGACTGGAGTAGATCATGAGGATCCTTTGCACACCTATAGAGTGAAGCAGAAATAATTATGAATCAAATTGTTTTTAATTGAAAATCGATTTTGAATCAAATCGGAGCCCCAAAAATTGTAATCGAATCAAATCGTGAGATAGGAAAAGATTCCCACCCCTAGTGTCCACTTATGGTGTTTTGTGTTTTTGTGCGCACACATGCTGCCTTTGAGGTCTGATGTGTTTTTCAGTGACACCACTGTTCTCTCTTGTTTGACTGTCAGTCTGATGATATGCCAAGAGTCCGTCAGCCAATTACCAGTAAAAGGTACACAACTTTGAGACACACACATCCACACATGAAAAACAAAACCAAAAACTCTGGAAAAATAAAATGTATTTTATGGTCTTGTTCTTTAATGTAAAAGGTGCATCTGTTCCACAGCTGAGAGGATGTCCCCTCTGCAAAGAACTTTAATTCATACTCTTTAGATCATTTTAATGTATGAATGTCTTTATGTTTATGAAACCTTTCTAAAGCCAAAAAAAAAAAATAAAAATATTTGTCTGATGTCATCCTAGTGATAAATCAGCAGGCTGATTCTCGTTGTATGGGCAGAGCCAGTGGGAAAAACATTAATGTGTAGTTAGTCAATACAAAAGCAGTTACAGAAGCCAGAAACCTTTTTTGGCTAACGACCGTCATATGATCATCAACATGTCTTTTCCTAACGTTCTGCCAGGGGAAGAGCCATAGTCTTTAATTTATTACTGTACAGAAAGTACTCAAGGTTTTCTGCAGCTACCACAATTCAACGATTTGAGACATCAAGTATAAAGGCACCAAAGTCAGTCATTGCAGTATCCATAATTCTTAGACGCACTTTCATTCAAGAGGTTTCTCGCTCTTCATAATCATATTTTAATGTAAGACGGGAATAAAAAAATGAAACATGCCGATCTGGCCACAATGAAAACAAACCAGGCTTATTGCAATTTTATGGTCTGCACCTTAGACCGCCGGGTTTCAGGGATGCACCCACACAGCATTTCTGTCCATAACCTTGAATCTCACCTGAGATTTACAGTCTCATTTCATGCAGTAATTCTGGACCATGGCGAGGCACCTCTGCTAAGCACTCAGTCTCACAACCTTTAGTCTTACTAAACACAGTAATGTTGAAATTCTCTCCATCCCTAAAATGGTCAGACTGGCTGACTGAATACTTTCTGAGAGACACATAGATGCATCTATCTTCAAACAACAACTGTCGAGCCAGACCTCTCAGTGTCTTCATTTCAAGATGACGTGTGAAAAGACTTCTCTGTAGCACTAGTGTCAATCTAACGCTGGAGCAAAGGAAGAGCAGAGTGGAGTCATGTGCAGCCTGAGGCCGGTTGGTACAGTGAGTGTCTCAATGTGTTCATCGCTTCATGGTAAAAAAAAAAAAAAAAAAAGACAAAATATCGCTAATTAAATGTGACAATGGGTAGCATTATGAGCTCACACGTTGAAAATGAGGTAAGGAGAACACGTTATGATGGATGTAAATACATTAGCCCAGGGATTATTGCACTGAGTGTGTGACATTTGATTAGATTGAACCTACTTATGAAAGCGCCGGATGATGTTATAAAGAACCTTGCAGGCAAAAACAGACATAATATGAATAACACACGGCGTGGGTCCGACAGAAGGCTGGGGGCTACCAAAATAAGCGACAAATGTGTGTTTTCTCTGACCGACCATAAGTGTGTGGCTAGACTGGTCTGTTGTTTTTGGCTCGAGGCCTCTGCAGGTTTTCAGAACACACTCTTCTTTTCTGTTCTCTCCTCCTCACCATCTTGGTTTAGTAACTATTTTTACAAAATGTACAATTTTCCTTTCCAATCGTCTCTCCAACTTGCTCACCCCCAACCCAAAATCATGCCACCACATCGTATTTGCGATGACCTTTCCAGCCTGTTAACCTCTGGTGAATTTAGTGGTCTCACCCTGGGATGGTGGTTCATGAAAACACAGCTATTCTTGTCATGTTGAGACCAACCAGAAGTGGGGAAGCCACCCACAGTTAACAAAACACATGCCTGCAGTATAAGACAGGAGGCAATATGAACAGATAGGACCAGGCCAGACCTAAACACAGCCAGGTTCTGTGCAGCTTCAGCAGATCCACAGAGAACATAACTCAGATAATAAAGGTTTGGATATGTGACAAGTTAAGGACTGCTGGGAAGTCTATCCATCTTCCATGACCTCAGACAGGAAGGTTGATGGTGAACATAACCCCATTTTTCTTCTATATGTGTTCTTTGAAGCTTAACTTTGTGGGAAATTTCAGAGCTTCAACAATGTGGGAACCTGGACAGCAACTGTTCAAAATATGTTAAAAAATCGAATTCAATCACAAACATGGAATAATTATAGGATTTCTGGTAATTACTTACGATTCCCAGTCACTGTAGTGTGATTTTTAAAAAGTACAGACCTGTTTGTGAGGATCCATGCTGAGGTAATGAATAATTAAACAACAGAAAGCAGAGCAGGAAACAGCACAATAGAAAAAGAAAACAGAATATGTGATAAAAAAAATTCAAGGCAGAGTATTTTTAATTTCTGAAGGCCATTTAATGAGGAGGAAAATCAATTATCCTCAGATCTGAATACAGATACACATATTAGTGCTTAAAGCCATTCAGCAATCATATTCAAACCAAGTGAAGACTGTGCACATCACACATCATTGTGTATATACATGCTTTTTTGTTATTGTGTCTTACCCCAAAGTAAGCTTTCTACATTTTATTTTTATTTCTTTGGCCATAAATCTCCAAATCACTTCTGTCTGGTCTAAACACACCATTTGATCAGAAAGTTATCTCTTCCAGCAAAATACAGAACATTTGCAATTATATTAGATTACATTTCAAAAACAGTTCTCACAGATAAAGATGAGAAAATCTGACGATGTATGCTATGAGATGATGGAAGTTTTTTAAAGTTTTTTGGGAGAGGCATTGTTGCAAATCGACAGGCAGGACGATTACATGGCAATACTGAGTTTTTTTCCAGTTTCTCAAGCAGAGTTGGAGGACATTTGATGTAGCCAGAACAACATCAAAAATAGAATATAAAACTGTCAGAATTCATCACAATCAAATATGAACGCAGCCACTCAGAGACTCAGAGAAGAGTGAAAGAGGTAAGATGTGCATCTGAAAGAATCAGTTGATACTGTACGCTGTGTGTAGTGACGGAGCCAAATTAATGCACAGTTTCACCACAGCAACTGTTGTTATGGTGACCACCTCCAGACTAATAAGCTTTCAGCATTAACAGGATACTCACTCAAACACAAGTGTATAAATGTTGATCCATATATTCCTGCAGGACAGAAGAGGTTTTATCCTGCTGGACATTACTGACCATTTCCTCGTTTCTAGTCACAAAACTGCAGCACAAAGAAAGGTCTGATTTGATGCTGGCTGAAATATCTAAGCAGAGCTCGATATGAACCACAACAAAAACATTTCTTTTTATAGCATCGTTCTGTGCTCAACAGTTCAACCAAGTGCTACTTCAGCCTTCCGCCTTCTGTCTGTCATTCGGGATCATTTGATTCAGTGAGAAACGAACACCCACACATACATTTCACACATTATTTCATGATTCAAATACACGGAGATGACTCCGGTCTGGCCTCTAGGCAATATCCAACAAAAACTCATGATCATTGTGCTACATTCAGTAAGTACACAAGGCGTACATACAGCAAATACAGGATGATACACTTGGTCCAAATATAGGAGTGGGCAATAACGAACAACAACCTGGAAAAGACAGCATAAAAAAAAATAAACTTCCTCAGTTCGTTAGTGTGAGACAGAAACAGACATTACATATCTTCATTCAGACATTATGATTCCCCTCAGGAAACACATCTGTCTTATTTTCAGCCATCCTGTTATGTTTCCCCTCTTTCTTTCTTCCTGTCTTTTGTCCCTCCTTTATTTTTTGTGAAGTAAGAGTGTTGCGGGTGGCAGGCCCATGCTTGGACTGCTCTGTCGGCACAGTAGGAAAACTCATGAATAACATTAGATGGGTTTCATTAGGAACATGAAGAAGGATGAATTAAAAACAGACATTTTCTCAGCAGCCCCCTCCTCTTCCTCCCAGTATCATATTCTCTTAATTTGTACTTTCTTCTATTTCCCCCTCTTACATTTTCATCAGGTCATTCATCCGAGTTTGTCTGTCAATCAACCGTTTAGGTTTGTTTGTCTGGCAAAAAAATGCCAAACATCCACCCACAAAATAGCTGGCAGATATTTTCTGCTTTTCTTTCGAATGTAATATAATTTTAAAAATATTATTTTTGCGGGGGAGGTTGTTTTGACAGATTAAAATGAAGAGGCAACCTTGGGTTCTGGGAAAATTTAATGGGCTTTTTTGACATTTAATTGACTAACACACACAAAAAAAAAAAGATCCACATATCAAATACCAAATGTTACAGCTATAATAAAATTCACTGTATTTTTCTAAAAGTTCATGAGTTAAAGTCAAAAGATATAGTGGCTTGTATGTTCAAACTATAAAGCATCAGTAATTTTGTAGAACATCTTTCATTCACCTGGTTGTCACAGGAAAAAGGAAAGTGGATTTCACTGTCACTCAACAGTAGGTGTGGCTGAAATACTGTGGTTTTCTACGTTGATATGCAAGAGCATAGATATATGTTCTCGTGTGCATATCTGGAGTCAATATTGTGAAGTCTATGTTATTAGACACCTAATTAGGCCTACCTCAGCATGTCTCTGTTGGTCTATGTGCATAGCATGGTAATTAATTTCCCGTGAGTACAAGCTGCGGCACTGTGGTGACGAGTTAGTTCTGTGTTTATGTGTGTGTGTACGCTTGTGTTTGTTAATGATTACTGGGGTCTTCTTTACTGGGGTGTCCGGTCGTGCCTGAGTGAATTTTCTCATTTCCAGGCTGAGTGGCCAGCGCAGCATGGTTGTTTACTACATGACAGGTAGTGGTGTGGGAGTATGTCTATGTAAATGAAATTACTGACTAATGTTAACAAACAAGATTTTTGATGCACAAACACTCACAATCTCATAAGTTTGTTAAGTTTTGAAGGACTGTTAGGACAGCTAGACTTCATATTTCGCAGTTTATATGAAAATCTGTGCTTGCCCGCCTAGAGTCACTTTCACAGTTCACAGTCACAGTTTCCATCTCCTGCAGCCTTTGTTGATGGTGAAAAACAGTTACTGTTTCAAAACCATTTGACAAATTAGCTCTTCTTCATGTAACCGAGACCATTTCGGCAAAAACAAGGGAAAGTAAACGTCGTCACCACGCCTGCCGCTCTGCCTTTCAAAGCCAATGTGAGAGACTGTGAACAAACTGAGTGAGCAGCACTACTGCTATCTAGTGTTGCATTCATGCTACAACAGCAGAGACTACACGGAACTGGACTGCTCTGCACACCACAGGCGTCCACAGCTCAGCTGCAACAACACATCAACACATGGGTTTAGTGTAGCTCGGTGACTGGCATGTAAAGCATTGCTGCTAGTGGGTGTGTGTGACAGAGAGAAAACAGCTGTGCTGCATATCAAGCGAGCCCAGATCCCTTGCTGAGTCCTTAATGGTTGTTTTGAGGATGATTCATTGACACCTGAGGGAACTCATATGGGTCTAGTCTCCTCACGGTTTTATTATGATGATGATGCTGAGGTGTGCGCACGCACGCACGCACACGCACACGCACACACACACACACACACACACACACACACACACACACACACACACACACACACACACACACACACACAACAGGCCTAGAGGAACACTAACTCATGTTTTTGTAATGTTTAAAGAGCAGTTCGGAAAGTACCTATTTCTCCTGTGTGTTAAGTTTATTACCAAAGAAATTATCTAATTTTGCTTTAAAGATTAATATTCCATTGATATCAATTGATTAAGATCAGGATGACAGCAAAGGCCAAAATTTGAAAAGCATATTGCAACAAAAGGCAAAACCAGAAGACAAAGAAGAAAGTTGTTAAACCAGATTTTAGAAATCTGGCGACTGACATTGTATTGTAATATTGCAGCCCTTCAGTGCAGGGTCTTGAACAGGATGACAGTCATTTTTAAAGCTAATATTACACATTTAGTGTAAAAAGAATAAGCCAAGAGAAATATGAGCAGATGTAGAGTGCAAATTTGATTGAAATATACAAGTAAAAGGGGACTTAACACTCTAAGTGAGCTCGCTAATGGCACAAATAGCTTTCTGGGTGGATGGATCTGAACTTTGCTGTATTTCTGGGATAAAAGAAGCATGAGCTGAGCTTGCTTTTCATGCGCTGATTAATATGCAAACAAGAACCCTCAAAAATCCCAAGCCCAGTGAATTTTAAAGAATGTCTGGACTGACATCAAGCTCTCTGTATTGTGACTATTAACTGAAGTACAAAATCTCATCCACGCTCACTGACAACATTGATTTGCTGAATGAGTAAATGAAAGAAACGCTATCTCAGATACCATTCAGAAAATGAATTCAGTCCAGATAAAAGATCACATTAAGTTTTCTTTATTTTGTATTTTTAACCTTTTGCATAAAGGTCTGAGAGCTACATTAACATTCATAAGTAACAGATGCACTGTCTAAGATCAGTGGAATAATGGGAATCTACAGGGAACCTTTTTAAATTTTCACACACACGCGCACACACAATGGAAATACACAGTGGCCTTCATTAATTTTGTTGCACTATGCCTAACCAGCCCAGAAAGATTAAATGTTCAATCTCGTGAGGAATAACATAAAATTCAAGGTCCTCACAAACAGAGCTAAAAATGATAAGCCCAGATGTTTTGCTTGATGAATACCAAACAAGGGAGTCACGTTCCCACTTTACAGCAAATTACTTGGTTTGCAAATGATACAGCTCTGTGTGTGCATGTGTGTGTGTGGCCAAAACCAAAATTTGGGTAGACACCTGGGTATCTCACTGCAGGAGACAGAGACAACTGGAAGGAGATGGGGAACCGAGGGGAGGGGACAAACTAAGTGGCATGAAGCAGGAGCAGAGACAGGAAAAGCAGGTGGGACAAAAAATGTACATGAATGATGAGGGATGAGGAGAAGGAAGGAAGAAGGGGAGAGAGAGCAGATGGGAAGAAAACTGTGGATGGAAGACAGATGTCAGAAGTAGCAGATGTGGGGACAAATCCAGAGGAGGGAACCAGTGAAAGGAGGAGAAGTGCTGACTTGTCTCACTCTTGTCTTCTCCTCCTCCAGTGAAACTGCATCTGATGTAGAAATCTGCACAGATACCTCTGGATCCTTACAAGAGTGTGCATGGGTGTCAGTGCAGTTCTCTAAAGTTGTGTTCAGAGCGAATGTGAAACAAAAACAAGACAAGGACACTGTGGTCCAAAGATGGGTCCTCATGTGTTTAAAATGTCTCCAAGTAAGATAAGACGATGAACTATGTTTCTCTGCTGTCTCCTGTGAGTCAGTGATTCATGTTGTCAGCAGAGTAGTCCCATTAATTAACTTGTTTATAGCTGATTCATTATTAATGTTGCAAAAGATGGCAGTGAGAAGAAAAATAGTGCCACTCATTTCTCTTAACTGCCACAAAAAGCTCGTCTCCAATGTTAAAGTAGAGCTCAATCATCAGAGCGTCTGTCAGGCCTTGCTTTTGTGCCATCTGGCATGACAAACTGAGTAACAAGGACACACTTTTTATAGTTCCACTTCACCACAGATGATGAACTGTGAGGTTTACAAGTAAAACACAAAGATGCGATAAAAGTTGGGTGTGCTGTTCAGCATGACTGTAAATGGACAGAGGCTGTGAATAATGTTCCTTATGATTGTTGCTAAGGTACTATAAGGAGAAAAATTACATTAGTAATAAAATTGAGTATTTCTAAAAATAAAAAAAAAAAAATCATAAATAAATAAAGCATGAACATGCAAAAATTTAAATGCAAAGCTTGTACCTTATTAAAATGCAGAGACTGGAGGGAAAATAGAACGCACTGCAGTTCCTGGTGAGTTCTGACATCAGTCACAAACGCTTCAAACATTGTCACCTGCAGGTAATGTTTGTTAAGTCAGTTCATTGGCTGTTTGTGAGAATTAACATACAGTCCATCCGTCAAATGTTTGTGAATAACTCAGTCCAAAGATTCACTTGATATTTTGTCTTTACTGCTCAATACTGTTTAAATGACAAGGACCCCCTAGAAATTAATTTATACATCATTCACACAAAAGTTTGTGGCTATAAATAAGAGAAAAGTTTTAGTGCTTTGTTGTTGTTTGTGTACCAGTTTTTGTGTATATATATTTGTGTGTATGTACATGTTGTGTGGTCCAAAGAGACAATGAGTGAGAGATTGGTGTCAAATATAAAAACTTCATCTGACAGATAATGTTGCTCTGGCCTCACTTGTCTAATGTGCATACACAGACAAAATACACACACACACACACACACACAAACGACCTGACAGCAGAGAGACACATCCAAGTTCCTCTTTGGTCTGTCAAAAACAGAGAAAACCCATCAAAGCATCACAGTATTTGATGCGTTATCTCACCAACAGAGACTGTGAATCAGCTCTCTATCTTCCTACAGAACTTTTTCTTCAAGCATTTATAAGTAGCTGTGCCAGACTCTGTGTCTCTCAGATTGTTCATTTCAAACATTACCGTTAGGAAGGTAATCAGTGAGTGTCATCAGAAGTGTGCAAACATGTTTGGACTAGTTTCCCTTGTCAGGCAGTGTCTTCCTTATTTTGTTCTGCGGCACACCAGTTTTTAATTGACAGTGGTGAGGCAATGATATTGTTCTCTCTCAAACCTGATATGAAACATCCATCCATTATCTACACTGCTTACCCGTCAGGTGACTTCAGACACAACCGACTTGTTAAGTCCACAGACAGTATCAAAGCGTTAACTTCAAAAGACTTGAATATCACAAAGTTCTCCAAAGGCACAAGACATCCAATGAAAATAGTTTAGCAGTGATCAAATACTGCAAGGATTTCCACTCAATCATTGAGCAAAATATTGTGGCCACGCTTCTAATGCTGTTATACCTTGTATTCGTGTCATTCGAAATTACAAACAATTCCAACTGTCTGTAAAATGTTTTCCCTTTCAGTATTTCTTTGTTCCTCCTGCTACCCTTTCTCTCCCTCTCCTTGCTCTCTGTGTGTCTGAGAACCTCTGTAGTCGATCATTTGTTGACCTCTGGCAATTCAATCCTGCTGAGGTGTGTGTGTGTGTGTGTGTGTGTGTGTGTGTGTGTGTGTGCGCGTACCCACCGTTTATCACTCATTACTTACATATAGCCTTCTAGGCCTGTAATTAACTTCAGCTTTGATACCCCCACCTGCTCATTTCCTGAACACAGAGAAACACTCATTCAAACATAAAGTATATCTCTCGGTTGTGAGATGGTCACACAAATTACACACACTCTCACCAACACATAGACAAGCACACATGCATGCGCGCACACACACAAACACACACACACACACACACACACAAATGACTCAAAACTCAGTCATGCTGTGATGCTAATTATTTTTTAGTGAAAACACACTTCATATCTCTGAGACTAATCTCTGCCTTCAGGTGGACGTGTGTTTGTGTACCAACCATGGATCATACAACTGTTTTTGCGACACCGATACAACTTTCACACTTCTTAGTGATATTAAATCAATAAAAGATAAGCAGAAGACATTCAGACACTCAGGTGTATGAGTATCGGCCACAAGCAAAGCAGATGTCACTCTGACAGTAATTCAATAATCCAAAAGCATCGTGATACTGCCGACATGGCCTCCATTTTCTTCTGCACACATCTCTATTTGCCCCGAGCTCAAAGAAAATAATGGAATTCAGTGACAGCACAAACTCTCTAATTTGTTATTGATTTCTCTTCTTATAACGCAATTTTCTTATTTAAGAGGGTGAATGTGTTTTGTGATATATTAAATAAATGTCAAGGCACATTATTAAGGCTTGTAGCCGGAAGTTCAGATTGATGTGTGTGTGTGAGATGTCTTTTCACCTGTATGTGTACAATTCAATGTTCTTTTACACAACATGATGATATTGGCAATACAAGCACATGAACATTTGTCAGTTCCGGTGTTCACCATGTTTGCCAATTCAGTTTGCCATTTGTCAGGAAGCAAAATACAACTGAAGCTGATGACAAATCAATTCAACAGCTACTCAGTCTCCATGTTAGTCCTCATATCGTGCTGCCTTGGGGGGATGTGGGAGTTACTTTCATGAATCAAATCCCAGAGCAAAGAGCATTTTGAATTCTGGGAATGACTATAATATGTTCATCTTTCCTCAGATTCAGTTTTATATGACTGAGTCATGTGAGGGGAGCAGCTGCTGAAATAAATTAAAATTGCATAAAATAAATAATACTGTCCTGCTGTACATCTACGTAGCAGCAGTAGAAACAGCAGATTTATATGCCTACAAGGCATTTGTTAACTAATCTTTGGATGAAATGACTGAGTTCACACCCCAGTAAGTTAGACAGGAAGCCCACAACAGCACTATCACAGCACTGCAGCAGTCCTCCACTTCTGTCTATGAAGCGATTGGAAGAGAGATGTCTCTGTGACATGGACTGATAAGGGTTGAGTATTATTCATTTCCTTGTCAGCGGATAAGTGGGTGTTTAGAGCAGACTCTTGGCAAACTCATCAATGTCTGTGAATGCTGTCTAATATCTACAACCTGGTGGTTTCGATTGAAGAAGCATGCTGTTTTCCAGTAATGTAACCCAATAAGGGGCTCAGTCGCAGAGCAGCCAGAATAGACCTGACTGTGCCAAATGAGACAAGTGTGTTCATGTGAGCTTGTTTTTCTTTGCTCTCTGGCACACAACCTGCTCCAACATATACTGTATGTGCACAACAGAGCATGTAAATACGGATGCAGCAAATATAAAACAGCATAATCCATCCTCACATAACATAAGCAAAAGCTTTTCACAAAGTCATAAAATCATAAATAGATCAAACATCTGCTCCAGTCAAATTTGTATACAATATATAAAACCACGATTAGCTGAGCTAATTCATTAAAGGTGTGCAGTTATAAAGTTATAAACCAAAGAAAAACAAATACATACAAGTACACACACACACACACACATACACACACACACAAATACACCTGGCAGTACATATTTCCTTCTCTCTGTCAAACACAGTCTATTTGCCAAATCTTCAAAATCCTCTGCATCCCAGGAAAACGCATTTTCCCCACCAAAGCAAAGATACTACCAGGTACCCCATCACACTGGCCTGTATGTGTCTTGACTACCGAGCTCAGGTTTTTGTTTTTTTTTTTCTCCACAAGGAACACCAGACAGCACAAAATCATGCAGTGCAAGAAGTAAAAGGATAATCCTCTCCCCTGAAATAAGGAGATTTGACAGAGAGAGCTGTTACTGCTCTGATATAGCTTACCTTCATTTAGCGAGGAAATGAAAACTACTCATAACAAGATATATCTTTCTTCTGTCTTTTCTGCATTTACTAATCTTATTTATCATGTTTTGCCAAGCCTCAAAAAAAAAATTATAATAATAATGAAATGGAAATACATACCCTTCAACTGTAATATTATATTAAAAGTACTAAAACTCGAGTTTGACATAAGGCTTCACAATTGGGTTATTTGGGTAAAGAAAAACAACAACAACAACAACAACAGAGGCCTGAATAATCTGAGATTTAGTTTTAAATAGTTCTGGATAATTTCAGGTGCCCAACAACAACAGCCAAACAGGAAAGGTGGTTGGTTTTGGTTTGCATCTACTATTTCTACATAAATATCTAGAAAAAGCAGACTCCTTCTGTAAAGTCATTCACAGTCTTCTTTGTGAGGTTTGAAAGTCTGGAGTTTTCTCAAATGGACGATTTCCAGCTTCAAGCACAAATATCTGCTTAGCTACAGCTCAGAAAGCAGGAAAGAGCCACAGTGCCATCCAGAGGCACCGACTGGCCCTGCGACGCCACCAGAGGGGCCAAAAAGTCAGAGGTGTCGGTGTGTCTCACCGGGTGAAGCAGCGGTGACAGACCCGTCCGGACAGTCGGTTGGACACGCAGCTGGCCAGCGGCTCGGCCGAGTGGAGCAGCTGGCCCCTCCGGATGCCGCCGGCCGCCCGAAGACCGTTCCCCTTTCCCGGACTGACGAAGCGCTCCAGAGTCGGCGCCATGGCCCGCTTTTCCCTCCACGCGCGCCCAAAACTGTTTACATCCGGAATGGACGCAACGGCTGCGTCATGACGTCACACGTACGGAAATCGGTCGCCGACGTTCCATTTGATCCGCAACGACTTTTACATAAAATAAGCACAGAGATAGTCAGTACGATCTATCTATCCGTATATATATATACATATATATATATATATATATAGTTTTAGGACATTTATTATTTCTGCTAATATTACAGGGGGTATATTTGTAGTTTTATCGGTCTTTGTGTTTATTAGAGAGCTTCACAGCTAACCTTTATTATATTACCTTCATTATTATCCAGTGTATAGAGAAGAGGGCAACCGCACTGTATATATAGTACATTGATAGATTTTTATCATTATTTGTGACATTTTTGTCCAGGTAAAATGTAATATCATGCCTGGGACAGATGCTGATTTCTGATGGCAATACCTCATGCATTGCATAAACCACAAATCTCACTAACAGAAGGTTGTTTGGTCAGACTCAGATGGACGGTTAACCCAGAGATTGAAAATGATTTGGTCCCAGATGCTCAGGAAATGTTACCATAAAAAGGCCCGTAGGTGCTGCGAAAAGAACAAACATCTTTGGAAAGCCACGGACAATGCTGGCAAAAATTTATTGAAAAATTTGAATCTGTTAATTCGCTTTGAAATTATACAATTTTATCAATATGATTAAATTTACATAATGCTCATGACTCATAGTTGGATAATATTATAACAAAACTCAGTGCATGCCTGCAGATCAATCATTCCTCCTTCCAAACACTAAAATCACAATAAAATTAACTGTATGTTCTACAGAGCTTGATGGTGTGACAACATATTGTGAATTCAGGTCTATTAGGCCATATGTTTTCCAAAATATGCAAAATCAATTAACATTTAGGCCCTGCGATGGACTGGCTACCTGTCCACGGTGACCCTGCCCTCACCCAGTGTGAGCTGGGATTGGCTCCAGCATCCCCCGCAACCCCGAAATGGATAAGCAGTGCAAGATGAATGAACATTTATATCTGCATAAGTTTTCATTCAAACGCTGCAGAAAATGAATATGTGGAATTTCAGGCTGGTAGATAGCTGGTGTTAGCATGAGCCAGCAGGATTATTGGTAATCTAGCTCTAGTACATGTATTTTTTTTTTTGACTCAGTTTTGCAGTCATCAAATATTTAATACTATTCCCAAGAGCATTAGACTGGTCAGTGTTTTTTTTCAGGACTTTTTCATCATCATTTTAAGTGTTTCGAGATCAAACAAACGAAAATACCCCAATTTTGAACATTCAATGTAGCTGCCACAACCTGTGTGAAGGCTTGTGCAGTACATTTTTCCTCAGTAGCACAGTCATCACTTCTTCAGTGATACAGAGGTCATGGATTTGAAACCACAGCCTGTTCATGTAAAAAATCAGTAGCAATTAATACAAATTACATTGATATTCTTTGAAGCTGCTTGAACCCCAATAAATAAATGAGCAGCTATACATATATATGCTTTTATGCTAGCGTATATTAAATGGACTGGTGCTTCACTGAGAAAAACAAATCCAAAGCGTGATTTACACAAAGCCTAAACCAGCTAATCTGAAATTCTCACATTCACTCATCTCCTACTGCTTATCCATTTCTGGATTGCAGGGATCTTAAACTCTACACAGCAAAGTAGGAACATTTTCAAATCATCTTAAACATTTCTTAAAAAAAAAAAAAAAAAGCATTGTTGCAGGGAAGACAGAATGTAAACTCACAAACAACTTATTTTTTTTTTTATCAATACTTTAACAGGTAACATGACACTGAGAAATCCTAATCTTCTTATTACAATCCATAAGAACAGAGTGGAAATAATTCATAATAATTCAACGCCTTTCATCAGGCTGATAATGGGTACACACAGGTGATGATTTACACACAAAAATCATTTTCATTCCATCTTTTGTTCCTAACGTTCTTATAAAATCAGTGGGGGAAAGTAAATGGAAAAAAAAAGGGATGTAAGGGACGTATGCTCCTGTGATAACAGGAGCATACGTCATCATAACTGAAAAATTAAGCAAAATATTATGATTGTGGTGTTCACTAGAACTCCAATTCTGTCAATGCCTCCTTAAGTACAATGGAGATATAAGACATGAACAACCTAATCTAATGGATGTCAATAAGCAAATTTAGTTTTTCTTTACTACTTGATATCTTTAGCATCATAAATAATTGAAATAACCTAAAAGAGTAAATTAGAGGTTTTCTGAGATAGTCATCTGAACCAGCCAGATGGCATGTGCAAATAAAAACAACACTCATCTCCTTAGGTCTTTTGAAAACCTCATATCTCAAATTAACTGTCAAGTTTCTGTAAGCAACAGCTCATTAGAGAAAGACAATACTGTTCAGTTCAAATGCACAGGTAAGACTGAATCACCTTTTTAAGATATGTGGCTTTTCTAGGACCTTTTTTATGCCATATACTGCTACACCAAATGATAGGCAAAATAACCAACAGGACACCAAACATTACAATATGTTGAATTAACACATTAGAACTATTGTTGTGTAAATCAAGTGAGGTTAAGCAATAAAATGGTCAAAGAAAGACCAAAATTTGTTCTGAAATGATCAGATCCAAGAGTAAAATATTTGTGTGAGATCATATGGTTGGTTTTATGAACAAAGTGTAAGCGTTGTTCCTGACCAAACATTTTCTTTTTTATGAGGAAATCACATTTCTACCCAAAGAAGGGTGTTTTTTTTTTTCATATATAACCTGAAGTAAATTTTTAGCAGATGCAAACACATGAGACAATTGTTTAAAAAGACCTTAAACTTACGTTGGGGAAAACAAATTTGACATTGAAAACACTGACAGCCACAGGTTGAGTCAGATCACAGACAGGGAGAGCTGGACTAAGAGATTCAAATGATAAAGCAATGTCAAGGCTGTATTGATGAGTTGACCTGAATAATAACTGTTTTAAATACTTTCAAATCTCTCATTCAGCAGTTCCTTTTATTCTAACTGAAATATTTTCTCCTCAACTGATATAACACGTACCTATCACTCTAAATCTGAAAAAAAAAAGTATGTAGTTATCAATTTTTGTTTCTGATCAGATCTAGAAAAGAATGCATTCAGACTCTGACCAACAGAGAAATTTTCATTAAAATATTGCAATATCTTAAAAAAAAAAAAAAAGTACCAGTCTCTTGTGCAACATGTTAAACATTCTTCTGATAATATATACAGAGGTGCACTGTGTTCCTGTACATGTTGCATATACTAAAAAAGCTCAAATTAGCTTGAAACTCTAACAGATGCATTTGCTCACCAGTAGCAGAGATGTCAGCTTGCTGCTAATCTATTGTTCGTAGTTTTACAGAAAATGATGTCAGGATGATATCAAATGTGGGCAAGGGGGAGAGTACAGCTGAGTTCTTCAGCAACAGCAACTTAACATCACAATTTTACACAAATGTGGTGTTTCCCCCCTGCAACATATTTGATGTTTCCGTCATCAATTAGCAGCTCAGCTTTGACCAATACCAAAATAACTCTTTCAATCTCTTATCATACAATAAACGGCCCACAGATGACACATAAAATTTAACAATGAACCCCAAACATTCATTCAAAGATGCAGGACATGATTAAGACATAATGATTTGAATTCAAATAGAAGACCACAGAATGGTTTTAAAAAAGTCAACAATAAAAACAACACCAGCGGTTGCAATAGTTTGTAAAATGCCCATTGGGCTATGTCCCATTTGTGCAGCATGTGCATGGAGCAAGCATCCTGTGCCCCCAGTTTACAAACTATAAATATATCTCTTTTTTCATTTCTGTGGGTTGTGTTGCAGCAGCTGTTTTGATCTACTTCTGCGTTTTGGAGTCCAGTGTAAGGTGTTGAAGGTTTGTATTCTGTGGTAGTTTATTTACTGACCAGTGACTTTTGAAATCTATCACTGAAGGCCCATGAATGGACATATAGAGACAGCTCATTTAATAACGTCACCTTATCACATAAATCAAAAATTTTAGATTTTATTTCTGAATTAGTGTGGATAGCTTTGAGTTGGAGTGTAGGTTAGGCCTGCCTCCTCTGCTTTGCTTTTTCTTTGAAAATAGACTGGGAAGAGATATCTGATCCCTGTTGTTTTGTTTCAGTAAACCCTGGACTGGTATCCATAAAGCATTAAAAATGCAGTAGAGTGGGCTTACAAATACAGCCTGTATCTGATATAATAATTTAACCAATTAGGCAGCATAATGGCTACATAGTCCACACGGAGCCAGGAACTGCAGCAGTTTCCTGGCACCATTACCTCAGACAACATTGTCCCAGGAAGTAGTGGGTACTACTGCAGACAACAGTGACAAATACTGCGGCTGGGGCCTCCAATACTGACAACTGTTTGCTGCTATGAGCCCTGGGCAAGCCAGTGTTGGACATGGGCTATCCCACGCTGTATCTGGCCCATGTAGAAGTCCGCATTTCTGGAGAAGTCCTGACAGACTGAGGAGTGGGCATCTCCCAAAGCACAGTAGAGAGCAGTGCCACCCACACTGATAACTACAGTAACCAGACAAAGCAGGAAGAGAAGAAGGCAGGAGTCCCCACCGCCAACATCTATAGAGAAAGAAGACAGAAGGAGATAGGCGGAGAACACAGCAGTTTAGTAATTGAAAATATTGGGGAAGTGAGAATTTCTCAACTATTTTACATAGTAGGCTAACACTGTCAATGTCACACCTTCGCCTTTCATTAGTAAGGTGACTCCCAAGTTCACTGTTTACGAGGAGATATAGAATTTTTGAAACATAGAAATGAAAAAGACATGCACCTTGATCATAGTCGTCACCAGGAACTTTGAAGCGGACTCGTCTTTTGGCAGTGGGTTTGTCAGGCTGGGGCTCTGAATTGGGAGACACGCACACAGTCCGCTTCTTCAGTATAGAGACCAAGCCAGAGGCAGGAGACATCTGCAAATGAAGTAAATAAATATATAAAACCTGTTAGAAAGTAGAAACCCACAATTAACAGAAACGCGCTCCATTTACAACAAACACAATCTGTTTTTCACTGTCAAGAGTTCATCTCCAGATTGCCACCAGATGACAGTGCACCACACAATCAGCCGCACTGAACTTTAAACCATACCATTAACGCCAAGCCCAATAAACCTGCTATCACACAGCTCCAGGGACATTTGACCTTGATCAATCTAGCCCCAATGCAAAAGCAGAGAAATTACAACAAAAATGAACTTTGGACAAGTAGTGGAAGGCAATATCCAATATTACTGTTGATTATTGCATCATGTTATAATAATGTAGTCATCCACCTGCTGCCTTCCTGTTTCCGAGTATTACAGCCATCACATCTTAAAGAATACTTCCCTTGCTGCTCTACAGTCTCTATTTGACAAAAGCATGCTGCTTGTCTGGTTCCAACTGTACCTCAGCTCTTTCTGTTTCTGCCACTTCTCTGTAGTTACGACTCTTTCTTTTATGTCTCTTTCAATATCTCCCTTTCATATTTAGGATTTAACTATAACAATAAAAAAGCGATGCCACCACAAATATTAAATTAATCTAAAATAGACACTTTTTGCTATCCTCACACTGAATAGAGATATGGAACCAAATGCAGACATGCATCGATAATAAAAACACAGCAATCCATCAAGATGGTGACAGAGCAAGTGCATGATACAATTCACACAAGTGTTGTTCTATCGTTCTCTCACAGTCTAATTCTCTCCGTAGAGAGGAACTAAATGTCATACTGCCTTTAATTTCCACAAAAGAAATCCATAGTGCTAGATGAACAATAATGGCTATGTAATATCATTAGGTCTGTTCCAACATGGTGCTCTCTGTGCTGTCCAATGCAAAGGGCCTTAAAAGACAAAAACAAGTTAGTGTGTTGTGGCGTCCAAGAGTGATTACATTCATACTTAGACTGAAAGGGACTCAAAATATGACAAATCATGGCAGGTTAAATACTTATTTGTACACATAATTCTCCATATTGACACAAATCAACATGGTGCAAATGAATCAGCAAGTTCTCAAAAAAAAAATACCCAACAAAATAAACCCATGAAAAACCTCACCTCCTCTATAGTAATGAGTTTAGCCATGTCATCAAGTGAAGCAGCATCTCTGATGATGTCAGCTTGCTCTACTTCATACTCTTCTTCCTCCTCTTCATCATCATCATCATGTTGCTCCTGCTGCTCTATATGAGCCTCATGAGGAAAGTCGGCCTCCTGGTGCAGGCAGGTTTTAGCACTGGCCTGTAGGGATAGTGGAATTGATATGCAGTTGTAAAGATAGTGATCTGTTTTGCTGCTCTACACTATTGAACTACAGATGACGGCTTGTATTCTGAAATAATGGAAGTGATACATTTTATATTTCTAGCATTGATTTGTTAATCTCAATACAGCAAGTGAGCAATTAGCAAAACCAACAGTAACCTTCCTGGCTTATGAAATGTAAACGTCGTCAGCAAAAATGAGCAAATACAACAGTCATCCTGCTACTGGTATTAAATTTTAAGTAACTTTAAATGATCAAAGAAACGTATTGAGCCACTGCTTTAGGAAATCACAAATGACATAAATGACAGATGACTTTCAAATATTTAGCATATTTTTACAAGTGAATATTTACATCCAATTATATTGAATATAGTTGTTTTTTTAAATGTATTTGATAGACTCAAAGCTAAATTCAAAGTATCTTAAATAGCCAATGTGTTCAGGTATATACCTGTCTCTCCACATGTAGTTTCTCTTCAGCTAGGGCTTCCTGCAGTTGTACCCCCCCCTCTGCCCCACTGACCAGGGTCTCGACAGGGAGTGCTTTCTGACCAAAAGTGCCACTTTCCTTCTGCTTCTCTTCCTCTTCTTCTTCTCCTTCATCTTCCATTTGTAAAGCCTCTGCTGCTTCCTCCACTTCCCCCTCCTCTTCTTTCCTTTTTGCCTCCTTTCCTTCTGCTGAACCTAAATCCCCTCCCTGCTGCTCTGCAGGCTTGGACTGGTCCATTCCTCCAGCTGTAGAGGGGTGAAGACCTTTTTCTACGGCTGAAATGGTGCGTTCTACCCCTCCCGCTGCTACTCCTCCCTCTCTACCACTGTCCTGCTTGTCAGTTAGCTGGGATCCATGGAAACCATCCCTTGCATCTAATTCCCTCTCTGGGACATCCCCATCCATTTTTGAGATTGCAAGGAAATTGAGTCTATCAGCCAAATTAATGGAGGGTATGACTGGATGACTGTTCTGAGAGCGGCTGGAGTCTGTGGCTTTCTGCTCCATCCCTCCATCAACCTGGTGGGCTAGATAAAAAAGAGAAACACAGTAAAGGAGTGGGTTTTGGTGGCAGAAATAGGGAAAATTGTAAAAAACAGGCATGGAGAAAAAACAGACCAAATTCTTAAGCAGAGAATAAGCAGTGGATTAATTCGACATGGGGCTCTCTTTCCTACATATTGTCATTAGAATCATAATAAATACTCAACACTGAAAACAATGTTGTCAACCCAATCAGGGAGAACTCCCCAAAAATATAAACACACAGGGACCAATCCAAACTTCAACAGTCTGAGATAAAAACTCAAAAATACATCTTGTCAACATGGTTATACTACTTAAGAGGTTACACTACAATGTGATGGGAGCTACTTCGATCTGAATTTCCATGTAACCACTGATTGAAACTTAAGTATGAAGCATGCTGGCTTTTCCTAAATTATGACGCACCAATTAGAAATATGAAGCCCACACACTTGTGTTTACATCTAATATAATATATGCTATATTGCCTTGTGTCCTCATACAGAAGCACAAATATTTGATTGTGTGTATTTGAGAGTAGTCACAGCATGCAAATCTTACTAATCAGCACCAAACCTTGTCTCTGTGCATGCATTTGTTGTCTAATTCACACCTCATACTATTTCTTTGTGTGACATACACATAACAGTGTGAAATGAATCAACAATGAAACTCTATCGCTACATCGCTTTTTGTAAAAAACACGCACAAGCACAAAAAAAAAAAAAAACAAAAAACCTCAGAATGAAGAACATTCATTCACAAAGTGCACACAATTTTCATCACATCCACTAAGTTTACAAAGCACTGTGTAGAATAAATGTAGAAGGTTATTAATTCACCATAACTTAAAGCATTACTATTTTGGCTGGATTTGACTGTAATGTAAAATATAAGTCGGTCGTAGATAATACAAATCAGTAAACATGTACACATCATCAACAATACTCCCATTAATTGATATAAAAATATCCAATCTGTCACCCATTCACTCACCTGAAGTACATGAAGGGAGTGCACCTTCTTCAAATGCAGGCCACAGAAAGTCCAGAGATTCACTCTATACATACACACAAATACACAAAGAAATAAACATCTGCAGAGATACACTACAATATTTATACACACTGTATAATTTGCAGTTTTTATGCTATTCATTTCTGGAGAATATTAAAAGGGATATTTTAGATCGGCTGTATAGATCAGATACTTAAATAACATTTTACATGCCAGATATCAGTTATTTGAAATGCAAAAAGCAGGGTTATTCTTCCAAATTTTTTTGTGGACGTGCATGTACAGTCATGCATGCACTCTATCTCACACACACACACACACACACATGCATACTGAATGATAAATGATGAATGTCTTACCACAGCATCTCTAGCCCCGGGCCTATGAACAGAGGAGAGACAGAGTGAGGTCGTGAGACTATTGAAAGTCTGTTCTTGGTTTTAGTAAATGAAGATGTGAAAGATGGGCGACGGTTCTCTACTCTCCCAATCTAATATTAGCACAAACACATTTCCGTGGTTATTACAGCGTGTGCGCGTTTGTGTGTGTGTGTGTGTGTGTGTGTTTTAAGTGAGGTGAAACTCTAGCAGTGTGATGGCTCACGTGTCTGAAAGTGAACCAGCAGCAGAAGGCCATATGTTTTAACTATCACTGCAGTGCTCACCACACACACAAGATTTGCATGCTCACAGTCATACATGCATAGACATGCACAAGCCACCTGTGTGGGAGCAATGCGCAGGTGTGTATGATGTGAAAGTATTTGTGTCTGGCAGGTATGATACACTGAGGATTTCCTATTAAATATTGAAAAATGCCAAGGTGGGATTCATTTGACTAATTTGTTAAACTTGTATGAGCACACTCAGCAACAAACACACGTCACAGAACTCCAAACAGCAGATACACAACAGAATATAATATGACTGATATGTAAATGTGGGGTCAATTAATTATTAAGGTTTTGTGGAATACTGCAACAACTTGCAGATATGTCACCTGGTCCTGTATGTATCAAACTGGCCTAATCACTTTGTATAATCCAAAAAAAGAGTGTGGCATTTGGGCAATATGCT
Source organism: Echeneis naucrates (assembly GCF_900963305.1). NCBI lineage: Eukaryota > Metazoa > Chordata > Actinopteri > Carangiformes > Echeneidae > Echeneis > Echeneis naucrates. The sequence continues at coordinate 21,134,772 of NC_042513.1, read as the reverse complement.
GAAGGTTAACATTAATATGCTTGTAGACAATATTGGCTAAACATTCCTTGTGTCTTACACGAAATAAGTAAGGGATGACTAAAAAGACATGAAAGTCCTAAATAGTCTAAACTATCTTAGCTTAAATGTTTCATTGTTAAATGACATTAACTGTCACGTGACTGTGTGCAGCATCTAAAAGTGGAACTGCAAAATTTTAACACCATCATAATTCTGAATACTACTCCCCAGTGTCTTGCATGTACTGGTAACTATTTCGCTAACTAAAAAGGAAGTAAAACATCTTGTCCAGCATAATTGTTGCAAGGATTGCAAATTGCCATCACTGTTTTCAACCTTTCATACAGGTTTTGGCAATAGAGCTAGTTCCTCTTGATATTTTGAGAACAAGTCTAAAACTACAAAGGCAGGAAAAAAAGCTTTTCCTTCAGATACCAATATCAGAAAATACTGACCGATTGTGCGTTTGACAGATGTGTTTAAGAATGTCCAGATGTTGCGTTGCCAGGTCAGAGGATGTCATTTTACATTGACTCTCTAAGAGAAAAACAGACATAGCACTGTGAGAGAATGGTTATAACTGTGATTAAGCCTCTAACAGATTAATACAAATTTAAGCAAAACAAAATAAAATGCGAGTCCATAATCCTAAATGTATCCTGATGGAACTTGCATTATGTGAAGCACTATTTATTATTATTATAGAAAAATATTTGTGCCCAACAGAGAGGACATATCAGCTGCAGTCACTCTTAAGTTGGTTTATACTTGATGGCATTGACAAAGATAATATTCATTAAGTAAGTCAAGCAACTCCTAAGTCTGTATTTAGCTTATTGGTTTAAGCCCTGCTGTGTAAGAGAGTATCTATGTGAGGAAAGAGTATGAATATTTTTAATATTAAGTTAATATTCTGAACATTGCACTATTTTGTTACATAGACAAAAATACACACTACATTTGTAAATGTATACATCTGATATTTGTCCTGTGTGACGCATGTTACCCCACTGCTCCTGTAGTGTATTCAGGTTATCCAAAACTCTCTGATGATAAATTCTCTCTAGTTGAATGCACCACAATGCCCGTTGATCTAAACATCACGTTAAGAAATATGTACACAAATGAACACACACACACACTAACATGTTGCAGGTGTCAGGAAATACGGCCACAATATCCCAGTTAAAGTCCTGAATACTGGCCAGAAGATAGACAGAAAGGCAACACTAAAATGAAAGATATGATAAAAAGTAGAGGAAATCCAGTGAGCCCCAACAGGAAATGCAAGAAAGTTCTCCAGGAGGCAGTCTCTCATGTTTATGTATATGAGCAACCAAAAGACAATCCTTCTTTGAAATGCCTCAATGGTCTCCCTCTCTAACTAAATCTCTACATATGAATCACATAGCAAAGCTAGCTTTCCTTTCTTTCTTTCTTTCTTCCCTCTGATCCTACTAATGCTTACTCTCCCTCCTTCCATCTTCCTAGTCATGCTTTCCTATTGCCAAAACCCACTATCTTTTATCTTTGAGTGATTAATTGCACTTTAATGTGACCATCTTATTCTGTGCATGTCTGCAAATAATACATAAATTATTCAGCAACATTTCCATGAAAGTAGAAGGCCTTCAAAATATGAACCCTAGGTAAGGTAAATATTGTAATACAAGATTAAATCTTTTTTATTTTGCCAATGTTTTTTCCATGATTTCTCCTTACTTCCTGTTCTAATTCTGTTGTCTATTGTCCCCATCTGTTTTCCACTTTTTCTCTTCAATCTATTTTATCTTACTCTCTTTGAGGGTGAAAAGACACAGACATACACAAATAGTTAATAGCCAAAAAAGAAAAAGATTTATATAGAACGGCAAAGCAAATGCAAAGGAGATAAGTGCTTGACCGTTTTGGTACCCAATAAAATAAAAGCTTTGCCCCATCACAAATACACACACATACAGAGAGTGATAAGGATACAGTCTTCCTGAAGGACAAAGGCCTCAGCAATCTGCAAAGAGAGATTATAAATTAAAATAAAATACATGCTGATGTCATCTCAAACCAAAAACCATGCGTTTTTAATCACATCAGTTATGTCATACAAGGTATCAGGGCACCTGTGGCTAAAGTGGGATTTAAAACCAGACTGAGATTTCTGCTGTAGCGGGTCCTGAGTATGGCACAAGATAAGTCAAAAAGAGATTAAATTCAATCAAATTCAGTAAAATACACCAATATAGAGCAAAACACCACACTAGACATGGGTAAGGTAAAGTAATAGCGGCTCTGAAACTGCAATATATTCTATAGTCATTAACTTTGACAGAAACACAATTCCCAACAGCAAAAACATAATACAGCAGCTAAGCAAGTCCACAGCACTGAGGAAATGGGAAAGAAAATGGGAGAGAAAAGAAAGACAGACAGCAAGACAGCAAAATGAGACACCATTGACACTCTACCTTTCTTCTGCAAGTGTCCCTGTCATGCTGCTCAGCTGATCACAGAACAAAAGAAGTGTGTGTGTGAGTAAGTGAGACACAGAGAGAGGGAAAGGGAGAAAAAGAGAAAGAGGAATGGGAGGAAGGGAGAAAGACAGAGAGAGGAATGGGAGGAAGGGAGGGCACATGAGGCTCTTGCATGGCTGGTGCATAACTTGAATGGCTTCTATAACTAACTGTGCTGGCATGGTCTACATAAAGAGTTTAAATTTGTCTTTCTGTTTCTTTGACTATAGTTACAGATCACTTGCATCACAGATGTGACAGTGAAAATGGAAACTAAATGCACTTCTTCTGAAGTGCAGTATTAACAGTTATGGCTACAATATTTCCCAAAAATCTTGTTAATAATAGATATATAAGATGTTATGGTAAAAAAAAAAAAAAAAAGAAAGAAAATCACACCACACCTTTCTTTTTCTCTCTCACACACACACACACACAAAAACCTGTTTGCCTTGAAATAAATATAGCTCACGCACAGCATTTACAAATCAAATTGACAGAAATATTTGCACATCCTCTAACATACATGTTAAGTCACGCAAGTCTGGGTGAGCGAAACAAGCAGAAAAAGAGCGTGAGACTGTTCTACACTGTGCATTTGGCTTTCTTGATGTGCATACTGGCTAATGTGTGCAAGCTGTCTAATGCTGAAGACACCCATGCCTTAGGGTGCAAAGTGCCACTCAGATTATAGGGTTGAGTGGATGACAGTGATTTAATAACTTGTGTGAGTCTGAGGTTGACGAAAATGGTAAAAAAAAAAAAAAAAATAAAAAATCAATAAAACCGTTGAAGAGGAGAGTCTGTGCCTGACAGATCTGGGGGGGGGGATATACAGCTCAAAGTATCTAATATATGCAACTCATAAGATGCGTGGGTTACCTGGTGAAGGTAATGTGGAAAGTGATTGTCATCTCCTCTTTGAGCCAACTGCTCAAGAGACTCCAGCAGAGCAGGGCTTGGAATAGGCCCAGTGGTGCAGGTGGATACTGACATGTAAGTGGGCACTGGCACAGAAGTAAGATGTTCCCAGTTTGAGGTTATAGGTCCTGTGGTGGAAGTGGATTCTGTTCCAGTTGTTGTAGGCTTTGTGGTGGAGGTAAAGGGTCCTCTTGTTGTACACATGGGAGTGGGATCAAAAGAAGTGTCGAGCCTTGTGGTGCAAGCAGCCTCTGTAGTTGATTTAATAGGTTCTGTATATGAACTAGCAGGCCCGTGCTTGAAGACAGGCTCTGTAGATGAGGTAAGATGTTCAGCAAAGTCTGTATTTTTTGCTTTACTGTCTGCAGCGTCTGTGATACATGCAGGCCCAGTTGGGCTGATGGGCATAACATTTGAAGTTATAGTTAGTGTAGTAGAATCTATAAGCCCTGTGGTGAAAGCAACTGATCCAGTGTCAGACATATGAGAGTCCACTTTGACATTATCCTGCCTGAATTCCACTGGACTGATGGGATATGCAGTTTCTGGACTGATCACTGGAATGACAGGGGATGTAGGCTCTGGACTGGTCCCAGGGCTGAGAGGATATGAGGTCTCCAACATACTGCCTACAGAGGAAAAAAAAACAGGGGCAAACAAAAAAAAAAAAAGTTTAGAGAAAGACAGATTGACTTGAGCTCACTGAACCTGATGAAACATGATGATAACATAAAATAAGTGTGCAGTTAGTAAAGTCATAGCTGTAATCAACTTTCCAATGCAATTGAATTCTTTGTGAAATATTGCATCATTATAATAGCACACGAGCCAAGCATGCTTTGTTTTAAAAAGCAATGTCAAAAATGGCATTGTGACAGGTTTATAGTGCGTTACACCCGAAACACTTCTATGACAATTTAAGATGCTTGGTACAACCGTTTTGAACTCTGTGGACCTGCGTGATGCAATATCAAACAATGCCCTTTGGACCGCTAAGATATGTACGTATTTGTGTTTTCATATTCTCAGTTTTCCTACATTACACTGCGCTCTTCTTTTTGTGTTCTACATGCAGCCTTTATCCAACTAATTTCCCATTTAAACTCTAAATTCTCTTTTTCAGTTAAATGGTCAGAGTCTGAGTGAGCTTGACCTTGATGTAAAAAACAAAACAAAACACAACAGTCACTAACCCAGACTCTGACCACACTGTTTGTTGAATAATCACAGTTAGTCACCAAGAAGTAATATTCATCCCTCTTAAAACTAAGTGGCTGGATATGTTTTTAGTAAATGTTAAATACACTTTATCTAACAATACCAGACATATTATTTCCAAGATCCATTTTCTGGAGAATAAGGGTTAGGGTTAGTCACTGTCAAGTAAGATGTAAATTATGTAGAACTCATTCCACAGTAAAATAAAATTTTATAAAATAAACTGAAAAAAAGAAAAAAAGAAAAAAAAAACTGAGTAGTGTAGTGTAGTAGTGTAGGTCTATATAATCTAATGTGACCATATTAGTTCAGAATATAAAATGATTCCTACCTGTCTCTGAATATGAAGAATCAGTCTTGGCAGTGTCCGGAGACTGGCAGCGTATTAGACCACTTAATTCTTCTGATTCTTCCAGCTCCTCTTCTTCTTTCATCACCTCATCATTGTCTTCTTCATCCTCCTCTCTGTATCCCTTCTTCCTCTGGTCCTCCTCCTCATACGTTCCATTATTATTGAAAGAGGTCTTTTGGATGAGCCTGAGCTCTCCCTCAGGGCTTTGACTTTGATCAAGTAAATTTGTCTCATTGAGGTTATGAGTGTGGGCAGTGAGAGCTTCGGGATTTGGGAGGTTATCACAGAGTACAACCTCATCCACAGGAACATGTGACATTACTCGACCTTCCCTCTCAAACTGACCTGGAGATTGACAAGAATCAGCTCAAATTACAATACAGGTACAAAAAAGATGCAAGTCTCCTATGTAGTACTTCATTTGTGTTGACTCCATATTTATAGTTCAAACTGTCAGCAGAAACCTGAGAGAAAGCAACCACAGCACAGCAAAAAAAAAAAAAAAGGACTTTCTCTGCAGCTTCTAGTTCACCTCATCCTCACTATATTGCACATCTACACTCATCAGTGTTTATATTGTGGATTTTAAGTTTGCTGTTCTTAAACATAATGATTTTATATTGTGTAACACTTACCACCATGATCCATTGGTCTCCACCTTCAAAATGTTTGACCTTGCAACCCAGAGGGTCAACACTGCTTGTTAGGCAAGCACTTCTTCAAGCCTGAGACAAAACACAGATATGAAACAGGTTCAACATCATTCCAGGCCCGTCAAACAAACCCAATGACTTGCATAAAAAACGTCCTTCTCTACAGTTCTATCAACACATTGTAATGCACTCAAATATGAACACACACATGAACAAAAATGGTAATCAGAAATTTTGGGAACTTCAGTCAAATTAATCTCTTACAGGCAGATTTAATTCAGGCAATTGATGCAATTTGTAGGTGTGCAAACCGGTAAGTACACACCGTGAACCTGTATTGTGCAATAACATGCAATAACATGCAACCACTTTTCAGGTTTACAGTTGGCTCAGCAACAAACTTACGACAAGGACTGGTAGACACAACAAAAAGTTTTTTTGGTGGCTTTGTTATAAAAATAGATAACTGAATCTCCTGCAAATGAGAGGACTGCCAGTGCTCTCACTTTTCTTTCATTTGTAACACCTGCACACAGATTATAACGCTATCAGTGTAAATAATCTTGAAGTACAGTATTACTTTTACCAATTTTGGTAATGCTTTGAAGCCACAGGATGGTAAAATCTAAATCCTACACAAACAAAAACACCCTGGCAAATGAAAGCCTATCTGAGAAGGATAAGGCAGTCCTAGTTTCCTGCACCACTGCGGTAATTGTTCTTCCTGTAACCCTGCATTATTCTGTATCAGATTCTGGACAGACATTAAAAAAAAAAAAGAAGAAAGGAAAATCCCACCAAGGACAATTTTTTATTCTTTGAGTCTATTATATTACGAAAACCCTTTTGTGGACATGTGCAAATAAAACATACCACAGCCGGGTGTCTAAGAGAAACGACTCGGGACACAGAACCAGGAACAAATCTACCCCGGGGCCTGCTTGCTGTCTCCAGAGTGGAGTGTGGTAATGTGTAACTATTTTACACGTGTTGCATAAGCTACACCATCTAGATCATCTTGTACCCCACTAGGTAGTAAAACTCGCTTTCTTAAATATTATAGGAGCCAACTAGATTTGGGAATATAATGAGAGACTACTTGGGAGTCTAATTACACTGAGCTGAATGTCCCTCCAGAAGTTATACCAGAACCACAAGATTAAGATTTATGCAAAATCGACCTCTAAACACGTCACTGTTCCTATAAAACTTATTTCTTATACTTTGTAGAGGTTTTTTTTTTTATCCTCTCCCACAGAGTCATCTGTCCATAAGACCATCTCTCCTCTGTGGCCTCCCCCAGAGGAGATCATAAATAATGAAACAGCAGAGAGGGGACAGACGATGAAGGAGATTCAGCCAAAAGGACGAACACAAAGGTGGAGGCAGCAGCAGTAACGTTGTTTACCTTTGCCTTGTCGACTCCAGTGTATGAAACCAGGCTTCTGACAGCTAGTGAGGGCGAACAGCGGCAGCCATCTCTCCTGTAAACCTCACCGACACGCTCGGTTGCCTGGTTACGTCATTAGTCCGATTAACCGACTTAAACCGAGAGATATGTGTTAAGTTAATATTAATAAAATGCTAATTTCACCGGCGTTGTCTGCAATAATACTAACTGGAGGTTAGCTTGGTTGTTATCAGTACGGTTCCTGAGAGGATTACACCTTTTTTTTTTTTTTGTTAAGTGTTGTTTTTTTGTTTTTCGCAGTAAAACGTTTGAGCCAAGTTAGTAAGTGGTTAGTTAATGTTAGGCTAACGTTAGCTAAAGATAAACAGCCAGCCGTAACGCTAAAGCTCCGGTATGCTGCTGCTAGCTAACGACAGCTAGCCGAGTCCAGGGGGACACATCTGGGGAGGACACGGTGGACAAAACGCATACACAACCTTCTTTCGTCTTAGAAAAGGTGAGACAACCGCTGTTGTGTTAGACTTTCACTGTGTTAGCCTGACACGACAATAAAACGATACTCACCGCTGAGGGTGTAGCATGAAGGGCGGTAGCAGGGGAGTCAGACAGGCACCTTGCTGTGGATGTTGTTTTAATGACTGGAGGAAGCCAGGGGTCGGTGCTACCAAGCTGTCATCGGGCCCGCTGCTGCTAAAACACACACACACAACAAATCCACCGTCGCCATCTTCTGTCTTTACTGAGTTACTACGTGTGTTTTTCATTCATGGCACACCTCTGATTCCTGCTACGACCCGGAGACACGCCGCTGTGAATGTGGGCTGTATGAGAGATGCACAGGACCGGGGAACGGTGCAAACAATCTCCAGCTGAACATCACCGAGACCGAGGAGATGGTGGTGGACCTCAGGGGGCCCAAGCTCGATCGAGGGGGTCCTGACATTCACATACCCGGGAAATAAACTGGACTGGTCAGCAAACACAGATGGCACTCTACAGGAAAGGGCCTGTTCTACTTCCAGTGACCAAAGTCCTCCACTGTCTGCAACAAGCGTCCCACCATGTTCTACAGGCTGGTTCAGAAAGCTGGCTCCGTGCTCGGCCTTCAACTGGCCACATTGGCAACAGCTGCGGAGAAAAGGACCCTAAGTAAAATGCTGACCATCAGGACAACAACCGGCAACTGTGAAAACAGAGGAGCATGTTCAGTGGCAGACTTCTGTGTCTGTCTGTTTGGACTGTACTTAGAGGCTACATTTGCCCATTTCCCCAACACGTGGGTTGTGTGTCAGAGGTGAACACAGTACACAACTTCACTACTTGAGTAAATGTACAGATACTCCTTGTCAAATATTACTCCAATACAAGTAAAAGTAGCTTAGTCTAAATATTACTTAAGTAAAAGAAAAATACAGGAAATGAAAAGATTTATTGTCATTATACAACACACTGATGCAATTCTGCTACAGACATGTTTATAGCTCAACAATACCTACAGTAAAAGAGGCCCTACAAGAACCGGTCTGTAGAGGGATCCAGTCTAATCTCCAATTTCTGGAGGGGTCCCGCCTCTGGGGGGTGGGGGGTCCGGTCTACTCTGTGGAGGGGTCTGCTTTTCCTTTTCCGAACCCGCGACCTTATTGTGGGGCAACAGCGTGAACCACTACGCCACCATGCTGCTCAAGTCACCAATTAGTCTATACCTGTTCAGCTGTCCAGACCGGGAACCAAACCTGCAACCTTCTTATTGCCAAAGAGGCAAAGTAACATACTTAGTTTGGCCAAAACCCCCAGACTTAGCAAATCAAGAGCAATGATTGTCAGCACACCAAAATAAGTGAGAAATGTGTTTTGCCAGTGCAATATATACTCAAAATTTAGATTTATTGATGTTTAAATTATATTAGACACAGCTTATACAATAAAAGCATGGCATTTTAGACATGTACGCAAGCTATTAAGCTCCCAAAATCACACAAAACACAACACAGTGAAAAACGTCATTCCTTTACATATTCGATCCTTACTGTTGTGCATATACCGCACTGCTACTCCCCTCAAGACATCAGCTGGAAAATTATCCAAGATTAGATACACACAGAATTGTGTCCTATGAGACTTCTGTGACTATCCATGAGGATTTTGCATGCTGCTGTTGAAGTACTTTCTTCATTGTGTAATGAAAATCAGTTGGATGAAAAGAGCAAATTAAAATGACAGCCGATAAGTCAACTCATGAGATTCCTTGTTCAGGAAAGAGATATACATTCAATATTGTTTCTCCATTGTTGACAATGAGTCACAAACATTTTCTTCATATCAGTAACGAAAACATTTATGTACTTCTTGTATCCATTTCATTAACTTTACTATCGAATGTGTATTTATATGAAAGTATGTCCCATGACATCACATATTCTACTTTTTTATATTACACCATCATTATGTTATAAATATGTTTTCAGGTAAGCATTTGTCTTTGAAGTCTACAAATCTATACATGCAAGCTGATCTATTTTAACCCCAACCTTCTCTCTGTGGGTTCTCCAGGATTTCCTCATAAAGCCAGCTCTGTGTGAACTCCTGACTTTTCTCCATCAATTGGAACAGCTGGAGATACTCCTCTGGATACACATGTCCTGTCAATATGTCCTTCGACATGCCCAGTTCAGATAACAGCTTGCTCCCGCTATCAGGTGACCACAGACTAGAAAAATAATACCAAAAAGGGATAATAAACAAAAGAAAAACAAGATCAGAAGATGCATCAGATGAAACAGCATCTACCATCACTACAGTATGAATGGATGTGTTGTGTCTGTAAGTCTTCCATTTAAGAGCAGCTGTTTGCAGTAGCAAGAGCCGTCTGTGTGCCTGCTTGACAGGTTTCTGGGTGTCTGTGTGTGCATGTGTAGGCATGCATGCGTTGTTTACTTGAGTCTGTCGATGAGCTTGACCTTCCTCTTTGCCAGACACTGTTTGACCATCATCAGCAGAGTCGAAGCAGTAGAGGGGGAAAGGCCAGCAGAAAAAAGATCAGCCCGTGGACACAGACGCACCAGGCACATGTGGTCATTGGGAAGCTGAATGGAGAAAATGTAAATGACAGAGGGGGCAAGGCATTGTATTAAACACGCCACACCATCCAAGTTTACATAGCTATTATTGAGTCTTTGGTTATTCTTACCTTGCCTTTAGCGTTAACTATATTCTGCTTTGAAGACACAAATGATTCCCAGGGCTCCTGCAAAGACAAAGAATGATGAAGAGAAGACAAATCTCTCTCATTTATGGTGAAAATACAGAATTTTAAGTCTATGAATGAGTATTAGCTTCAAGGAAGTATCATGAAATAAAGCTGTGAAGCATGTCTCTTTCTTTAAAAAAAAAAAGCCTTTTTTACTTCACACCACAGTTAATATCAACCTTTTGGGTTTTAATGCCTTTGTGTAATCATCACATCATCCAAAACTCTCCTTCGTACTGTACCTTGTGCAGTAGGTCAATATCACAGGCCATCTGCCAGAGGACACTGAAGGCTCTGTAGTGCATCATGTTACCTGGACGCGCCGTCAATTTCTGAAACAGAAATAATTGTTAAATAACTGTCAGATTAACGTGCTTTCAACATGGTGAGTGATTACGTGTAGATCGGACTTGACTGGATACAGGAGGACAGGGACAACCATCTCCACCTGAGCAGGTTTTGTTTTAATCAAGATACGGACTAATATTTCTCCTTCACTTGTTACACAGAGGTTAAAAGGCTCTTTTACCAGGTATTCCCTCTCACTCATGAAGAGGTTGAGCTCTATCCGTCCATATCTGTACACAGACAGCCTTTCAAACAAAGAGTACACCGTCTTCAGCAGGAAGCCACGCTCATTACGCTGGGGCAGGATGCCGACCACCTTCACTGGGATGTCTGCACAGAAACATTGATAAAACACACAGATCTTAACGCAGGAAAACACAGAGTTCTAATAAATAAATATTTTGGGTGTCTAGTTTCGGGAGGTTAGGATGAAAATTAGTGTATGAAACAGGTAAGCTTAGTTTACAGTTTTGCCATTTGCAACACTGCATTGTTTTAAGTCTGCTGCACTTTTTGAATGTGTGCATGGTTTTCTTACCGTGAGTCCAGTTGGCTTCTGATATTCCCAGATCAGTAAACAGCTTGTCAGTAAACATGACAGGAGGTTTCACAATCCCACTGCCAATGGGATCTAGTTTGAAGTAGTCACAATGAACCACCTCCAGCTGACCATCAAGGCGACCTTCCAATTCCTTCAACATGGAAAATAGATAAAAATAATTAATTTAACTTACTATCATATAAACAACAGCACAAGTGCACCCAGGTCATGTTTTGGTTTGTGTTTCAGAGTAATTCTGTCATTATTCATCATTAAGTAAGGTAGGAAGTGATGTAGAATGGAAATGACATTGGCACCCTCATTGCCGCAGTAGCTGCCTGGGTTGGTAGGGATAATTCACTCTTCTAAACCTTATGGTGCTATAGCTTACTACCACTGATATTGGCTATTTTGGTTGTCTTTAAAGGTTAAAAAAAAAAAAAAAAGTCACTCCCAGCAACCACCTTTCCAAACTCGACAATCGACAATCCAAATCTATTGCTGCTGGCGACTTCAAAACAGCCACAAGTACATGTGTGAGGAAATAAAAATGTGTTTAATTTTTGGAGATTTGTTACCTGTAAATTGGCCAGGAAATGCTCATCCCCTTCAAGAGCCACAACCCTCTGAGCTCCAGCATTTAGCAGTGTCTTGGTCAAAACCCCTGGACCTAATAAAGGTAAATAATGTCCCACTATGAAACTTGTTGTTGCCATGACAAGATGAATATATTATACATTAACATCTAAATCATTAAAAATATTTACATTGCTCCCTGGTCGCCCAGTCAAAAAATGTCTTGTGCATCAAATTAGAAAGTTAAATGCAGTAAAACAAAGATTCATATATTCATTCATTTCAGATTCATTATATCCAGCTGTGTTACATACCTGGGTTACATTCAAAGATAACACTTTTAGCATCCTCAGGTTTTAGATGGTTTGCTATCAGTTTAGCCACATCTGGGTCAACTACGAAGTGTCTCATGGTTTTACAGGCCTGAGCACGGCGTACATTCTCCTCTACCTCCCCAAGGTCCAGGAAGTCATACTGACAGAGTGGACGACGCTGCCCCTGGAGAGAGATGTGGGTTTTGTGTTTTTGTGCACTTCAATAATCAAGTGGAAGTAGCTGAATAGAGCACACTATCAGACCATGGTGTTGAAAAGAAAGTTATTTTTACTTTAGTCTTTAAATAATTGTCTATTTTTGCCTTTCCTACATCATTTATTGGGAACTTGCTAATATCTGATCCAAAGGCTGGACATCCTTACGTTCGTAGCACACACAACAGGATAGCACTGTGTACACACAGCTTAGACGCAGTGAAAGAACCAAGTAAAGCAAAGATACATTTCTACCTGTACAGCCACAGCAGACAGGTTTCTCTGTGCAAGTGCAGCAGATGGGGACGTCCTCTCTGGGCGAGGCTGCTGTGTAGTTGGACCAAGTGTTGGCCGACCAGGGCCAGAAGAGCGAGAGTCCAGGCTGTAGGCCCTTCTTTTAAGCACAGGGGCTCCAGGAACACGGGGACCAGAGGGTCCCACAGGGGCCAACACTGCCTTACGCAAACAAGCCCTACTTCTGATGCTCTGACAGCAAGCAGAGTGCATCACCAGCTCCACTACTCTACAGATCTGGATGGACATGGTGGACCAGTGAATGTGTAACTACAGACGGGAAGGTGGGGGGGCGATATGAGGACTTCTCAAAGATGTCACGGCCTGGAGGGAATATGAAGGAAAAGGGATGTTACATTTAACAACTCCACATTGTTTTGACAAAAAGTAAAACATATTTAACATCCATTTACATTTATATTTAAGGACATTAAGTTACATTTAAACATGCATTATAATATTTTAAGATATCATAGTAAGTAGCAGGGAACGGTTTTGCACAAAGCTAAGTGTTCATCTGTCCCAGTCAAAGGGGCAATAATATCTATAAAAAAGTCGATCGCTGTTATCTTATCGAAGTAGGGTTTACATTCTACATTCTAGTATATCTTTAATAACAGTGTGTCCAATCAAAAGTACAGTCTGCTCTTTAAACACGTGGGTAAGTAAACGCCTCTGTAATATATGCTACCATAAATCCGTCAGCCTCACCGAAGAGTTTTTCACTGTACTTCATCCTGGTGGATTATTATTATATTATACTTCGATCTCCGGCCAGAAAATCTCAAAAAGACAACGTCTGATGCTACGTGAATGTGATCAACAATAGGAACGGATTTGTGATCGAATCGCTGGCTAGCCGTGTGCTAGCGCTACTCAAAGCTAGCAACCCGCCCCCCCCCAAAAAAAAAATAAAAATAAAAATAAATACATACCTGCTTACAGAATTTCTCATATATCCCAATCTCACGGTAGAAACGATTTAAAACGGGCAGCCGTCGGTCTAACTGTCTGGTAAGGCTCCATGACATTGAGCCGTGATCATCCTGACCCCGAGTCGCTTGTTTTTGCAACGCTCGTCTCGTGGTGCCGCCTGCGCATCTCAATGTCGTCATTGACCAGCGACACCTGCGAGGACCAATCAAAACCCCGACGAATTTGTTTCGCTAATAGACGCATGACACACAAAATAAACTAAATGTGGAAACAGGAGTCATGCTACCACAATTAAACATGTTACCTATCAAACATTCATTTTGAAAATTCTTCCTTTCATGAATTGTTAGCGTTTCGGCTGCTCGAAACTAACGCAGCTGTGAATATCTGTTAGCATATTAGCATCATGTTGCTAGGGAAGTACCGAAGACAGAGGCGTTAAAACGGATCAGGTCCTCTTCCGTCAGTCAGTCAGTCAGACGGACGGAGAGCAGCAGAGAAGTGAAGTCCTCCACCTTGTCTCCTTTCACCATGGTGCATGTTGACACATCCTCCAGCAGGCCGTACCACCTGGTCATCTTCGGTGCCTCCGGCTTCACGGGCCAGTTCGTGGTGGAGGAGGTGGCCCGGACCGCATCCGAGGGTCCGAAGGGGAACCTGAAGTGGGCCGTGGCCGGCAGGAGCAAGCAGAAGCTGGAAAAAGTTGTGGAGCAGGCCGCCGGAGTCCTCGGTACGTTCCTGCTCAATGGGGTTGCATCAGGCGAAGGTTTTTAATGTGTGTTTTTAACTGAGATAACAGGCTGTGGGGATGTGGAGCCGGGGAACTGATCTGATTTCGGTAAGGAGATATTGCCTAACTAAAGATTATACATCACTCCACCTCAGAGCCCGCTGATAAGGTTCAACTAGACGTGACTTTGACCCTAAACTTTGGCTGAACTCCAACGCAAAAGCGAAGTTGCAGCAGAGAGTGTTGCAAACTTATTGGGGGCCCACCCAATGATGACATAAATTTACTAACAGCTAATATTCAAACAGATAAATCTGGAATAATCTGGAACTATACTGTTTGCTGGTAGTGTAAATGTAAAAGTATTTTTACAGCATGTTCTGTAAAAATGAACTTTTCATTTTTTAGAGTAGAAAATGGTAAATATTTCTCAATACTGTATATGAGTCATCCTGCAGAATAAGAGACGGTAGATTTTCAGATGATCATCTTTGTTTGAACGACACCTAACTGATTAATCCCACGATAGAAAGAATTATTTTTGATTGTTCACGTTTCAGTGATGAGTTATTAGTTTAATGGCAAAAGTTGATGGCAAGCATCAATCACCCAGAGTTCATCATAACATTTCCATGTGACAAACACAAAACAAAGCTGACTGATTACAAAAAGGAGTAGAACTATAAATCACTTGAATGAAAATAACATCCTGTGTGCCAGTAATTTTCCAGATTGATGGTTTGTATCCATGTGATACTCTAAACATGGAAACGTCTATCACCAGACCAAATCTAGGGAGCTATTCTGCTTTCGTAACTGTAATGTGGGTTTCCAGAGGATTAGAGAGTGATTCTGTGTCCTTTGTCCGCTCCTCTTCAGCCTGCCCTTCAGGGAGTGCACAACAGCTGATGGAACATACCCATTGACTGTACAGTCCCTATCAATGATGGCACAATCACAGGCTGGCAGATCAGTTTGTCCAGTCATTCAGTGAGCAATGAAGACAGCAAGTTTTGTTTTTGTAAAATAAACTCCAACAGTTACAGTTGTTTGTGCTTCTTTCCATTTTAGACCACTTACAATAGGTTATATCTGACCACATACATGGAAAAATATTCAAAAGCCTTATTGCAGACATTAAATCCAACACAAAACTTTTGTAATTGTATGTGTTTTTGGTATATATTTTCATGACACATTAATAATGGTAAAATTTACTGACAGAGCACCATCACAGTACAGTTTCACAAAAAATGCACACAAATATTATACCTTGTGTAATATAGACACATTTCCTTGGCTCATGCTAGGCCACCATATCACTGAACAATGTTAGTTCTGTTCATAATTTGACTTTTTATTGTTTTACCTCCTAACTACCCCCTAACTTTTGAGATCAGCTGTCGTCTATTGCCTAAATTATTCAAATACACAAAGAGGCTTTCAGCAGACATTTTCTAATGGGGGTTTAGCTGTTAAAGCTAAACAGCTGAATTCATTTATAGAAAGTTAACAGCTTTCTATCTTTGGTTAAGTAGTAATGGTGTATTTATAGTGAATTAATAGGTAAAGCTGCTGAGTGAACTGGCTATGAAATTAAATGCCGACATTGAACTTCAATATTTAATCATGAATCCTTTTAAGAATGTCAAATATGAACACTAATATCTCACAAATTTTATAGATTTAGATTTACTACAGCATATGTCCTTATAAGGTGTTTGTCCGTGTGTTTCAGGTAAACCAGAGCTGAGGACGGAGGTAGATATCATTGTGGCGGATGTAGGTGAGCCAGACTCCCTGGCTGCCATGTGCAAACAGGCTGTTATTGTTCTCAACTGTGTGGGGCCTGTAAGTAGAAAGATCCACTGGAAGCTTCTGCCAGCATTTGTTTTTCTGTAGAACTTGCTTCTTCGTATGACACAGATTAATTTGCCCTTACCTCGTTGACCTCTTTCTCTGGCATCGTTATAGCTCAACTTATCACCATCCTTCTCAGATTTGCTCGTCCTTTGTCATTCTCGCTCTCTCGCTTGCTCTCCCTCCCTCTCCCTCACTCACTCTCAGGCACACAGACAGAGTCGCCTTCATTTAGACAAAGAAGGCCACTGACTTACAGTACACAATATGTCACATTGTCTTTAAGTCCGAATGGAGAGGAGGTTTCAATCTGCATTATTCAGGTTCCTGTATTAAACCAAATCCCTGCACCACATCAGCCGCGACCAATAACACGCAGCAGAGTTAAAACAGGCTTTTGAGATCAAGCCATAAAGAGATCAACTATGTTATCTTTCTTTTTAGTTTCAGTGTTTTTGTGTTTGAAATACAAATGCATTCATCCTCTGTTTTCGTATCATTACTGTTGTGGGAACAGGATCTGGGCTCATAAACACACATGGACAACATGGGGTAAAATAAATAGCTGTATTGTTTGTGTTTTTGTGTGGCCTATAGTACAGATTTTATGGTGAGCCAGTGGTCAAAGCCTGCGTAGAGAATGGAGCTCACCACATTGACATCTGTGGAGAACCTCAGGTATGTATAACACTGTTTCTGTGCTGTAATGTTCGTGCAGGCACCAAACTCCACTGAAACAGGTTGATGCGTTTCATTTCATCATGGTTATAAATTAAGGAAGCACACCTTCTACTCTCGCCTTCCGCAAAGCAACACGTGTACTGTGTTTGTAGTGTTGTAGGTTTAACAGCATAGATAAATTGTGCTAGTCATCCTTTTCTTGTGGACCTTGTGTGGTTATTTCCCTGCAGAGAAATCAGTTTTGGGAAAGTTTTCTGTTCCAGAGGTCAAGTTAATTCTAACTGAGTTAATGTAATAGCATTAGCTTTTTGAACCTAGCTGCTTACTCTCATGTAGTTGATAACAAACCCCAGATGGGAGATTTCAATTGAGAATCCCACTTGAATAATTGTGTTACTAACGTTGCCTCTTTTATGAACAGCAATACCTGTCGTCATAAGTTAAATGTGCTTAAATGGCACGCAGCATTTCCATCTCCAAGACTCTGATGTTTATCTCCTTGTTACCATGGTGAATTGTGGTACTGGGGCTCCATTAATAGAGGCTTTTTGCACACATTTAGTTCGAAGGGAACATGCTCAACGTTGACTGAACAAACTGAGATCAGCTGTTGTGGACCCAGATCCCAGGGTTAGGTTCAGATGAATAGATGCCAGATGTCCAAACACTGGACTTTGCTGTTTGTGTTGGAATCAAATAGAAGACGTGCTGACTTTCATGCTGTTGCCTGTTGGACAAAATTAACTCTCACTTGGCTGCTTAACAGCAGTTTTCCTTCACTGTCAGACTCCCATGTAAGTGATGCTGATGGCGTGATTTGAGGATTTTGTGTTTTTTCAGACTGTCTTGGTTTCTAGAGACTCTTTGAAACTTCACAAACATTATCACTATTTTATTCTATCTGGAAAGAACCTGTCTAAGAAAGAAATCATGAAATTTCTATAATGTGGATGTATAATACATATTGTTGATTAGGAAACATTATTGATTAGAAAAAATAATTTAGTACAGGATAAAATAATCATTTGTTATTTAAAAGGCAAATAACAAATTTGGGTGTGGTGTCAACTGTGTACAGTTTCTGGAGGGCATGCAGTTGAACTACAGCGGCGAGGCAGCTGAGAATGGTGTGTATATCATTGGAAGCTGTGGCTTCGACTCCATCCCAGCTGACATGGGAGTCCTGTACACCAGGGACCAATTCAAGGGTAGGCACAGGCTCACCTGCTCAGATACACACACAGTGGTTCATCCAGTCTCTGTCCACTGTCATGAGTAAGTCATTCATTTGTCATCTTATTAGCTTCTGCGATATTATGGTGTGTGTGTGTTCATCTACAGGGACACTGACTGCAGTGGAGAGCTTCCTGACAGTCAGCTCAGGACCTGATGTATGTAATAATGTTTCCCATAACATCACACTGATTCCCATGGCACCTTTCTCAAAAGTATCAAATTTTTTTTCTCTCTTCCTTTTTGATGTGCTCCATTCTTTCTCCTGGTGTGTGTGCGTGTGTGCGCGTTGTTCTGGCTGCCTATATCAGGGCGGATGTATCCATGATGGCACGTGGCAGTCCGCCATCTACGGTTTTGCAGACGGCCACAAGCTCCAGAGCCTGAGGAGGAAGTTTAATCACAAGCCTCTTCCTACAGTTGGCTCTAAGCTTAAACGCCGGTAGGTGGATGATCATAGTGATTCCTTTTTGCTTTGTTTCTGAAGAAATCCAATCCTTGAGTTTTAATTAATTATATTTAAAACTACTTCACCAAATTAATAAAAAAAATAAAAAAAAAATACTGTCAGCTTTGAAATGTGTGTGTCATCACTGGAGACTGACACACCCCTCACTGTGAGTTTTTAAATAAACCTGTCAGTGCCCCCTGGTGGACAAACCTTGTAATACTAACACTGTTTCCAAATGACCTCGTAAAGAAAAACGCACTAAAGCTACAATTTCCAGTTTTAAAATACTACTGTTCCAGTGCTGCTTGTCGTTCCTCTCCCCCAGGATGTTCATCTGTGTATATGTGTGCATTTGTAGGGGAGCACTGTTCTTCAGTAACGAGATCCAGCAGTACACGGTACCATTCATGGGCTCTGATCCTTCTGTTGTAAAGAGAACTCAACGCTTCGTGGCAGAGGAACATCAGGCCACACCAGTCAGTTATTTCCTTCATATCTTCTTATCTCACACTTTCTTACGCACTGCTTACTCTTCTGCTAAACACTCAGAGGATAAAATAATGTGATATTGTACCCTAGGTTCAGTATGGAGCATATGCAGGAATTGGGGGCATCGGCAATATTATCAAGCTGATGTTTGCCGGTATGATGTTCTGGTTCTTAGTCAAGTTCCATTTTGGACGCAACCTGCTCATCAAGGTAAACAATACAATGACAAAATACAAATTACATTTCACAAGTGACTCTAACTGAATGCCTAATGTGTGGTGGAAAATATTTTGGTGTCTTCCTCAGCACCCAGAGTTCTTCTCCTTTGGAATGTTCTCTAAAGCTGGACCTTCCAGAAAGCAGGTGAAGTGTTGGCAGCACAGAAAATTAGCACAACACAAGTTCTGAGTTCAAATAGTCAAAGATCCTGAGAAGAAGATGCTCAGTTTTCTCATATGTGTGTTGTGTGAATTAGATGGAGGCTTCATCCTTCCAGTTTGCCTTCTATGGAGAGGGATACTCAGAGGGTCAGGACCCCACGCAGGGAAAACCTAACGCTAAGATCCGCGCAGTGGTTCAGGGGCCAGGTAACTGGGGATTAAATATTCTACGAAAACAAAGACACTTGGGTTTCCTCATTAAACAGCTTGACTTCAACCTGAATTCTTCAAAAAGCTACTTTAGAGTAAAACAAACATTAACCATGTTGCTTGAAGTGCTTTGTTCCTCCCCATGTTGGATAATGAAGCAAGTCACTAAGTCTGGCATGGTGAGACCTTGTTTCATGTGTTAAACGTTTGTATTTTATTAGAGTGTGGATACGTGGCCACGCCCATTGCCATGGTGCAGGCTGCTCTAACAATCCTCAACGAATCCTCAGCCATGCCCAAGAAGTGAGTTACACAAAAACATGTGTTAATTTGGTCTTTTCTGCTGTTTTATTTCAAGACTTTGAGCAAATGTAGCTGCAGCTTTAAGGTTACTTCCATTAATTCACTTGTGAAAATTCCTGAATTAGTGTAATTCCTTTGTTTCATTTCTAGGGGAGGAGTATACACTCCAGGAGCCGCTTTTGCAAAAACCACGTTGGTGGACCGCCTAAACAAACACGGCATCCAGTTCTCTGTCATCTAAGTTTTGTCCTGTCTCGGATTCTGAGCTAAAGGTGTTTTTTTTTTTTTTTGTTTGTTTGTTTGTTTGTTTGTTTGTTTGTTTTTTTTAAAGCACTTACTAATTTGCATAATAACAATTCAATGGTTTCCACCTTTTTGAAGAGAGCTTTATCTAGAAATGGAGCGTACTTTTAAATGAAGTTCAAACTTTCAGCATTTGTGCTTCATTTGTCAGAAACTTGCCAGTATCCTTGGGCTTGAATGTACCTTTAACTCCCTGCATGTCAAGCAAATGGCACAACTATGGCAATGTTTCCTAACCAAGCACAGAAAAAGGACAGGTATGTGTTAATGGGTTCGATATGGCTCTCTAATGACAAGATCATTGCAACTGAGGAAGGAATTCAGGCCATAATTTGGTTCCCTGCTTGTCTCTGAACAAAAGTTAAGGCTAAAATTCCCACTATACTACATTCACAGCAACTGGATTAAAAAGACACTCCACCGTTTCCCTTCATGCAAATCTCATGTTCCGTGTTCCAGAAGTGTTCAACTATCATTTGTATTTGTGTAAGAAAAGCAAACTACAATCTTTTAGTGTTGTCCTTGAAACATATCGTAGCTTAACGGATGCAAGGACATTCCTCTATATTTACATTTACATGTAGCTGTTGCTGGTTCAGTGCAGTGAAGCTTGTAATAGAGAATTACAGCTGTGCTGTGTGTGCACGTACATGCTCTTCTTGCCTGGCATGGCAAAACCTGATTGCTCAGTCTTTGATACATAGACTAGTAGTTGTTGCACTATCACTAAGCCTGCTGTTTTGCTGTTTGTTTTCGTAGCTGACTGTTGACGTTATTACACTTATTCATATGGTTGCTTTCAGCCTTGCTAGAAAATCCATTCAGTAGTAGCACCGAACAGCAGGAGCCACTCCGTGAAACTGAGCAGATTCTCTCCTCTGGTTCATTAACAAGTGTGTTAACTTTGCGTTGTTGCTGAATCTGAATGTTGTTTTTTTTTTTTATCATGGACTAGAATAAATGCACAAGCAAAAGTGCTCCCAGTCCACAGGCTGTTCATGTTTGAGCATTATGTGCATGTGACATGTTTTCTTTAGCTTTATATGGACCTCATCAATAAAACCAACTCTAATAGAAATGTCTAGAGTCTTTCTCACAGTAATGTGTATAATTCATTTCTAATCAAGTGGAGATTTTTAACAAATGGTTTTAGGATTTATTAATTTTAAATAAAAAACACGGTCATTTGAATTGTTAAGTATAGACATTTTACCTGAAACAATGAGATACTTTAGTTTACTTTCCACACAAGTTTAGTTTTGTCTTAGACCCTCATCTTAAAGCATCATCTTCTAACAGCTTAGAATTGAATCCAATATATTCCTTTGTTACTTCAAAGCAAGATTATAGGTATTACCAAGTCATGTCTGTAGAAAAAATCTAAAACATAACAGAAAAGAGTCTAAATGAAACAGTTGGTATATTAATACAATTCATTTATTCGTACAAATACATCCTGTACAAAACAAACTGCCAAACGTTCATGACTAAAATTCTGGGAACTGGAAATATCGTTTCCCCGAATAAAGAAGTTATTTTCCCAATTGGTGCCACTTTCCATCACAATCAACCTTTCTTTGTCACACTGTGTCTTGGTTCAGCAGCTGGTGAGAGTAGATGGCATCTTCATAGTGGTATTTCTCTGCTATGGCCAGGATAGAGTCATTGCACCTGATCCTACTCAGCACCTGCAGCACTTCAACCACAGCAGACCTGCAGTAGAGGAGGACAATGAATCAGGACTGTAGAATTAAAGTTGTCATGATGAAAATATATTCATCAAAATTGAAAAAAAAAAAATCTTGTTTTGTCATTTCCACACTTGTGAAGCCGCAGATGTCACATGAATAAACAAGTAGTTCTGTAAAATTGCTGGTGTCATCAAATGACCACAAACAAATATATCGCAGCATATATCTGTGAGAACAAACTCATGGAAATGTTCCCTTCAGTACACCTGACCTGCAACTTGTCACTGATATGGACCAACAGCAGTCTTGTAACCACATCCAGTGGAAATGCTAAGATCTTCCAATCTCATAAGAGGTAATTAAAATATAAGAAGCCGGAATTAACCTGGAGAAAGTTTCAAAAAACGTTCTTAGGTAACATGCTTTTATTACCTCGTGTTCGGCTCTTTAGGAGACTGTTGTTTGCAGATGTTATTCACTTTCTGAACAAGGTGGTTTTCAAAGTTTCGAAGCTGAGGCAAACAAATGTTCTCTCCTTTGAACCATGAGAGCGGTAGACTGTCTGCTATCTGAGGAGACAATAAAAAAAGAAGACAAGTATGAAAGACTGGAGAGGAAGAGACCATCAACATTAAAATCACCAAGACCAAGCGCTGCTGCATTAAAACACATCAATAATCAAATTAAAATTCAAAATACCTGTTTGCTGGTTACAACAGAATTGTTGAATTGAGTCTGACTGCACAAAGTAGTCATCAAATATCGATTCAGCAGTTTGTCCAACATTAGTTCCTTCAATACAGTCTCAGGAAGCAGCAAATCCCATTTCCCTATGTTCCCTAGTAGCTGAAATAAAACCAAAATAACTCGTCAGTAGCATAGCAGAATTTAGCACCCCACAAAAATGACAATATATGATGCACAAAACTTTTTTTTTTCTCCAAATTACTTTTATAGCTGTCCACAGTTGTTGTTCCCTGAAGAGTCTCTGAGGAGACAGTCTGTCATCTAGAAACCTGGACAGAAAAAAACAGCATCAGAACACGTCATTGTCTGATACACTGAGGTGAAGTCATACTTGCTTTCTAATGCATCAACTAAAAAAAAAAAAAAGGAAAAAACAAAGCAAAGCTGAAAGAGACACACTTTTTGGGGTACAGAGGGATGAAGACATCTTCATCTACACAGCTCCTCAGTCTCCTGACCACAGTCTCTATGAATGCCTGCACGGGATGTAAATAGATAGTTCTTTTTTTTATATATATATATAAAATAAAACAATGTAATATTGTTTTTTTATCTCACAAAAACAATATTAATCAATTAATTCAGAGTCTGCAACAAAAGTTGACACTGACCTTGACAGGTTTACTCTGCTCTCCTTCAAAGATGGAGTAATCATCCTTCAGTCTGTGACAGACCTCAGAGAGACAGACTGACTGTTGTTTGGACATAGGATCCCACACCAGCTCTGCAAATGCTGAGCAACAGCGCAAAAGACATGCAAATTTTGATGCTTCAGTATGACACACGTAGTAAAACAAGCCGGAGAGTTGAGGAGCGTTTTGGCCTATTTAATAGTGCATGAATAGCAATCATGGTAAACGTGTTCTGTTTTTTTCTCGTGTACATGTAAAAGTTAATGCTAAAATTAACTACTAACGGGTTCATTTATAATTCTTCTAATTTTTCCAAGATACTAGTTCTGTTATCACTGCTGCTGTAATAGACCTTCAATGTTATCTCTGCTCTCTTGTTAGTTTGCATTTAGTATCCAGGTAGAATATACTGGATATGTTTATTTCTGTAAAGTGTGTTACCAGTTATTTTGGGTAGGACGGTCCTTTCTATGATATTGGACAGCGTCTGTCTGTCTGTGTGCTCAAGCTCCTCGTGTCCATGACCGTGACAAAAGGTCTCCACATCTGAGAACCATGGGAGGTTTTCAAAGTCCCCACTGGCACCCTGAGACAAACATTACATTAAACACAAGGTTGTATACTGTGTAATTCCAGCTGTGTGAGCGTATAACGAAGCTTGAGTGTTTATGTGGCCAAATGTTTAATCACCTTCAGTGGGTTCCATGGCAGCAGCTGATGTCTAATGATGGGGCTCAATAATTTGGGCAGACACAAAGCGATGTAGGCACCGTGGTAAGAGTCAGAGTAAGATCGTCTCCATTCTTCAAAGCGAAACAGGATCTTCTTAACGTTGTGGAAGTCGTCATGGACATCAGAAAACACTGCTTGGGACTTCAGGAGAACATCAGCTGGTAACAGAGCAGAGAGGAGGCGGAAGAATGAGACGAAACAGCAAGTGGACCACCAGGACATGACATGAGTTTTTTCTGATTTCTCCTCTTTAAGTTTTGCTTTTTATAGAAAGTGGAAATAGAAGAGAAACTTGCAATACGTAGTGCTCAGACATATTTTATAGCCTGGCAGCATTTAACTGTATAATGTTTTTTACTATTATTATTATTATTATTCCAAATAAAACGTATATGAGCGGAACCATTTTAATTCCCCGTACCCATCTTCTTCTGCAGCTGCTCTTCCTCTTCTGCTGAAGGTTGTGTATCTTCAGGAATATCAAAGTCTTCCTCAGCTTTAGCAGCAGTGGATACCACACTGTAACATAAGACAAACATATGAAAATCTAATCTTTACAGCACAGTTGAGTATCTATTTTTAATTATATTTAATAGCTTGGCAAAATATTTGTATAGAATTGCACTCAATCTAAACTGTTCAGAGTTTCTCATTTCCAGTATTTCACATTGAAAGAAATTTTATCTTGGAAAAAATATTATACTCACCCCTGTGTTTCTTTTCCATTGGCAGAAAGTCTGCCCTGCTCATCTGTGTTATCTAAAAGAATGAGATGAAAATTATTCCTTCTTTCTTACATCATTTCCACCAGATACTTTCTTTAGCCTAAAATGTTGTCCCATAAAACAGTGTCAGGAAAGGAGCAAAACTATTTTTCATCTTTTTGGCACTAAATTGATGAAATGTTATCACTTTAAGAACACCTACACTCAGCAGCTTTCAAGAAGCAAACATGCTTTCTGACCAGAATAACAAGAAACACACAGGAAACTCACAGCTGAGCTGCTGCAGGGAGTCAGCCTGCTCTTTGACCTTCTGTCTTCTCTGAGCCAACAGTGCCTCTGACTGCTCAGACAGCAGTGTGTGAAGCTCCAGTTCCAAAGAATTGATTTCGACAACCTACACAAAAATAACACGATTAAATTTCCAAAGAGGAAAATGATCAGCCATTGGTGTGTCACTGTCTCTCTCTCCACTCTAACCATTAACAACACAGGCTACAAGAAAAATAAATGTCAAGAAAAATCACTTAATTAACTTTTAGAATTGTATTTATTTACATATGATTAATAAGTTAACAGTTGTGATAATTTCTGACCTTCTCCTGCAGACACTCCACCAGGTTGTGGACATAAAGGGTCATGGAACGGTAAAACTTCAGCTGATTCTCAGAGGAACTTTCCTCTAGACACTCCACTGAGGTTTTAGCGCTCTCGACATCCCCTTCCATCCTCCTCAGCTCTGCCTGTCGTGCTCTGTGCACCTCCTTAAGGGATTCCAGTCTAAAGGGGGAGTTAAAAAAAAAAAAAAAAGAATCAGAAAGGTTTACATGATTCCCTTTCCACTCCCTGAAGAATACAGTAGGAAATAATGTCAGAAAATACCTCAGATCAACAATAATTTTATTAATAATAATTCAATTTGCTACAGTGTGATATGAATGCAGATTTCACTTGAATAAACTTACTTTCCAGTGATCCTGCTCTTCACCATTGAAACACTGACGGGAGGAAAGGTCTTTGGGATTCTAGCCCCTGCTGATCTCTTCTTTTGTCTTCGTCTGCTACTGCTGAAACTGCTGGATTCACTGCCAGATGGACTCTGAGGAAAAAAAAGAGGATGAAAGAAGTCAAAGCTGCAGAACAGAGGGCAGCTGCACTGGCAGAAGGCTTGAGTCTTCAGAAAGTAGAATTTAAGTATTCAGTCATACACACAGTTCTAGAATATATGGGACACTAGAGAGACATGGAAAGCTTCTGACAAAGGAAAAGAAAAAATAATCACTCAATAGAAAAGGGAAAGCTTAGAGAAAAAGAAAGAATTTGGAAAAAATGTACAAAGGAAAACAGAAAAGGTAAAAGAGAAAGAACAAGTATCTGCTCTTACCTGTTCTCCTGGTCGTTTAATGACTCCCTTGCCGATTTGTGTCTCCTCCCAAAGTTCCTGTTCTTCCCAATCAGTCTCTGAAAGACTGCCATCACTTCCTCCTTGACAAAAAAAAATATAAAAACACAATAGTCTTCATATTAAAAAGCCAAATTATTTTGGCATAATTTTTTACTCTGCAAATAACAGATTTTTGTAGATTAATCCTGCCGCTGTTTTTGAACAGATTTACTAATTCACATGGTCATAAAACAAGTTCACAAAATTATTTCACGTTATTCGAGATATCACAAATCAATAATTTATGACCAATAATGTACTTCTCAAAAACTGGCAGCTGCTCAAAATACAATTTTAAATAAATAAATAACATCCAATAAAATTCTACTTTCTTGCCCTCTCTTTAACCCATCTCTGCTGTCTCCTACCAAGTTTCTCTGCAATTCTTTCTCTTATGCTCTTCAATCGAGGGGCAAACTCGATTCTTCTCTCATGGTCATCTGGGTCATCGTCATCTTCAACCCTGTCTTCTTCACCATCCCTGCTGTGGTGATCAGGGGTACTACCAGCAGAGCTCTGGTCAGCTCTATCCAGGGAAATGAATTCTTTCCGGGCTCGAGCGGCACGACGCTGCCTCCTGGCTGCTTGAATCTCTTCAGCATTAGGGATGACTGCTGCAGACATATTAACAGACGTAAAAAATGAAGGAACATGCATGCAGACAAACACTGTGGCAAGGAGTCCTTGGTGCAAAACTGTGATGTCCAACACATTTATTTTTTGTTTGCTTTCTTTAAAACAATTAAAACAATTTAAATCACTCAAATACACAGTAGTTCTCTGCAGCTCACAAAAACATACCTGGTGTGATAGTCGAGCGGCTGGAGCATGAGGCTGAGCTCGCTGACGGAGACAGAGCGCCACTTTCATCACTTTCATCGCCTTCACTATTGCCATTGTCATCATCATTGTCATCAATGTGATCCAGACTATGTGGTGAAGGCTGACTGTCATAATCTTGCCTCGGAGAACCAGATGGTGGGACACCTACACCAGCAGGGGCTGGGAGAAAGGAGAGAGAGCAGCCTTTTAATGTTTGCATGCATTATCACATTATTATCTGGATACTTACTGAAGTGAGATAATCAAAGGATCATCATGTAGAAAAAGGATAATCTATAAAACATTATAATCAGCCAACAGTCATGCAGACATGTCAACTGTGGGAGCTGACAATACAACATTTTCGATGAATGAGTTTTGTGTCAGCAGTGCAATTTTTTAAAACATTCCTGTCCTACAAAGAATTTGCTAAGGCTTTTTAGCATTGATTTCATTTGTCCATAAATAAGTCAAATGAAATTACGTTACATCCTATTGTATTTTCATCTGAATACCTGTGCTGTCTGTCCGTGTAACGCTACATTGATCATGCTGATGAAAGGGTCATCTGAGATTTTATTATAATTCATTCATGCACCTACCTGTGCTGTGGATGGTCTTGGCAGGTGAGGCTTCCTTCCTCCTGACCTGGAACAGCACAGCTTTATCTGAGCACTTCTTCAGTTTAAATGTCGGTTCTTCAGCTGAGAAAAGAAGTACAAAAGCAAAGATCCACGATGAAAAAAATTACTAAATATTTCTATTAAGTTATAGTCTCATCCTGGAACAATATTCCCTACACAGGTTGTCTGTGTCAGATATTCAGTGTTCAGCTCACCTTTGATAGAGGGCCCCACACCAGGAGAGAAAGTAGGTCCAAAATGTGCTTTTTATGTATCAACTTTGGACTTTGGTGAACAACCTTTGTAACTCCTGGACTTAGTGTTCACACAAAAATATAACCGAAAATAAAGTCCTCACATCTAACTAGCATTATAACAACATTACCCTTGTTGACAAACTCCAAAAACTGTTTAAGGTGAACTGCAATTCACAGACGTCTGTCGTTAAGCAAACGTTTTTCCACCTTTGACTTCAAAACTTGACATTCACCCGTACACACCTTCTTTGTCGTCAGAGAAGCTGAGGACAGTAGTTGTTTTGTCTTTCCCCCTCGTTTCTCTCTCGGTTGTCACTGCCACTTTCTCCCCGGACGCTCCGTCGTCTCTGTCCGGCTTTCTGGAGCTACAGGAGATACCGCGGCCCGGACCCGCTTTGGGCTGTTTATTGACCACCGCCGGAGCTTTCTCCGTGTCCCCTCCATCTCCGCTGCTTCTCTGCCCGTCCTCGTCTTCACTTGAGCTCCGTTTTCTCTGCCGAAAAGTCCTCCGGGGCTTTTTGTTGAACATTTCGCTCCCAGCTCTGTTGAGCCAGTTAACTAAAAGTAGAGCGGAGTACGTCACGTCGGAAATTGTCGCAAAGAGTAGCGTAAAGCTACCGCGATGCACCATGGGTGATGTAGTGAGCGTGTCAGAAACGACAAAACTGTTTTTAAGTCGTTTTTTAAAAACACCACTACCAACCAAAATTTATATATAACCTTAAACTGTAATATGGACCCTTTTTTATTTTTTGTAGTTTTTTTTTCTTTTTTTTTTTTGTTTAGCCACACAGGCCTTTTTTATCGTGACCTTCTGGTCTAATATGCAGATCCTCATGTTTGGATAAATTAATAATGTATGATCGCTGCTTCTGGACAATATCTGTGGTAAAGCCTGAACATTAAGTGAGCTTATGAACATGACTACATGCGCCCGCATCGAAATGTGACAACGCTTGGCGGTCGGCTGAAGTTAAATGCAGTTTATTATTTTTGTTGTTGGGTTTAGTTGAGTTTAGTTTGAACCGTCATCTTTCCCCCGCCGGCTCTCCCAGCGGTCGGACTTTTATTTCCCCGGTCCCTCTCCTCCCACTCGGCGGCCGCTCAGACGTTAACAGCCTCCCATCACTCGTCGTCAGCCATGTTGTTGGTGTGACACACCGAGCTGTCAGCAACAGGTCCTCGGACTGTTAGCGCCGCTAAACTTCAACATTTCAGCGAAAGTCGCAGCTGGTTTCGGGCGGTTAACCTCTCCGGTGTGTCCGGGGAAGCTCCCAGAAGTGGCGGCTGATAACTTGGGAGCCCTCCGCAGCTCGGAAGTGGACGTTTTCTGGGTCTTGGTGAGAGAGGTAGGCGACAGAAACTGCTTATCTAAGCATGAGTATAAGTTTGATTTTTTTTTCTGCTTGTGTGTCTTTGGATGGCCTTTCGGCTTCAGACAACACTTCAGGCTGTGTGTAGTTATTATTCGTTTAGTTTTGCTTCGTTTGTTGAGGAATATACGAGGAAAAGCCACGTTTTTGACTGAGGGGGGTGATGCTTTTGTACTGATCCGGGACCCGGGGGATCGGAGTCCGGTTAGCTAGCTAACTTATGTTTTTATTCGGCGTTACTTATAATCGATACTTGGATTTGTGTCATATTTGGTTTCCTCTTTTAAGCCAGATTTGCAGGTAAGACCTCTAAATTCCTCTCGGTTCAAACTTGTTGAGCAGGTTGCTGGCAGGTCTCCGGCAGGCTAGTGACAAGTGATCAGGGAATGATACTCTATCATTGGATCTCACAGACGGGCAGAGGGGGGCAGAAGTTAGGCTGAGCCTGGAAATCAAGCCGTGGCTTTGTTTTCTTTGGAAATCTTACCATGTGTCCAAAGAACAAGCTTCACTTGCAATTATAATCAGTAAAATAGCCTGTCCCGCTGGTATTAGTTGGAGCTATTGCCAAACTTTTGATAGCTGATTATTCTTCAGTGCAAATGTTGACATCCATGGAGTTTGATTGGAAACCGTCCTGATTTAATTTCATTATTTTAGCAATCTATCCACTCTTTCCCATTGTCTTTATTTACTGAGAAAGTTGAGAGGAAATGAAATAACATATGTTGTGTACCTTCAGCTTTTCTTTCCTCTCATCAGCAGCACTAACAGGTGTAATATTGATGTCCACTCCCATACACACTTTATGTTTAAGCAGCCATTGCCTGGCAGTGATAAGATGAATTATATGATAAACCATTTCAGGACGTTAAAGATTTTTTTTTTCTGTTTTTCTGACCATTGTTTTCTTAGAAAAAATAATGATCTTTGGACACATTTGACAGGGTAGTAAATATGTTTGAGGCCTGCTGTGCAGTAGACATTGAAGAGTCTTTTGACAGTGCGTGTCTAAATTTGTAATACAAATGAGTACAGGTTTGACGAGGCTAGACAATCCCCAATCAATGCACTCTCATTATCACTGCAAATAATTTAGTGGAGAAGACTTCTTGTTCTTGCCAGCTTCCTTTTACGTTCTCACAATTGTGTTTTATTTACATACCTTGTTTCCTAGAGTCTTGGAAACGTGACATGGCTTATTTTTGATCAACTTGGCTTTGACCTCCATGTTTGCAAACATCCAGTCAGCTGAAGTATCCACAAGGCAAGACACTCAATGACTGCCAGCTGCAGGAGTGCTCTTTCGCCATGACCTTTAACGTCAGCATTTTCATTTACATTACTATTACAGTTTTAGATTTATCAGTATGGTAATCATAGTTATGTAGTTGTTTTTATTGCTCCCATGGCACACAAGATGATCATTCTGTTTTATACTCAGTTGTTTGACTTGGAGCTGTGATTACGATATTACAGCCACATAAAAGCCCAATACTGGGATGACACCGAGCTGTCACTGCAGCTAAGGTGTTTCAACAGCCTTTTGACTCATCTAAACTCTTTCTTCCTAAAATTAAAGACAAGAGCATGACAATGAAATACATGCAATATACTCAAAAGCGCAGCAGAAACACCCTAGTTTGAAACTTTTTCCAGTCTTGTCATATTGTGATATATTTGCAAGTCAGGGTGGGTCAAAGCTGAGTAAAGGAAGGAGAGGCCTGTCTTGCCTCTAAAAACAACAAAGGAAAAAAAAGTCAGCAATGCAAACAGGATTACTAAAAATCCAGTCCAAGGCACTCCAGAAGGCCTGTCCAGCACTGTCAGAAAGCGTGAATGCCACTGGTGGATGGGTATTTATGGCAACATGAGTAGATGAGCTGTGCTGAAATATCACCTTAACAAGGCCAACTGAGAGTTAGCTCTCTGCTGCAGACAGACAGAACAGAATGATAATGCAAAGGAGAAGACGGTGATAAGGTAGATGGCTAGCTAAAACGTCATGGGCAGTTTTACTGTATATATAAATAAACACACACACACATACAGGGAGAGAGTGAGAATCATTGGTGCAGAGGGAGAATCATGGGCTGAGTTGATGTCATTGGTGTGAGGTCGGTGAGTGAGGCAGAAAATCAATCATTTCTTAGAACAACAGGCAGTGCTTGTTTGTGAACAGTTGTGATGAGCACAGGCCAGATTCACATAACTACCAAGGCATAGATTTAGGAGCAGAACAAAAATACATGTACAATGGAATTTGAAGAGATAAAGCAAGAGATAAAATATACTGTCCGAGAATGAGTAAATGGAGGAAACTCAGAGAAGAGAAAAGGTAACTACTTTCTTCTCACTCGATGCAGCTCGGTCTGTTTTGGAATAGTTTTTTATTCTTTCTGTCAATGTCTACATGGAGTCTACATGGCGACAAGTGTGCATCGAAAAGGTGATAAGGGACAAACAAACAGACAGATGCACTCTTGAGTGGTGAGGGACAGCCAGGCTATTTATCCAACATTTTTCATTGTTGTATATACTCACCAGGAGTCAGAAGTGTGACAGACAGACAGTCCACACTCCAAAGAAGCCAATATGCTCAAATTAACCAATCGCAACGAATTAAGTGTCTGAGTTTGAAATCTGTTATATTTAGTTTTTGTTTAATGGAAATGTGCAGTCTGAAAATGTTTTAGCTTTTTCATTAGTTTTAATGAAAGATTCTGTAATCCAAGTAATGAAAAGACTGGTCTTTGTTTAGATAAAAATGTCTATTTCACAGACAAAAGAAAGGCACAGTTTTCATTAGTAATATAATTTTAGAGCTACCATCCATCCAGCTTTACTGGGTTCATTGTCATGCTGCTGCTGCTGCTGGCTCGCTAGTCAGGTTTGTATACTTCAATGGAAAAGTTGTTGTTTGTGTTTTAATTACACTTGAGCTTTTCCTGCCCCATTAACACTTGGTATTTTGAAATATGCCAGGGATGAGCTGTGAAGAGTTCAAGGGATGTCTGTGCAGTTGTTATTTATTATTGAATACCTATTACATGTATTTGTAGTTTTTTGCTAGGCTTGCTTAAACTTGCAGGAAGAGCCAGAGCTAAGTGAACGGCCTACTTACTGGGTGTGTTTTTTTTTTTTCTCTCTTAAGAATGTGGTCACACTGAAGAAATACCATTTTACTCATAGCTGAGATCAGAGAAAGTCCCAAAGTGACAGAAAATATCACTGTATTATTTTAGTGGTGTGATTGCCAATATTGCTTCTTTCTGTTAGACAATAATTAGTAAGTAAACAACTTGTAGATCACATGTTTCATCACCTCTTACACAACTTCAGCTTCATACAGTAGTGTAGTTTGAGCAGGGAGGAAATCAAAACCTTGCTGAAGGGCACTTCTGTGGAGTGGGTTCCTGCCGTCACAGTGGCTCAAACACAGTTTTTTGTATAATACAAGCATGACACAGTTTGGTCTTCATTCATTCCAAAGATGTGTCGTTCAGACTATACTGGCTTTTCTGAAAAGTTTTTTTTAAGGTTGATAATGCCAACCTTTATGTCCAAAAATGAAAACAATTAGGAATGGTGAAAATAGCAGTGCTATTAGAACTGCACGTCAAGGTGAGGCCTACAGTGTTTTCCATCGAGGTTTAAGTGGTTTTTAAAGGCTCCTGCATCATTGGTGAAGTACAAAATGAAGTTTTTAGGGTAGGTGGAGCCCTGTTACCCAACACTCGCCCCAATTCCACCTCAGTTGGTCTATCTGTATGCCAAATCTTCTGTATTCATTTGTTAGCTTCTAGGCAGAGACCACATCTTAGTGTTCAAGCATGCAAATGCTGGGTTCAGGGCTAAATCAGCCAGGATTTGCATGAGCTTTGTAAATCTGAATCTGCCCGAGTTAGTCACTTGTTTTGTTCATGTCTGCTGTTCAGCTGGCTGTCCATTCACTGCCTGGAAATGGTGAACCTTAAAGTCAGCAGTCAATGATTAGCTTTCATATTTTTATTACAATGTTAATGTGAAAACAGCGTTACATTACCATTAAAGCCTCACCTAAGACTGATAACAGTACTTGGTACTTTACATTGTATTGGCATATGTGTGGTAATCAATCAGCAAACAAAAAGAAAGAAAAGAGTTGGAAACAGTATTGGTTTAAATCGGTTTGCTAATGTGAACCGTAACTTGATTCTTTGTGTATTTTTATTGCACTACTGCAGACA
Source organism: Echeneis naucrates (assembly GCF_900963305.1). Classification (NCBI taxonomy): domain Eukaryota; kingdom Metazoa; phylum Chordata; class Actinopteri; order Carangiformes; family Echeneidae; genus Echeneis; species Echeneis naucrates. Next base: position 21,101,326 of record NC_042513.1, on the reverse strand, counting down.
TATGCAATATTAGGAGTCTCTGGCAGTTTTCAGTAAGAATAATTCTTATATAAACTCAGTTTCAGAAGTGATTAAAGCTTAAGTACAAAAATAGGCAGAAAGTGGAGAAACAGACTGGAGGAGAGGAAAAGGTAACCCAGGAAGAATGAAAGAGGACAGAGGAAGGTGGTGACAGATGACAGATGGCAGACAGTAGGTCAGCAGCTATCCCTTGCTGTTTTCTGCCATTGTGAGATTTCTATTTCTCATTGTGTTTTTGTTGTACTCCTCATTTCTCATCTCTCCATCTCACTCGTGCTCTTTCACTAAGCCTGTATCAGAAGGCAAGATGACATTCACATCCTTCTTAAAAATCACTTTTCAATCTGTACCTCTCATAGCTCCCAGGTCTAACCTGAGCTCTGATCCTAATGTACTTTCTGAGACATCAAGGTTGTCCCTTGGCCAAAACCCATGATCGCTTCCTGTCCGCTGGGGTTGCATGAGGAAATGCTTGTGTCTGTGGGTTACTGGACAGGAAGTGTTGAGTAGAAAGATTGGAATTTTTCTCCTCCTTTTCCTCCTCCAATTTTATCATGTGAGTCTGACGGGCTGATGGGAGAGATAATCATGGAGGAAGCAGGTGTTCAGCATGCCTAATGAAATTATATGAAAGCTGCAGATACAATGTGATAAGTCTGATTCATTGTGGGTGTGTGTATTTGTTTCCACAGGAATAATTGATGTGCCTTCAAGAAAATTTAAGATACAATTATCATGCAGTATAGAGTTAAAAGTTAATCCTCATAGTGTTTGTAGCCTTCTCCAACACTAACCCTGTACTGTGACCTCATTAAGCAAAAGTTTACACCAGTCATCCCACAATAAAAAGTGTTTTTAATGTAAGCAGTAGTTTTGTGGTGGTTCTCTTAAGAGACAGAAGACCTATAAATATGTTGCTAAACCCAGCATGACACAACTTACTGGTCTTTTGTCAACACAGCGCCCATATATGGGCCATGTATGGGCCATTTAGTCTGTGGTAAGGCAGTCCAGTACATTTACCGCGATGTGACCAACCACAGATGTGATTTAGACTCTAAATCATCATAGGTGATGTGTTTCAATCATTTGTTAAACCAAGGATAACAAACCAGCAATGTTATTAACATGCTAGCTCAGCCATCTGACCACCCTAATTTTAGAAATCTTTATTGATCTAAAATAATGAAGGTGAACAATCAAGCCTTTACCCTTGCTCCATATGTAATCACCTGAAAACTAAAAGCCCTCAACTTGGTTAGAGAATTGGGCCTTCAGCTGTGTGGAACAGGTTTGTGCCTCCATTTCTGCACTTGTGCATGACTCAACAAGAATGGGTTTAAAAAATGATGTAACAGATGTTGAGAAAGGCATGATCAGAAGTGACACATTTTGGAAGAAAATCTTTTACACTGATTGATCTGTTCATGAGATAAACCTTGATATTATAATATCTCAGCAACCACTGGGTGATGTCTTACAAGATATTGTACATTTTTTATTTTGTAACTCCAATATTATCCCCACCAGTAAGGCATCTCTTCTGTCTTAAATAGACTACACACAGCGAGTATCAGGGAGTCTCAGGTTGAAGTTGAGAAGTTGCCAGCGGTGTTGCACAACATCAACATGCTAGTACCCCAATATTGGGACAAAGCTCAGAGTTGTGTCCTCAGTAGAGCCTCACAGAGCTTCTAACCTGACCGCTCAGGCCTTCACAATGCTTGAACAAACACAAGATATACTTTGAGATAACCCGAGTGGATGAATTTTTGAGATTGCCTCTTGTGTCCATGGTAACATGTTGATAGTGCGCTCCCTGAAGCATCCAGAGATTAAACTTGGACAGATGCATGAAGAACTGGTGACTCCACAAACTCTGGGTCAAAGAGCCAAATGTGAATCACCGTAGTACTTAGCAAGGATTTATTTTCCTCTGGACAGTCTTTCTGTGAATGTTTGTCAGCCTCGGCTGTGCAGTATCTGTGAATATGTATTACACTGATCTATGGTCCTCCACAGAGTCAGTGTGGATGGTACTGGAACAAGTACTATTGGTTTAAAAGGGGGAACAGGAGGAGCCCTGTTTTACTCTGCTGACTGACCAGAATCTCTCTCTCTCCCCCAGCCTCTCTTTCGGTTTCTCTCCCTGCTCTCAGTGACAACTCTGTCTAGTCTTGGCTGCAGTACGGACTGATGACTGGGTTGTGACTGTGTGTTTTGCAGATGGGTGCAAGCAGTAGCTGAGGACACCACCAGGATTTCCCTCTCTCTGTCTTCGCTCTGCCACCTGCAAAAATGAATGGTAAGTCCACTGCAGTTTGTGCGTGAATGGGTGTGCAGTGGAGGGCAGCAAACTAGTGTCTGTGTGGGGAGAGAGTTGTGTGTTTTTTATTTATTTAGTTGTTTATTGGTTGGTTTTTTTTATTTTGGCTCTGCAGATCTGCTGGCAGCAAACACAATGCCACATACAGTATTAATTCCCAGTTCAATTCCAGTGTTAGCCATATATATAATTAGTCTCAGCTGTCATTCTTAAAAACTGATTGTGTGTGTTGTGCCTGTGGTCATTTGAAGTTGTTTCCATTTTTTCTTCTATTATGTCCCCAGACTAGTTATAGTTCTTGTTACAGGACTATAGCTACGGGAACTGTTTTAGCTTAGTGTCTGTTCGCTGTTTGCTGATGTGACTGTTGAGTAAATGCTGATGAACAAAGTGACACAGCACAACCACAACACAGAGCTTCATTATCACTTTGTCAATATCAGTGCATTCCCATCTCTTTACTGCTGTAGAGGCTCCCTTTGGGGTTATCACTCATCCCGTTCTTTCAGCTTGTTTGTTTGCAAGTCGTAAAATGTATGTAGTTGTACTACAATTATTTAATTTTTTTACAGAATGTGCTAGTTTGTTTTGCTCAGATTTGTGTGTAAGTCACACATACACACTTATTTAACTCATTTAAACAGCCAGGAACCAAGCTGATGCTTAAAGTTTATCTGAACCTTTGACCTTTTTCCTGTCTAGGTGGTCTGAGTGTATGGGCAATAAGTCCAGAGGAGAGGGACAAACATGATCAGAAGTTCGACACCCTCGCCCCTTCAATGGGCTATGTCTCAGGTACACACATAAGTAGCTGAAGTCAATGAGACTGCTGATGTAACATGCTCAGTGATTTCCCTGGCAGCACATTTACATGAGACATTAAAAAACAGACCTTTATCCATTGTTATAGCTGTTATCCCTATAATCTAAGAGATTCCTTAATGCCCAAAAACTAGGCATATGTGAATGACCTAAAGTAGCTGGGAGAGGCATTTTCCACACAAAGCGACAAACACACTGTAGATAGTGATGCCTAAGACTCATATTTTTAATTTCTGTGTACAGAAAAAACATTTCCCTCACAATTTCCTTTTTTCCTCTGATGGTTCCCTTTCTGTAGGGGAGCAGGCAAGGAAGTTTTTCCTCCAATCGGGGCTCCCTGCTGCAGTTTTGGCTGAGATATGGTGAGAAATACACACACTCTCACATTTTCATATACTGAAATTTACTCAGTGATATCTGATTTCTCTTTTCTTACTCTTTTCCGCTCTCCCTCTGTCTCACAGGACTCTGGCTGATATGAATAAAGATGGGAAGATGGACAGGTTGGAGTTTTCCATCGCTATGAAGCTCATAAAGCTTAAACTCCAGGGTACACCGCTCCCCTCAGCACTGCCAATAATCATGAAGCAGCCTCCAGTACCTATTCCCAACCTCAATAAACCCACCTCATCCATGACCAACCCAGCCTACGGTACGGTCCTACAAATATATGTATGGGTCGTTAAAGAGGACGTTTTCTGAAATTGTTTTTGGCAGTAAATCAAAAATAAACCAAAACAATTATCGTGATCCTGAATGGCTAATGGTATTTAATCTAGTAGTTGCCTAACTGACTGATTCCGTAAACATTGTGCACCATGTCTGCTTGTCCTAGGTATTGGTTCTGTGCCGAACATGCCCATGATGCCGGGGGCAAACCTTGCCATGTTGACCCCTATATCCATGGCAACGCCTCTGGCTCCAATGACAGGCCTCACTCCTTTGGTTCCTACAGCTACAGGTCTGAGCCCTCTTATTACCTCCACCCCCGCCAGGCCTATGATGCCCACCATGGGAAACACAGCGCTGCCAAATGGCAGCATGGGAATTCTACAGCCAATCTCAGCTGGAGCTTTAGCCTCTGGTACAGATAAGTCTTATTTATATTTATCTGTTTCCTCTCCCCTTTATTTTTCTGCTCTTTCCTGTCTGTCACTGCTCAGAACGAAATGAGTATGATGAAAAGCTAAATGTATCTTTTGATAATCTCTTACTTGAGGCTTACTTTCTGTTTCTTATAGCACAAAGATCCCTGAGGGTATATAGCCTGCTCTAAGAATCAATATGTTTGCTGGAGAAGGTTTTCTGCAGTTCTAAGAAGGAAACAGGAGAAATGAATCCTAGGTCATGTTTTGTAGAGTCAGGTCTCTGAGTCATTTACATAGAAATAGCTTGGACAACCTTGACAAGGTTACAACAGTGAGTGCATATGTCGGTACATAACTGAGCCTCTGCAGGAATCTCCTTCCCTTTCTGAAAACTGAAAACATATACATAGGAGGGAAATAGTTTGTAGTTGTTGATGTGTTACAATGAAATGTCCTGAAAATATTACTAATTCTTATAGAAGTAAATATGTGTTGGTGTTTTCTTTTTTAGGCCTACCTCGATCTGCGTCCACCTACTCCTCCCCACTAGGACTCTCCGCTACTTCTGCTGGGATGAATAAAGCATCATCACTGCTTGACCTGGGATCTAGCAGGTAAAAAACACACAGAATTGCATGAAGTTTGAAGAACTTAGCACTTCCCCCGTTTTGCACAATCAACACCTCAGTTATCTTGTTAGCCTGTTCAGAGAAAAGGACATAAGATGTCACTGAAGATTGTTGCCTTCTTTTATTTATTTATTTATTTATTTATTTTTGCCTTTCAGCTCTGCTTCTTCATCTCCTTCTGTAATGTCACCCATGGTTGCTGGTCCCAGTGACTGGGCTGTGCCACATGCTTCTAGACTTAAATACAGACAGCAGTTCAACAGCCTGGATAAACAGATGACTGGATACCTCACCGGTACGATGTGTGATTGTGTGTTTATTTATCTACAGTGTATAAGTTAAGCCAAACCAAGCTATGTGTGGAATGCAGGCGTGGATGTCCATGAACAACAGGTGCTGATAATTTAAAAACCATTGCCTCTCACCATGTATCATGTCTTAGTTAACTCTAAGGAAGTGGCTGAACCAACTGTGTGTATGTTCACACAGGGTAACAGTTTCTCAACGCACACACTATTTCCTCATTGAAGGGACTCGGTGTAGGATATGCATATACAGATTAAATCATCTTTTACATTTAGGCTAAATGATTCAAAGTCAGAAAGATTCTAGTTTCCCATTCAACATTAGACGTTTATATCTTTTCTTTTCTTTTCTTTTTTTTCCCCCCCAGAAACAAAACGGCAATCTGGGGCTAGACTTTGAGACCGGCTATGATAACGAACAAGGCTCCTCCCTTAAAACACCTTATTTTAAATTTGTTTCCCTAGTGAATCAGCTTATACCGTACTAGTCCTCATCCTTCCTCTGCCACAACCTCACATCTGTGATATACAGTTGTTCTGACATCATCACTTTTGATACCAGGTCAGCAGGTCAGAGGAGCCATGGCGACCACAATGCTGACTCAGACACAGCTGGCATCCATCTGGTGAGTGGCTGTGTGTGTGTGGTGTTTGTGTTCACCCGTGTGTTTGAACAAAGGTGTAATTATATTGAAGATTTTTGTTGTTTTACAGATCCTAAATATTTCTAACTTGTATGTATTTATTTTATTTATTTATTTTTTGATAATATCATTAGATATTAGAGTAAAATTAGATATAACAAATTGTAACTCCCATTTTTAACCCTTCTGCAGGAATTTAGCTGATACAGATAAGGATGGCAAGCTTAAAGCTGATGAGTTTATTCTGGCAATGCATCTGGTAGATATGGCAAAGAGCGGACAACCTCTGCCACTATCGCTTCCAACTGAGCTGATGCCACCCTCACAAAGGTATGTGCCCACATAAGATTTAAACACTTTAACAAGAAGTGTTTTTAAAAAATTACCCTAACATTTAAGTACATTAAACATTAGCTACATTAATGTTAAGATTAATTTAACAGTTCATTGATATGCAAGTAATGTTAACTGTTGCAGGAGTGCAGTGAATGGGTCCAGCTCTTCTCTCTACGCTGCTCTGACTGATGATTTGGACATTGAGCCTCCACAGAAAACCAGGACCAACAGTCAGTATTCACACACCAGACTAGTAAAGAGTGGAGCCTGGTTTAATAATGGGCCCGTGCTTAAAGCTGGTTCTATATTATGCTTCTTTACTAAGAACAAAGAATGAAACAATAACTAGTAATCAGAGATCATTTAGTACACACACACAGTGACTGCACACACTATCATCGTAGACCCTAATCCTTTTGCAAAGCAAGTTGTAGCAGCTCAATTTAAAGTTTGTATCAGCTGTTTTTAAATACTGGTTTCAGCACTAAATGCTATTTTTTTAGTCCACAGATCTCCTAAACATCAATTATAATCTTACAGACCTGTTTTGATTATGCTCAAAGTTTGGTCTATACATCATCATTTGTGTATTTTTGTAAAACAACTATTGCACATTAAAATGTTTTACCTGTTTGTATTCAGTGTCATTTGAAGATAAATTCAAAGCCAACCTGGAACGAGGGAACGCAGAGCTGGAGAAAAGACGACATATGTTGCAGGAAGCAGAGAGGAGAGAGCATGAGCGGCGTGCTCAGAAGGAGAGAGAGGAGCGAGAGAAGAGGGAGAGGGAGGCCCGGGAAGCCGAGGAGTTGAGGAGGAAAGAAGAGGAGAGACGGCTGGAGCGACAGAGGGAGCTCGAGAGGCAGAAAGAAGAAGAAAGACAGAGAGAGATAGAGAGAAAAGAGGTGGGGACGTGTGTTAACACTTCTAAAATAGGCTATAGATACTGTATGTGCTGCTACGAATTTTTGTGTGACATTTTTCTTTGTTTTATAGTAGAGGTAGTGCAAACTTGCATGCATATACTGTATATTTACTTGACTGTCTTTTGTGTCTTTGTTCATCCCAGGCTGCACAGCGGGAGCTTGAGCGCCAGAGGAAAGAGGAGTGGGAGAGAAGGAGGCGAGGAGAGCTGCAGATAAAGAGGGAGCAGGACCAGGATGATATCATCAGATTGAAAGCTAAGAAGAGGAGTCTGGAGATGGAGCTTGAGGCTGTGGTGAGTGGATAAGGGGCAATATTAATATCAGGAGTGTATATTAGTTCAGAATTCATTGTGACCAGATGTCATTCAGCCATTATTAAGTTTCCATTTTCTCTATCTGTCTTTCTGTCCCTCTTTACCTCAGGGTAACAAACATCGTCAGATCTCAGACCGGCTGCGTGACATTCAGAACAAAAAGAAGCTACAGAAGACAGAGCTGGATCTGATTAATCAAAGGAGAGAGACAAGAGAACGAGACATTAACACCTTGCACAAACAGCTAGAGGTGTGTTTCTCATGGCAAAGTCATTAACAGTACAATTGCAATCCTTTTGTTTTTATATGCAATTTATCTGAACTTTCTTGAAAAAGTGTGTCTTAGAGTTTTCCTCTGCATTCTCTTCCAATAACACTTTTTTTTGTTGTTGTTGTTAATTTTGATGGATTTCCTCTTGGTCAGGAGTTCCAGAGGAAGTTGTCCCAGTTGACTCCAGAGCAGAAAAGACTGACAGAGAAACTCAGAAACATGACTATGAATAACCTGCCTGGTAAGTGCAGATGGATGAATGTTAGGAGCTCATGCTCAGCAGTTGTTGAACAAATGAGTCCAACACTTAAAATGGCCAATTGGTAGAGTCAAGTACATGCAGAACATACACGTCTTCAGAATGTCAAGTTATTTAATAAAAAACAAAGGACTGCAAAAGTGCAAATATTTGCTAATTTAAGAAACATGCATAGATTCTCATCACAAAAACGTGTACAGATAGACATGTAGTCGAAAAAAAAAATTTCCATTCATCAGGGAAGCAACCTTATCTGGTATCATAACTCTTTTCAGTGGAAATAATCTGTTATTTTAACCGTCTTCCTGCAGCAACAAGAGTTTCCACCCTGAATGCGGATGTTTCAAAGAAAAGGGGGTCATGTATGAAACTGAAAGAGCAAATGCAAGCTCTCGAGAAAGAGACTGCTGCCAAACTGGCTGAGATGGACCAGTATAACAAAGACATGCAGGTAAAATGTTTTACAAATATAGCATTGATAAAGAGGCTCCATGTGGTATTACTTAAAACACCATTTCAGGTCCATTAAATAGTATCTTCAATTATTCCATAATGGAATAAAACATTGTGTCCAAGGCATTTAAATAGTTGTGTGTGTGTGTGTGTGTGTGTGTATTGAGTGAGCAATGAAGAGTGAATGAGGATGTGATTTCACAGCTATTGAAACAGCAGGACCCCTCACCCGGCACGCCCATTCAATTCAGTTAGCACTGATATTATCTCGTTAGACAAGTCCAAATGTCTACTTTGAGCAAGCTTGATTGTATGACCAGTCAAGACTTGTTAAATTTTTCACATAGGAGAATGGTCTTCTGTCATCAGAAAGACGCAGAATATCAAGATATCAGAATGTAACGTCTTTCAGCAAACTTTTGCCTTTCTTTTGGTTTCACTCTACATTGGGGGCTTCTCAGTAAACTCCTTTGGTATTTCATTATTGGTTAGTGAGTCACAGCTCAACAACAGTATTGTTTTGACTAGCCCGTCAGTAGTTGTAGTGGAAGGTGGATTAATAGTCATCGTTTTTCCATCCTGATGAATCATCGGCGCTGCCTTAGCCCTGCTCACCAATCACTACGAATGGAAGAAAGTGCTGACTCAGGGCACATTGCCATATCAGTGCAGTATCTGACTAGAAGCGTGTTTCTGTAATTACACAAAGTGAACAGGTTTGTACAGGCAACGTCACTTAATAATTAAGGTTAATATTTTTGTTTTCCATACAATCTAGAAATAAACAGTTTGTGTGTAGTGCTTCTTTTTCTTCTCCTCCTATAATCATTATACTTCTTTATAACCCACTTTTCTTGTCTTCTGTTACTGATCTTATCCCTTTGTTATCCTTGCCTTTTGTCCTTCTCTTTTTCCTTTGAATATTTGCTTCTTTCCTGTTCTGAATCCCATTTCGATCTTCCTTCTCACCCACTTCATATCCCTTCTTCACAACTTTACAGTATATGGGTGCTGACGACTCTATGCTTCAGGCTGCCTTCTGTCTGCTGACCTGCCTCCGTAACCTCTTCTACCTACTAAAGGTTTCCACTGTTCTTGACTAACCTAATCTTGTCTTTTCTGTTGTTCATTGCTCTGTTCATGCTTCCCCATCAGTTACACCTCATGTGTATGCTGTGATATCTTTTCAGGTCTAGTCTAATGCTTTGACTTATCTCATCTATCTCTCCCGCACCTCCAAACATTTTTTTACAACTTTGTGCCTAACTTTGTGTTTTTACATGCTGTGTGTTTTCAACCCATTATATCTTTCTAGTAAGGTCATTCTTAAATATCCACATATCTTTCAGTCTGGAAGTAAATGTGAGGATTTTGTTTTTTGTTTTTTTTTTTCTGTTTTGTGTACACCAGGAACTGCGAGAGAGTCAGCAAAAGCAGGAGGCAGCATTGGAGAAACTACGGAACATCAAAGAGGACAAACGACGGGAACTGATTAGAAGGAAGGGGCAAGAAGAGGAGAGGAGGAGGAGGGAAGAGGAGAGAAAGAAACAGGAGGAGGAGAGGAGGAGGAGGGAAGAGGAGAGAAAAAAACAGGAGGAGGAGAGGAGGCGGAAGGAGGAGGAGGAAGCTCAAAGGTATTTTGTTATATGCAGGTTTAGTTTTAGAATTTATGATCAAATGAAAATATCCTGCTAATGAATTTCACAATAGAAGCAAACCTAAAATCAAATTTTTTGCATTTGATTTTGCAATGCAAAATTTTACAGTATTGTTACCATTTATTTTTTTACTTTCAGACGCATTAAGATGGAAAAGGAGCGTCAATGGCAGGAGAAGCTGAGAAAAGATGAAGAGGAGCGTCAGAAAAGGCTTCAGGAGGAGAGAGAGGCAAAACAGAGGGAAGAGGAAGAAAGAGAGCGACAAGCTCTCTACCAGGCTGCCAAGGAGCAGGCTGAGCGAGAGCTCAGAGCAAAGGAGGAGGCAGAACGCAAGAGAAGAGAGGAGGAACGGAAGAAAAAAGAAGAGGAGGAGGAGCGTCAGAGGCAGGCAGAGAGAAGAAGACAGGAAGAAGAGAGAAGAAAGCTGGAGGAGGAGAGAAGGCAGCTGGAGGAAGAGAGGAGGAAGCTGGAGGAAGAGCGAAGGAAAGAGGAAAAAAGAAGGAAAGATGAAGAGCAACGCAGGAAAGAGGAGGAGCGCCGTAAGGAGAGGGAGGAGGAGGAGTGGAGAAGGCGGAGGGCTACTGAGGCTGCTCTCCGAGATGCAGAGGAGAGGAGAAAGAGGGAGGAGGAGGAGAGGAGGAAGAGGGAGGAAGAGGAGAGGAAAAAGAGGGAGGAGGTTGAGAGGAGAAAGAGAGATGAAGAGAGAAGAAGGCTTCAGCTACAGCAGCAGGAGGAGGAGAGGAGGAAGCATGAGGAGGAAAGAAAGAGGGTAGAAGAAGAGAGGAAAAGAGAGGAAGAGCAGCAGAGGAAAGCTGAGCAGGAGAGAAAGAGGAAGGAGGAGACATCTCGTCAGCAACAGCCACCGAGTGGAGGAGGGAAGCTGGATATTCAGGAGAAACTTACGGCTCTGCTAAAAGGACTGGAGGAGAGGAAGGGTAAGACACCCACACTCATATCTCACTTCTATGCTTCTCTAGAAGAGCCAGTCAAAAACTTTTTACTGCTCATTTCAAACTATGATTCTCTTTGTGCTGCCTTAGGTGGGCAACCAAGGGCTACACATCACAGGAAGTCAGCTGCACTCACATCCTTCAAAGCTCTCTACCCCTTCAATGCACGAAACGACGAAGAGCTCAGCTTCAATGCAGATGATATCATCGAGGTCAGAATTAAAATTTTGTCTCTATAGGGCTAAACAGGATAGAACACTGAGTATATAGCTATTTTTCTGTTCCTCCTCTCTATTACTTTTTCTGTACTTGTCTTTCCTTTCTTAAACTTTCCCTTTGCTTTCCGTCAGGTCGATGAGACAACAGAACGGGAGGAGGGTTGGCTGTACGGCAGCAAACAAGGGAAGATGGGCTGGTTCCCAGAGAGCTATGTCGAGAGAATGGCTGCTTCTGCTGCTGTTACTGTTACTCCTAAAGGGCCACTCCAGTCACAACTTTCAAACACCCTCGAAGCTGCCAAAGCAGCAGGCACCAAGTCTGCCTTTACACCAACTCACTCTCCAAACCTCGCTTCCTCAGAGACGCAAGGACAAGTGAGAAGTTCACACAACCTTACCCTGGACGATACGACAGTATGATTATTGTTAGCAGACAAACACTCACGTGGTCATTGAACTATCTTTATTCTTGTGCGTCTGTCAGCAGGTGGTGGGTAATGTGCTTGCCCAGGCTCTGTGTTCATGGACAGCAAAAACAGACAACCATCTGAACTTCAATAAGGACGATGTCATCCAGGTGCTGGAGCAGCAGGAGAACTGGTGGCTTGGACAGTTGAATGGCGAACAGGGCTGGTTCCCCAAGACATATGTGATGCTGCTGGGAGAAGAGTAAGTTTGTTCCTCATAATTACATAATTACATAATTACACTGGAGGACCAGTGTTTTTATCTTTTACCATTTTTTTTTTTTATTTGAATTCCTCTCCATTCTGCCTACATCAAAGTCATACAAACCATGAAAACCAGTTATTACCTTAGCTGGTGAATTCAGGCCCTACAGTGTGAATTTGTCTTATTTGAGTCCCCATGTTATTTCAAAAGCCACATTTAGCATGTTTATACATGTTTTATTCATGTATTAATTTCTTATGAATTTAAATGAATTGATACTACCTTAATTACCACAAATCTACACCTCCAATACGAATTATATTTTCCAAAACTTCTGAAAGTCATAATCTATAATGATGATTTTTGTTTTTTGGGTATGTTTGTTTGTGTGTATACATTAGATTTGAACTGAGTAGACCTAAGCACAGACCTTTCCTCCATTTTTCCATAACATGTTTCTGTTGCTGTTGAGATGCTTAATCTCATTGAAAATCAAAAAAAAGAAAAAACAAGCCCTTGTCACATGATGTGTGTATGCATATGAGTGTTGTAACAGTTTCGGTATGCAAGGAATTCAGGCCAGAGAGAAGTTTCACCCCTCCTCAGTGATGAAGAATCTGCGTTATAAAAATGGCCACTGCAACATGGAGTTTTATATTTTCATCTGTGGTTATTTTACTTTAAAGAACTCTACATCTTATGTGTTGAGTTGAACCCCTGTTCCCTCCACCTGAATGAAAGTCAGTCAGTTCACCAATCAATCAGATATGTGATCAGGAAAGCTAACCCTAACCCTTTTACATCTAAATCTTCTATATCTCACACCGCTGTGACATTAACCAAGATAAGATTTTAAGATGGGAAAAATGAGGGATGGATGGAAGATACATATGAAAGATACCTTTATTCAATGAGCGTGGTCATTTTAATGTTGGTTTTCTGTATTTCTAGCTTAAAGACTTCACCTCATGATGCATCAGAGTCCAGTGACAGCCTGCAGCTTGAAGGTACTTTATCTCCAGCTTCCTTTGAAAAATTGGACTAATGAAATTCAGTAGGCATTTCTCTTCACTACATACTGTACACTATATTCTCCTGTGTGAGTGTTTATATAGCTTAAGTTTTACCTTTTGTGAAGGACAAATAGCTTTTTATATTAGATTTAACTTGTTTTTGATGACACAGTCAAATCGTATATCATGCTGAGTTACATATAGTGTTTGTCTATAAAGATAAAGTCCTTATCACAGGCCAGACAGGTGGAGTGAAAGAACCTCTGTAGGATATTTTGCAATTCGCAAACACGTTGTAACCACATTATCTGAAAAAAATAAATAAGAAGAATTGGCTTTCGTTCACGTGTCCTCCCTTCCCTCTGCAGAATATGTGGCATTGTACACATATGAGTCTCCAGAGCCGGGTGATCTGACATTTAGCGAGAGAGATGTGATCTTGGTGAGCAAGAGGGAAGGAGAGTGGTGGAACGGCTCAATAGGTGATCGCACGGGCGTCTTCCCCAGCAACTACGTCAAACCCAAAGAGACGGATGTAAGAATGCATATAGGATAAACTAGTTTAGGACACTTTTGACTATATGCAATAACACTGGATGATAATGGATGCAATATCTATTGTTTACTCCGTTTTTGTGTAGTGCCCTTAAAAAGGTATTAAATTATGTTAAATGGCAGATTCTGCAAAAATAATTCATGATTTCATTTCAGACAACAAGTACATCTGGAAAGAAGAAGCCTGGTAAGCTCACAGGCTTTATAAAAATATATATTATAATAATTCTGTCTCTGGTTTTGCAATTTGCTGCAATTCAAATTTGGATTTGTGTGTTGTGTGCACAGAGATTGGCCAGGTGATGAAGGCCCACACCTCCAGCGGCTCTGACCAGCTAAATCTGGAAAATGGCCAGCTTGTCGTCGTCCTCGGGAAGAATGCCTCTGGCTGGTGGCTGGGAGAGCTGCAGGTCAGTTTTTCATTGAAATTCAATTCAAATTTGAGATCTGTAGTACTGTAAATCCACAGGAAGTCCGTCAGTTATCACCTATCTGCACAAAGGCCTGCTCAGTTCTGGCCTCATATCAGCACAGCAGTCAGAAGTCTCAGGACGTTGTAACACTAAACACCAGACTAGTGAATCAAACATTTTTGACTTGTGATCTTGGCCAAAATCCCCAGTGTTCTGCTTAAAACCAAAGTGTCCACATTTGTTTTCATGTCCTGAGTTTAGGCCCGGGGTAAAAAGCGACAGAAGGGCTGGTTCCCCGCTTCTCATGTCAAAATACTGGGATCCAACAGCGGCAAATCGACACCAGCACCCCAGCCAGGTAACTCGCACACGCCTTCGTCAGTTGAAGTCCAGAGGCAGAGACAGTCCATTACATTAGCTATGATTATGCTGTGATAGAGTGGAACTCACACATGTGTCCCTTTCTCTCTCAGTCTGTCAGGTTATCGCAGTATATGACTACTCTGCCTCCAATGAGGACGAGATGAGCTTCTCCAAAGGTCAGCTGATCAATGTTCTAGAGAAGAACAATCCTGATTGGTGGAAAGGAGAGATCAATGGGGTCACGGGCTTGTTCCCCACCAATTATGTTAAGATGACCACAGCAGATTGTGACCCCAGCCAGCAGTGTAAGTAAATCTCTTGATCACATCCTGCCTACATGAAAGAACATGTTGCATGTTGCAAAAATGAAGATGTTTGCCTCCAATGTTGCCTCAAACCTCAATCACTAACTAATCTTTATGCTGCAATCACCACCTACCATCACTTACATCCTTTCATCCACATACCTCTTCATCTGTTTATCCCTCTTCCCACTGGCTATTTCACTTTTCTGTGTTTTTCTCACTTCCTCCCCTCTCTCCGTTCCTTGTTGTCTGTCTCTTTCTCCTTCTAGGGTGGTAGAAAGTCCTCTTCCTCCTCCACCTCCTCTTCCTCTCCACCTGACTTCAGAGAGACCAACTATTGCACTCTTCTCTGAGGAGGCGGAGTGCCTGGCTACTGGCTACTAACTTCTCCCACTGAACTAATGTTACTGAGTTTATATGTGTGTGAGAGACAACTGGTCTATCGTGTGTGTTAGAAACATGACAACGTGTCCAAAGTTACCTGTGAGTGAAGCCTTGGTGCCTTTTGTGACTGAAATGATGCTGAAATTAAGCACAGAAAAAGTGTCTGAATCAGAGAAAATAGCTGGTCTCTCTGTGGCTTCTCTCCTTTCTTTCTTTTCATTTTCCTCATAAGACCCCCCCCCTTTTTTTTTTCTTTTCTTTTCTTCTTTCCACGTGTTGCTTTTTTCCTCTCTCCCTTTCTCATTTGTTCTTTCTGCTCTTTGTTAGGAATGTTATTTCCATTCTAACTCTCTGCTCTATCTCAGCCCACACAGAGCCCACTATGTATCTCAGAGATATGACTGTCATACAGGTCTTACTGCCACTTTATTGATTTCTGTCACTAATAACATATTGTAATAACCCTCTGGGTATCCCAAATTCTGATTTAATTTCTCAATACTGTACTTTTCTTCACAAATACTTGAAACAAGTGCTGAGGTCTCGACCCTCTATGTTTATAAAATAAATATTTGGAAAGTAAAATAGGAAACAATCAATAGTAATTTTGCTCAGGATTAAGGTGAACATGAACAGAAAGCTTTATAAGAATATAACTTCATCACATCCAATGTGAACTTTGTTACTATTAACCACTTTGCAGTGGGCTTTTGATTTTATGCCTTTTGAAAACTTTTTGTTTAACTTGATTTGGAAACAAAATGGTCCAAACAAAAGTATAACTGAAAGCCATAACTAGGTCATCTGTTATAACCAACAGAGGAAAAAGAAATTGTTTTGAAGTGAGACAAAGTGACTCCTCACCATATGGTTAATTTTGTCAAAGCCATTGACGTTTGGCCTCCGAGGATGACAAACTGCTGCTGCTCTTCATATTAACCGAATGCTGCTGCTCTGAATGTTTTTGTTGTTGCTGTGTGCAGAAAGTGAGTGAAACACTTTAAACAGTGAAATAAATTTTTTTTGCTGTCAGCATTGTGGAAGACTTTCTCAGGCCAACAAGTGAAAAACAAATCCATGCAAGTTTCAGATCAGGTGCAGTGACTCTTGAGCCCCGTCTAATGAATACTGAGGGACACTGACATCAAAGACTCAAATGAAAAATAATTGACTGCAGTTTGAGGAACAGTGATGTAGGAAAGGGGGAATTGCTGCTTAGGTGTTTGTTGCATCAGTCACTTTATCACAAAGGAAATTACGTGATCCACACCATCAGCACAGCAGCATCAGGAGTTCAAAGCAGCTTGAACATGTGTACAGCGGCGTACACGTCCCTGTTCCAGTAGTGTTAAAAGATGGTGCAACTATTTTTGAAAGATTTGCCTGATATATTTTGTGATTCTGGAAAAAAAATAAAAATTGGTTTGGGATCACGCAAGAATTTTATTATTATTATTATTCAATGAAATATTTTTTGCCAGCTGTGTGTGTGTGTGGGTTGATACTTAGCGTTTGTTTGTGAATATAATGAATGTGAGGAACCTTTTCTCCGATAGAGGCGGCATTACACCTTACTTTCCTTTTTCTTTAAGCCCTTCCTCATCATTCGCCCCAAAGGATTGCTTCTCAATCTAGCTTTATTTCTTCTTTCCATTTCTTTGGTTTTAATCATATTATAATTCTGTCTATTCAGTCAATGGTTGCTAGAGAACCTGGACTAATTGTTTGGGCTCATTTCTGAAGAAAATGTGGTAAAGTGTGAGATTGTGTGAATTTTGTCTACTGAACGAGACATCAAGGTGAACTTAAAAAAAAAAAATCCTCTCCTTCCTGTTTGGATATAAGCAGATTTGGTGTCAGAGGAGTTTTAGTCTGATACCAGCTGAAAGAAGATAAGCGCACAGAAGGAGAAAGAGACAAACGAACAGCTAAAACACTCAGATACAGAGCTAAAGTCCTAGCGATGACTTTACAGGCCAAATTTCACTTTTTAAACCTGTGGGATGAGACAGACGATGAGAGTGAAGTGGGAGAGGGAAGGGAAATGTCATTGAAGGAGAGCCAGTCCGTTTGTACTGGATCCTCACAATGTGCTCATGTGTCAGGTAAGTGTGCTGAACTGGTGTTCAATTTTTCCTCTTCCCACCCCACCTTTTCTTTTTCTTCTTTTTGGTCCTCTACAGCAATGTGCATATAGATGGAAGGAAGCACATTAAGAAGAATTATAACTTTTTTTGCTGTTGTTGTTGCTGTGGATTTAGTCCTGCCAGAACTCCCAGCAGGAGGCAGTAATTGCACCTCTGAGGTGATCCTGTGGCATAAAAATTGTGTTGTTGTTGGAGTGGCCACACTTTTTTAACTAATGGGGGGAAAAAACATCACCATTGTGCTTTGTTTTTCCTCTCCTGCAGGGTGTGCAGACCTGAAAAGCCTGGACTCACTGAGCCCCCAGGAAAAGAAGAGACAGGGTTACATCCATGAGCTGATAGAGACTGAGGAGAAATACGTGGATGACTTGAATACAGTGTTGGAGGTAATACACACTCATCCTGCTGAATGAATACAGTAACCTGCTCTGGCAAATAATTTTCAGAGTGTGAGATGTGTCACAGTGCCATTATGTCCTGATTGTGTTGTGTGTGTTGTTTACCTAGGTTTTCTATCGGCCCATGTCTGAGTCAGGCCGGGTGAACGATACAGAGATGTCCATGATCTTTGTGAACTGGAAGGAACTGCTGGCCTGTAACACTAAACTTTCCAAGTAAATATCAAATGGATAGAGAGAAAGGGATCTCAGGAGAAGAGTAATTCTGATGAACTGACTGAATGTCATTCATGTGCATGCGTGTCTTTTTTCATTGTTGTGTGTGCGCATGTGGATTCACAGTGTACAGATGTGTGTAGCCACTTGTGTTTATATGTGTATGCATGCATGTGTTTTTGCAGGGCACTTTCTGTTCGTAAGAAGACGGGAGGGGAGAAAATGCCGGTGCAGATGATTGGAGATATCCTGGCAGCCGAACTGTCCCACATGCAGCCGTACATACGCTTCTGCTCCTGCCAGATCAACGGAGCTACACTGCTCCAGTCTCGCACTGACAACGAGCCAGACTTCAAGGATTTCCTGAAGGTAGGAAGGAGAGGAGTGTGAGGAAGAAGTGAGCAGGAAATGTGCAAAAGTAAGTCTGAGAAAGAATAAATGTGAAGGTCTTTACAAAGATGAAGAAACACAGTTTATTTAATTTTAAAGCATTTGTGATTTAAAAGGAACATTCTGTCCATCTAATGCCGTGACAAATATAAACTACATATTGGAAGTCACTGTCATAACTTCCAGACTAATTTCTTTGGTTCATTCAGTTAATTTGTCCTAAATTTGGTTGCATGTAGTGTTTTATAAGTTTCTTAGAAGAAGATTCTTAATTTAACTTATCTTAACTTTTGTTTCAGAAAATTGCCACAGACTACAGGTGCAAGGGCATGCCGCTGTCCAGCTTCCTGCTGAAACCCATGCAGAGGATCACCCGCTACCCACTGCACATCAAAAACGTAAGCCTTCGTGTTCATGAGTGTGTCGTCTCATTAAATGGTTCAGGTATACTGAACTTCCTGTGAAAGGAGAAAAGAAAGGCGTTATCACCAATTAGACTGTTTGTTGTAGGTGTAATGAATTTCTGTGTGTGTGTGTGTGCATTTTAGATCCTGGAGTGCACTGCAGAGGGTCATGCTGACCGAGGTCCTTTAAAAGATGCCCTGGAGAAGGCAGAGGAACTTTGTCAACAGGTATATTTCCTCACTGAATTTTTTTTTTTTTTGTTACTTGAATTTGAAGATGTTTTTTTTTTTTTTTTTTTTAGGGGGGGTCCTTTTCCTTTAATTTAATTATTTTAATTCCTTTAACCAGGTTAACGAGGGTGTGAGAGAGAAGGAAAACTCAGACAGACTTGAATGGCTCCAGACTCACGTACAGTTGGATGGTGCTGCAGAGGTATTAACCTTAATGATCTCACAGTTCACCGTGCACCGAGGTCTTTATTTCAGTAATTTATTTTCCAAAATACTGACAAAAAACAAATAAAAATCTTCGTGTCATCTCCCCCACAGCACTTGGTCTTTCACTCTCTTACCAACTGTTTAGGCCCCAGGAAATTGCTCCACAGTGGAAAGGTGAGTAACATGCTGATGTCTCTGAACTGGAAACACGGTTGATGAACAACTCAGGAAGATTTTCCTGTTCATGCAAAATTCACACTCTTCACCTAACCTTTTCAAATCTAAAACTGCAGAGGTCTAGGAGGTACAGGTCCATGAAATGTTCATCATGAACAATGAACATCAATTCAATTCGTTCAATTAATTCATTCAACATCAGTGCATGAATTTTTTTGGGGGGACACATTTGCCTGAAAAGAGTAAAGCGTTCATGGCTGAGCACCTGAAAGGGACAGTAGAGCTTTTATGAATGTTTGTCATTGTGATAAAATATTCCAGTGTTGAAAGTGACTCAGAAATCTTTGCGATGTATTTGACTTGTTTCTTTCTAGATGTACAAGGCAAAGAGCAACAAGGAACTGAGCGCTTTCCTCTTTAACGACTTCCTGCTTTTAACTCATGCGGCCAAACCGTTCGCTTCATTTGGACCTGATAAACTGTTCAGCAACAAGAACAACGTTGTTCTCAAGATGTACAAACCAGTGAGAGACACACACAGACACACACACAGACACACACACAGACACACACACAGACACACACAATGAGACAGGTTGGGATTGAAAAAGCTGCTTTTTCCTTAGAATTAGTTCTGTCTACCACCATGTTTGTGTATTTACATGCATAACATTGTGCCGCCTTGTTTTTATGCAGCCTGTCCTGTTAAATGAAGTTCTGGTGAAGCTTCCAGATCCTTCCAGTGACGAGCCCATTTTCCACATCTCACACATTGAAAGAGTCTATGTACTCAGGACTGACAACATAAATGAACGGTAGTAGCCAACACAGATGAGCACAATCTGATTTTGGTGTGTTTGGAGACTTGTGTAATTACTCTGGTGTGTTTTTTGTTTTTGTTTCGTTCTCAGGACAGCATGGGTTCAGAAGATCAAGGCTGCATCTGAAGAATTCTTTGAAAAAGAGAAGAAAAAAAGGGAAAAGGCCTATCAGGGTTTGTTGTTACTCTCATACAGTCGTCCTGATACCAACAAGTTGTGATATGCAGGATTAATCTGTGTGTGTTTTTGCAGCGCGATCAGTGAAGGCTAGTGGCATCGGCAGACTGCTTGTCACCGTCTTAGAAGCCACTGAGCTCAAGGCAGGGAAGCCCAACGGTGAGCTTGAATCCATTCATCTTACAGGATGTCCCTACAGCTCAGTTGACTTAGAAACACACCATAAATTGTGCGAAGCATTTTGTCAGAATCAGGCTTTTAGTCTCTGCTGCAGGGCCACTTAACGGAGCCAAAATAAAGCTGTATTCAATTGCAACTGTCCTTTCCCTTCAGTTCACGCTTAGTCAGAGGCCTTTCTGCTCTTTAAGCAGCGCCTTTCATTATTTAATGTTTTCTTCGATTTTATGTTGTCTAACACATTTATGCTTTCTTCCTTTTTATATTTCCTCCTTTTTCATCTCTCCTCACTTATTTATTTTTTTTTTTTACTGTTGCTCCACTCTCCCTCTGTTTTCTTTGACCAATGTTTGTCGTTGCTCTCCTTTTACCTTTTCTCTGCACCCTGCTATCTTTGCGTCTCACTCTCCCCTGCAGGTAAAAGCAACCCTTACTGTGAGGTGACCATGGGAGCTCAGATCTTCACCTCAAGAACTATCAATGACACTCTGAATCCCAAGTGGAACTTCAACTGCCAGTTTCACATCAAAGATCTCTACCAGGACGTCCTCTGCATCACCATCTTTGAAAGAGACCAGTTCTCACCTGATGGTCAGTTTTTGTCTGATCATATTCTGCCAACAAGTTGCCTTTATTTAGTCACTAGACAAGATAATTTCAACTACCCACATTGCAATGCAGGTGTAAAAAAATTTTTTGGGAAAAACTAAAAAAATATATATATCAGCTTCCTCCAAATAGAGATGCCCCATTTTTATATCTGTTGTCTTATACCAGAGTTCCTGGGTCGAACGGAGGTTCCTGTAGCAACCATAAAGAAGGAATTGGAGAACAAAGGACCAGTGACGCGACGTCTTTTGCTACATGAGGTTCCCACAGGGGAAGTCTGGGTCCGCCTCGACCTGCAGCTCTTCGGTGGCAAATAATCACATAGGATGAACTGAAATGAACAGCTGCATCTTTCACAAAGACAAACTTTTAGGGATAACTAACCAAAAACAAAAAGCTGCTTTTTGTCGCATAAACAAACTCAGATGGTTTCACCCACATTCCTAAAACAGACGCCCGCTACAACACCTCTGCACTATTTCACTTATCAGGCCTTAATGTCTTACTGTTAACCAGCACTAATATTACCTCTTCTTAGGTCATCAAAGCTCTTTTTTTTTTTTTTTTTTGCTCTTATGATGGAGGCTTCAGGTCTTTGCAGGAGTTTGGGCCTGTATACAGTTTACTTTCTGAAGGAGTAAAAAAGAACTGCAGCCAGGAAATAGTCTGTTTGTAACATGTTACAACCTTCACATTACCTTCAAAATGCTCATATATATTTAAAGGACCTACTCGTGGACACAGCTCTGTCTTTTAGTTAGTTTCAGAAAATATCCAAATATTACTGACACACAGTTCGCCATCTCTGGCCGACCAGGGTCATCCAGTCAAAGCTAAAGTAATTCATGTTCTCAGCTGTCAGGATATGTATATGTTGAAAATATATTTTTTGAGAAGTTTGTGACCGATGGCTTGAAAAATAACCTCCTTTATAAACTTAATTATCATTCATCATAAGCTGTGTGGTGTCAGTGACATGTAGGACGTCATGAAGAGTAAAGAGGTGACGGCAGATAACGGACAGAGAACCTGGATGGGTAGCTCTGCTCTAGAGTCGGTTTACTACTGTAGATGGAAGATCTCAGGATATGTTATACTGGGTGCAGTCAATGAAATCGTGTGTGTGTGTGTGTGTGTGTGAGCGCGCGCATGCATGCGTGTGCCTGCCTGTGTTTGTTGAAGAGAAAATACTTTGGAGATACTGCAACTCCCGGAGTCAAGTTTGGACTAACATCAGGCCTTAAACGTTAATGTTTTAACTCTTGTAAAACATCGCTTTCATTGGGTTGATGCTGATGGTGATGGTCTTTGGGTAGATGTATTTTTTTCGTACAGAATTTCTGCGAGTGTGTGAAATAATCAGGTGAAAAAATGAGAATGAGATATTAAAAGCTATACGGTTGAAAGTTTCCTTTCCTTTATACCTCCCACTCCTGCTCCTCCTGAGTAACCTTCTGGTGAAGGGGATTTGGAGGATGTCAGTGTTTTGAGGCAGCACAGATTGGTCTGCAATAATAAACAGTATTTGCGCTCTTGTATGTGTATAAGTACATTTTTACCTTGGTATATTTTAAGTGTCATTATCAGTAACCGCCTCAGATACAGCAATACTGTCCATCTATGATGCCTCGAAAACCTGTCATTAATTATACCTGCCATGAGAGGCTTGGTGTGTAAAAGCTGTATGATTATGTTAAAGGTTGACTTCTTGGGATCTTTTTCCTTGTTTTCTAATTCTGAATATTAACAGAATTGTTTGGTATTTATTTCCTAATTTATGCGTGTGACTATCCAAAGGTTTGGAGCAGCTGTGCTTTGCTGTGTGATCTTGGATAATTGGTTGGGATCCACTGGGTTTGTTTTGAATGTGTAATGGCAAATATTAAAAACAAGTTCATCCGAGACACATTGATACTATTTTTAAAAGCAATGTAACATCTTATGAGTCTTCTGCATTTGAGTTTTGCTGTAAATAGACTAGGTTCTCTGGTCATTCTGTTAGACCTGCTGTTTTGTGCGCTTCTATTAATTTGACTCATTCAATCAACAAATATGTTTCGTAGTCTTGTAATAATTTAGATGTTTTATTTTAATTCTGGATGACGTGCAAAGAGACTGGACTACCTTCCTTGTTTGTAGGGATGTAAAAGTTTGTCTTTTGTTGTACT
This sequence comes from Echeneis naucrates, assembly GCF_900963305.1. Classification (NCBI taxonomy): domain Eukaryota; kingdom Metazoa; phylum Chordata; class Actinopteri; order Carangiformes; family Echeneidae; genus Echeneis; species Echeneis naucrates. The sequence goes on along the minus strand of NC_042513.1, from coordinate 21,078,279 downwards.
TTTTACTTTCTGCAGCCTTCTGCGTTGACTGCTGCTGTGCTACATGAATCTCTGGCCTCGTTAGCTCAGACTGGAGTCTGTAACCTGCTGTTTGTACTCACTGCGCATGGCACTCTGTAATTCAGGGTTTCTTAAGTCAAATTAAAGACATTAAAAGTGAAGAAAATGTTAAATTACTGGCTGTTTTGAGAAAATTGACATTTAACACGATTAACTCTAAACACACCCTCCTGCACACAACAGTTGATGGACTTAATCTTTTTTCATTCTCAAGTATATTTTGTGTGTGAGAAGACTTGCAGAAATAATGCCTAAATTTTCCATTAACCCCCTTCCACCAAAACATTAGAGATAAATGATATGACTGAAGGCCAAGAAATTAGATATTTGGCAATATTGTATTGTGTATATAAAACATTTAGTTAAATCTGTCATAAAACTAGATCCAACTTCAAGAAGATTCCAGTAAATGAATCTTGAAATACAATAATTTTTTGTTATTTATTAAACCAACAGTGGTTTATTTTGGGGTCTGGACACAGAGGCAGTAGAGTTCAGTGTGGAGTTGTCAGTGCGCACCAATAGATTTCATTAAGTCCTCCTTCACCCTCCACTGACTCTGGGTCCACGGGAGCAACAGTCATTACGTAATCGAGAGGTTGGCCACTGAGAGTTTGTGCGAAGGGGCTGACAGCGACACACGCAGCTGCACAACCGAGTCGACAAGAGCGGTAGTAATGGATCAGTGCAGCGGGGACGTGGTGATAACTGATGGCAACGTATTCCTTCACAGTGGATCAAAAACAAATGTGTCTCAGCTGAACCACCTCCGGCTTGCTCTGATTTTATGCAACTTTAAATTATAGTTGTAGTTAGAATTTTAATTATTGCTATTATGATCCAACTAATTCCAAAAATAAAATTAAAGGTAATTTATTTGTAGTTGTGGGAAAAATTCAACTGCAGCCACAACCTTTAGGTGAGATTGCTTAATAATAAATGGATGTGTAAATAAGTAATCCATCAATTCTGTTAGCAATCCTGTGCTCCCATGCAGCCCATTATTGGAATACTTATTGCCAAATATGTCACCGACCATGTTTTATTTTTGATGTCATTGGTTTAGACGGGTATCATGGAGGAAAGGTTCAGTTTATCTTTGTATCTTATTGACATTTCTTGTTGAATATTCATTCATTTTTCAGCGTTAATGTATAAAATTACAAATCCTCAATCCACACCTTTTTTTTTTTTTTTTTTTTTTTTTGGTGAAAGGGAAAGAGAGAGAGAGAGAAATGGGTGCAGAGAGCAAGAGACTGAAATCCAGTATAAAAGAAAAGTGCAGGAAAGAGACTAGTTCAGAGGTAGAGGGGGAAAAAAAAAAACACACTGAGGATGGACACGTATGGAAACACAGAAAAAGAGCATAGAGAGAGAATGACATGTGCATGGAGGATGAGTCTGAGAAGCCTCAGTTCCACTTGACTCAGTCATGGAAATGATTTGATTATCACCACATGAACAGCTGTCTTATGTAACACACACACACAAAGAAATAACTCAAAATAATGAGGGGTCTGTGCTCCAGCCGTAAACCTCCTCTGATGCAGGAGGCCTGTAGCAACAGAGAAACAACAGGGTGAACAAGGCCAATCAAAAGGAATAAACTATATTTATTTTGATATATTTCTACATTCAGCAGGTCATTTACAGGATAAGAATGAATTCATTCTTACTGGCACAACCGTCCATACGTTGTGCTAACAGTTCATCACTGCATGACCGTTTGTGTACGAAATGGTATGCTGTTGTGTTAAAACCACAAACAATTAACCTTTAATTAACTTTCCCTCTCCTGTAATTCCTCCCATCGGTGTTGTTTCATGCTCATTGTGCATCAGAACAGTCGCCGACAGAGTTGTTTTATATTTTGGATGGTTATTATCAGTGAAATGAATGTGAGCATACTTCTGTGAGGAGGACAAACATTTCAGCGTTCACCTCTCATCGACGTGTCCATATTTTACAGAATGATCGGTGTACATTTGGATGAAGCAGTGAACCAGCCGCGTTCTTACATTTGGAGCTGAGCCTGTTTTATTTTCTGTGCCGACCTGAAGGTTTACAGCTCGGTCATGAATAATGAAATGAGATACCAGCTGAGCAGGGACTGAACTGGCGTGCAGGTCCGGTGTTCCCACCTAACTCACAACTCCTGTCCCTCACTATTTCAGAGATGACTGACAACAACTCCTCAGACAACACGCTACACAAAGTTAAGACTGTAAATATTTTATCAGGCCGTGCAGGAGGTGAGAGGAATATAGATGGCTGCATTATGGATGGAAAGTGCTGCACGTGGTTTAGGTTTAGATGGGAGTGTGTGTTTATCAGAAATGATGAGGTGATGTGTGGATGGTGTCTATGAAGATATGTCTTTACCAATTTGTTTTCATTCTCAATTCTATTTTATTCCTTTCCCGGATATGGTAGAAGGTTGTACTGAAGGCATTCCTGTATCTGGGTCATTTTATTTATTGCCAGGTTCAGCATTCAGTCAATCAAATTTTAGAATAACAGTATTACAGTTATTCTATCATATTTCCAGCTCCTCAAACAACCAGTCCCATTGGCTTTGGTGATCCATTGATTTTTATTTTATTTTTTATTTTTTTCCCCCCCTGTTAAGCGAAGTTGTCGATGCCTTATGGTGGTAAAAAAACTACTGCAGTGATGGTAGAGTCCACTTCCTGGATCAGTACGGTACAGTCTGCTCAGATACCAGATCATTAGTTAGAACCCAATACAACATGCGTTTAATCCAACTGATTTTCAGTTTTAAGTGAAAATGTTTCACATATTTTACTCCGCCTGCCTGGTGTATGTCAGTGGGGATGGAAATGTGGAGACAGGAAGTAGCACCAAAGTGATGACAATAAAGCAGCAGAGAACACAAGGCCGTTGGTAAGAAGTGAGAGGAGAGGACTGATGGAGCAGATGGAAATTAGATAGAAATTAGAGGAAATGCTGAAGAGTCATTTCCAGAAGATTTCCTGGGATTATTGCGTTTTATTCATCCCCTCACAGTTAGGAGATTTTTTTTTTTTTTTTTTTAGCGTTGTTTCACACTGGGGGCAAACTAAAGCCCATAACAACCGTGGAGGAGAGTCAAAATGTGCAGACTGAAGCACAATTCTTTTGAGAGATATTAAATATTACAGAGACTGAATCAACTCAACATGCCTCAGTAGAGCTCATTCAAATAGTCTTCATTGAACAGTGTTTTTTTTAAATGAATTGGAGGAAATATGAGAGAAATCAGTCCTCTCTGTTCACCTTTTATTTCTCTTTACATTCAGAGTTACCAGGAATAATGGCGGTAATATTCTCCCTGAGGAAGCTTTTAACAAACATGTATTCATTTGCTTTTGTTTTTGTATATTTTTTGTTCCTTTATTTACCTGTTGAGAGCTGTTGTCCTGGAAAACCTGACCACAAGCTGCAGGGTTTTTCAGACTGCTTACATAACATCAGCTAAAAATTAATCTGCCACAACAACAGGTTGGCTGATCAATTTTTCATGAACGCTATCTGTTATAAAGTTATTTTTAGAGAATTGTAGCTTTAGCTGTAAAACATCACTCTCAGTCAACCACAAACGCACACAGTAGACGCACAAACAGCAGCAGCAGAAGGTGTGTAATTTGGCTGTGTGTGTGATATTATGTGTGTTCATCCACGGTCATGTATGGTATCTATTTCCACAGGTGAATTGTACAAACGTGACATTTGTGTTCCTTTCTGTGTGTCTCTTGCCTCCCTCTGTTGAATTGTTGTGTATGCAAGACAGATAATCTGTGTGTGTGTGTGTATGAGAGAGAGAGAGAGGGCGAGCCAGGGAAGCAGACATGTGGCAGTGCCAGAGCAGAGAGGTTTGGTCGACCTGTCGGGGTCTCTCATGTCACATCTCTGCCCTTGGGACCTGATCTTTGTCTTCCTGTCTGGAAAATAACCTGGAAAAAGTGGAATGGAATATTGGAAAACTGCACTCTGGAAAACAGTCAGAGGAACATCCCTCCTGCTGCTGCTGCCTTAAAGGAAGAAGGACTGAGGAGAAAGAAAGAATGACTGAGAATTATGTGCAGAAAAAAGTGAAGAGGAGACGAAGGCTTGTACACATCGGCCTATCTGACAACAGGGGGAGGACACGTAAGATTTAGAATTACACTGCTGCGGTTTTTTGTGTTGGCTTTTGTTTTTTTGTTTTTCTTTGAGGGGAAGGCAGAGAGCTGAGAGGAGATAATGGGAGAGGAAGGGAGGAGAGAGTAGAAAGCAGAAAGGGTAGAGGAGTGTAGAGCAGAGAGCCGGAGGAAGAGTAAACACAGACCTGATGGTGTCCTGGAAAAAAATAAAACGTGAGTATTAATATTTTATTTATGTGTGATGGGAGGTGAACATGTTGTTGAAGTCGTCTCTGATGAAAGTCACCACAATGTGAGGTGTTGGGTGTTAAAAGGATTCTCCGCTCCACTCTGAGTGTTTTTGTTTTCCCTCTTTGGACTTTTGCTCTCTTCCTATTCTCTGCAGGTCATGTAAAGTAGTAGCAGCAGAGGAAGGAAAGGCCAGTGTCACATTGCATTAATGTTGCAGAGAGAGAAAGGAGAACACTGAAAGTGCGATGAGTGTATGCAGAGGATGTTGACAGTCAAAGTCAGAGTGTGTGTGTGTGTGAGAGAGCTAACCTGGAACAGCCAAAGGAACCATATAGCCTCCTTAACCACATAAAAAAAAACAACACAACAACAACAAAGAGCTATTGTACCTCATGAGATGAGAATGGAAGATCAGTGTCTCCGGAAAAGGAATTAGGAAAGAAAGGTAACGTTTTGTTCGTGCTACACAAAGTGATATAACTTGCAGCAAAAAAGAGCCGTATATCTGAAGTTAACTGGTGAACCAGAACCCCTCAGAGTCTTGTAGGGTACAAGCTGTGTTTCCTCTCTTGACAGTTACGTGAGAAGTTTGATGCCTCTCAGGTTTGTTGGACAGCTGCTGAGAGTGAGATAAACTGTGTAAAAGCTGATCTCATGCATGTAAACAGCTCCTGTCGTTGGGGATCTAGAAAACAACGTCCACCAATCTGGACTCTGAATTGCTGGAGTGTGGATGGCCGTAATGAGCTGGCTGCAGTGTCTCACATTAATGCCAGTCCAGAAATGTGATGAAATAAGGGAGAATCTTTCATCAGTCCATCTCAGCTCAGACGTGTTTGGAAAAAGTCTAGATTCATAATGTGAAACACTAAACACAAAGAAGATCCTGTAAATCTACTAAACTTTGAACTATTTGTGGTGACACGATGAGATGCTTTTTGCCCGAACAAACTGTGACCCAAATTGTCAAATCCAAACACGAGAAAGCGGGAACGGGAGGAAGGAGAGAAGGGCAGCAGCGTCCTGCAGCATTTACACACAACCTCACAAAATGACCCTGACAGTCAGTGAATTTAGAAGTGCTCTGAGGTTGTGTTACGCCGCAATGTCATACTAGTTGCTTTTGTGTTGTTCCCTTTTGCACTTAAGAGTCAGTCTGCATTGCTTGTTGACTGTTTTGTTTGTTTTCTAACACAAAACGAGGCCTGAAGTTTGCTTTTAGGCTATCTTGGTTTTTGCTGACAGCTCCAGACTGCTGCGCCGGATATCTCAGAGTTTTTTATTCAAAAATTAGGTCAGTTTGACGTGTGAGAGCGTCATTTTTCATCTGTTGAAATTTTACACTTTGTCTTTTAGATTTTACATCTTTATACTTCTGCTGTGCTTTAAGTTGAAAGTCCTGAACCACTTGACACTCTGTTTTAAAAATAGTGTTTTCAGGATGAGATACATTTATGATTGTTTACCATGAAGTGTTGTCTGTGTTAATGAAGCAATTCGGCCCGTTTCCAACTGTAAAATAAGAGATGTGATGGGGAAAAGAACACACACACACCGCTGAGAAGCGTTTAAAGTTGTCACCTGGGGAAATCGTCATACATTCATCAAGTCAAAAACATTTCTACAAAAGCCTTTTAACCCCACTCCCCCCTGCGACTGTACCCACCAGGATTAACAGCAAACAAGTTGAGCTTCGTTTTGTTTGGAGGAGGAGATACAAAAGTTTTAGATGAGAGCATAATTGAAGAATGTCAGTAATACTAGTCTTGCCAAGGGGCTTCACAAATTTCCTGTGTAATTAAAGAGCTGTGCTTAAAGCGCGGTTCAGTTAAGTGTCACTAACTGTGTTTGTGCAGATTTTGCTTTGCTCAAGTGAACTGTAAGATTTTCATTTATCTTTGTAAACGCTTGAAGGGGAACTCGATATATTTGCGGGATTTGGGTGCTGATGAACTCAGTAACCGATGATAATGTAAATACAGCCTGTTCCCATCTTTCCACTGTAACTGCAGTCAGTGATAGCTGCTCATTATCGTCCTCCTTTGTAAAAAGACAAAGCTTTTTTTAGCTGGATGAGCTGATGTGGTCAGGTTTATTTCTGGAGCAGTCGATCTGCATTATGTACCGATCCTTATATGTCATGATGAACATGTAAAGTCTCATTGGCTCAAAGTTTTGTACGTTTGTTGTCTTTGTGCATTATTTTAAGATAACACACTGCACTGTAGGTCACCTGCTATTTCCAAACTTTATTCCTATCTACTGCGAAAGAATGATTTTTCATTTTAACAAGCTGGTTTTCAACAGTTAATTATCTGAATCAGTTTTTTCTTTTTCTTTTTTTTCCTGATTTGCTATCTTGTGACCCATCTGATTTATTTTGTATCATCTTGGTGTCATCTTTAAAACTGCATTTTTTTTATGCTTCTAACATCATTGAGGATCATAGCTGACCACCGAGCCAAACTCCTCAAAATATAATCAGCCTAAATATTTAATCTGTTGTATGTTGGAGCATGAGGAAATGCTCAGGCTCAGGCAAGCGTTAGGATGAACTCTGAGTATACTATAGAGCCTTTCACTGAGAACTTCATATGACATTAGAAAAGCAGGCACAATGACGTGTCCTCCCTCCTTTCAGACGGTGAAGTCTCCTCCTGGATCTTCTCCAGGATTTCAGCTCTGTTAGTTTAATTAGTCTGAAACTCGCTGTGATTTGCCGTCTGGCATCTCCCTCAGTCTGCCCCCACACTCTGACTATCTGACTATATGCTGCATTTAGCTATAAAAAAAACAAACTTTGAAATCAGTGACACGCTCAGACTGGGGGTATAATTCTCAGTGTTTATGGGGGACTTCCAATAGAAGAAACCGGCTACATGTTTAGACTTAATGCTGGATAGAGCAATTTGTCTCTGCCTCTACTCTGCATTTAACCTGGTATGGTGGACTAGCCCAGGCAATAAGAGCCGTGGTATGTATCACTTGTTGATGCCATTTTGTCAGCTGTCAGCTAAATAGAACATTTACAGAGTATCAGGACATTTAATTTGGTTAAAGGCAACAGAACAAAATCACAAAGTTCTTGCTTTGTCAGAGTCTCCAGGAAAACATTTTCTTTTCAGGTTTTAGTCCATGACAGCCGGTCTGCTGCGGAGTTTCGTGTCTGTTCCCACCACCAAAGTCATCTGCACCTTGATCTGATAGATTGTATTTACAACACAGCATAACTTGGCTGATGGTCCTTGTTGCCACCTAGTGGTTTGAGTTTAGAAACAACCTCTCCTCTCAACAAATTAGGAAAATTATGTCAATGCCCTTTTGACAAAAAGTGGTGCTTGAGCCAGAATATTTGTAGGTTAAACTTTGACTCACCTCCTTTATTGATTTAACTAACCTTGATGATGTGAAAGAAAGGAAAAGCTGCCACATCAGATACAATTATTAACTTCACCAGCTCAGTCATAAGTAGGTGGATTCTGTATTTGATAAGTTTGTAGGCACAAAAACATACAACCTTAGAAACCCAGACTAAGTTATATAATTCAATCCTAATGCGGAACTAAGTGGTAATTTAGAGTTTACAGTTAGATTATTGTGCCCTCGTTTTATTTCCCTCTTCCCTTTTCTTTCGTTCTATCTCACCTACAGCCAGGGGAGTCATGAGGAAAGAACTCCAGTCCAGACCAAACCCATCAGTCCAATAAGCTGAAGTCACTGTGAAAAGATGAGCGCCCCAGCGACAGGAAGCCCAGAGATGGAGGTGAAGGTGGTGCCTCAGGACATGGCGCTGCTGAGCAACATATTGGCAGCTTACACCTTCATTGCAGGTTTGTCCAATATGACTGAGAGACCAGCAAGTAAATAAAAAAAATAGATGAAAGGATTCTTTTTCTTTTTTTTTTTCAGGATCACATGAACTTCCTTTTAAGGAACTCGTTAGGATTACCAATTTAGAGCAAGGTGACCAAATTAGTGAGAGATGAGAGGGAACAGGTACAGGCTGCACTGGCTGAAAGGCCAAAGAGAGAGACGGCAGGAGAGGATGAAGATGGAGCAGACATTGATTCCTTCATTGTAAACTTGATTCTTCTTGATTCACCCTCTCTCTCTCTCTCTCTCTCTCTCTCTCTCTCTCAGACCAACCCGAGCGGACAGCTTTGGTGTTTCTGGGTGGCGTGTGTGTTGGCCTTCTTGTCACACTCTGCGCCATCGTCTTCCAGATACACTGTCGAGCAGACTGCAGCTATGGGAACACTAACAACCCTCACCATCGCCACAGGAGCAGGCATCACCGCCGCTGCCATCAGCTCAGTGACAGTAATCCAGACAGCACTGCTGTCGTTGCCTCTGGAGGGACGGGGCCTGCTGGGGACAGCGAGTCAGAGGACTATGGCGATACAGCTGAGCTGTCGGCACGGCGACGCAGACGCTTTGAGAGAGCTCTGCTCCACGCCACCATGTTCACGTCAGCTGAAGGTACACACACAACTCATGACACGAACCATCGAAAACCTGATGACAGCAGATAAAATCCAAACATTACAGCATCAATCACAATTATAAATTGCATTGTTTACATGATGTTGGAGACACAAAGGAAATAGAGTTTGTGCGATTTGAGTGAAAATGTGTAAAATGTGTGTGTGCATACAAAGTTGCATTATTTGGTCAAAGAATATAATGTAAAATGTAAAACCTCTCCTTCATATCTGTGCAGAATACTGTTCTCTATGCCTAATTGAATTTTCTGTGTGTGTGTAATCGTTAGAGCTGGACAGAGCCCAACGGCTAGAAGAGCGGGAAAGGATTCTCAGAGAAATCTGGATGAACGGACAACCAGACATAAGTACAGTCACCCAAAGCCTCAACAGATATTACTAAGGCTCAAACAGTTCAAATGGACACAAGGACGGACGGACAGGAGGAAAGAAGTTAAAAAAAATAAATAAATACTGGGTGAAGTGACCACAGGCTGTTGGGTTGGGATGCCATCTGCACCGCAACAGACAGACTCTGACAGCTGGATGGGTTGAAGTCTCCTCTTCAGTGTCAAAGAGATAAAACATTTGTTGACACTGAGGCATTTTGAGGAATGTCCTCGTCCCCTCAAAATTGGGACCAACAGATCACATCCTGAAGTGATGCTGTCATAATTTGATCGGATCTAATGTGAAGAAAGAAAACAAGTGGACGCACGACACTCCTGTGACGCCTGCTGTAAAGTTACTCTTGGTGAAAATCTGCAAGGGATTTTATAACGCTTCACATTTTACAACTGGTGCTTTTCAGAAACATGCAGCAAACACTGAGAGGGTTCAAAAGGCTTCATGGGAGCTTTTTCATGAGTTAATAAATTCAAGTTTTGGTGAAACTGTCTGTCTTTCTTAGCTCACCCTCTGTTTGTTTAAAAATGCGATTATTATTTACTGAGGACTTGAACCTTAGTTTCGCTCCAAGACAGGAGAACATATTGGTGCTTTTACCCTTAAATCAAGTGTTGAGCTAACAGGAATGGTTGTGGAGGTAACTACAGCTTCAAGGTGAACCTGACAGCCTGTTTGTAGGTTGTTGGCCAGGACAGGGCTCGTCGTCAAACTTATGTTTTATTTTAATCACCGATGAACTGTAATGAATGAAGCACCATTACCTGTTTGTTTGAACCAATAGTGACACCCTCTACTGGGCGAGATCTGATGAAGTGACGATCAGCCCCGTTATCCTCATATGTACCAGCTCTGGATGCTGTTGCACATTCGGACAGCAGATTGTCACGTATGAGATGATTTTGCTGCCTTTCTTTATTTGGCTCCTGCAGTAATAACGTTTCATTCCAGGAATTTATGAATGCAGTGTTCTGTACATATTATGAAGTAAAGTACCTTATTGAGTGGCTCATTTTTCTTCAGTGGTTTTTGAGTGTCCTGGCATATTTTGTACATGCAGGTTATGGGCTGGACTAACAGAATAGCCTGGAAATTACAAGGTATATTGAATCTAGGTCAGTGGTGTTTCAAAATAAACAAAAATAAATCCACCTTAAAACCATTTTTTTAAAAAGAAGTAGAAATCAGAAACAGTTCCGTGTCCAGTTCACGGTCTAGTTTTTCTGTTTATCATAGATGTATCAGAAATGTTTGCTTGTGCTTATTTATTTTGTTGCTATCGCAAGAAATGTGTTTAAGAGGCATTTCACGATCATGTTGAGGAATTGTGCCAGAAATTCTACGTCTATATGACCACATCGGCATAATTTATGGGGGAATGGGGGGTTACAACCCATCCAATGATCCAAACCACCCATAACCCCCCAATATCATATCTTAATGATCAATAATGAATGTTAAGTATTATAAACACAACAATGTGATTGATTCTCTCAATTTAGCAGGGAAGAAAGAGTAGAGACCCACCCCCCAGATTTGGGAACACAGCTAGGTTAATTGGAAAATTAACTAATTGGAAATTGGTTACTAGTAATGAGCTAATGCAAGATACGAACCTAGGCCGAACCAGACCAGACCAGATGAGACCAGAGAATATGGACCAGGAAAAAAACTGACTGACTGAGATGATATTTATGGAAAAAGGAACAGAATTTAACATACCAGTTCATTGAATGTAAAAATATATAATTATTTCAGTATTTAATTCATTATTTCATGGTCCTGTTGCGTCATAAATTTATTTTATCTGTCAAACTGTAAATGAGAAATGGTGAAGCAGCTCAAATGTATATCGCAATTCCAGCAGCGCTGTGGCGCAGCGGTAATGCTGCTGCCTCGCACCTAGGTGGGAGGGGTTCGATTCCCGGCTAGGGTAGGTGATCATTGAGAGTATAATGTAATGTAATGTAATGTAACCCCGGGGTTAGTGATGACAATGTTAATATGTAATGTAATGGTGATTGTATGACTTACTGTACTTACCTTAAATGTATGTAATGTTGAATATGAATGTAAATATATGTAATGTGTAATATATGTATGTAAAGGTCCATTCCCGGTGTGGGCACCTGAACGTGTCTACGGAGTTAGTTGGTTACGAGTAATGGACTGGGCTAATGCAGATACGGCGCCCCCCCCAGGACCTAGGCCGAACCAGACCAGACCGGTGACGGCACCCCTCCAGGAACGGACCGAGACCAGACCGGAGACAGGACACACAGACTAGACCAGTAACGCGAACAAGTCACCCACTATTTTAGTGAAAGATTATGAATGCATATTATGTATATATATTATTATAACACAGATTAACTTGTTTTCTTCCTAATTGTAACCACCCCCCCACAACAAATTTGGTTGGTTTGGCCACCCAGCCTTCGCTAAGCCCCGCCCCCATTGGTTACTGTTTCTATGCTAGCCTGTTGTCTGAAGTTCGGTAGGAAAATGTCCAGTCAGCATCAGTCCATCATCCAGTGATCAGAAAGGAAAAGAAAGACGAATAAGAAAATAAAGGGTCGAGAAATTTTCTATACAAATGTTTTTTAAAAAGGTTGTGACGGTGAATTTGAGACGAGAAACGTAGAGCAAGGTAAGAAACAGGGCCGTTAGCTTGTAACGTAAGCTAACTGACCAGCTCTAATGCTAACGTTCGTTAGCCTAGCTTGTATTAAAGCCCGACACAAAAACGTTATCTTTGACAGAAACAGCTGAGTTTGGTAGCTCCATCAGAAAGAAAGAGACAGAGAGAGGGCTCCAGCTGCAGACACAACAACACACACAAGGACCGGGACATTACTCGTTAATGTTTTTTTGTGCAGAAAGACACAGCTAGTTACACGTCGGATATAAACATTAAACACAGAGTCAGATTTAGTGAACAGTTACATGTCGGATATAAACATTAAACACAGTCAGATTTAGTAAACAGTTACATGTCGGACATAAACATTAAACACATAGTCAGATTTAGTGAACAGTTACATGTCGGACATAAACATTAAACACAGTCAGATTTAGTAAACAGTTACATGTCGGACATAAACATTAAACACAGAGTCAGATTTAGTGAACAGTTACATGTCGGACATAAACATTAAACACAGTCAGATTTAGTAAACAGTTACATGTCGGGACATAAACATTAAACACAGAGTCAGATTTAGTGAACAGTTACATGTCGGACATAAACATTAAACACAGTCAGATTTAGTGAACAGTTACGTGTCGGATATAAACATTAAACACAGAGTCAGATTTAGTGAGCAGTTACATGTCGGATATAAACAATAAACACAGAGTCAGATTTAGTGAACAGTTACATGTCGGATATAAACATTAAACACAGAGTCAGATTTAGTGAACAGTTACATGTCGGATATAAACATTAAACACAGTCAGATTTAGTAAACAGTTACATGTCGGATATAAACATTAAACACAGTCAGATTTAGTAAACAGTTACATGTCGGATATAAACATTAAACACAGTCAGATTTAGTGAACAGTTACATGTCGGATATAAATATTAAACACAGTCAGATTTAGTAAACAGTTACATGTCGGACATAAACATTAAACACAGTCAGATTTAGTGAACAGTTACATGTCGGATATAAACATTAAACAGAGTCAGATTTAGTGAACAGTTACATGTCGGATATAAACATTAAACAGAGTCAGATTTAGTGAACAGTTACATGTCGGATATAAATATTAAACACAGTCAGATTTAGTGAACAGTTACATGTCGGACGTAAACATTAAACACAGTCAGATTTAGTAAACAGTTACATGTCGGATGTAAACATTAAACACAGTCAGATTTAGTAAACAGTTACATGTCGGACGTAAACATTAAACACAGTCAGATTTAGTAAACAGTTACATGTCGGATATAAACATTAAACACAGTCAGATTTAGTAAACAGTTACATGTCGGATATAAACATTAAACACAGTCAGATTTAGTGAACAGTTACATGTCGGATATAAATATTAAACACAGTCAGATTTAGTAAACAGTTACATGTCGGACATAAACATTAAACACAGTCAGATTTAGTGAACAGTTACATGTCGGATATAAACATTAAACAGAGTCAGATTTAGTGAACAGTTACATGTCGGATATAAACATTAAACAGTCAGATTTAGTGAACAGTTACATGTCGGATATAAACATTAAACAGAGTCAGATTTAGTGAACAGTTACATGTCGGACATAAACATTAAACACAGTCAGATTTAGTAAACAGTTACATGTCGGACATAAACATTAAACACAGTCAGATTTAGTAAACAGTTACATGTCGGATATAAACATTAAACACAGTCAGATTTAGTGAACAGTTACATGTCGGATATAAACATTAAACACAGAGTCAGATTTAGTGAACAGTTACATGTCGGATATAAACATTAAACACAGTCAGATTTAGTGAACAGTTACATGTCGGACATAAACATTAAACACAGCCAGATTTAGTAAACAGTTACATGTCGGATATAAACATTAAACAGAGTCAGATTTAGTAAACAGTTACATGTCGGACATAAATATTAAACAGAGTCAGATTTAGTGAACAGTTACATGTCGGATATAAACATTAAACACAGTCAGATTTAGTAAACAGTTACCTGTCGGATAGAAACATTTAGCACCCTCATTTATAATGATGATTGAAGGTAACGTCATTAATCTGTCGTTCAGTCGGATAATAATGGGTCACTGTGGGTGTGCAGCCACAGCACCTCCAGGTAGAACAAAAGTTGTCTAATATGGTGTTTTGAATTTTATGGTTACAACAAGTTAGGGCGACAACAGCAATGACTGTTAAAACACTGCTGCTCTGTTCTCTTGAATTGATTATTCTATTTTAACTTTTTAGTTGGATAAGTCAATAAAATAAAAAGTTTAAAGTTTTATGAGAAAACTTTTAACTCAAAGTTATGCCCTTGATGACCACAGTGATATTATAGTGCTTCAGGTACTGATAAAGATATATTATGCAATATTATGACTATTTGTGTTCATTAGAGGAGAGCAAACCTTTCTGCATAATGAGAACTGTGAGTTGTTGGGATCAAACTCCCCCTGGTGTCCATTCAGTGTCCCTGCTCGTCAGGCCACCTAATTTTGAGACAGCAGCTCATTATTTCTGCTCAAAAAGTCCTTTCTCAACCCTCAATGCTTTCATTCCCATCCGAGTATCATCCCAGCCTGATGAAGGAAGTCCACCTTCTACCAGACCTGTTTGACGACAATGATCCATCCACCTTTGATCATGTCACCCAGCCTGGTCCAGGCCTTGGTTATCACTCACCTTTACTTCTGCATTGCTCTCCCAGCATCTCTTCCTTTGTGCTCAGTGAAACCTTGACAAATGTCCCAGAGGGCAGCTGTCCGTCTGGTCTTCAATCAGCACAAAAGGGCACATGCCACTTCACTACTTATCAACCTAGACTGGCTCCCCGTGGTCGTCCCAGTCATATTCAGGTCGCTAATGTTTCAGTGTCTTCTGGATCTGGACCATTTACTTGGACTCAGCCAGACAGTCTTCTGCTTTTTCTGGGTCACAGTCTGTTCTCATCCAGTGTTCCCAGATGGTGAATCCTATCAGAGCAGGCTCTCCCATCTCTGTCTTTTCGTGAAGTTCTTGGAAAGCCATCTTTTCAAAAAGGGCCTCATTTCCTAAAAACGCTACAATGTTAAAATGGCATTTAATAGGCTTTTTTAATTCAAATTCAAAGGTTTTAGTCATCCATACAAATAAGCTACAAATAAGCTACAAGGCCTGTGACCTGTACTGAGGTGGTAAATACAACCTACTTCCTGCTGGTCATCTCCAAACAGGATGGAGATGTCAGGAATATTTATGCAGCACTTACAAAGAAACATCCCAGACTTGCTGCACACGATCTTAAGGAATAAAACAATATCTTATCTCATCTAATATCTTTATGGAAAATAAAAATGTATTTGTAGACTCATCTTGTTAAAATCCTCTCATGGCTAAAACGTTACTGTCCACACACACACACACACACACACACACACACACACACACACACACACTCACACTCACTCACGCACGCACGCACGCACATCCTCGGTGTGTATCGTTTTAACGGGACGGGTGGAGACGTCGGGAGGGGGACACATAGCTGTGAGGGCGGGCTGCTGCAGCTGGATCAACTCCGGACCGGAACCAGGACGGCCTGAGTCCACAGTCTGAGACCCGGCTCAGCCATCAGAGAACCCAGAACCGGTTCAGGGCCGCCATGAGGGACTACTCGGCGACTCCCAGCCATGGAGGCTCCTGCGTGCCCTGCTGCCAAGTTTGCGTCTTCTTCTTTACCGCATTCCTCATCGTCGCAGAGAGGACGGCGCGTGAGTCCTACCTGGGACACACACACACACACACGCGCGCGCGCGCTTAAAACGAGGGTTGTGTCACTAACTGTGTGTTGAAATATGATAATATGCGCTCGTGCACATCCCTGCTGTGTGTTATTGCACTTTACTGTCGTGCGCGTGCCTTTTTGGCCGCTGCACGGACGGAGGCTGCTGATGGTCCTGATCACACTCCGCCTCGGCAACAACACAACACAACACAACGTGTGAAGTTGGACATCTGTGTGTAATCTCAGCGTCAGCCGCAGTCTGCGTCTCTGTCCTGTTTTTAAACGCTGCAGTCGTGAAGTCCTGTTTGCCGCAGAACTGCAGACTCACTGCTGCATCATGTCAGCTTGCAGAGGCCGAACACAGCGGAGACATGTTGTCATATTCCAGCGCCCTTTTTGGAGGGTTATGAATGGACGAGCTGATGGGCGGACCCCGGGACTGGGCCCGGACGGCCCGGACGGCCCGCCTGCCACAGAGGCTCAGATTACACTGTTACAATGCTGGGGAGGGGTGGGGGGCTGCAGAGCCCCACAGCCGGGGGAAGGGGGGTCATCTGATGTCAGTAAACCTTAGATCTGTCCGACTCTGCAGATTGCAAATACCAAAGAAAAGACATGTTGAATATGATAGTTGTAACATAAAAAGCATTAACATGTAAAGAGTTTTTCTGATTCTTGGGCTCAAAAAAAAAAAAAAGGTTTCAGTTACATGTAAACTACAATCAAATTTTAAAGTGATTTATAATCCTGAAGAATTTTTCTCATCAGGATTACATTACTACTGTGATTGTTGATCAGTTGTTATTACTGATACATGTTCCCTACACACAATTTTACATATATTACTGAGTATATGTACAAAAAGTACTGTATACACAACACAGTTGTATAGTGTTCATGGTTTTAGATGTGTCTCTGTAGAAGTATACAGAAGCAACAAATGGAATTAAACAAGTGAAAAACATCTCAAAATTTTACACACAAGTTAGTTTCTACTTTTCCATGTGTGTTTATTATTTAGCCTTAATTGTAGCACCCAAACAGTCTCAGACAGGCTCACTGTACAAATATATTCCTGTGGGTTTATGTCCTCTTTGAATCTGTGTCTGTGTTTTTCTTTCTTTAGTGATCTACTGCTTTGTGTACTATCTATGGGTGGGTCACAACTATTGCTATGCGCATCTTGCCGGCTTCACTGCTCTGTTCCTGGTGCCAGGTGAGATAACATCAGTCATAACAACCCGGTAGATCAATGGAAAGCTAAATAGATTGAGGTAAATTGTTACAGTTAATTGTTTTACAGGTTGGGGTCCTCAGTGGCTCAGTTACCTGTGGTACCTGTCGGATGGACGTATACGCAGGAAGTCTCTCACCTGGACACATATTCTGCACCTCGGTATCTTCAAAAGGTTGGCCAACATTTAATATATTGTGTGTGTAACTATAAATTTGTTGTTTGATGATGATCTATCTTCATCTTCCTCCCCTTCATCCTTATTGGGCCTTCACAGGCTGTGGGAGTGCATGCGTCTGCCAGATGAGGATGTGTATGGTGAGATCATGCAGCAGGCGGATGTGTCCGCCTTGCGTCTGTTTGAGGCTTTGGTGGTCACCCTCCCTGAGACACTGCTGCAGACATACGTCCTCATCTGTACTGATATAGGAATCAAATCTCCAGGTAAGAAGTTATGTGTGCATGTGTGATAAGGTGTGAAACAGCACATATACTGTACCTGCGTGTGAAGGTAGATACGGTAAAGAAATCTATTTAGGGTGTGTGCTGTCTGCGTTGTTTGAACAAACAACTTTCTGAAAAGCCATTTTCATCTAAAGGACTCGATAAATATACAACAAACTTTGGAACAATAGCAAACATTGATTTTTATTTATTAGATGGCAATGTGAATACAATGTCACATCGTGAAAGGGGTCAGTCTTAGTGATCAAATTGCAGACACCTGAATCTCAACTCATTCTTAGCTGTCTATCCAAAATTTTACTGTTTTGGTTCACTCTCAAGTATGCATCATGTTTCTGCTTTTAGTAAATTAGGTCTGATAAATCCTTGTATGCTAATTATCAGCACAAACGTGCAGACAAATAGATTTATGGACCGAGAGGCTAATATTTCTCTGAGTGGAGACCAAAATAGAGCTGAAAGATGGTGAACATATGGACTGGGGTTTGAGACTGGGGTTTGAGATGAAGAATCCGAGTGCAAGTTCCGAGTTTTTAGGAAACTGGTAACACATTGACAATAGCATGTTTATATATAATTCTACTGTATGTCAGATGTTTTGTTTTCAGAGTGACCATAAAAATACTAAGTGCAACTTTAATTCTTAGAAATTTACCTGCAATCTGTTTCCAATGTGTACCAGTAGCAGTATTGTTTCTAATGTAATCTTATTTTTCTCTCTTTACTCTATTTCTCCGTCCGTGCAGCCTCGGTGTGTTTTGTGGTGTGTCTGTTGTCTCTTGCCTGGGCCTTGGTCCTCTATGCCAGAGCCTGTTCACTCATCAGACCGGGACACTTACAGATGACCCCAGCTGCCATTCTCTGTCGACTCCTGTGGAGGGTCGGACATTTGAACAATTTTTCAATAACTCCATAACAGATAACTGTTTATGATTTGTCATAAGCGGCTTTGTGTGTGTGTGTTTCTTCTGTCTGCAGGTCAGTATGTTGGGATCCCGCTTTGCTGTACTCATGCTCTTCACACGCATCTTCAAACAGTGGATCCTCGGAGTCATTGGCAAGTTGTTGAAGTTTGTTAAATCATATAAATAATCACAGTTTCAGTATGTGATGAGCTGGAATAATTATTTAGTTGTGGGGGTGTGTGTTTGTGCGTGCCAGGCGTGCACTGGTTGGGTGCAACTTTCTGGATGGTGTCTCAGCAGACTGACATCATACGGTCAACTAGTCGATGGAGACTGTTCAATTTAGTTCTGGGAGCCATTCACATCTTTCTTTTCCTCAACGTGAAGTACGGTCAATCCAGATGCCGCATTGCTGGATTCTACCTGGTATGTTTGCGATTGAGTTCTGCTTCTGTGAATTTATCCAATTCTGACAGAGAACAACTCTTATATTTGTACTAAAGAAACAGGTAGTTGATTAATATTAGTAAAATATAATATTTAATCTGGGAAAAAAAAATTCTCATCATACATGAGACCAAATCAAGTTTTTATTATTACAATATCAATATCATGGCAGAAGTTACGTCAACGCACTTGGAGCCAGTCTAACCTTCTCAAAATAAAATACTAAGCTATTGTAGTGCACAAAATGTGACTATAAAGTAAGACAATGCAATCTCAAAGAAATTGTTTGAAAAGCAGTGACTTTTAACCACTTTCCTCTTTTTCTGTTTCTCCCTGAGGCCATGTTCTTGGAAAATGCTTTCCTTCTTCTGGCCTCCTCCTGGTTGTTTTCCATGGTGTCCTGGGACACTGTTGCGATCCCAGCAGCAGTTTTCTGCAGCTTCCTCATTGGTTAGACACACAACCACTGTGTACAAAGCATTTATACATGTTGTTGCTCATGACTGATTTCCACACCTGCACGATCATTTGACTGTAGTAATTTCCAGTTTTCATCCCAAGCCTTTGTCCTCATTTCTCTGTGCTTTTCCACCGTTTTTCTCTCTCCAGGAGTGATAGCACTGGTCCTATACTATCGATTCCTACATCCTAAATCCTTTGAGATTTTCCAGAGTATTCGCCACAGAGGGATCAGTGGAGCCTGCATGGAGCGTGGATCTACACTTTCGTTGGAGGAGAAAGTTACACCCACTTTCCATCGCCATGCAACACTTTCAGGTATGTCAGAGACCTGTCTATCTGTCTGTCAGTCTTTAGGTTTGTCTGCCTGTCTTCTGTAATTATGACTGTACTCTGGTCATTGATCTAATCCAGGAGGTGGGACTCTCATGGACCTTCCAATCCAGTGGGAGGGCTGGAAACATCACCACTGGCTGCTCATACGCTTGGCCCTGAAGACGGGAGATGTAGCAAAGATCTGGTCGGCGTACGGTGAGGGGGGGCTGGCTGGACTGATGGGTCTGTCTGAAGAAGTCCACTCCCCAGATGAACCTTATATCCCTCGGGTTTGTTATCTCCATCACTATTAATTTTTAACATCAAGATTTAATTTCTGCTTCTTACTGTAGCCCAGTCTAACATGTTTTAACATTGTCGAAATGGTTTCTCATTCCCTTTTGCTCTGTGATTTGTTAGATTCCACCTATTCAACCAAAGGTTCCTCAAATCTCCCATCCAGCTCCTCAACCATCTCCACCACAAGTGACCCAGCCTCCACAGGTAACTAATCATTTTAACACATGCAGGAAACCCACACTTCATGTAGGATTTGAAAACAAAGCCAGACTGGAAGCAGCCTGCGACACACACAAACAAAGGAGAGGTCAGACAAATTATAAATAAAATCCAAAGTAACCACAATAAAATCCCTTCAGTGACTTGCTGAGTCTTGTTCAAATCTCAAAGAGGAGTGTGTGCGTGCATCCCCCATGGTTCTGTGGGTCTTGTCTTCAGGTGAGAGAGGCAGTCCAGCCGCAAAAGCCACCTCCCAGTACTGTGGTGGCGAGACCAGTGAGAAAAGCTCCTCCCACAACAATCCAGGACATGAGACGGTTCCCGGAGATTATCCCAGTCCAGGAGTCCATTCCTGAAGAAACTGCAGAAGAAGAGTCCAGTGCTGCCCAATCGGACGAAAAAGGTCAGACACAGGCACAGGCACTGACCAACACTGACCATCCATGATCATGCACACACTAAATCACACACTTAATGACCACAGAAATGTAAAATAGTGTTTTGTACTGCTTTGTATTTCTTTAACTACCGGTGAAAAATAGTTTCAACACCTGCAGCTCACACATCCCAAAAGTATTTCATATCTTTGTGTTTTATTTTTGAAAATCGCTTTAAATCCTTCATGGCCATAGCAGAAATTCCTCATTGAATCATCAATTGAAGATATTTAAATTCAGTGTACTTTCGCATTCAAAGGTGATGAAGAGTTTCAGAGTGCTGCTTATGGCTCACCCACAATTTCATCTCCGAGGCAACCAGGAAGTCTTCGCCACATCGATAGCAACGCTGCAACCCTGACCGAGGCCTCGTCCTCCGCGGGGTCCTTGGACATTAAGACCCCTGGCTGGTCACCTGAGCGACGTTCGCCTCTCCTGATTGGCTCACCAGAGAAAAAGGCAGGGATCCCTGGAGAGTCCAGCACCACACTGTATTTCAGCGCTGATGCACAGTCTCCCTCCAGTGGGAGCTACCTGGGCTGGGGGTCCGAGCTGTCGCCCATCTCCACTTACCGAAGTCCCTACCGGATCAGGGAGGCTCGTTTTATCACATCCACCCCACGATTGGAGCCTCGAGCTGGGGCTGAAAGTCCAGGCCTGGCCCCAGTCGTTGTGATCCCTGCCACTCCAGGTACAACACCGGGCCCAACACCAGGAGGGACCCCTGGTGCTTCGACCCCTTCTGTTTCTACACCTGCAGCTTCAACACCTGCAGCTTCATCACCTGCAGCTTCGACACCCGTCGCCTCCACCCCTGGTGGCTCGACCCCTGGTGCCACCACGCCTGGTTCTCCAGTCATCCCACTCACTCCTGTCATCTCCCACGCTCGCAAACAGATGGTCCAGTTTGTGGACAGCAGAGAGAGAGCCGTGTAAGGAGAGAGAGAGGAGGTAGGGAATGATATCTTTGGTTCAGTTTAGCAGATATATATATATATATAATTAACTTGGGAAGGTCTGGTGGGGAGATTGGGGCCCTTTCAGTTCAACAAATCAGTCATGAAAGAATATGTAGTACATATCTTATTTAATTTTTGTCCTCTGATGTGCAGATACAGTGGTGAAAATTGCAGGTTAGTGCAATACCTGGGTGACACAGGGGAGAAACACTTGCACTCCTCTGTTGGGAATTTGATTCAATTCTTGGTGGAGGTATCTCTGATTCTGCAGATCACTTTAGTGCAGCTGGGTGGTCAGCTGGTGACAAATTGTGTTACTGCACTTTCGGTCCTGGTTGGTCGAAGCGGCTGCATGGAGAAGGCCTAAACAGTACGAACCTCCTCAAATATGGTGCTCCTTGCTGGCAGGATTAAGAAAAAAAGCACCTTGAAAATTCCTGTGTGTGGGAGAATGTGGCGGCCTTCTTCCTATGCAAGTCATCAGAGCACTTAACAGTGACTAACACCACTTTACAGGAAAAGTGTCCTCTCAAAGCTAGAGAGCGGGAGGAATGTGTTTCAGTTTAGCATAAGCTGTTTCTGAAAGGAAAATGACCGATTCAAACTGGTTGAAATTTGAGATTTGTCATGAAAAGAAACTAACATAATTTCACAGGTGCTAATAAACACGGAGCATTCCTGCCGTTCATTTAAATGAACCTTTACACTTAACTTTAAAACATTAGAAACTAAACACAGGACACACGTATCACGGCTTGCTCAATCAGTGCAATCAGATGATAGTAAAGCGAACAAAGGTTGTATGGAAAATACAAAGCATAAACAATCACGTGAAAATACTTTATAATCAAAGGAAATTAAACCAGTTTAGTCCCTCATTGGTGAAATTATACAATCAAACCAACTGCTGTTATGACAGACAGAATGAGCATATATTTAAAGCAAATCCAAACTCTATGCCTAAAGTCATTGATGTTAATATGCTTAAGAATGAATATCATTATTTTTTACCCTTCGGATGGAGTTCAGCATCTGGCCCAGTTTTCAGGCAGCCACTCATTCCTCCAACCAGTCACTTATTCACTGTATTTACATTATGTAGTTGGTGTTAACGCACGTTACTGTCACGCACTGAAAGACACTGGTCCTAATTTACAGTCTGTAAAATAATATACTGTGTTAGGTAATGTGTCTGTCTCTGTTTTCATGAAACTACCGGATTAACATGGGATCAGAAGCAAAGGTTGGAAGGAAAAACAGTTTCTTTATTATTTTGTATGCTTCGCTTTTCTTTGCTTATTCTAACTGCAGTCATGTCAGCACTTTACACCAGAAAAGGTTCAGCTTAGGTTTATTATTAGCCACTAAGGTGGCTGCAGCATGATATTCTGCAAACTACACTACATTTAGAAATTTAGTAATATGTAAAATGTCAAAGGAAAGTTAAACAGGATAGTTTCTATTGATAATATATTAACTATGATATTTCTATTTTCATTTATATGCAAACCTAAAATTAATAAATAAGCAAAGTTTCCACAGAAAAGCAATAATGAATAGACAATTAATGCAGGACGAGGCTGTAGGATGAGTATTATCTTGTGTTCTCGTCTATAACAGAGACCAAGTCAAAGTTACTTTAGAAATGTCATGACCACCTCTGAAAATCACATATTCTTTCACTTAAGAATCAATTAAATTATTTTTAAATGATGAATAATAAAAGCAATATCAGCGATTCCAGCGATCTTAAATATTTGATATTTTTACCTTCAACCTTATTATCTCATCAAACACAATAAGTTTGAGATTCTTTCTTTTCCTTTATTGTTATTTTTTATTTCTGTTCTTCCCTTATGGTTAATATTCATTTACTCTTATTGGTTTTACTGAAGAGCTCACAACAAGCGAAGCTCAAAGGCAAGCACAGAATCTATGAATTTGCCTCATCAAGGAAATTAAAAATGTGTTCAGTTTTGTTAAATGACTGACACAAACTAGTTTTGCCAACGTGTCATTTATAAATAAATGTGTGAAAAGAGTGATTAATTAAAAAAATGAAATACAGCAAACATTAAAACTTGCAATTACATAAGTAATTATTGATTGACTTTTTGTCATAAAGACAAATCAACAACTTTATCCTCACAGTCAGCTATTCATAAATGTGTTCCCCTTCAGTCTTTCCATCAGTTGAACCTCATACCTCAGTAAGACTGAATTTTCATTTCACCATGTTAATTTTGTTACCGCTTACCACATGACTGAAAATCCTTTGAGCCATCATTTCACCTTTTAAAAATATTTTTTGATAATGAAGACAGAGGGAGCTGTTTCTGAAACATCATAAAAATACTTTCTAAAGGTAGTTTGTTGCTGTGAATTTCCAGGTTGGTCAGTGCCAGTATTATGTTATGATTATCTTTATTTATGTTATTATGAGAATTGTCATTTTAATCACTGAATATGTTTACTAATATTCTACCAGTATTAGTCATTTTGTTTTTCTTTTATTGTTTTTACATAATTTTACTTCATTTCACTATACTTATTTTAAACAAAATAATAACTATAAAGTAAGGTTGATAGCTGTAATAAGCAAGTATGTTACTGAGTTGCTCATGTTTTAAGGTAATAAACCATGAGCAGCTTTTTGAGAGTAAATTAGATGGTTAATTATTGTGGGCTTATGAGGCAAAATGTAAAGAAAAACATGCTTTCGCCAGAACTGCTTTATCAACTGTGTCATACTGTTACTGATGTACTGCCACCTGCTGCTGAAGGAGTCACTGCATGCTGTTCTTTCAAACGGGCGGCAGAAATAATCTATTCTCTTAGAGAAAGAAAACACACATAAACAAGTTACTGTAGTCAACACACATGCTTGAATGTATGTGTATGCAAAAATAATGAGCCAGCTAATGACATGTATATTAGTGCACTGAACGCTCCACGCTTTAGACTTCAGTAATGCCATGGCTTCATCATCATGAATCAGCGCTTTGCCATGTAGAAACACAGCTTGTCTTATGTACATGTATTGCGTTATATTAGTACAGTATGCTTTGCTTTGTGTACCTCGTGTATGAGAATATCAGCCTGTGTATCTAATTTGATTTCATTTTATATTTTTTTTTTTTTAGCATTGTCTTATTTTATATTTGAGCACTGTTTGATTTGATTACTGTTATGAGATGAACCACAGTGCGGTACATCAAGGTTTTGTGCTGAAGTTTCACATGTGAAGTTCCCTGGATAGTTCTTATTGACAGAGTGGAATTTGTATGTATGTAACATCGCCTCGTCATTGGACGGCCGCCACTTATCAACGTGCATCACCTCCTCTCTACAAGGATTTCTGCAGAGCTGCTGTGGATGGTGGTACTGTGTCATTAACTGTGCTATTGATGTGACAAAATAAAGTCATTAGTCATGATTAAAGCCTAGACTGATGTTTTCATCACCCTTCGTTAATTTAGCAATGGTTCAATTTTATTCTGAGATTCTGTCACAAATGAAAATGCAGCACAGAAAACTTAGCCCAAACCTTCTTATTAACTTTGTAATGTTTGTTAACTGGGGATGATGGTCACAGTGTAAATAAAACAGTAATGAGTACATTGTAAATTGAATATTGTGTTTTAACCTGATAAGTCATGAGCATCCCATTGAAAATATATTTGATAATTAGTCATAGTGAGTTCATGCTGGGCTTCTGAAGCAAAGTGTTTGGCAGAACTGCTTTATTAACCTGTGTTATGCTGCAACGCTGCATGGCTTCAAGCCTGCAGTGAAAAGTAACTGTTTTAAAAACACGATGGACTTTTTTAATAGTATCGCAACATTAACTCTTAAATATTCTGACACTGGGTCTTTTATCCCCGAAAGCTCTCTTTTAGACGCTGTACGCCAATAAACACAACAAATAAGAGAAAAATTTGTAAATAACTATAAGTAAATATGCATAAATATCAACAAGTTAGTGAGAGTCACTGAAATTATTCCAACATCTTAGCTGTACAGATGGCTGTTCAGTAACCCAGCTGTCCTGTTGTTGACTGTAGAATGTGGTTTTAAATGATTGGTTTGGATTGAAAGAAGAACATATCTGTCTGGTTAAATAAGAAATTGGCTTGGGCCAGTCATGCCTTACTTTAAATTGATGACTGAGGAAAAGTTCTCTTACACAACTGGTTTGGTAAGAATAATGATTAAGGTTAGTGTGCTGTGACTATACTATTTTCCCCATCTCATCATTTTCAAAGTCACATGAAAGTCTGATGAAAAGGAAGAGAAAGCCAGGGGACCTTCAACATGTTCTCCGTGGTCAGCAATCATAAGATACTCAGATAACTTTTTGCCAAATATACATAATCACGCTAAACTAACAGCTTGGTTATATATTCCTAATGCAGGGTTTACTCTCGTCTGTTCAGTTTTACGTTACAAGACAAACAATTTAATGTGAAAAATAGATTTTGGATACAATTGGAATAGCATTGAAAGAGTTGGATCAAGGTGTCCAAGGAGCATAATGCCAAACACAAATGTGACAATGTGATCTCAATATGTCAGTGATCTCAAGTAAGATAACAGGCAGCAACAGATCCAAGTTTGTCAAACTCTGGGTCCCCAACAGGGTCAGGCCCTGGAGGCAAAGGGCCCCGGGGCCAGAAAGTGGAGCTTGGGTTTTGCTCCAAATGCACTTTTAATGGGCAATAATAAAAAATGAAATAATAAAAAATTGTAACAAGCCTGATATATTAATGAGAGTCAAAACATCCTGTGAAGGTTATATAGAAGATGAAAGTATCGGAGGATGGAGGATGGAGGGGGGCGGTGAGCCCCAGCGCCACCTGGCCGTCAGACCGAGGTGGAGATCCGGCGGTTCGGATCCAAAACGGTCACAAACACCCCCGGCTTTCCCCGAAGGTTGATCCGGACCCGGTTACATCTGGATCCGTCGGCCCGGTCCGAGCACCGCGACCGGAATCAGCTGTGACGGCCGGATCACATGAGCCGCCTTCATGTGACGGTCATGTGATTTCACGGATAAAAGCTGCAGGGCCGACTCATGTCCGCACACAATGCTGTTTAGTCTGAAGTCCACAGCTGCAGCAGAACAACGATCTGCAGGTAGGAGGAGGATTGTGTTGTGTTGTGTTGTTGTTGTTGTTATTGTTATTGTTATTGTTATTATTGTCAGACCCATTTGTTTACTCGGTTAGCTCTCGGCTAACTCTGCTACAGTTTTTCCAAATGAAGTTTAAAATTGTTGTTTTTGTTTACATCGTTGAGCTCGATAACAAAAAGCAGCTCAGTATTTATCGGTGCAGTTATTTGTTTTAGTGGTTTTCTGACGGACTGACCTTTTGGGGTTTTTTGTTTTTATTTATTTTATTTTTTAGCTAGTCGGTCAAAGGTGGAGCTAATCTGAGCTAACGAGGACAACAATCACTGAACTCTGTAATTTAATATCGAAGATAATGATTTCTATGTGCAACATAATAGTGTTATGTATGCCTGCTCAAGGAAAGGAAAGGAAAGTGAAAGCAGAGCCAGCTCTTCAGTCCTGATTTCTTCAGACTGAAGAGGCTGGCTGAGATTTTCAGGCTGGCTCACAGACAGCTGGGATAAACTAAAGACCTCTGTTACATGATAACCAAAAGGACAGACTGACAGACTGACAGACTACCACATGCTTCACTCACCTTCCCTCCAGCAGGCCCTCTGCCCTGTGACAAGGAAGAGGGAAGTACATTTTATCTGTTGAGCAACTTGGACAAGTCCATACAGAACCATTGGTGATTAAGTGGACTGAAACTGAAGGTTTCCACTCAGTGTTGCATCTGAGCGAAACAAACAAAGGCTGAAGTCCAGTCTTCAACACCCAGCGTGAAGATCATTGCTTATTTTCTGCTCACAAACTAGAAGTTCAGAGACGTTTCTCTGTGTCGGGGTTGTGACTCATTCTTGCTGACTTGATCGGAAACCTCCCACACAGAGGAACTCACTGAATTCCCTTGACCTTACTTTTTTGATGGCATTTAACAGTCTTTGAGTCTTAAAATTGGGGGTTTTGTTTGTTTGTTTCAGAGGAAAGCTAAACCTCACTGCCCCCCCCCCCCCACGATGATTCAGCAACTTATTCTCGTCAGTGTGTCTTGGTGTGACGGCTGTGTTCAGAACAAAACCAGGACAGCAGATGTGTCGCTTCTCCTCATTTTTCAGCTTTTGAGGAAGTGCACTTTCAATACCCACTTACTAAAGTAAGTGGTGTTTGGGGGACAGTGGAGCTTAATTTCAAGGTGGTTAAGGTGTTGTGACTGCAGTGAGCAGATTTATACTTCCTTTTTTTATGGTCCTACTTCCCCAAGTGTACTTTTTTTTTTTTTTTTTTTTTTTGAGGGGGGGGGGGTGTGGTTCAAATATTTCACTGTCTGCAGTCATTTGTGATGAAACCAGTTTCACTGGTTCATGCCACTCAAACAGATGTTTTCTTGTAACAAAAAAGACTCGCCCAGACAGCTGTGCGGGTATTAACAGGTCACTAAGAAGATTGCTGCTGTGCCTGGGGGGGGGTCTATGCACTAGTCACAGTTCCTTAATAAGCCCAGATATCAAATATGGATTAAAATTTTGTTTTTGGCTTGCTGTTGGCATTGTGTGGCTTTCAAGTTGGATCTCTTTTCTGTATTGTCTCTGTAACAAAGCACACTGTCTGCACTGGTATGGATTTTTCTGGACTTTGAGTATCCTGTTTATCCTTCTCATGTTCAATTGTCAAGGCTCTGGTATAATGTCTAATGGAACTGATCTCAACTCTAAGCACTGCCTCACATCTCTGATATGGATATAAGCTCAATATTATCTTGTGATGCTCATATTTTTGTTTATTTATTTTTTTTATACAGTGGCAGCTGGATTCTAGTTTAGTCAAGACACATTGACTGTTTTGGAGGGAGGAAATGCGTATCGAAAGTCAGTTGACAGTCATGCATACATGCATGTGCTGAAGCAGTCTTTTTAACCACTAGAAAGTACTCTTGACAAGCTTGAGTGACGATAAGGGTTGGGGTTTTTTTTTTCTCTCCGCTCTGCTTATGCATGAGCCACTTGTAGATGCAACCACAGTGACACTGTCTAGTCACCTGTGAAGTAAACTTTCAGGAGAGTTTGTGAGGAATAACTTTTGGATGTATGACATTTATTTATGCTTGTATCGGCTACAAATGAGACTGTTTGTTTGTCTTCACAATATTAATTTCTCAATTCCCTGCTTAATTTTGTCTCTATCAGACAAAATGTGGCATGCAGCCTTCCTGTTATTGGCTGCCAGCTTGTCGCAAAGCCTGGCCAGACCCCAACTACATGCCCTCTCCGATGAAATGGTGAACTACATCAATAAGATTAACACTACATGGCAAGTGAGTTGTGTGTTTGTTTGTTTTTTTTTTTTTTCTCTTGCTGCAGACTTCTTTCAGTGGGTGTACACAGATTAAATCTGCCTTATCTCTTGCAGGCCGGTCACAATTTTCATAATGTTGACTACAGTTATGTCCAGAGTCTCTGTGGTACAATGCTGAAGGGACCTAAACTGCCAGTCATGTAAGTTTTGTGCGTATACAACTGTTGTGTACTGTCCCTGGGTGTGAAACTGATTGTCTCCAGTTAAGTACTCATTTGACCCATATCAGCGTGATTGAGTATTTGCTGAGTTCAGCACAGCCCCCAATATGTGCACCTGGTATAATTATCTCTACATAGAGATGTAGGGGTTACAGTGTCACTGGGCAAGACTCTGCATAGTTACCTTTGTATTTTTACTATAAAAGCACACTGGAATACTTGACTATGGACAATGTTGTTTTTCTGTGCAGGGTTCAGTATGCTGCAGGCATGGAGCTGCCTAAAGAATTTGACTCCAGAGAGCAGTGGCCCAACTGTCCCACTCTGAGAGAGATCAGAGACCAGGGCTCCTGTGGATCCTGCTGGGTGAGAAATGGGGAAGGAGGTCATTTCATCAATCTAAGATGGATAGCTTTTTTTTTTTTTTTTTTTTTTTTTTTTTAATATATATTTAAACCATGTCTTGGCTCTTCTCAGGCGTTTGGAGCTGCAGAGGCCATCTCCGACCGTGTGTGTATTCACAGCAATGCCAAGATCAGTGTGGAGATCTCCTCCGAGGACCTGCTGACCTGCTGTGACGCCTGTGGCATGGGGTAAGGACCAGAAGATGTGAACAGCTGACTTCATTAAGTGACTTGGATATCAATCACTGTGAAATTCAGTCTTGTCCATTGATTCACTACAGCAGGAGTTTATCTGTTATTGGTGCAGCTGTAAGAACTTTGGCTTCATGCTTTTTGATATTTCTGTCTTAGATGTAATGGTGGCTACCCTTCATCTGCCTGGGACTTTTGGACCAAAGAGGGACTGGTCTCTGGAGGTCTCTACGGCTCCCATATTGGTGAGTTTTGTGCCTGTGAGATTTCTACAGTGGTGTATGTGTGGTATTTACAACTCTGACTCCTTCATGTAAAAGGCTGCCGTCCCTACACCATTCCCCCCTGTGAGCACCATGTGAATGGTAGCAGACCTCCCTGCACTGGAGAGGGTGGCGACACGCCTGATTGCACCTACAAGTGTGAACCTGGATACGCACCCGGCTACAAAGAGGACAAGCATTATGGTAAAAGGCAGACACATTTTGATCGCTACATTTACCAGCCTAAATGTTAATGTTTGAATTGTAATTAATTCCTTCAGGAAACATATTCTTCACATAACTGTCAGTAATGTAAAGGCTATTTATTTACCCTTACTTGCAAATGCATAACATTTATTACTTTTCTAATACAAATACACTTTTTTTTTTTCCCCCTTCCTTGGGATGGCAAAAAAAAGGTGGAATAGGATCTTGACTCTAAGTTTGTTGCAGGTAAAACATCGTACAGTGTGGAGGCCGATGTGCAGCAGATCCAATATGAGATTTTTAAGAATGGCCCAGTAGAGGGAGCCTTCACTGTCTATGAGGACTTTTTGCTGTACAAGTCTGGTAAGAAATCATGTTTCTGAGAATACACTGACTGCAGGTTTTCATAAGTGATCATATTCAGTTTTTTTGTTTTTTTTTTTTTTTTTTCTCTCTCTCTCCTGACTTTCTCACATCATAACCCAATCTTTTGCTGACCTTCACTTAAAATGGGTTTATTTATTTTTATCACCTTATGTCCAGGTGTCTATCAGCATGTCTCTGGGTCTGCTGTGGGTGGCCATGCCATCAAGGTCCTTGGTTGGGGGGAGGAAAATGGGGTTCCCTACTGGCTCTGTGCTAACTCCTGGAACACTGACTGGGGTGACAATGGTGAGCAGAGACACTACATACAATTATACAATGATTGTCAGTCAGCCTTCATACTTGCATGTTCACAGAAGGAAAAAAATTGTACTGTCTCTCTGTGGTTTTTTTTCAGGATTCTTTAAAATCCTGCGTGGATCTGATCACTGTGATATTGAGTCTGAGATTGTGGCTGGCATCCCCAAGTAAAACCTAAGGTAAGGCAGCGAAAAGCATAATGGAAATGAGTTATTACGAACAAACCTGTGGGTTACAAACTGGGATGCATGGACTTATTTGGACAGTATTTGTGTTCTAAATCCCATTATTCTCCACTTCAAGCTTGAGAGCATCTTGTCTTTTTAAATCTTCAAATGTTAGTAAGGATGATAACTGAGTGTGCCTTACTGATTCTGTTTGACCTGCAGGTTTCAAAGCAGCAGTGGCTAAAATATAATCACTAGAGGGGGACACACTTCTGCTTTTTAGTAGTTTCTTCAAAGTCCAGTGATCAGCCTGCACTCATGGCATCTGATTCCCTTCAACAACATATTGAGAAAACTCAAGAGCAATCTTCAGCTGTTGTAGATGAATTAACCATTTATGTATGCTAACTATGTGCCTACACACATTTCCATTGTTTAACTGAAGGTGTTTTTCCTTAGCTGTTGTAACGTCTCAAAGCAAGGTCAATCAAAAAGCTGTGAGAAATGCATTTAATGTGATTTAAAGCATCAGACTTTTCTCACCTAATTTTGAATAATCACATTTCCTGTTGTTAGTGACACCGCTCCATGACGTAACTATGTACCATTTGCAAATGGTGCCTGTTAGTGGTTTTTAAACTTGCATGTCAAATATAAATTAATTTTTTTTTATGGTTTTTAAATGATGGGTTATCTGCCAGTACTGGTGAAAAATGGTACGTTATTATTGTTATTGTCATGCTTTGAAATAAAATTATTTGTTGGTTCACAGTGTCTATGTCTGTATCTATATATTATCAAATAGGTATGAAGCTTCTGGCAGAATCAATGTGTGCTTTGTACGATCTGAAACTACTGAGAGTAAAAGATAGACAGTTATGGCTACAGCTGAGACTTTAATCCAATCTGGATATAAAAAAAAAGCAACTTCAGATAAGTGGTATGCATTTGTGGCTAAAATTAAAAAGTAGTCAAGACAAGATGTTTTGACCTTAGTGGGAGAGGAGCGTTAAAAGTAAAGCGGCAGAATAAGGCAGCAGGCTTAAAGTCAGCAAAGCACCGAGCACTTCCGCCTTGTCAGCAGAAGGCCACGCCCCCTTCTCAGATAGGCTCTTTTTGTTTTGTGTACCGGCGTCCGCCAAAGGGACGACCAGGACCGCGGTAAATAAAACAGAGTAATCAAGTAAAATGTTAAACGAAGCTTCTTTTACGAGGGCATGTGATGATTGTTCAGAGACGTGATTTGGTGTGGGTTTTTTTTTTTTTTTTTTTGGGGGGGGGGTTGTCTCAGTGGCTGAACTCCACAGACATCCGGGAGACTCTGGCTTCGTAAACAAACACACCCCCTCGTTAGTTTTTACACACTGAGGGGAGCTAACCGCCTCACACAGAGAGCCAGCGATGGAGGGGGGAGGCAGGGTGTCATGGATGAAATACGGGCCCGTCGTGTCCCTGCTCATGGTTCTGTTGGCCGTCTGGTTCCGCTCAGACCATGACGGGGTCCTGGACGACCGGCTGGACACGGTCCTGTCCTCCCTGCTCCGGGCTGAGCGGAAGGTCGGACTGAACAGCGCCGCCCGACCGAGAGTGGCCGTTGGTGAGTGGACCGAGCTAACGTTAGCTAGCCCGACCCGAGCACCGGGGCTTTGGGAGACTTTGGTCTGTGTCATTGTTTAGAAAACAAAAACGTAAATAAAAACAACTGGAGTTATCTTATCCGTCGCTTTGATTAAAAACAGCCTTCTAACCTCCGTGTTGTTGTTGGCTAGCTTTACGTTCATGTTTTAACGCCGATCTAAAATGCATGAGGAGTTTGATGAAGTGCAGGGAAAGCTTTAGTTCATGTGAGCGGACGTGGACTTCAAACTGGATTGTCTTTTTAATTCTTGTGGAAAATGGAGGAGAAGAAGAGGGTGAGCATGATTTATCTGCTCTGTCACCACACCTGCCTTTAGTCCGAGCAGCTGGGACCAGAAAGCTCTGATTAAAAAAATCACACTGACTCAGCATGTTGGATATCCGGAGAGAATAAAAATGAGTGAAATGAGCCACAGTAAATAATTCATGTCAGCGTTTTCAGGGCCTTGTTATGGCTTTCTTCTGTTAACCATTAAATAAAGCAGCTAATTAAGTCACCTGAACACAACAATCTGTTTGAGCGAGTCTTCAGTGACTTCATGCAGAAATATTGTCCTTTGAACCTTGATTAAACACACAGCATAAGTGATGATAATATTGGTCCAATTTTTAACCCTAACCCCAGCTCCAGGCCCAACCACACAATCAGATTTATCACATTGTTATTATCCACAATTAAACCACACGTCAGCTAGGACTATTATTATACCAAATATTGCCACACATCACACATTGCCAAGTATCGGCCTGTTGAAGCACCAACACAATGGACCACTAGTGATAATCACATGATAAGGTCTTTAGCAGGTCGGGTTATCAGGGGTCACTGTACACAAAGGTCTGTATTCACACTTGACAGAAATGTTTGTAGCTGACAACTATGTGTTAGGAAATGATTCACAATCCTCTTTCTGCCCCCCTCTACCATGAGACCTCCTCCTCCATGTAGACCCAAGGTGTTTGGTTGCACACACTTAGCTCTTTTTGTGTCCCGTTCTCTTCATCCACAGGTTTTGGTGGTTGTGTTGACCTGATAGTGGACGGGATATCGTTGCTTAATAAGATTGGCCTCCCTCCCACAGACCAGCCGCTGCATCATGACTACATAGAAAATGCTGAACAGTTGGCACAGAGCTTTGCCTACTTCTTTGCACCGGGAGCTGCAGCAGAGTAAGTGGTGTGTGAGAGAGAATGTATTTGTGAGAAATATTTGTGGACACATTCATGTATTTCCTCCTGAAGGCACAGGAGAAGCTAGTACTGGACTTGACTGACAGGTTTTCTTGCAAATATTTGAATACTTTAAACCTCGCTGTGCTCGGACTGATCCAGAGCTTATTTGCAAGTTGTGTCTGCAAGTGTGCATGTGATTTCACAACAAAGTGCAGATCAGTTTTGAAGATTTAACACCAGTAAAGACCAAATTTAAACCATTTCCTCGTTGCACCCCTCAAGCTACTGTGCTCCTCTCTCACATGCTTTTTCGGAAGCACATTCACATTCCACCATGAATTTGTGTCAGATAAACAATTTAATGTCAGCTGGTCAAGAAAAAACATTTTTACTATTGTTAGTTTGCTGACATTTTTCATTTAGTTGCATCCGTTCTTAGCTCAGCAGTATTTTTGAAGCTGAACTCATTTTTCCCTGACTTTTCTGTTTTCAATTACTGCTCCTGGCGCCTGTGTGTCCTTGCTCACTTGCTGGAACTAACACCTAAAGGCAACAGCTTACAAAATCAACATGGATAGAAAGAGCAAGGCCATATGTGTGAGACACTTCAGAAGAATGAACAGAACAAATTTCTTTTTTGGCATTTAAAGATATTTATCTCCTCTCTTGTTGTCTTGTGGAGCTTTGTAGTATGAATACTTGATGTCCAGCAGGTAATGTCCAACACTGTGAGAAGTCTGCCGGAGACTATTTTTGAAGAGCCTCTAGCAAAAAAGAGAAACTTGTGATATGTCTAAGAAAAAGAGGAGAAGATATGATATTTTGTAAAATGCAGACTTTGTATAAATCTTTGCTTTGCTCAGTTTCACTTCTGTTTCTTGGCTTTTCATGACCAAGAGAGGCACAGGATACCTCTGTTTGAGAAAACCAGGCTTAACTGTTCAAATCACATATACATTCCAAGATCCGTCTCTTATAGGCTGCGCATTGATTGCTTTTATTGGCTTCTTTTCAATTTTTTATTTTCTACACAATAACTGCAGAAATACAAGACCTTAAAAGCAGAAATATTTGTCACCAAGCTCAGACATGTCCGCATGTTCAGCTTTCAGTGGAGCTCCATGTCTAAAAGTCTTGTAACCATTGGCTATTCTGTTGCAGCAGCAGTGGCACACTTGATTGTTATGCTTTCTAAAATAAAGAAGAGAGAAAGAAATGTTCTTTCTTTCAGTTCCTGATGTTTCTGGTTCAATAGTGTTTAATTGTTTTTATAACTTCTTTGTGTTGCAGACGTTTTATGTTGAATGACACTCTGTTTAGTGAGCTGGTGGAGGTTTCCCGTGACCTCCCTGGGAACAGGTGGGCAGTGGGCGGTAATGCCCCAGTGATGGCTGGTCGCATGGCAAATGAGGGATGTGATGTGTTGCTAGGCGGAAGCTTCACTCCTGACTTTGCTGACGTCCTGTCCCAGCACATCACAGGTACACACAAAAACCCATTATTCCTTTTCACTATATATAAGGAGGTAGGGCCCCTCATAGTTAATTTTCAGTATCTCTAAATTCCCCTCTGTGGAACCTTCTCTTTATTACTTTTTCCATTTACTCTGCCCTTTCTACTCTGTCCTCTGTCTCTTACTCTTGTCATCTCTCTGTCTACCCTACCTCACCTACTCCTGTCTTTGCAGTGGGAGGTAACATGGTTGAAGAGCCAGACATTCATCTGATCCTTGAATATCCATCTGGGGCTAGCTGGGGGCACTATACCTCAAGAAGAGCCAACAGGTATGTTGAGATTTTCGTGGCAGTTTGGAAGACCTTGAGAAATCAAAGAAGCTAAACTGTGTATATCAGTCCTCAGTGTGCATACACATGTATAAAATTGAGGCTCTAAAATATATGAAACTGACTGTGTTTACCTCTCTGTAGATATATCATTCACAGTGACGAACATAACCCCTACCTGGCCTCCATGGAGGAATTTGCTGAGAAACTGGAGGACTTTAAACCAGATCTGTTGGTTGTGGGAGGGCTGCAAATGATGGATAACTTCCCCTTCCAGTCAGGTAAGATCAAACAGGTGACAACCTGCTTTTGTGGGTAATGTGTCACACCAATGTTTGTGTAGCATTCATAGTTTTCGGGTAATCCTGCATGAGTTTACTGAGAGGACTGAGGTTACAAGTTGGTGTTCAAAAACCTTTGGCACAATTTGTGATTTCCTTAAAGGGGCCTGTCTATTCTGACTTGCACATAAAGTTAGGATTTTTTGTAAATCGTGTTTTATGCATGTAGCAGAGAGGTTTAGCATGATTCACTGAAGAACTGTCTCAGAAGTGTTATATCTGCATTGATAATTTGCCCATGATTGGTTCATGGGCAAATTGGTTCAGCCCTCATGATGGCTCTCTTAAAAAAGGGAACAAAGAATACATTGACAGGCAGGCCATAACTAACTTCCCACTCTGCTCTAAGCTGTTTGCAAATTAGTGGTAACTTGTTTGATCTGGAAGTTGTCTTTTTGATAATCCACTATTATTCCTACTTATCTGCTTTCTCCATTCTTCTATTTGACTACCTTCGCTGTTCGTTGGCATTCTTCCCTCTTGGATATTTTAACTGCCCTTGCCTGTTTTTCATGTCTCTCCTTTGTGTATTCCCTTCAACTTTCCAGGAGAGAGGGAAGCTCTCCTCTCCCGTCTGGCAGACCTGCTGTCCTCCTCGTCTCCTCAGATTGGCGTCCATTTTGAGATGGCCAGTTTTGTCGAAGAAAGTATAATGGAAGACCTGCTTCATTATGTCATTCCACAGGTATGTATGGCTATAAAATAAGAACTCATTACAGTAATTAACACATATTCTCAAACAATTACTAAACAAAGATGGAGAACTAAGTTGCACAACAGGAAGTCTGAAACTAGATTTGTGTAGTTAAATTTGTTGAATGCATTTTTATATAAAACAGTCGTGACCCAACAAAACTATGTTTGCCCTTCTGTATGAGCATGTTATACATTCCGTAATTCATATTTGTAGGTGTTGTCTTGCTGAATGACACATTGCTAATGGTATCCCCTTTTCCACATGGGCTGAACAGAAGTGAAAAACAAAGCTATTTAAAGTGAACAAATATGTTTTATCACAATCATGTCCCTTATCCATCAGATCTGAGTTACATTAAATATTTTTTAGAATATAGTGAACATGCCACAATGAAGGAATACCCATAGCAACAGCATGGCCTGTACATCAGTGTGTTTTGTCCTGAGTTAATACATTCTGTTGGTGCTTGCTGCAGGCAGACTCGTTGGGGATGAATGAACAAGAGCTTCCAAACCTGCTCAGCCTACTGAAAGGCTCAAACATCACAGTTTTGTCGGACCCAAATCCTCGTGTGGCTACTGTCCTCGACCAAATGAGGGAGGTCTATCGCATCCTGAACCAGCGCTACAAGGATGCAAATCAGGCCAGCCTGGAAAGTGACACAAACAATCCTAAAGAAGAGGGTAAGCCACTGACTCGCCTCCACGTCCACACACTAGCCTTTCAGGCCATGATCGTGACTCGTGGCTCTCAGTGGAAGAACACCATGTCAGCCACAGCCAAGGCCTCTCTCACAGCTAACCGCCATGTTTGCGGTTCTAATGATATTGACCTCAGCAAGGCAAGGCTCATCATGGATGACTCATTCGCCGTAAGCCGGCAGGAGGGCAGCCAACGAATTCCTTTGCAGGAGACCAGGCCGGTGAGCTGTTGGGATGAGGTGGATTATGAGATCTGTGTGGCACCTGTGCTGGTGTGCACTGAGGTTTACCAGACTGCAGGCGGAGGGGACAACATCTCAGCTGCTGGTCTTGTGCTGCAAATTTAGACAAGGACGCTAAATGTTTTGTGTGTTATGTTAACTATATGTTGGCAACGAGGTGACTCAGAAAACTTGATCTCAGTGTGATGGTAAAATAGCTGTTGTGTCAAACATGCTCAATGCTACTGCACTTACAGCTCATGGCCCAGATGGACTATGAGAAAATCTGATTGTTATCACTATTAGAAGTCAGATGATGGGGTACAGTTTTTAATCAGGACAAACCAAAATATTTTAAACATGGGGGCTCATTGATCTGTGAAAGGGATCAAAACTCAAATTGAAGGTCTTCTTAACCAGACCTTCTCCAATGATTGCTTTCTTTCTCTGTACCCTCCCCCCTTTTTTTGTTATGTGTGAGTGTGTGTTGTGACTGATTAAATACATATAATCATATGTACATATGTTTCTACTGGCTTTGCCTGTTCACAAGCCCTCAGGTATCCAGTTAATTAAATTTTTAGAACCATTGTGTGTAAGATTTTGGGCACTTTCCTTCTTTTGTCTGTGCCCATCATCTTTGCAAAATCATCATAGGGAGTCATGCTGAGGCACTTGTGGCTTGGTATTTAGTATGGAAGCACCATAGGTTTGCTGTTCAGTCTTCGGTGGTTTTTGCTAAGATAAACTGTCTCTGTATCATTTAATCCTGTGTCTATGCAGCAGATTTTCCAAAGTTGTGTAATGCTGAAATAGCTGAATCTTGTTTATTAGCCTTTTTTTCACACACTTAATATCTACAACTCAGACAACTGCAAAATGTCTTTCCCTGAGGCCTGAAGGAAGTTAACTTGACAGTTTTAAATGTTGCATCACCTATCATAATGAGAAGACTCTGTCCTCCCACTTCCCTCTGCCTCTCATTCTCGAGGGCAAAGAAATTTTGCCTGTAGAAAAAGTCACCTCCAGTTGTTTCCCAATATATGTGAAAAAGGTTTTTTGAGTGAGCTTGATTTGTTCTACGATTGTCATTCCTCTCTCAGTTGCAGTGCATAATGTAAAACCTATGTAAGACCACTGTTGGTAGCTGCATATGATGTCAAAATTTCTTCTCTACCTCCATTTCCCCTCGTATTGTTGTCTCTCTCACGTTTCTTTGTTGTACTTTTAGATTGTGTGTTAGTTCATGGTTCTTTCAGGACCAAGTGGCCAGTGTGTACTGGCAGCGTTTGCAAGCCCATGGTCACATTTCTTCTGTGTTGTTGGGCACAATGGATCAGAATCTTATTGTTCATTTTAGATTTTTCCAGAAAAGTGGAGATAGAGACACGTTATTGTTATCTTGGCTTAATGCCACACTGCTTTACACTATGAAAGGAGAAAGGGATCACACTGATATTCGATTTTCCTTATTTAGTCTTCATCTAACTTGTAGCAGTTGTTAAAGCCCCCAGTCACGACATTCACCCAGTCTTGTTTCTCAGTTATAACCGTTTTAATTTCTTTTTCCTCAAATAAGAAATTAGGGCCCTGTCGTTAAATGACCATTGTTATTAAAATTCCATTAGCGCCTTCAGGATAGGAATCACTTTTTCATTTGAAGCTGGATTTAAATGGAAATTATGTATCCATCTATTATTTTTCTAACTTTGTACAAGTCAATCATTCCATCAGAGAACTGATCACATTTATCCATTCAGATGTGTCACAAATACATCTCAACCTGCAAGTGTGGGTATTTGTTCTATTGCATACACAAGTTGCTTTGTTTATTTATGTCTTAAAATGTGGGAAAGAGGGAAAATGCATGAGGTCAAGAAATGGTAAGAATGGTAAAGGAATCTTTTCTCTCTATCAGAATTGTACCACATTGATGCTGTTTGATTATGCCGAGGGTAAATGAGCCTTATTCTGTATTGGTGTTTTGTGAAAAGGGAAAGTTCAATACAGACATTTTTTTTATTACTGTAGTGTTTTATTTTATGATGTATTTGTCTGACAGTGATTATAAGATGAGTAAGCTGTCATTTTTTTGACTGTGAAATGAAATTGTAGCATCCACTCATGCTCATTCTGAGAACAGCTTGTTGGCCATCCTATCGCATACTTATCTAAGCTCTAGATGAAGTCATGTCACACACCTCTCTAAGCTGTGTTTACCTTTCATGCATGTTGACTATTTGATGCAGAATCGCCTGAGATAAAATGCTTCGTTAAGTAACCATTTCTTTGTTATGTTTTATACTTTGTGTCACTTAATGGTAAGTTTCATGCTCATGATCACTACAAAGTATGTTTTTAAGCGAATACTCTGATTAAGTTTACCTTGAATCCGACAGGTGCAAGCTGCTGAGCTTGCCCCAGTGGCTGCCCCATCATGGCCTCTTTGTCACAACATCAAAATTCATCAGATTGCTTCATTTCTGCTCTCCTGACATTCAGCAGCTTCAACTTCATTTTTAATTTGATGTCACTTCATGTAGGCAGTGTCCTTACTCGTCACTGTAATAGTTATTTTTCCATTGGCTGCACATAATGTATAATGAGGTCATCTTCATCTTATTTCTGAGTCCACCACTTTCTATCATCAGACATCAGACTTTATATGGAAGAGATTGTGCCTTGAAGCTTGAAGAGAGTAACAACCAAAACCTTTGAATACGTAAAGACCTAAAGAGTGTTGAGTGTCTTCATTTGTACAGTGCTTCTCTGCTATTAACTGAACTAATTAATAAGTAATAAGAATGTGACATCAGAAAGGGATTATAAATATAACCCACAGCCACGCTCACATCAGATGCTTGGTTTTCCCCTCTCCAGATATCCAGTTGAAAATGATCATTACATAAATCAAGCCGATGAACTGCTGCATACTTGTCAACTGCTGCAGAGCCTGTGCTATTTAAAGAACCAGCAGTAAGGGTTGGGACAGGAAACAGCTAGCTCTCGTTTTCAAATATACCTTTTTTCAATTTTCAAGAATCCTTTCCTTACAGTTTATCTCAGGCTCTTAGCTTATTGTTGTACTTACAAAAACCTGTTACAAAATTACAAAAACTAAATCTACATACCTGCACAAAGATAGTATGATTTTTTTTTGTTGTTGTTGTTTGTTTTTTGGCTTATTCCATCCAAGTGGAAACACTTGAGTTGTATACATTTATTAATGACACTATAACAGAACTACAAGCAGACATCTACACAATTACCAAAGAAGTGTCAAATGTCATCTACAAGTCAGGGTCAATGGTCAACTGGCTGATTAGGTCTTTATAACAGATGCAGTTCTTCTCATGGTCAGCATGTGCTGTCAGCATCTCATCCATCTCCACCTGAGTGAAGGGCTCCCCTGATTTAAAGACAACCATCATCAAAAATAGCACAGTGGTGAAGTAACCGGTTGTTCAGTGGA
This sequence comes from Echeneis naucrates, assembly GCF_900963305.1. Taxonomy (NCBI): domain Eukaryota; kingdom Metazoa; phylum Chordata; class Actinopteri; order Carangiformes; family Echeneidae; genus Echeneis; species Echeneis naucrates. The sequence continues at coordinate 21,037,182 of NC_042513.1, read as the reverse complement.
AGTAAGGGGGGATAAGACATAATCTACTTTTCTCCAAACAAGCTATTCTTATTTAAAACAGAAAGCTTCCTTTTTACCTTCCTGTGTCATGTATTTTGTCAGTTCTTCAGGATCTAGGTATCCTTTCTTTTCTTTGTCCAGAACCTGGAGACACAGTGAATGCTGATTTGATAATCTTCAGTCAATAGCATTTTGACGCTAGATCTACTCTGGGTCTTACTCCTTATAAACTACAGCAGTACTGGAGAATATGCAATTAACAGCAGCTGGTCTCACCTCAAAGGCCTGAAGCACAAGATCCTCAGGAATTGGAGGAAACCTAACACAAATACACAAACCATTTGTATTTGTGTAAACTGTATTCAAGGGTAAAAGTACTTGATCCCATGGAAACAGAAACAAAAAAGGGATCCTAATATGTTTTACTGCTTTTTAGTTGAAATATATTTATTAGTAGAGTTAGGCAACATGAAGCCAGAGCTGGAGTGCATACTGCACATATGAATCAACTGATCAGCTTTAATTACAAGATCAACTTGGTTGATGAAAAAAAATCTACACAACACATGTATTCTGTGAAATACTGCAGAGACTACATCATTATACTTCTCAAAAATAAAAACAATTGGAAACAAAATACAGTCTCATCACATACTATTATCTATATACAAAAAACAGCACAACTGTCTGACTACAGACAGAAGACTACATACTGAAGATATTAGAGTTGTCCTACTTGTGCTCCAGTAGAACTTCGGTCATAGCTGGGAGGAACTTGTCCAGGTGGATCCATCCAGTGTGGTCTTCTTCCACCTGGTTGATCAAAATAAGGCTTTAGGGTTTCGATTGTTGAACAAGGATGGTTGCTTGTAATGTCGATGATTCTAAAGCATACATCAAAGTAACAGTAAATGCAATTTTAATGTGACAATTTCATTATAATGTCAAGAGTCTCCTGCTGCTATAATGCAACACATGGAAAGACTCAGATAATTTATTTTGCTGGCTGTTTTCATTCAAAACATTACTGAAAATGAATTAATGCTGTTCTGACCTGAGCAATAAAGTCATGTAGGTCTTTCTGAGAGGGGAAGCAGCCCAGGGCATAGATGATGGTGCCAATTTCCCTTAAAACAAATGGGTAAAAATCCCTAAATCACAATGTTGACCCACATTGTTTAAACATAGAATGAGTCAGTAAAGACTGAAAACAACATGTGGCAGCACTGGTCTCCCTTTTTGGTCTATCTAGTTGTTCCAGAGGTTTCAGGCCACTGTCATCAGAAGGCTACTTTATCTGAAGTGTAAAAACCAGAGTATTCAAAAATATACCACATGACAGGACATCGACAACACACCTATCAAGTTCCGTCTCTATCATTTACTCTTTTTAAATCAAAGTGCATCCTTAGGAATGTTAGATTCTGTGGGTCAGGATCCAACACACGGGAAAAAGGGAACACATTGAGAAAAGACAGCTTCACAATACAAACTAAAAAGAGTCGAGCTAGATTATGCAACTAGGTATCTGGTAAAAATGTTGTAGGCTGGGTAGGTTGGTTAGGGTCTCCCTGGGGAAAGTCTTGGAGCATCGGCCTGCTCTGCCCCGGCTGCTGTGTGAGCTCACCTCACATCCACTGTGTTGTTAAACTCATAGTCAAACGCTTCAAAAGTTGCTCTGATCTTCTTTTGGACTTCTGTCAGCTCTGACAGGCAGAGACAGACAGCAGGGCAAACATTAGCATGTTAGCTTGTTAGCTCGCCAGTTACCTTCCAGCAAACAACTTTCAACAAAACAGTCGTAATTTGAAAGGAGTCAAACTAATAAATCGTAACTTTTACTGTCACTGTTTTGTTTGTCTGAAGATAATACTTAAAAAAAAAGCTCAGCTAACTTCAATGAACGCTGACTAACCTGCACTCTGCTTGCTCTCCGCCATGTTGGTCGCGTTGTCCCGTTGCCTAGCAACCGACTGCACACAGCTGATGTGGAAAACAGGACATCCGCCTCATCAGTCAGCATTCAGCCCTCCGTCTGTCACACAAACATCTTATTTTCCTATTTGGATCTTTTTATTTTTTATTTTTTATCTTTTTATTTTGCACTTCACGTCTGTTCGCACGGTTTTCGGTTTAAGTGGAGTTATTTCATTTCTTTTATTTCTTACTGATGCCATCGTTGTCGAAACACAGGAAAGAAAAGGCACCAGGTGTGCTTTCGTCAATAATTATCAAGGATTTCTGTCACATATTAAACATGAACGAATAAAATATGGATAAATGATTAACAAGCACTCAAGTTCCTTACATTCTTTATATAAGGGAAACACAGTCACAAATCTGATTTCATTCATTAATCCATATTTTATTTTCAGCTTCATGTTTTATAGTACTGAATCTTTGGCTTGTGTTTCTGCCTTTTAAACTTAATTGTGTGTGATTTCTGAATGAGAGGGCAAAGCAATATCAGCTTTATTATTTCAAGTGGTATAAAAGCACAAGTGGTTAAAAAGGTAAACAAAAAATTAAGGAAAATAGTAAATACTGTCACATTACAAACACATATCACTTTACTGGAGCCTTCCTGTCCTTAATTGTAAAGCTGAGAATTATATATAAGTGCATCAAAAGTAATTAAAGCTCGCAAATGCTGCATGATAAAAGATAGTTCTTTTCTTAAACTAAGTTTAAGGAGATTAAATTAATTTAATAAAAAAAAAATTCCAGCACACCTGAGCTGCCTGTGAATGAAACTGATTTAAATAAATCATAGTCCAGATGTATCTCTAGTGAACAACAGAGACATGCATATCCTAAACCTTGAATGGACCAGTCAGTACGTGCATGAAAAAACATTCTCCATACATAAAAAAGAAATATATCAAACAAGAAAAGTAAGCACATCTTAATACTGTCAAATTATATATGATGATATGATTAAATAAAAATTATTAAAAACCATAGATGAATGATGGTTTCCACTTTACTAATACGTTAATATTGCATTTTGAATTCATAACTTTCATCCCTTTATACAGATTGAGACATCTTTGCATTTCTTATGAAACCAAAAGAGTACTGGCTGTAGAAAGAATATCCCAGTACAGTAACGATACAAAACATGCATATTTCATCCACCATCTTCACTTTTACCAGTCCAGTGACAAGAATTTTAAAATCTCAGAATTCAGCTCCATTTGTGGAAAATTCAGACGTTCTCTCAGGTATTAGTGGCATTTTGACTAGACAATCAGTCTTTGACAGCCTGGGCCAGACAGACCAGTGTCTGTGCGTTCAAATCTCTGGTTGCCCCTGATGTACAGGGGCTTCCTGGTGATGCCCCTGATCTGCTGCTGGGACTTCAGCGAGTTGTTGTTCATTCTCTTCATCTCTTTCATTGACATGTTCCTCTGTCTTTACTTCGTGAGGCTGAATCTCTTCATGAGCTTCTCTTCTCTGCTCTGCTGCTCCGGCCTTCTCATCATCAGTGCTGGGATTTGACAGCTTCTCCTCCATCACCACCACGCCCTGCTCCTGATCAGGTCTATTGTTGGGCTGCTTTAATGTACAAAGTGTGATGTAACATAACTGCAGTCAACAACGGCTTAAGCTGTGAATAAAACTGGATTAAAAAACTACTTTTCTCTACGCGTCCAGTGGTAGTACAACAGAAAACGCATTTAACTAAATGTATATATATATTTTCTATTAATACAGTATGTAGTCCACTAGGTGGTGTACCTTGAGATGGAATAGTTTTATAAAAGCATTACTGCTAAAGTCAAGAATAAACTTTCACATATATCTCAGTCCTGTAGGTTTTATCTTTTGATTAAACTGAATTTTGTGTGGTTTCTACTTTACATGAAAAAACTTAACCACTGTTCAATTATAATCACACAATTTCCCTGAGTGAATGATTACACCAAGACAGACAACAATCCAACCTTAAAGGTGACCATTACATTAGGCCGGCCACCGTAGGTGTGTAAGTGTTCGACGTACCTGTGTGTGAAGCAATGAAGGAGAAAGTAACTCTGATGGGGCCAACAGGCCGTCCTGGTTTAGATCATGAGCCTGGAGTAAAGAATCTACCAATAACACAACCTGAACTCAGACAACACACACACATACATACATGCAGTTAGATGGGTTGGACTGCACAGATAAGACGGCAGTTTAAACACAACACACTCCCAGAGCACCCCTCCTCCTCCTCACCAACTCATTGGCCTGTGCTCCAGGTGCATGATGGGAACCATAGTCTGAGAGAAGCTTCATCATCTCCAAACCGTCCAACAACCCACTGCGATCGTAGTCATACACACCGAACAGGAAGAATACCTCTGACGCAAAACAAGAGAAGACAGACACATTTAGAAGCGAATACATCTGATTAGCTGCTGTGGAAGATTTATGGCAGAGAACAAACCCAGCTTCATGTTAACAGCTGTTGTATGTTTACCATCTGCAAAACAACTGAGAAAGCCAGCGTTGTCAAATATGACTTAAGTTCTATGTTGTATTTCGTAGATTGTGCAATTGGTGACAATGATCCAAGTATATAAGTCAGATCTTGTGCAGTTGTCACAGCAGCAGGTGGAGATATTCACCTTGCTCCCAGCTGCTGATTTCTGGTCCTCCTTGGCTGTCCTTCAATGTCGACTGAATGTAATTCTGTAGCAGCCTGTCGTGCACACAAAATAATAACAATGAGGAATAACGTTTATTCAACTCTCTAAGACTGACCACAAACCTGGAACATTTATAATTTAAATAGCCTGGACGGAATTTTTCTTTTGAATCTTCCTTTGACATCACATTTTGTTAATGTCTCACATGAAGGCTAAGTGGTAAATGAAGTGCAGTGATGATGCCATATGACTTATAACCACAAGAGGGCAGAATGACTTTCCACTTTTTCCTGTTAGCCCATGAATCAAAGTAGCAGGAGGAGGTGCCACCTCATCAAAATACTGTCCATTTATCAAATCTTATGTGAGGCAAATGAAAAGAAACACTTGGTCTGAAACCTGGTCTTCTTTTGAGTATTACGATAGTCCAATCTCATGCACGGACGCTGCACACAGGGCTGCTGTGCATTGTTTGTTGAGGGAGGTGCCAATCCCTTGGGTCGCAGTTCTATACAGCTATGAAACATTTGCCTGGTCACATATTCAACAAACCCTGTCAGACAGTGAACATCCATTGATCCTATCAGTCAGTGGAAATAAACTGTGTGGTACTCGGACAAAGTAGGTACAAATTTTTCTCCCAAACCACAACTCAACCCCCCCCCCGCCAACCACCATGGTCCAGTGCAGTAACAGAGATGTGAGAGAGACGCATGTCCCAGTCGTTATCAGAGATGTAATCTTATCAGCTCACGGTACAGTCCACATCATCAGCACAACACAGCAGTTAAAGTCCACATGGGAAAGACACAGCAGCCGCCAAGTCCACTAAAACAGACTGCAGATACGCGTTGTCTGTCTTACTCACCTGCGGTCCCCCTCTCCAGGGCCAAAGGGATTGGGTAATGTTTTGATGGGAGGGTGGGCATCTACTGTTTCATCTCTGTGCGATAAACAAAGAAAAACTGAAATAAAAAATATATAAGGACTCATTTTCTTTTTATGTAGTGTCACATATCTTGGGCCCTCTGATATTGCAGCCCTTGGGAACATGTTTATGGCGTGAATTCACTTCTTATGGCAAGAAAAAGGTATCAGTCATAACAAAAAAAAAAAAAAATATATATATATATATATACACATTTAAACACATACACCTGAAGATAAAAAATATTTGAGATAAGAGAATGAAGGTGGGTTTACCTGTCTGTTCCTGGTAGACCTGGTGCAGCCAGGCACAGGTGTAGAGGCAGGAGCAGGTACAGGACACATGGGACGAACTTGTCCAGGTGAAAACCCGTGAATGCACCTACAAGCACAGAGCTGTCAGCCTACATCACATCTGTGCTGGCCATGAATTCATGACCACAACAATACTGAAGACATAACTATCACAGCATTCAACACACGTTCTGTTAGGGTTGTGATAAAATGACTGTAAAACGTCCAAATGATAAATGCCAGTGATGTAGGAGTGGGTGGATGATGTGTACTGAGAATCTTCGCATGTTGTATCAGTAAATAATCACTTATACTGCTGGCTGTTTCAGATGGTCAGGCTAAACGTCAGACACACACACACACACACACACACACACACACACACACACACACACACACACTGCACAGTTCGGTCCATGAATGAAAAGCTCTGCAGTTCCTTACAGCTCACCATGTTTTATTCGTGTATTTAACCACTTCGGTGCAGACGTGATATTATCGTGTACCGACGCGAACACCGACAGCAGCTGAGCGCAGCGATGTTACAGCTCTGACGGACCGATCGGTTCCCGATCCGAGTTCGACCAAAAACAAATGAAGGGCCGAGCCCACAGACGGGCCAGCATTCAGCGGTTTAGCCTACCTGTCATCATGGCGGATGTGTCCGGTGAACAGGTTTCTCCTCTGTCCCGCACCGCCCCGATCGGTCCTGCAGGTCTGCACTGCGCAAGGGCGGCTGCAGCCTCCTCCTCCCCCCTCAGCCCCCCCCACCCTCCCCCTCCGCTGCCACGGAGACCGGAGCGTGTTTTGGTGAATGACGGGGTCCACGTGGAACGGCGGCGGCGTCACTGAGTCTGCGCAGAAGAGCTCCTCTCCGAGCTGCTCTGCCCGGCGTTTCCGCCACGTCCGCACCGCCGGTCCGATCCCAGACAGCCGGGAGGAGCCGGCAGAATCAACCAGGTGATCGGTCCGGGCCTTGTTGTTGTTGTTGTTTGTTTGTTTGTGTGTTGTGTGTTTGTGTGTTGTTCCTCCTCGTGTCACCCAACCTGGACCCCTGGTCCGGCTCAGGTTGACTAAACACTCGACCATGTTCACTCCATCCATCAAGTCATAAATCAGTTGGTTTGTCAGTTTGAGTCCATGTGTTCATGCCTTCAAATGCAAAATGTCCAAAAAAAAAAAAAAAAAGAGTTCTTTGGAAACCTTCAGGATAAAAACTGTTGGAAGTGAATAAGCTCCAGCTAAAATTACTCTTCATCACTGTAGCTTACCACGAGGAGACTTTCTGATGATAGCTGGAAATAAAAACCAAACCCCTCTAGGTTTCTAATTTTAATAAAAAACAAAACTTTTCAGTCAGACAGACCTCATCATGAACTAGGTTTTTAAGAAGTAGTGTTACACTTACACTTCATACAGCACTGAATGATATCAAAGAAGAAAGGACTCCAAATCACTGGTTGATAAAAGTGTAAAATAACATGAAGAAGGCTGAATGGGCACAACTAAGCACTAACAGAGACTTCAAATTAAATCTACAAATAATTTTGCCTAACTGGAAAATCTTTATATATATACAGTATATCCCAACTGTGTCCACTGCAGTAAAAGCAGGGGCAGGTACTGTAGTGCAGATATTTGACCACTTGATGTCCAACTAAGTCTTTATTCAAATTTCCTCTCCTACGCACCCTACTGACACCAGCAGGACATCCTGAATAAGAAGATGGAGTGAACAATGTTCCGATTACTTCACAACTGTATCTGAAAAAGCATCATTACACATGTCATGCCAGCAGTGGCGTTTCAAATAGGTGTTTATTTAGTTTTACTCCTCCTATTTCAGTATTTGTCTTAGTAAATTAAAAACAAATCACATGACAATCTCTAATACAGATTCAACACACACATGGGTGAAGGTGAGTTTATATTATGTAATAGCTGTGTAAATTAATTATGACGCTGATCTCAGGGTGTGTGATCTGTCCTCTGTGGGTCACACAGCACTGATGAATTTTCATTTGACGTGACACATTCAAGATCATTTTATTGGTCCCAAAGGGAAAATGTTGGCCCTCCAGCTCCTCTCCAGCCATCAGACCAACACACACTGTATACGGTGTATTACAATTTCTTTTCTCTGGAGATTCATTGTAGGATTTTGCTAATAAAGTAGCATGTATATTTTTTCTAATTGCCAGTATCCTTCCAGATTGATGAGCTATTGAGCCTGTTAATGAATTAGTTCAGATTAGTTAAGTGAAGTAAAACCTTTAATCAGCACTTACCATCTTCGCACCATCAACGAAGCCACTGCAGAAACTGGCTCTCACACCTTTGACTGTCAGCATGCACATCTTAAGAAAAAACATCCACATTCACAGTACAAAAATCTTCAACTGGGATTGTGATTGTGCCTCCACCTGTGAGGTTGTGCAGCAGCAGCACTCTAACGCAGAGGTGGACAGAGCACACAACTTCACTACTTGAGTAAAAGTACCAACACAAGTAAAAGCAGCTTAGTCAAAATATGACTTAAAGTAAAAGTACAAAAGCATTTGCTTAAAAACGTACTTAAGTAAAAGTACAAAAAAAAATACCTCAGGAAATACAGGATGCAGGTTCGGTTCCCGGCCCGAGCATGTCGAGGATAATTGGTGGCTTGATGTAACTGGATGTGGTGACTTGAGCAGCACGGTGGTGCAGTGGTTCATGTTGTTGTCACACAATCATAAGGTTGTGGGTTCGGTTCCCCTGGAAGCTCTTAGTGACAGGCGTGCAGGAATAGTTATATCCTTGTTTTTCTGGCTCATTTTTTATCAACCAGTTGGTTCATAAACAACATACTGTTGCTCACTCACAACAGGGGAGATTCATCTGTAATTGTTAACATCAGTCGCTGCTTCTGTGAATGCTGATGATGTGTTTTACGTAGAAAACTGCTGCAGTATAATTAGGTTGCCAATGATGTGGGATATTGTGGTTTCCAGTCACTGACATTGGTTTGCTGCCTAAAGCAAAAGCGAACAAGCTCCATTAGCTGTCCACGTCCATGCCATGATCTGATGCACAAGGATTTTCCTGCTGGTTTGTTTTCATGATCAATTCTTATACACTTTGTTAGGGCTGTCTGATCGCTGCGTCGATGGACGACAATGACAAGGCTTCCTCCACAGATAGGCCCGCTTCCCCTTCAGGCGCCATTGGAGCCTGGTGCTGCCCGCCATGATGTAGAGCAGCAGAGCTTCAGCATCAACAGGTTAAAGTTACTTCCACAAGTATGGACACCCAGAATAACTGAGGCCACTGTACGCCTGGGAACAATTCATCCCAGACATCTACAGAGGATCCTTGGACCTGAAGGTTTGGCTTACGTCCTAAGATGCAGTGTGTATTACAGGGCAGGAAGAGTTGTTTTGACCAAAATCTGAAGTAAACAACCGCAGATGTAAAAGTAACATCAGGACAGGATGAAGAAAGTGGAGAAGAATGTTTTCTTGCCTATTAGTCAGAAGGTAAAAAATACTGCACGCTGTAGAGCATGCTAATAGCTTTGGATAGCAGTGTCGCAGCTAAGGTACCCTGCTATGATAATACCTACATTTAAGGGGGAAGACTGAACTGTGCGTGCCAAATCTGTCTCTGAAAGAGCATTTACAGCCTCTCTTCATCCACACCTGCTGCATGTTAACCATCACTCACGGATGCAAACATGCCCCATCAGTTAGACTGATGGTGTCTCCAGCATCGTGGAAAATTATTTGCTTCGGAGAAAGTGCACGTCACAGGCTTTTTTTAATTAATTAATCAATTTATTTATTTATTTATTTGCCCGTCATGCATGGCGGCAGGTTTTTGACAGAATTCTCTGCTGTTTGTGGTATTTTCCAACCGCTGCTCCCACTTCCCAGCACCATGTCACGCAACTGCGTAGCACTGTTTGTCTTTAACATAGCCAAAGTGCACTGGCATGCATACTCACACAAGCATGCACACACACACACACACACACTCCGTTTGTTTGGAAGCTCTGCCTCCATTCAGTTATGTAACAAGGATTAGGTTTCAGTATTCCAAGGCCCCAACAGTCAAAACTACATGATCTATTTTTAACCCTGTACCCCAATATAATATCAACAGACATGCACTGCTCCTGCTCACGTCTCCCTCTGACGCTGGTATCCACTGCATGGGCCTCCCAGCACCAACAGCCTTTGTCACTTCACAATTTACCTTAAGGCTGCACAACTCAGAGCTAAGTTAACTAGCTGGTATCAGTATTAACCAACTTTTCATAACAAAGAGCTGAGAAGTACTGCAGCACGGATAACTTTAGCACTGCGGATGTAGCTGCTGTGTTAAAGGAATTTGGTTCTATGGGCTCTTAAACTTTATAGGAATATTTCTGAGCTCTGCTAGAAAGACAGAAAAACACAACAAGACTACCTTTATAAAATATTTATGACTGTTTTACAAGTGACTTTTTTTTTTATACTTTGTACAGTAAATCATTCATAAGCTTTTATGACACAAGATAAAAATAATAGCTGTTGTTAAACCTCATTATCATCCAGCATTTGTACCTGTCATGCTTCATCAATTATATCTCATTATACTAATAGTGAAAGTTTCATTTGGCATTTAAATTATTATATCAACTGACCAGATTTATAGACTAAGGCCACTAATGTGCTATCAACGTCATTCTAATGTGGCTTTCTGCTGGTTTAAAAGGACAGGCCTTTTGGTAAACACCGTTGGGACCTTCCTTTAGTTGGTGAACACCTTTCTATCCCCATGATCGTGCCTCATCAGCATATGAAAACTGTTCGAACTTGTTTAGTTATTATTTAAAAACCAAATAATTTATGAACCTTTGAAACTTTTATGAGTTAAGTCGTATTGTAATGTGGAACCCAAAGTGATTCCACATCAGCAAGTCGTTTCTAACTGAGCAAGGTCAACAGACTGATAGATAATGACTGTTTCTCAGAACCTGTGTGACGAGGAAAAGAGAACAATTTAGATACAAACAAGTTAGGTTAAACAAGCATGTGTGTGTGTGAGTGCAAAACAGACACACACACACACACACACACACACGCACTATAGTATGAGTTTGTTTGAAGTAGTTCCTGTCACATTCCACAAACTAATTCCTCTGGGATTCAGGTCATTACTACTGGTAAACCAGTGGAGGCACTAATTCCATTACAGTGGCTTCACACACACACACACACACAGTTATTTACTGACACAGTCGCTGTTGTAGTTTTAAACCAAGCGCCACTCAAAGGGAGTATCTTTCTACTGAACACTGGAAAAACATATATGTATACACACAGACACACACTCACAGAGAGTGGTTCCACTTCACGGGAGTTTAATTGCTGCCTTGTGTCCAGCCAGCAATGATGCCCTGAGGATCCAGGGTCATTTCTCCACGGGCATCTGTGGGGGCACCGCACTGTCAGGACCAATCATCAGAGCAACTGTGCATTTTCAATAGGCCCACATACAAGTGTATAAAGAGTACATCAGCTATATATGTGGACTAAACACACACACAAATGTAATGATGAAATGTAATGAAATGTAAATGAATAAATAAAATGTAAAATAAAAACTGTGTACATGCAAAGTCACGTAGAGAAGCAGTAACAGGGAATTTAGTAATGGTGGAAAAGTCGTGACCAGTGGCTGTTATGGTAATTAAAATGGTCAGGTTGTCATGGTAATGTCAGCAAAGGTCAGGAGGGATCACGTTGGTTTTCCACATAAGAGGGAAGTAGTTGTCTTCCTGTAGAGCTTTTCCACTTTGCTCCTTGATGAATGATTTTTCACTTTGCATCCCATAGAGTTTCACTCACCATTGCGTTGTGAGGAGTGACACTCATTAAAAGGAGTTTGCTGGTTAGAGCTCCATCTGACCTTAAACTGCAGGATAAATATTCGGTCTATTAAAATATTATCAACTACAAATAAGATTCCAATACAGCACTGGAAAGTAAAAGTCATCTCCTCTAATTACATGTGGTTTCTTATAGAGTAGATAATTGCTGTGTGTTTCAGGGACAACAGAGGTTGATAGATAGATAAATAGATATATATATAAATAGATAGATATATACAGCTGCACACTATTAAAAAATCATTTTTGCTCATTTCATAATTAAAAGTCGCCACGATACCTCAGATTTCATGATCCCTCAAATTGTAAAACCAACAACAATTAATGCAACGCCGCTGTTTCAAAGGCTTCTTGTTTTTAAAAATCAGTGGAGCATGTAACGTTAGATTAGATTTCAGTGAAACGAGATCAATTTCCAAACCTGGAGAATATTTGCATTTGAATTGTTTTTACCCTTCAGACAGACTACATAACAGTCACAACAGATGATGGGAAAATATACCGAAACGAGAGGACTATATTTGGTTACTGCTGCATAAATTGACTGTGACTAAGTATCAGCATCTTTGATTATCATACACCAGACTTACTGCAATCATTGAGCAATCCATTTCTAAATTAGCTGCTGCGGCACGGACATAGACACACAAGCACGTAAGCCTCAATTGAAATAATATTTCTGTCCAGGATGTTGGCTCAGAGGACCACCCTGTGCGGAGTAAAACATGGAAACATCTTCAAAGTTAGCTGACAGTGATTTATGATTTTGAACTCAACAATTTGTCGACTAAAAATATAGGACGGTGTGCTCATACACACACACACACACACACACCGTGAGTTTACGTTTCTCTGTTTTATAGGAAGTTTTATGTTTGCTGCTTTTAAAAGCTAAGATGACAGTTTGCTGGGTCAGGTGACCTCTTGAGGATTACATCACGGCTCTCAGTCACCAGTCAGGATTTCTGCAGCACAGTCAGTACAGTGGCTGGCAGGTGGAAGTAAGCGCAACAACACAGTTACACTGATGAGCAGTTACACATTTTTACAAGTGATGTAGTAACAACTGCAGAATAGATGACTTTACATTAATCCCATAAACATACTATATAATATTTGTCATTCAGTTTGAATAATTCAGATAAGCAAATGCTACATACATGAGAAAAAACCAAGACTAATCTTATTTAGTTGTTTGGTCTGTATGTGTGTCTACACTCGGGAGCACACACTAATTCACCAAAATAAACAAAAACTACACATGCAAATTAATAAACCTCCACCATAACCCAAACACACAAGTGCTTATTTTTAGCTTTACAAATAGGCTTCTAATTAATGTCTAGATGTTGGAGTTATGAGGTGGAAACATGAACATTTAAACATCTATTAATTTCTCGTCAGGGTCTGAGAGTCAGAGACAGACAGAGGGCGAGAAAAACAAAAAACTGATTGAGCATGAGAGATGGATGATACCAGATCATGTTCATTATGGATTGTGAGCTCATAAAAAGCAACATTTTCTCTTTCACTATTTTGAAAGGTGAAAATGATGCGCGTGAAAAGAAACCGTGGAGCCTCCTGGTAGGTAAGAAGTTCTGAAAATATCTGACTCCATCGCTCCTGTTTGTCCATACTGTCCAACAAATGCAATCGTATTAGATAAATGTTTAATCTATTCACTGCGACCTCGAAGCAAGTAATTATATTGTAGATAAAAAAAAAGGTGTAGACAGAAAACGGGTTGAATAGAGTTACACGCTCTTATTCAACACTTAGAGTAAACCCAGTTTGAATCTCGGGGGCCTTCATCAGTCACACTGTGGACTGTGTAAATGTTTCATCTGGGCCTTGGGATGTTTCAAACTTAAGTTTTAACCACAAGATGAGAAACAAACTGGTTCTCTAGAGATGATCCATCAGCTGACACCTCATCTGTTTTGATGTTCACCCTTTAAATGTATGTTAATGTAGTAGTACGTTTCTGCCTGTTTAATCTCCTCACACTCAGACACCTGCCATTGGAACTACTCACCTTCCTGTTTGTCACCGCTTTCCATAATGAAATAAACAGAAGCAGGCATGTATCTGTGTGACTCAATCAGTCGACGTTCTTTTCTCTTCCTTGAGCAAATAACATGTCTTTGATTGCGGTGTGCATGGAGAGAATAATCATGTCATCTTTTTTATCAATGAAAAAACTGGGAAATGTTTGTTCCCCATCCATTCATTCAGAAATGTTCCAGACGGACAGTGCACATAAATCTAAGAGGCTGAAAACTTACACTGGTGTTAGTGTTCACAGTCAGGACGCCGCGTCATGGAGGTCCTAATGTGTTTGTACAAAAGCAGAGAAAAACCTCAAACCACTTCGCTGTGGAGATGCTTTCACACCTGAGCAACGTTGTCTTTAGTATGTAAAGCACTCATGGATCTCATTGTTGGAAACTAACTCAACATAAATCACACGAAATGAAAATCTCTGTGTCTCAAACTCTTCTGGTCATGATGATCCAGATAAGTTGAAAGACATCATTTAAGAGTTTGGGAGCCACCTTAAGAACCAGCAGGCCCATCTCAGACAGCACACAAACACTCTTAACTTAATTAGGCCTTTACCTGCAACATGCTGTCAAATCAGTCCTCATCAGTGAAAGAGCCCAGTCGAACCTCCACCCCTTCCCTCCTGGTATCTCCACCCCTCTCCTCCTCCTCCTCCTCCTCCTCCTCCCTCTGATATTCCACCGGTGCGCTCCAACACCCAGAGAGCCAGCCCAGGAGGGGAAGAGCGCAGGAATCTCCCACAACCTGACATGTGGAGCCGGTGGGAGGACTCGTCCTCTGTCCGATCAGCTGCAGAGGAAAAACGGAGCGCTTGATCTTTGCCTCGCTTCAGCGCCGCAGGGAGGAGACAGGCAGAGGAAAGATTCCCCCAAACGCAGTGAGAGCGTCGGATGAGGAGAAGAGGAGAGCGGAGGGCATCGGATAGGCAACAACAAGGAGTAAGTCAGCCACCTGTCCACGAACAAGTTTTTAAACACTTCAAACTGGCTGCGGTGTTCAAGTCTGTGATCTCATCTAACACATTCAAAATGCTCCGTGAGATTTATTCAGATTAAAATATTCCAACTTGCCATACAACCCGAAAGATGCTTCTCCAAAAATCAGCTCCACATCGTTCAGATCTCTGACATAGTTTGGAATATTTCTGAAGTTCAGCATTTTTATCGTATTATTTTTAAAAGATTATATTTAACATGTAATTTCTTTTATAAGATTTTAGTTAAAGAGGAAAGTTTCATGCATATTCATACTTGGCTTTGATGATATGCGGATGCTTTTGTCACTCTCATTGTTATTAATATTTATATTTTAATATTTTCCATCATTTCCAAAGTACTCAGTTGTAGAGTATTTGTCATTTATATCTGAAATCACATTAACAGGAGGTCTTCGTGGTGAAGTCCTATGATGTGGACAAACCTTTGTGTGGATGGTGATCAGTCAGAGAGCCTGAATAATTTCATTTTCATCTTATTAAATATTGTATATTTAACAGAATACAAAGATACAGTGGACCAAAGCTTATTTGGGGAATGTGTCATGAAGGCAAGGCAAGTTTATTTATCCAGTGGATTTCACACACAAAGGCAATTTAAGCTGTTTTACATACATACAGAGGGAAGAAGAACTGTGTGCAAACAACAGAAGATCATGCAAAATCATAACTAAAGGACATGCATAAAATCCTAAAATAATGAAATTGAAATGATTCAAAGAAAATGCAGCAGTTTGCAGAATGTAATCATGCCTAATGATAAAATGTTCTCGGAGTTGGATAAAGATGTAAAGAGTAAACAACCACAGCTGTTTGGGGCTTTTTTTAGTCTTCCATTCACTCGCATGCTGCATCCTCGACCTAAACGGTGAATCACTTTTATTCATTCCTCCCCAGTCTGAGTGACCCTGAACAAACTCCACCTCCAATCCCTCCTCCTCCTCTTTGTTGCTCTTTCCTCTCTTGCTCTCTATTCATCACCCTGTTCAGTCATCTCACGCGCACACACACATTTACACTCAGGCTGTGTAGCATAATGATATATGTGGGAATTGTATCCAAAACTTTTGATTGGACAGTATTTAGTTTTTATATTTGCAATCACATTATTCTGGGGCAGTATTTTCTTGTATGTGAAAACATGGAAGACAGAATTATTGAAATAAGATGCAATGAGCTAAAGCTCAGATAAACCACCTCCTCATTCCTCATTCACATACAACAAAGACATTGAACCACTCTAACTGCACCTACAAGAACACACACACACATTATTACGTATCCAGACACTGCAGCTTGGATACTAAACTCATGTTTGATTCATTCTTTCAGCTGAGTGAAGATGTGAAGGCCATTTCAGATGAACACTTAACGTGTCGACTGGAGCAGGTGTGGAGGGAAAAACGATCCATTGTGAATTTCTTTTTGTTGTTTCCCCTGACAGTGGCAGCTCCAGACTTATTGGACCCTAAATCCGCCACTCACAACACCAAGCCCCGCCTCTCCTTCTCCACAAAGCCCATCACACTGACTCCACGGGAGGAGAGCGAGGTGAGAGAGAAAAGAAGTCCAAACTTTAAAAGTAATTATTTTTGTCACAATGCTGGGAACAGCGCTCTGTAAATCAGGCTTTTGTCATCATCAGAGGTTATTTCGGAACACTTCCTGTGTGGATAGAAATTCACTGATCATTTGAAATGTTGTAGGTGGTTGCCACAGTGATGAAGAGGAAGACGGTGACAGCAATCTTTCTTTTGGTGGTTCTGTACCTGGTGATGGGAGCAGCAGTCTTCAGATCCCTGGAGCAGCCTCATGAGAGGTGGGCAGGTTGAATAGATCCAAGGCCACTGTTGTTCTGCTTCCTGGCAGACCTTTTTCATTTGTAATGCAAATTGACTTTGACAAGCAATTTTTTCCCTTTCTATACCCCTTTGCTATGCTAACATCTACGTGGAAGCTACTAAATGTTGTTTGGCTAATACTTACTACTATGAAGAGAAGCATGTTTTTCTCTTCCTTCGGCGTAAATCCTGCAGAATTGGATTTTGCTCCACATCTATGCAGATGACACCCTGATATGAAACAACTCTGGCACCAGCTGTATTATTTATGAAGCTACATGTTCAACTGGATGTGACTACACTTCAGTTAATTTAGGAGAAGCTGACATGGGGGTGCAGACTCATTGTTAATTTGAACTAGTTTACATGTCTGCAGTGTGAAACTATAAAGTTCAGGGGTTCAGTAATTACCGGACAAAGGCAATCAAAATCATCTATTTAATATTGTGACAGGAATGCAGCTTAGTCAGACTGCGATCAGACAATTGATTCAACTGCTCGAGGATATTCCACCTCATCGTAAAGCTCATTGTTTTGAGAATAAGTTTAGGTTTATTTATTCGTTTGGCTGGCAGGTTGTCCATTGTGTTTTGATGCATTTGGCTGAATATGAATCCTGTAAACATCATTTTGTGGCCCACTGTAATACCGCTGATCTGTGGATGGAAAAAGTCAAATGCTGAATGGAGCAGAGAATGGCCAAACTCGTCATTCCTGTAACTAAACATCAGCAATAAATCCTGGGTGAAAAGAAAAACCTTTCTCTCTCACCAGTGCCCAGCGTTTGGCCATTCTGTCCCAGAAACTGGAGTTCCTGTCCAGACACTCCTGTGTGAACCAGAGCCAGCTGGAGGAGCTGGTTAAGGTGAGACCATTCCTACCTTTACCGAAAATGCGTGTGCGTTTGTGTCACCTTGTTGTCTCCCGTAAACACACAGCTGTGGTTGAGCTCGCGTGGCTGCAGCATCTTCAGCACCAGGGACAGCTCCTTTAACTCGGTGAAACGTAGAAACTTCTGCAGTTTCTGAGCTTTTTTTTTTTAACCCATCATCACAAATGTGCCTCGCATTAATATTATCATTATTATTGATAGCAGCAAAAAAGTAACAAAATTAACAGCATGGGTTTGTTGGGGTTTTTTTTTGTTTTTTTTTTTTTCCTCTCTCCTTCCAGCAAGTCGTGTCTGCCATTCGTTCAGGAGTGAACCCTGCAGGGATGCTGACTAACCACAGCAGCCTGTGGGACCTGAACTCTGCCTTCTTCTTTGCTGGGACTGTTATTACAACCATCGGTAAGCAACACACCAAACAACACTTAGCGAGTGGAGCCGTTGTGGTCAGTTATGTGACATGACTTAGTGCTGTGGAAAGTGGAAGAGTTTCTTTCGTCGTTGATTCTACAGCTGCTTCCTGGATGTAATCAAACTTGTTCACATTATCATCCCTGTGGGCCCGTCAGGGTGTTCGTCACACTCTCCTCAGCCGTAGTTCACAGACCAGCCAGAGCAAAAACTGAAAACCATGAAATATCTGCAAAATATTTTGAAAACAGTCGCTACATGAATAAAATACTGGATTACGACCGTAGTCGTGAAAATGTATTTGTCAGGAATCATGTGTATGGTGAGTGAAACAAAGATTATCCTTTAATGTTCCAGTCTTCATGCCACACTGGTGATAGATTTAGATTTCCTTGTCTCAGCTCCTTTCTGTCCACTCTGCAGGTTTTGGGAACATCTCTCCCCACACAGAAGGAGGAAGAATATTCTGCATTGTCTATGCACTGCTGGGAATCCCTCTGTTTGGTTTTCTCCTGGCTGGTGTGGGAGATCAGCTCGGCACCATATTCGGCAAGGGCATCACCAGAGTGGAGAAAATGTTTGTGGTGAGTTTGGAGAAATGCACTCAGTTATTTCTCAGACATGAATTATTTACACACTTGACAACATCCTAACCCACATCAGCTCTTTTAGTGTATACTTATGTCACACCTTCATCTGTTTAAGGTCTGCACCATTTACTGGTCTAAGAGTAAAAAAAAAAAAAAAAAATCATGAGGTAAGGCTGGGTGACATGAATCAAATCGTAGATTATAATATACGGAACTTGATAGTATGATGTTTGGTTAATATTTTCCAACTAGTCATGTATAAATATTTAAAATGTCTGAAAAGCTTCAGCACATTGGTGAAAAAGTGCTGTATCACTTTAGGTTTCTGCACATTAATATAAAAACTGGGCTTGCACTGGTCTAATGTGTCCTCAGAGACGTGTCCACAATGTTGCTTGAAACGATAACTGGAAGGATTTCTTTGAGATGAGTTAGCCAGGCTGGAGTTAAAGCTTGATGAGAATATTTGCAACAACAACAAAGTCATCTTGCTTTTAACGTTTGGGGTCATTCTTCTTATGTATTTGTTGCCCTTTAAACAATAATAATTTGAAATAATTAGACAATCATTTTGGCCACTAACTTGTATGCACAGTATCTGTGCTGTGTGTGTGCCTGCTCACTTTAGACAGATGTTGAACTAAACATCTGTCATTCATTTACACTTAGATGATTAATTCACCAGCTGACTATCCTGAGTTTTTTTTTTTTTTTTGGACATCAGGGTTGATTTAAATCAAAACTCCAACACTCATTAACGTGCAACGAGAGCCAGATCACCTTTATCAGTATTGAGACAGTTTCTTGTTGATTGTAGTTTCATGTCTCATGTCACGTCCTTCTCACCATTCGTTCGTCCATCTTCTGCCGCTTATCCGTTTCCGGGTCAGGGGGGGTGCTGGAGCCAATCCCAGCTCACAGTGGGTGAGGGCGGGGTCACCCTGGACAGGTGGACAGGCAGACAGAGACCAACAACCACTCACACTCACACTCAGACCTGCAGACAGTTCAGAGTCACCAGTTAACCCAAACATGATGTCTTTGGACGGAAACCCACACGGGCACGGGGAGAACATGCTAACTCCACACAGAAAGGCCCCAGAAAGGCCGGGAACCGAACCCATGACCTTCTTGTTGTGGCTCAACAGCGCTAACCACTATGCCCTGTGCTGCCCTGTAGAAACCAAATAAGAGAAAGAGTTCACACAGGTTTAAAAGTTTTTGTTCGCAATAATTTTTTTCGCCTGACTCAAATGAGACGAAGCAGAAATCTGAATCCAGAATGTAAAATAGAGAATGATCGCCTTCTTCTGCCGCTCAGAGCACTCGAGGGACTCACTAATGAATATCATGATTACGGCTGAGGAGAGGGGACAAAAGTTCATTGTGTTAGTGTGTGTGTGGAAAAGCCTTAATGCTCAGTTCAGATTGTGTGAGTCTGTTGTGTTGTCCTGGGTGAATACTGGTGATGGTTTTTCTTTTGTACTGTACCCAAAGGACCAATCTACAGAATAATGTTGTTACGACTGACAGCCTCTGGTTGGTTTGCCATTTAACTTCATCCAACAATGGATATTTTTTTTTGTTTTTTTAACCAACATTCTTTGTCCCCAGAGGTTAAATCTTAATGGCTGGTGACCCACCGACATTTCAAACCAGCGCCTTCATGAGTGTGACCTTTGTTTCGTTAGTGAAATTGCTCAATAACTGTTTTGTGGATGACAAAGACATTAGTAGCACACAATCGTGTCCCCAACAGGATGGCAATCATTTTTGGTAACCCTCCGACTCTTACACTATCTCCTCTCTCTGGTTCAGTAGTTTGAAGTCATTTCAGGGTCACAGTATGTTTTTCCTCATCCTTTGTTCTTCAGAATCGAAAACAAACCTTAAAAACTAAAAGTTCACGCTTGTCTGTAACGGTCAAAAACCAGGACACACAGCTGCCAGAATTTGATAAATACATTCTCTCTCTGTCTCCCCTGCAGCACTGGGACATCAGCCAGACAAAGATCCGAGTTATCTCCACTCTGCTCTTCGTGCTGTTTGGTTGTCTGCTGTTTGTGGCGCTCCCGGCAGCCATTTTTAAATACATTGAGGGCTGGTCTGCGCTGGAGTCTCTTTACTTTGTGGTCATCACCCTGACCACCATCGGATTTGGAGACTTTGTTGCAGGTACAGCTGTTCTTTCCATTTCTCTCCATTCTCTACTTTTCTCTACAAATCTGTCGCATTAAGGTGATGAAAAACTCAACAGCTTTTTCTCTGAGTCCAGGTGGGTCAGAAATAGAGTACTTAGATTACTATAAACCAGTTGTATGGTTCTGGATCCTGGTGGGACTTGCCTACTTTGCTGCAATCCTCAGCATGATAGGAGACTGGCTAAGGGTCATCTCCAAGAGGACGAAAGAAGAGGTTTGTTCCACAACCTTTGTTCCACTCTTTGTCTGTCTCCCTCAGCGCACTCAGACACAGGTTACACAATCTACTCGTTCACGGCCTCAACTTTTGCCCTCAGCTTAACTTCATTTCCATGATAAGACTCTTTTCTAATTTCATTTACTGTCTGCCATCCACACACATAGTCTTAGGACATTACTTTGTGCATATCCAGAGAGAGTGAGAGGGAGATCATCTGGACAATGTGTGATGATGCCATTATCTAGCACTGTCTGAAAAGTAGATATGACACAGGTTGTCAAAATAATTTCATTTGTTTCAATGAAAGAAGCTCGATGAGTTTTCACTGGATTAAATGGCTGCCGTCAGAATCAGGTTCAGGGTTCGGTGCGCAGGTTAGATGGTTAATGATTTCGTAACAAGCCAGGCGATTAATTGACATTATTTTAACACACAGCAGTTATTTTGGTCTGAAGTGACACTGAATTGTGTGACTGCTCTGTTGCCTTCTCACGAGGAGCTGAAGCACGACGGAGGCCTATAAGGCAGGTTAAACAAAGACGTTGGCACATCGCTCCACCTGAGTCTGAACTTTCTGTTTTATCCGTCTATCCTATGTGGTGCAGTCGAGTAAAATCCAGCTCAGGTTGTGCTGTTTTCTGAAGATGAGACGATAATAAGGTGTTTAATTAGGTTACACCGAGATGTGCGGACAGAATTAGCCTCCATGGGGCCGCACATTCTGTTCTTGGAAAATAGAAGTATTTATCTGAGTTAACTCTTATTATATTCATGTACTTTCAGTCCACCAGGAGCTCTGTGCTTCAAAATGAATATCTCTGCTGCTGAGACACGCAGAAATATACATATTGTTGCTTTTGACGTTTAATTGGTGCGTTCGGCTGTTTGTCACATTGTCGGTGGCTGGTTCAGTCTTTTTTTAATTGCCCTTTGCAAATTAACTAGAGTTGATTTCCTGGTCTGTAACATTGTGCCTGTTATTTGTTTTATTTTAAAAATAGGACAATAAACACTGATTATTACAAAATTTAAATGTTATGTATATGCAGTATAAACATATTTACAGTACTGACAGTGACAGGAGACCAAATAAAGCGGCCTTCACCTCATTAAACCATTTTGGGAAATGTAACTACACAACTTAATAAGCTGTATAAGTAGTACAATAAATTTTTCACGAAAACAGGAGTTGTTTGCTAAGCAGTCTTAGATGTCCGCTCATTCATCTCTAACAACTTTCTCACTGTCTTGCTGCAGGTGGGAGAGATCCGAGCTCACGCTGCAGAGTGGACGGCCAATGTCTCTGCAGAGTTCAAGGAAACTCGTCGCCGTGTCAGCGTCGAGATCTACGACAAGTTCCAGCGTGCAGCATCAATTAAACGCAAACTTTCATCAGATCTGGGATTCAGCCCGGCCCCTGAACTCACCCTGCCCAAGAGGACCGTGTCAGTCAATTTCAACGAAGACCGGGACAAGAACGAGAAGGAGGCCGCTCTGCACAGTTTGACGACACCTCTGGCCAGAAATGGAGGTTTGTTTGGGAACGGTTTGGACCCAGAGAGAGAAGACATCGCCATCATTGAGCACCTCAGTTAGAAAGAACACCTTTTCCACCAAGATCCTTCCAGCGCCTTTTCATTTGTCATCACCAACGGCGTCAGTGCTGAGACCAGAGTCGTTCCCATTCACAAATCAAGCCATTGTCGTAATGTGGAACATTGTGAACCCGGCAGGGACATAATCCCATCAACCCAATGGGACGTTTTCTTTGGGATTCACCACTCTCCCAACGAGATGCAGAGCAACAAGAACATTTAATGCATGAAGTTGTCCAAATCTGCACTTCCTAGATGACCGCCAACAACATCTCTCTTATATCTTGTAACATAACAACGTCGTCACATAGCAGTTAAAATGTGCATGTTATTATATGCATATACATAAAATTACAGTATTTGGTGACTTAAATCAAAAAAATCAGAGGAATGTATAAGGTGCCTGGCTAGCAACACCTCAGTATTCTCTGCTTTAACAATTTCGGATAGATTTTTACAACACAGCTTTCCAACGTGCCAACAGCTTTGGTTCTTTCTTTCTTTGACAGGTCACAGTAGGCAGAGAGGATCAGGAGGTGAAACAAAGGTCCACGACAGTTCTAAAGTTTCTAAAGTTTACACATATGGTGGGATGTGAAGATATCAAAGGTGTCGATCTAACAGGAAATCCATGTGGACTCTGAACCTCTTCGTTTTTAATAGCAACAATAGGATTGGCTGAAATCAGAAAATATATTTTTTACTCAAAACTTTTTTACCAATTATCATTATAACTGTTTAACAGAGTAGCTCAGATAAATTATCCCTACTAGAGCAGTTTGTAGTTTGCTAATAGATATAATTGTGACTGCAAACCTGAAACACTGAAAAGCGATGCTGTTGTATGGTCACGCTTTTTCTTTGCATATCTTGCTTTCTCGTTTTGTTTGTAAACGTTCTGTCAGCAGGTTTAATGTAGATAGAAATAATTTTTAACAAAAAACACAAGCCATGACTTTATCGGCGTTTCTGTTTCCAGATATCATTATTTTATGTAAAACTTCTTCCCCTTTGATGTTGAGAAACGAAAAAGTTACTCATAGTTTGATCCAGATTGGAGGGCGAGTAGCTTCTGACAGTTTTGGGGTCTGACCGCCGTGCTCTTCAGTGGCAGCCATGTTGGTCTTCGGCAGCACAATCTTTATTTTAACAGCAGATATTTGTGTAAAGTTTTATCATCACACCTGATATTTGTCACTGTTACTTCTGAGTTTCAGAGAAGAGACAGAAGCTGCTTGTGGTCTCTGTCCTTTTAAAAGGGCCGACAGATCTGACTGGCTCTGTGAGGACAGCTGTCAAACCGTTCCTGTGCCTTAAGCTTGTTACTTTCACTGCTAGGCCGAGCTCAACACACTGTGAGGTGGACCGTCAAATGTCCAAACTCATATGTCTCCGAACTAACAATCTGGCTTTCAACTTAGGAA
This sequence comes from Echeneis naucrates, assembly GCF_900963305.1. NCBI lineage: Eukaryota > Metazoa > Chordata > Actinopteri > Carangiformes > Echeneidae > Echeneis > Echeneis naucrates. The sequence continues at coordinate 21,013,187 of NC_042513.1, read as the reverse complement.
AGTTACCTGTCTTATAAATATGGTGATGATGGTGAATTCATTAATCACTTGTTAAGTCTCTGCTGGCCTGGATTTGGTATTTTCTATAATAATTTTAAGTATTTCATTTGAACGAAAGCTTGTGGCTTGTAGCAAGTCTGACTGTTTCATTTCTATAGTGGCTAGCAAGAATACAAAATGCAACGCCCATTTTAGCCAAATGGTCAACAATTAAAAATATATCTGAACTTATGTGAACTTTTTAATAATACCAGATTAGAGTAATATATCCAGGAATCAACCGAAAGCTGCTATAATAATGATAATAATAATAATGCCCAGTTTTCCCACAAACACACACTGAGGGTTTTCTTCCATGTGTATGCCTGCCATTGAAAATGCACTTTGATTTAACAGCCTGTGAGTGTAACAACATGCTGCTGCTCCTGCAGCGAACCAGTCCATCCAGTCAGAAGGCTTAGATGTTATGTGGCATTAGTGGCATTTACACAGTTTAACACAGAAACCTTAACCCTTAGATTACTGCCCACATCAACTGGGAGGTTGAAACCAATTTCTATCTGGCCCTCAGAGTTTACTCAACGGGGGTTGGAATGAATTTAGTAAGAAGAAAAACCAGAGTTAAGAGAATAGTGCAGCCTTTTTTAAGGCAGGACGTCAAAACTTGTACCTGAACCAGAACTTACAGAATCATCCACAGTTCCTGGTATGTGATATAATTTTCAGCCATGATTTTCTGGTATCTTTGAGAAGTGAAGTGGATTTCTTCACTTCATTGGCTGCATTATGCTCATGTTTTGACTTCCACTGTAGCTGTGTTTGTTAGCTCAGTATTAGCTGGCTCTGTACACATCAGCACTAACTGAATGGGAACAGTAGTGACGCGACACTGTGTGATGGCTGGTTGCTCTGACTTTGCCTTCTCTCTTTGCTCTTCACTTTGCTGGCAAACAAGCACATGGTGTTTAAAACTAAAATGAAACTAACTCGCCTTTTCATTTTCTGATAATTTGGTAGATACATTAATGCTTTCTATGACTGCAACCATAAAAGCAGCATATTTTTCTAAACTGAGTCTAAAAGAACTCTTTTTTATAGTTATGCCTGTAGAGCTTCTCTAAACACGATGTAACAAAGGTTTTTTTGTATGATACATAACTTGAAAATAAACCAAATTTAAATTCCATCACTTTTTGTTTTCATACAGTGTGTTCAGACTTTTCTGTTGGTTCTGTGCTAAATATCCAGAAGAACAACACACACCATATTACTGAACTGTAAATGTCAACCAATATGAGTCAAAGGAATTCTGGAGAAAAGTGTGCTTGTCACGCTTTCCTGGTGTTGTCCTCCCTGGGAGCATTTCAATATGTAAGGAGATGTAAAATGATAATGTGGCAGATTTTTAATTGTGTTGAGTATATAAACAATGAAAGACATCTCAAAAACTGAGTTTAATTTGACTTTCAAAGCCACATTTTGTTACTCAGCTTCTTTGCTTTGGGCACCACAGCCCAACACGATTTCTCTGTGGCCTCCTCACTGGTCTGAAGTAGCTCAGCTGGAAAAGCTTTTCCTCCAACCCAGCAGGATTTTGTATTTTCAATTTAAATTGGATGCCACTGAGAGAATTGATCAGCGTTACATTTATTCTAAATAATAGTTAATAAAATTCCGCATTGGTATATTATAGCCAGTAAATATTAGGCCAAGCGTTGAAGTGAATGATTTTCATACGTTCATCAGTACGTTCTCTCTCTCTCACAGTTCACAGGCACTGAATCACTGACTGGTTATTAGAGTTTAAACTTCCTGGATGGTCTGATGAGTGACTGGCCAGTGGCAGCTGGTCTTATGATGCGTGAGGTAAAGTTATCAAAGCAGGAAGTCCAGACCAGAATCAACAGCACGCAGTCCGACATGTACAGTACACCGGCTCATTTCACCACCGCAGTCTGTTTCCAGGGTGAACCAGTCACACATGGAGGCCTCGCTAGCTGTATAATTGAGAGTACATGCAAAAGCAATTTATCCACTCACACCACTTCAGGCTGCTCCTTCTGGACGTGTAATGTCAATCCTCTGGTCTGGTCTCATGAGGGATTGGGAGAAGCTGCACCGCCTGGACTGATTACATGCTCAGGATCCTGCTCCAGCAGACCTCGAAGACGCAGCTCACCTGAAAACAAACCAATCAAGAAACAGAAAAGATTCATAGACCTGTTTTTAGTATTCATTCATCTTCTACCTCTTATCTGTTTCTGGGCCTGCTGGGGCCAATCCCAGCTCACCAGTCCATCACAGGGCAACTCTTCTGTAGAGAAAAAAGTATAATTTCATTAAAAACCATTTACTGTTAATCAATTCAATTATAATTTACGGCACATAACCCAAATGCCAGTCTGTTCTAATGTAAATGAGCATTTAAATGTTGATCTCTGGGGAGTTTTCTTTGTCAAAGCTCTTCTGCAGCTTCGCAGAGAAGCAAGTTCTGCTATTTCTCTTGTTTTTGCCACAACTCTAAGTTAATGGACAAAGATCCTCCTCCACAGTGACATCGCTGTTCAGCACCAGCCTTTGAATGTTATTTCCCGGAGGGAGGATCAATATTTCAAAACACTGTAAGTCGGATGGCCTGAGCCTCCAGTGGCCTTTATGTTGATTCTGTTCTAATGGTTTCTATTCTTAGTGCTTTGCATGCAGAGGCCATTCTTTGGTAGAAATGTGCTGATAAAAAAAAAAGCCCAGGGACAGTGATTACTAAAAATAGCTCCCACTCTGTGTGCAATAGAAAACTATGTCCAACCACGAGGAGGCGGTGAGTGCAGGGAGCCAGGACCGTGAAAGTCAGACACATGATCAGGTGTTTGAGCTGGCATTTCCATAATTTTCCTCTAAAAATATATTTTCCAGTTTCAAAATTTCATTTCAACTCGATATATAAGCTTTTAAAATCTCCTCAGAGGACAAGCGGCCCATAACAAACACGTTCAGTCATCAGACCAAGTCGACTGGACTTGTGCTTCACTGATCCTCCACTCACGTGGCTTCAAACGATCCTGCTGATCTCACATGTCGACGAATTGGGATGCAAGCATTTCATACATTTTCATCTTACTCATCACAAAGAGTACAACTTCTGTCAGTCTGCAGGAGCTGAGTGAGAGAAGTGGATTTATGTCAGTTGATGCTTGAGCTACATGGATATTTAACAGAAAGTCTGAACTACATGGAGGTCATATGGAGTTAAATACTTTAACAGGTGGGATCTAACAAAAAATAAACTCTAAAATCGGAGCTTACCTCAGCAGAGGCAAAATAAAAAAAAAATAAAATAAAAAAAAAGGAAAATATAACGATAAAGAGTGCTTCTTAAAGACAATCCTGTCTTTAATTCCATTGGCCTACTTGTTTTTACAGATAAAAATGTTCTGATCCATAACACATCTTCATATCACTTTCCAATGATTCGGCCTTTATAAAGGATTTATTGATTATCAGCGGTTACTGAATAAGGTGGCAAAAAAGCCTTTTACTGACAATGTAAATCATGTAATGCAGGTTTTAAGGTAATGAGTATCTCTTCCCCCCTGCCCTGTTCACATGAACTGGTCGGCACTTCCTGTCAGTGACTCTCCTCTGGCCTGGAGAACTTCTGCTTACACAGTGTTGCTGAGTAAAGAATGGGATAAATCATGCATACAGCGGGGGATTGACAGTCAGTCAGTCTGTCAGTTACACAGACAGACGCGCTCACTCTCCAGTCTGAGTGCCAGTGATAACATAGCTCAGCGGACCCATCTCCTCATTTCCCGTGTCCTCGGCCAGAGTTGGTTCTGGCACTGCAGCTTCCGCTAACAGCTCCAGTCAGAGATATCAGAGCAAAACTGCATCCGCTCTGTCATGTGTGACCACGACCTCGCCTCTCTGTTCCCACAACCCAGCGTGCCCTACTGCCTCCTCACCCACTGACCGGTGGAGAGACACAGGAATGCAGGAGAGGAAATGAACAAACCAGGTATCCAGCAACAAGAAAGAAGAAATGCTGTTTTAACGTGACCTTACCAGGCCTTTGGGAAAAGAAGGGGTCAAGAGGGCAGCACACATCAATACTTCTAATTCTAACATCCATAGACGAGAAGAGAAAATCAATGCTTATAGATCCATGGCCTCAGATGCACAATGATACGGCCAGCAAACACATTGCCTCATAATTTTTTTTGGATATTTTACACCAGTCACCAGCTGTGTGTTAGCACTGGTCCATTCATCAGCATCAGCACACTTTATGGTATAAAGTCTTACAATGAGTGGAGTCAGTCCGTTTGACACCAGTCCATAGCAGGGCTGACATACTGAGACGACGACACTCTCACTCACTTTGGACTGTGAGAAGCTGGAGAACATGGAGAGAATCCAGAGAAAGGGTGAAATAAGATCTGAAGCTAGTATGTAAAATGCTCTCAGATATTTCATTGTGGCTGCAGAGTAGGAAAGTGATAAAGGACTACTGCCTGAAAGTTGATGCGTTGAATCATGTCAGACCGTCAAACTTTTTTTCTGCCAGTGTGCATTACAAAAACAAGATAAAACTGCATTTCAATAAAGAATTCTAAATAGGGGACTTCGTAGATATATTTTTATATTCTAGGTGTAAAAACAAAACAGAAATTAATGTGTGTTGCTTGTCTCATATTGGCAAATCCACACAGTACTCAGACATTATATGTTGGCAACTCCAACTTGCGTCGAATGGAAATGGCTGAAACTTTAAATGCTGAAATATGTTCTCATGGCTCTGCTGCCTTTGACTGGAAATTTTTTTTCTAAATTATCACTAACTCATTCTAACACATTTTCCTGATAATGTATACATAAAAAAAAAAAACCCCAAAGAAAATAAAATGAAGAATGAAGTCTTCATCCTAATCCAATTGGACTGACAAAATGATGAGTTGGTGCAGCCGGTTCAGTGTCAGCTGTGATTGGTTTCAGACCCCCGTGATCGTGACAGAAAAGCTGTATAGATGCTTCAGTGGAAAAAAAAAAAAGTGATTTTGTCTGAAGTGCATCCTGCTGTCACTTACAGCTCTTCTGACCCCTTCTGGCAGTTTCACTTAACACTGAAATCCAACATCTTTTCTCCATATGACTCGGGTTCTCCACCCTGTGGTGGAAAAATTAACTGTATGTATTTGAATAGCTACATACATTAATGCTTTTAACTAATCATGAAAACAGCAGCAAGATTAGACAAATATCACAAAAGCCAAGGAGTTTAAAAAAAGTTTAGTAAAGTCTATTTGGGTTCTTTAACTATTTACATTGATCAATAACATGAATCTACAGCTGATTAATTAACAGATTCTGTGATAAATTCAGACACCATCAGCATATACTGTAAAAAGAAAGACTTGCCTACAAAAACTAAAAACATAAAAAAACCTTTAAAAAAAAATAAACAGTCAGCAGAAAATCTACAAACATAGCTGCCATTAGCATGTAGCTCATATGTTACAGGATGTATAGATGAAGCAGAACTTGTTCTATCGTGTACAAAGAACCAGACAATCCAAGAGGACAAAAGAGATGACACATTCAGAGGCACAAAACAATGCTGTTTCATACTCAGGAAAAATATGTATCTGACATTCCAAAGACAGACAATTTTCTATCAGAACAGAGCCTATAAATAAAAATATAATTAAAAAAATAGTGCTGTGGAGAAATTTGTTTTTCAGTCACCCACCAAGACGTGTATACCCAGAAACACAGGCAGACAATCCCAGAAACGAAGGAGGAGGAGAAAAAAGAAAAAAGAAAAGGGTGCACTGTGAGTGTTAGGCTACGATTAATGTGGTATTACTATTAAAATAAGTTCCGTTAAGCTCAATGTCTTGTTAAAAAAGTGGAGTGTTACTCTTTCGTGCATCTAGGCAAGTGTACATAAATATCTCTGCAAATAAATGACAAGTGCAAGACTGTGTGTGTGTGTGTGTGTGTCTGTGTGTGAATGTGTTTGTAAATCAATCTACTGAACGTGACAGTTGTCCTTGTCCTGTCCTTGTCGTGGTTGGTCATTTAAAGGTTGCTTCTCTTTCTGTTCTGGTGTTCTCAGTAAGCTCAGTGACTGAGACTCGCTGCTTGGGGAGAGAAGCTTTCTGTTGGAGATGTCTACTGAGGGACTCTGGAGTGGTGTCAACCCCAAAACCTGCAGGGACAGAACAAGATAAGCGACTGAGTGAAAGAGAAAGAAAGTAGGACATTAGTGGATACAATGAAATTAAATTAAATAGGCACATATGGTGGAGGTTGAGTCTAACAGCTGACTCTTTCCTCCAGACCACATTAACCTGCAACCTTGATATCCTTTAAAACATGAACTGACCTAAAAGTGTAGGTGGGTGTGAATATCCTGTCGTACATTACAGTCCTTGATCCTTAACTAGCACATACAGAGTTTCTACCATCTGTAAAAGCATCCCTCAGATCCAATTGAATCAGGTGACCTCAAGACTGAAGACGACACAGCGCACAAACATCTAATCTTCCTTCACCAAACAAGATGATACAGCAATACACATGCCAATGCAAGCACAGACTTGGAAAAGGAAAAACAAATCATGTTCTTGGATCAGTCTGGCTGAGTGTGGGTCCATCAGGAAGAGACTGAAACAGATTTATAAAAATCTCTTTTCTCTGTTTCTGCCTGGAGTCAGAAGCCACTGACTGTTGTTTTTGCTGACATCAAAGTGTAAACAATAAATTGACTATGAAGTATTAATTTGGTGTTTAGTGTGTGTGTGTGTGTGTGTCTGTGAGGGAGCGGGAGATATGGTTGTAGCTGCTCACCTGGTTGTCAGGGGCAGAAGTGAGATCACTATGCTTGGCAGCCAACCGAGGGCTGCAGCGCCTCACTGTGGTTCTCCTCATGATGAATGGACTCACTTCCCCCAGAGGAATATCAGCAAAACCTGAAGGGGTACAAATGATGATCGTTTTATTTCCACAACCGAGAATCAAGCTGCAATGATTGAAAAGCAAATGCTTTGTTCTGTTAATTATATCTGAAAACATTCCTGCATTTGTGATCGATTGGTTGGTGGTTATATTCCCAAACACAAACCTCTCTTCACCAGCTCGGGAAGGCCCTCTGGCCTGAAGTCCTCATCGTCCTGTTCACTTCTCGCTTTAAGTGATGTATTTGCTGCGTTGGCTTTGATTTTCTTTGTCAGGTTGTGTAGGGCCTCCTGGGCGCTGTCTTTATCACTGATGTCACCGTGACCCCGTTTCCCTGGAGATGACCCCTGAGGAGTCGAGGGAACCACGTTCTCAGTGTTCTGATGTTTGGAGGTGGACTTCCTTGCAGAGCGCCGGCAGTGAGTACCAACAGTGTTGCTAGAGAGTGTGTTAGCCTCATTAGCACGTTGGCTGGCTGTAATCTGTTCCAGCCGTGTAGTTAGTACATTGTTGGCCTCCTCCAGTTTGTGAACTTCAACCATGAGGCTGCAGTATTTATCCATGCTCTCATCAGCCTCAGTGCTCTTCTCCTCCAGAAGTTTGTTCACTTCATCCAACTCACTCCTCAATTCTTCCAGCTTTTTATCCCTCTCTTCTAATTCCCTCTTTTTTCCATCAATGGCGGTCTGAAGTTCTTTTAATGCCTTTGTTTTTTCCTCTGACTCCTTCTTCAGTTGGTTTTCCTCATTGTTCTTTTCAGCTCCTGAAACAATAAAGTGCTTCAACAAAAATATTCAAGAAAAAACAAAAACAAAACCCAACAACAATTCGTGAAGATAATATAAAGTTTAAGCTGCTGAGTTACATCTGTTAATTATGTATATACCTGAGCTCTTTAGCATCATTTGTTTCTCCTGCTCCAGCTGTTTGCAGGTTTTCATCCACAGATTCATCTTGCTGAGGGCAGAGTCTCTCTCTTTTGACAGACGAGCAGCCCGGGAGGTTAGCTCTGACACCTAGAGGGGGTGGGCAGAGTGAAAAAGACTTCAGTTTAAGTTTTAGATCTTGAGGCAATCATACGTACTTGTTTTATTTTCAACAGTCTGACTGAAAAGAGTGGATTCTTTAGCTACAATAATTACAACCACTTCAGTCGGGATTGCTTTGTGTTTGATGTTACATTACATCTGGATGTACCTGCTGATTGAACTGTGCAACAGATGATTTGAGTGTTTCCAGTTCGTTGTCCATAGAAGCAGCAGTAGACTGAAGGCTCTCATTTTTTTCCATCAGCTCCTCCTTCTCTTCTTTTACTCTCTCTTTTTCTTTTTCCAGTGCAGACAGAGCTGAGTGCAGTTCCTGTTTTTCAACCTCTAACTTCTCTTTCTCCTCATCTATTCTTGTCTTCTCTTGCTTGAGTGAAGAAAGAGTTTGTTGCAGCTCATGTTTCTCCTCTTCGATCAAAGAAAGTCTAGTTTGAAGCATCTCTCTCTCATTAGCGATCCTCTCTTCCTGCTCTTGTTCCAGTCTTTCCTTCTCTTCACCTACAGAAGCAAGAGTGCAGCGCAGCTTATTCCTCTCTTCTTCCAGTGACAATAAGGTACACTGTAATTTCTCCTTTTCCTCTACCAATATTGTGTTCTCTCTTTCTATCTGTTCTTTCTCTGTCCTAAGAGATGAGATGGATTTCAACGAAGCTTGCCTCTCATTTGTTTCCTCTGCCAATTTCTTTTCCACAGTTTCTTTCTCTTCCTCTTTAGCTTTAATGAGTGTTTTCAGCTCCTGAGTATCCCCTTCCAAAGTCTGAATACGATCCCTCAGGTTGTTTCGCTCTTTGTCCCACTTGTCTTCCTGAGAGCGATGCCTGTCTCCGTCTGTTTGCAACTCTTCCAGTGAACTCTGTAGATGCTGTTTCTCTTTCTCCAGCTCTACCAGCAGAGAATGCACCCTGTGGTTCTCCCCTTCAGTTTCTGCACTCTTTTGTTCAAGGGTGACCTCCCTTTGCCGAGAGGCTTCCAGCTGCTCGTGGAGATCATCTATTTGTCTACTTTGTCTCTCTGCTTCCTCTCTCAGCCCGTTCTCGAGCTCTTCTAACCTGCATTTGTGTCTCTCCTCTTCCTCTCTTCTGTCTACCTCTGCCCTCTCCAATCCTCTCTCCAACTCCTCCTTAGCAGCCTTCAGTTCCTCTATTTCTCCCTTTTTCGTTTCCAGCTCTCTCTCCATACGTTCTTTCTCAGATCGCAGGTTTTCCAGCATGGCAGAGAGCTCTGATAGTTTCTCAGTGAGTACCTCTTTCTCCTCCTCCACCTAGGGGTGAAAAGATGATTAATATATATTTCTAGGCTGACACAATGTGCAACAAAGCCCTATTAGAAAAAACTAAAGAAATCAGTATTAAGTTATCAACTAGACAAATACAGAACTGTAAACATACCTTTCTCCTTTCGTCTTCCAACTCAGCTTTTGCTGTCTCAGCCTATAAAAAGGACAGATTTGAATTTAATACGTCAGACTGTTTCTAACCCTTTATTTGAATGATAAACTACTACTACTATTTTTAAATCAAATCAGATTTATTTATATAGCACCAAATCATAACAAAGTTGGCTAGGAGCAGGAGCTATTCACTACAGGTGCAGGCAGGAACATGTGATGCTGCATGAAGTTTATTTTTACACAATACCTGTAGAATAGCTTCTTCTATACTTTGTTCTGCTTCTTCCTTCTCTCGTTCTAGAGCATCAATGCGATCTTGCAGTAAATCTGACTTTCTCTGGGCAGCTACAGAGACAAACAGTCACATTAAGGTGAAATCGTCACTCAGGACTACATGTCATGCTTAAAGATATGAAGCGTCACCTTTGAGTAGCTCTCCCATCTTCTTTTTCTTTCGCTCGTCTGACTCGATGCGGACTTGCAGCTTTTCGATACCAGTCCTCATCTGCTGGACCTCATCTTGAGTGGAGTTGAGACGAGAAGCAATTTCTCCTTTTTCCAGTAGAGAGGACTCAAGAGACTGAGAGAGATGACTCACTTCTCCCTCTAGGGCCTTAGGGAAAAGATGAGAGAGAAATTCATTATCAGGAAAGTGATGAAGACTTTCATTCTTATGGTCCTGAAAGGATCTTTGGTGAGAAACGAGGGGGGAAACAAGTCATATCCATTTATTTAATGTAGCAATGATGTCCACATTTTTACTTTGAAGTGAAATCCTAGGCCCATTACAGCAAATTATCTGGGTGACTCTCATTGGTGCAATGCAATAAAACTGAAGAACCATCTGGAGGACTCTAGCATACTAAACAGAGCCATTAAATTACTGCGATAATACACAGCACATGACATTGTTCTGTATCGAATTTCCTCCCGACCTGTATCTTGCTTGCCATGGACTCAGTGTTTTGATTAGCAGAGCTGTGGTCTTCTTTGATCTGGTTCAGATGGCCAATAAGCTCCTCTCTTTCCCCACTCTGTTGTGAGATTGCCTGCTCCTGCATCTTAATCTGCTCAAACAGCTTTAGTGAAAGACAAGACATGAATGTCACAGTTAATATAACAAAAGTAAAAATGGAAATGACTTGTGACTGTAAGCTACATGTAAATTAAAGTGATTTTAGGGCTATCTGTTCTGTACCCAGATCCCAGACTCCACTCTGAACCAGCTGCTTGTGATTTTTCATTAACAGTGCGTACCTGCTGCCTCTCTGTCTTCAGTTTCTCCATGTTGCCTTGAAGGGATTCATACTCTTTCCTCCCTGCTCTGATGTCGTCCTCCAGGATGGAAATGAGATTTCTTGTGTCACAGTTTGTCTTCTCCAGACTGTGAACTTTCTCTCTCCATCGGCCCAGCGACAGGGTCAGCTCATCTCGTTCCTCAGTGCAGGACACAAGCTCTGATCTCAGCTGGATTGTCTGAAGAAATAATTTTCATTGTCATTTTCACTTGATAGATCAGTGACATCACAAATATATTCAACATTCTACAATATTCTACGACTATATTCAACAACGTTTTGCTGGGTTGCTGAAGTATTAATTCAATATTGTCTGAATGCAGACCAATTTAAATGATAGGGGTGTCTTCTTCCCAAACTGTTTGGCACAGGGCATTCGGTACAAACGCACATGCGTAATGAATGTACCAAAAATATTACAACGCTAAAGCAAAGCAGAACTACTTGTCTCCCTTTGTTTCCTCTGGTGATGGAAGACTATTGCAAAGCCCCATATGTTCTATCCTTGCAACTTTGTTTAGGATGTAGGAGTCATACTACAGCTAAAACTGTAGGTTTAGCTCAAGTACGCACAAAAAGAAGATTGGGCACTGTTATTTTCTAATGTTTGTTTTCTAATTTAGTATGCGAGTAAGATTTCAAGTTTATTTTAACGTGCATAGTAAATTGAAAATGATTACATAATCTACATGCTGCGCTTTACTTGATTACTTTACTTTAACAGTAAATGTTGTGCATTTTTCTGTACCGAGCCGTGACTTTAGCGTACGGTTACACCCAGATTAAATATACATCAGGAGCTCTGCTCACCTCTGTCATGAGTGTTTCTATCTGCTGCTCCATGCCTGAACTTGTCCTCTTCTGGGTTTCCATCTCATTTTGAAGTCTGGTCCTCTCCTCCTGCAGGGTCTCCAGCTCAGATTCCATGCCCAGGATGTGCTGCTCAAGGTTAGCCTTCTCAGAGCGAACCCTCTTCAACTCACTCTCCTGCTGAAGGAACTTCTCGTCCCAGCCACCTTTATAAGCAGGAATTGAATTGTACACTCATAACTACATTCATTATAAAGATAGCACTGTGTTTCAGAATGCACAGTAAGTCAATTAGACATTTACCTTTAGCTATCTCCAGTCCCCCCACCATCTCTATAACATCAGCCAGCTGGCATTTAACTGTTTGTAGGTGAAGAGTTAATGTCTCCTTCTCCTCCAACAGCTGCACTAACTAAACACAAGGGGAGTGACGTTAGTATCTCATACTTTAATACCACAGTGCACTGGCATGTTTGCGATATTTGACAATATGCCATTTCTGCCCCCCACCTGGTCACCAAGGTCTGTCTTCTCCCCCAGAGCAGCTGTGAGTTTTTGAGCTGTACCACATGCCTCTTCCTCTGCTGCGTGAACTTTCTTTTCCAAGTTTGTAACCTGGACTTCCAAATCAGATGTAAGCTCCTTTCTCAGTGCCAGTTCAGAGCTCAGTCGGTCAAACTCTGAGTGAAAGGCCAGCAGTTCATTTTCTTGTTTTCTCACCATTTCCTTGTAGTGTGTGAGGTAATCTTCTTGTGCTGACAACCACATTAAATATATCAAGGTTATTCGATCTTACAACAATAGAATACACTTCACAATATCATGATACACACACACACACAAAAAAAAAAAAAAAAAAAAGATTTACAGTTCAGAATCAGTGAAACACCAAAAAAAAAAAAAAAAAAAAAAAAAAAGTTATAACTTCAGTTACAAGCATGATTTAATTTCTCACCTGAGGATTTTGATTCTTTTGTCAAGTAGGACACAGGTTGAGACATTTCACAGACTTCAGGGTCATTTTCAGGAACATTTCTTGGACAACTGCTTTCTTCGGGCGCCTGCAATAAATAGGACAAAAGAAAAAAGGTAATTACAATTGACTTCTAACATCTGCTAGAAATAAAAATCATATACTTAAAGGCTTTGAGGAGAGAATGCTCACACACAAGTAAAAAATTCTTCACAAGAACGATCATGTAAAAGACTAATCAATGGGGCCAGCTTTACAGGATCATGAGTTGAAGGAAAGCACAGGCAATACAACTGTCCCTACCAGATCTAATGGTGGGTCTTGGTGGTGCATCTGCTCCTCCTCATCACTTTTCATTCCCTCTACAGCAGCCTCAGCTGGTCCTTCAATTATTCCTCGCTTGATACCGTCCTTGAAGATGTCTGTCTCACTACGAGGGTTGAAGGATATTCGATTCACTTATCACATAACAGTATGAGCATATAGTTGTGAATTTGTGCACAGAACAAAACTAAACGAAATACCAGAAATCCTCGTCAAGCTGGCGTGAAAGTTCACCCACTTCAGACACCGTAGGGCTTAGCTGTTCCTTTACTGGAATGGTCTCAATATTTGTACTTGAATCAAGAGTTGGCTCTACATTTATCTGTATATCTGCTTCTGCCGGGGAAGCTGTTAAGAGATAACACAAAATAAATGTACTGATCTAAACTGAGCAGCTTCATGAGCCAAACATTTGTTTTGCTTTACACGCACCACCAATGTCTGTCTCCTCGGACTCCACGGGGCTGATTTGTACTTCTGACCTCTGGGACTCAGAGAGCTGTTGGATGAGGCCATGTTGCTGGCTGACCTGCTCCAGCAGTGCCTTGTACTGCTGTCTGAACACATCCAGCTCCTTCTGCAAGTCTGCCAGCTTCTGATGGAGTTGTGTCTGCTCTGCCTCGAACTGACGGGTCCTGTGGCAATATACAATTCCTGCTAATATTAATCCTTCAAAACCCTAAAGGTAAAACTATTTAACCAGCACATTGATACATTTATAGAAGCAGACCGAACCTTGAAATAAAGATGCACTGTACCTCTCTCTGTTGTCATCCTCAGCCTTCTGGTGCTCCTGTTCTGATACCTGGAGCAAGTGCTGCATGCACTCGTACTCCACTTTGAGTGAGGCCACCTCATTCTCATACCTTGCAATACTTTCTTGTAACTGCAGTTTCTCTTCAGTAACTTCATCCACACAGGACTGTAGTTTGATGATCTCTTCAGTCAGCTGACTCGAGTTAAATTCCAGCTCAAGCTTTTCTTCCACTACTTGATTCAACTTAGTAACCAAATCATTTTTCTCAGATGTCAGCTCACCAAATTTAGCCTCAAGTTGGATTTTCTCCTCATTTGTCATGTTGAGGGTAATGTCCAGCTGAGCTTTCTCCTCAGTGACTTGAATAACAGTTGATTCAGCTTCCAATTTCTCAGCAATTATGTGATCAATCTTTGCATCTGTTTGCTGCTTTTCTTCAGTTAACTGCTTCACTGTGGTCAGCAGTTGTTTGTTCTCTTCAGATAGCTTGTCTAAACTTGATTCTAGTTTTTTATTGTCTGCATTTACTCGAATTATTTCATTTTCTATTTGTTTTTTGTTGTCTGTCAGTTGTTTCAAATTATTCTCAAGGCTGCTTTTCTCCTCAAGAAACTGGTTGAGATTGTTGTCTTTGTCTTCAGTTATCTGTCTGAGCGTTGTCTCTAATTTATTGTTTTTCTCTGTGATCTGACTGAGTAGAGACTCTAAAGCCACAATACTCTCCTCAAGCTGTTTTCGTTTCACAACGTCTTCTTCCAGACGAGTGATTTCACAGCTTCTCTCAAATAACTCCTCCTTAGCTGTGACATACTGCGTCTCCAGCACAGAGTTCTGGGACTGGACCTCCTCTAAACGGGATTCCAAAACAGAAACCTGAAAAGGTAAAAATAAATAAATAAATAAATAAATAAATGTAGACATGTTTTCTTCTTTCTACTACAGCAGGTTCTGGTAAAGATTATGTAAATGTAAAAAAAAAAAAAAAAGAAAAAAGAACAATCCAACTTAAAGACATTAAATACTGCTTAAAATACCGAGCTGTGAAAAATGATGAAAATTAAAAATGAGAAGTGTAGTAACACTGGCACAGAACGAATGCTCTACCTGGGCTTTGCTGTCCTCCAGCATAACTTCCATTTCAGACATTTGTGTCTGGTTCTGAGCAAGCTGGGTCTCCAGTGACTCTATATTTGCCTTGAGCTCATCCACCTGACTGTCAAATGTGTTCATGGCTGTCTCGTTGTCCTCCAAGTCCATTTGCAGCATCTCCAACTGAACCTGTTAGTAGTTGTGTGAAAATATTGTTATAGTTTATTTAAAATATCCAAAATACATAAGAATTAGGGTGTGTGTCAGAAGAGTGTAAACATGCAGGGGCCAGGACATAAATAGGAATAAATTACTGACTAACCTTAATTTTGTTCATGGCAGTCACCTTCTCCTTCAGGAGATCTGAGGTTTTGGCCTGCTCTGCCTCTGCATTATTCAGCTTTTCCTTTAGACTCTTAATTGTGCTGTCTCTCTCTTCCAAGCCATGTGAAGCAGCAGACAGAGTTGTCTTCATAGTTTTGATCTCATCTCGACGAGAACTCAATTCTGCTTTGGCTGCCATTAGTGATTGCTTAGCGGCTCCAAGCTGCTCCTGAAGGTTTTTCCCTTTCTGGTGAATATTTTCAATGTCTGAAGCGTGACTTTCTATCTCCTTACTCATTTTCTCAGAGAGCTCTTTGACCTCTTTCTCCAGAGCAGAGACCAGGTTACTTTTCTCAGTCAGGGTGTTTTCCAGGTTGGATTTGATTTCAACAGTGGAGGAATGGCTCTTTTCAAGAACTTCCAGAGAATTTTTCAGGTCAGTGTGGGATTTGTTAATTACATCTAGTTCATTCATCAAAACTGGAAGCTTCTCAGCTGCATCTTTGTTTAAAGCCACCATTTCTTCTAAGGAAGATATCTGCTCCAGAAAATGGGTGATCTTCTCAGTTTGGACACGCTGGAGGACCTTATGTAGCATAAACAGCATACAAAATGAATTCAACTTTATATATACATTTTCTTAAACAACTGCAATTGTGTAAAAATTTGAATGGTATTGCTCGGACCAATGGCAACAGATTTACAAAGTACATCAGAACAAGTAAAAGTAATTATTGTGAGCTTAAAGATGGCTGCTGTAATAAGGGGAAAAATACAACATACACCAAGTAAAAAAAAAAAAAGAAAGAAAAGAAAACTGAGTATCTTACCTCAGCTTCCCTCTTCATCTCTTGAATTACATTTTGCAGCTCAGTCTCCTGTTTCTCAAGAGCTGAAATCTGAGCTTCAGCCTCTCTTAGATGCTTCTTCTTCTCTTCTGCCTCACCCTGCTGGTTTTTCAGTTCCTCCTCTAATAGTTTGAGCTCTTCTGATTTTTTCTCCAACATCTTTTTTTGCTCCTCTTGACTGTCTGACAACATCTTAATTTGCTTCTGGAACTCATCTCCCAGTTGCTCCTGGACTTTTAGGAACTGCTCCATGGAACTGACCTAAAACATGAACAGGACACTATGTAGGCTTCAAGTGGCTTGTATACTGTATGTATGATATTTCAGTCACAATTAATAGTTAAATAGTTGAAGACATTTTCTGATACTTAATGGTATTGAGGCATTTTGGGTGGTGCCAAAGAACTATCAATTTCAACACCCAGCCATACTGTTCACCAAATAAAAATAATCAACAAGCATCATTCTTTTTTTGCATTCAAGTAAATCACACCTGATTTTTGGTGAGTAGCAGCTCTTGCTGAGACTCCATCAACTGCAGCTTAATCTGCTCTGTCTCTTCACTCTTTGCTGAAACACTCTCCTCACACTGTTTCAGCAATGCTGCCCTCTCTTCTGCCAACCTGGTAGGGATCAGACATTAAAGACAGAAAGCATGTTAAACACAAGCTACATTCAGCATAACCCTTGAAAAGAAATGGAAACAGTGCATTACTAGTGCATACTGCATCAAGGTGTCCCAAGTATTTTATTCTGACTGTATCTGTTGGCTTCTTAAATCCTGCAAACCCATTTTGTAATGAAGCAGAGCTCTCAGACACAACACCCACCCCCCAAAAAAATGAAAGAGGGGAGGATTTATCAGGGAATAGCTGTATTAGTTTATATGATATTATGACTATTATGATTTAAATAGATCTCCGACCTGGCATTTTGCTCTTCCTGTTCAGCAGTGGATTGTGCGAGGCTCTCCCTCAGCTGGATGATCTCAGCCTGGCCCAGCTCTACCAGCTGGTCTTTGGAGCAGGCCAATTCGCAGGCTGCCTTCTGTTCGTCCACCAGCTGTGCATTTGTCCTCTCGGCCTGTTCTGCTCGAGTCATTTCTTTGTGCAACTGCAACTCTAGATTCTTGACCTTTAAAAAAAACACATTTGGCAAATTAACATTTTGTTCTTCAACTATAGCTGGTTAGGAATGTGTTTATTTATCATTGAGGGGGAAAAAATAAATTGAACATCACCTGAGTTTCAAGCTGTGCCACTTGCACAGCAACATTATCCAGGTCTTTGGTGTGTTTCTGTCCATCCTCAGAGAATTGAGATTGGAGCTCCTTGTGTTGGTGTTCTTTCTCCTCCAATTCTGTGCTCTTGTTGAGGAGTTCCCCCTTCAGGGAATCGATGTGAGCAGATAGACTAGCCTTGTCTCCCTCTACATTCATGAGCTGATTCTACAATAATGGCAGGAGATGTGGTAAGGGTGAGGGGTATTCTACTTAATGACAAAAATGTATGTTACTTGAGTTGAATGACATTACTCTGATCCTGAAAGGCATCATATCAAAATAGTTAGAATGAAGATAGATAATTTGCGTGTGTGTGTGTACACTAAGAGACAAAGAAAGAAGAAGGGGGGGGGAACCCACACACAAAGCTTACCTTTAGTTCATCGTTAGTTGCACTCAACGAGCTTAGACTGTTCTCCAGATGCATAATTTTGTCTGTGAGCTGCTTTTGCACAGCTTCAGTTTCATTTACGATGGTCTCTTTCTCTTTCTTCCAATCCAGCAGCACTTGATTCTCTTGTTTCAGTTCTTTAGC
This sequence comes from Echeneis naucrates, assembly GCF_900963305.1. NCBI lineage: Eukaryota > Metazoa > Chordata > Actinopteri > Carangiformes > Echeneidae > Echeneis > Echeneis naucrates. The sequence continues at coordinate 20,995,551 of NC_042513.1, read as the reverse complement.
CTCAAACTGACTTGCAGTGAGATTGGATTTTAGGTCTTCAACTACCTTCTCGAGGTCCGTCAATTTGTTGGTCAGCCTATCTGTCTCTTGTTTCTGTTTTTGTAGATCATTTTGAGATCTACAGTGATTTAAAAAAAATATACTTACAATGGTTAAAAATCAAGTGAAACGACATTGATTGTGACATAGCTACACATTCTGCTATGATACTCTAAATCTGTTTACCTGTCATTTTTGGTTTCTGCATCAGAGAGTGTCTTCCTTAAGTTTTCCAGCTCTTGGGTTGAAGCTTGAGTCTGCTGCTCCAGTTTAACCTGAATTCTCTTCAGCTCTTCTGCCCGCCCCTCTGATTTTGCTAAAGAGAAAAAAAGCTAATTAGGCTTTAATATATGGTAAATTAAAAATAATTCTTTCATAACTGCTAGCCTCTGTCCATACCATTCTCACAGAAAATTTACCTTTGAGGTCCTCTAGTTGTCCCTGGGTGCGTTTAAGGCTCTGGTCTGCACTCTTCTTCTCTTCCTCTAGCTGAGACAGGCGTCTGCTGTTTTGGTCCAATTGGACTGTAACACTGTTCTTTTCTTTCTGCAGTTCCTACACAAATGTGGCGAGAAGTGACATTGAATGTAGAAGGATCATGACAAAGAGGAGGGGGTTATGAACAGGAGTCTGCTCATAGGTTGACATTTTGCAATTTGATTTGCTAATGTATGGTATGTGCACTCACCATAACAGTAAGTGGATATTAAACAAAAAACAAATAAAGAAAATCAACTTACCTCAATTTTTTTGCGGAGGTCTTGCTCTTTGGTCTGGCTGGCCTGGAGGCTCTGCTCTGACCTCAGCAATTTCTGTTTCTGCTCCTCAACACCCTTCTCTATCTGACTTTTCTGGAATGATATCTAAAAAGAGCCAAGGGAATTGAAACATCAGAAAAGGTTTGAAACATAATACAAAAATGACACCTATCACTGCACCAATGCAGTTAATTTATTTACAAGACTGGTATAATTTCAATGCCTGAACTTGTCAAAATGCTTTTCACATTTTTTTCCTCAATTTCTTTGTATTCAAATATATGTACACAATCACACAGTAATAAATAAAAAGGTACATCTGCTGATGTACTACTCAGTGAGAGTAGATGGCCAAATTGATGGCTGTGTGAGAAAAGACAGAATTTAAATAGATGAGAAGTTACAAAACTACCTTCTCCATGTCAGCCTGCAGCACATTGTACTCTTTTTTGGACTGTTGGACTTCTTGTGTCAGCTTAGTTCTGACCTGGTTCAGCTGCTGATCCAAAGCATTGTGAGAGCTCTGTAGCTGGGCTAGCTCCTATACATAAAAAAAGAAAAAGAAAAACACTTTGATTAAAATACAAAGGCATTTTATTTATAGTGTCTGATGAAACAACACCTCATAATGGCTTGACACCTTTTGACTGTTTCTCTCCTGGTCCTTGAGTTTCTGCTCCAGGGCTTGTCTGCAGCTTTCAGCATTGTGCCTCTGACAGTTCATCTCTTCTGTGACTTGTTTGAGCTTCTGTTCAACTGAGGAACACTAAAAATGATCCATATTAAAATTTTAGTAATCGTTTGTTCAGTTGTTCACAATGAGTTATGTGAAAAAAATCTCTCTCCCACAAAAGCAAAATTTACAAAATAGCCATTGAAATCCACCTTGGCCTCAGCCTGCTGATGTCTGTCTGTTGCCTGACTCAACTCGTGGCTAATCTTGGCCAGATCTCTGTCCCGTTCAGTTAGGTCTTTCTGGGCCTTGTTCAGTTGGGTTTGAAGCTCCTGCAGTTTCAAAGCCTGGCTACGAATTTCCTTCTCCTGGTTGGAAAGATTCTTCTCCAGCTCCAACACACGGCCACGCAGTTCTAATTAAAGAAATAATAATAAATGAAATGAAATTTAACCAAATTCTAATTGCTGACCATCAGCCTATTGTGGAACATGATGAGGATGGTCAAAGGGAGCAAATACATCTTTAAGACATAATGGATGTTCCAAATAACTTAATAATAGCTCTCCAAATTTCACTATAAAGTTTCCACACACACAAAAAAATTATACATACACACACACACTTCAGAAATATATTGCGAACAGCACACCTTGGTTCAGAGTCTTAAGCTGCTCTGTCTGTTGGGAGGATCCGCTGGGACTCTGCACTACCCGGGAAGAGCTCATTCTCTGGCTGGCTTTGAGAGGCGTCTCCACATTGGTGTCCCACAAGGATGGCCCTCGCCTATTCAGAGGCGTTTCCATTGCACCCTGAGACTGGCGGCTGTAGGACTGTTCTTGCTGTTGCCATGGGAATATGGAAGATCCAGCTTGGCGGGCAGCAATGTCTTTGTGACTTACACTGACCAATGACTGATTCAACAACTAGAAGAGAGTTGGCAGGTTAGCACCAAGTAACACCACCAACTACAAAGAAACAAATACATAATATGTCTAAGTAAAGCACTCACTTTAACCTGCAAGACTTTAAGTTCACTCTCCAGCTTTTTTCTTTCCTCTACCTCCTGGTTATATTTCTCCTGAAGCTCCTCTAGTCTATTATCTATGAGACACACACACACAGTTTAAGTATCAGGGTAACTGAAAATCTCCTTCAGGGCAATAAATTCAAAAGAGATATTACTTGCATTTGCATTAATGCTGTCAAGTTTACAGTCATTCAAAATCGAGAGAGACATACTGACAGGATAACATAAGTGGAAATGAAACGACAGAGGTGATAAAAAAAATATACAGCATAGATGTTGGAATAAAATTTTGAACAAACAGAAATACCCTGGTGCCTGTAGGCTGAGACAGGAGCTGGGGTAGAGAAAGTTTTCTGTGGTGTAGTGAGAAGCTGAATGTCACAGGAGGAGGATGACAGGGAAGAGCCAGCAGGCTGAGAACGATCCAATTCATTTTTGTACCTGAGCAGAGATAAAAAATAAGCAAATAAAATCAAACAAAAATAAAGACTGCATTACCTACATCTCGCAGTCAGAGTGAAGGAGACAAGCACAGACGTGATTCATTAAGCAGAGGAATAACATTTACGAATCCAACTCCACTTTTATGCTGGAAATCCCATTTCAACACTTATGTGAACTCACTTCTTTAGCTCCTGTTCCAGTCTTTCAATGGTTTTTCTGCAGGAGTTAAGCTGACCCTCCAGATAGCTGACCTAGAGTGAGGAACAGGATTCGTTTGGGATAACAAGAAAGTATAGATTAATGGCAATTCCAAATACGTATATCCTTAGCTTCAATCTTGTTTTTCACATCACAGCAGTTAATGTGCCCTGGTGATTAGTTTGTCAAGCTATGTGATGGGTCAGGGTTAGAACACTGAGCTGCTCTGAAATTACTGCATATCAGCTATGCTAGAGAATTAAGATTCATTTGATTTTAAAAACATGCAGGTTCTTTGCCTTATTCAAGCACATTTATGATATATGAACAACAGTTGATTAGGGATCAATACATTTGCACTGAAGAGATTTTTCTTTTTCTTTTACATCCTCACCGACCTGCTGCTCTTTGACACCGAGGTCATGAGTCACTTTCTGACGGGCTTTTTCCAGAGAGTCACATGACTCTACTAAACTCTGGTTCTCTCTTTTCAAAGCAGATGTCTCTGTACGTTCACTATCCACCTGGAGAGAGAGAGAGAGAAACAGATAATGAGCAAATGGGCTTTTGGCCAGAACTTCCTCTTCTGTTAGACTGTAACAGTAACCTCCCCAGTAGAAGCAGTGTTGTTCATTCAACCACACAGTTGATCAAAGCTCTTACTTTTTGTTTCTGCTTTTGCAGGGCAGCCTCTAAGGAGTCCAGCTGAAACTGTTTCTGCGTCCTTTCTTTCTTCAGTTTATCCAGCTGGACCTCCATCTCCTGGATCTTCTGCAGGGCTTTCCCTGGAAGTCCATCCTTCCACTCCTCCACCGCCCAGCTCATGGTTTATAACCTGTATGTACACACAAATTTGTTTCATTGGGAAAACTGATCATCTGCAATGAAGGCACAAAATTAAGAGTAAACGTAATAATTACAATAAATTGAATTAACTAAGCACGATTCATTTTATTGTGATCCGGTTTGAAAGTATTCTCGATTTGCAACAACATTATTATCTAATTGGCCTGATAGAAAAGCATTAAATAGTCTTTGTAAACAGACAAATTTCTTTAACAACACTGCATTGTTTTTACCTTTAGCATTAGCTTTCACCGACACGGGAGCATTGTAATGTTAGCAAATACGAGCTACCCACAGGTAGCTTACGAAATATTGACTAACGTAAATGATACGACGGTTTCGATTGTATTTAATTAATTATCTAATGAATTAAAATCAACATATATATGTATATAAAACCCTAACCCTATTTTTTTTTTTTAGATCATCAACCTGAAACAGAGCGTTTCAATACAAACGTGTATAAACGTCTCTGTTCAGACTTCAACTTAACCGAGCTGCGGGAAAACTGCGAAAAGCACAGATAACACCAGCAGATTTGACGTTTGTGTTACCCGAAGCCAGACAGCAGCGTGTGGTGTGAAAATGCTGATGTTATTTTATTAATTTAAGGCTGAAGGACACTTACTTTGGGCGCGACGCTCCACTTTCAAACGAACTGCTGCTCGTTGGAAAATTCAAACAAACTCGAGCCACTCCGCTTCGTGCTCATTGGCTGCGTCGTGTGACGTCACAAGAAAGCCCGCGGCTGATTGGTTGATGTCTGTTGCCACAGACACCACGTTCCTCGATGTAGTAAATATGAAATCTATTCAAGGAGCGATTATAAAATCAGACTTTAAGATATTTTAGTGAACTCTAATAAAAATACACCAGCAAATGCACACACAGACAGGCGGCCATTGGTACTGCTATCTGTCAGAGCAAACCTCTGGATCTGTACTAAAGCTAAATTATATTCACATGCAACCTACGCTTGGTGAAATCTGACAGCTTGTTACACTAAAAACATAGGCAATTTATTTTAACTATGAATACACCACCGACACAGGTTTGTTTTTAACATCAAGGGCAGTAAGTGGCCAAAATGTGCAAAAACATCTGAAAAACTGCCCCGTCAAGTGAAAGGATGTCTTACTCAAATGTCCTTTAAGGAAGGTTCCTTGAAAATTACTTCTGATGAAACAAAGAACAGCTACAAACAAAGAATGTGGCATACTTAAATTTATTGAGTTCCACTGACAGGGCACAGAAAAATCAGAGGCTCAAACTTTAGTTATGCATTCCAGTAAAAGATTCATGCCTGATAAGGTTTTTGTTACAGCATGCCATCTTTTTGTTGATTTGTTTGTTTTTTTTGTGCAGCAGAATATGGATTTTAACATTTTAAGAATTGTGCCCCAGGGTTTATCTTTCATCATGTCATACTAAAAAGAAAATAAATCACGTGGATTTCCTGTGTGTATAGCCAGAAAGTGAATATTGAATGTGCCAGCAACAAGGTTAAGAAGTTTTTTGGCGTGTCATCTACAAATCCCCATAAGATCTTTCCTTTGACAAAAAGTTTAGAAAACATTAAACAGCTGCTGAAATGGTGTGTTTGGAATACCTGTGCAAAATTGTAAGGCAGGTACCTGCTTGATGTGATAAAGTGCCACCTGTGCAGGAATTGCTACAAACATGACCACAGGCATCTCATAAGTAGGGCTATTTCTAACCCTCAGTAATCCACATTCATGTGGTGCATATAACTGCATTTATAGTAAACAACAGGGAGAAGCTACACATGTTCAAAGAGACCGAATTATTAATTACCATCTGTGATTCAAGTTCTTCTTTTAGAAACAAACAAATTAAAACAAAATGTGCTTAAAGGTTCCCCATTTGACATCATTTAGTCACAAAATTGTGCAAAGTTAGAGTGCAACAATTCTTAGATAAGGCCCAGGTGATGATCTTTGCATGCCTCAACTTTCCAACACCAGTTGACTTTACCTTGGTATTTCCATATAATGATCAATTCAAATATGCTGCAGAAAAAAACGCTCCCTGTGACTAGACCTAAAAATGAAAGAACACTTTACCAGCATGTATGACGAATCTTGCTGTCAACACTTTCCTCGATCACAGGCTGTTGTACCACTGCATTTTAAATGAGGTTTGCGTACACATTCCTACCAAAAATGTATGTTTTTTTCAATAGCTTTATACATATATCATGGTATTTAACTTATCTGTCCATTTAGTTTATAACTATGTAAAAATGAACACCAGAGTAGCTATGAAAGGAAAATGCATTACCCTTTATGAAATACTTGATTAATTCATCCTAAATATAAAGTTTGCTGCACGGAGGGTCATCATATTCTCCCATGTTATTACTTAAATGAAATGCAAACTGCATATCCCACCTCACACCCAGTAATACCGCACATTAATATATTCCCCATAGCTGCTAAGGAAAATATCTTTCCCAGTAGTGACAGTTTGGATTCATGGTGCTTAAGAGAAAACACTTTAAAAGTACAATGGTGTAACAGTGTTGCACCTTTTTTTTTTTTTTTCTTATTCCTTTCCTGAGAGCAAGGGGCTCTGATCCAGGATCATTGGTCAGGTTTTTGTACCAATGTCTTTGTGGTGACTAAGGAGGCAAACTGGTCTCAGATCAACACCCCTCTAATGACACACTGACTATAGATGTATAGCTGGTTCCTTGTCTGTTAAACCTGTGGCCCTTTTGGTCAACAAGCCTCATATGAAAAAACAAACGCACAATATAAACAATAAAACATGCAACATCAGAATCTCCTCATTCTTTAAAACAGGCAAAATGTATGGTAAGACAAGTCGATCAAAACACTGGTTATTCATTCAGGAATAGTTCTTTGCATTCTCTTCTCTGTTGCTACAGAGTACCTGATGCATGGTCATTTTTTTTTGTTTTTTTTTTTTCACAGTTTAGACATGAATTAACAAAGCTGGAAAAAATTGTTGTTAAATAGTTGATAGACTCAAAATACATGGGCTGGGAATTTGTAGTTGTGTCCTCAAACAACTAGTCAATATCTTGTTCAAATGAGGGGCAACTGCTGTGTGAATTAATGGTGTTGATGAGACCTCAGAACACAGTGAATGACTTCAGACTCCCAAGGAAAACAAACAAACAAAAAAAAAAAATCACTTCCAACAAAGGAGCTAACAAGGTTGTCACATGAAAGCATAATTTCTTCCAAACAGCAGCTTTTAAGGCAGTGTTGAAGATTTCCTTTTTTTCTGACATGGTCCTTCTTTAAATTAAAGTAGGTGTTAAATGAGTTCAATGAGCTTCAGAAAACAGAAACCAACATTTTCAGGTTCGTGGTTGGAACTGTATGTATACACTTTCTTCATAACAGAACAGAAATGTAAGCCTAACTTGTCTGCTTTCAAGTCCGGGTCTGACGGGATGTAAAGATACAAAATGTGGTCATCCCCTGCCAGAATATGTTCATGGTAGACATGAAAAACAAACAAAAAAAACCTCTGCCTAAAGAAAGGCAGAAAAAGCTTTTCAGAGGGCAATATAAATGTTGAAAAAACCTGGAGGTATCAGATGCATGCCATGCTGTTATGACGTGTATATTTTTGTTGGTTTTAAGGAGAGGCTCCTCACTCCAGTGCTTTTCTCTTGAATCTTCCTGCTGTAAATCATTATTTTTCCTCTTCAATTTCTCTTTTGACTTCTGCTACATAATGATGATCTTTCCCATGAGCCACCTCCATGATGGCCAATGCCTGGAAACAAACAAAAAACATATTTTAGACAGCAGAGACACCATTTTCATGACAGCTAATCAAACTGGATGTTTGATGTGGTTGCATCAAAATGGTAAATCACAGCAGTATTGTCAACTCTTCCATAGATGTTCTAGCCTTTTTTGTATTGTTTTTAGCCCACAGTGTTTTCTACCTTACATTTAATTTTCCACCAAACAAAATACAAATGGACCAGATGTCCATAAATTATACCTTCTTCAGAGCTTTCACTCCTTGCGTCTTCTTTTCAAGTCCCAAATACAGACGTCCCAGTTTCAGATACATAGACGCCACATTTAGAGAGTAGGCTGGGTAGTGCACACTGCAGAGAGAATATAATTTATACATCAAGTTAGGCAGTCAATGCGAAAGGAAAAAAAAAACATAATGTATAATTAATGTTTCATTTTGGTCTGATGGTAGTGCTGCAAATGTTCAAACCATATCAAGCTGAGAGAGTACAATAATAAAGCTGTAGCGCCGTAGATGTGGGGAGAGGGAAAATATGTTTACCATCAACAAATCTGACAGTGCAATAAATGTAATGTAACCTTACTTGTATTGTACAATAGTGTACGGTATATATCAGACATTTAAAGAATGCATCATGGGAAATATGAGAAGTATGGTATTTCTGGGTAAAACATTAACAGTCTCAGCTGTACCCTATGGTTGACACAAATAATTACACTGACTACAATAAATTGAAATAACAACAAACCTACAGAGGTGTGTGTGTCTATGTCATACATTTCTACAGAGCTTCACAAACTTTGAGACAGAGACTGACTACCTGGTAACTCAGCCACTGAGCTTGTCTGTAGGTCTTAATGAAAAAACTCAGTTGGTTAATCTATTCTAACTGCATGGTTAACCACACTATCTGTCAGGCTTACACATCGCTTTACCTGTATGGATGGACAATTTTCTCTCCATAGCTCATAGCTCCATCCCAGTCCTGCATGTAGAGACAGACTCCCATGGCCTGGTACATCATATGCAGCATGTAGACATTGGTGTCTGCAAATATAGCTCCCATTTTCTCCTGGCTTAGCTCACACATTTCCAGCAGCTCAGTAGGGGGTGACACAGTGTCAAGGAATATGACAGAACAATCCACAAGACGTGGAGGCAAGTTATTCATAAAAAGAGACTCAGATAATTGACAGACTGAGAGGTGGAAAAACTGATATGAGGGAATGAAAGGAAAAAAAATAATAGGAAATGCATTTGCGATCAAAAGAAGAGGATATTCTTGTAGTGTTTGGCTCTTCTGAACTCCTCAATGACATTCTTGGCATAACGGACCATAGAACTTATTTCCTCTTCATCTGGTGGAGAACCAATCTTCCTGATCTCCATTTTTGCTTTATCCTAGGAGGAAATGAAAAGACATGATGTGACACACAGTTAGAATGCATTTTACACAATATGTTCTTCAGCTGATCACATAAAAAGCATCATTCGGCATCACCAGCTGTGTCCTACTTTCTTATTAATCCTGAACAGGCTTTAAATACGTTGTGGTTTTGACCTAGTGACAATGCCTGCAGTGAACCTGTTGCAATTTCCGACAGACAGGAGAATGATGCTGATGAGATACTAACACATATGTGTTTCTCATACAGACAAAATAAACATTTCACCATATCCACAAACATAAAATTGTGTTGCATCACATGCTTAGCAATCACAGTTGAAAACTGTGAAAAATATGTTTCAAAAAAAGGTAGGTCAACGGTACCTTTGACTTGGTGGTGCACTCGGTGCACTGGCATGTGAAGAAATAGGAATCTAACAACCTCTCTTTCCTGTCCTCTGTTGGATAGAGCAGGTCTATATAACTGTTAAAGATCTACAGAGAGAGAGAGAGATGTCAAGTGAAGCAATTTAAACATCCCACAGCCATTTTGCCAGGGAAATAAAAACAAATGTTTTTCATTGGTAATTCTATTTGCCATCAAAATTGCTTTTAGGAATCATTGATAAACGAGTCCTGTCTTTTCATACCTCCTCTCCAGGGTTTATCTCATTGACCGCTCTGACCTCAGCCACTGTCCCTTTATAGGTCACTATGACATTAGGACTACAGCTGTGATTCATCAGTGCTACACTGGAGGGTTGAAGAGAAAGAAAAGAAACACAAATGAAGAAATTACTGTCAAATCAGAAAATATAGTTGAGGATTTTATCTTCTGCAGCTTCAAAAAAAAAAAAAAAAACCAAACAAACAAAAAAAAAACTGATGTACTTAATGATATAAATATGAGGACAGAAAAACATTAAAATAATGACTCAAAGCAGCTCTAGAGACAGCGGGAAAAAAACTAAAACCCAATTAAATTGAAACACAATTTATGTGTTGAGCAATGATATAGGGTACGTGTTCAGAATCTAAACCACTGACTGAGTGGGCTCATGCATGATGATCAAGTTTTGACATGGACAACTTACTCAGGAAAAACAGCTGATCCCAAGTGAGAGAGTTCCTCATCCTCTATGGTGAAGCCGTTACAGTTTACCTGCAGAAAAACAGGAGACAAGGAATAGTGTGATAATACAAATTCCATCACCCTGTGCTCTCTTGTGCTGCAATGGAGGGAAATCTGGTAGTGCAGATAAAACATAGCCTGAGAAAAAATAATCACTGGGGCTATTTCCACTGGTGTAGTACGTAGAGAAAGGGGATCAAATTAAAGAACTAAACACTGCGTAGTGAAAAGACTGGACAATTAGAAGTGTGTGATGCAGATCCTGGTTTCAACTGTACATGTGCTCCAGTGTTGTGTTATGCTGCCATCCAGCATGTTCCTCCATAAACCATGAAGGTCAACACCTGTCTGTGTGTCAGCCAAACACTCAAATCCGCTGCTAACCAATCACGTGGCAGCAAAAACACACACCCAACCCAGGATCCTTGGATACTTCTGGCAACAGCAAGGTTTTAGAGGAGTTTCATACATCAAGTATTAAAGAAAGGTATTACTCTGAATTTACAATTGTTCTTTGTTGTGGGTGAAATTTTAATAACTTGTTGGATTGCAGTGTACAGATGGCTCAAATGCAGAGTTTGTCCATAGTATTAATATCAATTTCATATTTGAGCATGTTAGCTTGACCAAAAATCATCATACGACTCAATTGTGAAATAACCAACCAAGTCTAAACCTCTGTATGTAGGAGATGTAGGGCATAGGAGATACAGGCAGCTGAGAGTACTGTGTCCACCTTTACCTGTGCAAAGAGCTCTGTGAGAGCCTGCTCATTGGGGAGGCCACTGATGTGTCTGGAGTAGAAGTGATGCAGTGCTGCTATATCTGCCTGGTTCATCTCCTCCTTCTCACTGTCCATCTTATCTAAATCTGGAGGAGGCAATGACACACAAACAGATAAAGATGAGGAGACACAAAAATACAGAGTACAAAAAAAGACCAAAAAAGACAGCAAGAGAAAGATAACATAAGCAAGACTACCTGTATCTAGAAACTGATTTGCTATCCTGCTAGATTTTTCAAAATAAACACCATGAAATTAGCCAAGAACTAAAAACAAACAGTCATGAAAGTTTGAAAGTTTGAATATGGTTGCAATTGATGATGTGAAGAAGAATAAAACAAAGTTGACTATTTATCCAGAATTATTATGTTGTGTGTAGTTGTTTGTTACTGCTACTATAACACACCCTAATCAGTAGAAGAACATATACCACTGCCATGTGTCAGTGTCAGTCACACCAACACACATCCTGACACAGACTGGTGGCAGCATGCAGCAGCTGCCCACTGATTTGCTTTGTGTGCATGAGAGACAGGTCTGAAGGTTAATTCTGTGACCGTCCTCTGATGACAAACCTCAATTTATAAACAACAGCTCAGACGACATGATAGCACTAATTGGAGCAGAGAAAACAGTTAGTGTGTTGTTTTTTAGTGCGTTTGGAAAACACACAGTTTTATTAAGGCACGATGTGTACCTAGCTGAAGAGCACGGTGGCAGCACTTGTTAAAAAAAGGGGGGAGAATATGAAATTACAGCACGCAAAAGCTTGGGATTTAAGTCCCAGTGCTGCTGCAGCGTTAGTGAATGAAAAAGACAAAACCAGGACTGGAGGCTACAGCTGAGGATATTAATAGAAATACTGCTGCAACTGCAAAGACACAGGAAGATCAAACACACACTGCACCATGTAACTACAAGTGCACACATGTAACTAAGCACACACCCTCATGCATTCATGAACACACATACTTAACAGACTTACGGGATTCAAATTCCCTCAGCAGCAGCAGCCTTTCTGAAGGAGTTCGCTCTGTTGTGACTTTCTGAAACATTAGATAATTGTTAGTAAAAAAAAAAACAGGGCCTCCAAAATATAGCTAAAGATGGATTAAATTAATTTCTTTTTAAAACGTATTGCTTTATTGCACCAAAATGCTTTGTTGAAAGGCTTAATTTAGGAAGTCATTAAATATCAAACAACACAAGAAATAAACAACTGGGTGACAGCAGCTCTAGCTTGAGGACCTGTGAAGACTTTGAGAACTGAGGTAAAAGATCAACAACAAGGTAAGTTTAAATAGCACACCTACAGCTCAGTGCAACCCAGCTTTTTGTGTGATGTTTCATAAAGTTATTCGTCATACAATGAAAAGATTTAATCAGAACAAGCATTGTTAAATTGTGAAATATTTCTTTACCTGTTTCATGATAATTCTAGCCACCAGTCTAACAGTTTCTGATGGACACCAGTTCTCCCCATAGGCACACATGGCTACACACTCCAGTTTATGCATGGGCCAGTCACCTCTCTGCATTAATGTGCAAACACACAGAAGAGGACAGAGACAACCTGTTAAGCAAGCAACTTGAATGGATGGTACATAGTAGAAACCAAAAAAGGGGAAATTTCAACTGTTTGGATAGAATGATTTCACCGTCAAAAGTCAATCATAACTGATCGCTCAGCTACTGTAAATGCAACACACACCAAAAAAAAAAAAAACTATTTTACTGCAGTGCATGGAGTGAGTTTTGTGCCATGCAACTAAAGCTAGACAGAGGCAGGCTGGATTGTCATAGCAACAACATTGTGAACAATGCAGCCACTCTCGCTGCCTGGACCTGAAGTGGTTATCAATGTGTGGCCCAAAATGCCACAGTGGGTCACAAGACTATGTGATCTGGATGAATGCCGGGTCTCACACTGACACCAGAAAATGAATCATCTGCTCACCAAACAAATGACTTCATCTGCGTCTATTCTTTCTCAGCACTGAGACCAAAACTAATGAAGACTAAAACAGATATCTGTTGGACACACACATTTTCATAAACATACAAGTTACTGTTTGCAAGTAAAATTGATTCACAGACAGTTCTTTTAGTTAAATGTGGAAACTGTCCTCATAGACACACAGTACAAGCCATCAATGAACGCACACAAAAATGGCTCTTACCTGACAGTCCACATTGCAGTAGTAGGCCTGCTTACATTTGCCACACTTAAAAAGGTCTTCTCTCCTGTAACAACATGAACACACAAAACATTACTCCACTACAACTGCCAACACTTTATTAGATGGAATCAAAGTCACATTCATACCGTCTCCACATTCATTAGTTTAAGGCACAAGAATGAAATTATTGTTTATTTTATACAAGGGGGAATGATTAGAAAATAAATGTGTACATGAAGCTGATCTGCATATTTGTGACGTGCATGTGTACATACACATGCACGTCTAGCTTTCTCATCCCAAGGCTCCTCCTCTCTTGGGCCACATGGCTATCTATAATTAGCACCCTAACCTTTTGCTGCTCTACAAACCTTAATGGCAGCTGGTCTGGGAGGTGTGCGTGTGTGGGGTGTGAGAGACTGGAGTTAATAAAACTCTAAATTCATAATAGAGAGTGAAAAGGGACATCAGGTCTCAGCAAGACAAGACACACAAACTAAAGTGCTATTCAACTGGATGAACCGTAAAAAGGTCCGGAGCTTTGCAGTTCATGTTTTTGTCCCTTTATGTCTACACAGACACACACCATCTCAAGCCAGGACCTTCCCTGGAGGATAAATGTTCTGATTCTAATCATCTGCTGAATAAGGTGAACTTTTAAACCTGAAATTAAAGCAGAGACTGAAATCATAAAAACTTTGTCTGTCCTGAAGGTTCCCAGTCACTCAGGTCAAGAGTTTGAGTGTTCTTCTTCTTAATAACTATATTTATAATTCATAACGCAGTTTTTGCACTTCCTCTCATTGCCTAATGATTACATTTGGAGCTGCCGGCAGAAATGTGCCTTCATGACACAAAGAAGAGACTGACAGTCAGCTCTGGAGTAAAAGGCACTTGGGCATTTTTGGTGTGGTCAGAGGAAAGCTGCAGAAAGAGGCTGTTCAGTGCTTCAGCTCAGGACCGTGCGGCGGAGTAATGGTGCAGTGTGAGGTCACCGCACTGACCCACATTAGGCAGCAGCAGCTCGGCCAGTCTCCGGGGGCTTATCGGCCAACGTGGCCCGGTAATGGACGGGTCTGCTGAGCCGGCACTGACAGATGTGTGTGTAGATGGGAGGTGTTACCTGGTGAAGCAGTGCTCACAGTGCGCTCCCCTCTCATTCACCGTCAACACGAAGGAGTAAGCGGGGCAGGCGAACACCAGCTCCCCCACCGCGAACTGCCGGACCGCCCGCAGGCCGCGGCCTTTGTCCGGGCTGTCGAACCGCTCCGTCCCGTCTATGCCTTCGTTCTTCATGGCTCTTTCTGTCTGCGGGTGTTCGGTCACAAAACCCGTACCGACCACCACCTGTGCCCGTCGTCTGGACTGCTCAGCCTCCGGCTCGGCCTCTTCTTCCTCCGCGGCGCTTGGTGTGTCCGGCCCGGCTTCCGTCGCCCCCTGCCGGAGAGGCGACGGAGGGCGCGCGTGCACGAGCTAGGCCGTGCACGCGCGCCCTCCGTCAATGCAGTCAAACATGGTAACTGTGATAAACACAAATCATCATAAATCATCACATCAGCACTCACCCTTCCCGTAGCTTTAGCTTTGTCCACACAGTTTCCAGCCTATTGTCGTTTGCTGTTTAAACAGTGTGTCAGTTTAGTCTGTAGATCTCTAAACTAATTCAGCCCGACCTGTTTTTCATGCTTTTGAATTGGAGTGCATTATATAAAGACGTGTCGTTTAGATCTCAGCATGGATGAGGGGATCCCGTCTTCAGTTCAACTTCTCTAAGACTGAACTCCCAACTCATCCAGGCCAGTTAGTCTCTCTCACAATATCAAAAACAAAACTGCCTCTTCATTTCTATGATTAAATGATCCTCTGACCATCTGTTGTGTCGCTCAGGATAATCAGGCTTTACCTGTCTGAGTAGGACACCCGGCCTTGTCCGGAGCTTTACCACTGAAATGCTCCTCTCAGGGAAAGCCTGACAGATGCTTCAGAGGGCAGCTGCCTGTCCGGTCTTCCATCATCACAAAAGGGCACATGTCACTGCATTAGCTATTAACCTACACTGGCTACACATGGTTTGGCCAATCAAGTTTAAGTCCCTTGTGTTTGCCAGAGTGACTACTTAAACTCAGTCATACAGTCATATCCCTTCTTGGTCACTGTGTTCCTCCAAAGAATGTCATCTGGCATTCCCATTTGTGCAAACAAGGTTCGGTCCAGTGTTTCCACAAGGCTTCCCCTTTTTTGTCTTCAAGATCTTGAAAACTCCTAAAAACCCGAACATGCCTAAATGGTACTTCTGTTGTAATTTCTTTTTGTTTGTTTCTTAAACTATCCCCTGAACCTATTCAATTAATGCAGTACTTATTACTTACACCCAGGCACTGTAGCTTTTCTGATGTCCCTCATTGTAAGGCATTTTGGATAAAAGCTTCTGCCAAATGAGCAAATGTAAATGTAATGTAAATTAGTGGGTTGTTCTGGATCACACTGGCATTGCATTTGCACATTTTAAAACCCAAAGCACAACAACATCATTTGATGGATGAAGTCTTTCATTAAATAATACCTTAGAATGCATGAAAAATTCATGTGCAGTTTTCACAATGTCCTCCTTTGGATGAGAAAATCAGAGAAATCTCAGAGAAAATTTCATCAACTAACTAGTGACTGACTCACTGAAATGAAAGAGCCATAAAGCAGCAGTAGGAAATGGAGGTTTTTGCATTAATGTCACGCAATATATTTTACATTTATGGTTGCGATGAACTTTCACATCAATCACTGGACCCCATCAAAACACACCAATGTAGTTTATATATATAAATGCATTTATTTAAGTTAATCATTTCTCCTCATTCAAAGTTGAATTTCTGCAGTATCTATAAAACAGGGAACAGTTAGAAGCGCTGTACAGTCTGACAACAAAACTAGGAACCGCGGCCGAGTACACTGCGCATTTATGTACAGACTGTACACACACCGATGTTTGTATATACAAAAATATACACTTTTACATGTGTGACCCTTCGTGCCATATCACCCACCTCACTGTCATTCAAGCCACATTCCTCATAGAAAACACATTATCAGTCCATCAGTTCATGTCCTCTCTTTTGATTACCTTTTTGGCTGCCTGTTATGTGTCACTACTGATTGATGAGACTTTTACAGTTTGTCTTTTGTGCACGTGAAGTCTCTCCTACACACCTTTTAAATGACTCACGGCATAGACAAGCTTATGCAGTCCTGAGCTGGGTGTCTCAGCAGGGCTTGTCCACTAAGAGAGGGCTTCTCTTCTGTTAATCCTGAAAGGAGATTAGAAGAGTACTGAGGGGGAAAACGTTGCTCTTTTAGCATTATATCTTCTCTTTTTAAACTCAAATAAACAGTTGATTGTTTCCATCCAAAGCACAGTGAGTACAAATAAACCTCTACTGAGTTGGTAGTGAGGATTCGCTAGTTCACTGACTGGCAATCATTTAGATGTCTGTCTGCAAGATTGACCATATTGTTGGGCGAAGGTTTTAGCTATTTTATGAACACACACACTCACATATTCTCTCTCTCACATACACACACATGCACACACAGCTGAGTCTGCACCAGCAGGCATTGTGTTGATTTTATTACACAGATGGTGTTTGTTAAAAAAAAAAAAAAAAAAAATTAAAGACATTGAATCCGGAGGAAGCCAAATTTCTACCCATTAACTGACAACTGATGCAGACGAGCAGCTAAGAGCCATCACTCCCAGCTCTTTGTGAACTAAGACTCAAAGGAAAGAACAATCAGATACACAACATACTGTAGGCAAATGTACATCCGAAACATAAGGAGTTCTGCATGACTTAAGATGTATTTCCAAAGGCTTTTACCCCTTGTCGTTCATCCTGGAGGGAACTTTGGCACATTGTGCTAAAGGTGTAAACATTTAAACATCCAATCAAAATGAGGTGTTGGACTTCGTCATTTCTTCTGCGCAAAACATAAAAAAAAATATATAATATAACAAGCTGTTCAGCTTCAAGATAAGACTAGTCGCAAAAGAAAAGGCTTTAAACAACATGTCTTTGCTTTTGGAAGAAGACAGTAACAACATGGCCACTCAGGTGCAGTTTGGTTCTCCCACCTGTTCTGAGGTGTAAATAGGCTCATTGCCATTTAAAAGCTGTGATAGCGGCATTCAATTAAGAGGTTGTAAAGAAACAGAAAGACCCAAAGACTAAGAAATGAGAAAAAGAAAAAAGGAAAAAATTGGCTACATATTTGCGACCAGTTTGTTTACAACATTTAGTCCCTTTTTCCAATAGGGGGCGCTACAGGTCATTAAAACGTCACTGTGTTACCTTAATGGACTGACAGTGGACTGGAAAACAAGCAAGTCTAACCGTGCCATGGTGAGCAGCACCACATTTGAAGACACACATTAATACTCGTGATTTGCTGTGCACAGAGAGAATACTTGAATGTCAGAATGATTACAAAATAATTAAATATTCAGGGTATCCATACTTCTAGACATGATATATATGAAAAGTGAAGAAGTATCTGGCCGACCCAGACTTTAGATCAGCCCTACTAATGTTCAATTAGTCACATTCAGAATCATCTTTAAAACCCCATTTGTGAAACAATGGGACCATTCCTGCATCACAGGCAAAATAAGGTATTTGTTTTTGTACTTAAATACTTTGAAGGTGCATGTGTTTGGGCTGCACCATGTAATAGGGGGACAGGATGTGATTTATCATTAGACACATGCTCTGAAAAAAAGCTTGATGTAAAGTTTCTATAGTGACGTGTTTCACCAGAGACTCAAATAACATCAAGCTTTTTAGCAATTTCTAAAAACTGCTCTTGTGAATCACAGTATTTTTAAATAAAAAAAAAAAAAATCTGACAATGTTTCATCCACTTCCTGATTATCACTAAATCGAAAACTCTGAAACAGATTTGGGGCCTTGAGTCTGGTCACCAGGGAAACAAAAAATCTTCCTCAGATCCAGTCTCTCTGGCTTCATACCCACAGGTCCTGTGCCTCACAGCATGATTAGGAAACGTGTCAAGTCACAGGATAGACTTTTCAACCAGCTGCAGTTTCAGCTGACCCTCCGCTCACTCCATTAACAGATGGATGAGCATGTAAAACAAGCAAGCGTCAGATACAAGGAAACAAAATGGCAAAAAAACAAGACTAATAAACACAGCAAACGTTAGCTGTCTTTGTTAGTTTAAAAAAAAAAAAGGGATAAGGAGCTAAGTATGTGAATGTAACGTGAGAGCAATAATGAAAAACAGAAAGAATATTTCACAGTAAAAAAAAAACACTTGAGGACTCAGCATCTTTTCAGAATAAACTACGAAATAGGAGATATAATTTCTAATGGCCAATTATGCTGTCCAGTATATCTGCTCAAAGATGTTTTGTGTTCATGTAGTCATCAAAAAGCTGCCAAGTGATGAGAAATTTAATCAAAACCAATTTCCCCAAAATCCACCATCATTATTCCCAGTGAAGATGAACTGACTAGTGCTGCAGAAGATAAACAACAGATACACACTGTCCTGTAAATGACACCAGTAACAATCAGGCGACAAGATGCTGTTTGGTGACACTGAAATACTGTTGCACTGAAGCAGCAGCTCGCCACAATGAGATAAAAGTGTTCTGACTTGTATCAGCATGGCACAAGCTAAGCAGTCTGTCTTATGCAATCAGAAAAACCTGCACAGCTCCCACAGAAAGAGCGAGGACAAACAGTGAACCCTTGTTTACTGCACCTTCAAACTTCAGAGCAGATGGCTCATCTAAAAGCCACAATGAGGAAAGAAAAACATCTTGATGCAAAACACGACCGACTGAGCTGAACTGCTGGAACTTGTTGGAAATGTGTGCAGCTACAGGAGCTGTTAAAAACATGCACATTTCATACAGTGTGACTACAGTCAGGACTGCAAACACTTTCTTTCTGTATGAAATCTGTTCTCAGGCTGAAATAAGGAAACTTTACTCTTTGTCAACAAAACTGACTGAGCTGCCAGTTTGTCATGAGTTTTACACAGACCTTCGCTAAGCGTGTTTTTAGAAATTGGTCACACATGGACATTGGTTGATCCCAATGCATGCAAGGTAGTGTTGAAAGTGGGCAAACATTCCCAATCTCAGTCATGTCTGTGTCAGGTCCAGTGTTGGGTTTTGGGTCTCTCATCACGGTGATATAAAAAGTCATAGTTATCTATTTGCCCATGCTCCATCAAGTCAGATTTGGGCACGATGATTAGACGGTGAAGTTAAACTGAACGGCTCCATAGTGAACTCTAAAAGAATAGTGACAGTATGTAAAGAAAAAAATATTTTAATAATTCCTCTGGTTTTCTGAAACACAAAACATCCATTTGGAAATTTGGTTCCATTTGTTTAGACAAAGGTAAACAAAAGAGACTGGTGAGATTCTTATTTTCCGTGTATTTTCTTTAGAGACACAATGGTGTAGAAATGAAGATGCTGTAGCAGCCGGTGCTACAGCCTGAAGACAAACAGTAAATCTTCAGGGTGGGCTTCAGGACACATCCTGCTTGCAGTAACTGCTCTTCAGGCCTAATGCCAGTTTGGCCCTGTCCAAATTATAGAAGACCCTCTCTGTACCTGCCCCCCTGCCCTGGATACAATCTGTAGGACAAACCAGATAGAAAACAAGGAAGTACACCGTGTTTTTCCTTCCTCCTTGTCTTTCTTGTTCTCTGTTGTTCCTGTAAACCAATGAAAGTAAACAAGAGGAAAAGCGCAAGGAATCGAGTCCATTTCCTCTCTTCACATCACTCTATGCCCAAACCTTAATGGAAACCACAACCCCAAGCCTCCGTCTACCATTACAGGCTCTGGCTCGAGGTGGAAAATCAACGAGAGCGCACTGGAGAGGAGTGACAGCACCAAAATCCAACATATGACTCTTTCAAGAACAACAAAAACAACCAAAAAAAAAAAAAAAAACTCCCGTGAACCCACATACAGAATTAAGACCGAGAAATAAAAAATATTAATAAGAAAATAAAACAATTACAAAATAAAAACGTTGAAGAGTTCTATTCACCAGCATTGAAGAAAGTAAGAGAACAAAAAGAATTCACTTGTCATTTGCCTCTTTAACCATCAATGAAAAACACTGAGGTATGTAGTTTGGATGGAAAGCCTCTTCATCGCTTTTATCCTCATCACTGCCATCGCCCATCCACAGTCAAATTCCTGCTTTATCCAGTACAATCTGCAAGCTCCTCCCCCCAGAGGTTGTGGCTTGATACAGTCTTTTTTTTTTGTTGATGTTTTGATTTCTTTTTTCTTTTTCTTTTTTTTTTTTTAAGGTGAGGTGGGGTAGTCAACACGTCTGCACCTCAGAGGAGGAGCAAAAAAAAGCATCCATTAATCCATTGAGATTGTTTTTCTCCTTGAGTCTATCTTCTTACCCGCATTTCAGAGTCTGGTAATGTCTCTATTCAAGATCCAACTCTACCCGGGGTCTGTTCTGCCCCCTATGATTGTAAATTCAGGGTGAACTTCCATTGCTGGTTGAGGCTGGGGCTGCAGACTTCTACGGTGAGTCCCCCCATCCTGGCACTGCGGCTGTCCAGACAGAGGTTACTGCCCACGTGACGAAGCTTAGAGTTGGACTCAATCTGCTCCCATTTCTGATGAAAAGAGATCAAAAGTATAATTTACGCATAAAATATTCAAATGCTGCGTTATGTTGTTTTGTGTCGGGCTGTGCAGATGACAGTGGAGCAGCTGATCGAAACCCGTGTCTTTACCTGTCTGCTGTCATTCTCTCGACAGCCCTGTAGCTTTATGAGGGAGCCGGCTGTTCTGTCTACCACAGTCAAACACAAGTCCATGTGTTTAACTGATTTATCCTTGGTCAGGGCCCATTCCTTTAAAAAAAAGAAACATGCACAAATATTAGCATGGATGCACCATCATGTATGTTGTGGGGGTAGAGCTTTCTGAGTGAGCCTTTTTCAACAATACAACTCTAAAATATAACACCCAAATCATCAACTAAAGAACCATTTTGTGATGAAAAATGCTGTCTTTATTAGTCAAGCTGGAGTCAATCTGAAGCTGAATTCAAAAGAGCAAAAGTTAGGTTTTTAAAAACTGCAACTACTTTGGCAGCAACGATTACAAAAATGTTGAGAGAGTAAAGCAGATGTGAATAGTTGATTTGTGTGACAGCAGTTTTCCCCACCACACCTGCCACTCTATTTTATTAGAAACTATTTGGGAATCTCACATGCACGCGGACATGTTGGACAGCCCCCACATTAAAAGTGCTCCAAGAAGTCCCAGTGTCCTCCAGTTACGTCAATGGAAGTAAATCCACTTTATAAAACACTACGGTGAAGCCAAACAAAGCTAAAGGACTGTGAAGGATCCTTAAACATACCCTCCGTGCCACCACCTTTCCCCCAGGTGTCTATAGACCAAGGGTTTAACAAGCTGACCTGTGTGTCCCGTCGTTGTAACGCTACCTGGTTTCCCCCAGCATTGTGACATTCATAGACGCCCACCACCCCGTCAGCAAAGTGACCCAAGGTGTCCAGACAGTTTCCCCCCTGCTGCAAGGCTCCAAATGCGATGTCCTGGTGATCAGGGACCCTGAACACACACACACACAATGTTTTCAGATTTTATATCCACTGTATCCACTTGTATGGACTGAATATTTTAAGGCTTTATTATTGGATTGTAAATAGAAGGAAGTGAGGGAAGTATGGTGACAGAAAATGAGCCAGTATGGCTTTTGTTACATCTGAAACAATTATAATTTTGAACTACTACATTTATACATCATTATTCTCATTCATGTGGGACAAATTACAAACCTGCCAAACTGTAATAATGTGCTCAACTGAAATTGCCCATCATGGTTAGTTATTAGTGTCATAATTGTCATTTTCACCCTATCATATTCCACGAAATGCTCTCATTGTCTTACCTGAGTTCAGAGTAGACATTCTCCAGGTACCATTTAAAAGGCTTACAGCCTAATCTCTTCTTCATCTCCAAACGGCTCTGGATGCTGAGAGAGAGGAAGAGACAGTGAAAGAATTAAAGCATTGATGACCTGTCTCTTAACGTTGATAGAATTACAGACCAACTCATTGTGTAAGGGCAGGGAATGGAGGCCCAGGGCACATCGTTTGGGGAAAATAACTGATTACACTTGAGGGAGAGGGAGGGCCAGTGTTTCCACAAGTTTACAAGAAGCATTTTCATCTTTGTTGCTCAATGCTACCTAAATAAGAGCATGCATAGACAACTCTAAAACACAAAAAAGCAAAAACAACCCACTAAATTATTTTTCAGATAAGGTGGAAAAACAAGAATGCTCACAATAACCATGCTAACATGCCCGTGTTTAGTAACAATTAGACTGTTAAACATCTTAATTGAGTGTGTTCACATGCTAATAGCTTAATTGGCGGAGTACAGATTAGAGTGAGTTCAGTTAAGTTTGACTGATAGGAGTGAGATTCGCTTGCGGGAATTTGGATGTGAACACACTTGTAAGACACATGATGTTGCTATATGAGATGTCAGGGGATCACTTAATTATCATCATTCATCCTGAGGGGGGCGTGAACGAGTGACACAAATCTCATGGCAACCGATCCAGCTGTCATTGGGAAAAAAATAAAAGTAAAAATCCACAAATGATAACCTGGATTCATGTCAGTGAATCTAATGGTTATAGTTAAAAGGTATAATATTTCACTGGATAAATGAAAATGTTAAGCTGTTGGCAGTGAATGAAAATAAGGGATCCCAAAAGTTATCAGATGTCCTCTGATACATGAATATCTGTACAGAATTTCATATGAATTCAGCCAATAGTTGGTGAGATGTGTCAAAAAGCAGACCGCCACACATTACTGCCCTGAGGGCCAACCCAGATGTGGGCCTAAAAGCAATCCAGTTTTAATATCCACCTACCATTTTCAAGGAGCTTTGCCATCTGATCTTTCATCCTTTTTACCAGCATCGCTTGTGTCCATCGTGTACTTTCACTTCTCCCTGCACTGTCATAATTCACACTAATCCCTTCACCACATCAAATTATACTGCAGTCTTTTGATCAGTGCAAATCAGGCACCGACTTCCTGCCCTCCACTAAGCCACATTAACTGGATTGTGTCAGTTCCATAAAAGGGGTTACTGACTCCTTTTACAGCTGACATAATGCTAATTGGCAAACTCATTAATTCACCTATTCACAAGGCTGTTTCGTGTTATGATTGTACGGCATTATTCATTTTAACATGTGTACAGTTGACTCCTCAGGGTACTTACTTTCCATAGGGGACATTTCTGGCTGAGGGTACAGCAGCATAGTAGAAGTTTTTATACTCATCCATCCACACTTCTGCTGCCCTCCTTGTGTTCCTGGAAGAGGGGTGAGAAAAAGAAAAGGCCACCAGGGATCAGGCAGAAGAAGACAACCAGGAGAGATAGAAGATGAAAGGAGATATCAAAAGAGAAAAAAAAACAACTGGTAAGGATGGAGATGGATGTCCATCCAGACGAAGCCACAAACAGGGCAGGCGGTGAGAAAAACAAGGATGGAAACAGGTTAGGTAGGATGGTATGTGGCAGACGAAGCCAGCGTTGCATGAAAGATGACCAATCATCAAGACACAAACATGGACACACATACTGCCCTCCTCTCAATTTTTCACACATCCATCCAGCAGTAAGAGAGCCACAGGTTGAGCAGACGAATGTAAGCTTGTGATTATTTTTCCAGCTAATGCATTTGTTGTTCCACAGTGTGTGCGAGTGTTGCCATGATGTGCACTGACATTTTGGCAAATTTTTCATTTTTGTTCTGACACAGTATCATCAGAGTACATGTTAGGAGAAGTCGGAGATTGACGCGATCGTATCTGCTTTCTACGAACAGGATTTCAAAAATATTTACACCATGGCCCTGACCGGAGACAAAAAATCAACCCAATCACACCATATCTGGTTCTTTAGCTGCTTTTTTTGTTAGCTTTTAAGCGCAGGTTTTTGAAAAATATCAGGACATAAGTAGACAGAGGAGAATGAGTTCCGGGAATAGGAATCACATTGATGGATGGAATATTGTGAGCTTTTGTAACCATCAATATTATTGTTTCTTGTCATATCTGCTTCTATTTTGGGCCAATCATGCTTCCCAGCATGCCTTAAAGAATGTAAACAGAAAGCATAATCACACAATGGAAACTTTCATTAAAGATATGTCAAGTTAACAGTCACAGCAAAGCAGTAAGCCCATGGAAGTTGAGACAGCCTTGCTAGCTGCAGTTAGGGGAGGGGGGGGGGGGGGGGGGGGGGGGGGGGGGGGGGGGGGGGGGCATTTTAGAGAGAGCGAAGGGATGACATGAGAAAAACAGCCTTTGCTATCAGGTCTAAGGCTTAATGGTTGTATGGAGCACCTTAATGTGACCCATCTTTATTAATCTTTCATCATGGGAGTTTCCATTTGAAAGCTTGAAAGAGCGATAAATACAGCCATTCTCTGTTCTAGACAAAGACACAACATAAGCCATGCGAAGACTCAAAGTGACTTAAGTTCAGGAATACTTTCTTTCAAAAGTTTTCAGCTGCTTTGTTTTCCAGAAAACATTCTTACGAATAAGGAAACTGAACTTCTGTCGCTATGAATGTCTCGGTTTCAAACAGTGACGCCTCAATGAGGTCTGCCAGGACCAATTCCAAATGACCATTTTCTAGTCTAAAAGTCACAAGATCATCAACACCGTCACCTAAAGGTTCATAAATCTTGAGTTCAGTTGTTCAGCTGTTTCAACATTTTCCACTTTAACTACTTTCCGTGTGCAGAAATCTTGATTACATCCACTTTACCAGAGACAATGCTCACTTGGGAACTTCATCTGGCATTTACAGAGGTTTTTCTTCACACTCATTGTCTCAGCTTTTCTCCGAAGCACTGTTCTCGGGAGAACAATTACAATGCAGACAAAACAGGTGCTGTGTCAAGCTCTCCGGGATCACTGCCGGTGGCCATATGGGACAGACTCTGGTGTTTTATTCCGATTGAAGGGCAAGACGTCAAACTGAAGCTGCCTCAACGCCGACATGAAGCTGCTCTGCATTGTCAGCCTCCATTGTTCAGGCTGATATTTGAGAACACCACTAAAGCCGTTGATTAATAAATTATACTGGCAAAAACACACTGGGACTGTAGTCCAAAGCAAGTTTTCTTAGTTGGTATCATCATATAGAGAAACATGTCACAGTAAATTTGTCAGCAGTGATCGCCTGTTGGCTCTCTAGACTAATTTCCACACCCTGATCATCCCTGCTGGTTAGTCTGCCTTGTTGTGTAGCTATAGATCAAACCAATCTCTCCTGCAGCTGAAACACTGTCCTTGCCACAGGTATCTCTACAAAAATCAGAGATAACGACTTGAGTTATGAGCCAGGTCTGAAGATGTTCTGTGTTTTGGTGTAACGCCTTTTATCATGTGCCACCCCCCCCTTAACTGGCAGGACAGGGGGAGGGGGAAAGCACATCCACTTTAGACTGCCCATTATGCGTTTGTTGAGCCAAGCTTCATTTCCTAATCAGGGCCATGAGGGTTTGTGGGCTCAGTTCCAGGGGTGGTTTTTTGAGTTTGAATACAGCAAGAGATCTGTATCGTCCCGTGTGCAAGTCTGATGTTCAGTGATTATGTCGGCACATTTGCCAGAGCTCTTTAGGCAGCAAAATCAAAAACAGATCTTCCATATTCGTTCGTTGATTCATTCATCTTATCTCTACCGCTTATCCATTTCTGGTTTGCAGGGGGTGCTGGAGCCAATCCCAGCTCGTATTAGGTGAGGGCGGGGTCACCCTGGACAGGTCACCAGTCCATCACAGGGCCAACACACGGAGACAGAGACCAACAACCACTCGCAATCAGACCTACGGACAGTTTAGAGTCACAACCTAAATATGATGTCTTTGGACGGTGAGAGGAAACCCACGGAAGCACGGGGATATTTTCCATATTTAGCAAGAAAACTCATTCCTGATCTAAAGCCGTTTTTACTTTTTTGGTTTGAGTCTTTGGTCATGTCACATTCACTTCAGCAGCAGCTGGATTTTGTCCAGCTGAGACTGCATTATTCAGCTAGGCGTCAGGCGGCAGAGCAGAGGTCAGCGGATGTCTTGTCATGTGTTTTTTCATATGTCACCTTGCAAACACGGTCCCACTGCCACCAGGGAAGGTGTATGGATGTTGTTTTCTAAAGACGTGACCAACTCTACTGCAAGGGATGATCTCCAAGCTGCCGCCACACTGCCACACACGAAAGGAGATCTCTGAAACACACACACACGCAGAGAGTCAAAGACACGTTTCCTTTCCCACACCTGTTTAAACAAACTGTTTCCATTACAACAATTACAATTAATTCACAGTAAACCGCCTTGAAAGAAACATGGCTCAATCTGTCAGCTGTTTATTCTTAAAAATATCCCAGATGACTTCAGACAAAGGCTGCAGGGAGAGACAGTTGTTATCATATCATTGTAGTGTTTGAAAAATCAGCTCTATTGTACACACGCCAGTCATTTTCACTCAATACCATGTCATTATCACATTAATAGTGTTGTTTTCTAAGATTAACTCGACTGTGGAAGACACTTCACCCTATATCTGAGCGTCCATTACTGAAGCCTTTTATTTAAATCATAAACAGATGATTTCATGAGTTCAGCTCAGCCTCAGGCACATTTCTGGTGCTACTTCAGCACCCAATCTCACTGGAGAGAAAAGATTTCATAAGTGGACAGGAATCTATGGCTTTCAGGCCAAAGGAAAGCCGTTTGCAACAGAAAATATTTACAACCATGTGCGTGTTTAAGACAGATGTGGACAAAAGGTTAAAAGTGTCTGTTGGAAAATGAAAAACAGTTTGCATTAACAATAACAGTGTTGACAGTTTGTTTTTGAGGATGTTCTTCTAGCTAAATGTCTCTTTTTTGGGGGGGTGGGGTTACCTTAACCCTCCAAAGTTTTCTGTTCCTCTGAAAACCTTAACAGTACTTCGGCCGTATTTTAATCTCCTCTCCTATGATCCTACCAATTTCATTCTCCCCTGTAACTCCGCTGAAGTTGCATTCAGAGTGTGCTGGCACTCACCCAAGTTCTCTCCTCCCCATACATCCATCATCATGTCATACTTTCCCAGCTGCTCAAAGTATTCTTTATCCATGACGAATAGGCCGCCTGCTATCATTGGAGTCCTGCAGGGGAAGAGAGAGGAAGAGGGTAGGCGGGTGGAGTGATGAAGAGAATGAGATGAGCTGTTGATGGCAACTGGTGACCAAAACTTTGGCAGCTCTGGGTGAAAACTTAAGGGTGTGTGTGTCTTACTTTATGGGTGCGATGGGGTTCCCTTGTCTCGCTCGTCTTTGGTCCACAGTCATGTAGTCCCATTTAAACACCAAATTCCAGTCAAATCCTTCCAATACACACACATATAGAAGGAAGAAGACCAACACGCCCACTGTGACTAATATACAAGGTGCAATATACCACTTCATATATTCTAGTTTAGGTTTTATCATTAATATCAAATGATCACACCAAATAGGGAAATGTATGTTTGCCAGTTAAAGGAAAAGGGTTGGGGGCAGCTGCGCACACAATATTGAAATTATTTCTTTTTAAACTGATATGATGAACTTGTTCACAAATATTCAGCTATTTACACCTCCACAAACACAGAACAACCTATGCGTTTATTTGGAGTTTGTGAATTTAGATCCAATTTTCAATTTATTACTCGCTGTGCTAATGGTCTCTACCCATTCCTGAGGGAAATATCTGGATCTTTAGCTGCTAAATGCTCCGTTATGTTTACCAGCTACTCGCAAAGCGTGTGTGTCTGTGTGTGTGTTTGGTGCTGTGCAGTATAGTAGTGTGTGGTGAATTTTAGCTTTTTAAAGCAGTGAGAATATTATCTCTCAATCAGTAATACATTATAATCACACTTTAATATAAAAATATATCATCAAGCAAGTTTAAAATGAAAGTAAATAATAATGATTCCAGTATTAAAAAGATTAACTCTGGTGAGCTATAAAGAGCTTAACAGTTTTATTATCTATTTTGGTATGAGCACCTTATTCTGGGGAAACAATGTCCATCAGCACCACATAGACATATCTGAGGGTATTTAATCACTTTATGAGTGTGGATGCACTACCTTTTGAGGAAACAAACAGAAAAGTCTAAAGCTGTTAAACTAAATATGGCAGTTATGGACTTGGCAGATGTGCTTGTCCCCTGTGTGAGACTCAACAACAGTGGCCTTAAGTGGAAACACTTCTCTGGTATCAAACAACAGCATAAACACACTGCAATGGTGGAATGTATTGTGTAAAAGTAAATAACTCACAGCTGAGTTCTATTCCATAAACTACACAATCGTGCATGTGTGTCTACTCTGTTACCTCCTTTCAGATCGGCTGAGGCTCCTACATACTGGAAGTTGTCCATGTTGATGACATCAATAATGGGAGAAACTACTCTGGTCTTATCCTGAAAAGAAAGACAAATTGAAATGCACAAGCAATCCAGAGTATAAATAAATATTTGCGATAATAGGACAAAAATAAGCAAAGTGATGATTCTTGAGCAGCATGTAAATACCCTCAGCAGCAGTGATTCATATCTTTCATCAAAAGTCTATATTTAAGATCACTGTGTTTATGAAATGGAACAGAAAGCAAAGCAGCCCTCTCTTTTCACATCAAAACCGGGGTTGAAAATTGCAGAGCAGTAGAGAACGGGCTGCTCCAGCGGTCTGAGTGACAACAACAGGAACGGGCGTCTCAGCACCGGCTTGCTTTATTTACTTGGAAATATTTTGACATGACAAAGTCTTCATGCACGCAAACTGAATTTCTTCCTTCCTTTCCTTCCTTTCCTTCTGATACCAAGTTCTGAAAATGAGACCTTACTTGTTTTTCTGCAGTACGGGGGGTACTGAGAGAGACAGGAAATGTGACTCCACCAGGACTTAGCGGTGGGGGGGAGGTACTGTAATTATCTTAGTCATCTTAGTCTGAGATCAAACCTGATGACTAAAACCTAGTATGCAAATGGAAACATGCTCAAAAGAATGGATGAAGCAGCTCAAAAAGGCACAAATAGGCATCCAGATCTGAGCAGAATTCAGGGTGAGCAGGTTTCAGTTGTTAACCTAATATGAACAGCATCACATCGAACCTTTTAAGTCCTGAACTGTGCTGTTTGTGGACTGAAACAGCTGGAAACTGTTGCAGTAAAACTCCCAAACAATATTTACTTCTTGGTTAACACAATGAGAGCTCATAATGTGAGCTGGGTGTTCATCCAACAAACAGATTTCCAGTATCATGACACCCATAATCTCTTTTCAAGTGATTACTAAATGGCTTTACTGCTACTGTGACCTGTTTAGGTTTATTATGTTTCAGGATTTTCCTTCTGCTGTGGTTAGGAAAGAGGAAAGAAACTTGTGAGGGGCGTGCCTTTCTAAAAGTCAATAGACCCGATACTCTATTTGTGGGCACTTGTATTGAGATAAAACCCGATAATTATGGTCCCTGAATATAAAAATCATCTCACTGCCAGACAAAGTGATAATATTCTGCACTCTGTCAGAAGAAGAAAGAATTTGTTTATACGAGTGGATTTTAAAATCTTAATTCGCTATTAACCTAAAAAGACATGGTCAAACATTTCAGGTCAAAAAATGAAATGCTGCGCTTTTACAATGGGCGAGTCCAAACACTAACTCAACACTGTGTTACTGAATCAATGTAATTTGTGGTTCGTTTTTCTTTGCTAACAGGATGCTGATTCAGCTCCAGAGTTTCTGCTTTGGACCTTGGACTTCTGTGTAAATGGAGAAGTACAAATTTCTTCTGACTTTCTGGAGCATTTTTGTGTTTCACTTTCTTGTGCAAAAATATTGGACGAACAGTGAATGTCCAAAAAACTGAATCTGTACTGTTTATGTCAACTTGGCTGTGATTGTGATAGCAGGCTGCTTTTCTGGGTGTGAACTGTGTGTAACTAACATAGCTGCATTTTAAATACTGACAATAATGCGTGCGTTTGTGTGTGCTTACCTCAGCCACTCTCTCTAGTAGCGGCTCCAGCCAGTGGTCGTTACATTCGCAGTGAGAATCCAAAAATGTGAGGACCGGCGCTGTGGCTGCTTCTGCACCACGAACCCTCGAGCGCATCAGTCCTGAGATGAACATCCATTAGAGAAGTCAAACAACATCTAATAGCTTAACTGGAGATTGTTTTTGGAATGAAAAATACACAACTTTCTTCTTTCAATTTTAATACCTTCTCTGCGGTCATTCCTTAAAACACGCACTTTCTCAATCTTGCCCAGTAACGCCCCATCCTCGGCTGAAACACAAACACAATGCAGGTGAGACACATTACGTTTGCATTCACACGCTGATTTTAAAAGGTCTGAGATGAACAATGTGCTTGCATCTATTCCTCACGGTTATCGCTGTAGTCGTCAACCAGAATGATCTCCTTGACGAGGTGGGGAGGGCTCTTCTTCAACACACTGAACCGAGAGAAAGACAACTATATATCAAACAATGGAGAATCTCGGCCTAGAAATACAAATGAGAACTGCAACTGGAGATTTGAGTAGACAGCGCACACACCATTCACCTACCTGACCACAGTCCGCAGCAGAGCGGAGCGAGCCTCGTTATGGAAGGTGATGACCACGCTGGAGGCTGGTAGGTCTGACTTCCATTGTTTATGTCTGCAACTATGAGCACAAGAAATTGTAGAAATGAGAAATAAAAATGACAGAAAAACACAAACTGCACAAACACTCCCACGCACATAAGCACGCAGCTGAATGTGTGAGCCCTGCAAGCTGGAATCTCTCCCTACACAGACCCGTAACACATGAGCACAATGAAAGGATTCTGTATACACTAACACTGAGGTACAAACACACACACACACACACACACACACACGAGTTATCCTCTGGTAAAGCCAGTGCTGACAGTGGTTTTACCGACCACAGGGCAAAAAGCTGAGCAGACTGTGAGTGTGTGTGTCCAACAGAGTCAGTCAGACTGAAAATCAAGGCCGACGGTGCATGTTTCAAGGAATTAACCCTCAAATTCTGTCGACACAGATGTTTTCCCAGCTTGACTTTTGTATATGCAGCATGTCAAATGTGTAGAACAGTGTGAATGATGGCTATAGTTCTTCTGTTCCACATTTGTCTGCACAGCATTGGATTTGGATTGAAAATGGTGCTGCATCCATCTCGATTTTCCAAATAAAAGCACTTAGTTAAGATCACCGTAATAACACTGGCTCTTCCATGTTGTTAACTGCAGCTGCATTTTAACATTGCAATGCTGCCACATGACTGATGAATTAAATAACCTCTCAGTTTCGACAGGCGTTCCAAATAAAGTGCTCAGTGAGTGTGGAGTACATAATAAGCGAAAAGCTTTTGATGATGTGCTGAAACCACTGACCCAGCTCGGCCTTTTCTTTTTTTTTTTTTTTTTTTTTTTTCTGTCAAAGCTTCACAGTCTGTGCTGCCGCATGCTGCGCAATTGACACATCATGACCGGATCAATGGGAGACACATCCCTGCTCTTTCAGTGGCTAATGGCTTGAGCTGTTCTAGTTAGATCAATACATCAGTGAGGCCAGACTGCTGGCTTCATAAAAAATAGGCTTTGATTCACACACTGTGCATCTAGACAGATGACAGCGGTATTCACTTCTTCAGCTTGAACTGACTTACTGCTAAATTGAAGTCACTGTTGTTAAATGGACTATAAAAGTAAGTTGAGCATCATTTCGACAAAGCTCAGTGCTTTACAGTGAACTGGAGACAACTAAAATATATCAGCATTCACTTGGAAATAAAATTAATAGTGAAAATAATGATGTGAAATACAGCTTAAAATATTGGAGCTCCAGAATGACTCCAGGTTTCCATGACGTTCTGGTGCTTCTGGAATTTGAATTGAGACTCAGCCAGAAAACAAAAAGCTCATTACAGCGGAGACATATTCCTCTCAGTGTGAACAGAATATCCCTCTGTTCTTGGAGAACAGGTTTCTTCAGTCCTTCCTGCAGCACCAAGGCTGGCTCAGCGTGGCCTCACATTTGAAACCAGATTACTTTAAACAGTCACTGTAATCTAACACTGAGAAAGCCAAACAAAGGTTCATACACTGACTCTCTCATCAAATTCAGTCACACTTCATGACTTCCAAATTCTGGTTCTGCTCACAATGTGAGCAAAACCATGTAAGATCATGCCCTGGTATTTGGGCTTTTATGCAAGATTGAATTTTTCAAAAAGGTTGATTAGAAAGTCCTTCAAAAACATTATGCAGACACTAGAATCAAGCCGTCTAAAAAGGTAATGTATTATGTCTTGAGTTGTTTTTTCTCCTCATCCATTTAACAAGCTGAACAATCAGCAGTCGGGCTTGGTTTTATCCAGCGAGGTCGATGAGCAGTGTCTGTCTGTCTGTCTGTCTGTCTGCTGCTGCTGCTTCCTGCTTCTATCTGATAGACCACAATGGAGGGAGTTTCCTAGAGATCGTATCCAGCCTGGTTCCAATTAGTCAAATTGACAGCAAAGAACAACAGGTCCACACAAAATCCCGACACCAACACATGCAACAAAAACAGGTTAGGAGGGACAGTGTGGCAGCTCGCGACTGTATCAGGTGCAGGGTCAGTGAGTTAAAAATGCACACAGCAGCACAGATACGTACTGGTCATTTCTCGTATCAGGCACGGCTCTGTCCATACGGAGTTTGTCACTCTCCACCTGGTTGAACTTGTTCCTGGCGTACGGATCCTGACCTGGTCGGACCACTGTGGCTCCAACATATAAATCCTGGTCGAATTCCTGCCAGCGTACTTTACCTGGACATACACACAAAAAACATATGTGAAACACATTTCTGCCTTCTGCCGTCTGGATTGTGGGTTAGCAGAAATGGAGGACTGGAAATGGAAGTGCTTGAAAACATGCGCCATGCATTCAATTAAAAAGATTTTAAAACTTTAAAAGTAAAAAAATAAATAAATTTAAGTCCACCAGGAAAACTGATTAGAAACACACAACTGCACCATGTTCACAATCCTCAAGTTGACATTTGGGTTGCCAAATGTATATTTATAACTTCTAAATTAAAATTTATAAAATATATACTTTTAGATTAAAACTAAACCGACAGATAACAAATCCAGTATCATATTGTCAATGCAACTCTGTTGAAATACATGTTAAACAAACGCAACATACCTAAAAATAAAAAATTCCATCAAATATTGTGTTTAAACCCTCGCAAAGGTTTAAAATGTGTTTGAGGAATGAATGGGATTACACATCAGGGAGAATTTGAAATGTAGGCAGCAGCCTGGCTGATGCAAGGATCCTTCAAGACTGACAGGAAGGAAAGCTCGGCACTTTAAGTCGCTGCTTGACGAGGCAGCAACATGGCAGAGAGGAAAACTAACATAAAATGTATGCTGCTGCTTATAGTTGAATAAAATATGCAGAACTGAATTCAGGAGAAAAGGAAAGATTTTTATTTACTTTTTTTTTTTTGGCAAAGCTAGAAAAGACAAGAACATGTATTATGCATTGCAGCAAGTCAGGGGGGGTACATAAATTTTAGTATTTACAAAAAATGACTTCAGCCAAAAATATAAGACGCTCTCAGAGTGCATCGTATCTGGCTGACCAGATTACTGCGATCATTGTGCGCCAAACAGAGAAAGTTGTGATGTTTAATGTCACAGTTTATCACTGACTACTGAAGGTACAGACACACACGCAAATAATAATGCCACTAATTAGATGGGTGCAGCTGCTATGCTAATGGATTGTGTTAAACATATGGCAGTGTGAGATTACACTTTCTCTCAGTTTGGATGAAAGTGTGCAAGACAGGCAGAGAGACACAGACAGACAGACACTGAGCACAATGAGGAGGGGAGCCAGTGAGCTTCTGTGTGCGTCTACCCTGACGGTATGTGAATGTGTCTGGCATGCTAATTAGCTGAAGCCTGGGATGATTTGCCTGTGCCTATTCAACAAAGGAGCCTCTGAGACACTGCTGCATGTGTCAGAGAGCTTGATGTCCTTTCTGATATCTATGTTTAGTGGCACCAAGTAATTAAAGTGGTGAAATTAATGTTTCAATCTCTCGCTGTGGGAGTCTTTAACGCAGAGTCATCCTTTCACTGTTTCCTTTGTGCATTCAACCGCCAAACCATCTCAACTCCTGTGGTCTCACTGGGATTACCAGCTGACATTTCCCAAATACTCCGTCTGTCCACGGAGTGTCCAGGTAGGCAGACCCGCAGAGACCCGGCCGGTGGTTTGCTGTCCCCGTGAATGGTGTGGTCTTTAGTTGGCTTTTTCTCCTCCACTGCCTCCCATCACTGAGCCGTTTCCACCCACAGCTGGTGATTGGCTGCTTTTGTTTGTTGCAGCATTTTCTGTGAATCTCTGTTGTGTCTCCAACTGACTGTGTCCGGGATGCAGGAAGCAGTACGGAGCCATGAACCCTCCACCTACCAGCTCAGAGTAAACCGGCACTGGACGTGCAAACATGCCTTCCTCAAAAAAAAAAAAAGAAAAAAATCCAGGAGGGGGTGGGGACCCAAAACAAAAAAACTTTATAGTTTATGGCTCTGTCTTGATAAATAATCACTGCGTACAGAAATAAACACTGACGGCTGACGGGAAATAATTTAAATGCATAGAAGCCAACCTTAAAACATACAGTACAATGTAAACCTTAAAGCTGTGGGAGAGGAGAATGTCCTCGAACAAATGACCATGGGTTTATGTAAAGCTTCTTTTAAAACAAAGCTTAAGTCTCTGGTTTGGCTCTTGCCTGCAAAACAACATAATATGAACCAGTTCGATAAGATC
Organism: Echeneis naucrates; assembly: GCF_900963305.1. Classification (NCBI taxonomy): domain Eukaryota; kingdom Metazoa; phylum Chordata; class Actinopteri; order Carangiformes; family Echeneidae; genus Echeneis; species Echeneis naucrates. The sequence continues at coordinate 20,960,297 of NC_042513.1, read as the reverse complement.
CCCAAACCTTCAACAAGCACCAGTCATTTCTATAACCTGGACACGGGATGGTGATGGGTGTCTGACGTGTGGACGGTCAGGTGTAGAAAGAAACAAGATTAATGTCACCACACCCATGTATGGATTATCAAAAAGTCAAATTTTGACATTTTCCACCAACAACTACAGCTCATTCAAGATAATAATTCATTAATTGGTCAACAGAAATAGAAATAATAGCTTCGGTCCTAAACACGTCTTTCTTTCTGCCACTTTCAATCAGACCATTCTCATTACTTTTGAGTCTGTCATCCATCTTTTTTTTTTTTTTTTTTTTATCTCGGTCTACTCCTCTCCACGTTTCTCTTTCCAACTATTTCTCACTTTTTCTTTCTCCTTTTGCGAGTTTGTCTGTCTGCGTTGTGGGTGATAATGTGATACACTGCTCTCATTAAGTGGAAAGTCATTCTGAAGTTGAAATGCCTCTCTTCAACTTTCAGATTGGATCCCATTTCTGCTGTTGGATCAGACAACAGTGTGTATTCAGTGTTCATGGGTGCTGTGAAGGGGGGGGGGGGCGGTGGCAGCTGCTCTGAGCCAAGCTGAGGGTGAGAGCTGAATGAGAAATGACTGCTCTGTTGCTCTTTCTGCTGTGACTCCTCTGTTAGTCTGTCAAACAATGTTTCTCAGAGTCTGGGTGGAGACGCATAGTTGGGTTTGTGGGGGGATTAAAATGGAAACCTGAATTATTCTGGATAAATTAGTGGCTTGGACGTCTGAAGTGTGATCACATGATTGGCCGCACTGAATTTTCTCTGTTGTTATTTGAACATGGTAAGTTTAAGGACGCTGAAGATGTTCGTGTTCTCCTGGTAATTAAACTGTAACACTGCTTTAACGTTGTTACCACATTTAAAAAAAATGAAATGGGTTTGGTTGCGGTGTACAGTGTCTGTCATGCACATGCTTTACAGCTGCTCCGAGTTTGTTCTGTCCCTCCCTGTAGTGCAAATACAAACACTGAGGAACTGAACCGTCGGCAGAGCCTGGTCTAAAGCGCTGCTTATATATTACTGTAATTTTTCTCTTTTAATTAATGAATACATGGATATGATGACGATTAATTGCATTTTATCCATTCCAGACCAAGTCGCAGTATAGAGGTGGTGCATGATGTGTGATGAAGTTTCCTACCTGGTGGGAGAGTCTCCAGGTGACCCTTGTCATCCAACATGTGAGTTTTGCTCCTAACAGACAAGTCACTGGAGCCCCAATCATCCTGAAGGAAACAAAGAAAAACTGTAAGACACACATCACCACACAAACGGGTCAGAGTGACTGAGACAGAAAATTAGAGCATGTACACACGTGAAGATTGTTCTGAGACTTGTTTTATTCCACACCATAAAGAGAAAACCAATATTTAAGTAATTTATTCAGGAAGAAAATTAACTGAGATGAGAGTGATTCATGATTCTATTAACCTAAAATACTGATCAATCAAAACTGTCTTCCAGCGACGGACTTGGCTAAACAAATCAATTCATATCCTTGTCTCATCTCATTCAGTCTCCAGTCCGATGCCTCAGTTGTGCACCGCCTGATAACAGGACTGAAAGCCTGTTTTGTTCCCCATCATTCAGTGTTTGAATGACCATGTGCAGTGAATCGACAAACTCAACTGGGCCAACTCATCCGTCCCTCTGCCCGGTCACACATCCGTTATCTTCTTCACCACGGATGTCGACGGTGAACTGACAGACTCTGTCAAGCCTGAGCATTTACACAACCGGGTAGATGAAACCGCCGTCCCTCCTGTCCATCCATGTTACCATTAAAATCCATGAGATCAATGCACAGGCAGGCACTGCAATTAGTGCCATTCACTCCGTGTCCAGACCGCTGCCCTTGACTCCAGAAAACTTGTTTCAGCTCCCTTATTTTCACCTTTAGCTTCTCCAAAATGCTTTATTGATCTGTTTTTTTTTCCTGCCACAGGAGACCAAATGACAGTTTGAGACCATCATCAATAGTACTTAACAGTTCATTACACACATGAGGGATGGCGGACTCTCTTTATGCCTTTGAATTTCTAGTGGCAAACTGTCTGCAGTTGTTTTCTCTGACTGCCACTGATCGTTCCACTCTGAGAAAACATTTCCATTCATCTGCCGCGGACGGCTCTTCAATCTGCTCTATAACAACACCCATTTTCTAGTGACTGCAATAAGATTAGGCTCTCGAACACCCACGGCCACTACAAAGGATCCTACATCCATTTCTACGCATGTTCACAGCAGCAGCGTGCGCACACTCAGAGTGATGTGCTCAGGGAAAATAGGACACATTTTCAGGTAAAATAAATCAACACATAAATTTATTTTTATTTTTTCAGTGGAAAGGTTCTCAAGCCAACATTTTGAAACATTTTCCTGGCTCTGCAGAAAATCCTCCACGTTATAGCTGACAGTTTATAAAACTGAAAAACTTGCATCCGCTGATTTTGGATATCAGTAAACAAGCATTTGCATGTGCCCACATCTTTCATAGCAGTGTAATTTTTTCAAGGTGATGCGATGATAGGAGCGTTTAACACCTCAGGGAGTTGTATGAGGTGTGTCGTGCTCTCCGTCAGATCACGTTGATTATTATTGTCAGATCCTCGGGCTCTTCAGACGCCCATCCAAACTTTTCGATGAGATCAAAGTTGTACTGGCTATATTACCGAGCCTGAACGTTTTCAGTTACACCTTCTACACAAACCATTTTCCATCCACATTTTTTGAAGAAGCAGCTTTTGAATTTTTTATTTTGCTTTTCTTTACATGAGCAAGCTCGCTGGCAGGAGTCAACTGACCCCTTTTCCACTCTCAGTTTGCCAAGCAGAAACGGGCATCATATGAATGGTAAAGGTGCTGAAGTCCAAGTGATGATAATGGTTAAAACACAGCATCACATTTTCTCACAAATACTGTGTATAGCTCAACAACTTACTCCAACCTGGCAACAATCTACCAGAAGATTTATGACAGTTTGAGCAGCTGCTCTCAATTTACAATCAGTTTACAGGAATACATGGACTTCAATGAAACAGATCTGGCTGAACAAGAAGCTTCCTGTAGCAAATGTAATTTCCCTTAGTTTTTTTTTTTTTTAACTAATTTAAAAACATCTTCTTTGATATATCAGGGATGTTATTATGTTAAATTCCCATTGGGAATTAAAAAAAAAGTCAGATTCATGTCCCATGCTGTTGTTTGTGTCTGTATCCTCATGAAGAGTGAGTGCTGGGAACAAACTGGGAGTTATTTTTCTGCTTTGCTTGTCAACGTCAAATGGCTGCACATGTTCTGGGCTTAACTTTCATTTTTGACTGCAGAAATGTATCCGTCTCTTTTTAAAGGGGAATAAGTGATGAAAATGAACATAAAAGTGAGTGAAATTGTGAACAAACCAAAGTGAAGAAAAGAAGACTGAAACTCTTGTGCTGCTTCTGTGTTGCCCGTTTTCTACCCAAATGCACTCTGATTTATGGAAATGTCCCGTCACAAGTTACTGAAGGCATTAGGAGATGCAGTTTGTGTGATTTATCAGCGAACGGTTGCTAGAAATATGACTTATTGCTGATTAAAACAGGATTTAAAAGGGCAGGTCGGCTACTTTTATAACTCACACATCACATGAATGGCTGTATTTGAGAAAGGTCGCAGTCTGTGTCTGCCGTCCCTCTAAAACACAAACATGATTGATTTGAAATGTGTTCACTCACCCAACACAAACCAACATATCCCTTTGTCAGCCAGAAATATTCACGGAACAGAAAATCATTCTGACTCAATCTCAACAACCAGTTTTCCCTTTGCTTAGCTTTTCGTGTAGGTATGAAAAGATAATTTACTCCCAGTGACAATATTATATATTTACAGACTCTGTATCACCATCTTCACACAAAGTAAAGCTACCGTTGATGTTCACCGTCTCATATTTCAACAGAAGACTTCCACCCCAGCAACGTCTCTTCAAGAGGCAATTTTATTCAAATATAGTGGATTATTTTATACACATTTACTCAGGTGATCTCCACTAAACGAAAAATAATGTTCTGGGAGTTTGAACCCAGAAAATTTGGGGGTGGGGAGTGAACATGAGTATCTTTCTAATTTAATCTGCCTTTTTAGGATTTACTCTTGGTTTGTTTTTCTGCTTTGAGCCATCAGTTTGTGGGTGAGCATGTCCCTGTATGAGAGTGAGAGTCTGATGCTGCATTACGAAAAAACCGACAACAAAGCACAAACATCTTACAGAACCCAGAGAGATAGTGAATACGAAGACCCCGATCTTTTCTGTCCATCTGTTTGTGCTCGGATCGGCCCAGTGCGTCTCATCTTCCCAGCTGGTGGCCGTTTAGTTAGGCTGCTTTGGGCCTTTGTCTCCTTTTTTACTTTGTTCATCGGCACACACGCAGATTAGACTGATGAGTCTAATGACATTCACAGCCCTCATGGATTCTTGAGTTTTCCAATTAAAGTTTAAAAAAAAGTGGAAAAAAAACGTTTCGAGAAAATGATGTCTCTCCAGCTTTTGTCATGGCTTCATGAACCAAGTTGTGACACTAAGCGTGGGATTGATTTGTGGGTGTGTTTTCGTGTGAGGCTGTAGCATCAGGTGACAGGAGGCTAAATGGGGCAGAGAGAAAATTATACTTGACAGGTCACAGGCAAGAGTCTGAGTGTGTCGGAGTGTGACAAGTACACGCTGCATTGTCAAAGCACCGTATGTTGATTAGCTCACGGATGCTGTCAGGAGGAATTTCAACATCTCACTTCAACAATTTCAGAATCTGTCTGTTGTACACGTCAAATGTGCAGCAGTCTGACTCCCTCTTATAAACTGTGTAAAGACAACTGAGGTCACAGCTGTTATTTACCACTGCTTCAAATCACATTTACTGGACATAAAAAAATATTTAGGTTGTTATGGTGCACGAATAGTCAATTCATAGTCCACGTTTTGATTTGGAGCGATCTCCAGTCCGAACAAGTGGTTCCTCTCTGCCAACTAAAGGATCTCTGTGAGGCACCACAGAGCTCTCACACCTGCTTCTCTGATAATGGGATGGACTTTAAGCCCTTAACAGATCAGACCAAGCATGCATGTGTGTGTCAACAAGTGTCAGCTCATATTTGTGTATGTCGGGGGTTTGAGAGCTCACATGCATTAATGCGTCAGTCTGGTTTACATGCACACTTTGAGTACTTATCTGACTGCGAGTGAATGTGTGTGTGTGTGTTTTTTCATCTAGTCCCAGATGAGACTCTAATGGTCATAGCATAATCTACAGTAATCTGATCACATCCACTGATGGATTATCTCAGATACGAGCCAAGACTTCACCAACACACAATGCCGCACTAACGACGCACACACTTACTGACACATAAATGGATTACATGCACGAACCCAAAAAAGCTGTATACATTATTTTGGGTTGATTTAGCACAAAACCCCTCCAACAGTCAGTACAGCACAAATGATTTTGGACCAAACTGCAGCGAGGAGATGAAGTTATGAAACATTAATGGACAGTAGCACACACTGACGTAACAAAATGATCCGGTAATTTCAAACGCATTGAAATTGGTTCACCAAAACGTCCATGAATGTCTGACTGAAATTAATGCTGTAAGCATTTGCATTAATAAACCCAAAATGAAACAAATGAATGTATTGTACTCCCCCATTTAATGCACTAAGAAATATATCGCTAGATTTAACGTGTCTCGTGAGCTAATGTCACTGAAACCACAGATCAATGTTGCTGGTTTTCAGTTTGTACACTGGCTGACGTAACAGATGCTGTTTGGTGCAGCCCCCCCCCCCCCGCTCGCACAGGACGGCACACAGCAGTAAGTGCTGTGAGTGGTTAGAGGAAACGTCCTTCATGACGATGGCTCAGGTTCAAGCCCCTGTGACAGCCAGCATCTGTCCTGCTGAGGTGTCCTTCAGCAAAACACTGGATCCTGATCAGCTCCAGGCGTGGAGATCAGTGAGCCGACCCTTCCCACAGAGCTTCAGTCATGTCACAACACATACATCGTTTGTCCCTTTTTATGAGTGTTCCCTGTGGAAAACACACCACATTAAACATATTAAATCTGAAAGTAAAATACACAGAACTTTAGCTTGATTCAAGGCCAGGACATTTAACTGAGAATCACCTGTTGTTGCGGTTGAGTAGAAAATATTCTTTTTAATTGGTGCAGTCTGTTCTGTGATGTAAAGCACCAACATGATTATATCATCACCCAAAGCCATTTAACGTCTTCAGAACTGACCCTGAGTTGAACTCTCTGAGGTTCAAGATGCAAGACAGGAAACTGGAGGCAACCCACAAATCATCACAGAGAGGAAAGAAGACAGGAGCTTAATTTATCTTTCAGTAGGAGGCCTAGAAAGACACATTTCATTCTTATTAACGTTAATGCACCGAATGACATTTCCCCTCCTAGAGCCATGTGGCCAGCACAGCTGAAAAAAAAAAAAACAAAAACAAATCAAGGACATACAGTTTACCAAAGATAAACACCAGAGACCGAAGAACCCCAGCTCCTCAATCAGCTCTGCCTCATTTTCTTATTCTCCATGGTGGTTGAAAAGAAGTTGAAGGTTCAAAGTCGCTCAAGGGGCATCTGCTTTTACTGAACGTGCATTTACAAAGCAGGACTGTGCAGATTTGGGTCAGTGTCACATGGTTCATCATTAAAAACAGGGAGAGTTGATTACTTTGCAGCCCGCCCCTACATATTCTGCTTATTAGCAGGGAAAAAAAACCCCGCAGCATGGTGTGTGTGTATATATGTGTATTATTTATTTTTTTGCACAAAAGTTCGACATCTTCATCTGCGTGCGACAGAGAACGTGCACACGTCCTCGCTGTGACTGTTAATACGCCTGAGTCAGGCTTCTTGCAGTGACACCATCCTCTCCGCCTGGCACTGCAAGTTGTTTATCCAGGAGAAGCAAGAATCTAGAAAAAGTTGCATTTCTTTCCTCTTTAATCACTGCTCAGTGTCCTAGGGCCACACACACACACACACACACACACACACACAGAGTATCTTCTGGCAGTAGTTTAACATGAAAGGAGTGAAAAAAGACTGTTGCCAAAAACAAGTCCTAAAAAACAGCTCTAACTGGGATGTCACACAGCTGAGGTGGGAGGATGTAGATGGCGGGGTTGGGTCGATTTGTTTTGCCTCCCAGCTAAACTTCCCAGCAATGCATTGTTGAAGTTCAACCTGCTGAGACTAACCGATTTTTTGTGCCTCCACTGCAGCAAACTGGAATAAAAGTCACATTACATATGGCTGAACGTTTCACCTGCAGACATCCATGCTTTCCAGTTCCTTCAAACTTCATTTCATTCTCATCGCTCTCCTGCTGGACTTGGCTCCGCAGCCTTTTGTCAGGCGGTGGTATCTCCTTCTTTGTCCTTGGTGACTTTCATACTCAGCTTGCTTCATCCTCAAGATGCTCCCGTATACAAAATCACCTTCTACTCACCACCATGTCAGATTACACTTCTTTGGCTTTAAGTCTCTAACTAAACTTGAAACATCTTGGCCTTCCATCATACCAGTTTTTCAGAAACTTAATTTTTGCACCTTTTGCTTTAACTCTAAATGGTTCAATTTATCTGTCTGTTCCTTTAATACTGTTGAGGGAAAACATTACACCACATCATTGTGCACACGGCTGATTAAATTGTCACCGTAACTGGTTGGCAAACATGTTGGCCCCTCTTTCCATGAGTGAGGCAGATAAAGAGTGACAGGAAAATTGCAAATGACAATGGAGGCGAGAAAGCAGAGAAAAATGATGCAGCCGTCTGCCAGACAGAGATTTATCTACGTCAAGTCATACTTGTCTTTGTGGACTATGTGATGTGTCCACTTACATTAAACTGCATTAAAATGCTCACCTACTGCACAATGTGAATGATGTTGGAGAGGCTGTGACTTGAAAGGATGATGGATGATTGGTGAGGCGGGTCCCCATTTTAGTTTTCTACAATGTCCCACTGACATAAACAAAAAAAGTGAACTTAGCTTTAACACCACTTTGAGCCACCATTAATTATGCTGTGTGATGTCGTGCAGCCAGATAAGACTCTCCACACACACAGTCCGTTTTACAGGCAGAGGAATGACACACAGACACTGCCGCCACACTCTCCAAACCCACACTGAAAGACATTAAGACCGGGAATATATTCAGGTACGAAACTTCAAGACTCAACGCCAAATCACTTCCTTTCCAGGATCTGAGAAATGGCATTTAAAGTTTTATTTCCTGTGTCCCTTGCAACTGAGCCCTCCGGAGGAAACAAAAGAATGATTTCATATACAACATTTGTAAAATACAGAAAAGAGAAGCGGAGAACTACCCAACAAGGTAACAGAGCGAATCTTCAAGATGCTCAGTCAACAAGCCCTGGATGAGAAAACACACTGTGCTGCTCTCTGTCTGACATCTAATAAGGCGTGAGACAAAGGGTAACGTTATCCAAAACATAACAGAACAATCTGAAGTGCATCAGACACACACAAAGACTCCCCTGCTGATGCATGGCTTCAGGAGATGGCTGCTCTGCTTCAAACACGTGGAGCAGCTCATTAGGGTGTTGTGTAACTTAAAAATAATGTCAGTCCATAATAAAACCTCTGAGCGAGCGAGAGAGAGAGAGAGAGAGAGAGAAAGAGAGGGGGAGGGGGGCTGTCCATCCAAAAGAATTTGACCATGAAAAACCCTTCAACTTCACTCACTTGTGAGTCCAGACTGCACAGAGCAAACTGTGACAAGTTGCACCAGGGTGTGTGTGTGTGTGTATGTGCCTAAAAAAAAAAAAAAGAGTTAGATTGAAGGAGGGCGAGAGAGAGAGAGAGAGAGAGAGAGAGAGAGAGAAGCTTAGGGGGTGTGAGGCCACTCAATGGCGCAATTGTGTGAGCTGGCCCTTTTCCTAAAACCCCATCTGCATCCTATACACACATACACAAAGAAAGAGACACATTCCTGTACACACACAAAAACTCCAACTTAAAATCAGACCACACCAACCCATAACTAAAATAGAACTGATCAGTCTCCGCTCCTCCATCCATATTTAACGGCAGCTCAGGTTGGTGACGTCTGAATGGACCATCTCTTGCTCCCTGCTGCTCTCACGAAGGATCGTTTACTAAAAGCACAGTTTCTGTATCGTAGCAGTTTTAGCTCAGAAAACATCCACAGAGGGAAGCATCTTTCCTCGGGGAACATCCCGTTTCAAACATCCGAGCTGTCTGCTGCAGTGATTCACTTCCAGACCACAGAAAGGAAAGGTATATTTTCACTGAGCGCAAAATTATTTGTTGTAATTATTTTCATTATTGAATCATTGCAACAATTCAGAGCCACTGCTTTTCAACAGATTCAGATTTTTGTTTGCTCACAGACTCTGAGCACAGCCACAGATACACAACATGAATAAATGCATGCATGTATAATGTATGTAAGACTGAATGCAGCTCACGTAAACTAGTGTCTGTTTTGAAGGCAGAATAAAAAAGCGTGAGTCAGCATGTTATGATAATTGATTTTAATATCCTGTCACTGCTTCATAAAGCTCTTAATGCTTTTAGCTCTACTTATTTATCAGATCAGCTTTCATCTTATCAGCCTCAGGTCTTCTGGTCATGGCCTTTTAATTTTATCCAATGTCAAAACAAAAACCCACAATTAGGCATTTTTTTGTTACTATGGGCCAGCCTGAGGAGTTAATAAGGAATTATGGCCATCAATATAGCCCTGAACCCACAGAAGCCTCTTTAAAAAAAAAAAAAACTTCATCTAAAACTGTTCAATTTAAAATGATAGAAAAGAGAAAATTCTCCAATTTCAGTTTCTGGAGTTTGTAGTTAAACTGAAGATCTGACAGGAACGAATGTTCAGCCTCTCATTAAAGACATGACATGTCCTAGTTTTCTTGAAATTAAGCACAAATTAATTTTTCCAGCAATGAGATACTGAGAAATTTCCTCCTTTCAGCCTACGTGCTGCATGTTCCTGAGGGGGAAACGCACACCGCTGACTATTTGTCTTCGACTCACTGGTGGAACATGCTGACTGTTAATATGGCCGCAAGGCCAGTTACCAAACACAACTCTTTAGACCAAACTGCTGCTTCCCTGTCAGTCACGGCTAATTCAACAGACAAAAAAAAAAAAAAAAGAGCTCAGTTTCATTGTGTCTGTTACATCTATTGTTGTAGCACTGCAATGCCACACACAGGTTTTTTTTTTATGTTGTGACAGAGACACAAACTCTTGTGTTTCAGAGCAGGACTGGACAAGGACATGAAAACACTGGAGAGAAAAAAAAATGGTTTGTTGACAGAAGCAGGAAGAAGATCGTTGAGAGGAACCGGGGGGGTCAGGCCGAAAGGGGGATTGGCCACAGCCCACCAAGTCTTCACTGCCATCATGGAAAGTTGCGTGGCTCTCGTGCCAGTACGTGAATTTAAAGATGGAAAAAGTCTGACGATTCTCAGTCTCAAACTAAAATGTTTTAGTTCCTGAAATCCTTTGTCATGATTATTCAGCATTTCGAAAGCTTCTTATTCCCTGCTGTGAGCCTGTGGGAGTCTGAGAATTAATTTGAACAAATGACTCCTGATAATGGGCAAGTTCAGTTTAAATTTTGAGAAACAAGGGGAGGCGCTGCTGGAGACATCGAGAAAGGGAAAACAAGACAGGGAAGAAGAGAGGAAGAGCAGCAGAGAAATCTGGAGTGAAAGCAGAGGAGGAGATGGAGTGAAGTGCTGAATCATCTAAGTGTGTCAGAGGAGCCAAAAAAGTAGGCCGGGGTGGCGGGGTGCTCAGGGTGGGGAAGTTAAAATCCCTCAATTCAAAGTCTTTCATCAACCATTTGCTTCCTCCCTTTCCTTGGCCCTGCACCCCACTTCTCCTCCCTGCTTTGATGCCCCCCTCCTCCCTGCTAACAGAAAAGGATTGTCCCTCTTCAACCACAGCGGTGGTCTGTGATTACCACCACCAAAAATGCTGCTGCTTTTTTCCCCAGCTGTTTGTTACATGGAAATAGTGATGATTTGTGAAAATTGCAGCTCGTGGTGTCATTTAAAATTAACATAATGATTGAGAGTTAGACAAAAAAGGCAGAAAGATAAAAATTGCATAGATTTGCGATAAAGCTACAGAAAGTTACACTTCTGATTCATTACCTCACACAATAGGAGTGTGTGTGTGTTTTATTGGAACAGGAAAGAATTTAAAGTTTATAAATATTTTCTTTCCCATATAGGGAGAAAGGTTTTCTGTAGGGAGATTGAAGGGAGGGTGTGTTTTTACGTAAATGGGCATCTGAGCAATAATTAGCTGTAGTGCATGTTGCTGTAAGTGTGTGTAGGCTGAACCAAAGCCAAGGTTTACAGTCTGCATGCGTTTCTTATACATGGCTATGTTTTATGCAGAACCATGTCATCACTAATGGAACAGCACGAAATGCTGAAACACGCACATATAATCTTTACTCTGTATTTAAAAACCCTAATTACTTCTTACACACACACACACACACACACACACACAAATAAAGCACACTTGAGATCACGTACTCCCAGTGTAGAAGGATGTATGAGTGGAGGTTCACATATTTGTTTGATCCTTGTCCTGGCACCGATAACATCCTGTAAAAGCTCCAAAGCAAACTTCCTATCATTACACAGAGCCCGTACACAACACCATAGACCAACAGGTGAAGCAATCCAGTAGACATTAATCTAGCATTTATGTACAGTACAAGGCTGCTGCTGAAACATGTGAATGTCCTGAAAAGATCAAGGCATTGACAGAAGGAAGAAAAAAATTAAATAAAAGCAGCAAAAAGCAGCAAACCCTTCAGAAGCCAGACTTACACTTTGTAATATAAAGCTACAAAAAGGTCTGTTCCTACAGATTCCATGATGCAACACAAAAGGTTCTTTCATTCTACAGCCTTTGTCTCTGTCACACACCCAAATCTTTAGTGCTTTGCAACTCTGGCTTCCTTTCCAAATCCCAATCTGAGATAACCCTCCTGACACAGAGAAAACTGCTCCAGGGCAGAGGAAGCGTTTTCACAGGCTGCATGGGGCTGCCCACAATCAGTAAACCCAGCTCTCCAACATCTGCAATCTTACTGTGCATCATTAATTAATGTGGTTCTGGTGCAAATTTAACATGCAAAGATCTACATATGGTGAAAAATGTTTGGCCATGTGGATTCATCTGGACATGGGAAAAGGAAGATAATGACTCAAGTACAACTCAGCCCTGCCAATGATATATATATATATATATATATTTTAAGATTACATAAATGCTTGACTTGACTTAATCCACATAGTTCAGTCTGGTTGAGTATACTGGGTTATTTCTTTATTATTTTATCAGAACAAATTAAAATACAATAAACTCAGCCGCAAATAGAGTTATTACACGATAACAGAGCAAGATGTGATGAGTATACAGACATTTGGTTTCTGAACTCTGTTTAATAGCAGCACAATAACCACGTTTGATATTGTTGCTAGCATGCTGCTGTTTTTGGGAACATGAGAGCTGTGAGTAATAGAGTGTGAGAGCTCAGTTATCTGCCAACAACAGAAACAGAAACAACACAGACTCCAGTCCAGCCGGAATACAAACTCTCTGGTGCCACAATTTATCTCAGTCCTGCCATTACAGCTTTGAATGTGTAATTTTATTTTGCTACATTCATGCAATTTAATCAGTCAGCTAAGCATGAGCCATCTCTGCGTGGTGTGTAAGGCTGTTTGGTAATTCATTCACAGGCAGGATGGGACGGTGAACTCTGACCTATGAGAACATCACGCTGTCAGCAGCTCCCATGTTGTTAATGGATGATGGCAGAGGGAAGTGGGACAACGGAGGCTGAGGTGAGCCTGAAACAAACCCAACAAGCAGCAGAGTCTATTGTATAGTTCAGGTGTCTACATCTAGAAGTCTAACATAATGTACTACCAATCCTTCAGCGGCCCGGCCCCAGCCGGCTCTACTTGCATCAGCAGCAGACTTGGCCTTGTCTCCTGCATGGCGTCAGACTCCACAGTATAATGATGTGCTGCAGAGAGCTTGTGAAAAAAAAAGAACCCATTTCAAACCAATCCAAGCTAAGGTGTTAGATGGTTTTTAGCTATTCTTAGCCCCTCTTCATGGGGTCTGACACAATCACATCTGCTCCACCCCCCTCAAGCTGAAAGCACAGATAAAGCAAAGCTACCTTTTTAGGCAGAAAGGCGCAGAGACGCAGAAAAGGCGTGAGGCCCTGTTGGCCCGAGAGCTCATGATACTCTGTTTTTCTCTCTATGTCTGCGGTTTCTAAAACTTTGGGTGAGGGCCCTAAAATGGGTCACAGGATCTGTACATGACGAGGAATATTGTGTTTTCATAATTGGTTCCCTGGGTGACCAACTGAATTTCTGCCTTACTTCAAACGAACAAACTAAATAGGAAAAAAAAAAAAACCAAACAAACAAGAAAAAGCCCCCGAATTGTATGAGAAAGCAAGAATTCATGGGAGAGAGAAAATATGCTTGTGAAAGGAGCCCCAAACCCCACCCCCCCAAAAAAGAGAGAGAAAAAGTGCATTACCATATGACCTGCTGGAGAGACGCCGGCCAGTTTAAAATAAATACAGTCTGAGTCAGGGGAAAGGGCATTTCTTCAGCCCTGGCTAGATAGCTCATTAAGCTAATGCTAACTTCATGAGTTGGCCTAAAATGCAGCTTCACTTTTTAATATGCCCAGCTGAGTGACTTCAAAATAAGAACACTGTTAGGTCTTGTGATTTCTGCATCTGTGCATGTTATGCTCTGTGCAGATACCCACGTATCTGTCCATGCAGAGCAGTAAATGCAGATGTGGACTCTAAGCAGACTAGATAATAAGTATAATATCAGCAACTATGTGTCTGTGGTGTCTGCAGCGGTCTGAGGCCACATCTATAGGGGAGCGTGATTGAGGCCTTAAAGCGCTTTGCAAATATCCTTGTGAAAACTACGTATGATATTGAGCTCACAGACTGAAGCTTAAGCTGCAAGCTTAGTGACCCTCAGCACCTGATGATCTATGGAGAAGAATGACCATTTTAAAAAATAGTTATATCGCAGTGTGAAGCAATTTAGTTTTAGTTTCACACTCGAGATACGAAAAAATAACAGAATTGTTATTTTTATCTTGTCAAACATGTTTTCCTTTAGTATAATAAGTGGCTAACATAATTACGTGAAATGATTTATTCGTTCTGCTTTCAAGCCTTCATCATTTGAACTAACCAACAACATCTCAGACAGAGAGTTTGGTTGTTTGAACTTCAACCAAATGTAAGCAGAGATGCTAACATTATATCCTAAAATATGATAAATCAGAATCTAGGACTGTCAATGATTCTGATCATCAGTCAAGAGGTATCTGAGTCTCATCTTATTCTGCCAGGCAGATCGCTGCATTAATGTACATGTAATGTAACATGTAATGTACCGCATTAATTAAGTAGGTTAAGTGGATACGCTAACTTTGCAGGTTTCATTAGAGCAGACAAAAGCACCATTTACCCAATTTCTTAGAACATACGATCAATACAGGCGGCCTAAACATTTCTGTCAATTTCCCTGACAAATAACAGCCCTGCAGCAAAGACACCAGCCTAAAATTTGTTTCAATACTGGCAGGACTGGTACTTCTGACTGGAACTGATGGTTACAGCTGCTTATTTGGACAAACAAAGCATTTCCTATCATAAATCACAGTACATGAACTCATAAAATTATAACTGGCACGAATGGTAAAGTCCCTCAGGCAACAGATCTTGACTGACATTGAGGCAACTGTTACACATAAACCTCAGATGATATGCACTTTGGACAGAACTCATGTTAAAATGTCAGGTTAATGTAAAACAGAGGTATACTTAACCACAGTGCTTAAATGCATGTGTCTATTTTTATGCAACAACCAACTACACATTGTGAAGTAGCAGTCTGTCCAAAATGTGCCGACGTGTACAAGACGGGTGAGAGAAAACCAAAAGGAAAAGCTGGTAAAATGAGAAAACATGCTGTGGTCAAACAGACACACACAGCGTTTTAATTTCATCCAATTTTCTGCATTGTGTTTGGACTCATGGACAAAAGCGCTCATTCAATCTGATCCCTCCTTATTTTAAGGAAGAAAAAACCAGTAGAGCTGACTCAGCAATTCTGCTTCCTTAAAACGAGTATATATATGAAAAAAGACACTTTGTGTATGTGTTTGTAGTAGTTTGTTGATTTAATATGAACGTGCCTGACAGGGTTGTGAAAGTAGAGCATCTAAGCATCTAAAAGATCCATTCGAAGCAGAAAATAATGAAGCAGATCCATCTTCTGTATGAAGCTGATGAGGTAAAATTTTGTGTGAAAAATATATATATCCAGATCGGTCACACTCTCCCTCTTTCTTCCTACACAGCTGTCAACAAAGAGTGCAACGGGAAGAAAAGAGATAGCGGGTTCTGACAGCAAGAGAACAGAACGTGGGGGTTATGGTTAATGCCATCAAATAATGAAATAGACAGACGTGGGAGCCCTGCCAAGGTGGTTGAGCCCTTAATCCCACTTACATGAATGAAAAATCTGTATATAACTATTTCAGGTTTAAACTGACAATAATGAGAATGAAACAATAAATAAATTGTATAGATTAATCCAAGGTATTGATGGAAGTGCATCCAAACGACCAGCATTAAGGAACTTGGTGCGTTTTGGTGAATTTCTCGGACAAACTGAAACAAACACCAGTTCATTATTGAATGGCCAAGATGCGACGCAGGATGAGAAATTAACACCTCCCACCAGACCAGTGTTAAAAAACATCCATCTACCCACCGCTTTGGCGGATGGCCAGACATTATTTCTTTCCATCTTAAAAATCAGTTACTTAAACTGCTGACTTTCATCACAGAACTGAGTTTCCTGTTCTGCTGTTAAAGCCACCTGACTTAAAGCTCGTCCTGGTCCATCTCTCTGGGTTTTTAACATTGTATAATATTTCAGTATCATCTTTGATTAATCATATTATTATGACACAACACTTAACATCTGGAATGAATGGGAGATCATCTCCTGCATTGAACATTGTATTTCAATATTTGTCATGATTTCTCATGCCAGCTGGGTCGCTGCATACTAAAGTGATTTCTTAGGACTACTGCAATTTAAATATTTTACACAAGCCCAGACAGAAATGCCAAAAATACTGTTCAGAAAAGAAGGATTAAATAAAGGCTCTCGTCATTAAAAGGTCAAGGCCGATGCATAAAATCAGCATAAGGATTCTGTCACCCAAATGTGACAGATCCATACACGTCTACTGTGAATATTTCTGGAGGAGGATGAGGTGGTTGGCGTTTGTTTGCAAGTGCCTCAATCCGCTCTGCTGAGTAAATCGGCAATAACAAACAGCTAAGATCAGGGCAGATGGAGCATCCAAACAGAGATTTTGTATCCCTAAAAAACAGGTTGAGCTGAAGTATCCACTAACTGTCTGTATCATCTTATATATCAGCCCCACAGTCTTCTGGATTTTTGAGTATATGCAAGATTAAAACTTTAAACCTTTAATCCTCGACGAGCCAGTCAAACTCGTCAAAGCTTTTCTTCTGATTTTGAAAAGACGCCATAAGAAGAATACTGAAATGGTAAATTCTGACAAGACTTCAGGTGGGTTTCAAGAAACAGATGAAAGCGACAAAAAAGCTATAACAGATTTTGAACATTCATCATCTATGAAGCATATCCATCAGGGTCACGTAGGGGCCAATCCCAGCTGACATCGGCATCATGCTCTTTGGACAGGTCACCAGTCCACTGCAGGGCCAACAACAGCAGGTTTGTCTTTTAGACTTAGCAATTAACCTAAACCTTAAACCGAAGAAACCCAATCAGGCACAGGAACAGTGTTCCCTGAAATTAGAAATTAGATCATTAATTCTCAAATATTGCTCCCCTTTTTGTTCCCACACATAGTAAAAAAAAAAAAAAAAAAAAAAAAAAGCAGCACATTTTTATCGGAGTGCACCAACTAAATCATATCCGTTGCTGCTGCACCAAAGTGTAAAATACCTGTCATTTGTTTCGTGATCTAAATGTCCTTGCCACAAATAGGGCACAGTCAAATCACAATGACCGCCTCTGTTCCATATCAAGTCTCTTTGAATATTTCGGTCAGATAACAAGTACACAGATTACTGTTGGCCTGACTGTGAAACTCTGAACATGTCAAGCAAGAATGAAAGAGGGCAGCTTGATTTTCTCTTGAGTGAAAATACAGATCATTGAAACACTCGTCTCTGTGATGATGCTATGAACAATGGATATCTTCATTCAAATCCATGAAACCATGAATACAAGTCATCCACCAGGGAAGAAAATCATCATAAGGAGCAAAGAATCCAGTTGGCAATACATGCACAGAAGCTGCGTGTTCTTGTGTTTAACCAGGACAATACCAATAACCAAAAAGGTTGGATGACTAAATCAAATCGGAGTGAGTAAAAGTCTGATCTCTCTCTGCCACAGATCAACATGTGGTGAAACCACCTGCTAGCAGCAGAATGACAGCTTGGTATGAAAAGATAGAAACCACTCTTTTAAATACCTACCTGAACTGTTTGTCTTCATTCTTGGCGTTGCCTCACTTCTTATTTCCTGTTATCGCCACAGCTGTCAGTCATTCATTTTCAAGGCTGGTAGATCAGCACTAACTCCCTCTGACTGGTGAAAGTAAAAGCTGCCAGGAATTGCACAGCCCACCATTTTCCTGTTATGGATCGAGACACCATATATTTCTCTACCATCTTTTCTCCTCTAGCTCATCATTCTTCATCTATCACATCATTAGTATCTCTTTCTTTGTCCTTTTTCGGGGTATAGACGAGGGCTTTCACGATTCTCCATTTAATTTTCATTTTCAACTTTAAAGGTCATGACTCGATTCGCAGTCTTTTTTTTTTGGGTCCTATTACCACAAATGTCTATGACAATTTTAGAATAGTCTAGTCTCATTTAGTCTAATATCACTGGTTTGACGGCATGTTAACTTATTTAATTTTGTAATTCTTCGTTCATAAGATGGTCAACAATATAATATGACTTCAATACAAGTTGTTTCACTAGTAAACTGAAAATGTGCAAACCATGGAGGGAAACATCTTTGTGGTAAGATTCCATCTGGTTGGCATTTTGTATCATGGTTGTTATCTGTACTTCTTTATGATGGCTGTGGAGATGTCCTTCCAGATATTTGTTGTGTTGTCTGGAAGGTTTGAGTTCAGTTCATGTTTCTTCGATATCAACAGTTGTCATGGCGGATTTTAACTGGCTACAGGATCAGGTTAGACGAGGGCAAGTTAACTCATCACACTCTAGCACGCAAGTTTTTTTCCCCCTTCTTGACTCACCAGCATGATGTGACTTTGGGGGCGTGGCGCTGATTTCAAGGATCGACATTGTGAAGTTATTTTGATCAATTTTCAATTAACTGAAATTGCGACTCTTCTGGTATGGACTAATTTACATTGATGGATTCATATAAGCTTATCCTGCCCTCCTTAGTTACTGCTAGGCGTAATGAGGTTGATATTTAATGAGCCATATCTGCAGGTTTCAGAGATAACACTACCATATTAAATTCTTGGTCATTTTTTAAAACCAAGGCTCACTGACCTCAGACAGAGGCAGATAAACGTAGCTCTATTACAGCTACAATGAAGACAAATGAGAGATTCAACTGTAAATTCAATTTAACACAGCTTGTCAATTTAGTTTAGATACTCTCACAAGTACGACGGATAAAATGAACGACTTTACGCTGAAACAGTATTAACACGACCCGGGATAGGAAGGATTGTAGAGCTTTCTGGGACAAAACCTTCCTAAACTGACAGTGTTTAAGCTGTTCTCTTACACTTTAGTTTGCATGTTGTTTTTGTGGTGATGTGGTTTTGGAGAGGCTGATAAATACATAATGTTGAGTGTCAAAGCCCAGTGCACAGTTATTCATCCATGTTTGAGCTTCCTGTTCTTCCTGTCACGCGAGCTCAAACTGTCCTTTGAGCAGGCCACTGGGTCTCGTGAGACTCCAGGATGTCAACTTCTGTTTTGAGAGTGATTGTTTAGATACTTCGGTTCAGAGAGAGTTTTAATTCAACTATATTCCGTAAAAACAGCAGTGACACGACTTCTTCTTTGTTAGCTCTGTTTACAGTTAAACATCTGACAGATACAATCATTACAAGCTCACACCCACGGTCGATACTTCAAACACGGTGACACACAATGTTTGTCTGAAAAGGATTCTGTATCTGGGGAACCCCACCTTGATTTAAGCTTTTTATTGATTCAGTGTTTGCGCTGAAGAACCACATTTATTTAGTTAGCGAGATGCTGGCTGAAATTACATTGTATTCTTGCATTACAAACATATTGACCTGCTGAGGCCTCAAGTGGTTTCAAAGCCGCAGGTCTATCGGCTGCATGACTGCGCTGTAGTTACACAGCAGCAGGAAATCACACACATGTGAGAATGACTGTGTGTGTCTGAAAAGATTCATGAGCTATGGCTGAAAAAAAAAAAAAAAAAAAAAAGATAGATATCTGACAGCGTGTCATCCCCTGTGGGAGGATTTTCTGCCGCTGCCCTCTGGGCACAGATATAACATGCCACTATGCAGATCTAAGAGGTACAAAGAATCATTTGCTCCTGCTGCTATAGCTCTTCTGAATGAATATCAGTAGAGATGCTTATTTAAATTGTTGTTGCACTCTGTCCGTTGCTGTGTGTGTTATGTTTGTATTCTGCTGGCTGTAAACCAATTCACCCCTTGAGGGAAAATAAAGAAAATCCTGACCTTGACCTTGAAATCAGTATCTTCTGTGCTGTGATGCTAGACACTAAATAGCAGACCAAAGACAAAACATCCTGTAGCCTGCTCCAATAATGCAACACCCTGATCTGCCGTCACTGATTGTGGCGTGTGGAAGTGCTCCATATTTTGAACATTTTATGCTTTTATACCAGAGAAATGCTCTGAGCCAGTCACGTCGCAGTGCCCATGATGACAGGCAGATATACTGATAGAGCAGGAGTTTGAGACGAGAACGGACAAACAGAAGTTGAGTGCCCGAAGCTGCAAATAACACACAGAAACTTCCACTCATGAATTCTGACCCAGCCAGCATTACAAACTCTCCCTTGGGAGATGCTTCATGTCTGCTCCTCTCATCTCTTCAGTTTGCTGGGAGTAAAAGCATCAAGCTCCCTTCTGAATCCTCTGCCACTGACTAGAACTAATCCAAATCTCTGCCTAATAGCAACACGCTGAGAAATACTCGCAATTCCACACTGTGATCCACCTTTGGGTAAGAACTAAGCTGAGACACTGTGCCACAAACAAACAAAGCTGACACAAATCTCAACAATGGACAAAGGTATGCACCAGTGGATCTTGCACAATCCTACCACGTGACTAACCCTTCCTATCTCTATTCTACGGCAAAGTCCATTTAGGGATATTAGCAGGTAGCGTAGTGGTTAGCGCTGTTGCCCTACAACAAGAAGGTCATAGGTTCGGTTCCTGGACTGGGCCCTTTCTGTGCGGTGTTTGCATGTTCTCCCCGAGACTGCGTGGGTTTCCTCCCACCACCCAAAGACATGCATGTCTAGGTTAACTGGTGACTCTAAATTGTCCGTAAGTCTGAATGCAAATGGTTGTTGGTCTCTGTTTGTCTTTGTGTGTTGGCCCTGTGATGGACTGGCGACCTGTCCAGGGTGTACGTTGGCTGGGATTGGCTCCAGCAGGCCCGGCGACCGGGAAACAAAAAAGTGGTAGAAGATGGATTATACTAGTTCTGGTCAATACTTTTAGAAGAGAGACACATGACATGAATGGAACAGGAAGATACCAAACAGCAGATGATTTTCTTGATCAAGTATGCGTTTGTTGGTTTTTCCTGTGCTTTGTTGCTCCTCTTTCTTCCTTAAGCTCCGCTGATTAGCAGGAACGGTAGACTCAAAAGAGGGACTCTGGCTTCTGAAGAGCTGACAGGAAAGACCCTCAGAGGTTTTAATGGGGCATCCTGGAGAGGCAGCAGGCATGTGGTGGCAACATTATCCTCCTTTGCGCAACAATGCACTTTCAGATATGTGGGTTTGTACTTAGTCCAGCTGCCAAAGTTTCCTGTCATTCTTCCTACTTACTGTGCATGGGAAAGGAGAAGAGGGGAAACTTTGGTCCATCTTCTATTAATGATATAAAATAACATAAGGTATTTTCAATGCCCAGTTGAGGCTGAAAACTTGAGACGAGTCATGAGGAACTTTGTTGCCAAGTATTAAAGAATGAGAATGAATTTTTAAATGATCCAAAATACTTGAGTTTTGCAGAGATTCTTATGAAAGAATGGACTCCTTTTATACTGAGAGTCAGTGCAACTGAAGCCAGCAAACAAGAGATGCTCCAGAGCACTCAGTGAATCACCGCATGCACTAATTAAAGCCAAGACAAACTTTCCAACTTGAAATGCAAGTTGAAATGTTTGACAGAAATATATTTGTCAAAGGGTCATCATTTTACCTCTGGTGACATTTTAATCCTTCTTTTACAGCCTTACTTAAAAAAACAAAAAGCAAAAACAGCATTCCAAAGGATTTTAGCAAAGCCCAGAGCAGATGACAGTTTGCAGGCTGATACTGAGCTCCAAAGTGTCTCTGAATGGGCAGTCAGA
Organism: Echeneis naucrates; assembly: GCF_900963305.1. Classification (NCBI taxonomy): domain Eukaryota; kingdom Metazoa; phylum Chordata; class Actinopteri; order Carangiformes; family Echeneidae; genus Echeneis; species Echeneis naucrates. The sequence continues at coordinate 20,938,438 of NC_042513.1, read as the reverse complement.
CTGCAGCAAGAGGGACCTTCTTCCAAATGGGACACTTTCGAACAGATAATGGTAATTGGTGAAGGCTTTGATATCGTGTGTGTGTGTGTCAAAACTAATTCCTCTGGCAGAGACGGCATCCTTCAGAGTATTGAGAAGTGCGAATTTGAATTAGCTGCCATGAGTCCAGTAAACACACTGAACTCATTACACTGCTTCTGAACACAGACAACAACATGAAGCTTTGTGAGGTGTAATGTAATGTCGGACTCCACACAATCTCTGAACAGTAAGAGGGAGTCGCAGCTGACATGTGCGCTGCATAAGAGTATCTGCGCCATTTGTCACATGGATAGGTTACTTTGAAATGTCTGCGATAAAAATCCAACCGCTGCACACAGCCCTGCTCTTTGTGATTTCTTTACACCGAAAAACACGAGGCAGGACAATTTCATCTCCAGTTTGGCTAATGAATTAATGAACATGCAAACCCGTGATCGCACTTTGAACAGAACTCCCCGAGGGGAATATCTGTCTGCATTTTCAAACCTTCCAACATAGTTGGATAATTATACTCACATCCTGTTTAATTCACCTATCCATTGCCGAGGGAATAAACAAGATGAAAAGGAAAAGGAACCACATACACTCACTAAGGAGTCATTTATTGCATTTTACGGCATAATAATTGGGGTGTTTCGGGCCTCTCAAACAGAAAGTGGCAATTTGAAGGCATTGATCTCATCGGTCCTAGGGACACATTTTCTTCTTGACATTTTATAGACTTAATCACTCAATAGAAAAATTTGCCGCAAAAATGTTAACTACAGCCCTGAATTACATGCTGAATTAAAACCTTTGGATCTGGTTTCAATTAGGTTTTCCATGGAGTCCGCAACCAGAAAATGTATCCCATCCATGTTAAACATTTATGAGGCCTTGGCTGATTTGGAAAAATTCACCTTGCTTCTATCAAAGTGGAGAAAGATGAGATGGAAAACAACACTTGGGCTGTGCAGCACCAACTTTGTTTAATCATACAAACTCCATATTAAAACTACCCAAAGTTCCCCTCCAGAGAAACTTGCTTATCATGGAGTGCCACTTTGACCCTCTTAACGCCCACACACACACACACACACACACACACACACACACACACACGCACACACACACACACACACACACACAAGCCTATCAGTCTAATAGAAAAGTAAAAGGCCTACTCTGGTTGACTGGGGCAAAGTAAACACAGAGAGACAGATAGGAGAAAATAAAAGACAGGTGGAATACACACAGCACCTTTCCACACTGGCAAACACACACACCCAAAAATACAGTGGCTAGAGAGGCAGTGTAGTCTGCACAACCTCCCACACACAGTGCTTCATACAAACACAGCAGGCTACACTGGCCTACATTAGCACAAGCTGGGTGTTCCTCCCGTCATCTCCCTCTCTGACCCATGCTGGCACATTTTAGATATATGCATGACGTGTTATCACATGTTATCACATATACAGGCCTGGTATACTATGAATGGAATCCAAACCTCCACATACACCAAGTTATTCAACACCTTCCATTTTCATCATTACCACTATCACTATCTCTACCCATGTTTCCAGTGTAACAATATGGCCATAACGACCCCACCATCTTATGACACGTAAACATGGAAAAGATGACAGCAGTCTACTGGATGCACACAGGTCAAAGCAGCCTGGTCTGCCTAAACAGTCCTGCAATCTGCCCTCCTTCCAGGAAGCTAATGATGCTCAGATCTTTGTTAAAACAGTTAAAGTACTATTGACTCGTCTGTATGATCATTTCAGAGATTCCAGCTAGCGATGCTGTTGAACTGCATAGCGATATGATAACAAATGCAGGAAGGACGTGACTAATTATTTTCTGTGATGCTTAATCTGTCAGGTGACAATTTCAGTCTATAGAAAAAAAAAAACAACTGCCTGTAAATAATTAAAAAATCTCATTAATATAAAGTCCATAGGTGCATCATCTGCTTTGTTATTATAATTGAATCATTTAATAAAAGGAAAAGCCCATGAAGGTGTAATCATCATATACTTGATATAGTTACTTGAGAGCTAATACAAGTGAGGATAGTGTTATACATCAATTAATTAGTTTTTCAAATGAACTTCACTCCTCATATACCTGTGGGATAATTAGGCAAACCGTTTCCACAAAAACTATTTTATAGTGTTTGCGCGGTTGTTGACTTGGCTGCGGTTAAGTTTTATAACTTGTATTTGATTACTTATGAAAGAGCTTTATTTTCTCCCCACACATGGACATCAGATACCAGGAAAAGAAGTCAAGTTCGGCTGAATCGGGGTTTGATCCCACAGGAGGTGAAAAAAAAGGCCTGATATTTAAAAACCTCCATTCATCCTGACAGCCCGGTGTGTCTGTGATTTAACTGGGTGTGTCGGTGCTTATACCCGGTGACTGAACCCCGGTGTGTCGGTGACTGAGCCCCGGTGTGTCGGTGATTTGACCCGGTACGTCGGTGATTGAGCCCCGGTGTGTCGGTGGTTTGACCCAGTGTGTCGGTGATTTAACCCGGTATGTCGGTGCTTATACCCGGTGACTGAACCTGGGGTGTTGGTGATTGAGCCCCGGTGTGTCGGTGGTTTGACCCGGTGTGTCGGTGATTTGACCCGGTACGTCGGTGATTGAGCCCCGGTGTGTCGGTGGTTTGACCCAGTGTGTCGGTGATTTAACCCGGTATGTCGGTGCTTATACCCGGTGACTGAACCTGGGGTGTCGGTGACTGAGCCCCGGTGTGTCGGTGATTTAACCCGGTGTGTCGGTGCTCACTTCCTGATCTCTGCTCCTTTCTGGACAGCAGCTTGTGCTGACGTGCTCTATAGGCTCACCCCCCCCCCCCCCGGTCAACCAGGCCGGCAGCCTCATATTAATAACAATCACCCCGCACGCCTGCAGCTTCACCCCGCTCCGGGACGAACCGGGGAGCCGGCGGTTGTCCGGGTTTAGTCCCGGGCGGACTCGCTCCGCTCCGGCTGCAGCGGAGGGAAGGCGACCGCCGGCGCAGCGGGACTGCAGCTCCGTGGACCCGGCACGCAGACCCGGCCAGCCCCGCTCCCCCGCTGCCCTCCACACTCATCTCCTCCAAAATCAATGCCGGTCCGCTGATACCAGGAGGCCCCTTTTTATCGCAGCATCGGCGCTGTGTGCTGTGGCAGGCGGGGGGAAGAGGCACAGGCAGCGGCAGACCACGGCGCTCCGTCCGCGCTTTGTCCCTGGAACAAAACACCCGCACGGACCGGGACCGGGACCGGGACCCGGAACCCGGAACCGGACGGTGTGGCCGGAAAAAAGTAGTGTAGAGCCGGCAGACCTACCTTTCGGCTGAGCGCTGTCCCCGAGTAGAAGTAGTAGGCTATCCCCAGCACCCACAGCACCGCAAAACATAACAATATCCTCGATTTCCTCCGCATGGCTGCCCGCTTCTCTTCGTCCTCCTGCCCGTGTGTGTGTCTGTGTGTCGTGGCTCGGCTCGGCTCGGCTTCTGCTCCGCTCCAGTCCTGTTTCAGGCTGTGGCGGCTCGTCCCGATCGGCGGTGTCTGTGCGGGGAGCTTCGCCGCGCGGCGTCGACGGGCTTCGTCAGTCGGTGGCGGAGAGCGGAGGGAGCAGGAAGCAGCGAGCCGACATCAGCGGGGTTAGAGGGCAAAGGCGAGCCGACTCTGGTCCAATCAAACGCCGGCTCCGGCAGCCCTGGAGGAGGGCCGGGGCTCACTGAGAGTCGGGGCCGAGCCAGACCGCGTCGTGCGGCTCCGTGCTGAAGCCGGGTGGAGGGTGGGGACGGTCCGTGCACGGACTGACTGTGGTTAAAAAAAATAAAGAAATAAATAAATAAAATAAAATAATGTCGTTATGTGTCTCCCGGAGCGGATCCGTCAGATCTACCCTTCATGGTCTGTCTGCAGCGGCTCGGAGGAGACGGTGGGGGCGCCACACGCACCCTGAACGGACCCGAACGGACCGGACTCCTTTTCTTTGGCCAGGAAAAAAACTAAAACTAATGAGGGGGAAAGTCGCTGTCTCCTTTCATTCAGCTTTCCTCCCCTTCTCCAGAAAATCTCAGAGCTGCTGTCAGGATGTTGGACTGATCCTTTCTGTGACATTTTTTCAGCTCTTATGAACAATCCGCCCAATAAAAGACATAAAATATACGAGCAGAGGTGATTCAATCATCACATATCTCTTATATACAGATCTCATATATTTGTTTACACCCCCAGTAATTCCTGTGTGCTTATACTCTATATGCTGCTGTAATGTGCTAACTTCCTCTCAGAGGGACTGATAAAGGATTCTTTTATTTTATTTGCTGCTTTTTTTTTTGGTCATATGTTGGAAATGAGCTGAACATCTTTAATCGACCCAACAGAAGGTCCATTCAGTGGAGCCTCTCTCATCCAAAACGGCTTAAACCTTCAGATTTAGTCACCTCTTAGAATTCAGACCTCCAGTTAGTAACTTCTCCATTCTGACTGCAGCTTAAACAAATTATTTGATGGCTGATTCCTCATAAAATATCAATCCAAGCAATCACAGCTCTACTACAGCAAACACCAGAATCCAAATCAGAAAGACTTTATTAATCTTCAGGGGAAATATGATTCATTACAGGCACTCCAACAAAATAGCAATAGAAATATTTACAGACTTCAGAGTTATAGATGGAATGTAAAAAAAAAAAAAAAAAAGTACACCATGAGAAATAAAAATAGGCATGAATGGCTAATAAGTAAATAAAAATTAAGGGGAAATACCGAAATATAAGTAGCAGATAAGCAGTATATACAGATAAGTATTAAGTTAGCAGCCATTGAAAGAAAAAGACCCTTATAGTTGAGTAAATAGCTCAACGTTTGGAGGGAGCACTAATTTCAATTACTTAGTTACAGAGTATCTGTTGAGGTGCACAGCATGAACTCACTGAACCACATCATACTGGGAAGATACTCTGATAAGATAATGAGGTGATTTGTCATCCTGAAAAATAAACTTACTGATCATGTGTTTTTACAATTATCCCAATGACTAAAATAATATTGATAAATGTTATTATTTTAGTTTAATGCTAAAGACATCCTCTAGTCTGCTTCAAAAGAATTGTGAGTGTAGTTTGATCAGTTTTTGTCAACATTTGCTCACAACTTGTACAACTTCATACATTCAGATGTTTTTAAGTTTTGAAATAACAAAGCTAAGCACTGAAAGGGAGGACATTGAACCGCAGCGTACGGATGGGGAGCCATCTTCCCGTTTGCAGGGCTATGTGCTGGGCCCCCTGCTCTTCAGCCTGTATACACATTGCTGCAGCGCCTCTAACCTCAACAACTCCATCATAATGCTAGCATCACCACTCAGAAGATCATCAGCTGCCCTCCCCCCTCACTGCACACACTGTACAGCTCCCGCTTCCTTAAAAAACCCAGGGAGGACAGAGAGGTCACACACTGGTCACTCTGTTTGAGCTGCTGCCATCAGGCAGGAGATACAAGTCTAGACTTAAAAACGATTTTTACCCAAGAGCCTTTGCTGCCCTAAAAGCTGCTTAAACAAATGTGCAATATATAAAAACTACTCAGTGCTGCTAATGGAGTTGTGCAGTTTGTTTGTGTGTGTGTGAGATTTTTTTAATATTTACTTTCAGTATTTATTCTTTCTACAGCAAAGGGATTGCAACCTATTTCATTGTACTCTTGCAATGACACGAAGGTTTCTATTCTATTGTGCACAGAAAGTGTGATCACACCAAAATATAAAAGCTGAAAATCCTTCATATGGAAAAAAAACCCCTCCTTAGTTTGGCCTAAAATTGTGTTTGTGTGGTATCTCAGTGCACATAGTAAAAGTGTTTTCAGCGCCTATAATGCAACAATGACTCATGACTTTCAGATGGGATGAGAAGTAATAGTTCGTGTCACCTAATCTTGCAGTTGATAGACTGTCTTTTCAAATCCATTAAATACTCAATGAGACATTTTGGAGACAGAAAGCCGTTTAAAAGCACAGTTCAGGCTGATTTTTTGGACACTCTGTCACACTCAGATAATCTCTCTATGAAATAGGGAAATAGGCCTCAGTTTGAACACCTCTGATTAAATTAAAAAGTCCAGTTCATTTTCAGCATATTGCAGTCTGCCACTGACATTTCACATTTTAATGGTGACAGAAAGTGATTTTGACTGGAAAGGCAAAGTTCCCTGCTGTCCGAGTAAAAGAAAAAGTTGTCAGTACACACTTTGTTCTGTTCCTCTGAAGAGTATCCTACTAGTATTTCAAACTCACACACATTTATTCATTCCCGCTTCCACTGCATTAGTCTGAGGAGACACTCAGTGTGTTTGTGTTACCCACAGTGCTGTTAGAGCACGGATGGATGGAAGTCAAACTAAAGGTAGAAAGAGAAAAGGAGCATGAAGGAGCAAAGAATGAAGCAGTGAAGGAGATGTGCAAAGTTAGTGGCACAGAGGAAAAAGGGGGTTTTATGTGATGACCTTTGCCTCAGATGTCCTAAACAACCGTTATGCGGGTCTCAAATTACCCCTCAAGTGGATCACTATGAATTTCAAGAATTCAGCTCATCTTCCAGAAAAAGAGCAGAGGAAAGAAGGTCTGTGGCTGTGCACTTGTCAGCCATCTTAACTTTCACAGGGGCTATAAAGAAAGAAAAAACATGTGTGTTTTATTTTACCAATGCTGTATTTATTAAAAGCACAGAAATAAAGATAAATTGTGGCTGATAGTTTCTCAAAAAAAAAAAAAACAACCACAAATCTTGGTCAATTTCAAATATATGGAAGTTCAAACATTGACAAAACTATGGGGAGGCAACATGTCAACACGTTCACCACTTCCTAAGAAGTATCATTTTCACTCATATCATCACCAAAGAATGACAACAAACTCATAACAGCAGTGAATTAAAGAGAATCTGAAATAAATAACTCCATCGTGATGGTGGAGAATTATGGAGCTAAAACTGTCTTCTCTTAATCAGTATTTGGGTCAATGATTAAGTTGGGGGTTTATTATGACAATAAAAATGTATACAACAAGCGTGCAAGTAGATGGTATTTTTATCTGAGCAAAGATAAAACTGCTACAGTTCAGAGCATGACATGCTTTAAAGGAGAAACAATGACTTAACTCAAGTCAGTTGTGGTCAAATACAAGTGCAGCAACTATTTAGGTGGAGGTGTTGCAACGTCCAGAGAGCCGAGAATTGTGCACAATTTGTCTGACTGAAAAGTGCAGCTTTCTTTAAGTTTGAATACGGGCCAACCAGTTTAAGTCTGACACATTACAGTGCAATTGTTAGCTTTTTTTTTTTTTAAGTCAGCTTCAATTCTTCATGTATATTTCTAGCTGTCGTGTCATTTTAAAGATCTCCAAAGAAATGCCTTCAGTATCAGAGTTAAATTGTTCCTAAACAGATTCAGAACTTTTCTCACATGTACTTAGATAAGAATTTTCCCATTTTGTGCTATTTGAAGAACATTAGGCTGTAGATGCCTTTCTAAAACACTGTATCTTAGGTACAAGAGACAGAAAGCACTTGTTTTTGATTTTTTTATATAATAGATATGTTTGTCGCACCAAGTCATTGCCACAAAGATGTACAATAGTTGGTTTAAGTGGTATTGATGTGAATGTTGTTGGAGCACACATTTTGTTTATCAGCTCAACAACAAACGGGCTGCTACTTTGTGAAACCTAGTAATCAGCAATGTTATAAACTGCAATTTTCTGCAGAAATGATCTGTCACAGAGGTGAAACGAAGGCCAACTTAAACTAAAGACCTTTAATTGCTCATTCCCGCACAGCTTTCAAAAGACAAACAGGAAAATGAGGGGTCAAAGTAATGGGAAGATGTGTTAAAGTCATTTCCTGTCTAAACTATTCTCTAAAGGTAAAAAGCTCTTTGTGGAACAAAGGTTTTATTAAAAAGTTAATTTTCATGAACTTTGCACTGCTAAATTTCAACTATTTAGAAAAACCTCGAGTCTAAACACCTTCAACCTTAAAATTTGTTTTTTGTTTTTATTCTTTCACCACAGCACTGCTAATTAGGTTGAAGAAGAAAATTTTTTCTCCAAACCATTTAAATAATTTCTGTAGTTTCTGAAAGCAGTTGACATAATTCTGACTAATTGTTTGCAGACATTGTCTGTTTAAACTTCCAAATTGCAGTTTGAAAAGCCTGTAATGTCATTGAGTGCCAGCTCCTGAATCAACAGTCCAGTTAGTCTATTCAATAAAAAGTAAAATAAATGCCAGTTCAGTTTACGTAAACACTGAGCAACTTTCAATTGGGGCAAATTTGTTTCTATTAAAATTACATTTTCAGTAGGTTTTACATCTTATTCGTAAATTGGAGGGCTTTCCACTCATTAGATAATATCTCTGCTCCATCACCTAAATGCATGAGTGTGCACACCAAAACCAAAAAGATACTGAGTTTAGCAGGATAAAAGAAACATACATTTACTGCCCTGTTGCTGTGGCTAAAGCCTGAACAGTATTGTTTCTTTCTTTCTTTTTCCCAAATCAATGTGTTCAAGCAGTGTAAAAAATTCATGTCATGTACCAGCAACATCCCTGATTTGAATGTTTGTGTTGCATGTCACTCTCTCTATTATCTCCTCACACTTTGTGTCTGTCTTCCTTTGCTGTAATCAAAATAAATGCCCCAAAAAAATGCATACATGGGAAAACAATACAGTGCACAAAATAACACACAATCACAGCTGTGAAAAAAATGTGTTTATAAAATCAATGTTAATGAACAAAATAAGTAATACACAGAAGATGAAGGACAGTTCATGTGCATGTTCACTAACTTACTTCCACAATTCAGTGAAATAAATGCTGATCATGTTTAATGAAATGAAACCAGTTCATTTAAATCATCATACAACACAATGTTTGACAAATAATCTGCTGCCAGAGGAAACATTTCATGGACCAGTTACCAGGGATAAATTTACTGTTGCCCCAGTGACATCCACGTGTGGATGCTTTGTGTCTCCCTATCCAAATTGGCTGTATCAGACAGTGCAGTCTTGTTCTTAATTCCCACGGGTCTGACTGAAAACCTCCAGAAATCTACTGTGTCAATGACAGCTGTGTTTATACAGTTTATAGCCTATGACAGCTACAAGCTGCTGTGTCTCATTCAAAAGCTGAAATATACATACATAAATATAGCCTTTCAATGGGAAGAAAACATTTTCAAATTGAATTTAATTACATGGAAGCCTAATCTGAGGATTGTTGTGATGGTTTAAACTGTGTACTTATCTTCTCCCTGCCTCTGTGCTTTGTGGTAGTTGGTGTAGCTGTCATATAAGTCATTGAACACCTCTCTGACACCAGTCTGCAGTCCAGCTTTCAGAAACTTGAGATCCTGTTCCACACACAAGTCCAGAATCTGATAGATCCCCTCTGTTAGATGCTGCTTAATGTCTGGGTGCAGAGTAACCTGGAGAAATGAATAACAGGAATAAAAGAAGAAGCGACAGGAAGATTAAACAATAAAATTACCACGCACAGCACCGACTGACAATTCACTACACTTAACACAAACCACCTGTGAAATAACCATTCTATCGACTTTCTGCATTTTCTTTCGTGCACCGTTCTCTTTGCTGCTTTACTGCTGAAGGATGATCTCACACTGCATATATCGCAAAAAAATACTTCAGAAATTTTCAGTTCATCTCCCTCTCACTCAAGATCATCTTCTCCCTTTTCTTAGTGAGTCATTGGAAACACCCTTCTGTGTGCACCAATATGCTACAGCCTGAGGCCAAAGTCAAACCAAAAGTTATGTTATGCCAAAACAAGACCTAAATGTGAATATTCAAAACATAAGTGTAAATTTCAATAAGAGTGTGAGGCATGATGTGCTGTAATGTAGCTATTCCAATGTGCTAAAAAGATTGCGAGTCAATCAGACTGGAAGGAAAAAGATGAATTAGAAACCACCTTCTGCTTCTCGAAACTAAAAACTAAATGAAAAGTGTAAATTTATGTCAAAGCTTAACATCTGAAACACAATACAGAACGTTGAGACAGCTCTAATACTGGGGGGCAAATACATGTCATATCTATCTTTATGTCAGACATTCAAACAAGGCTCTTTATACAATTCAAGTACTGCCTGGTTACATTACAGGTATTACCTGAATGTCAATCTCCTCAGGACTTTGACATTGATCATCATTGGAAACGGTGACCAGTGCACCATCAGTAACCATCATCTTGTTACGCACAACTACTTCAGAAACACTCTGTTACTCACCTAACTGCTGGTTTTACAGCATGAAGGGAGCAGATTATCATGTGCCTTTGCAAATAACAACCAGCTGTCATGTGGAACAGCAAACAGGACACAAGAACTGTTAGAGGTGCACCAACTGTCCTAATGTTAATATTATTATCAGCAATAGTCATAGAGAGCTGGAGGCAGTGGCAGCAAATTTCTTTGCAAAGATCTGTTTACTTTGTGGTTATATTGGCCCTTTGTCAACTCTGGAAGCTGATAGCTAAAAGAAGACTGTCTCTCACATCCAGTTGTTTCACAAGCTTTTTAATTTGCTTTTAACACTTGTGCATATTGATTACATGTTCATGAAACCATCTGTGGTGGGAGTTCTGAATTGAACACGTTATTAACTTCCTGTGATTTTTTTAATCCAAACATTTATATATTCAAATAAAGTAATGTGTAAAGGAGTGCCTAGTTTGCTCATTCTCGTCTGTCTATGGCTTCCAGAAAAAGTCCAAAGTTAAATTAACTTCAGGTAATAAAACCAGGCTGAGCACCAGTTGTGGATTAAGAATGAAGAAATTTTGAGAAATAGAAGTAAAAGGATATTTTCAGGTACTGAATCGACATTTCTTTTTTGTATTCATTTTTGGGGGCTTTTTACGCCTTTACTTCAACTAGTGAGTGGCAGAGAGACAGCAGGAAACAGGAAAAGAGAGATAGATAACGTGCGCTAATCACTCAACCATCTACACTGCCATTGCAGCTTGTTTCTATTATAAATATTAAGACGATTGCCCAATGGCACTAACTCCACCACCAAAAAAATCTGATTTTTGTAACTGCAGCTTCCCTCTGGTCTAACAGCACCCAGCTGTTGCATGGACATTTCAGTTCAGGCTGAAACACTTCTGCCACACAGATGGCAAAATTACCTCTGACTTGCAAAGAAATCCATCTCTTTGAAATGCCAGAGTAAACGCACCGCATAAATTCAATTTAAGGCATTATTAGATGGCTCACAAAGAATTTAATGAATCCCCTCTTCAGCGCCATTTCTGCCCGTCTGCCTGTTTGCCTGTCTGTCTGTCTGCCTGAATACTTCCATGTCTCGCTCTCAGTGTGTAACTATGCTGGAAACTGCTGAGTCAGGTTGGCGTCAGGTTAAATACAGTCTGGTAGAAAAGAGGAGCCACTCTCACAAACCAGACGTGAGTCACTGTTGTGAGGGAACATCCAGCCTAAAGCGTCATTCCACCACATTGACTTAAATTAATCCTGGACCTGTTCACTGAGATTTGTTGAACATTTACAATATGGTCGGAATAAATACTTCCCATGTCTGCATCCGAGCGTCAGCGTCCTCGTAACTCTGCTCAGCCCAATCTCTTCAGCTCAACATGCACCACTAGACAAACAGGGCTGGATCAAAGGATCAACTGTGATCCTGTTCCCTCAATCATATATGTCATATGAGAGAGTGGGAGAGTGTGTGTGCGTACCTTCTGCAGCTCTGTGACATACTGAGACACGATGAATGCTGACAGTGTGGTGAAACGCTCAGCTGTAGCAGCAATGTGAGAGTACATCCTCTCTGTGAGTTTAGCGCACTGGAGATACACGTCACAACCTGGAACTGAATGAATAAGAAAAAGAAAAAAACATTGGCATTAATTCATTCACTTGCACGCAGCAAATATTTTTACTGTTTTAGACGCAATTCACTTGGGAAGCATGGAAACTTTCCCTCCCCACGCTGTGAGCTGCTTAATTTCCAGTACATTTTGTGCTTTTAAGGTGCCCCAGTTTCAGCCATAATCTTACTATACGATATTTTATCTGCCCTATAATGCTTAGATGTTATCAAGCCTTGACCATGAACGATGTTTGACTTCAACTATAGCAACAACCTGGACAAATTCAAAAGATGCTTCCACAACATGCTCACGCTGCACTCTTGGTTAGTGTGGAAAGAATATTTCATAGTGATAAAGCAGAGATTTACATAAGAGGTATCCACAGTTTATAGTAAATTTAGACTGACATTAATCATGATCATGAAAACTCCCTGTCCAATATTCCTCCATTTCTCGTAGGCTAATGTTGAGTAAATACAACACAACACTGCCAACAGTGTTGAAATGTGAGTGGACATGTTGCCAGAGTATTTGTCAGTTCCAGTCAGGTAAGCAGTAGACAGATTCTTCCCCTTTTTAATATTTAATACTGTATTAAAACTCACTTTAAAGTTGATTTAAGGGAATTTATTACTAGCAACAAGCTGGACATGGATCAGACAAAGTATGTTAGTCAGGCATTAATGACCCCCTTAATGTGTTGGGAATTATTGTCAGAATAATGGGATGTATTCCAAAGGGGTGTGAGGACTTTCATTAACGTTATTAGGTTCTCTACCTACAGCCTTTCATCATATTCTTTATCAAGTAAAACCTTTCAAATTTTTGCATGTAAATTGAATCATAAATTTATTCAGAAAGCCAAAATTAATCTGCTTCCCTATGGGCCTGTTGGTGTTACCTGTGTCACCATCTCCTCTCTGCCGGCCCTCCCGCATGATGGATGCCACCAAACGATAGAAGACATTTAAAAAGGATGGAGCTGCATTCAGCATAACCTGAGGAGACAGACCCAGAAGCGTCAAAATCCAAGTAAAGTGGGGCCTAAAAGCCTGAGACCACTTTCCCAAGTAAATCAACAGTAGAGCTAATCCATATGGCATGTTAGGCTGTCCTAATCCATGAAAAAACCTTTGTTTAAGTAGAGAGAAACTTCTGATATTATGGTCTATTCACATATTTTCTCCCCGCATCCTGCTTAATCCACCCTGCCATCAGTAGATCGCCCATCAGACAGTAAATACATCTGGCTAGAAAATGGCTGATCGGACATGCAGAACTTTCCCACTTAATGGTGGAGGAATTGGTGTTTTACCTTAAATTATTTCAATCAGCAAACAAACAGGGAGAATTATACATATGATAATATCATAGCTTGCAGTCTTTGTTTGAAGAAATTAAACAATGAACAGAGAAATGTTTTTGGAAGTTATGAGAAAGTAGTACAGTAACATCCATCTATTGCATCACTTTCATGGGTGCAGCCAGAAACTTGCATCTTAATAAGTGAATGAGGTACAAACTGGACTCCAACAAGAGCAAAGTTTGCATTTCTGGCCATACCTCTCTCCCGTCAGGTCTACAGTGGATAGAGGGAATAAAAAAGAAATGGGGATGATGTCACCAACTCTGGTTGGAGCTCAGTAATGGTTTCCATCCATTTCAACCAGCTCCATGCCAACCAACACTGCACGCCAACTCTGTACCTCTACTCTCCACATTCCTTCCTCCCTCTTCTCCGTCCAAGGACACCTCTCTCTCTCTCTCTTTTCTTTTTTACTCCTCTCATGCTTAATTTCATTACTACTTATTTTCACTCTCCTTTCTTCCTCTAATTATAGTCTACTTTTGTTCGCTGCTTCTTTTTGGTTTTACTTCGCTCTTTACTGGTCTCATTTACTGTCCTTTGTCCTCCTGACCATGTGATATCTGTTAGCTTGTTCTTGCCATGTTTTATTCAATACAGCTGTCCTGTTTCATTTTAACTCTCTTACTGTGTAAAAACAAGAAACTTTTAAAAATCTAAAGCATATTACAACAAACAAAAATGATCAAACCAACACCTGCCAAAAAAATTAATGAATAAATAATCACACACACACACACAACTAGATTAGAACTGAAGTGGTTAACGTGTTTGCACTATATTTTCCATATACCAACAAAGCACATAAACTGTTGTTAGTTAATACTCTAATGCTAACAAAGTATTAAATATTATGCTACTATAGGCTAACAATAGTAAAACTAACTTTTCTCACATCAACATTTAAGGTCATAGTTATTTCTCAAAAATGCAAAAAGTATTTTTTTCAACCCTGAGTATCATCTTAAGTCAGCCCTAACACCTGCCCATGGAGAGGGGGTGTTAACTGAGATGCAAAATGTTTGGATCAATGCCCATCTGCCTCTTCGTACCTGAGGATGACACTGGATGATTGCAAACAGCGCCTCATGAACAGCCAGGAAAGCTGACTGGTAGACCAGGGGGGTCAAGTGGTCGAGAGACACCGACTGCAGCGCTCCAAGTGCCAATATCACATGATGAGGGTTGGTGATGAGCCCCTCCCCCTGGCGCAGCAGTGATGTCAGTGACATTACCGTAGGCACGGTAAAAGGAAGGGTCAGAGAGACGTCTGCACCAGACGATCTAACCAAGAACTGTAGAATTAAGATGACACACACAACAAGTTATACGCAACACCAGATTTACACATAACAATGAGAGCAATTAGTTACAGATGCACATCTTGTGTACACACAAACACACATATAATTCTGTCAGATATTATACATTTTTTATGTAACTGTGGGAAACGACAAAGCCACAAAAACATACTGGATATAAAACACACAATTTCCATTATGTTAACTTTTTAAAGCTTACTTCAATATATCAGACTGCCATTTTGACTTGTCACAGTATGAGAGACACAGCTGTTACCAATATAACATGGCTCTGATCTGGCAAGTGAGTAAGTAATGACAGATGACAGTCTGACAATGAACCAGCATGAACACCCGCACCCTGTACTGAAACAGCCATGTGAAATGATGCCATCATTGACTTTATTGTTTACACCTGTAATTCCTCCACAGTAACAGGTTACAGTGTCCTCTCTGAAAAAAAAAGCCTCATATATTTGACAATCTAAAGTTATTTAATATTGTCCTACTTTGGTAAAACTACCAAAAAACAAGTTATAAATTTGTGTCTACTTTTAAATGATTCATATATTGTAGTCTGACTAAAAATCTGATCAAAGTGTGAAAGAAATAAATACAAAACAGATTACAAAGATGACATATGGACATATTGAAAGTGGGTAACAGAAGAAAGAACAGCATGGTTAGCACATCAAAATACTCTGTGTCTGTGCATGTGCATGTGTGTGCGTGTGCGGTTAAACAGATTGCCAAGTTGCTGTGCTATCTGTCTGATCCACCCAGCAGGCCTGATGGAAAGCACATTGACCAGAGAAGCCTCATTGGGAATTAAAATGAAGAGGCATTGGAAGGCAATGGAAATCAGCAGAGTGATTGTTGTTTGGCTGCTGAGTCACTTCAGACAGCTGTCACATGAACTTCCAACACAATAATAACTGATGCCTGTAAACTGTAAAACACTCAGTGTGCAGCTGTCCCGCTGATATTTTTTGATTTTCCTTCAGTCTACACATGGAAAAAATATATCACATGATTCTAAAAATGTAATGAGAGCCACTTGAGTGGCAGTAATGAGGTCTTTCACACAGTAAGTGCCTTTTTATTCAATTTCTCTGACTGAGACCTTAAACACAAAGTTGGTCAGCTCTGCTTGCTCGACCAGCAGTAGCTAAAAAAAAAAAAAAAAAAAAAGAAATCCTCATTCTAGTGAAACAAGATACATCAATTGGTGGTAAGTTCTTTGAGAAAAGCATCATACACCTGCACTGACAGAGCATTGTTTATGCCCTTTCAAGTCAGTGGGTAGCTGCCAGGCTAGCAGGCAAACTGCTAAATTACTACTAAATTTAGTTTTATTCTCACTCTGAAATAATGTCAGCACTCCTGGATGTTTTCAGACTGACAAACAACTTTTCCTTGTGCCGATGAGTATTTATGTGTGTATGTGTGATGTGCGCTGAGGCCTGCTCATTCTTCTATTTGTTGCACAATTTTGTATGAGGCTGTGATTGAGTGTGTATGCTTTTTTTCTCTCACCACCATAGCAGATATGATCTGTGATGCAACGAACCACAGAGCTTTAGAACAGGGCTCAGGTAACGGACAACAGCAAACTAGCTTAATGATGGTGACTGCAGACAGCACCTCCTGGACAACAGAGTGTTGGAGACAGCCTTAAGAGACAATTCAACACAACTGTAACAGATTCTTTTTAGATGTGAAAGTGTTTAGCTTATCAGAGTTGGTCTCTGCCTTACCCTGTAGTTTCCGGCCCTCAGCTTGCCAGTGTCCAGTCCCTCTCTAATCATCACAAGAAGCAGGTTGAACCGATCTGTTGTGCTCCTC
The DNA here is from genome assembly GCF_900963305.1 of Echeneis naucrates. Taxonomy (NCBI): domain Eukaryota; kingdom Metazoa; phylum Chordata; class Actinopteri; order Carangiformes; family Echeneidae; genus Echeneis; species Echeneis naucrates. The sequence continues at coordinate 20,921,976 of NC_042513.1, read as the reverse complement.
TCCACAAGATGGCGCAGAAGCTCTTGAACAGCTGGGTGCAGCTCATTCATGTCATTTGAAGACAACCAAGGAGCTGCGAGCCAAATAAGACTGTGTTACATTCAGTATAACGCTGTGTATTATATGCATATGCATTTGTGTCAAAAAAGCCTAATCTTAATTTACCTTTTGTGACACAAATGCTTTTTATCAGAAACAGCAAGGATGAAATAAGTGAAAGTACAATCAGCTGTAAATACATGCCAGTATGTGCAATATGCAGATGTGGCATTTCTGATTAGTCAGGTGATTGTAACTTCATTGATGTTCACAATATGTGCCTATGTACCTGTCAGTAGTCTATGCAGACAATGCAGGATCTGAATATACAGCTCATCCAACTCTTTTCCTCCATTCTCCTCATCTCCTTCCTCCTTCACCCTTTTGTCTCTTATCTTCTCCACTGCTTTGTAGAAAGTAGACAGGAAGTGGAGAGAGGAAACCAGGAAGTCCATAGGCCTTGGAGCGGAGCTTATTTCTCTGAGGATCTGCTGGCAGAAGCCCTGATACAGGGTCATGTGGCTCAGTGTAATCTTGTTGCCATCCTGTTTGTTCTGGTCTTCCAGTGTCAGTGAGGGCAGCTCACAGTGCAGCATGACACTGACAACTTCTACTACAAAGGCTTGACTGAGGATGCTGGCTGGATGGGTGGCTGTTTCGCTGAAAGTCTGAGTTCTTAGCACAGATTCAACTGCTGGTCCCAGTGAGGCAGTGGCTCTAGTGAGCATTTGAGTCAAGGTTTGATCCATTTGTTTACTCCGTCCGAGGTTAGAAGTCATTGTCTGGGCAAAAGATGACAGTGATGCCAGCATAAGGTGAACAGGCAAAATGGATGCTCCTGCATCAAGTGTACTGGAACCAGCTGCTGAACTGGATACATGTTTCCTGTCTGTTGTTTCCTTACTGGTGAGAAAAGAGACAAACTGGTTCAGGTTGAGTCGAACGCTGCTGTTTCTCATTATAATCAACTGGACCAAAGTCCTGATGAAGTCCTGCACTGCTTTCATTAAATCCAACCAATCAGGACTGCGTGTGGTCTGAAATCTCCCATTGATGCTGTGCCAGAGGAGAGAGGACACAGCAGTTTGCAACAGAGTACCTCCATGAATGAGCTTCAAAACACCTTTGAAGTTTTTGCTCTCCACAAGACAAGTCAGGATGCTGAGCAGCTTCGCCAAGAACAAAGCATAATCTCCGGAGTCAGGATGACCCACAACCACCCAGTCCGACTGACCAGAAACGGAGGTGAGCATGAAGAAGAGGAGGAGGAAAACCGAGGTGAGATCCTCTAAGCTCATTCCATCAGGGTCTAGGTTTGATAAGATTTGGAGCAAGTTCAACAGTTCCTTGATCTGTGTGTAAGTCAGCAATACAAACACATCTCCAGTCTTAGAGGACACCAATATATCCTCAACTATTGTCTCATTGTTCACCAGTTTTGAAATAGGCTGACTGGAATCATCGCCTTCATCGTGAAACGTTTGAAGCATAGCACATACATTGGGTCTATGTGCCAGCAGGAGAACACCATGAATCCTTTCTGTGAGGTAACAAACTGTGGCAGAGAAAAGAGAACGCAATTCAACAAAAACTGAGCTTTGGAGAAGCTGTGAAGATGTGAGGGAGACAGTCAGGGAGTTGGACAGCTGCTCCTTCCCTCCGTCCACCTGCCTGCTAAGAAGCGAATTGACTGCAAGATTTGCTATGCAGCCCAAATCGTCTTTGCTCAGGTAGGGGACGATCAAAGGCAGATTGGATGTGACAAGATGCCAATGTGCTACAGGATAAGAGCTGGCATTCACATTGCCTATTTGCCCATCCCACACATGCTCTCCATCAGGGCTCACTTCAAACTTCAATTTAGCCAAAATAAACTGGGCTGCCCTGTTCAGCAGCTCAGGAGTGCTGGATTCACAGAGTGAAGTGCTCTTGAACAAAACTTTCTTCATCTGTTGTAAAGTGAAGAGTTTGAGTAGCAAACAGCTCATGGGGCTGCAGGAGGCAGAGGGATGGAAACATGCTGGTAAAATCTCACCAGATACAAGGCTCTCTATGTCAGTTGTGAGTGAAGCATTAGAGAGAGCCTTGTTTTCAGTTTCACTGACAGCTGCCACCAGGCCTGAGTCAAGAGATGTGTATTTACCACAGTGGATATAAAAAAGTGTGTCCACTTCCATCCAGGTGTACCTGAGGAGAAGAGCAGCCTCCTGGGTCTTTTGTTCCCACAGTCCAACTTGAAACGTTTTCTCCGGATGTTTTTGCTCCAAACACTTGCCTTTCCTAAGCATCTTCTGAGGTGAATTTGTTTTTGTTTTTTCAGGCTTCTTTTCTGTTGACAACAGCTGTAGTAGCTCCTTGATTACCTGCTGCATCACTTTCATCAGCGCTTGACTCTGCCTGACTAAAGGAACAGGAGATGTATTGTCTAAAGTCTTCAGATTAAATAAAACAGTGTGAAGTAGCTGGCTAAGGGAGAACAGCTTCAGAGATGCATCTTGTCTCTCTTCATCCATTTTAACTTTATAATCTCCTTCTCCGTCAGTCTCCATCGTCTCTGCTTCTCTTTCTTCTTTTACCAGGTCAGGCAGTATTTGTCTTCTGATGCTATCCAAAACTAATGTGCAGATCTCTACACCCTGGGATGGGGGTGTGTCCAGAAGACAAGTCTTGAGGGAAGTGATAACCCCCTCAGACAGCAAAGGAGGTCGGAGTTCATCCAGAGCTGGCTGACAGATCACAGACAGGAGCTCGGAGAAGAGTCGTGGGAGCTGTCGGAGCTTAGTGTAGATCTGGAGGAGACTGCACACCATGAGCTGTTGAGATAAAGCATCTCATCAGTGAAAAGGGATTTTAATTCTGTATTTGCAATTACTTAATTTTTATCTTTACCGAGCTTTACCATTTACTTTGTATACTTAATACTTCAGTATGAACAACATGCAAATAAGATTTGAATCAAGCTATAAATTTGGGATACACTGAAGAAATCAACACCTGTCTGGCCCGTTGCACCCGCGCTTCCATGCTTTCAGAATTAACCCAGGCTGAAGATAATAGCTGATCAAGGTCTGGTTCAAGAAGCAGATGGTTGAGACTCAACAGAGCCTTCAAACAGCGGTACCATGCTGGGATGCTGAAAAACAAGATTTAAAGGTTTACTCTCTTTGACCAAAATACTATTGTCAATTATTCTACAGACAAAGAAAAAGACAAAAGGGAGCCTGATTTGTTACCTTGGCTGGGCCTGGTTGAAGAGCATTTGTCCCAGTTCCCTAAAAAAGTTGAATTGGACTTCTCTGTGTCGTATCCTGTCTGCAGCGACGTTATAAATATCAGCTGACAGAGCCTGGCTTAGCAGTGACTCCACAGCCAGCAGGGCCAGGTTCCAGCTCTCTGGAGAACAGAGAGAGGATGGAGGCGACACAGAGACTGGCTCATCTGCTTTTACATGTGAAGATGAGCTTCCATCAAGACCCAGATCCAAAGCTGGGATCAATCTTTTAAGAAAATAGAAACACAGCATCCTGTGTTCTTCCTGACTTTCATCTCTTCCTTTTCCAAAGCTTTCCAGGAAAAATTTAAACAACAGAGGCAATGTATTGGCCTTCACAGAATAGAGCAGGCATGGCTCACAATAGTCATGAGAATTTAGTGTGGAGATGATGACACTGACTGGCTTCATGGGACCTTTTCCACCACCAGGACCCCGTTTCCCAGAATCTTCTTTAGATGGGAGGAGCTCATCTTTGTAGGAAGTCAGGTGTTCAGAAGGGAAGAGCGCAAACTGTAGGATGGAATCTATCTTTATGCGAATGTCTCTACACAGCTGCTGGCGGAGATTCAGATGTGTTTGAGAATGGGCAAATTCCCCAGAAGTCAGCAGGTGTCGGAGTAGTACTAGTGGCTGGGTCAGCTGATTGGTTACCATAGTAAAGACCCGGTTAGGGTTGGTTTGCTGTCGTTGGACTGATAAATAGCACGACAACGCCTGCAGTAGCACTTGAAACACATTAGATGAATGTATATTTTTGTCTGGCTTTAAAGGTGTTCCTAACTCTAGGTGGTCTGGGGGAGATTCCAAAACATCTAAATTAGCTGCAGATTCATTTTGAAGACACTCAGTCATCATGTCGTCTTGATAAGTGACAGACTCAGATATTTGGGTTTGCAATGGCTGCTGTAGCTCACAGCAGGCCAGAGAACAGAGCTTGGCCAGTAAATCAACCATGAGCTCATATTTGGTGGTGAAAACTGATGCGAGTACAGGAGAGGAAAGTATGCCCTGACACACACTCAGTATGGTGGACACACACAACACTGACTTGGTGCCAGCATGTGCACACTCCTGGAGACGGTCAAGCAGCAACTAGAGACACACAAAAAAATAAAAAAGTCAGTGAAAACTACATATATACCTTTTTAAAAGGTATGCTTAAAGCCAGGGAATTATTCCATGAACAAACACAAAAACAAGAACATATTTAAAAAAAAAAAAAAGAAAAAGAAAAAAAGAAATGTAATTCTAAAACACACAGGATGTAACTTCTACAGTCAATAGTCTCTCACTTTCTCAGTGTCAGTCATTTGGAAGTTTTTTAAATGTATATGTCAGCAGCCAAATTATCCCAAGAAGTATTTTCTTTTCCACAGTAAATGAAACAGTAAACTGAAAGTCAGTAGTGGATATAAACAGAGGAGTTTCTCTTTATATTTAAAAGGAGTAAATCGTGAATGTTACAAATATTACTTACTTGTGCCATGTTGAGCCTCAGACTAATGGTCTTGCCCTTCTTTAGAAGTGAGTGGAGCTTTTGACTGTGAAGCAGGTCATCAAGGTAGCACCACAGGCCTTCCAATACGTTCTCAGAAAACTCCACCTTCTGATTGTACCTCCCTGTTAGAGCATGGGTACACCAGTCTACCAGCACCTAGAGAGGAGAAGGTGAAGATACAGATTAAAAAGCAAATGCATTTCATTGCAATAATGTCCAACATATCACCACACTGACTAGGTTTTAAAGGGATTAAGGATGGAACGAGGTTGAAACAAAGATTTCAAACCACTGAAGGACACTATTAGGTCAACAAAATGAGCAAACATTTGCTCAAATGTCAAGTAATGTGTACCAAGACAGATTCAAATACAAACTGAAGTCTGGAAAGTACCTCTTGTAAACATGCTGAAGAAAATTACTGTGACACAGTCAATTTCATATAGGACACTGAGAAGAAAATGATTACGACTAATAACATGAGGCAACAGAGGAAATGCTTTGGAGATGTTTATATGGCAATCCTGTTTATGGATCTTGATCTGATTTGCAAAATACAACTTCAGCAAATTGAATAATTAGCAAAGTGGGTTTCCTCCATCATTATAATGCATGATTATCATTGTAATTCTATAGCGACACGAGCATCTGTTAAGACAACTTCGGCTTATTACCTGTTCCTTGTTGGGCAAAAGGCACTGTGAGGAGATCCAGGCAAATCGAGCCAGCTTCAGTTTGTCCTCCCATGGAGTCTGAGGACTCTTCAGTTTCAGATGGATACCTGAGTAGATGGCCGCCATCGCTGCAACTGCATGTACAGCTGCACAGACCTATAGAGAGAGGCGGAATAACTACATCAATAACTTATTGAAGGTGTAGTTGACCGGGCCGAAACTGCTCATATTTACTGACAACTTTTTACATTAGTTCAACACAACTGTGTCCGTGTGTTACGGTCCATGCTTTCTGCAGACTCCATATCTGTTTGTGTCCTTTCGACTCTCACAAAACACATGAAGCCTTAAAGCTAACCACTCTTAGCTAGATAGCATGATGTGGTTAACGTCAAAAAGCTAAGATTTGAGCTAACACTTATCTACACTCAGTTAAAACACGTCGGCGCTTCAACTCTCTCCAATTGTTATTCATATTTATGCTTCTTTGGAGCTTTATTTCGCGAGACTTACGACTTTTCCAGCCGGCACGTGTCTCCTGTTTTTAGACGGATGAACTTTCACCTTTCACCCGCCGCTCTGTCAAGCCAATCAGACGAAACCAATTGAAAGTCGATCGCTGCGTTCGGCCAACAGTTGTTATTAAATATTCGCCTCCACTCTTCACAGACAGTCACGGAAATCTTATTTAAATTAGATGTTTTGAGGTATTCGCTTAGTTTAACTAAGAAACAAAACTAAATTAGAAAACACAGGAATGAAACGCCTGTCGTGGAAAAACATGCGCTGATATATTTTATCGCCATATAATTCGGTGAATTTTTATACAAGAAAATTTTCAAATTTTCAAATATAAATACACAGTAGTTTTTTTTTTCCCGTGAAAAGTGAGTGAATGTTTTTGTTTTGTAAACTCGTAGGTTAGCAGGCGAACTGAGCCACGCTGTTCTGGGTGTGTTTGGTTACGCCTGGGAAAGTTTTCCTGTTTTGACTTCCCGGAGCGGCTGCCCGTCCGGACCCGGGTCACCTTTCCTCCTCAGAACCCGTCATCCCCTTTACGGAAAGCTTTCATTCATCGCTCGGAGTGATTTTTGTCGTCGCTCATGTTTCCCCTGTCGCCCTCCTGCCGGCTGGGGATTGAGTAATGGGCGACAGATGACAGTGACAGGCGGGGTGCTGTTAGCCGGTCGGTGATAAGAGATAACCGGGAGGACGGCGGCTGTCGGGGGCAGATAAAACGGACAATAACGGTCTCAATCTGTCAGTGATGTGAAACACTGAAATCTTTCAACCGCCGGATCTGACGAGGCTCGCTGATGCGTTCACTTCCTTCACTTTTCGCCTAATTTCGCTGCTTTCTGGTCAGTAGCTGACTACACGGAAGATGTGGGTCTTAATCCGTATGTCGGGCAGCTCACACAGAGTTCATCTATCCAAACTGAGGCTCACACAGCCCGGGATGTTCTGGCTGGAGCACCGCCTGTCCCTACTTGCTGCCTTCCAAAGGAAGACGTTCGTGACCGGGGTGAAGACTGCGGTCCATCCGGCGCCCCTGCCCCGCAGCCCAGTCCGAGGCCTCTGCCTGCCCCCCTCACACACACCCGGCTCCATCGGCACCCACACACCTGTTGCCTTTGCCAGCTCCTCGGCCGCTCCCACGCCCAGACCGACCGGATCAGCCAAGACCCAAACGGACACGGAGAGAGATCGACCGAGCACAGTCCACCAGGAAGATGTGAAAAGGATTTTGCGGCTTGCTCACCCGGAGAGATGGACACTGGCAGGTAAATTATCCACACACGTCTGATGCCAGCTTGGTGTCGAAAGCCCCCTAACTTCAGTGCCTTTCTGATTTATAAAATAGAGCATGGCTGTTGCTTTTAGTATGATAATTTCTTCCACAATAGAAAAAAAAAGGGGTGTTGGTTTCTTATTTGCTCTGCTTTGTTTCTCTGTTTTCTCTGCTCTTTCAGCTGCTGTTGGCTTCCTAACTGCTTCCAGTGCAGTGACCATGTCAGCCCCTTTCCTCCTGGGTAAAGTGATCGACACCATCTATACCACTGGGACAGACACAGAGACAATGACAGCCTCCCTGACATCGCTGTGCATCCTTCTCGCCGGAGTGTTTCTGTGTGGTGGGGCAGCCAATGCCGCCAGAGTCTACCTCATGCAGATCGCAGGTGAGAGGCACAGACCCATTCAAGCAAATGATTGGAAAAATCTTCATTGAAAAATGATGCAAATTTATGTTCCTCAGCAATGTCTTTTTGTCCTCTGTCCTCAGGTCAGCAAATTGTTCGTAATTTACGCACCTCCGTCTTCTCCTCCATCCTCCGGCAGGAAGTAGCATTTTTTGACAGGAACAAGACTGGCGAGCTTATCAACCGCCTCTCTGCTGATACAGCCGTGGTGGGCCGCTCAATCACAGACAACCTGTCAGATGGGCTGAGAGCGGTGGCTCAGGCAGCTGCTGGTGTCAGCATGATGGTAAGTATGTTACTCAGAGTGGTTGGTCAGGACAGCTTTGATTGAGTTAATGAATTAACTATTATTTATTATGTGAAAAAGATGTGTTAGGCATTACCTTAGTGATGAAAAAGCAACACTTTTAACACAATTTCTGCAAACTAAGTTTACACTTAATCTCTTGTTGCTCACAAAGATATTCATGTATTATTAAACCATTGTCATGAGGAATACAGTCCTAATCTAAAATGTAACATTTCTCTAAGTCAGTTTTTATTTAAAAAATGTCAGAATGCAGCAGAAGGCACTGTTCACACAGAGCAGGTCTCATCTGTTCTCTTTGTAATATTGATTATAGAGGCCCAACAATGCTCACCAGAAACAAGAAGTTGGCAGAAACCCAGAACAGAGCAATGCTCAGGGTAGGCAGCCTTTTGCCTCTTCTGGCTGGGTTGAGAGAGACAGAGGAGAGAGGGGGAGAAGGCGAAGGCTCACCATGTAATAATAATAATAATAATAATAATAATAAAATTCTAATAATAGTAGTTGCAAGACTAGGTGTTGAAAAAGGTAGCACAGAGGAGTAGATGTGAATAGCTTGATGTATTTTGTTTGTCTTTTTTCTATTAAGAGCTGTGACTAAGTGAGCTTCCTTTGACGTTATTGTTAGTAGACTGCAGGATTGTGGAAAAACGAGTTTACAAGATTACGTGTCCATACAAGGAAATGTGTAGATTCGTTTGTCACAGCCCAACCCAGCCCAAACTCTGCTAAGTAAATTGTGTGAAAAGCATTGAACAAGCAGTTCAACATCATTTTTCTACAATGGCGCTTGTTATGAACCTTCTCTGGTCCCTCCTCTCTCTCTCCTTTTTGTTTCTTTCTTTTCTTCCTTGTTTGCTATTTCTATTAACTGTTGTATTTTCTCTGTGCACTTCTAGTTCTATGTGTCCCCCAGCCTTGCCAGCTTTGTGTTGCTGATTGTTCCCCCTGTGGCCATTCTTGCTGTAGGCTATGGCAGATATCTCCGCTCCATCTCCAAATGCACGCAGGATGCACTTGCACAAGCCACTCAGGTAAAGTGCAAAAGGTAGACATAGACTGAAGACACAGCAGAGACATAGTTCAGTCACATTCGTGGTGCAGGTATTAATAAGACATCATTTGAGGAAATTGAAAAGAAAGAACCTGTGACAAAATGTGATTGTAAATTTGTTTTGTCATTAAACTGTAATTTTGCAGGCACAGTATGTGACTTTAATGAAACCATTTTGGAAACAGTAAGTCATTTTAATGCGTAGTGAAGCCATGATGTTCATGTTTATCAGTTGCTCTTGTCCAGCTGATACTGATGCACATACTGCTCTGCATGTGGTCACTTAATTAAACTTGCTATGTTGACGATGCAATTTCCTGTAGATAGCATACTCATAAAACTGTGTGTGTAGTTGGCAGAGGAGCGTATCGGCAACATGCGGACAGTCAGGGCTTTTGGAAAAGAGCTGTCCGAGGTGAGCACATACACCCAGAAGGCAGACCAGGTCCTCAGCCTGGCAAAGAAGGAGGCTGTGCTGCGAGCTGGTTTCTTTGGCGTGGTAAGTTTGTGTCTGTGTGTCCTGTCTGTGATGATGCAAACCAAACCATTTAGCCAATGAGGTATTGCACACAGACTTGCATATTTCGCCGCCATATTTAAGGGTTGTTACAACAGCACAGTTCCTGGCGTGTGTGTATCTGCAGGATGTTTCACCATTACAAGAAACAGAATTTTCCAATTCTGTTCAGACAATCCATCATCCATCTGTACACTTTAAACAGTTGGAACAGTACTGCATTCAGTGATAAAAGGACTTGCCCTGTCGCTCAGATACACCTTTACTCAAAACAATGGTTGTCTGACTGAGAGATAAGCATTTTTCTATATAACACAACACAGTTCATTGGCTCCACCAACGGCCTTCAATTGACAAAAAATGCCATGAACACCACTCTGACACAGTGCCAACAAAGACCATGCACTGCATGATGAAGGAACATAAATTCTTAGGTTACTGTGCTTGTTTAATTATAGATAAGAAGATTTAATAAATTGGCCACCTAATTTCTAGATGGAAAAAAGGTTCTGTGAATGTTTTACTTGATCATCAATAAAAAGTGTTGTCTTCTGTAAATGTGTGCGGTCTGCTCTGTGTCTCCAGGGCCAGAGTGAAATCAATATTGAAATACTAACTGGCGTCTGCTTTGTGACATGATGACCACCAGTATGATCAGGGTGTATAACGGCGATGTCAGATGTTGTAGTAATGAAATAACACAAGGTGTGTGTGTCTGTGGGCATTTCAGACTGGCCTCAGTGGTAACCTCATGATCCTCGCAGTGCTCTACAAAGGAGGCCTTCTGATGGCTAGCCAGCACATGACTGTGGGGGAGCTTTCCTCCTTCCTCATGTACACCTTCTGGGTGGGCATCAGTATCGCAGGTAACAACCACACACACTTTATATGAATGTGCACTTTCTTTTTCTGCACTCTTGATGTGTGTGTACACCACCTTTTTTCTGTTGTGTAGGTCTGAGTTCATTCTACTCTGAACTGATGAAGGGTTTTGGAGCAGGAGCCCGACTGTGGGAACTGCTGGACAGAAAGCCTGAGTTTCCTCTAAATGGTCAGTACACATACACACGCAGGTAGAAGTAGCATAGTATTACTTAAGCACATCAGTGATGACCCACTTTTATTTATTTATGCATCTGGAAATGAGCTATTTCATAGTTGTAGATAAGGGATTGTACTTCGATCAGAATCTGGTATAAAATTGTTTGTTTTAACCATCCCTCTGTCTAACTGTCAGCGAATCTTACTGACTGAATTAATGCATTCACTTTGCTGCTGTTAAAATTAAGTGAATTGAAGGAGTTAAATATTTAATTCATATCTTGAGGTGCAATGACATTTCTGCCTTGTCTTTTTTTTTCACGATCATTTGTTTTATTCCTACTTTTTTGGGTCCTATATTTTGTTGCTGTGTAAAATGAGTGGGAAGTTCAACAACATTTATTGATATAATTTTCTGTCTCCGTCCTCAGAAGGCCTAGTGCTCCCTCCAGACCAGCTGAAGGGCCGTCTTGAGTTCTGTGATGTCTCTTTTGCCTACCCAACCCGTAAGGGGGCTCCTATTTTCCAGAATCTCAGTCTACTGGTTCCAGCTGGGACCATAATGGCTGTGGTTGGATCCAGTGGATCAGGAAAATCAACCCTGGTCTCACTGCTACTGAGGCTGTATGACCCCGATGCTGGTGAGAACAAGTGCTTGTTCAGCTATTGTCTAGAGCAGTAGACAATAAAATTGAAAGTACGAAACTAAATATATCAAATGACTTTACCTTTAAACTGTTTAGGCATCATCACCATAGATAGTCATGACATCAGGGATCTGAATCCTTATTGGCTGAGGAGTCACATTGGAACCGTCAGCCAGGTAATAAATGAATGTTGGTCTCTGTTCCTCTGCACTTAACCTCACAGTGCACACATAAACTGGCAAACACACGTGTTGTGGCAAAAAAATTGCATGCATTTTCAAGTTAAGATTACCTCACACTTTCTCTTTCCTCTTTTTACCTTCCTCAGGAGCCAGTCCTGTTTTCTTGCTCTATTAGGGATAACATTGCATATGGTGCTGTAAATCCCGACACTGTGACCACAGAGGACATCTACAGGGCAGCCAAAGTCGCCAACGCCTACGATTTCATCCAGACTTTTCCTAAAGGCTTTGACACTGTTGTAGGGGAGAAAGGAGTACTGCTGTCAGGTGAGGAACAGAGGGAGAGGCACAACAGAGTTTGTTATAAAATGTATTTCACTGTCGATACAGTTAAACTGGATCTCTGATAGTTAGTTTATCGTTTAGTTTGTTGGGGTTGACAAGTCTGAACTTGTGTGATGTGTTGGCAGAAATACATGTAAACATAATGACATTAGCTTATATGTTTGTTTTTCAGGTGGTCAGAAGCAGAGGATAGCCATAGCTAGAGCTCTGCTCAAGGTAAGTCAAGGTTAATGACGACTTGGTTATCCAAATGGGAACATGTCTGTCATAATCTGTCATTTGTCATCGTCATTCTCTTTTCCCGTACCACAAAAATACTTTTACAAGTCAAATGCAACCTGTTTGCCAGCCATTTTTTCTGTAGTACCACAATTAGTATGTAAAACACTATTTGTGTTTCCTCCCCACAGAATCCTAAGATCCTGCTTTTAGATGAAGCTACAAGGTAAGTCATGTGGGACTAGAATAATAATACAGTTAGTTTCCAGAAGTGCTTTACCTGAAGTACTTACATTGTATTAATCCTTGACTTGCTACAGTACGACAACACAGTAAATCTTTACTGCCTTTAAAAACATGTTTCAGTCTCCATTGCTCTGGTAATAGACACATGTTAGGTCAGTCATTTGGAAAACAATCCTCAACAACATCTTTCCTCAGTGCACTGGATGCTGAGAATGAGTTCCTGGTCCAGGAAGCCCTGGAACGCCTGATGGAAGGTGTGTTTTTCTCTTTCATATTGCATTTATGAATAATACAATCAACATTCAATACAGTTTGTATTTTTTTCCTAATAATCATTTTTGTGTCTTTTCTGCTCTGCTTTTCTAATCCAACAAACAGGGAGGACTGTGGTGATCATCGCTCATCGTCTGTCCACCATCCAGAATGCCAACGCTGTCGCTGTTCTAGACCAGTGCCGTGTAGCTGAGTGTGGCCAACACACAGAGCTGCTCAGCAACAGTCAAGGCCTGTTCAGAAAACTGATGGAGAAACAGGCATTTCTACAGGAACAACAGAAACAAGCCCTGTGCTGAGAGGACGGGGATTACAGATGAGTGGAATAAGAGGAGGAAATCTGGAGGTGAGTTCAATGAAGAAAAACATTTTCTCTCCAGAATTGTTTGAAATGCTCCCAAGGGGGGGAAAGGAGGAAAAAGAACACATATTTTTGGTGAGATGGGAAGCACTGGATAAATACTGGAGCAAAGCTGAACTTTGCGAAGGGAAACATAAAGGGATTTTCCTCAATTCTGTAAGTGTCCACAGGAGTGACTGTGGCACATAAAGAGCTGTTTTGGGAAGGACACAAAGGATAATCCGCAGAAAGAACTGAAAATGGGTCAGTGATATTATAGAGATGCTCTATTTTGAAAATATCTAATGAAATAAATCACTGGAGAAAGACACAGACACAGTAGAAAGGCTACACTCCTCACTTTAGAGGGTAATGTGTTATTTAAATCACCTCTGTCATCACTGCAGCTTTGGGGAAAGCCCCAACTTGGTTTTTAATATTCAGACCTGAAACAGAAATGTGAAAACATGTCGATGTGACGGTGACTCTGGTGCAAAAGACAAATGTCTTTCATTCTCTGCCATTGTACACTTTAGTTTGTGATCACTTTCATGATTTTCATATCTAAGCCAAAAACAGTCCAGTTTGTTGGATATATATGAATTTGTTTCTGTAATAGTTCTGTAATTTTTTATTTTTTACTTCAAGCTTCTGCTGCTGTTTTAGAATTTTAAAAAGCCGGATGAAGCAGCTATTTGTTATGTTTACACTGCTGTAAAACAGGACTGAACACTCTCCTGATGGGTCTTGAATTGTCAAATATGAATGATAGTCCTGAAAGTCAAAGCTGACTAACAAGGGACTTAGATTCAGTCGTTCTGGGTTTTTCTTGTTTTGATTTTACTGACAGCTGTGAAACTTCTAAAGACAACTTCAATATATGTCAAACAAAGGGAAACGTACAGGGTAACTTACTGAGGCAGAGCATGCAGCCTCTTGTCTTGAAAGGTTCGCTGCATCAGAGGAGGAATATTCAAATATGGAGGGGAGCCATTTTATGGGCCCCTCTCTTTACAATGATTTCACTCATTGTCACAGCCATCTTTTTTTTTTATCTTCCTCCAAAGTTAGTCAGAAAAAAAAAGAATGTAATCTTTCTTAACTTTCTTGATCTTCACAATAGAAACTAACATTGGGACTTAAACTTGGGACAGGTCTGCCTGTATGATCTTTACTGCAGTGGTTCTCACTCTGTGACATGTTGCCCTGTCCCTGCTCTGGTTAATATGCACAGGAGATCAATTTGGCCTGAATTTAATTTCTATATAAACAGCCCTAAAATCGTGTAAACGTTAGGATCTGTGTCCTTGAGCAAGCTAAATATTTTAGCTGGCTTGGAGAGCTTGACTATGAGGTAATGATTGTCCTCGGTAAATATTTGGCTGGTAAATGCCCACTTCAGTGCTCAGGGAGACCCGAGAGCTGACTAATTCAGAGGAGCTTAAGCCTTGAGTTTTACTTCTCCATTACCATGAAATGATTCTTCATTGAATTGCTCCTTTAATGGCACATGAGACACAACTCAACACTGTCAGTTTTTTTTTTTGTACCCATTTGTCCATGTTATATTTTTGTGAGCATTTAGCAGATCATTTTGATGACTGAAAGACCATCAGAACACTTTATAAAACAGATTTTAATCCAGTGCAAGAGTTTTCTGCCACTTGAATTAAAATGTAATGAATGAAGGAGTAAAAAGAAAATATAATCCTCAGTTTCTTTCATTTTGCTGCAATGAGACAACAGCAAATGTGAACATTTGACTCATTATGGATCTGACTCTTCATTTAAAGATAGCATTGCATCAGTCTTTAAATAGTTTCTCACTATTGTCTGTATACGAATGGACTCAGTGTCTGGGTTGATATATTTATTTATTCCAGTGTACAGACTATGTGTCATTTAACGTATTTGTTGTAAAATGACCTATTATTGAGGGTTTCTATTTGCTGCATTTGTACTTCTTTCACCAAATAGCTCTCACATGAAACACAATAGATTTTTATCGTCATGAAGACATCTACATTTTAAAACGAAACTTGAGATGAGGCCTTGAACATTGTCTCTGTACATCACACATCCAGACCTGTTCATTCATATTGTCACTTTTGATCCACTGAGATGAAATCGAAACACATTCTGTCAGTTGATTGTGGCTCACTAGAGACAACTAACTTATACCTTATGGGTTATAAATAATATGATCTAAATGATGTACATGTTTGTTAGGTTTTTAATGATTTTGTGTGTGTTAAATTATTATATATCAATGTAAAGAACAAGGAGAGAAAAATTAAAAAATTTTGTGACAAAAAAAGTATTTTAAATACACTACTCTATATTTTTTTTTATCTTGGAGTGATCATAAATTGCCATTTCCTCTACAGAGCTACTAAAAATAAGGACAAGAGGAGCCACAGACTTGGGAGTCCCACTTTATGCAATTTGGCATGACATTTTGATAAGCTGGTACTCTGTCTGCTCAGTAACATTGTGTTACAGTGTGTGTAACATTGTCTCCGCTGGGTGTCAGGCTATCAGTAGGTGGAGCTATTGGCTTGCACTTTCAGCCAGTTGCAGGTGCTGGTTGTATCCCACTGCTCTCTGCCAGCTTCTGGCACCAATGTTCACTCAGCCCTTCATACCAAAATAAAACCTCATGGTAATGATGTGAGTAATGTGTACTCAGCTGTCGATAGGTCGTGTTGACAGTGTGATGGACTCCTCCTGCACATTGTCCCACCAGCTGACACACAGTTACATCCTGGGGAAGCAGTGCATGAAGCCAATGGGTGGGTTTATCTACTGCTCTAAGTATGTGGTACACAGGTTCATAATCTGCCAGGATTCAAGGATCAAGTAGGCTGTATCTCTAGCAATTTATAGATTTCAAATAATGTACACCTGTATATTTGATTGGATGTGGAATCACGGATACAGAGTAATGCTGTAAAACACAATATTTTATTAATTAGACATGTTCACAGATCACAGACCTTTAGTATATATTTAATTCACTCTAATCCCTTGAAGTTCGATCATTTTCACTTTTTTCCTTTTGGCAGTTTGATCTCTAATCATTAACTAACATCTCCCATTACCTCTGTGGGACTCTCAAGGCTTTGCAATAAGGTTGACCCCTCCCACAAAGACAGCAGTTGTGCTAATGTCCTGCAGAGGACGACTTGACCAGGTGCTGCTCAGCCCTGCGTGAGTTTCTAATTCCAGCTCCATGTGCTGCAGCTCCGTTCGCTTTTCTCTGTTTCCACCCTGGGCTATTTGAGGAACTGCAGAAAAAGAGGTCCTTACCCTGTTTGGCCTCACAATGTCGCAAGCAACATCGGTTTATTTATCACTGACATAAAACGAAAATTGGCCAATTGTGCACAAGTCTCACTGCATTTCGGTTCAGCTCAACTGTGCTACATTAAAATGGCTGTAAATGATGCAGAGGAATATAAGTAGAATGTCTTAACCTCTGTTTAAAAAAAAAATAACAAAACAATCAGAGACAGAATGTTGTCGACTAAACCCTACATAAAAAACTCACCCCTTTTAAAACTGGTTGCTCCTGATTGGGGGCCATGCTTCCTGCTCTACCTCTCTACAATATGTCAACACGGCCCACCCCGTCTGTTTCCTGCCAATCTTCAGACCAGAAACTAAGGATTCCACTACAGATCAAAATTGTATGAAAATATGTTTGCGCTTCTCAATCGATCAGATTTTCCTAACCCTAACCCTTTTCGTACAGGCTGATGTAGCTCAAACTACTTCCTACATAACTGAGAAGCGATTATAGCAAAAAAAAAAAAAACACAGATAGACAATAATAGGAGAAAAGAATATGAAATAAAATAAATCAAATACTTAGCAACAGTTCTTTTGAAGATATGTGGATTGTCTTCAGACTTAATAGTGTCTAACACATCTAATTCTTTTGCAGCTTATTTACTCCCAATTAGAGAGAGAATAGGACTTGAGCAATACTGTAATAAATTAAACATCTTATACGGAATGGACTTAAGAATCCTAAGTTTTGCCTGTCCATCTACAATATCCACAGTATCCTCACTGCAACATGGATAACAAACAAGATGTCCAATCTGTTCCTAAAAGTCAACAGTACATCTTGAGCACAATGACATTCATACACAAGGTAGAAGACTGATGTACAGCTAGAGCTTCCAGCTATTGAATGCCGGAGCTTGTGCTATTCTTACACTTTCCCTGACACTCTCGCCCTGTGTGCTGCACCCACAAGAGGCATGAAAGTCCGAGAGTGGCAGCTAAAGAGAAATAAAAACATCTTACTGAACCGATAGCAAAGTAGGAAGCAACAATGCCTGAGTCTTCTCTAAGGAAAAAAAAAACAAAAACATTGTTTTTGTTAAATTGATCACTACATGTCCACCGCTCAAACTCTACATTTACTGCATAAAAAAGTCCACAGTCTGTGACTCTCCTCTGGCTGGTTCGGTCGAAAATCACCTGACAAACTAAAGTCATATTTTCTACCACCTGCTACACACGCCCTTTCACCTCTCTCTTTCTCCTCCCCTTTCTTAGAGTAGGCCCTCGAGGAGACCCTCGTAGCCCCCCCCCCCCTTGGCCCCCCTGACCTCCCGTCTTTGCCCACCCTCCTTTTTTCAGTCCCCAACAACTGCCAGCCCCCTTACATTTTAGGCGTTTCACCAGCCCTCAGATCCAGGATCGCTCACAACAAGTGCATAAAAGTAGCTCAACCTCGCTCTGCAGCCCCTCCATTGGCCCCCTCCCACAACACACAAACACACACACACACCTTCATGCGCACTCTCACAAATTTCAGTCTGCCCCTAAGACTTCTAAAATTTATTACCCTCACTCTTCAAACTTTCTAGATATATTAATCAAGTTCGCAGGATCCTAGCATGAGGATTTCAATGACACATTGTTAAAGTTGTTCTTCAAGTGAGGAAGAGAGTTGAAAACCTACGAAAACAATCAATTTTAACAAAACACTTCAATCTTCAGTGCATGACAGAAGGATAGTGACACAAGTTTTTAATTTTATATCCCAAAGCTCAGTTTTCACGAATTATGGAAAGCAGTTAAGGTCACATTCACCCACTTGATATCCAAACGGACACTTTGTTTTTCTGCTATAAATGAGAATCAGTCTTGTTGCTGTATGTATGTGAATCCAGCTTTAGGTCATGATGACAGAATGTAATGGTCAGTGTTTTTGGCAGCAAATAATTTGTATTTCGTAACTTGCTTATAATTTTTTGGAAGAAGATTGTTTATCTCTTAACCAAATGCAGAGGAACTAATTTCTATACATGTAAATGCACTGTACTTCTTCCTCCATTTATCACCCCCACATGCACACACATGCACACATGCAGCAGCCCCCGCCTCCATTTGAGTTATAATTAATCCAACTGCTCTAGTGACAGTGCAGTGTAGCCCCTGCAGATAGGGTTTCAGCTGTTTCTGTGGTTCTTTCCTTATTTATTCAATACAGCTTAGGCAGATCTGTGTGAATGTCAGATCATTTGGTCTGAGCAGTGAAAGTTTCAATTCAACTGATTGTAAATATATTTATAAAAATGAAAATATCTACATAAGTGACACTGTGAATCTCTTTGCATAAAAGTATAATCTGCACATTCACTGAGAAGTTTAGTGCTTGAAATCACAACATGTGGACTGATTATTATTATCATGACTTCATGTGGGGGTTGATACAGCTTTTTTTAAGAAGTGGAGTGGGGGGGTGTCAATTGGACTACACCGTTTAATTAAATTAACTGCAACTGCTAGTGAAATATTATGACTGGAATAATGCAGGCCCATATTTACCTGACTGTTCCCTTTCAGATTATTCTGTGCTGTCCTGTATGAACCACTATCACCAGAATTGAACTTTTAATTGGCTCCACGGTTCGTGGCAGCAGCGGGGGCTGTCACTCAGTAGTTGGCGGTCCTGGCTCTCACTGTGGCCTAAATCTGTTCAGATGAGGGCAGCATTTTCCCATTTTAAGGCTGGATGAGGCCTAGTACAGCAAATCTATAACCCTGCTTGGTAGCAACTGGCGTCTCCCCTTAGGAACCCCCCCCTGTGGCCCGCGCGCTCCTTATACGGCCCTCGAGGTGGGACCGCGAGGCTCGATGGGAGGTCAAAGAGACAGTGCCATATATGGCGCGCGCTCTCTCCCCGTCGGGTGCGCGCAGCGTCACCATTGACCCACGCCACCACCCCCCCCAAAGTCTGATGGATCTGATGGATCTGATGGACACCCGGACCTCCCTCTGCGCGGCGCGCCTCCCTGATACCCCCCCACCCCCCCCACACTACTCGGCCTGTCAGCATCCTAATATGGCAGAGGGCCGGGATGGGGGCCAGTGCTGAGGTTTGTGAATGGTGGAGGTCGGGTATATAAGCTGGACGGACGGCACAGAGGACCGTAGCTGGTTCAGCAGCAGCACTGGTTGGGTCATTCTCTCCGAGCCGCAGACACTCTCTTAAGGTAAGACTCCTGAAGCCTCTGAGCCACACCGGGTCCGCAGACTAGACTCCCAACAGAACATCTGCCGGAGCAGGAGCTCCAGGACCAGATACCACTGGAGGGAGCATGGCTTCTCCTTTGGGACAGGCTAGACTTTAGGGGGGGCATCAGGCAGATGGGGCCAGTGTTGATAGCCGGACTGATAGAGGGGGCGTCGGTCAGACAGTGTGAGGGACAGGAGACTTACCTGAACTATCAGGAGAACTTGAGGATAGACAGATGAAGAAGACAGAACCGATAGACCGATCTGGTTCAACACCTTAATATTTCCAACGCTGAATCCTGGAAAGATGCTGAAGCTGCGATGCGCCCTCAGGCCAGTTAGAAAATTAGAACAGTTCACCTGAAGAAGATGGTGATCTGAAATTTGACGCACCTTAGATCTGGATTTTGACTAGAATTTGGATAGCATTTAAAATTTAGAATAACTTAGAATACAATTATTAAAATGTGAATAATGATTGGCTTTAGTGAAGATTTGCTCTTTGGGGGGAAAGTGTAGCTCCTTTCCGTGCTATTTTAATGTGATTTCATAGGTTGACAGGGGTTTGTATGTCAATGTTGCGCGTTGTGAGTGTGCCATGGATAGACTCAGTGCCAGCCTGATCGGGTCCATGCTCCAGGAAATTTTAAAAATGAGTTTTAGTCCGTCGCACCTGGTCTGAGCTTACAGGAAACAACTTTCACATTTAGTAGGTCTCTCTTGTGGGTTTGATTTCATGGACTTCCTTCTTTCCTCTCACAGAAGCCAACATGTGTGACGACGATGAGACTACCGCCCTTGTGTGCGACAACGGCTCCGGCCTGGTGAAGGCTGGCTTCGCCGGAGACGATGCCCCCAGGGCCGTGTTCCCCTCCATCGTCGGCCGCCCCCGTCACCAGGTGAACAACTAAGAAAAGCCTCTGAAGGGCCAAACTAGAAAACCAAAAACAAAACAAACAAACAAAAAAAAAAAACTGAAAACAAATTGACGATTAGGATTCTTTAATCAGGACACCTAAACCCATCATCATTATGATCAAAAATAGGAAAATCAGGTGTGATTCCAAAACAGTGAATTGAATGATCGTTCAGGCAGACCCATCCTGCTGGAGTGATTAAAACGTTTAGCTCAAATGTCATTATTTTAGGATGTAGTTTGTGGAACAGGTGATGACAGGAATGGAATAATGAATCCTGGGCCGTGTAAATTTGGCTCATTTCACCTCCAGCAATGTGGCCTTTGGTTCTTGGAGACTAAATTAGTCACAGGTCTATTGACAGATACACAATTGCTCTCTGTCAGTCTCTGTGACCCACGCTGTTATTTGGCGCATTTACGCAATGATCACCATGCCTGTCCAAAGTCTTTAATCTGTCCAGAAGAAGGTCATACTTCTCCATGGATTATTCTTCACCCCCGGCTAACCTTTCCATTATCTTTCCCTCTCTCCCCCCTTCAGGGTGTCATGGTCGGTATGGGTCAGAAGGACTCCTACGTCGGCGACGAGGCCCAGAGCAAGAGAGGTATCCTGACTCTGAAGTACCCCATTGAGCACGGCATCATCACCAACTGGGACGACATGGAGAAGATCTGGCACCACACCTTCTACAACGAGCTGAGAGTGGCCCCCGAGGAGCACCCCACCCTGCTCACTGAGGCCCCCCTGAACCCCAAGGCCAACAGGGAGAAGATGACCCAGATCATGTTTGAGACCTTCAACGTCCCCGCCATGTATGTGGCCATCCAGGCTGTGCTGTCCCTGTACGCCTCCGGCCGTACCACCGGTAAGACTCCCTGAACAGACACGACTCAGAGACTTCTTTATTATGGAGTAAGCTGTCATCGACAAATGTAACTGATAACATCATGTTACAATACAAACACATACTGTTAACATCTACTGTTATCTGGCTTCTAACGGGTCATTTTGGCACTGAAGCAATTTTACGCACGACCTTTACGCACAGTTGACCAGCTATTCTGGGACAGTCTAGGCTTATATATTATACATCACGGCCCTTAAATTACACACATCAGTGCATATCTGTGAATTCTTCTTCAAAAACGTACTTTAATCGTAGTTTTGCACGCACACAAGATTTTTTCATGACCAATTGTCGCCTGTCACACTTAAGTGAACGCTCTCCTCACCTCTCCTCAGGTATTGTGCTGGATGCTGGTGATGGTGTGACCCACAACGTCCCAGTCTATGAGGGTTACGCCCTGCCCCACGCCATCATGCGTCTGGACCTGGCTGGTCGCGATCTGACCGACTACCTGATGAAGATCCTGACTGAGCGTGGCTACTCCTTCGTGACCACCGGTGAGGACCTTAAGCTGCACCAAAAACTGAACATATTCTTTAAGATCATTTTAGATGCACATTATTCGACTAAATAAACTGAAACATTTATTTTGTTACAATAGTTGAACTGAAAGTGGCATTCGCTTAAAGGCAGCGAAGACAAATTTGTGTAAATCGCTGTAATAGTGTGGCTTTAACTGCCTGTGTGCGGGTTGTGACCGGCAGTGTTTAACAATCACTGACAGTGGGATGCAGTTGTGTATTTAAGGAAAGTGAGCCAGTAATTTTTCGGCAGACAGATCTCTAACAGAGTAGCTGTCGTATTTCAACCCCTTAAATTTGTTTGTCATTACGCACAAAGTGGCTGCGGTCTGCGTGGCTCTTCGGCACTCTGGAGAATAACTCACTAACTTGTCCCCCCACAGCCGAGCGTGAGATCGTGCGCGACATCAAGGAGAAGCTGTGCTATGTTGCCCTGGACTTCGAGAACGAGATGGCCACCGCTGCCTCCTCCTCCTCCCTGGAGAAGAGCTACGAGCTGCCCGACGGTCAGGTCATCACCATCGGAAACGAGAGGTTCCGTTGCCCCGAGACCCTCTTCCAGCCTTCCTTCATCGGTACTTAAGATGATAATTCATTTCTCTCCAAGTTACCGACATATGAACATTTTGGAGTCTTGTACCAAAACCGACCGCTCTCCTGACACTTGTCTCTCCCACCTGACCAGGTATGGAGTCTGCTGGCATTCACGAGACCGCCTACAACAGCATCATGAAGTGCGACATTGACATCCGTAAGGATCTGTACGCCAACAATGTGCTCTCCGGTGGTACCACCATGTACCCTGGTATTGCTGACCGTATGCAGAAGGAGATCACTGCTCTGGCCCCCAGCACCATGAAGATCAAGGTACTTAAAGCTTACTGAGATACTGAAACAAAACATAAAACCGAGGGAAAACTCACACGAATCTGAGGTACAATTTCAGCCACAAACCTTACTAATTCACTCCTTCCTCCTCCAGATCATTGCTCCCCCCGAGAGGAAGTACTCCGTCTGGATCGGTGGCTCCATCCTGGCTTCCCTGTCCACCTTCCAGCAGATGTGGATCTCCAAGCAGGAGTACGACGAGGCTGGCCCCAGCATTGTCCACAGGAAGTGCTTCTAAATCCTCCATCTTCTTCTCCAGCTTCTCCATCATCTCCATCACTTTTACCACCAGCTATCTGGAGATCAATCGAGAAGGAGGATCAACCTCTGCGGCACAGCAACACTCTGCTGTCAATGGACTGTCTGTCTGCGCTGTTGACATTCATATGCATTTTCTATCCTCATAAAATGTGCATATTTTGTAGCTGTTTGTTGTCTGTGTTGCACGGAGAAAGGCTGTGAAAAACCACCACTGAACCATGCATCCACCAAAAAACTTTAATAAAAAAAATAACAACAACATGTTGCCCAACACATGTGAATGTAAGTGTATATACATATTGATAATTTATTAAAGTCCATTATTTGGTATTTATGATCCTGGCCTTGTTTTTCTATTAGAGAAAGGGTAGAAACAAAAACTCAAAAACTCAAATTCATTTTTAAATGTAATATTTGAACAACAACAAGACCTGGGAAGATATCATAGCATAGTAGCCAAATAATGAACCAAAACCTGGGAAAAGATAATAGACTTAATAAACACTCCTTCTGGAGGACAACACAAACCCACTAAGGTGGTGGGGCTGGGGATTCGTGGAGGTCGACAGGGTGTGTGGACTCTGCCTCCTGGATTTGGAGTGAGGGCCACAGGGTGTCGCACCGGTCCTTGCTGATTGGGGGCTCTCGGGTGACAGGAACGAAAAACGCCGCCTTTAAACTCCAGCAGTCGGAATATGACTTGCCAGGAATGTGCCAAGGCAGCAGCAACAGCTCTGCTTTAGACCGAGCGGATCAGCGGCCTGGGACACCTGACACCCGGCCCTGGAGCCCGCTGAGCTGCCTGCCCCGTCCTGCAGACCATCTTTAGACAAAACCATACCCGCAGCCCTGCCTTATATGCTTATAGGCTCAGCGGTTTATCTGGGTGAGGGTTAAAGGTCCGGGCCAAAAGCACAAAGGAGTGAGCTGTGTCAATAATCGATCAGTGTCCTCTAAGACCCTGATCGACTTTAAATCAATACACAGGCCTTACCTGTGGAGCCAATGAAAACACTGGTCAGATTACCTGATCAATATAGGTCTTTTTTTATTTATCTGGCCGAAGTCTGCGCATTATATCTAAACACAATTACAAATTAAATTCATTTTTTTTTAAGCTCTTTTGCCACCCAAAAGAAACCATTATCGGCAAATGGTGGATCTGACCGCATTCCCGTCATCCCCGCCCGGGCCACCTGTTGCAGGGTGTGTTTGGCTTTAAAAAAAAAAAAAAATCAAATGTCCTCCGGTGGGCGGAGCTCCGCCCAGACGCTGCCTGTGTGATTACAGTGATGACGTAAGCGCCATCTGTTCCGCTCCGCTTCCGTGAAATCCAACTCCGGTGTGAGTATATTTACTGTACACAAATTTAGACGCTGGCAGCTCTGAATTTTCTGCTGTCGAGCCGCGAAATGATGGATTGTCCCGGATTGTCAGTGAGGTTTTGAATTGACTGAGCAATAATAATGCGGGCGCTGACAGACGAACGATAATCGACAGTCCACATTACAATATGATTTACAGACATCTATAAATAACACATTTGTCATGAGGAGGGAGTAGATAAACAAATACCGTGCAGCTCAACTGCGGTGCAACAACCTATATGCAATTCTTAAAAAAAAACCCCAACAATTATTAAATATACGTTATTTTAAATAATTTTTCGGAGAGCAGGTTATAAAGCCTGTGGTCTTTTAATGCCTGTTTTCATGCAGGGATTGGCAGACTTTTAATTTGGAGGTCTCCACAAGCGTTAAGATCGCCCAATCAGAGGAGAGGATGGTCTACGTCACCGCTTTCAAGAAGTTTCTGCCCTTCGCCTTCTAACGGTTGATCAAGTTTACGCCCGACGCCATTTTTAAAATGTAAAACGCAATTAAATTTGCGATTTACAAAATTGTTCTTATTATTTTTAGCAACACTAGTGCTAAATCGTTATTACCAGCCCATAGAGGGAAACTAACGCCGGTAGAAGAGGAAGTAGGCGGGTTCGTTACGCCGGGAAAGAGCTGCCATTGGTTTTAACCACTTCCACATTTTGGTTTAAATGTCTGTCAATGAAAGCCAAACTGTAAGAGGTGCGTATTTCTGCAGCTAGTGCATGAGTTTGTTCAAACCTGCGAAACAAAAGCCTTGCAGTAGATATACTACTTTATCATAATATTTACAGTAGTCTTGTCTTATTGTATTTTGTTGTTGTTGTTGTTGTTGTTTTAAGCGTGGCCCTCTTTGGTTGGATTGTAGTTCCAATAGTTTCTAAAGGGAAAAGATGGTGACCAAGAAAATCCGCTCGGAGTACATGAAGAAATTCAAAGACCCCAAATGGGAGACCTACACAAAGTGCTATGAGGAGATGCTGAAGTACAGGCTGGCCCGGAGGCTGCTGGAGCACACACACAACCCCTGGTTCTGGGGGGGCTCAGACAGTGACTCAGAGTCCGGAGGAAGGAGTCCCCCTCCTCCCAACGATCGCCAGGACCTGTCTGAGCCCACGGGGGTCAGGACGGGGGTCAGGACAGGGGTCAGGACGGAGACCGAGCTGGAGGAGTGTGAGGGGTCAAGGTCTGGCAGACAGGAGCAACACCCCGGGACCTCAGGGCCCGTACCGAGGCTTCCCCTGGAAGGGGATGACAACCAGGAGGATGGATCTGCTGGACGGTCTGCAGGTAAACACAAGATGTAGACCTGATTGAGACAGAAAAAAAAAAAATTCATACACCATAATGGGATCTGAGCATGCTTTTCTACAATATGTCACTCACTCCTTAGGATTACAACTTAATGGTGCCAGAGAAATAAGAGCAGCAGCAGAGGAGGCGAGAGAGAGGCCGAGAGACAGCAGCAGAGGCAGCAAACAGCTATCAGGTGACCGAGGTAAAGGGAGTAGAAGTGATTCAGGTTCAGCCAACTTTATTTATGTCCAGGGGAAATTCATTTGTAGCTTTGCCAGTCCATACATCCACCCATACACAGGCAGCTAATAATGAAGTCAAAGGAACATTCCAGCGGCAACAAGATATGGCCTGTAACCAGGTAGCAGGGATATCAAAATAAATGGGATGTCTTCAAGAAGCTCTTCTGAGATCACCTCCTCCTGAGCCATAAACTCTCTGCCACATACACTGCTACAGTGTTGTTGTTGTTGCACTTTCTGACATGGTCTCACACACATCTTTCCCAGATGTCGTACTAAATGCTTAAACCAAATTATTTCACTACACCGAAGCTGTCCTAATGCCCATCACATAAAAATTGCTTTGAATAAAAGTGTCTACCAAATTAGTAAATGTAAATAAGTCTGTGATAAACAATAGGGTGTAAACACTGACGGTAGAGCTTGTGCTCCCCCTTTTGGAGGGCAGAAGCAAACAGATAACTTTATTCATTCAGTGAGCAAAGGAATATTGCGCCATATATATACATCTTGGATTCATATCCAACTACAGTAAAGCTTATCATTATTTATTGATATCAGAATTGTGAATTCAAAAATATTGCACTACAAGTACAGCACAACATGTCATCGCTGTGATAAGAATGGAGTGATAGCCCGCCATAAAGATTAATCTCAGCTTCAGCACTCTTCAATTGCTTGTAGATATTTTTTGCTGCATTTTACCCTTATACTGTATTTTTGTATATTTAAGTATTAGAGCGAAAACATACAGCCTCAATGATTTCCACTCTGCTCATATTGCTGTTCCTGGTATTTTGGCACATTTTAATGTATTTTTTCTATTTGTAGAGCGAGACTCTGGAGGACACCAGCCAAAGCACAGTAAACCTTCCAAATCCTCAAAACAAACTGGCTCCCAACGAGTCAGGCCTGCACCATCACGACAGCCCGGGGAGGAAAGTAAGATGGACAGGCATCCTTTTGCTCTGTACGGTTCAGGGGAGAAAGATGCAGACATTGCTGGCAGAAAGACACACAACGTACGTCCTGCAGCTTCAACAAATGAGGTAATTTTTCTCTGTCTCTGTCTCTCGATGGGAAATGCTATGCTTGATTGATAATGGGAGTTGAAGTTCATGCTTGTTTTCTTTGTAGATCCATGAGTCGGCTATACGTGCTAAGACCAGACGGCAGGTAGAGCGTCAGATCCAGACCCAGAGATCTGAGCGCCGGAGAGCCAAGTCTGCTGATGTAGACAAGGCGAGGAAGCTAATTCAACCTGAGTTCAACCCATGGCTAACTGAGTACATGCGCTGCTTTTCTGCTCGCTCTCGTTAGAACATACACACACATGCACTCAGCAGAACAATTTAAGAATGACAAAAAAGAAAAGAAAAAGCCATTATTGCCTACCACTTGAAGTTTAAATTTACATTAATGTTGGACTAATGGGGTTGATTGAGTCATACGAAGGCTGTAATATCATGTTTGTTAAAGACGTTTTTTATGTGGTAGAGGAGAAAGAAACTATTAAATAATTAAAAACAAGTCAATGTTTAACAATTGAACTTGACATGTATAAAATGTGCATATTTATTTACATGTCACGAGAGCAGGTATGAATAGATTCTGTGAATAGAGTTCTTAAAACTGATAATGACACTTTGAGCATCAGGGATGTACAGGAAATCCCACATTGTATAGACACATGAACAATGCCAAACACACACAAGCAGATAATTTGCATTCCAAAATATTCTAAGCAGAGCAACAATGGTTAATGAAATTTATGCAGCTTTCGGTTTTCTTAGTACTAAGTTGGTTAACAAACAGTTGTAAATATTTTCACAGGTTTTAAATTTTAGATCACCCAGTGTTATCAGCTAATTTACGGTTTATGTAACATTGATAGGTCTTCTTTGACTAAATCACAGTACTGACAGTTGCTCTCTGTAAGATCACAGTTTTGTGATGTCACGGTTGTTTTACTTCATGGGCTTTTTGACACTTGTGTTTATTCAGTTCAAATAGTTTCATGACAAATGTTGTTTGTCTTTCGTGTTAATCTGCTTATCAACAGTCTGAAAATAGATAGATGTGACCCAAAAGGCCATTGGGAGGACCCTTTAATAGTGTGTCCAGTATTATGGAAACATTCATTCTTTTTTACATGTACATCTATTTATGCTTGTTTGAAGCATAATCAAACAAAGATAGATAAAGCCAAAGTGTGAATTACCTCTAATTAGTTCTGCTTTTGCTGTTTTAAAAATAGTAGACGTACTTTGACATGTATCAGTCATTTGTTGTTGCTGGATGATGCAGTAGTTGCATCTCAACAAGTTATAAAGTTACAGAAAAGTTCATTTTTTCAGAAAATAATGAACACATTTTTCCAAACTTTAACATTTCTGTATCATTAATTCGTATTTTTGATTGATTAAATAAATACCTTATTTTTAGACTTCAGATTCTGATTTTCATAAGTGATAGGCTGTTATCATCAAAGTTGAAACAAAAAAAGACTTGATATTGCCTTCATATTTGGTCAGATGCACCTGTATATTGACCAACTGCGACCAAATCAGACAGCACTTTGATAATTAGTGTAGAAAACATGTTTCTAAATAGCTTTTTTTGGAATTGTAATTCTCTTGGAATTAATTTTCTGTATCTCTTTATATTTGTCTGGATGTTTTAGTCCATGTCATGAACATCAGACAATGTTTTTTGTACCTAAGAACTATAAATCATCTTAAATCATTTTAATCATTTAAATAATCGTTAGGGTCTTTTATCACACCAGAGCCCATGTACAGCAATCATGATAAAATCAGCTCTGTGCCATAAAGACTTGAAAAAAGGACTTTTCCCACTCTAACATAGTTACTGATGTTATTGATTTGAATATTGTGGTAAGTAAAGCAGATGATGGTGTCGGAGCCCTGTGTCTCATTCAGGGTTTTAACCTTTTAGAAAATCTCGTAATGTTGGTGTAACTCTGAGCTCAGTATCACATTATTTGCTTTGCTTTGTAAAGATTTGGCTTTTCAATGTTTTTAAGTGGTACAGAGGTAAAGTTAAGCCAATTGATGTAATATTTTGTGCAATATTATACCTTATATTACTGCATTTGAGCCGGTGTGTTTTTTAGATGTGATAATCTCAGAAAAGAGAAGTATTTAGTATCTTATGGGTCTAAACCTTATAGCTGAGGTCCTGTTTATTCTGTGAAGGAGCGTTTAGTTTTGATGAGAATATACAATACATATTTTTCTAGCTTATTTTGGTGATGTTTAAGAAACGTTCCAGTAGGATAGTGTCATAGGACATGATCATCCCACTGTAGGATATTTAATCAGGGGCAATGGGAAGTATTCAAGTTTTCTCAAACTTTGAACTCAAGTGACAAAGGAACAGAAGAACAGCTACATGAGCTTCTTCATATTCGGCCAACAATTGAGTTGAATGCAAATGGATGTAGGCCTTAAGTTTGTCTAAGAGGTTTTGCCTCCTCATCCCAGGTGCTTCAGCAGTTTGGAACGCATTTCTCTGACTAGTCCTCACTACTCTGAGCTTCTTCATCATCAGTAACTTATGAAATATAATCAATCCAGGATGTCACGACTGTATTACTTTAAAGCTACATTCCTCTTTTCACATAGGGTGTTAGGCTTTTAACAAACTGTATGTACATATTTAAAATGAGAGAAAACAATTGTTGAGGTTAAAAGCTGTTTCAATAAATGACTTTTTCACTTGTCTGCCTTTATCAAATCTAAAATCTGATTTTCAAAGAAACTGCTTTATTCATAGTCATTTCATTTTTAAAAACATATGTTTTTATCATACATAATAAATTAAAAATCGTAATGACAAAAATAAAACAGACATAAATATAAACATAAGATTTGATAACAAACACGAGACAGTAACCAAAAGCACACTGAGCACGTGCGATGGTTCTACCGGAAATATTTCTACAGTTTGACCTGTACTTCATTTTAAAGTGTAATGCATCATCAGTTTGGGAGGAGGGTGCTAAAAGAAAACCATAATCATAAATGACGTTTTGTAATGCACAGAAATCTTCAGATTTTTGTTTTCGTCAAGAGCTTTATGGTGCTGAGCTTTTTCATTTTGAGTTTAAAACAAGAGACAAAAATATTTTTGGAAATAAAAATCGAGCACACATCAGGAACATCATACCATTGCTAAATGCATTCAGTTAGTAGTCAGTCATGTATTCATGTAAACAGGCAACATCTATTGTAACAGATCAGTTATTATTCATAACTGGAATCCTTTGGATAAAGGTGTGAGTTACACTGATTTAGCGGTGAATGTTGAATGGGAATTAAAAGAAAGCACTAAAATAAATGTCTGCTCAGAACGTTTCAGGCCACCTCTGCCTGTAAATCTATGAGCTTAAACAGATAAAACAGCAGTTTTCTGCACAATGGTTAGTCCGCTGTGTAATCCACATCAACTTCTGCAACTTACAAATAAACATAAATGCTGCAAACAGCACTGCCCACTTGCACTGCTTGCCTGTGTATTGCAGCTAGTTATGATAGTAACACAGTAGCGTGTAAACCTGATGCTGTATATGATGTCCACTTTGATATACATATAATATCTCTTCATCATGAAATACTCTGATATTCTGTTTGAGAAAACATGCGTCAATCTCTATTTACAGAAACACTATACAGTGTATGAGATGCTGCAGGGGAGGGAGGAGAGTTGATTTAGAAAGACAGAGATGGGCAGGCAGATATGTAGGAAGGAAAAGAGAAAATGATGGGGTGTAAAAAACTCTAGAAAGGGACAGATAGAGGGCATAAAATGATGAGGTGTGATTTGGCCACTGCATTGCGAAGGGGCACTTGAATAGAGGAGAGGGTACATAAGGAGGGAGTGAAGTAAATATTACAGGGTGTGCAAAAGAGTAATCAGACTGTAAGTGATGTGATTAAAACAATCAGGACGATCAGGGCAAGTGGATGGAGAAAGTGTGATGTGGCAGGGAAGGGTTTAAAATAGTTAATTGGTTAAAGAAGGAGGTCAACAACTTGGCAAATGTGTGCTGTTGTAAAGAGTTAGATGAGAAAGTCAATGTTTGATTTCTGTTTTAAGTAGGAAATTTGAGCCAGATGCTGACTGAGCTCAAACGTTCATCGGACGTCACCATTGTCTCATTGGCTTAATCGAACACCCTGTTGTTGTTTCTTTTTGAATGTAGACTATTCCTTAGATAGCGAAAATCAGATGGAGTGTAAAGACAACAATATGGTAAGCAGGTGTGAGGGCAGATCGGTAAACAGGGAGGAGGCAAAGAGAAGTTACATGTCATGTCCTGATCGGAGGGATGGGGAGGGTTTGGTCCAATGGTGGAGCAGGTTGTTGGAGATGGGTGCTCTCTCATCATCTTGGCGATGGTTTAGAGGTCTGGGAGGGGGTGGTGTGTCTCTCCGCAGTTGCAGCCATGACAACAAAGGTTCTGAGTGTTCTCAAGGTCAAAGATCAAAGGTCAGGGAGGAGTCACCAGCACCACAACCTTAACCCAGGGCTTTCTGGGTCCCCCATAGTCCCCGATTGTCTTCAAAAACCTGGCTGAAACACACTGAACACATGCCAATACACAGAGAGAGAGAGAGAAATAAAACACACCTTCAAATGCCTATACTACTCCAGCAAACTGACAAGAACATTTGGGTTTTTCTTCAGATGTTGATATAAATTTCAACCTTTAAAAATAGAAAAATATTATCAGCAGTAATTGTGGCTAAACAGAAGTTAATAAGAAGTTCTTTCCAAGTGGGTGAGCCCTAGAAATGCCTTAAAACCCTTCACCCTTCAGACTGAGATTGTAAAAAACAAATTGGGGTTGAAGGCAATGAGCAGACTGTCAAGACACCCCCGACACTCTTAACAACAGCTTATAATAGTCACACAGTACACTCTGGTTCTTTCACCTTGTCCGTGCATGTTACACTGCACACCCTTAACAGCCACACTCCTGGGTGCCCTGGGGCTGAGCACGACGAGGAGAGCGGAGCTGCCGTAATGCTGCATCGCCATACTGGATACCTGACCCCATCCTCTCTGGATCCAGTTCTCCTAAAACACGGGACACAATCAGTAAGGAGAGAGAAAATACCACCACACTCTGCTTTTCTCTCTCTATCTAACCGGTCGTCTACACTGAATAGCACTTGCTCTATCACAATATGGCAACACAGGCCTGTTGTTGGAAATGGAAAGGAAATATCCTTGTTTCTTCTGTGAGAACTGGTACACTCCAGAGTCTGGGGTCTGCCTTGTTCAGCCTGTTGGGAAAGGGAGGGATTTAGAGTTGGGGTTAGGTTAATGGTCGAGGATCAGAAACCCTACCTGACTCTATCTTGTTGAGGATTTTCCGAGCACACTGGACAAAAGCCTCTTCAACGTTCTCTCCTGTTAGAGCGCTGGTCTCCAGGAACATCAGTTCTAACGCACACACAGACAGTGTGACAGGCAGTCACGGACAGAGTGTTATCGTCATACAAGTCCTCATGATCAGCTTCATATAATACAAAAGGTACAAATACAATTATGGTCAGTCCCACTCAATGACACTGTTGATCCTACCATTCTCCTGAGCAAAGCGTGAAGCCTCCAAGAATGTGACTTCTCTGTCAGTATCCAGGTCCTTCTTGTTTCCACACAGGATGATGACGATGTTCTGACTGGCCAGCATCCTGGCATCACTCAACCATGTGGTCAGAGCATTGTATGTCTCTCGACTGTCGTGCAGACAAGAGAGGGGGGGAAAAAAAAAACGAAGCAAGAAGAGACAGGAGCTGACTAAAAAGAAAGAACAAGGGACATGACGCTGTAATCTGAAACCTGACTGGCTGTTTTACCTGGTGATATCGTAGACAAGTAAGGCTCCTGCTGCTCCTCTGTAGTAACTTCTGGTCACAGACCTGATGCACAGAAAATTAGACAAAATAAAAATTAATAAAATAAATTTAAAAAGAGCTAAACAAATTAGCTTTCTGGGAATTAAACCTGAAGAGGTAGCTGGCTACCTAAACCGTTCTTGTCCTGCAGTGTCCCATATCTGCAGTTTGACCATTTTGTTGACCACGCTGATGATCTTAGAGCCAAATTCCACTCCAATCGTGTGGTTGGATTCGTCCTTAACTGGAAAAAGAAGATAAAACATGGCCTTTCTAATGAGTAACTACAATGTATATAGTCCCTGAGTTACATTTTAAAAGGGCACTAATTTTCATGCATTTATGGATTTTCATTTTATACCTGAGAGTGCAATGTGAATTATTACTTAACAAGGATGCAAGTATTTGAAGAGCTTTACTGACATTGTGCAGAGATTTACTTCCTGTTTTGTGAATTTATGTTCCATTTTCTGTTCACTGAAATTGGACGCTAATAAAGAGGATCATTACAGGACATTAAGGTATTTGATTAACAATGCATGACGTACTGATTGCAGGACTTCAAGACAACTGCTTCACTGTACTTATGTTCAAAGCAACTTACATCTCTTCTCTATGAACTGGTGCAGCAGACAGGATTTGCCTGTTCCAGCATTCCCAATGACCAGGAATTTAAAGAGGAAATCTGAGGAGGCAGGTGTGGACGTGGACACACACACACACGCACACACACACACACACACACACACACATATTTAGAGAGGGAGACAAAGGTTTGTCCATGATCGTTACAGAATGCAAACCCAACTAAAACCAAACCTATAAATCACCTGCAGTAAAATAAACACTGACAACAGAAGGCAATGTAAGAGCTGTAAAGTGAAATCATGACCATCCTCCTAATAAAAGGTTAAAGGACTAATCCCTCACACACCAGGTTTTCATCTTCACAGCTGTCAGCTTCCCTCTTTCTACAATGGGCAGTTTGCAGGACGCAAAGCTAAGATAATCGGGGAAGCTCCATGATCGCCAGGTGCCAACTCCTCGTCCTCTCCTCTAACCCTCTCTGAGGATTTGCAATCGTATAAAGTCGATGCATTTTGTCTGTGCGCCCACAACGAACTCAATCATTTCGCCTCTGTGGATTTGCTTTGGCTGACATGACATGTTTAAGGCCAGGAGCCTCCACCGGCTGTTAGCCTGTCAGCTATCTGTTTACGGTGAGGGAAAAAAAAACCTTTATCGGAACACCTGCCTCTTCTCCATCTTTGGCTCAAGGAAGATGTTAAAGGTGGGGACCCGTCAAAACACCCGCCTTACCGTAAGACTCCGACATCGCCACTGCTGCGGTTTGACGGTAAAAGACAGGGAGGGAGAAAGAGTGGTTGGGAATTATAGCGAGCTAAGTAAAAGAAAACAGTCTTGTTGATGAAATCCGCGGATTCCAGCAGATTTCCCCTCCGACTTCCCGTACGTGCTTTGCCATTTCAAAATAAAACCCGACAAAACACTCAAACACCTCTCAGGTCTCCTCGTAAACTATGGTTGAAATAATTTCTTTAAATCTTCCAGCCATGTTTTATAGTGCATAAATACTAATCAAAAGAAAAACGAGGGGATAAATAATCCTCATCCGTCGGTCCCGTCCACAAGATGGCGGTCATGTAACGGTCCGTCAACGGACTTTACGCGAAGAAGGGAACCGACGAAGAAACGGCTGTTGAGTTGGACCAGCAGCGGGATTTATTCTGCGAAATATGGCTGCTGTGCTCCCCGTGAGACCTCCCTGCGATAGCAATCCGGCTACACCTGGAGCACAATCCATAAAGGTGCGATTCATATTGTTTTAGAAACATTCAGCACTAATTTGCAACATCACGAGCTCTCCGTGTTTGGCTGTTTAAGCTAGCAGCTAGCAGCTAGCTGGCTGTCTAACGGCTGCCTCCCTTCATGGTTGACAAATATTAGCTCCTTTGTTTTCAGCAGTAATTAATGAGGGATGAATTGTGTGCATACGTCTTTATAAAGTGAAACTCGTGTTCTGATATAAAGTTGTATATTAGAAATGGATTAGTGCATTTCTATGAGTGGCTCGTTTGCGACTTACTACTTTGACAGCGGTGCGAATAAACCCGTGTTGTGTTTTGTTTTTTGTGGACTTGAGGTTCTACACAAACACACACATTTATATATTTACTCAGCCTGATTTTGTGCTGAAAGTGGACACTTTACATTCAGCGTCTAAAACCTGAAAGAAATCCAAAAGTCGATGAGGAAACCTGATGACTGATAAATTGGTTTTTATTCCCTCCTGCCGAAGATGTTGGTGGAAGTCCGTACATTACACTCCGGACTTGTGAATAAAGGAGTGAAGTTGAGATCTGAGGATGTCCAAACATAAAAATCATAAAAATCAAAGTTCAACTGGTGAATCCAGTTCAGGCCGTTTTTAGTTAACCACCGGTTCTGGTTGAAGGTCAGTAGAAAACACTATACGAAGCTGATTTTTGGTGATGAAATAGAAATAGAAAGGAGAATTCATGTTGACCAACCTCATGGTTGCATAGTAATAATAATAATAATAAAATATAAAATAAATAAATAAATAAATAAAACCTCAGTACATCAGTATGCTATATACAGGTTGTTGACATCACATCATATTATAATGAAGTTTTTCTCTTCCTTTGCAGGAGGATGTCATAGAAGAGGAGTCCAATGATGGGAGCCAGCCTCCCAAAAGACGGAGGATGGGTTCAGGGGATAGCTCTCGAAGCTGTGATACCCCTAGCCAAGAACTTGGGTAAGTTGGGTTGGTGTGAAACAAAAAACTAATCAATTGATCAACAAATGCTCTCCAAAGATATATTTTATCCCGCTATAGCATTAAAATGGCCATTCATATCTTTTTGGTGTGTTTAACATACTTCATCTTCTTTATTTTATGAATTTACTGTAAATTTCTGTGTGCATTGTATATAGTGTATAAAACAAACTCGTATTTAGTTTGAATAAAGATGTTTTTCCCCTCATGCCAACTTTTCAGCCCAACATATTTCCCGGCAGAGAACCTGACAGAGTACAAGTGGCCGCCAGATGACACCGGAGAGTATTACATGCTGCAGGAGCAGGTCAGCGAGTATCTGGGGGTCACATCATTTAAAAGGAAGTACCCTGGTAAGAGCTGGGGAATTCTATAATAGTGTTCTGCACAGTGATAATTTGTTGGTCCAAGACAAAATGTTACAAGGAATTATTATATTCTTACACTGTGATATTTGCCATATCAATTTTCAAGTCCATGTAAGTATAGGCTCTGTGATACTTCTGCACTCATGGTGTTTCTTGTCGATTTGTAGATATGGAGCGGAGAGACTTGTCCCATAAAGAGAAACTTTACCTGCGTGAGCAGAATGTCATTACTGAAACACAGTGCACTCTGGGTAGGAACCAAATCCCGGAACTCAAGTGAAGCACATAGTTGTACTCTGTTTAGTGAACAAAATCCCTCTTTCTCAGGAACCCTGTTGAAGTGATCTGCTGTGAGTTGTATTTCTGCATGCAAGTTTGTTTTTCTTTCCAGGACTGACAGCTTTGCGGAGTGACGAGGTGATAGATCTGATGATTAAGGAGTATCCCACCAAACATTCTGAGTACTCAGTCATACTGCAGGAGAGAGAGCGACAGCGAATAGCAAAGGAGTACTCTGTAAGTATAAAATCATCATAAATGCCCCATGGAAGAGGGGCATTGATTAATGAGTCATTATTGATTAACCAAATGCATATTAGCCAATTTTGATCATTCTTTTCATAGCAAATGCAGCAGCAGAATCCTCAGAAGGTGGAGGCCAGTAAGGTTCCTGAGTACATAAAGAAGGCAGCAAAAAAAGCTGCAGAATTCAACAGTAACTTTAACAGGGAGCGTATGGAAGAGAGGAGAGCTTATTTTGACCTCCAGACACATGTAAGTCAATTCTGGAATGTGGATGTGGTGTAATTTTAATTTTTTTTTTGCACGGATTTATTCACAATTGAGGCACTGAAAGGCCCAGAATCATGGAGATGAATTGTGTTTTATGTGCATTCACAGATCATCCAGGTGCCTCAGGGGAGGTTCAAGGTGCTAGCTCCAGAGTTGACCAGGACGGGGCCTTACCCTGTGGCTCTTATACCAGGACAGTTCCAAGACTACTATAAAAGGTACAGTTATTTTTTCTTTAATGAAATTATCACTCTGAAATAGGCCCATCCACTGTGTTGTACTGAATGTTTTTGCCCTGATTGTGTTGTGCATAACAGATATTCTCCCAATGAGCTGCGATATCTTCCGCTGAACACAGCTCTGTTTGAGCCTCCTCTCGATCCAGAACTCCCGGCACTAGATTCAGAGCCTGACTCAGATGATGCAGAAGATGGCAAGGATGAAAAAAAGAACAAGAACTCATCTGTAAGACCTTTGGCTGCTAGTTCAGTAGCATCCATCTTTAACTGCAGTTATACCTGGATCATGAATAGTTTACAGTTGTGTACCTTACTCTTAAAGTCTTTGTCTTTCACTTTACAGGATAGTTCTTCAGGCAACACATCAGATGTGGAGAGCCAGGAGGGAGGAAGTGGACAGGGCCACAAGTCCAAGGCCAAAGACAGGACATCCACCCCAGGCAAAGATGGCAACCTGCGCCACTCAGCCTCCCACAAAGCCACCCCAGGGTACAAGGTAGAGGACAAAACCACCTGAACTCTTCTCCAACAACAGCAGCAGCACTTTCTCCCCCCTCCTCCTCTTTCTACTACTACCACTCCCTTCCTCCATCCATCCCGCCACCCCTCCTTAGCTTTCTTCACTTTGTTCTCCGGCTTCTACAGTTTGTCAGCATTTCAGCTGGGACAACCTGGTCCACACAGACACAGACACACATACACACAGACACACACACAGACACACTGGGGGCCCTTCTACAGTTTTTGTTTTTTAATGGCCGCTTGGCTTTTTCTCCCCCTTTGTACCAGACTGTGAGCAATAAGAACGTTTAAAGGAACAGTTCACTTGTTTCTTATTCACTGCACTTTCACTTTTTTGTTTTTTTCAGCAAAGATAAAATTGAACTTTTAAATGTTTCCTTTTGAGAGTCTTCAATATACCTCTTGTGTGTCCTCACTTGTCAAAAAAGATACTTCCAGGACAAGTAAGTGGATGTTTTGGCTGCTAGTTTTCCTTTTTCATTTTTGAAGTCTCTTTGTTAGTCTGATATAGAAGATAAACCACATACATTTTGTGGTTGCTTTTAAAGTAGTTGATGTTAACACTAGAGAATTTTAACATTTATATCTAAAGTGTAGAATGCACTTAACCTTCCTGTTTAAAGTGTTTATTGGTATAGTAATATGTTTTGTTAATACACCATGTGATGTACTGTTAATCTTTGAATAAGTGTCAGACAGTTGTTTGACATGGTCATTACTTGTCCCTGAGAGATGAGGACACGCTGACCTTGTTCACACTGTTGCTGAGCTGAGCTAGAAGTAGTTCGCATGCTATCTGTCTGGATTTGGACTCTGAAGCCCCACAACACTTTTTTTTCTTTTTTTCCAAAGAAATGCTAAATATATAGCACTGTAGATGGGCAAAGAGTATTACAAGTCTTGCTCCCTACAGCCTGCTGTTCAGTGCACTTTGATTTTTGTTTCTTTCTCCAATCCTCCACCCTGCAGGACAAAATTACCAAAACGTAAAAGGACGCTGGTATATTATCATTAATTGTGGACCTGGGTCCATCATACTCACATTGATATCATGCTACGAGTCCAGTTGAGTTCGGCTCAGCTTAGTGGTGTGGCCATGGTCCGTCTTTCGTGTCTGTTTACCAGTTTCAGTGTGCCTAAGTTTGATTTAACTTGACTTTGAATTTACCTTTATTCATCAGATCATTTTGGATATGCTTTTGAATCTACAGTCATGACATGGCATGTTGGTAGCCAGAAATAAGTAGAGTTAGTCATTCACCTAATATCCCTGTACTGTATCTATTTGTGATGAGTCTATATTTGATCAAATGCAGTACACAGAAGTCAGGTATTTGTGATTTTTGTAATAAATTGGCCAAAGTAAAATACCTGTAGAGTTAAAACGTGCCAGTTCCTTTTCAGTGGTAGATTTTTCATATATACATATATATTTGGAAAAGTAAATGAGAAATCAGCTGATTTCCGATGGCTTCTGTGTCTCAACAAAAGACACCTAATATGAGAGGAAAACTTTGAGGCAGTGATGCAGAAACTGAATAGCGTTACTTCCCTACCATACTAC
This sequence comes from Echeneis naucrates, assembly GCF_900963305.1. NCBI lineage: Eukaryota > Metazoa > Chordata > Actinopteri > Carangiformes > Echeneidae > Echeneis > Echeneis naucrates. The sequence goes on along the minus strand of NC_042513.1, from coordinate 20,882,930 downwards.
AGTATGTGCAGTGGTTAATGTTGACGTCACTATAGGTGAAAACGCTTAAGCTTTTAAGTAGTGTGGTGTTTCACAAACGGCTTATGAATAAAAACTAACTATGAACAACAAAGTATGAATTAGATTGACTAATTGCTTCTACAGCAGTGGTTTTTTGTTTTGTTTTGTTCTGTTTTTTTTCCAAATGTGATACATGTTGCATGTTATGCAAGTGTTAAATCCATGTGGCTTCACAGCCGTTCTGTAGCTTTTACATAGATAAAACATTATGGATAGGGGAAAAAAAAGCTTTATCGACAGTGTGATGCAACTTTAAACAGTAACATGACATTAACTCCGTCAGCATCATGTATAGCATCTTTATATTAATTGTCAGCATTTTTGCCACTGTATATCTGAATTTGACAGCAGTTGTGACCATCAGAAGGAGCTCAGGAAGTTTTGCTTTGTGTATCAGAGATTGAATCTGACAGCCATGATTGTCAGTACAGTTGTGGGGTTAAGCACAGTTCAGTTTCATTGGAGACTCTGCATGCAGTCTAGGCAGGCATGGAAAAAAAAAATCGAAGCACAGATAATCTCTTCACTTGCATTATAGAAAAGACTGGAAAGCAGAGACATAAATACTAGGACGTCAATAAAAGTAAAATAAGATACAATCCATAGGACAAAAATCTAGCTGTGAGTGAATCTGTGCGTGAAATACTAGTTTTGAAGCTCAGGCTAGCAGTATGGCCAAACCTAGCCAGTCCAAATCTGTAAACAGCTGACTTGTAGAAGAGGATCAGTGGTGAAATATACAATATATGTACATGTGCATATTGACTGTGTCTACCTTGTTGTTTTTCTTACTTTTCTTTCCTATTGCTGTCTTACTTTGTTTAGTTCTCTCCTTTGTTTCTTGGATGTCATCAGTACCAAACTGTGTCCTTCATTGACCCATAGTTTTGTACCTTTTTGGCTGTTTTTTCCAATCATGGGACATTTTAATGAAGGATATCTCACTATATCTTAAGGCATTGGAAATAGTTTGACCTGAAGCAGGTTAAATAGGCTATACTCGAGTTTTGTTCGTGAAAACACAATGAATCTGTTTAATTTAGCCAGCTTTAAAGATTCTCCAAATTCATGACTTCAGGCTTTCATTTGGAACTGGAGTTGTAGCCATGTGTTGAAAAATGTAAAATTTTGTTCCTATACAGTTATTTTGGTTTCAAAGATTTTAATACATTCGACAGTGACTTTCACTTATAGTGTTAATCATATCGCAATGTCAATAATAATCATCTAGTCACATTTTCTACTAGTAGCCTAAAGTTGTTCTTTGGCTTCCAATAGAGATACTCAATATTTAACCAGCTCCTCTGCGACATCCTGATTTAAATGTCCCAGACTCTCTCTAACTTTCTAAGCGGGATCTTACCTCTGTCAGTCTATATTTCTACAGCATAGTTAAAAAGGAATAAAGCTTTCAAACTCATAAGAGAGGGAGAAGTGGCACTTGTGTCTCACAATTAATAAATATTTGTCAAATAATCAACATTATTATGTGGTAATGTTAGTCCAGAACTGCGGTCTTAGTTGGTGAGGTGAGAAGTGTGCGCTGTAGATTTCCAAAGCGACGTGCTTGCAAGGAGGTCAGTAAGACACCAGATGCCTTTCTTGTGTTTGTATCCTGAGATATCCTTCATTGCCATCAAACTTGATTAGGAGGCAGCTTTGATACCAGGAGATAGAAATTAAATTTAAAAATCTATGACTTTGTGTCCCAAAAAGTAGAAAAGACTCAAGATAAGTTGCTCCCTTTTTTATTTTATTTCTTTTTGTTATTCCTGTCATTAAACATTTGTTGAACTTCTTTGTTGTCCATGATTACATGATACCCATGTATGATTGGTTTTTATAGCATTATTCTGCCCTTACAGCCTAAGGTCATTCCCAATGCTATATGTGGCATTTGCCAGAAGGGTAAAGAGGCCAACAAGAAAGGCAAGCCAGAGGCACTCATTCACTGCTCCCAATGTGATAACAGCGGTAAGTTCACGCACTTAACTTTAAAGGACAGTTCCCTATTTTTTGTTGTCATGTTTTGTTTTGTTTTTTTCCCCTCTTCCACTAGAAATCTCCTTAATTTGCTAAACAACATCACTTGAATTAAACCACTTCAAAAGATAACTTCATATTTTGTGCCGTTTATGTTTAGATAGAATCACAAGTGGTTTTTATGTTTATCCTTAGACGGCAAAGATTTCAAATTTGTATAATTCACTCAATGATTTACACTGACTGTGCAATAAAAAAAACACGTGGTTCAGTCAGACATCAGCACAGTTATTACATAACATTTTATTATTAGAAAGACATACAATTTTGTAAATGCTTTCCAATCCAAAAATGCTACAAATTCTAGATGTTGATTTTTCTTTGTAACAAAATTAAGCTTCTCTTAAGCAATAGGATGGTGCAGTGATAGGTGGGCCTGTTCACATTTTCTATGTTTTTCTGTTTTATGTGTATGTATATGCATGTCTTTTGTATTTATTTCTGTCTGTGTTTGTCTCTGGCTTCGTGTATGCATCTTTGCTGCTGTCCATGTGTCTCAACGCCTGTAATCTTTAGGCCACCCATCCTGCCTGGACATGAGTGAGGAGCTGGTGTCTGTGATCCAGACATACCGTTGGCAGTGTATGGAGTGTAAGACCTGCACTGTGTGCCAGCAGCCCCACCACGAGGATGAGATGATGTTCTGTGACAAATGTGACAGAGGATACCACACATTCTGCGTGGGCATGGACTCTATTCCAAATGGTGAGTGAATGGGCATTTTTCAGCAAATGGTATGAGAATCAGTGGATTTAAGGGCAAACTTACACTTGAACTCCAGTGTTCATGACCATGATGACTTTGGCAACAATCAACAAGAGATAATGATTTTTCATGTAACTTTTTAACAATGTTTGTCCTGTTCATAATTATTAATTTGGTCTCTGTATCTCCTCAGGGCTTTGGGTATGTGAAGTATGTGACAAAGAATTCACCACACCCAAGAAGAAGGGAGCCAAAACACCCAAGAAGTCTAAATCAGCTCATAAATGACCAAATTCGATACAATTCTCTACATTTCCAGAAGTTGAAAAAGTTTAAAGGACCAACAATCAAACAGAAGATCTCAGCCCACTGTTACTTTGAACTGAAAGGTCTTTTTAAACACAACTTAACACTAGAAAACAAAAGTATAAATATTTTCAGTGAAAGCTCTGGTGACATCAGGAAAGCAAGTCTATGATTAGAATTATTTTTTTCCATCTGCAATCTGAACTTAAAGAATCTATATGGTTCTACTGCAACTCAAGTACATTAAAAATCCCCCAGATGAGTCATTTATTTAGCAACTGTTTTTTTCTGTCACATCAGAGACTTAGTGGCTGACTGAACCTCACACCGTACATAAAAACAATATTAACAGCTCAACTGTTAATGAAATCTGTCCAGATGTACTGCACTAAACTGTGGACCACAATCACTATCAGTGTGTTCTCGCTCCATGAAACCATTGGATCGTCTAGTTTATGAGGATTCCTGCAGTGATATACTGTTGGATGGGAAATTGTTTCAGTTGAACAAATTATGCTTTTGATCCTGTACTACTGAAACAATCAGGGTTTCAAGGTGTATTTGTGTGTTTTAGTATCTTATAAACTACAGTTTAATAAACTTTTATTTAATGAGGCAGGCCAGTAAAGAGCAATCTTATTTAAACAAAGTGTTACATAATGACATGGTGCTTGTGATCCTGTGTGATGATATAATAGCCACTGGCCGTGGTAGACCTTATGGCTGCTGCAGTTTTCAGGTATTTATGTGTTTTTTATATTAACATGGAGTTTTTCAATCATTCACTGTTATTTGTACAGAGATGTAACCACTCACCGTAATAATTTAGTCATATAATCAAATTAGCAGGTGTCATGATCATTTTTTTGCAGTCACATTTAAAAATGTTGGGTTATTTTTATTACTTTAACCTATTTTGTATTGTCCTGCATTCAGCAGGTTGTCAAAGGAATATTTGTTTCTAATAATGTCATAGTCACTGAATTCTCTAAAGGCTCTTTTTTTTTTTTTTTTTTTTTTTTTTCTTCAATAAAATGGCTTAGAAAAAAGACTCATTCATTTGTGAGTTGTTGATCAATGATATAAAATGAAATCGCAGTCAGTTTCATGATTATTCAATTTTAATTCATCTTAAAAATAATAATTGTACCTCTGCCATTAGTCAAGCTGAGTATATCACGCACACATATATATGTATATAAAATGTGAAAACTCAAAATCGAGACGGACAGTTACCAAAGTCAATGCGTCCTATCTATACTATGAACAGTCTCAGAAGACACTGTCCTGGTTTCACATACATAACATCTTAAATTTTCAAACCATCACGTCTAGAAAATGGACTGGAAGCATTTGCACCTTTAGTATTGCTTAAATATAAAGTGTATATGAAAATGAACAGTAAACGAGTTCATCCATTCAATTGTGCAATTATTTTGCAGACAACTTGTCCTTTACATCTTTGTTGCGTTTTTTTTTTTAAACAATCTCCAAATCCGATATGTCTTCTGCCTTTAAAAGTGTTGTGTTTCTATTCATTACATCAGTATTTCCTGTGTATAATATAAATCTCAAAGAAACAGAAGGGACGGGCCGCTTCGTCCGGACCCGCCTGTGGGGGCGCTGTGACGCACAGTCCGGCTCAGCACGCGGGAGACCGGGCGGTAGAAGAAGAGACTGCCATATTACCGTGATACAGCGACTTTACCGGACAAGAAGCTGAACCCGGTTGACTTTCTCAAACGAAGATGCTCTCAATGCAGAATTTTGGAGACAATGGGAAGATGAAAGATTATCATTATACCGGCCCGGTGGAGCACCGGTTCTCCCCGTACGCCTTTAACGGAGGGTGAGTTTGATTTATCAGCCGCCGGCTAGTTAGCCTGCTAGCTAACATTGACTTCCATCAGCACTTTGCTAACGAGCTTAGCAAGCGGAAACAAAACAAATGTGTGGCTAATGAAATGTTCCTGAACATAATGGGCCTTTTTAGTATATAAAAAATAAAGGTACAAATCAGAGCCCACTGTATAATAAAAATATAGGCCAAAGTTGTTTAAGGGGATAGATGAGTTAACTAGTACCACGGTTTCAGTTTCGGATCAGTAGATTAGCTACCGTTAGCCAGGATCGGGGACAGCAAAGTCTTCGTGTTTATTGTCTGTGTGTTTATAACACAGTTCTTCATTATTTTCAGAACTGTGTTAGCTGTTGCCGGAGAAGACTTCGCCATCGTAGCCTCAGACACTAGACTGAGTGAAGGCTACTCAATCCACAGCCGGGACTCCCCGAAATGCTACAAGCTGTAAGAATGCACTGTCACCTCCCTCTGCTCTCCATCAGTGCTTAAGTAGATACGTCTTCATAGGCGGGATGTCACTGGGTTAAGTTTCACTAATAATCAAAAATGGCAATATGACCACGTAAGGTGAAATTATTCAAAACCTTGTGAGAGTACTATAACTGAGATGCCCCAAGCTCTGCAGGGAACGTGATCCTCTGGTACAAGCCCCAAAAAAAGTGACAATTGAAATTAAATGAAAATGACAATTAAAATCGTAAAAGATCATCATCATTCAGGTTCCTTGACCTGAAATCAATCATGATATGACTTAAAAACCCTCTGAATTGCCTCACAATTGCCACACAAGTGAGGTGTATGCGTCTCTGCCTGTCCCTGATTGTTTTGCTTTTTTTTTTCCCTTTAACAGGACAGACACAACTGTCATTGGATGCAGTGGTTTCCATGGTGACTGCCTGACGCTGACAAAAATCATTGATGCCAGATTAAAGGTGAGCTGGTTTTTGGTTTTATTCTCACTTTAGCCTTCTCCCAAACACATGAAAAAGAGTGGAATGGCACTGACTCTCAACGGTTTAGTCTTTGTTTGTTCACATGTTTAAGGCATGAGGCTAATGCACAAATTTGTCCTTGGATGACAGTTGAAAAGTGAATGCACTTAGAAATTGTACAAACATCTTTGGGTATTTCACGAGCATCAAAGAAGTTTTGTGTTATTATATTTATTCTTTATTTCTCTTCATTGTTCTCTGTTGTTCATTCTTCCATGACAACACTTACAGGTTGTGATTCAGGTTACTTACTTGTTACTAATATCAGAACTAATACTCTCTCTCAGATGTACAAACACTCGAACAATAAGACCATGACCAGTGGGGCCATTGCAGCTATGTTGTCTACCATTCTGTACAGCAGGCGGTTCTTCCCATACTATGTCTATAACATCATTGGCGGGCTAGATGAGGAGGGTATGTATTTAAATGCATTAGTTTGTAAGATGAAAAATTGTGTTCTAATTTTCTTTAAATGTGTTTATGATAATGGTATATCATGAATCTCTCATATCTAAGCTTAAAACTGTAACACTTGTATTTGTAATGGTTAATATCTAATGTAGGTAAGGGAGCAGTGTACAGTTTTGACCCAGTGGGCTCCTACCAGAGAGACACCTACAAAGCTGGAGGATCAGCAAGTGCCATGCTACAGCCGCTGCTCGACAACCAGGTATGTAACACACACACATGCCACAATCTTTTTGCATCAGAATCAGATGTTTCAGTAAACAAATGCTCAGCACTCCCGTCAAGTTTCCTTACAGTGGACAGTGCTCAGATTTTCTTTCAAACATGCTTTGCTTTACAGATTGGTTTTAAGAACATGGAGGGTGTGCAGCATGTCCCTCTGACGAAGGACAAGGCAGTTCAGCTGGTCAAAGATGTCTTCATCTCGGCTGCAGAGAGAGATGTCTACACCGGAGATGCCCTTCGGATCTGTATCATCACTAAGGAGGGAATTAACGAGCAGACTCTACCTTTGAGGAAAGACTGAGGAGTTGATGATGTTTCCATCTGCCTCTGCTTTTGTCTTTGGCCGGTTATCTCCACATTCACACTGTCGGTTTGGCCCTTTACCATCAAGTTTCTTGAAACAGGAGTTTTGACCCAAATGTTATTCAGGTGGCTTTTAGTGGGGGGCTGGTTTTTCTCTTATGACATCAGTCCTCTGAGTACATTTATTTCAAATGTACACTATTCTCCCTCTTTCCACAAATGATTCCCTTTTCAATATTTCTTTTAGATCAGGACTCCTCTTCCAAGAAGCAAATTCTTCCCTCACCTTTACCTCTGTTTGGATTTTTCATTTTGTCTTGGGAAGATACATACTCTGCTATTCTTTTTACATTCATAATAAATGTAAAGAACTGAAAAGTGGGCTGCTCCTGTTCATTTTTATGTTTTCACACGTTTTCCACTTCAAATAAACTGCAGTTGGAGGACTTTGCTGGTTTGCTAAACCTGGGAATTCATATGAGTAGAGGGTTCACACAATCTACAATTAATCTTGTTTACGCACATCATCCATCAACTGCCTTTGTACGTTAAAGACTCAGGGTCCAAGGTTAGAGTAATGTTATCCTATCGTCAGAGGCAAAGAGAATGATGTAACAAAATCCATGTTTTAAACGGTGAACATAATCTGCATGTCCTTTGGTCAGTGTGAAGACTCGTGTGTTTCCTGGTTTTAGGATCAATGTATGGTTGTACTGTCAGCTTCACTGAATGGGAGAACTTTCAACACAAGTACATGATTACTCAGTCACTTAGTGCCATTCATGTATACTGTAAGTGTGTTTTTAAGCCACCTGGATTTTCAAGGTTCAAGGGCTCATTTAAAGAGTGATGAAGCTTTTGCATGACATTTAGTTTGTCATGGTACTTGACAAATTAAACAATGATTTCTGGATTGAGTGTTTTTATCTTCAGGACAGAAAACAACGGGAGCACAGAGTTAATGTGTGAAATTAATCCTCTGGACATAATTATTCAAACTTGATCTTAAATGAATGTCCGTTATGGATGTTGCCATTCTTACTAACTGTTTTACAGCAGCTGCTGCTGTTTTTAACGATAATTTATTCTCTGGCTCCAGAGTCAGTTTACAAATATAGATGAGACCACCAGAGGGTGCTGTTGGAGCAGTTGACATGTGGAGCCACAGGATGCCACATCAGCAGTTTAAAAACATAAATCACAGTTCTGAGAAGCTCAGAACTCCAGATGTGAACAGCTGTGTATGTTGGCTCGTTGGTCTAGGGGTATGATTCTCGCTTAGGGTGCGAGAGGTCCCGGGTTCAAATCCCGGACGAGCCCTTTTTGACCCATTCCATCTTTTTGGAATTCAGGTCCCATGGAAGGGGTCAGAAAGGTGGAAGGTCACAGACTGTGGTGCATTTGGAAAAGAAATGAAAAAACATGAAGCGTCAGCCTGTGAACTTCACCTTATGATATTTTGCTGTAGATCCTGAAGTCATACAGGTTGACAGAAAAGTGCACAGAACAATCAAATATAAAATCAGAAACAGACATATGCCTCCCCTTCACATCTGGCTCGTTGGTCTAGGGGTATGATTCTCGCTTTGGGTGCGAGAGGTCCCGGGTTCAAATCCCGGACGAGCCCTTCTTTTCAACCCTTTGGGCTACTATATAACTACTTTCAGGTAACAGAAGTCCCTCCCATCCTGATTGTCTTGTTCACACGATTTACAAAAATGTGCTGTTTTATCTTTATGTTTTTCAAAGTTGTGTTGTAAATATGAAATACCTTAATTAAGTGTTCTACTTATATTTTAGCTATCAGACAATACTTGCGTACTTTATCTTCTTGGTATATTCTGTTTAATTTTAGGCACCAATACAAATTTTCTGCATGTTAAAACCTACTGTTGTGGGGTGAATGGCACGGCCTCCTCATTTTATGTTGCTACATGTATCCTGTACATGTACATGTAAGAAATGCATGAAATAGATAAATGCTCCTTAATATGATTTGTGTACCTCTCCAAAAGTCCTGTAACACTGCCTGGGAGTTTGGCCAACTAATAAGTGATGCAACCAATGTGTCCCCCAGAAGAGTGGTAGAAATATTATAGAAAACTATTTGCACTATTTTTACATTGTGTAATACATATTCCCACTTGACTGCTTTTGGTATGTTAAACTGCACTAAAACCAGTAAAATTACCTTTCCCTCTTTCTACTGTAAGAAACACAACAAGTTACGTGATATTTTATTTCTTTTTATTACCTGAAGTAAATCAACAATAGTAACAAGTGTTTGCAATATTTTTCATAACCAAAGGCTCTCACACATAAACACAGACACAGACACAAGCAGTGTCCTCAGGCATAGTACTGAAGGTTAGCCTTCTTCTTGGCCTGGACCTCCAAGATTCCCTCCATGTAGTCTTCATGGTTCAGCTCCGTCGCCCCACGACGCAGTGCGATCATACCTGCCTCAACACACACAGCTTTGCACTGAGCGCCATTGAAGTCATCGGTGCAGCGGGCCAGCTCCTCGTAGTTGACGTCAGGACTGACGTTCATCTTGCGGGAGTGAATCTGCATGATGCGAGCTCTGGCCTCTTCATTTGGCATGGGGAACTCAATCTTCCTGTCCAGACGTCCTGAACGGAGCAGAGCAGGATCCAAGATATCCACTCTGTTGGTGGCAGCAATCACCTAAAAGACAGCCACAATATTACTGTAGCTACACCGAAGTCATCTTATTGTAATTGTAACGATAGATGTCAATGTATATGAACTTCTTTAAATGACGAATCTTGGTTTTTTTTATATATATATTTTATATATATATTATATAATATATATTTTTTATATATATATATATATATATATATATATATATATATAGTAATCACATCTCTTTATTAAGTTTTCTGAGAAAGAGGGCTCCCTCTGTCTTTTCATCAGTTTTTGAATGGTATGCATCTCCTTAGTTTTCAAAGAACTTTCAAAGAACTTAATAGATGGACTAGATTTCAGTGAGGGACAAAAAGTAAAAAATGCAAGATAATGTGTTTTTGTTAGAGTTCGCTTTTGTCCAGCTCTGAGTCATACGTAATAGTATTTGGAAACATTGTTTTTAAAAAGCTACTATATGAATAGAGTGATTGTTAATAATATTGTTATAGTAACAGTTTTTTTCCTATTACAGACTGGTATTATGGTGATTTTGTGATCTCATTTGAAGATATATTTCTGATGTAATTTGTTGTTTTTTCCTCATCTTAAATTCTCCATTTCTCATTCTCTCACTTTTGGACTTAAAATTTCAAATACAGAATCAGATTTCTGTCCAAATAAGTTTTTTTTTAATTGTTTAATTGTAATTATTATTTTTAATCATGGAAATGCCAGCTGATTTGTGGCACCACAAATCTTCCAATTCAGACCAGTGAAATGAAAATCAGTGAGACAACTTAGCATTCAGATTTTATATCAAGAAGACATTGCATGCTTTGCACAGATATTGTGGTGGCAGCTTTTTTTTTTACCTTGACCTGCATGTTGGGCTGAAATCCATCCAGCTGGTTGAGCAGCTCCAGCATGGTCCTCTGCACCTCTCTGTCTCCGGCCTTTTCGCTGTCAAACCTCTTGGTTCCGATGGCGTCCAGCTCATCGATGAAGATGATGGACGGGGCTTTCTCCTTGGCCAGGGCAAAGGCATCTCTCACCAGCTTGGCTCCATCTCCGATGAACATCTGGACCAGCTGGGGACCGGCCAACTTCAGGAAGGTGGCTTTGGTCTGAGCGGCACAGGCCCTGGCCAGGAGGGTCTTCCCTGTGCCGGGGGGTCCATACATCAGGACCCCTTTGGGTGGCTGAATGCCCAGGTTTTCAAACTTCTCCTTGTGGTTCATTGGCAGGACTATTGCCTCCACCAGCTCCTGGATCTGCTTATCCAGCCCTCCTATATCGCTGTACTGCTCTGTGGGGCGCTCGTCCACCTCCATAGCCTTGACCCTGGAGTCGTACTCGGTAGGTAAGGTCTCCAGGATCAGATAGGAGTCTTTGTTGACGCCTACCAGGTCTCCGGGCTTCAGCTTCTCGGCGTCCACCAGCCCTATGACCGGCAGGAAGTAGGTCTGTCGAGTGGAAGTCTTAATGACGGCGCACTTTCCTTTCCTCTGAGAGTCCAGGTCCACATTGGCCCCGTCCTCCTCCTGGTCGTTGGGGTCCACGTCCAGCAGCTCGATCACATTGGACACCAGGTACGGCAGCGTTTTGTTCACCTTGATCTTCTCCGTGTTTTCCTTGATTTTATCCTTCATGGCCTGCAGCTCGTGGGTCACCCGCAGCACCTCGCTCTTCATGATCTTTATCTCGCTGTCCAGAAGCCGAGTCCGCTGAACTATTTCCTCTGTGGACATTTTCAATACTTCTTCGCCGATGCCATCCTCCACCTCGTCCCAAACTGACTTATCAATCAGCGACGCCATCTTCGCTCTGTGTGGCCGCACTGTGACACAGCGGGATTAAACGTTCCGCTTCCGGGAGTAGCCGGAAGTTTCTGTTTGAGTGCCGAAGAAGAAGAAGAAGAAGAAGAAGATGACACGGAGCCGAGGCTGAATCAAATCTTCTCCTTGCTGGTTCAAACTGCGACAGAAGTGCACCGTAAGTGTGTGGACGCCGTGCTGTGGTGCACGGTGAAGAAGTGACAGCTATCTGCGGCTGTTTTGGCCCATAAGGCTGCCGCTCTCGCTGCGGCTGCAGCACGTTTGACTTATGGCTTCATGTTAGCTAGCGTGGCTAACGTTAGAAGCGCGGCTAACGCCAGTTAGCTCCGATGTTGTTGTGCTGCATTTTGGAGGCTTTCAAGACGTCCTGCTGGAAGACTGTGTGGGCACAGATATTTTTTTTATCACCCGTGTACATTAGGACATTTAGACAACTAACCGCCCACAGAAGACCAAAACGGTCGCAATAAAGCAAACAACCATCAAAGTGAAAAATCGAAACTTAGCAAGATTTGGACATGTTGGCGCCACAGCTGCAGCTTCGTGTCTTGGCTCTGCGACAAGTGGCTAACAATGTTGTTGTTTTTTTTTGTTTTTTTTTTTGTATGAGCTAACATTATTTCTGTCCATTTTACAGACAAGACACAGCTTTAAAAGAGGAAGCACGATCATTGGGGTTTTACCGAGTCAAGTCCGTAGTAGGAGCTTGTTTCTTTACGGCACAGCATTCAGGCACCTGCTGTGTGAAGTTATCGCAGCCTGTGCTGCTGCCTGCTTTGGGTGGCAGATAACTGAAGAGATGGACCAGAACAACAGTATACCAGCCTTTCAGGGGCTGGCCTCCCCTCAGGTAATCAGCGCTGCTTAAAGCAATGGTTCTCAAACTTTCTCAAACAGCCACATTTTATAATGAATCAAAATTAAAAACATCAACACCAAATTCATAAAGAAATTTAGAGTGCAGTTGTATCATCACAACTGATAGTTTGAATCAAAAACAAAAAGTACAGCAGTCAAATAATGAAAGTATTTCATTTGCAATCTGTGCAAAAAACAGAAACAAGAACTTCCCCTGTATTACTGGCTGCAATGTGCCTGTTTTGCACTGCATATCCTCTCAAAACGGGGTTGCAGGCATAAAACTGCCACCCTGAAGTCATGGCCAATGTTGATCTGAGATCTGTAATTTGTTTTCAGAGAAGCAACAGTCTGTCTTGTGTGTGTGCGATGGTGCTGGCTCTTTTGTGGTCCGCGTCACAAATGTATCCGTGTTGCTCACGGCTATTTGCTACCTTGTTGTCCCACTGCAAACATTGGCCCGCTGCACTTATCATCGCGACGTCTATCTTTGTTTTTGCACTCCCAGTCTCCTAATGTTCATTAATAATGTTAGCCATTAATTATTACTTTGTTTGCATGAGGGTGTTTTGTTTAGGGTGAGTTATCTTTATTGTCAAAGAAAACCATTTACAGTAAGATAAGCATGAAATTGAAAATGTCCTCCCATTTGTTGCGCCCCACCTGCCATATCTCCGTTCCCCGTTTGAGAAACGCTGGGTTAAAGCATTCAGAATTAATCGATCAAATTGGTAAACATATCAAAGCCTGAACTGAAGCATGTTCTTGTAACACCTATGTTTTTATACATTCTTTAAATTGCTGTCAAATACAGATCATTAATTTATAGAGCGCTCACAATCCATTCTTTATTTGATGTTGGCTTTTATGACTGGACATGATATCTTGTTAAAGATACAGATGTTATGCTTTGCATTGACCTCAACCTTTTTCAGACAGCGTACATCTTTATATATGATATTGTTTATTCTTAGTTGTCAACAAAAATAAAATTCTAAACTTTTGCAGTATCATATGTTCCCTCATATGTTATTAATTTTCACGATGTTATTTATTCTTGTGCAGGGTGCAATGACCCCAGGCATGCCAATTTTCAGTCCCATGATGCCATATGGCACAGGGCTGACACCACAGCCAGTCCAGAACACCAATAGTCTGTCTATACTGGAGGAACAGCAGCGACAACAGCAGCAACAGCAGCAACAACAGCAACAACAACAGGCACAGCAAGCTAATGCAGGTAAAACAGACAGTGCTCAGTCATTAACATCAGAAAATAACTGTATATCTGCAGAGTTGGTGTCTTCATAGTTAAAGGCTTCAGCATAGCTTTTGATCTCTTCTCAGGCCTTCCAGGGACGTCGGGCCAGACCCCTCAGCTTTTCCATTCCCAGGCAGTAGCAGGCTCGACCACCACAGCGCTACCGGGGAATACCCCGCTCTACAACACCCCGCTGACTCCCATGACCCCTATCACACCGGCAACACCAGCCTCAGAGAGCTCTGGGATTGTACCACAGTTACAGTATGTTTCTCATTTACTGTTTAAGATAGCTAACTCAGTGGTAACTGTTTAGCTTACTGCTGCATTTTGCTGTAGGAAAACACAGTCAATGACCAAGATCATAATCAGTCACAATGCATTCAAACCATAAAGTTTAGCTGACGTTTCAGAGACAGAGAATGGCCTAGTGTAATTTCTGCACTGATTTGAATGTTTATTTAATACAAAATAATAACATTGTTATAGCCACATGATAGAACAAGTTTAATAGAGAGACATTTCTTTGTCTCTATTCTCTCTCCTTTTTATGCTCTGCTACCATCAGAAATATTGTGTCAACTGTAAATCTGGGCTGTAAACTTGACTTGAAGACCATTGCCTTGAGAGCCAGGAATGCAGAGTACAACCCAAAGGTGAGGCTGCGACACAGAAATGCCATCAGATCTGTTTCTTTAATTTGGCTGACATACACGGGACTTGAAATGTCATGGAATGATTCTGCTAATGTTTTTTCTATTTTAATTTACGCATGCCAACAATTACTCCTATGCACAGAAATTATGAAATTGAATGTGTAATTATTGCTGTTAAATGTACTGGCTGTGTTTCTCTTAAACAGGGAGTTATAGGAAAACACAGGTATCATAATGGGAATCCTCATTCTCTTACCCTTATTTAGCGTTTTGCTGCTGTCATCATGAGAATACGTGAGCCCAGGACCACTGCCCTTATCTTCAGCTCTGGGAAGATGGTCTGCACTGGAGCCAAGAGGTTAGCATAGAGTTTAACAGTAATGGGAATAATAAATCATGTCAAAAATTAGATACAAGATATGTCGGCTTCCCTGTCCTCACTCCCTGTAATTTCCCTCTCATTGATTCACCTCCTATCCAGTGAGGAGCAGTCAAGGCTGGCAGCCAGGAAATATGCTCGTGTGGTGCAAAAGCTTGGTTTTCCTGCCAAGTTCCTGGACTTCAAGATCCAGAACATGGTGGGCAGCTGTGATGTAAAGTTCCCCATCCGGCTAGAGGGACTCGTCCTCACACACCAACAGTTTAGCAGGTAATTTCTGTCATGTGTTTTATTATTCTCGAGCACTGTTATGCATTTATCTATATTTTCATGTTTACTGTGTATTTGTGTACATTGGTTATATGAGACAGTAATGTTCCTCCTTTGCTTGCTTAAACTTGAGCTTGTGATTAATTTACACCTTCTGAAAACTTGAATTTGGAATTGGTTGCCTACAGCAAAATGATTTCTGTGTTACAGTTATGAGCCAGAGCTATTTCCAGGGCTCATTTATAGGATGATCAAACCCAGAATTGTCCTGCTCATCTTTGTCTCTGGCAAAGTTGTACTCACAGGTAAGACTTGCTCCACTTTACTCCATCCTCCACTCCATTTCTGCTCCCAGGTCAGAACTAGGGCCAGTAATATTGACTAGTGCAGATATGCGAAAAGAAAAAAAGAACAAACAGACAAATCTCAAAGTTAACAATTGTTCATGCATGTGAATAAATAACTTTAAATAAAGCTAAGGGAGAAAATGATGTCAAGTCATTGCAGTTAATGACACCTGTTTTTTTTTTTTTTTTTTTTTTTTTTGTTCAGGTGCAAAGGTGAGAGCGGAGATCTATGAAGCATTTGAAAACATTTACCCAATCCTAAAAGGCTTTCGCAAGACAACGTAGGACCTGTCCATCTTTTACAACTTTTTTTTATTTTTGTTTTCCCATGGATGTGTCATATAAACGTTGACCTATACAAAGTGGACTGCTGTAAGGGCTGTTGTACAGGATGTGAATTTAGTCACAATTTGTTTTGTACCTCTAGTCTTTAAGATTTTTTATTTTATTTTATTTTTTTCTCTCTCTGTTCTGATCACACTCAGTACTTTCTGTTGAGTATTTCAGTTGTCAGTTACCGGCCATTTTTTTCCTTCCCACCCCACATCCGTGATTGTACATAAAACTGTAAGAAAATGTAAAAATTACTGACTGGAAGATAGACAGGCTAGCTGGGACTGCTCTTATTTTATGTTATGCGGTTTTTAATAGTTTTGTACATTGCATTTTTAGTAATTGCCTGCTTGGTGTCCCAGCTTTTAGCCCCACATTCCTATCACAGTATTATAAGATTATAGTTTCTCACACCTGCTTTTTGAGAGTTTTATCAATAGACCGTGTGCATTTAAAAAACATTTTGGTCAACCATCTGTTGAGCATAGCCCTATTTTATTAAAGGCTGAAATTAAGTTATTTACAATTTAAAACTCTGCCCTTTACAAAGTCCAGTCACAAGCTGGATGCTCTTAAATGTCGAATTGATCGAATCAAAGTGATCCTGCTGCTCCGTAAAGTGGTAGTTGGAGTCACTTAGTTTTCATTTGATATATTTGTACTTAATTCTCTCGGGTAAGGAAGAGTCGGTCAAAAAGTACTTTTTTGTCAAAACAATTAACACATTCTAAGAAGGAAGTCTTAATGGTTAAATTGGTTTATATATCAGTTCCAGCTGAAAATAAGTGAGTCCCACCTTAAAGTCGCTAAAGCTCAATGGCCTTTCGAGTTAACAGGACAATTTGTGTGTAAGAGTTCATTTTTCATATTCATCGGAAAACCAGAAAAATTCAAGCAAAATGGAAAAACTACAAAACTCATACGGACCTTAAGCATTTTAAACTCCTCAGCACTAAAAGGCGGTGTGACAGCAGATAAACATATGTATTGTCTGGAAGTTTTTAAGTATTTTTTTAGCCATTCAAAACTATTTTTGAGGAGTTAAATGTGAATTTGGCTTCATTGTCCATGAGTTTATATTTTGGGCACTTGTTGGTTTGTTTGTGGTCACAGACAATTTCTACTAGACATGTCCTTGAATGTAAAAGTTCAGCAATAAACAGTTCAGATTTTTGGATTCATGTTGCATTTGGTTTCACCTACTCTTGTCTTCCAAGCACAGAGGGAACACAGAGGTAAAAGAAATTTGGTTATATTCAGTCATTCAGAAATGTAATCTCTAATTCTGATTTTAGAAGCAAACAGACAGAAAACCAGGACACTGTGACAGAAATTGTTAATGTGCATTAATAAACTTGTACATACTGACTCATGTTAAAGCTGCTTCTTTCACTACAGTTACACACATGGATTACTGAATGAGCCTGTTGGGCTCAGTGCGCTCCTCATGATGTCCTGGAAAAAAAAAAACAAAATAATTCACCATCTTTTCCATCTGGTTTGGCCAACTTACTGACATAATAGCTTTGTTTCAACTTTTATCCTGGTTTGTCATTAAACATGAATTATGTGATTATTATGGTATGCAGATACCTGACATGCCTGATAGTTGTGCTTTATGTAACACTGATTGTAACTTCCATGTAACTGTTAATTGTCTGTTTTATAGTACTGGAGAATTAGACAAACAGGCTGCTTGGTTAAAAACTTTATTATGTGATAAAGCAAAGGCTCATATTTTGATTTCTGCTTTATCAGCTGCAGTGGTCCAGCCTGTGTAGTGTCTTTAACCACAGGTCAGAAATATCACTGATTGGTTCTCAATAGCCAGAAAATGTTAGTTCCAGAAAGGACCACAAAACATCTTCTTCCTCCTTGTTACAGTCTCAGATAAAAGAATTTGAGGCCTCAGTTTGAATCTTATGTAACAGAAGCCGCAGCAGCATGTGTCCAGTGCACTAAGTGAGAAACGACGTTTCCTCTCGGCATGCTCTGAGCATTCAGATTCATCAATGGCTCCTAGGACGTCATGAGTGTTTCATCTGTGCAGAAGTCCTGTTTCCAGATGAACTCAGGACAGTACTGGTTCTCATGGTTACAGCTGGAGGAGCAGGTGTAGACGGCCAGAGTCCCCCAGTCGATACTGGCTCCCGTTGCATCCACGCAGAGACTGTTCAACAGCTGGGGCATCACCTGCAGACAAACACATTCAGTTTGTGCGTTTATTAGACTCCAGCAGACAAAAATCGCTGTGACAGTCACATTTGATCAAAGTCTTGTTTTTCAAACAGAAAATGTTTTGAACATTATGCATGTTTCCTCCCCATAATCGATTGTAATTACTTTTTTAAGAAAATATCCTTCTGGGCTTTTTTACTTTTTGACTGAATCACACAATCACAGGTACTGACATACTGAAGTTATCACATAAATGAGTAACAGTCTGAAACATTATACATCAGATAGGACCGAGATGTTTCATCCAGACATTTAGGGGTGCATGGAGGGACAGCAGTATTGTGTACATTTTGGTAGAAAGTGACTAATGAAGCATTTACCACATCTCAACATTTCCTCAACTGAAAACCTCTCAGTCACTCCTCGTAATAAAACACTTTCAATAATCGATGACATTAACAATCAGCACACACATTTTTATTTACTGAAGGTGTATTGAAACCTGTGGTGGGTGAGAAAGGAAAAAAAACAGCAGCACCTTCTGCTTTGATAGGTCAGATTTCTGGATATTTTAGAGGCGGTGACTACCTGAAACTCAAAAGTCCTCTTGGCACCACAGGTGCATGAGGGGATATCTTGCCCCGATGGGATGTGCTGAGAAGAGATCCATAAAGGAGAGCCACCTCGACTGTAACGCACCACCTGTGAGATGAACACAGTGGAAAAAAATGTAGAAAGCACGTCTAACAAAGGACAGTTTATGATGGGATAATATGGGAGCCGTCTTCACCACGACCATGAAAATATGACAACGGACACTGGGTATAATCCTTGTACACAACATGTCATTTCAAGGACTTATTTGTTACCTGGTGTGGTTCTGGTGCAATCTTCTTTTTAAACCTCTGAAACATTTTACTGTCTTTGGTCTCACACAGAGCCATCTCCTCCAGATCGGTCTCTGCCAATGCTGAAGAAGGATCAGAGTCAGAGGAAATCCCTCAGAGAGACAATCTGGTTCAAGATTACTATTATTGATCATTTAAAATGATTCATAATAAATGTAAAATTATTTTTATTATCATCAACAACAATAATAATAATAATAGTAATAACCATCATCATGCTTATGGTGATGATAATTATTATTATATTTGAAGCTGGTAATAAAAGCTTGCCAGTTATGTTTCTGTATTAGGCTGTAAACTGAAGGTGATCAGTGTTTCAGGCATAATGTAAAACTTACTGTTTGCTAAAGAGGAACAGTCTACATCCTTCTGAGTACCGTCTCCTCCCTCCATTCCTTCAGCCTCCTTCACGTTTTCCTCTTTAGCTTCTTCCTCCTCTTCCTCCGGCTCAGTGACCAACTCAGACTCAGGGAAGAGAAAGGGAGATGTAGTGGCAGCCAACATGTCTGTCCAGAGATAAAGTGAAGACACCATGTTACAAAGTCAATATAATTTCTCAGGGTAATAATACCCTTGAGGTAGATTCTCGGTCCCTTAACTAGATTATTTTCAAGTTACAGTTATTTTGACACTGACTTTGTAAAAATCAACTGAAACAGCGACACCATCGCCATCGGGACGGAGGAGAAACACACCTTGGCTGCCACACTCCTTCTTATGTGTGTGTTTCCAATGGAGGGTCTGGTGGTGTTTCCCACAGTATGTCACAGTGTGGCAGCGGGAGCAGGCTTTGTTGCCAGGGCAACCACACACCCAGCACAGTTTGACTCCAGAGACAGGCAACACATTCTGGCTGTGTTCAGGATCGGTGGTGGATTCATCCTCTGAGAAAACAGGAAACAGAAAAAAGTTTGTTTGTGTGTTTGGTTTCTTTTTCAAGGCCCTTTCAGATGCATTTGCATGAAATCAGGGTTTGAAAAAAGAGAATAATAAAAACACCTTAATGTGTAATTGACTGCAGCTCATCTGTTCTGTTCACATTCTTAACAACTGCACACAGAAAATACATGAAAACTGAGCTGCTGATGAAACGGATAAAAACACATCTTTTTTTTTTTAAATCATATTGCAACCACACTTCCATAAAGGCATACATAAAATTTTGATTTTGAAAAAATATGAAATAAGTGACATTTTGGGATAATGATTTAGACAGACAACCAAAAAATGACAATGTACAAACCTGGCGGTGGGTCATAAGGGTAGAACTCATTTCTCCTGGAAAGCTGACTCCTGAAAACTGGATGGAAAGGACAGAGAAACTAAATCTGTCATAAAAACAGGATAAAAATGCATTTAATTGTGTTAAAAAAAAACAGTTAGACAAATGTCACCGAGTACAGAATGATGAAATGTTTTTATAGAGTGAAAGCAGAGGATGTGGAAAACAGGAGAAGAGAAGATGTTAGTGGGGATTTCAGTGACGCTTCGTTCTACGCTCACATCTGACTCAATCTAAAGAACATACAATGACACACTAATAACATTCACACTTGGCTGAGCCCAGATCATATGAAATCATGACTTGATGCTGAGAACAGATGGCATTCATTTATTTATTCACCTAAAATAATTTAGGACCTGTCAAGATGGAAAATAGACAAGGATAGTCTCAGGTACCTTTCATACAGCGGTTGTCATTGAGTTTGTAGCACTCAGCGGTTCTGCAGCAGAACAGAAAGAGTGATCTGTGAAAACTGGTGTCCAGACCAGAGACCGGAGCGTAGACCTGCAGCAGAGAGCAGAGAGAGAGACAGTCACAGTGTGTGTGTGTGTGTTAGTGGGAATGGCCTTTGTGTGTGTGTGTGTGTGTGTGTGTGTGTTAGTGGGAATGGCCTTTTTGTGTGTGTGTGTGTGTGTGCGTTAGTGGGTATGGCCTTTGTGTTTGTGCCTGTGTGTGTGTTAGTGGGTATAGCCTTTGTGTGTGTGCCTGTGTGTGTGCCTGTGTGTGAGAGAATATAAACACACATTCATTAACCAATGACACATTTTTTACTTTACAAAAGGTAAACTCATTTAAAATCAGTTAAAGAAACCAAACTAAACAAAGATTGGTGATGAACCTTTTAAGAAATGGTCCTTTAACAGTTTTTAGGTGAAACCTGTTTCATCATCTGGTCTGTTTGAACCCTCATAAAGGCGGATATGATGATTTTCTCCAAACCTGCAGCAGGAAGGCCATCGGCAGGCGGCAGATCTCACACTCCAGCCCGGCCGCTGAGGGCAGGCCTCTCTGGCTGAGCCACGCCGGCTTCCCCCCGACTTTACTGGGGAACTGCGGGGACCGAAGCCGCCACGGCTCGGCCTCCTCCAGGAAGCCCAGCACCACCTCCGGAGACCCGACGGCGTCGGTGGACATGTTACCGGGAAGTTTGTCCCTGCTGAGTATTTATCTGGAAGAAAAGGAATAACATCCTTCACAACACATGCAACAGCGGTACAGCTCTGAAAAGAGTCCGTGCGGAAACACCGACCCGCCGCTGACTGTGGACATGAACCGGTATCAACAAAGATGCCCACCTAAATTTATATAAAGTAGAAAATATGGCAAATTTCTCATTTGATAACTTTTTTAGACTCACGACGACATTGTTAGTTTTTTAAAATAATGTTATACATCATGCAAATTTCTTTTTCACTAGATGGCGCAGATGTCCTGTCTGTGGTGTGTTAAAGGTTTAAATGAGCTCTGTTGGAGGCCTCCTCTGGCTTTTTACCAGATAAATATATTTTCCCTGACTGCTTTGAGATGTTTTTGACTCGTTTATTGAAGGCTGGTCTACACTGGTGTCTTTGGGGCTTGACAAACTACCCTATAATATAATATCATATCATATCATATCATATCATATCATATCATATCATATAGTACATGCTTCCAGGAAAAGAAATGTTGCGATAAGATGTTGTTTGAAAATAGGAAGTGGAAAAACAAAAACAAACTAATATTCAACAGGTAACATAATTCTTAGACATTCATGATAACAAAGCCTTTAAAAAAACAAACAAACTGAACTTGTGGAAACAAAAAATAAATAAAATTACGTGGAATAAAAATGAATAAAGGGTGGAAATATTGAAACCAATTACAGTAAGGTTTGAATGCATTTCTATTTTGTTATAGCCTTATAGGTTCTCTCTCTCTCTCTCTCTCTCTCTCTCTCTCTCACACACACACACACACACACACACGCACTCGCAGTGATGTCAGTCCGGCTCTGAGCTCCGGCTGACTGGACCGTCTCTGGATAAAGACTCTTATCTGAGTCCCAGCTCTTCCGATCCGGCTTTAATTGATGTGAAAGTCCGCCGTGGGACAGACGGGGGACATGGACTCAGTCCGGGCAGGGTGGGGGTTTGTAAAAGTCCAGACCATGGACAGTCAGCGGCTGTGAAGTCCGGCAGGGAGCGGACTCATGGAGGATGTGAAATCTGGACCGAACCGGGACTGAATCTCCTGCCTGGGCCTCCTTCATGTCTCCGCGGGGCGATGGGACCTACGCGCCCGACCGGGTGTCCCCTCCTCCGCCTGTCCCACCCCGGAGGGTCCGGAGCCGGGACAGGGGCTCCGGCAGGGCGCGGAGGTCTGCGGCGGAGAGGCGGGTGAAGTGTGTGCTGGTCGGGGACGGAGCTGTGGGGAAGACCAGCCTGGTGGTCAGCTACACCACCAACGGGTATCCCACCGAGTATGTCCCCACCGCGTTTGACAACTTCTCAGGTAAAGAGCTACTTCTCCATGGCTGGTGGTGAAGCTGGATTATTTACACTTTTCTGACATTTCTGGCCATTTCAGACCAACAATTAACATCATTTTGAGTGATTTGTCCGCTTTTCAGGCTTATATAAAAGACAAAATAATGTGTATTTCATCTTTGGGGGCTTACTTCAATTCAGTGCAAACATAACATTTCTTATTGACATAGGATTTGTGTGTGTGTGTGTGTGTTTGTGTAGCGGTGGTGTCAGTGGATGGACAGCCAGTCAAACTTCAACTCTGTGACACAGCTGGACAGGTCAGTGATCTCGACACACACAAACGCACAAAAAGAGGGCGAACAGCAGCATTTCCTGTTGTTATATTTCAGAGGAAACAATGTCTGTCTGTCCGTCTGTCTTTCTTGCTGCTCTTTCCACATCAATATATCAACAGAGGAGCATCCTCTGCTCTAACCGAGACCGTTCAGTTGTGAACTCTAGAGGCCGGAGGATGATTGTTACACAGGTTAAAGCTGGCTTTACTGTGAATCCAGTGTGTGTTTGTCCAGGAAACTAGCTGTTGGTATCTGCTGGGCCTTTCATAGGAAAAAAGAAATCTCTGGCACACAGGAAATGATGCAGTTGTGTCTACATTTCCAGCAGCTGTTGATATGGTGAAAAAAAGAAGACTTGTCGAGTTGGGATGAGGAACAACTGTTCAGATAAGGAGCTGCAACAAACCAAAAATCAGTTAAATGGAATAAAACACAAATAATACCTGAATGAACACACCTGTACTGTATGAAATCTAACACACCTCCATTTTGTCAGGAATAACAACCAACTGGTGAACTCCTGTGGGTGTCTCTGAGAGAACAGCAGCTCCAGCCACAAACAATAGGAAATGGGATTTATAAATGCCAGAACAATAGATGTGGTTACTGAGATGCACTTATACAAAATGAAAAAACGAATAGGACAATCACAGCCAGAGGAACAACAGCCAGAGAGGAGGGGATTCATTGGGGAAAATTTATCTCAGTGGTTAATTATCCTTTGGTAATAGATCACTCAGTAGACTCACTAGACAACACCTCTTCCTGCTCTTACAAGCATGCACGCCAAAAGAGGAAGTGAGCTCTCAAAGGCTGACTTTCCCACTCCAGGCAGGACAAAATCTTCTGTTGCTTCCTCTTCTTTGAAATCCCCATCCCCTTCTCTCGCTCTGTCTTTCTTCTCATTTCCCCAGCAGGACACTATGGAGTCTCTGTCAAAATGGCCTTAAAAGCCTAATTTGTTGTTTAGTGAACTGCACTTTGTCTTCAGCTCTCTAATGAATGTCCAATTTTTCATGATCTCTCCCAACCTCCTCAGGATGAGTTCGACAAGCTGCGTCCTCTGTGTTACACCAGTGCTGATGTGTTCCTGCTGTGCTTCAGTGTCGTCAATCCCGCCTCTTTCCAGAACGTCCCTGAGAAATGGATGCCAGAGATCCGCAGACACGCTCCGTTTGCTCCCCTTGTACTCGTTGGGACACAGTGTGACCTGCGAGAGGATGTCAAGGTGTGTTAAATTGTATAATTGTAATCACAAAAAAATTGTATAACACGTCAATATGTCTAATTGTTATCACGATGCAATAAAATCTAATTATCTGCAAACACATAAAAGTTACAAGGGCAATAAAAAACATGAGCGCAAGATCAGCACAAACATGTAAAAGGTTACTGTATTTCTCCCAAAGGCAGATGTTGATGAAAAGGAGAGATGCTTTTATGACTGTGGCATGTCGACATGTCTGCTTCAATTATTTTATATGTAACACTTCAGGCACTACGTAATTCATTTAAATGTAAAAGTGGAAAACAATAAAGCTGCACATCCATATAAACAACATGTAGTCTGAACTGAGACCTCAAAAAGTATCCAAATCTTCATGGATAGTAAAGAACAGAACATTTTTTTTTTTTTTTGGCAAAAAGCAACAACATTTTATTGTGTATTTGCCTTTTGTGACAACTGATTGATGTTGTACCCGTTTAAAGGGGCACAGCAGATATGAGGATACACAACATTCGCAGGATGCTTACCAAACACAAAAAAATGGTTAAACCGTGAAAAACGTTACACTGCATCTTCCTCGTCACCTCGACTAATGTGGAGGAAATTTCCAGCATTTAAAAACCTTTTGTGTGTTTAGGTCCTCATTGACCTGGCTAAGTATCGGGACAGGCCCGTGGACCCTGTGGACGCTCAGGACTGTGCGCTGGAGATTGGAGCCGTGGCTTACATGGAGTGCTCCTCTTTGACCCAAAAAAATCTGAAAGAAGTGTTTGATACAGCCATTCTGGCCAGCCTGCAGAACTACAGCTCCCAGAAGCGCCCAAGAGGTAAACAAAAACGCAGAAAAAAGCAAAGGCAGACACCGGACAAGGTCAAGAGTCTGTCAAAGTCCTGGTGGAAAAGATACTGCTGCGTGGCCTAGAGCAAACAGTCCGGCTCTCATCCTCTGTTGACTTTATCCTGGTCTGGATTCAGCTGGATTTGGGTCCTGTCTGGACTGGCTTTCAGTTTGTGTGTCTTTGTCGTGGAGCCTGATGTTGAGCAGGGCCCTGAGTGGAGTATGGCTGAGAACCAAAGTAAGACTCTTCAGGATCTAAAATGTTTTTGCTCTTGTGTGGAAAAAAAAAAAAAAAGGTTTCAGCCTTATCATGGATGAGATTTACTACTGAGCCCGACCTGGTTCAAGCAGAACCTGCTCTGAAAGCTGAGCTTAAATGTCCCTTCTCTGGTCCGTTTTTATCTGCCCCTGCTTCCAGTATAAACTCTCGCCTCCTGGCCTGGTATGGATTCATGTAGCCTGGAAGGGACCGGGACCGCCCGTGGACTTAAATGGAACTGCGTTTAAACAGCCATTTTTCGAACTTTCACCTGATTTCCAGTACTCATGCTCAGAAAGAACCGCTGACTGACACAAAGTGGCTCTCAGGCCAAACCTCATCCTTACTTACAGAAGAACTCAGGAGCAGACCGAATCATTTCATCACTGGAGATGATTTAAATCAGAACTCAGTCAACAAGTCCAGCCCATGGTTAATTTTAAAGGTTATTTTTTTATAACTGGGGTCATTGTCGTTCTAATGAAAGAGCGTCCTTCATTTAGCAGCTAATAGTTTTATCCTGATCACATGCTTAGTTTCCTGTGGTGCAACCTACAAACCTTACCTGGAGCCTGCATCATGGCTTGTATTTCATTTTAGTCTCAATCTGAAATGTTTATGTGGTCGGGTCCGGCCCAGTTAACGGTGGGTTTGTTGATCAGTGTCCCGTCACTGTGCAGCCAGACAGTGAATATATTTGGTCAGACTTTTATTTGGACAACAACCAATGCCAATGTTTTTCTTCAACATCCCCCCATGAGGGTAAAATCCAGTTTGCCTTGTTTAACACGATTTCCTAAAATGACTGGACAGTGTGGCCTGCAAAATGATTTTGTACTAGCTTGGGATGGTGAACAATGGAACATGTCAAGCCTGTCTGAATATCAAATAGAAGCCAGTTACACTTTTACCCAAGAAGATAACGCTGCATGTAGGAGTCAGGGAACACTGGATGCATAAAACTCATTCATAACTTAAACCAGAAATATTCATGTGCGTTGTTCACATGATGGCTGTTTTTCAGTTATAAAGACAAGCACATTCAATTTCGTACATTTCACTCAGTGGACAAGCTTCATTTTCACCCCTATGAAATTTATAAAGACACTGCCTTATTTATCTGGACCAGAGATGCCTTCACGAGGCTACAGAGGCTCACAAACTGTGATCAGTTAATATTAAACTAGTTTCTGTCATAATAAATAATGCCAATATCATACTAAACAATGCTGAAGTAATTTAGCACACAACCAATTATGTGTCTGTTTGAATTGTCATGTAGTTTTTCTTGTGTAAACAGGGAAGCTCATGATAGCAGTGATGAATACAGCTTTCACATTTTCACTTCACTGGATCAAATTTGGCTCACGCTGAAAAGCATGTAGTCACGGTGAAGAGGAGGAGTGAGGTCTGACAGTTCAAAAGAGTACACAGTTTCTGTGTATACACCTGCCCCCTGGTTTCCTGAGGTTAGTTATCTGTCCTGCATTAGTGTGCGCAGCCTGTGAAACTGGACCGGAACCAGCGATGGTTGGCTGAATATATAAATCTTTGTACTGCGCAGGTTGACACAAGGACATTTTGCTGTTTTAGCATTTTGAAGCTCTTTATCGTAATCACATTGTTCCACAAATCACAGCATGACTCGGTGCAGCAGCCAGGTGACTTCTGACTTCTCTGCATCATTTTCAGATGGAAAGGATGAATCTGGGCTGAAACGGAGGACACTGATATGAATTTGAATAGTTCAGCCCGTAAAACAGTATTCAGTGTTTGATTTGTTTTTCCAGCCACTAAAACAGCTTCAAGTGTGAGCACTTAGGACTTAGATCAACAAATTTCTGTTTGCCTGTGCTTGAATTTCCAAATTCAGCTTTTTGTTTGTGTAAATTTGAAGCAAGAAAATAATTCTGAACAAACTAAAATAAACAAAGTACACTTTTTTTCTTAGCTTTTCATTGCAGCTATGTAAGGCTGTGAAATTTGAAACTTAGTGTTTGAAACTTCAGTTTCATTCATGTGATGCTCATCATTTTCCCCTTGTATTCAGAATTTGATCTTCTGTTTCATTACAGTGGAAACCATCGAGCCGATGCTGGTTTCACATAACAGAGGCCTCCATTGTCCATCCTATGGCTTCTGTACACTCTGTTAGTTCTGCAGCCTGTTCTCTGCCAAAGATCAGGTTCTTATGTTGTGAAGCTGAAATAAAAAGGCAAACTGACACACAAAATGTGTGGCTGTCAAATACTGAACTGCCACACCTTCCTTTGTACATTGTAGCAACTAAAACAAGAACAAAACGCAAAGATTCAAAACCTTTTCTCTACAGTTCCTCCATCTGAATGGCCCTTTGTATGAAAGTTGCTGCAACAGAAGGAAAAAAGGGAGCAACCGGGTTGGAATCTGGACTGGACCGAAGTTGATCCCCTCTGGTTGTGTACATATCCAACATCATTATTTCTTATTCATTTTTATTCCTTTTGCCTCAACATTTCATTTTACAACCATAATTTAGCTGAATCCACTCTAATTAATTCACATTTCTCCTCAAGCCGCAGGGGGACAAGCACCCTGAGTTACCAGGACTCTTATCCCAAGATTAAGCTTCATTTTCTGAATGTATCTTTTCATCCAGTGTCGTCATGTGTTATTTTCTGGTGTTTGGTTCAAAGTTGGTTCTCTACTGGTGTGAAATGGAGTGAGCAGCGGTGTGCTTCAAATTCAATAGGTAATAATTAATACTGTGGAAAAAGAAACTTGAGCCTCAGAAATTGTGGGTGAACTAAAATCTTCGAAAACAACTTCATCTTAACGTTGGATTCTAAAGTTATTCTCCAAATATGGAAGTCAGACTTCAAATCTTCAAATAGTTTTACAAGCTGTCTATGTATCCATTAAGTGTTGTTCACAGAGAAGAATGTGAAAAAGGACGGCGCCAACTGAATTTTTGGTCATGTTGAGTTTCGTTGGAGCTGTTGGGTAGTTTTCTGCTGAAGATGCAACTGAATGGCTTCACTGTGCTGATGTTTTACTCATGATAGCAAATGTATTGTTGCTTAGGGGGGAAAAGGGCATAATAAGTTGCTTGTCTTGCAGCCTTGGGTGATGGCAGAGTTAAGTAGGCTAAAGGTCACATGGACCCTCATGATAACTGGTATTTCCTCTGTCAGGCTTTTACCAATCTTTCCTTTTCAATTTCACAATTTATACCCAGGAGAGTCCGTTTCTCCTCACAGTGAGTTACACAGCATGCAATCCAGGCCTGCGCGTGATTATTTATAATTAAAACAGGATGAATAACATCTTGGTATGTTGCTGTTCAATTATTCTACAATGGGTTGCATGGTTCTGCAATGACTTTGTCTTTATCTGATAACACCCAACAAATAAATTATCTTAGAATGAGTAACTTAATCTGAACAGCACACACAGCAACACAACTAGACAAGAGCCAGCTAACTGAGCAGTGTTTCTCACTGAAGTAACCAAACAAGCACTAGCATGAGCTACAATAAACTGTGGTCACACCGAGCCAAGAAACAGAGCAAGCAATTCAACTTTTAATGTTTAAAACAGAGACGGTGTTATTTTTTTCTTTCAAAAGTCTCCCTTTAGTGTTTTAGGTTTCAGAAGTCAGGAAGTAAGTGGAGCTGTTGACCCTCAGCAGTTTGTGTCCTGTATGACAGATCTATGGCTTTGTAATGTAGAGCAGGTGGATCTCTGGAAGTGAACTGCTGTGTAGGATGGGAATGTGATGTGAGTGTGATGTGCTGCAAGCTCAGCGTTTTGTTGGAGGTGAGGCAGAAATTAGAATCGTGCACGTTTTGGGACAAGTGCAAAGTGTTTGCTTGAACTTGCCATCAAGAAATATACTGAGTCTTTATGAATGAAACAACGTTTTTTCAAATTGCAAAAATAACAAAAAAACATTTGATCTATGATCCAGGATGGTGCAGTTATGCCTACGTGTTACATATTTCCCATAAAGAATAGAGAGTTTAAACAAGAAGTGAAAGGAAAAATGGGCAAAACGGTTCATTCTTGAGAATTCATTAACTTCTCATTGAGGTTGATACGCACTAAAGCACACCTGAGCTCACTCACATGGGACACCAGCTGAGAACTTGGAAAACCAAGCGGCTCAGCTTGTGTTTTTATTTTTTCTTCATATGAAAACATTTGCTGCCTCATATCTGCTCACGCTGAATTCTCTGTTGAACTGAAGAAGTCAGCTCGGATGAAGATGTGTTTGTACAGAGGTTTCATACCCTGAGAAATAAAGAATATTTCCTTTAATTCGTGCTGTGTTTCGTTGAATTTGGGGCTTGGTGCTCAGCAGTGGGACTGGGAACGTGTGTGTGTAAATATAACTCTTGAATTTATGTAACCTTGTAATTCAACAGTGTCACAAAAGCTAACAGAGTGTAAATCTGTCTCTGTATTTTTTTGTTTTCAAGTATTTATGAGGCTTTATATCATTTTTCATGTCTGTTCATCAGAGAGTTTCTCAAACTGTATGCGAACAGAGATTGGAAGTAATCATGAGCAGATTCTTGGCTGTTTGTTTTTAGGGCAACCCACGACTTTTCTTGGTTGCTCAGGCGCCGAATTGGATGTGTTCTTTCATGTTGTTGTGGCTGAAGTCATGTTTTGGAACTGCACACCGTGCTTTGTGATAACCAAGTGCAATGCGCATGCTGTGCTCAACTGATGAGCATCAGCAAAGAACAGATAAGATGTGAGCGATATTTTGAGAGTAAGGAGACACACACACAAACGAAACACACACACAACCCTCAGAAAGTCATCCAGCTTCACACTGGATCATTGTAAACAGACTCTCTGCTGCTTCCAGGCCCTCATGGTTACGCAAGAGTTTTATTTTGAAGGCCATGTGACATTTGGTAAGTGGCTCGTCCTCTGTTTTTGGAGGTGGGAGGTGTGTAAGTGAGTGAGAGCACCCAACTTTAACTCTGGGTGAGAAACACGCTGCTTGATAACGCAGTTAGTACATTGATGATACTGTTCTCTTCCCTGAGTGGACCTGATACTGACTGACTGACACAACTCCTGACTTATCTGCAGCATGTACCAACCTTAAATGAAGTTATGTTGAGCGCAAGAAAACGTTATGCTGCCGTTGACTTATTGTCTTAGTTTTTTAAGGACTTGAGCACAGAAAATAACAAAAGTTGTGATGTAAAATAAAACCACCAAACACCAAAAATGACTGAGAAATAAATGTGCAAATAGCAAAGCGAACAATCTGACAGACTGGAAGACTGAAGGCTGATTAGACTCCAGGTGAAACACATCAAGTCGGGACAGACAATCCCTGAACAGGGAACCACGAAAAGACAGGCCCTAAAAGCAAAGGTAAGTACTTTCAAAATGAAATAGTCTATGGTAATAGTATGATGTCCACACAAAGTCATTTCAGGGGAAGAAGAATTAAACAATCTAAACAAAGTCACTGTGTGTACAGTCCGCTCACCAGTCAGCAGATTTTTATTTTGACGTAATGCTTTTTATTTGTGCTCAAAACCTCACAAGGCCTCTAAAACTGATTATGTAATAACAACATGTCTTGAAATGTTAACTGAAAATGTAGTAAAAAAGCTCTTCTATGTGGGTTTCAAATCTAACCAGCCTGTTAATGAACCGTGTCCTAGATTTATTTGCACAGATGTCGATACGCTGAAAACTTTTATCAGCTCTAAACACATGCAGCATCTCAGACTTTGGTTTCTTTTGCCGCCAACATCATTATGTGGAATTAGGCCATGAAGGTCCCTGTAATGCCAGCTCAAAATAGTTTTAAACCAGATATTACTATGTTGCAGTCTTATCAAAAGCACTTAGTGAAACAAGTGTTTTATTATTGAGGTGCAATTCACACACAGACAAGTCTTCAGGTCAGGGTCAGGCATCGGGCTTTAGTCGATGCATTTTGTCAATGAAAGCCCTCAGAAAGACAGAAGTACAAATGTGTGTGTGAGTGTTACATAATATGAGGTATGAAAAGCCAGAGTGACATCAGTGCCGAGTCTTAATGAGCAGAGTGGAAACACAATCTCCAGTTTCCTAACAAGCTATAACCCCAATCAGTGTGTATAGACAGCTGCGGTGTGTGTGTGTGTGTGTGTGTGTGTGTGTGTGTGTGTGTGTGTGTGTGTGTGTGTGTGTGAGGTTGTGGCAGATGGGACGAGGAGGAGAAAAAACACAGAGACATGAATAATTTGACGAAAAAAGAACAGAGCAGAGCGAAGGTTAAAAATTGAAAAGATTTCGTAGAGTTACAACATTTGAAGAACCTCCTGCTACATTATTTACACGCTGAGGTGGCGTTTGAGAGATGACGTGAAATCCTCCTCAGGTTAGAGCAGCTCTTTTCTTCGCTTATTTTTTGTCGCACAAGTTTCTTGTGTTTTTTTCTAAAACATATTTACACTATTTTAACTATACACATCACATACACAACTCCAGCCTTCAGTCTGACCAAGAAAATGGACTCAAACTCAAACTCTGACTGTGTGAACTGATATTTCACTTTATAAAGTTGGTAAAATTTAGTTTTTTAGACAGAGTCCTCCTGAAAACTGAACTGAACAAGTGAGCTATTGTCTGAGTGTGCCTAATCTGTCTCTCATGGTCAGGACTTCATCACCTAGTCTTCTCTGTTTCTGGTCCCACATCTGCACAGCCTGTTTGTTTGAATAACCTGGTGATGAGGTGTGTACATACTGCATTTACCAATGTAGTGTGTTTAAAGTTCAACCACGTGTCATGTGACATTTACACAGTTCAGAAACAGTGTGACGCACACAGTTTACACCCGTACGGCTCCCTCTCGTTCTCTCTGCACATGCTGTGTGGACGGCTAGCAGCAGCTGACTGCTGCGTTTACATAAGCACATGACTGCTGATAAAAGCACATACATCATGGCCGAGGTCAAGATGCACTGTGTGCTCACATCCTTGTGCTCTGAACAGACGCGCTAGTGTTTCAAATGTCTCAATGGAATCCCTGCAAACAGGAGAAAGGAACTGTATTTACATATATGTCACTTGTGTTATTTGATTTTTTTTCCTGTTTGAATTACAAAAGTTTATCCCGTTGGTTCTTAACAGGAGACATGAATAAAAGTGCATGTTTCACTTGATTTGTCAAAATAGGCAGCATGAAAAAAGTTGTGAGAGGATTTTCATTTTAGAAAGAAAAGACTTTGTTTCAAGGGTAATAACTATATCTGATTGAATTAGTAACTGTTGGAGCGGGTTTACAGAGGTTTCACACCTCCCAGTCTGCAGCCGGACCAGCTGACACCAGAGAGCTCTGGACACCACAGAAAACTAAAAACTGTTGGTGTTTGAGGTCAAGGAGTATTTTAAATGATGATAAAATTGACTTTATACAACAGGCTATTTTCAAGAACATGTGCGGAGTTTGCATGCTCTCCCTTCTGCCTGCATGTTTTCCCTCCAGATACTCCGACTTCCTCCCCCAGTCCAAAGACAGACCTGTTTGGGTTCACTGGGGAATCTAAATTGCCCGTAAACTTTAATGGTTGTTTGTGTTTATATGTGTTTATATGTCAGTCGACTGGTGACTGGGCCATCCTCCCAGGCACGGTAAAGGAACAACGATATGACCAATGACATGAATAACTCCTCTGCAGTGTCCTGGTGAAGTTTAATTACTTGCATAAAACGCACCCATTAATTATTTCATCAATAGACTCTGGGCTCAGCAGTGAATGACACAGATCCATCTGACTGTCTGCTGGGTGAAGGTACACTAATCATAACATAATTGGAGGGGAATTGATGGATATTTTATTCAGGTTTTGTTTTAATGCTTGTGAATTAATGATGAAAATATCTGTGGTTACAAAGCACTGGGTAGAGTATCCTGTACCTGTATTTACAATATTGTTTTAGCATCATCAGTATTACTAAAAACCCGTTTTGTTTTTTTTTTTCTTTTTAATATGCATTTCACCAGTACTGACAAAAAGTACTGGCCAAAACAAGTTATTTTGCCGTCAAAACAACCACACAAGTTAAGACCGTCAAGGAAAATGTTCTGATCATGGAAAAATCTGCCGTTATTACTTCATCTTCCTTGAATTGTAAAACACAAACATTGACTATCAAAGTAAAGAACCTTATGCCTTCCAGGTTAACTTCCATCAGTTCACCTACGAGGAGTCTGATCACACACTGAATAAACGCTAAATCGGTAAAATACACAACCATGTACTTTATGTGTATCAAGACTAAATGCCCCATGAATGCATGAACACACAAAAACGCACAACCGCATGCACACACACACAAACACATACACAGACACTTCTGGGAAACAGAGATTAGTAACTGATATTGAGAGGTGGGAGACTGCAGCCTCCCTCTGTGGCCTCTTAAACCAGATGTAACCAGCTGGCACACACACACACACACATACACACACACGCAGGCTTGTGGCCAGAACTTTTGTCCTTTTCTGTGTGAACCAGCACATAATAGAGAAAAAGAGAGCGAGAGAGAGAGAGAGAGAGAGTATTTAAGCTTAAGAGTTCAAAGACGCTGCTTCAATGCGTCTCTGTAACCAATAAATCTGAGCTCCTTGAAGGTCTTTAACTGTTTGTCTGTTCAACTTGTTCTCCATCTCAACCAGCCTGAGATGGAGTCATTCATATTAAAAACCAAGTGACTTTTGCGCAAAAATACCCAGAAACAAAAACCTTAAATGTAAGGAAAGAGGAAAGAGAGAGTTGTTGACAAAGGGATGATATGTGAGGGCGTGTTTGTGTGTTTTAAGAAACACAGATGAGCAAATGTGTTTGCTTAAACTGAAAGTCAGTGGGGGAGAGTGTGGGTGTGATATTGGACTATTAACTGTGGACAGTCGGGGTCAAGTTACCAGCTGAAAAAAAAAAAACTCTGGACTTTTTTAAAGGTGGGGGAGATTACTCCTAAAGAGCTGTGGAAGAGCATACCTGCAGTCATTTTCTGAAAACTCTAAGTGTAAATAAAAATACTCCATGTTGGTCCAATATGAATCCTAATGATTTTGGTGATTATCTGACGTTCCCTGTAGCGCCACCATGAGGCAGGTATTTGGAGCTTTTGGTGAAAATGAAGGATTTCACCATTTTGCATTGAAATTTTATTGAGATTTTATTTATACAAGTGTAGGATATGGCAGGATATCAAGATGCTGCCACGGCTCTGTTACGGCTCTGTTCTAAAATAAAGTGTGTTTTTAGTATTGAACCGGTTGCAGCTCAGTGCAGGTGGACTTCATATTCGAGCTTGACGGTTTTCAAAATTTTCCTTCCTCGACAATCAAGGACTTAAGTGTTGTTGGAAGAGCAGAATAAATGCTCTTGATGAAACAGTTATCATCAGTGACGGTGGAGCAGCAGTCACGGGTTCTTGGGGTCGGTTCATATGATCGAGCTGTGCTACACTTAGACCACAGAGCTGCTGTTGCTCTTTCTGAGATGGTGCTCTTCAGCCCAGTCACATGATGATACAGCTGTGGGGGGAAGCATTTTTAAATCACAAGGTCTTTCAAGAAGGCTCAAAAAATATCTGTTTTCATTTAGGAGATGTTTATTAGCCACCAAATTCAATGTCATGACGTGTTTTACGCATATAGAGAACATGGCATTCGCTGGATCAGGAAGAAATGCTCCATCTCTACAAATGTGTGACTGAACAGGAGCTCTTTCACTGACAGGATGTGAACATGTAGGTAACATAAAGCAACTCGGCGTCTCCGTGATAATGAAACCTCACAAGCATCTCACTGTGACACCAAACATCCTGAGCCTGGAGGTCACTGACTGACCCCGGAATATAACACACCCAGCACGTGCTCCCATTTTCCCAGGTGTGTTGTCCCTGTGACAGGATGGAGCGGGTCAACATACAGTTCTGGTCATCGTGGGTGTGAATGCCACATTCATTTTGTGCTTTTAATGATTTATTTGAACCGTTCTTTTTCTGGGGGGGAATGATTATACAACGTACATTTTCAATGATTTTTAAAAACAAGAATTGGGTGCACAAGTTTGAGTTTATTTTGGATTTTCTCTAATCAACACAGGTTATTTTGACTGGAGGGGATGTAGGATTTGTTGTTTTTTTTTTTTTTTTTTCCCACTGGGACTCCATGACCTGCTCCATGGCTAACTGAATTTTACTGAATACCACATTGTGCTAGACTTCAGTGATAGAACGAAGAAGAATTATTTGCAGATGATAAAGAAGATCAACAAAAAACAGAGGAAACAGAAAAGAGATGAAATCTGGTGGGAAAAAAAAAACGAAAACGCTAAACAAACATGGGGAGTTTGTCGGGGAGAGTCAGAGAGGAGGTGGATGTGAAGCTGTGAAAGAATGAAAGTATGAGAGAGTGAAGAAATGTTGGGTGATGTAAGAGCAGCAGTATGTCCGCCGATCAGACAGCTGCTTGTTTCCACTTCTCTCTTATCTGTGACCGCACCCTCAGGTCCGCCGTGCACGCTGGTGTGCATTTACATGTGTGTGGGTGTACTTGTGTACAGGTGGGAGTGTGCTGCCCTGATGAATCCTGGTGTTGGAGATTTGGTTCATGTTTAGGTGCAGGCCGGTTTTGAAACTGGAATGCCTCACCCAACTATCCTCCAGTACAGGCTTTTCTTTAAGGTGGACGCTGTTTCCAGTTTCCATGGAAATAATAGATGTGATCAATAAATAACCATTAATCTGACATATACAAAACATTAGAATCGTCCAAGATGGGATCGCATTGGATGGGTAGAAGCCAGTGAACTGAAAAAGACTTAAATATATGAATAAAAAGTAAAAATAAAATGGTGGCAGGACATCATACAGTAGTGATTGGTTAAAAAACACATTTCCCTGTGGATCACACGGGATGAGGTAAAAGCTACATGCCTGAACCAAGTGACATCTGTTGACGAATGTAAAACAGAAACAGGAAAAGAGAGACTGAGACAAGGCAAAGTTGATAGGAAAGATTAGAGGACAGAGAGGAGGAAATGTAGTGAAGAGGAAGGAAGGGACAGTGGGTGGAGAAGAAAAAAATGGCAAGAGGGAAACAGGAAAGGTGAAAAGCAAGAAGGATGTCGGGAAATTCCCTGTTTCCCTTCAACGATCAGGTTATCCGACATGATTAGTTTGATGCTGATGAAGTACAGATAAAGAAAACACACACACACACACAGACTCGGTGGAAATATGAAGAAGTCACAGTGAGCTGCTCTGATGTTGTTTGGTTGCATCAGCATGTCGGCTCCAGAGAGATCCTCTGTGTGCGTTTGTGTTCACATGAGTTTCGTCTGCTCTTTCGTGTGTGAGTGATACAGTACAAGGTAATAAGCTCTTCAGATGTGTGTGTCTGTTTTAGTAAGGACCGGTTGTAGAAGTCACAGTGAGAGCAGGGACATTTTTAGATTTCACATTTGGAGGAAAAGCTAGCATCTATGGACACTGCAGAATTAATGTAATGTGTTTGGAGAAAGTAACTGGACAGCACTCATGAAGGCACACGAAGAACACGAAAACCGCCCCAAACATTAATATATGTGTGTTCAATGGATTAAAGAGCAATCTGTGTGCACGTATTCGTTTTCTAGGAGACTTGGAGTTCATGCCTTCAGGAGACAGGAGCTGTTTAAATTAGCAACAATGGCTGAGGCTCTTTTGTAGCAACAATCATCAGCACCTGCTCCCGGCAAGAAACCAAAGAGAAACCAAAGAGAAAACTCAATTATTGCATCTTTGGGGTTGTAAATGAAGACAATGGTTAGAACAAAACACTGCAGCATCACCAATATCACTGCGTCACCTTTCATCTTCGGCACAATCATCACTGTGTACGTGCTCTATAAATGCTTCAGGGATGTGTGTTATATATTTTTTTTTTCTTGACTTCTCGGTGTATATAGAGTTGATTTTTTCTTAGTGTCAAAGAGCATAAAGCTTTTAAATGTATACTAATGTAC
Source organism: Echeneis naucrates (assembly GCF_900963305.1). Lineage (NCBI taxonomy): Eukaryota > Metazoa > Chordata > Actinopteri > Carangiformes > Echeneidae > Echeneis > Echeneis naucrates. The sequence continues at coordinate 20,845,848 of NC_042513.1, read as the reverse complement.
ACAAAGAGGAGCGCAACCTTATTTTTCCTGCGTCACAACTACATGCAATTGTATATTGTGGCCACTTTGCTAAATGGAGTTATGAATAGGATATTAATAAATTTAAGGCAATTCCGCTGAGCCTCTTGTATCTATTATCATCCTTCATTGCAGCTAGTATTGCTGCTGTGGAAATGACAACAAAGACAGGAATGCAGATCGTGACTCTGAAAAAGACCTTGGAGTGAAATATTTTTGCTCTGAGTCCATATAAAAAAAAATCAACTGTGATCATTACAGTGTGTGTTTGTGGGGCCAATGCAGCTTTAGTGGCGATGGTAGGAGATTGAAAAAGACTGCAACTCTTGATGAATACTTACAGTGTCTAACTACAACCTGCTATTGTGGTCTAGCTTTCTATATAAGACCTGTTGGCCGCATGACACACACACACACACACACTCACGCTGCTCTATATGTACAAGTCTAGATGGACTCCTGTGGTTCTCTTTCACAACCATTCGTCAAGTTTATAAGTCTGGAGACAGAAGCAACTCCCCCCAACACAAACAGCTGGACAAGGCCACCATTGAGCTACATAGTAGTGGCCTTTTAAAGACATTTTTTTTTTACAGTTACGGGAGTGAAAATTCAGCAGGGAGCAGCTTCTTATAGTGGCCTAAAAGGATTATCACAACATGTCTTGCATTAAAAAACATTTAAAACGAAAATACCATTAGTAATGTGGTAAATATACATGCTTCTTATTTCTGGGATAAGAAGTGAACCAAAACTAGAGCAGAGTAGCCTTCATCGTGTTCGTTATAAATTTGAAGAGTAAAACAGTCACATTTGAGTTTCTTTTGGCCTGTTAACAGCCTTACAAACTTTGCTCATACTTGCTGTACAGACACACACACGAACTCCATCGATAATCTACACTAAGAGAACAAAAAACATCCTGTCTGTTAAAGACAGGCAGAAAGTGTGCGTACTCTCGTGTGTGACATTTTTAGATTCCAAGGACAGTGTGTGTTTCCTCTCTTGCTTTCTATTGTTCCTGCAGCAGCAATGATCCTCGGGGAGCAGAGCAACCACCAGGACTGTGGAGTGTGGGCCAATGGCAGGGCAGGACAGAGAGGCCCCCCGAGGCTGATGGGAACTAAAGTCTTCGTTGTTTCCATGGAGATTTAAAGTATAGCTAGCCCACGGCGTCTTCATGAGAGGGGCTGTGATCAGGAGGTGATTGTGCTGACTGGTGTGTCAGTTAGATCAGCAGCCAGACTCTCTTCAGACGTGCTGTGATGAAACCCTCCTGGCTTTTCCCCTTCGAGGCACATGACTTCATCTATCTTCCTATGAGCGCATAACAAACTTAATCAAAGACAGTTTTAATGCTCCAAATGCTTTTGCTGCCCTCTGTAGGAATGTTCGTATATATAACGTGTCTAAAGCCCCCCCATGACGTTCACACCTGAGGCTGTGAGTCAGCAAAATGACAAACACTGAACAGACGGTTCTTCACTTTGGGACAGAGATGAATTAATGACCTTCCAGAGTGAGATGTAATCACTTAGTGTGATTCTCTGACTTTATCCTATTTCTATCATTTAAAAGTGGTCTGTCTCTTCAAAGGTCTATTTACGGTTTTTAGTTTTCCTACTCATAGATATGTAATATTGGAACATTTTCCTCAATAAATTAATGTTTAATTACAATATTTGTGTCACATTTGGTCAATTTTGCTCTTACTCTACTTTAGGACTATGAATATAGAAATATTGATAGGTTGACAAACTTTCACAAATCTCCACAGTACATGTTATTAAGTCCACTGAGCTCTCATTGTTTCCCAGCATAGCTCCCAATGTCAACAAAGACAGGGCTGTTAGTGGCTGAGTAAATCTATTTACTTTAGATTACATTACTACTCCATCTGCTCTGATGTTCACGCTTGCTAAGATGAACAAAAACCCAGAAAACCTAAAGGCAGATTGCCAGATTCTGACTTCTTGTTAAAATTCATATGTAAAGAGTTTGAATTTCTGTATACAGTATGGGGCCTATGGGCCTATGCCGTCAAAGGTACATTTATCGTAAGTGGTATTTTGAGAGTTTTGTCTTGATTTAAGCCATCAATTTATGACTGAATGTGTCATCTAAATACATTTCTACAATAAAAGACCCCAAATTATGACTGCATACTGGATGGCTTTGGAGAAAAACACAGCAATACTATCATCTCATTATTTAAAAAAATGTATTGTATGTACTTACATACTGGTGTCAAAAGAGTATGCACCAAAATATCACATCGACTCACAATTACAAAGAAAAAGCATTTTTTTCCTCAATTACAAGTATTGAAAAAACTATGTACAGAAAAAAGGGCATGGTGACGAGATAGTATACTAGAAAACAAACTTATAGTCACACAACATGGTTTTAAATGAGACTTCTGCAATTAAAGATCTTCTAAACAGGTATAGTGTTGCTGCTCTGAACAAATTGTATTTCCACTCTCAAAAATAACTTTGTGCATCCTCTCCACAGTCCATTATCAGGGCGTTTACAGGGTGTGCTCACAAAAAGATTCTTTTTAAAAACTGCCAGAGGACTGATTCATCAAAAATGAAAAAAATATGACAATCTGAGTGGAAATACATTTTAAATAAAACATGTTTCTTGAGAAAATCTCAGGTAAGTTTAAAAAAGAGGTTATAATGGAAAGAAGGGGGACAGAGAGGGAAAGTAGATGGGTGGAGGAAGGTAGAGTCCTGTATGTGCCCAGGGCTTCAGACACCAACACTCTCTGATTGGACACACTTAAGGCCTGTTTCCCTGCTTTCATACCTCACAGATGAAACGTACACTCAGTCCCAAACCGTGGAAATTTACAAATTTGGATCAAGACAAGACAGAAAGCAGGAATCAAAAGAAAGGCAGGATAATGGCAATGCATGGTGTGTTGTGTGACCAACAAAACTAAAAAGAAAATCCTCACATTTCATTTTGCTAATGAGAAAAAAAAAAAAAAAAAAAAGAAAAAGAAAAAAGAAATGGCAAAGCAGAGCAATTGGACAAGTGCCCTTACATTTTTCAGTTCCTTTCTCAATATGTGACTCAAACAATAGGGTGAGATTTCACCATCAGAGAGGAACCCAAAACGGGGCATCAACACATTCAGTGCAACACTTGACTAGCATCCGCAGTCTCACGGCATCATAAAACTTCGATCTGGACAAGGAACAGTAATATCCTGTCATTTGAACCGTTTCCGATAATGTTGTTTACACGATGCCAAGTTTGAAATTACAAACATATGGAACATGCCAGTGAGTGTTGAGTCGGTCTCCTCTGTATTTAATAAGTTGAAGTGTGACCAGCTCCTTTCCAAAAGACCAAACAAAAGAAACACCTGCAGGGGGAAGTAAGAATCCGCCTAAAACAGAGGACAAAAAACTATGCTGATGACCTTATTTCAGCTGATCTTTGAGCAAACATATAGCATTTACAATTTCTTTCTTAGGGTGAATTGGTGTTTGTGAGGTAAGGATTTAATTTTGAACAGAATGTGTCTCCGGGGTAAACTGGGACCAGCTGCTCCTCCCCCAAGGACAGTTTGTTTCTTTTAGTCACTTTTGGCCTTTTTGCTGTCATTTCCATTTTCCTCCAGCTCGGCACCTTCTGCCTCCTGCTGGTGCCTCCTCTTCTTTGTGTCGTCTGATTGAGACGTGGACGGATGTGGTCGGAAGGTGATGATGATGCAGGTCATGTTGTCACATCCTGTCCCATCTCCAGATGTGTCAGGGGCCAAGCAGTGGTCCACCAGCTGTCAGGAGGACAGGATTCAAAATTTAAGATTCAAACTAATATTTGTCCATAACAGTAAAAAGGGAATAAACAAGTTTGATATATGTTTTTCTACATGAAAGAAAACAAAATAAACTAAAATGTATTGGTTTTTGTGTCCATGACTGATTTCAGGGTTCTGCACCTTGTTGCGGGAACTCTAATTTATTAAATTTATGTAGGAGTGACCATTATGACCAAGTCTTGAGTATAAATCATAATGCTCAAGTGTCTCTCACCTCTTCCACTATTGATGAGAGTGATCTGGCTGAGCCAGTCTGGTCTGGTTTGATCCTCTCGCTGATGAAGTCCACCACCTCCTGACTGCTTAACACATTCCTACACATTGACACAGAGCCTATCAACATTGACAAGCCTAAAGGAAAAATGTTCACTTATAAATTGTCAAATGGGAGTGACCAAACAGCTCAGCTGTAGTCAATGATTTCCTAAAATCAAGATATGAGATTAGATTAAGATCCGAGGGCAAGGCTTGCACAGCAGTTGTTGAAATTATATTTCACAGTGAATAAGTACTGGGACACAATGACCACTATCAATGACCCACCAGATGCCATCACAGGCAATGACCATGAAATCGTGGTCTTCGTTTAGGGTCAGAACTTTGACGTCTGGCATCGCAGAAATCATTTGCTCCTCCGGGGGCAGAGCCTTGTTCCTTTTATAGAAGTGGTCACCTGAGAAGCAGAGTGGAGATTAAGAAATGTTAATGCGAGCAGAAGCAGATGTGATTTAAACCCAAAATGGACAATATCTGCATTGACTAAGTTTCATTCTGACCCAGGATCACAGGATGAGTCTAAAAGTCAGGTACACAAACGAGCATAGCCACATCATACCGATAGCTCTGGAGAGGTTCAGTCCACCGTTAACCCGTCCATCCATGGTCACTTTCCCTCCAGCATTTTTGATGCGAGCTAGTTCCACTTCGTCTTCTGGCTTGTGGTCGTATGACATGTCAACAGCTTTGCCTTCAGCAATGCAGGAAGGAAGTGCTTAGATTTCATACAAAAGAACTGCAAAGCCTTTAATTAAAAGATCTCCCACAAAATTTCAATTATTCAAGTCTTCAAAGGCCAAACACTATGATTGGCTGTGACCCATGTGACAGCAAACAGCAACTTTGGTTCCCATTTAGAATACATCTGCATTTGTCTCATTCTTGGAAACCTTCCAATCATGAGGTGGTTAACATGTTTTGCCTTTTTTTTGGGGGGCGGGGGTGGTTATCTGTCCATGTTTAAAGTATTCTCCAGAAAACTAAAAAAAAATATAAAAAAATAAAGCATGTCTTGTTACATGTGCTTTATTTGTTTCCTTTTCTGCTGATCCAAAAGATGTTCTGAACCATGCCTCCAAAACCTTGATGTGAATTGTGAGTTTTGTGGTCTGTTGCACCCCTTCATTTGGCTAAAGACTCTTGCCACCCTTGACAATTTTAGCTGAACCAAAAAGATGAACTGACACCAAATGACTTACCACGTTCAGACACCACACAGCGAGAGTCTCCAGCATTGGCCACGATAAGCTGCTTCCCTCGAATCAGAGCCACAACAGCTGTGGTACCACTGTCTGAGCCAGGCTGTGAATACGTGACAGTGTTTAAATTTTGTGATGGCTTTCATTGAAGTAAAATAAATTCATTCTTGCAGACTACAAAAAAAAATGTAATAAGTCAGCCATTAAAACCTCTTCCATTTCAACAAAGCCATCACAAATCATTACATTTGGCTTCTACAGCTGTGTGGCTGTCCAACTTATTGCAGACTGCTCCTCAGATGCATAGTTACAATTACATCTGTTCAGTTGGCCATTTTTTTCAAAAGTAAAAAGTGCTAATGGTATGACTAATGAGCATTAGTTTACATCACTTGTTAAAGCTTGTTAACAACTATAATAATTAAATATTAATCTCTATTGTTAAGACTACAATTCTGTAACGCTTGTTGGCAGTTGGCAGCACAGTTGAACAGTTGTTTTGCCAAATTCAATGTCCCTGTGTACACACCTCCTCCTTGCCATCCATTCCAGGCAGACACATTTCCTCCTCATCTTCATCTTCGGAGTCTTCTTCTCCTTCTTCTGTATCTTCCTCCTCTTCCATCTCACTGCTATCCCCTTCTTCCTCTTCACTACCATCCTTATTTAAAAACAATGTTAAAAAAATAATCATCACAATGCTTTTCAAAGAGACTGAACCTTCATAGCCAAGAAGAAATCTATTTCTGATCTCTGGCTCTCACCTCTTCGTCACTGACCTCCTCCTCTTCTCCCTCCTCAGACTCCTCACTGTCATCAAAGAATCTGGACTTTGAATCTCCAGCTGCCTTGGAGGACAAAGAGGAGCAAGATGGACCTGCATCTCCTTCAGCTTTACCGGCCTTTTCTTCTCCATTGGAGCTTCCTGACTCTCCACATTCAGCCACCGCTGAGGACAAATGAGGGCAACATAAGTTGTTAAACAAGGTAAACTGGGAAAGGAAATATGCGGAGAACATAGAAGGTTTAGCTTCCAATATAAGATTATTTTGTTTAATGCTAGATGGTGAGCAGGACATTTTCTTATTTATATAAGTTTCAATATTGTAGACATTGTCATTGACGATATGAATGACAGCTTTTTTTTAATAATCTTTCCATATTTTAGAAGAAAAATGCTGTCAATGGAGACTCCTCAATCTGAGCTGTACCTGAACCACTGCCCTCACATCCTCCTGTTCGTCGACAAGCTCGCAGCTTGGACCCACACGCGGCTCCTACACCATCCTTCATCTTCCCATTGCTCTCCTCTTCCACCTCTCCATTCAGCCCCTCTTTCTTCTGTTCTTCAACACTTTCCCCCTTTTCTCCTGATGTCTCTGCATTAGGGCAGGCGGCCTTCTTAGCAGCTACACTAAAAACAACAACGCAAACAAAAAGATTAACCACATTTAACTGTACCTGTCAAGAAAACTTGGATTTAAAGATGAGAATACATGTCTTTAGCTATAGTAGACTACTACTGTAAAAACTTAAAATATGAATACATAATATAAAAATATACAATCTGTACAATAATATAATAAAACAAAGGAGTATCTGATGCAATTAATATGGATACATTTCACTAAATTCAAACATACACATCACATATGAGCAACCACTGTAACATGCTCCAAATATCAAAATTAAAAAACTATTTCTAAATAAGGCTTTATAAGATTGTGGTGATACAACTCCTGTTGCTGGAAGCAGCAAAGTGTTAGACCCTGTATGAAAATATCAGAAAGGACAGCCACACTACCTGATGGCAGAAGCATGTTTGAGAGCGTTACGGTTCTGGCCGTACCGTACCAGCAGCTCCTCTATGGTCATTCTGGCCTCCTCATGGAGCAAAGCTGCCTCTTCTGTGTCCACTGAAGAGAGAAAAGAAACTTTGACTGACTCACCAGTTTTAAACCATCTTGATTTGACAGTACAATTCTTAATCCGTATCATGACATTGTTTTATTTCACAAGTTTGTTTGTTTGTTTTTTTTTGTTTACATTTTCAAAGATTTTTTTTTTTAAACCTCTGACATCCACCCTGAATAATATTGCCCAAATGTTATTTAGGATGCACTCACAATCATCCTCCTCTGCCACCTTTTCGGTGGGTGGTTCCTCAGTAGGCCGTCCAGCGATCTGGATCAGCTCCTTGATGACTTCCTCTGAGGTCATTCTGCTGTCTATAGCCAAGAAGGCATCTTCCAGTGCCTGGAACAACAAGCAAAAGTGTTCTCAGTAATTCCTCTGCTTCTAATCCTGTCTGAAGGTCAAATGTGTAAAGTATCATGCAGAACTCTCATTTATTAAAACTTATTTAAGATTAGTAGGCCAGGTTTAGGCTTCTACAGTGTATCACCTTTTGCAGTTTGCCATCTTTGTAGGTCTTCTGCTCCTTGATGATATCAGGGAGGTACTTTGAACAGTACAGAGCTACCTCTTCACCTAAATAGCAAGAGAAAGTAATAAATTCTCAGGATAGGTGTGTAGTAAAAGAAATACTAAAGGGGAATAATTCAAACTGAGTATGATTTGCTTTAGATATCCAAAGGCATAAACATTTGTGTCTCTGGGCAGTGTCTGCCATTGTATTCAACAAATGCTATATACGGTACATGTAGGTATGCATACGAATCTTGTGATTTCTTTATTTACTGTAGCTGTATCCATTGACCTGTCTTCTTTTAACAGCATATGTAGTATGTGTGCCCAAAAAGAATCTGTTTCAGCACAATAAAGTCAATTTTATCTTACCTCCATGTCCGTCATACACAGCGAACATGGCCGTCTCGTCGTCAAACTCCAGGATACAATTGTGTGCATCCTGTGGCGTGACAAATAAGAATTAAAAAAGCTGCAAGTCGTACATTGATAAAACATAAGTGAAAGGAGATCATTTGACAAGTAAAATAAAAAAAAAAAACATTTTAAGCCAATCTTCAATTTCATGAAATATAAATACAGAAAGTGGGCAAATGACAAATGACTCAAGCAGCACAGTCCTGACCACTGAGGGCCTCTTGTGTTGTTATTCCTGGCCATGTCGATTCATGTCACTGGACTCACTCCCATGAATGCACCAACCACCAAGCAGCTAATTTTACAGATTTGTTAGTCTGCTAATGCATCATTCAGTTGGCTCATACGTGTTAGACAATACATCTGATTTTCTCAACAAGAACAACTTGACAAAATCAGACAAAGATAACTAATATTGAAATGCTAGTGCTGTGAAGTACTTTCTTCACAAGGAAGGAAAGGAGAGTCACACAGCAGACATTGACTGCATTCTCTCCAATGCTGTAAGAGATTACAATGAAACTCAACATCCAGAAAACACACTGTCGGCAAATTATGGATTTCACAACGTTACTGCAGCTGATGTTGAGGGGGTGACTGGTGGGGGACTCTCAGTTTAGAGAGACACCAATCAGGTTCATTTAAACAAACCCATACCCCCCCCCCCCCCCCCCCCCCAACCACCACCATCTTGGCCTTTTATAGCTCAAGAAACATTTTCTGCCGGACAGTTCAGGACATGCAAACACTGCTGTCTCTGATTCCGGTCCCTCGTTTTCCGTCTCACCTCCATGGACACACGCCAGCCCTGCATGGCAGAGAAGCCGTAGCTCATGTTGCTGTTGCCGCCATCCTGAGAAGTCTTGGTCGTGTTAGGCTGCGACAGATAAGCCCCCATGGTTATCGGTTTCTATGGCTTTACACCTGGAGAGAGGACGGAAAAGTGCAAACATCACATTTCTGCTTCCCACGTATGCCCCGTCGGGTTGGTCGCACTTCGGCTGCGCTGGCCAGCTTGGCTAGTTACGGTTGCTAGCTAGCTAACGTTAGCGACACCACAACAAAAAAAAGTAGACGTAACATCACCTAGCTAACATCCTCGAGCTAACAGCGGCAAACCCGGCTAAACTTCCAGCCGTAACCTCTGCCCCCGCCGTGCAAGCGGCTACACAGCTGTACTAACACCAAACACACCGCCTCCGGTGAATTTACCTATTGTGATGGAGCAGAATGGAGTTGTAAACAAGTCCCGAAGAGAGATATTCACATAGGAATGACCACACGTGTGGAAGAAGGAGCCGCTATCAACACAGACCAGCCGAGGAGAGAGGCAGCGGCAGAGGAGGAAGTGAGCGCGCCCGCGCATGTCTCTTTCGTCCCAGCGAGGAGGCGTGTCCGACGCGTGCGTGTTACGTCACAACGTCAGCGTTTTTTAAACGAGCGAGGGAAAGTTTTAAAATCGGCATAAGAGCTGAAAGTGCGAGTTTAAAAGTACAACTTAATGTACAATCACCGACTTTTATATAAATGTACAAGGGCGACAGAGCTCATTATAAAGCCAGCAATCATAACTGATGACGTATTTTACCACAGCACCATTAATGTGTTTTACTGTATTTTATATTCTAGTATAGATATCTTATGTTTATATCGTGCTATATATTTATATTTTAGTCTTTACTTATTGTCCTCTACAACTAGTGACGACTCCTGCAAGTGTTGCCATGTAAAATATCTTAATTCAAAAGATGTCTTAGTATAACTGGCGGAATGTGATAGAACTCTTTTCATTTCATTTTGTTATTCATTTGATCGTTTGATTGTTCATGCATTGGTATTTGGTTTTTATTCTTAAACCGGACTCCGCGTCGTTTGGGGACGGTTTTGAACCAGCCATCGCGTGACCAAATGTCCCGCAAACATCGCGAGAAGAAGGCGGGAGGAGGCACGAACGTCACAGATTCAACATGGCGCGGGAAACCCGGGAAGAAGCTGAGATGGAAGTTGACAGAAAACTCGACGCAGAGATGGAAGCTCTTTCTCCGACGACTCTAAAACTGTACGAGACACAGTTTTTCGGCTTTACCCCAAAGACGTGCATGTTGCGGGTCTTCGGTGCCTTCCAGGACTGCCTGTATGACATTTTACCCGTGGTGGAGAAGGTCTGTGTGAGGCAGCTGGGAAGAGGCGAGCCGGACGGAGCCGACGAGCCGCTGCGGGCCCGGGCTCGGGAGTGCAGCCGGAAGCTGCAGCAGTTCCTGGATGAGCGGTTCAAGCAGCTGGCGGAGCGGATGGAGGCTCTGCTGGTCGACCGCTGCTTCACTGTGCCTCCAAACGTCCTTCTGCCCGAAGACCAGTCTCACAAAAGCTACCCCCAACCCTTACAGGTAGGACGGTACTTTATGATATCCAAAAAATGTCTACCTGACTCATGACTCACGTTTTAAAGTATTTTTCTCCCTCCCTGTTGAGATGTAAGGTCATAACAATGTGTTGCCTTCACCACACACTAAATTACTGTATGTGTACTTTCTAATGGATGTTGACTGATGCATACTTTATGCATTTTCTCTTGTACGCTTTGAATTTCATCGTAAAATTATTGTCACTTTTAAAATTACCAAATCATTCATGCTCTATTGATGAGACGAAACAATCATTAATGTACTTTGATTTAATATACTTTTCATTTTAATTGCACAGTGCAGAGATAATCAAGCGATACTTATCTACTGTTGCCTCCTAACATCTGCCCGTGTTGTACAGAAGACCATATAAACCTAATATATCTGTGGCTTGATCATGTTCCTTCTCCACATAGGAGGTCCTCAGGTTAGAGTCATCCCTTGCAGACCTGCAGAGAGCCTATGAAGCAGAGGTTTGTGCCAGACAAGCCTTGCTAGCTGAGCTGGAGGAGCAGAAGGAGGTGCAGAAGCAGATGGATGGGATCCTGGCGTGGATCAGAGAGCTCCAGGCTGCCTGGGTGAAAGAAGGTAACGGCAACTTCCATGAAAGTTTCAGACTGGCGATGGAGTCAGTAAAGAAACTGCAGGAGGCCGTTGGCGAGGTCTACAATAAAGTGCCTCGCTGAACTGATGTTGAGGGAATTCTGCAATGAAGGGACTTTGCGAAGAGTTAGTGTCTCCAAGAGTGAGTATTTAGTACAATGTCTTACATGTGCATATGGGACTATCTGCACACCAGCTATGCATACTTGTGTTCTGAACAAACAAAAAGACGCTTTGACAGTAAAGCAAACACATTTATAGTTCTGTGTCCAGTCTTGTCCAACACTGAAGCAATTTTTGGCAGAGAAGCAAACTGACAAATTTTCACTAATCTTCCCCTAATGCAAGGTAAAAAATTAAATCATATAGTGTAACACAAAAGGAATATGGAGTATGAAGCTTCCATTCCAATTTATTGAAATTTTGACCGTGGTACAGGATTTAGTGGTAGATGGCAACAATCTGAATGACTGCTCCTCCCTTTTTAAGCATGCAGGAGAACCTGCTGTTGCCATATAAGGTTACTGTAACTGTACTGGACTGTGTGCTCTGTGAAACAGAACTTGCTCCCTGTGTCCATACGAAATTATACACAATTTTAACGTAATGTCTTATAATAGATTCACAAAATCTAAAACACTGGTCCTTTTAAAAAAACATAAGAGGCTCCCCCAGAATCTCATTATGTTTAATCAGTTTTCAGCAATCAGGTTACCAGGAAAAAGAAAACTAGAATGTGCTTTTATGGCTCTGTGAATATATGTCAGAACACCAACATCAGTTAATATTACTTAGGTTCAACTGATCCGCTGTCATGTAATGTGCCAGTTCTACATTTTAGCAAATAGCAATTTAGTTCCAAGTGTCACAACATAAACTCTGCTTCATTTTCTTAATGCCTTATTTTCTTTCAAATATATTTGTGGCTTAAAGTGACAGTATTTGTTTAATTGTGATTTTACTGAAGTGCATTAGGTTTTAGTAGTGTTAATGTTACTGTGTCCAAACAGTTTGAAACAAATGAACAAATGATTTCTACACAGCAGAGGGCGCTATGTGTTTGTTAAAACGGCTCACCCAGTCTCATTCATTCATCCATCCATGGGGTGCCACCTTTGATTTGATTTTAATATTAAAATGATACACTTCATGTTCAATATTTGAATAAACTGAACACAAGTAACATATTATTTATACAAAGTAAAATTCAGGGGAAAAAATGCTCATAGGATCCCAGTATTTTTTGTAATAACGTTTTAAATCTTTAGTAACAGTTAAGCATTAAGTTACACTCTGCCCAGGCTCACTGTGGGGCTTTAGGTAAAATTAGGAATAACACTATAGCATCACTATAATTAGCCATTGAAAATGCTAACCAACAAAAATATCATTCAGTTTAGAAATAAAGTACAGCATGTGGTAGTTAACCAAAATATCTGTGAGCTTTGCACTGTTGCCTGAATGAAGCATCATCTTTGAAGATGTCACATTTGGTTGGGCTGGGAGATGATTACTGACATTCTTAAATTAAATAAATTAATTAAATGAATCAACAATAGAAAAACTCATTAGTTGAACTAATGCTGGACAGCCTTGGTACATAGTATTGGTATTATTACTTTCGGTTCATCCTACACGAAATGGACCAACCTGAAGTGACCAATAGGAGGCACCAGCTACATATCATACTCAACAGCTGTTTGTATTTGTCTTCAGTTACACTGTTAAATCTCTGTCATCTGGTAAAATGTTTTTTCCCCACAACTAATCAGAATGATGCATCTCGTCTTTTGGATTTTCACAGCTGGGTCATGACTGTCTTATAATGTTAAATAAATCTTTTTGAAAATAATTCATCCGTCCTGCAATATTATGAGTTACACAAATTCATCCCAACATTAATATGAGTACTACAGGGCAACTGCAGCAGAATTACAGGGTGGAGTAATAATTGTGGGGCAATGTCTCCAGACTTAATAATTTAGTTAGAGACAATTATTTGTGGCTAAGGCTTTCTGACTGGTAAGCATTTTTTGTGCTCATGACACTCAAATCGAGGGTCAGGCTGGTCAAAGTCATTTAAAGGAGGGAAATTCATTTTAATGGGGAAAAGTTGAAGGACGGTGCTTTAACTGCCTTTGAACTCTATGAAAAGTGAGCTGCAGTCATTATAACATATAATCAAAGGTAGAATACTGCAAACATTATGGTCTGTGGTCATGGAATAATCATATAAGTAAAAATAAACCATAATGTGAAGTGTAATTTCTAGTGTTTTTCTTCTGCAGCTGTAGCCAGAAGCTGTGATTGGTGCTAGTGATGTCAGATTTACAGCCACAACACCAACAACACTTGGAAGTGAGAGAAAGTACATAAACAATAACAACAGGTCCAGTGTAAACAATCAGCATGTGTTTTAGCATTCCTGACACTTGTGTGTGTTCAACTTGCCTGTCTTTGTAGACTTGAGGAATGGTCAATTCAGATGGAGAGGTATGAGAACATTTTCTGTTTCTCTTTAGCCTTTGAGCTGGCGAAGAAGAATTATCTTTCAGGTTATTACTCCATTTTAATTGGAACATTTTCTTTGTAATGAAAATAAAAAAAACATGCCCCACCAATATCCAGTTCAGTGTCAAAGTTTGGTTAATTTTTTTTTTTTTTTTTTTTTTGTGCCAACTGTGTTGACAAAGTATATTGTTGGTTTGACCAAAGTGAAACATCTAGTTGCCTGTGTTTTAAATTGATGTGATTATGACTAGAAGCACCGCAGAGTAGCATGAGTTTTTCAGGTCCAGTGTTTCAATTACAGGCTCAGAGTCCAGGTTCAGGAGTCAAAATTGGATCATGGAGGTTACTGGATATTTGGCACCTTCACTTAAAAACCTCTTATGTTTTATTTTCTGTGCAGAATCTCCTGAATGAACAATTAAGCAATGAAATCAAGCAATGTGATGGGTGGTGAAGCCAAGCAAGTGTCAGTGAGCGTGTTTTAAAAAGTCAAAGTGTTTGTATTTGAGGGGAGGGGAGAGAAAATAGCGACAGAGGTTGTAGAGGAGACTCAAGCTTTCACGCCACTGTCCTAAACAGCTTTGACACTGAAGCTGCATCCACACTAAGCTGGTGATCTCAAAATACTATTTATATGTGAAAACAAGCTGTTTCACGTTGTGTATCCACAGTAAAACAAAATAACAAAAGGAAAATGTGTAAAACTCCCAATTCTTCCTATTTAAAACAGCAAAACAGATTCCTCTCGCTCTCTTTAAATCTGTCACCCAACTAATCATTTACTTGTACTATCCAAATACTGAAATGAGGGAAAAAAATTAGCTTTTTTGTTTTATTACAAATGTATTAATCCTCATTATTTATTTAATATTTATTCATAATTTCAGACCTGAATGGTGCAAAGCAAGTGATCTGTAGACATCACATTATATAAGTAATGATTAATATAACCCAAAGAATAACCAATTGTGAAAATTGTGGTTAATTGTAGTTCCAAACAAGATGTGATCTATTAATGTAAAATTTAAATGCTGTGTAATCTGCTTGATTTATGTTTAAAGTAAGTTTAAAGATGACGTGAGGCAGAGGCATCTCAACACATTTCTGATCAGATATAAGATATAAATAAAACATTCTGACAAAACAACCTTAACTCAGGTGTATTTACTCTATTTCCAGAGCTCTTTATGCCTCAGTGTTTCCCAAGTTCTGAAATTTGCCAAGTTTTGATTCAGCTCTGGTCCACCGATGAAACCAGGTTAGTCGGCACACTGTTCTGTACGCTTCATGTAAAACATGATCAGGAATTTATTTGTGTGATGTTTATGTTGTGTAAGTCTACATGTTTGTGTATGGATTAATTAAAGCGTTTGCATGTGTGAGAATGAGTGAATCTGTGTGTGTACTCAGTGTGAAGTCATGTGAGCTCGTGTGTGTACCTGCTGGAATTTGTGACCAGTCCTATAGTATGTGAGCGTGTGAATATGTATATACATGAGTGTGTGTGTGAGTGAAGACAGCATATGGACAGTGCCCTCCCTTCCTGTTGGGAGGGGAACAACGTGGGTCTCTGTGAACCACAGCTTGACCTGTGACCTCTTAGGATCACACACACACAAAGAGACAGAGAGAGGGACACACACATACACACACACATAAACCCAGATACCTACACACACACACATGCGCAGATATAGCCAACATCCACTCAGTCAGCCAGCTGTTCTCACCGACTGACAGAGGAGAGAGAAGGTGAGAGTGACAGTCAGGCAGACAGACACAATTGTTTTCTCAGGCTGGAATTCATTTGGGCTTTTTTAAAGCCACGTGTCGTTAGTTGGGAAACCAACACACAGCAGCAGAGCCTTTTCCCCATGTCAGGCGTTCTTCGCCACTGTAGATCAAGATGATGTCGTGATTCAGGAAGTAGGAACACATCCTTACCTTGAGCAGCTGTTAGTGGTTTTAACGCACGGTGAACTTTAAACATTGTTCTCCAAAGCTCTTTCCTCACATTGGTTAGCATCTGAATGTACAACACATTTGTTACGAATCCATTTGATTCTGCACAGATCATGTGATGTTATTGTGTTGTGCTGCCACTGTGGGGCTTTTTTTCTGCAGGAATCGTATATCTGTCATTTTGATTAAGACAAGAAGACAGAGTAGTATGGAGAACCAGTCAAAACAACTTAAAATAATTTTTCTGAAGTTTGGTATCTACTCTTCACCAAAGCTGACCATAAATATTCGCCCATAGTTTTCAGTTTCTTAAAGTTCTGGTCCGAACTGTTGGGATTATTATTTGTTGCTCTAGCTATCCACCATGTTTGCTCCGAATTAGCAACAGGTTAGCTACTTTACACGTGCAGAATGTTTCTCATTCTCATCTTCAAATGGGCATCTGCAAGATAACACGTCAGCCAGAAATTTCACCAAAGCAGCTTTCTGCTGTTTTGGTGGTATTATTGGTTGTTTGCCCAACAAACACATACAGAGACAGACACACACGTCTTGGTTCTTCGAAAACAGGTCAAATGTTTGTGGTTGAAAACACCAACTTAATAAGATTAATAATATATAATAATAAGACTGTACTTGTCCCACTTCTTCACTACCCTACAGCTTAATAAATTGTGGTTATGTTGTAATTACAAAGTTATTGAACTTAATTCTATTTGTGTTCAATATCCAGACCAACAAATCCAGATGATGATAAATGTCTGTCCCATCTGATAACCCTTACTGACCCCCTGGTGTCAACTGTTCCAACTTCTAAATGCCTTTTCAGTGAACAATGACAAAAAGTAAGGGACAAAGTGAACAGAAGGGCGGAGGGACAGGCCAGAGCAGCTCCAGACGATGAGGTGAGAGAAAGGAAAAGAGATGAGGTGAGAGGAGAGAAGGGGAAAGAGGTGAAGAGGAGCGGAGCAGCAGCTGGCAGGTGTCAGGAGTCACAATGAACCATCTGTCCATCTGTTACTATCTACATACACACACTACATTAAACTTTTTGCCTCACAGAAAGCATGCTTAATCTTGGCTGCTTACTTTCATTTCCATTTCATTTGTCTTTTTTTGTACTTTTAATCTTGTTAAATTCAAGTTTATTTTTTGTTTATCCCTCTTCCCAGACTGTTTGGTCGACTGTCAGTGCTTGTCGGCTGTTTATAGTAAAATACACGCTTGGAGTTCCAGTCTTGTATAATTTTGGGGGTTTTTCATTCAACAGTGCGTGTATGTGAGGTATGTTACTCCTCTGAACTCTGGAAAATCAGAAATACATGGCTTACGTAGAGAGACACATGAACTGTGCTGACACCTGACCTTTCACCTCTCTCACTTGGGTGTTAAAAGTATCAGGGGCACTGAGGCAACACTACCTTCTCCAGACCAGAGTGAAAGCATGGACAAAAATGACATCATCGGCCCTACACAATGCAGACAGTATGTGGAGGCATTACACAAATATGTGATTGTTAAAACATCTCGTTGGAAAACCAAAGACATCAATTTGCGGTTTCATTCTATCTCTATCTATTGAATCTTTAGGAAATTACTCCTCTTCAGCGTTAGTGAGGTTGACTCTGATGTTGTCCAATATGGACCAGATCTTTTCAAAGGTGCTGAGAAGTGTTTCAGTTCAGGTTAACGTTATCTACTCTTTTGACTCTGTTAAGGTTCAGGTCAGGATAGTGGTCTTGTTTAATGTGGCTTCAGGCACAGCATGTTCACTTAACTGTGCTTTGATGCCTAAATCTCAGATAGGCCTTGATTGGCACTGTTACTTCAAGGTCAGAAGTATGAAATGAAATAATTAATTTTACCCAATTTTCGATGAGGATGAATTTAAACTTGTTTTAAGTGGGTCTGTAAGTTTTGATTACTTGTTTAGCACCAGAATCTAGAATCAGACACTCTAAAAACAAATGTGAGCATATTTTGTGTAGCAGAAAGCACCCCTTTCACTCCAAGTTATTTTCATGGACTGACTTATTTCCATAATACCACTAATAATAACATTGCCCACATCTTTGAAGATGTTTTCTCTACTAATTTGTTTATTTCCTGCAGACTGATTGCCTCGATAACTTGTGCTGTATTGCACAGGGCAAATACGTTGTTACCTTTGTGGTCTTTATGAGGATCTCATGTTTGTGAAGCTGTGCGTTGTATCACTGACATACTGATGATATTTAGCCTCAGCTGAGCCATGACTGTGATTTTGTAATATAATTCATCCATAAAAGAATGGTTGATGCGCTCGTTAGACTGGTCTTTTCAGAAAAGATGAAGTGGGGCTTTTTTGAATTTATTTTTTTTTTAAAGTTGGTGTCATCTGGTTCTACTTCGTGCCCATTCACACACTCGTCTGCTCTCTCCTTTTTTCCTAAAACAAATCACTAATTCATTCCTTTCCCTCTCCCTCCACCTTCTCTTTTCCCCCTTTCCTTCCCCATCCAGCAGACAGAGGGCGGATGCTGGCAAACACTTCCTCTCTCTACGAAGCTACTTCCTGTCTCTGGGATTCCATTTCCTGTTCGGAGCTACTACTTAGCTCTTAGAGCATTCCTCAGGATTCCTCTATGGCTCTCACGCACACACACACATAAACACACACTCACAATGCTTGTGTACATGCACTTAATGGCTGCCCATGACTTGTTTGACTTATAGCTCATTTTGTGTGTATGATTTAGTTGTTTTTTGTTTTTTGTTTTTTTTTGACAGAAGGTCATTCGTGTTTGTTAGCTGAGAGTACCTTTGTCAGAACTCCTCTCCTGTTGCTTTTGTTTGTCTCAAAGTGAAGACTGTAAAGTTTTCTAAGGACAAACATCATTTCTTTTTCTCAATAGCTTGGTGCGTTCCAGCCTTGATACTGCACAGGTAAGGTAAATAGATCATTTCTGGTTTGGAGGATTTTCTGGCAAGAAAGAGCATAAAAGATAAAAAGAACTGCAAGGCAAAAGGAATATTAGAATGAGGATAAGGACAGTAATAATGACAAAGTAAGTTCTTCAGGAAACAGACATGGTTTCCTGTGGCGTTACAGTAACATTGTATGTCTGTATGACACACAGGAGACCTCATCACAGCGCACACACTTTTCTAATCACTGGCAGCATTATCTAGACTTGCTGGAGGAAGTGTTTATATTTATCTAAAAGGTTGGACCGCAGTCTGGGCTGGAAGTTGCAGAAAGGCAAACACATGAAACACACATAAATGTGTGTTGGATGTATGATTTGGTGCCTCATATCTTGCGCTGCATGAGGAGAGAACAATTTTCAGATCCCCCCCGTTCCTCACGTATTTGGGGATCTGGGATAAAATGGGGCTTCAGGGGTGCTGAATCTTCTTAGGATGCATCTATTTTAACGAGGATTAGGTTTTTGTTTTTGTTTTTGTTTTTTTTTTTGTTTTTTTACTCAGTTGAATTTACTCATTTGCACATGTAAGAGTTCACAAAATCATCTCATCACAGTATCACTGTTGTCTCTTATTAGGGGTGCCCTGCAACATGTAAAATGTAAAATGTGACATTAATTTAAAATTCATATTTTTTCCCTCTCATTGAGAAACACAGAATTGTGATCATTTTAATTCTAAAATTTTAACTGCTAGACACAAGACGTCTCCCACTTTAATGCGAACTCTACTGTCAGTATCTTCACATTTCCTCATCCAGTCATGTGATGTCACAGAACGTGCTTTTATGA
Organism: Echeneis naucrates; assembly: GCF_900963305.1. Taxonomy (NCBI): domain Eukaryota; kingdom Metazoa; phylum Chordata; class Actinopteri; order Carangiformes; family Echeneidae; genus Echeneis; species Echeneis naucrates. The sequence goes on along the minus strand of NC_042513.1, from coordinate 20,826,434 downwards.
ACTCTGCAAGTCAAACATAAGTTGGGCTCAAAGAAACTTAGAGCGCAGATGAACTACTCAAGTAGAATATTTTCACGTACGAAGGGACTTTACAATCAAAAAGTATTGCACTTTGCTCTTTTTAAACTGCCTCATTACTGAGGAAAGACAACAAGACAAACTATTGTATGCTGCACACAGCAAAAACTCTTCATGTAACTGTCGGCACAAACAGTTTTTTGTTTTAAAGCTAGATCACATTAGTTTGCAGGACAGGACAGTGATTAAATATAAACTGTCGACACTGAAATGTTCTTGTGCTTGTCAGCGTTATTAACTCTGTCAGTTTTATTCCATACATGACAGAGTTGAGCGCGTTCAGTGTTTACATGCTCCAGCCAACAGGCCAAGAAGTAAAACATCACAGTGCGTGTGTGTGTGAGCAAATGCACCCTATACAGGAGGGTCTGTTTGGTCTTTTTAAGTTATACGGCTGCTGGTGTGTTTGTTCATTGTTGGTCCAGCCTCCTCTTTCCCATCTGCTGCTACTCATTAGCATGGAAACAGGACCGAGAGCATTTTCACACATACACACACTGGCCATTAATCAACAAGTCAGACCAGGGTCCATTCCCACACATACAGGCTACACAGATGAAAACAAAGAACATACACACAGACACAGACACAGCGCCTAATCACGGAAACATCCCAGAACACACTTTACAAGATCTCCGCCACACCTGTCATCTCTGTGGATCAGACCTGGCAACCTTTTAATGTTTTCAGTGCTTTTTACATTACAAGTGGCAACTGTTCCCTCGTGCCGCAGTCTGCGGACACAGGGAGACTTGTTCCCATCAGCTGTTGTCTTTTTTGTCTTCATGGGATGAATTGGCAAGTATTATTGTGTGAATTTGCTGTCTAATTTGTCTAGCCGTCATGAATGGGCATATTGAAGGGAAGAGTATATTCCCATGAACTTGTCTAGATGTCAGTCGTGTGTAAAGGCCAACCACCAAACCATGTCAAAGACAGAAAAGACAATGCCAAATTGCTTCCATGTTGGGAAGTACAAATTTATTCTGACACCGAAATAAAAAGAAACAGAATGCACATTTAGAACATTACACAAAGTAGTAGTATAATATAATATAGGAGGGCAAGAAGTTGGTACTTTAATTAGAAAAGCTACACCCAAAATTATGTCTTTTAACACGAGTAAAAATAAAAACTATAGAAGCTCTCAAGTAATTTGAGGCCATTTTTGATTATCTATTATGTGTTTGTATTATGTAAAACTACCTCTGAGGTAAAATCTAAGGCCTGATTAATATAATGTCACCACATCAGTGATACACAGTGGAAGCAAAATAAAACTGTAGATTCAAACCTCAGCTGCAGTCTTATGAATGATCTTATAGTGAGTGGATGATACCGGAACAAGCAGGGATGCAGCAAAAGACAAAAGTATGAATTATTAAAACCAACCATCAAAACGCAGTAACACAACTTATTTGGGGAGAAATTATATAAGCTTTTTTTTTTTTTTTTGTATCAGATCTTATCAGATTTATCTTTTATTTTTTGTATGTGTCAGACTTTTTCAGAAAAGCAGAAGTTTCATGCTCCATAGGTCCATGGCCAGACTCGAACCTGTGATGCTGCATTCATATGTCATGCGGTCTAACCACGCGAGCAGCAGCTGTGCCATCAGTTATAAACATACAAAGACAGCTAGGTTTAGAAATTGCAGGGAAATCTGTGTGTGGCAGGATATGATATTCTTTTCACTCTATGATGCAGCCATGCACATAATCAAAAAGCATTTGAGATTATTTTAATGATGTATGTATTGAAACAAGCATTTAGAGAACGCCTCCAGCCAGATCACAAATGAAAGTGAAATAAACAAATAAACATAAGGTGCTGGGCCACTATCTACATAAACCTGTTTTGATGTTTTTTACCGTAAATAATGGGACTCCGTTGCAGACTGGTTTCAAAGACACGACACTGGAGGGCTGGTCGCCTGAATCAACCAACACATCGGGCAGGTTGGATATCATCTTCATATCATGTGCATCATTATACGTCACAGGGTCTCCTTGTGTCTTTGATGAAATCATGTGCTTATCTTGTGTTTCCTCAACTGTTTATTTCAGGCTATTTGTGACACATCACATACAACGGGACATTTAATCCGGAGTTAAGGAGAAATCTGTGGGGAGCAGAAGAAGCCTTTTGTTCATCATCTGTCAAAAGCAGGTAACGCTACCGTTTCCTTCGTCTCACCTGCTGCTCAGAAGCTGAAATAAAAGTTGAAATTCAGCGAGAGGTAGAGAGAGTCAGACATCTGCTGTCTCTGGATCACCCTCTCTCTCTCTCCCCTCCTGTGAGTCCTCTGTGGCAACATCTGCTTCCTCCGCTGCTCTTTCCCATCATGCAGTGGGCGTGTCTTTTGTGTTTCCCTTCAGCTTCATTGTTCTAGCCAATCATTGTCCTCGCCAAGCTGTTCCCACGATGCACCAGTAATGACCAGAAGGCACTGATGGGAGCTGGTGTCTCTGAAGGAATGACTGCCTTTACAACAGCTTTAACCCCCAGGGAGAAATGACAATAAACAAAATAAAAACAAAAACAATGCTCTCAAAATGTGAAATGTGGTTTGGTTTTAATTGCTGTGTCTTCCAGCAGCACGCCAAAAAAACTACGATTTATATAAAAAAAAATGGGAGTTCATCAATGATGGAAGAGCAAAAAGAATTTTAATAGACTCGTGTTCTGCAGATATTAAGAGAGAAACAATCAGTGAAAGAGGGGGAGAAAGAGTGAGTGAAAGAGAGATGGAGCTCTGGGAAAAGATCAGAGCTCGGTCCCTGGGGAGCTGCAACAGATGAAGTAGCTGAATAAGCTGTCTGTCATTGTGTGACTCAGGCTGCTGTGGTCACTTTGTTCAAACTCAACAATGGATGGTGGCTGAGAGAGAAATATCTGTTTTCTCACAAGATTTAGCCCAAAAAAATCACAAGTCAGTGATGCTGTCTGTCTGTGTGTGTGTGTGTGTGTGTGTGTGTTTGTGTACGTTGATAAAAGCTAATGCCAGTATAGGACAGAAGGGAGAGAGTCAGTGAGTGACAGTCAGGCTGCTGTTTCTCGTATGATGGCTGCCAATAATTAAGATTGAAGCACAAAGTGAAGAAAAGGCTTTGCACGTACAGATGTATCACGTTATCAACAGAGCAGCCACTTCACTGTGTGGAAGTGATCCGGACTTTAGTGGAACTCGTGGCCTCGTTCGGACCTGGTATTAACCTCCGTCTCAGGCTAAGTTCAGGTGTGAGCTGACTCAGACCATGTTTGGAAGCTGTCTTTGCCACACGCGGCCCCTTCACCATTTTTACTGATGTCCTTTGTATCACCACAGTATTCAGAGTCTAAAACTGAAATCTCTGTCATTGTAGAGCTTTGTGTGGTGCAGTTATTGGACTTCATTTCGTCCAGGTTGACGATCAAAGTCCTGGACTTCGAGTGTCATAAGGAAGAAAATCTCTTCGAAAACAACCTGCGATGGCAGAATTGAACTGGAGATAAGCCTTAGGTCAGAGAGGAGCTCCGGTTTGTCCGGTGTTAACTGCCCGTGCGTGTGCGTGTGTGTTTGCGTGTATGTGTTTGTCTGATAGCCAGGTGAGTAGAATGATCACAAAACAAGGGTCAGTGATCAAGTGTGAGCTCTTCTCTTCCCCTCTTGTCCTCTACCTCTGTCTCACACACACACACACACACACACTGCACACTGACATGCATGCTTACACACACATGAACACACTGACACACACATATACATTCAAAGAAATCGGTGAGAGCATTGGAGACGAGCGTATGAATGGACAGATTAATCAGATTATAGCAGACACACTTAAACAGCCTGTTCTCTGGATTAGATATGGTCCTGCCTACTCCCTGTCAGAAAAATGTGTGTGTTTGTGTGTGTGGGGACAGAGGGGGGCATAAAAGAGACGGTATATTTTCATTATGAACTGTGTGTCCAACGAATATTTGTACACTTTGTGTATTATGGGTCTTGTTTATGTTTTAATTCTTTCCGACGTCGTTCTTTGTGTTACCCCGAAGTGGAAATCCTCAGTCCTGCATCATATTTGAAAATAATATGATGATACGCTACAATTTAAAACGTGAACAAGATGAGAGCATCACTTTCAGTACTTTACTTTAGTTCCATATACAGGGGGAAAGCACGCACTTCTCAATATGTGACTGATTTAACTACACTCTCCTGATATTTCACTATGAAGAAGTTTCAATTTTCCCCTCAGAAGTTCAAAGAGCGCTGTTCTTTATGTGCAGCAGGGCAGCATATGGCAGCCAGTGACCAGGGCTTTGTCTGACTATTGACACCAGAGAGATGCAGAGAGGGAGGATGCGAGTGTGTGCGACTGTTCGGGGGCCGGAGGACAGCCTAACAACAACAAAGGACCAGCTTTAAGCCTGTCTCCTGTGATTTTCCAACTCAGCGAAAAGCTATTGTGGCCCTGAAAAAAAGTTAAGTTAAAAAGCTTAGCATGGCATGTGCTAACAACTGCCTGCTGCTTGTGTAATACAAACAAATACTTTTTTGAGCAGCCACAGTTGCAGCCTTTGGAAGAGCAACTGTCCTCATGTCCTACATCTGTCGGTCAGATCAGGACTTTGATCCGTAAAATGCAGAAGATTTTTTCACTTACACAAAATGTGTGTCAGGACAGGAATAAATTAATGATCTTAACTAGATTGTCTTTCTCCGTCTGATCATTTGATTATAACTTTGTGGTCATGGCCGATGGCGTGGGTATTCGTGTGTGTGTGTGTGTGTGTGTGTGTGTGTGTGGGTGAACGTGCTCCATGTCAACACTTAATACAGTTTGGCTTCTCTAATTTTAATATATTTCTAATCATTTGTCATCCTGTTGTGTGTTTGTTTTGATATAAAACTAAAAACCAGATGAGGTGCTTTGATGACTACTTCTACACTCCCAGTGGTCGCCAAATGACACACACACACACACACACACACACAGAGTAGTTAGGCAGGGGCAACTGGGACTAAATCCAGACTAGTGGTTTCTCTTTCCAGCTATAAATACCCTCTGCTTAAAACAAGAGCTCTCTCTCACACTCACACTCACACACTCGCACACACAGACGCTGATACACATACAGAGAGGAAATTAGAAAAAAAAAAAAAAAATCCAAAACACAAACGTATAAAGACAGAAGGATACTGATGCAGACGTACAAAGTCATGCGTACACAGACACACTTCCTAATTCCTCCTCTGTGTCCCTCTCACACACACTCTGAAATACTCACACAGACAAAGAGATGGCTCTGGCCTCAGAGGAGGCGAGCTAAGCGGTCCATGATTATGGGGTGTGTCTTTGTCGCATTTAGTGGTTCCACAAGGAGACAGTCTTCTGCTGTGTCAGACGAACTCACATACACATGCAAATACCGACACACTATCACTTAGCGACAACAAATCCCTCTGAATTGTTACAATTGCCCTTTACAGGAATTTCATGTGTAAAAATGTCAGCGTACAAGATGTGTTCTGCAAATGCTTCTCTTTGCCATTTTACAATGATGCAAATCTCCTCCCTAAATAAAAATGGAAGCATTATGTCAGCACACTAGATTAGTGTGAGATGAGGCTATGGCAAATATCGCAACTTAGCATGAGGAAGCTGTAATTTATTTTTCCCCACTGTCAATTCTTTCCTTCAGTGCACATGAAAAAATGTAAATATGAATTAACTCAACACAAAATGTTTCATATCTCATTCCTCTTTTATTTTGGAAAAATATTGCGCTGTTTTCCAGTAATAAAAATGACAGGCTCTGTACATACGACTCTTCTCTTAAATACAACACAGTCACAGTGGTCTCAAGTGCCTAACACATACATGCATACATACATACTTACTTACATACATACATTATCTGCCAAATAAAAACAATCCAACTTAAATTATAACAAGTTTAACAAAAAACATCACAACAAAATGCAACACAATAATTACATAATTAAATTAAAAGAATACATCTTTCTTTAGATAACAAATAAAATAAAAACAAATGATCCTAACCAATGGCAGGTCGGGTGATGGTGTCCTTCTATTGGCTAATAGTGGAAGACAGGGAGTGAAGGGAGCAGGAGTGGGCAGTGCATACATCTGACACCACACAAAGACATCACCTCTTTGTACACACACACATACACACACACCACTATAGTGCAATGAGGTCTTGGCAGTTAAGACTAGTCAGTCGTAAATTGGCTCACCTTGAAACACAACAGCGTCATGAGAGGTCGTTCCAATTTTATCACCAAGACGAATTTCTTAATTTCGTGTTGCTGCAACATCGATTCAACGTTAATGTCACCTAATCCAGGAATTTTGTTGGAAATGGATAAACGCCAATTTAAGTTTGATACAGAACATCAGAAATCACAGATTAATTTGTGTTAAACTTCATTCTATTTTTTCTTTTTTCTTTTTCTTTTTTTTTTTTTTTGTGTCACCTCCTCTCCATCTCTTTGTCCTCTTATGCTGAAAGTGTTTCCTGAGTTGCCCTGCCCAAAACATTGCCCTGTGTATCACAACCATCAGGGGTCAAAGGCCAGTATGGCCCAACAGGATCCATGTTGGATCGTTCTGCAGTCACTACTGGAGTCTTCAGTTCTCTACTTTCTGCTGAGAACCAGCTCAGCCGACACCGTCTCTGTCAGTGCTGCAGGGTTAAAGATGTATAGCTCTTCTACAAGTCCCACTGCTTTATCTTTTTTTTTTTTTCATCAGGAAAGCTCAAATTTATTGATTTGTTTTGAATGAATGAATGAATTCTTAGCTGCTAGCATCACTACAGCTCCATCATCTACTCTGCAGCACTGCACAGAGCATGAACTGTCCAATATCCATGACACTGCATTGTAAAACCACAGCACATAACAGTACTACAAAAGTTCTCAGTACTCCAAAGGTACTACACTGTTCACTCAATCAGTACTCCATGGTACTACAATATCATCGGTCAACATCGAAGTCAATACTCCACTGTTTAATCAGGAGAGAAGAGTTCATTCTGGTACGAGGAGTAAATCATCCAGTACTGCAAAAGACATCAAACAAGCTCTCTGTCAGTTCTCCAGCAGTCATCATTTGACCACACGACTCGCTCAGAAACTGGTGTTTGTTCAAAGTTTGTCTGTCTGTTGGTACTTCGTCCACAGCACTGAGTCAGCATCAGACCATCATCCGTTGAGGACATAAAATGTCCAGCATTCACCCGTAGTGCTAAATTAGTACTAAGTCCTTTCTGAGTCGGTACTGACTCCGTGCTGACTCAGCAGCACCTTGGCTCAAAGTCCTCCGGTATAAATCCCAGGGAACAGCAGCAAACAGCAGGAGTAGAACCTCCTGGAGACAAGCTGAGCTCTACTGCTCAGGGCTGGTGTGTGTGGACCGCTGAACTGGTCTGGACTGGTATCATACCTTTAACAGAGAGAACATCACCAGTGTTTAGTGTGTGCTGATGGGACGTGTGTTTTTTATTTTTGATGTAAGTAAATCAATTTTTTTTGCGTACTCACCTCCGTGGCAATGATACACTCATCCTTCTGGTCCGATATGACGTAAACGGACTGGTATTTGGTGTCTGGGGTACACTGGTACCTGCTGTCACTGGGACATTGGTATTCAGACTCACTGGTGGCCTGATATTTATAATCATTTGATGCGTGATAGTTCAGATCGCTGGAGGACTGATACTTCGCTTCGCTGCAGCTTGCTGGCTCTTCCACTTGCTTCTTCTCTGATGCATCACTGTGGGACAAAGAATCACAGATTCAGAAACGCAGATACACATTTCTGTGTCTAGATATACATTTCCATTGAATTTTGGATGACCCAAGAATGGCATTTTTAACTCGATTAGCTGAGCTAATGCATCGCAGATGTTTGTGTATATTTTAAAAGCTATGTACCTGTTCTGTCTCTTCCTGTGTCTTTCCTCTGAGTCGAAGTCATCCAGCATTTCACATTTCACCTCCAGTTCTTCCTGTTCCTCTTCTTTACACAGGTCCAGCTCCTCAGGCCGCAGCTCGTGCACCAGGTTGTACTCCACACTGGGATAGCGAGTCTTAAACCCGTTCTTCTCAGATCCGTTGAGCCCGCTGATTCCACTGAGGCCGCTCAGCGATCCAGCCAGGTCCGAATGGTACTCTGCCTTCTTGTTTGTGTTTTTAATCGACATTGTCATCATAGTGCCCACTTCCTTTTCACTGCGGAGACAGTTGTTTGTGGTCGTCAGGTTGTTCATGGTCTCGTGGCTGTCGCTGTGGACGCTGTCACTGTGGTGGTTTTGTCTCTCTTGCAGTTTGACCCGAATGTACACCACCAGCACAGAGCAGCCAATCAGCATCACAAGAACAAGGAAGACACCAGCGCACACAGCTGTCCACGGGAATCTGGTGTCGTCATCCTCCTCTTCTTCAATATCTCCATTTCCTGAAGGAGAATATCGCCGGTCTGGGCCATCCACAACTGGCTGATGCCCAGGTTTATGTGGTAAGAGGAACTGGCAGTTGTGTCCACCATAGCCAGGTACACAGGCACACATATAACGACCGTTGCGCTCATGGCAGGTAGCGCCATTCTGGCAGGGGTTGTGGTGACAGCGGGAGATCGGGGAGCTGCAGTTTTTGCCAGTATAACCTGCAGAAGGAACAGAGTTTAAGAGTTAAGAATAAAAAATGAAAAAACGAGATATGCCAGCATAATCACACAAAGCAGATCTTTGGCGACATACCCGGAGGACAGGTGCACGTGTAGCCGTTTGCTCCCTCCTGACATGTTCCACCATTCTGGCATGGGAAGGACAGACAGAATCCAGAGATGCTGCTGCGGTCCTCACAGTTTGGGCCAGAAAATCCCTCAGGACACTGACAGAGGTAAGAGTTCACCAGATCCACACATTCTGCACCTGCAGAGCGTGGGACAAAGACTGAGTGTTAGTCTTCCAATATTTTACTTCCTTGATTTAAGTAAAGTCAAACCTGAGCCCACAGAAGACAACGTACCATTTAAACAGGGGTTGGAGGAGCAGTGGTCAATTTTCTTCTCACAGTTGAAACCAGCATATCCCATCGGGCACTGGCAGAAATAGCCGCCTTCAGGGTTGTCGACGCAGCGTCCGCCATTGAAACACGGCCCATCGGCACAAGTGTTGGCACTCAACTCGCAGTTGTTGCCGTAAAAACCAGGCGGGCAGGTGCACTTGTAGCCATTGTCATTATCCTATATATGGAAGAGAGCAGCAGTTAAACAGAGACCTTGTGCTTTGAATCGGCTTGTTTTGTTTTGGGTTTTTTGTTCGTTTTATTCAAATCAACACACCACTTCTGACGCTCGGTACTTACGGTGCAGCTGCCTCCATTACGACAGGGGTTTCCAGAACACTCATTGACCTGGACCTCGCAGCTGGCACCTGTGTACCCAGGTAGACAGGAGCAAGTGTAGCTGCCCTGGCCAGTGTTGGTACAAGTGGCTCCGTTAAGGCAGGGCTTATGGTGCGTACAGTAGTTCAGATCTGGAAACAGCAACAATAAACAAAATTTTATATACAACACAGTTTAAACATGGAACAAAGGGGGCTGAACTGAGGCCCAGTGAGGGTCACAAAAAGTAGTAAGTCTCTCTATGAACTCACCCTGGTTGCAGAAAAGCCCACCCCATCCCTCCTGGCAGTTACATTGCCAGGGCTGTTGGCAGGTGCCATGGAGGCAGCCGGGGTAACGGATACAGTCGTCGCAGTAACGCCCACTGAAACCCACACGACACCTGGGAACACAACATTAATTAAAAACTGTTGACGTGGAGAAAAAAATATCAAAGCAGTTTCGATGAATGAAAATGCTACACACAGATCGTGGTTTCTGGACTTACTTGCACTCTCCTGGTTTATCACAGAAACCATGTTCTTCATCACAGCCGGGCAGACAGATCGCTGCAGGGAGTAAACAAATGGTGGCAGGTGAATTAAGAGAAATCCAGCGTTTGCCCTTCATTATCATCCCATTCACATGAGGCCTTTTAAAACTGCTGACTGTTTGCCTGCCTGTCTGGTTGGCGCCCTGGCCGTCTTATCTGTTTGTCTGCCTTTCAGCCTGTCTGGTGTCGTGCCTGTCATGGCCACTCTGTTCACCTGATCACATATCGGGCCGTCTGTCTACAGTTTCATTCATTCCCTCCTTCCTTCTCCTCGCCGCTTAATTGGCTAAGTAAACCATGCTTGGCGATTCTGTACCAAACTTAGCGGCCAAAGGATAAAACCTCTGGGATCATCAGTTCACTCCTGGCCACAGGCACAAAAATTTGGTGTTTCTTGGGTACTGCAAAGGTTGCCGAAAATGTTTCCTCTCAGCTTTAACAGCCCACAGGGGGCTACGACAGCTTTGGTCACCAAAGGGGGGAAACAGCCAACAAGCCCTCTCCTTTAACATGGTTGCTCTCTAACACAAAAGCATCTCACACAAAGCCTCCTTTCTCCCCCTGACTATGGGTCAGAAGTCCCTTTTCTCACCCTTGCCCCCCTACCCCCTCCCTTTCTGATCCACCTCTCCTCCCTTCCTCTTCCATCCACCTATCCCCTCTCTTCTCCTCATCTCTTCTTGCTCTCCTCTTCCACATTCTCCTTTCCATCCTCTGCTCCTCCCGTCTCTCCTCGCTCCCCTCTCCTCCCCCCAGGGCCAGCTGGTCTGTGTGGAGCTAACCACCAGACAGCTGCTCCATTGTCTCCTCTCACCGAGCAGCTGCCCCCTCCACAACAATACACAACTCTGCTTGGCCAATCACCAGCCCGGGAAGCAACAATACAGGACCCCCACTTGGCCAATCGGGGAGGAGGTTTGGGGCGAGGAGGCCCCAGTGGTCTAATGGAAGGCACGCGGCGTGTGAATTACTGAGGAGCCAGTGCGGCTCATTAGAATGGAGGCCTCTGGAGCTACGGGATAACTAACTGACGCCTGTTGCACACGGGCCCTGCATTAGGAGGTGGAGGGTCCTAAACAATAATGATAGGCCAATGACTGTTGGGGAAATTCACTTTGAAAAGTAGTTTCAGAAACGTCTTAGAAAGTCTAGCTTCACCAGTATTAATTTGTGGCTCTTCACAGTTTTGACTCTTTTGTAAAGCTTACGTAAAAGTGCAATATCATTACTCATGTAATGAGGAAGTTTTCTGGGAGCACAAGTTCTCTGTTCACATCATCACCACTACTTACCTATCCAGCAAGCAGCTGTGAGTGAATTCAAATATTAAGTCCAATACTACTGAGGTGCCGCACAGTTTCCTGTCCTCATTTTATTCTGTTTATGGTTTTTATAGGTGTTGAGCTAACCACCTGAAAAGTTTTGCTTGATTGAAAATCAAACACCGAACTTACGTTCAGTGCAGTACTGTCCCTTCCAGCCAGAGTTGCAAATGATCTCTCCACGCTCGCCGCAGGTGAAGTGCCCAAAGGCATCGTCCCGAGGGCGGCAGAAGACAGAGCAGCCGTCGCCGTAGTAGTGCTCGTCACACAGGAAGCGATAAGAGTATCGAAGCTCCGTCCTGCCAGCTATCTGCATGTCCTTGGACCATTCCTCTCCCACGGTGAGGTGACGCTGAGTGGTGATCCTGCTGATCAGACGCTCTGGGTTGTCTGCAAAAGAGAAGGGTTGGTCATATTTTTTCACTTTTAGTGTTATGAACAAATGTTAAGAAGTAGCATGTTCTGCTGAACAATCAGAAGTTGTGCATGGGTGCATAGTGGGTTCTACACTCTGTCATTGACTCAAGTAATCGGTTATATTCCCATTCTGTGTACAAACATTAGCAGTATGTGATAAGAAAAAGGCTTTTTAGTTGGTCAAAGCCAGTAAAATGGTGGAAGAAATAAAACAATGCTGACATTGGGATCACTGCTCCTTATAATCAGACTAATTGCACAATAAAAATTGTGGTGTTGCTGTGATTTTCCATCATCTCCAAAGCGAACACACACATGCTGCTAGTTAGTCGTGATGGGAAGAGCGATAAGAGCAGGGCATAAAGATAACAGCAGCAGATATCACACCACTGAGCACCTGCAAAAACCACAGCTAGGCTGTTTCCCTGTTAGTTAAAGGAACCTGCTATCAAAAAAGACATGAAAGCGGTCTCTAAATTAAGTTGCTAAACATCATGAAGCCAAGTTTGTAGAAATTAGGAAAAAAATAAATGAATACAAATAATGCAAAAAAAAAAAAAAAAAAAAACAACAACAACAACAAAAAAACAAAACAAAAACTTGATTCATGCCAAATAGTGGCTGTTTGAGTGATAAAACACCTCACGTGATTCAGGAAAATTAGGATGTGCATTGTGATTTAATACAACTAAACATTTAGTGTTTTCCCACATAAGGGAAATTAAGGTGTTGGTGTAGAATATCAAGTGTGCAAGGGAAAACATATAAAACACTTGTGTCCTGCTAAGCACCAGCCACTGAGCAGTGAGTGAAAAAGGTGCAACTGAGAGAACATAAGGTCACTGTTAGCCTTCTGGCCTGTCTTTGAGTTACACTGCTGCCTTCTGTGGCTGCCACCCACCTGTTGTCAGGTCGTCCAGGGAGTCAGTGTGCAGAGCTTCAATGATTAGTGAAAATGTCCCCTGAGGAGAGACAGAGAGAGTCAACAGCTGCTTGGCCTGGAGGCCTCCCTCCCTCAGCAGAGGAGCAGAGGGCCATTAAGCCCCCCAATAAACTTCACAACCTAATTCCCGTGTTGATTAGGGGCCTAATAAGGGCCACTACCTGCTCCCTTTTCACACCCCTGCCACTATCACACTCTGACACCGCCGTAAAACCAAACGAGGCGGAATTTCACGCTGCGCTGCCAATGATGTGCCAACTCAGAGGATGTTAAATTTCCCACCACGCCTGGTCGGAGGAGAGAGGCGTTTGGTGAAAACACTCCCACACACACACACACCAACCCTCCTCCCCTCCCCATTTTATCCCACCAAAGAGCACAGAAATACTACAATAGCCCCTCTCACACACTGCTGACAAAGACCCTCACAAGTGTTGAGTTTGGGAGCATCTGTTGCGTTTTGCGCTCTTCAAAGCTAATCTGTCCCTGAGGAGCAACTTCACAGCCTGCACAGTTTTTATTTATCATGGAACAGAGTCATGACAGAAATATCAGACAGTAACTGCACATCACAAACCTGTAAAGGCTACAGACTTAATCACGGGAATCTCACACAGAAAGTTGATGCTTTTAAAGACAAAATGCCTCATACAGCGCCGGTGATTCGCCGATGGGGAGATTATGTGAGTGATAAGCAGTAACACTTACTGGCCATGTGAAGCCGAAGGGGAAGCGGACGGGGTTGGTGAAGCTGTCCGCATTGGTCTCCGGAACCTGGAAGGAGTTGGAGCCGAGAACAGGCGTCACGGCCCCGCCGTAGGTGCAGGGGGGCTCGGGGGAGACGTTGGCCTGATAGTGCTTCAGACAGATCCGAAAGAAAGTCTTGCACTCACACTGCTGCTGGCCCTGCGGATGGGCAGAGCCTCCGGGGCAGCAGTTGGCGTTCCCCGTCTCCCCTTTTTTGTTGAGAAACTCCTGCAGCTTCAGCTCAAACACTCCGGAGCACAAAACCTAAAGAGGGGCGACGCGCAAAACCCGGTCAGTCCGGTGCGTCTGAGACAGGTGATGTTGCACATGATGGCAGAAGGCATGCAAAACATCAACCGCGCTGATAAACGGCAGCGTTTGGTTCAATACCTTTTTAACATTATAATGGGTCTACGGTGGACCTACCTGGCAGGTGAGCAGGGAGAGAGTGACAACCAGGAGCAGAGACAGGCGTCCCATTGTGTTGACAGCCCTTCAACAAGCAGTGAAAGCTCCGCAGGTCCGAGTGGCCCGGCTCAAACACTCATGGAGAAAGTTTGGAGAGCTTCCCGGCACAGTTAAGGTGAAGGACAGAAGATGAAGGGACACTTTTCCTCAAGTGCGTCTGTCTTCTGCCCCTCTACTTTCCCATATGAGGCACAAGTTGTTGTTTGTTTTTTTTTTTTTTTTTAGACAGACAGGGTATAAAAAATATATATATAATTTAAAGTAATCCTCAAAAGAAGGATCCCCTGGCAGAAGTGTGAATGAAATCCCCGTAAGAGTTAATTCCAATCAATCGGCGGACGAGAAAGAGGCAGCTCTGGATGGTCTTGTTTATTTTTCCACTTGGTTGATCATGATATGCTGATGTGCACAGAAAGCAGGTCTCCCGTCTTTCTCCGCTTCTCTCGGTACCAACAGCGTGTTTGTCTGATGGGTCTCCTGCCCCGCACAGGGTTTTATACCGGGCCAGCAGGCTCGGGGTAATAAGATGCAAATGAGCCTCTGCTTCTCTTCTTCCCCTCCCTTCACCACCACCACAAGTCCGCCCCGGGCCATCACAAAGAAAGGGGAGGGTGGGAGGAGAGGGGGCGCACACAACTTTTCTAAACCCGCCCCCACTCCTCTTTTTCTCTCAAAGGGGACAGACCAAATGGCTACTGAGCTGTTAAATGTGCAACAACCCTCCGCTTCCCCTGATGCCTCCCTCCCTCCCTCCCTCCCCCCCGAAGCATAACACACAAGGGCCCATTTACATTCCGACAAATTCTTTAACCTCTGCACAAAATCCTCCACATCGCAACATCAAGTGATTTATATGGGCAGCAGTCGGTCCCGGGGGTGGCTGCCCGTCCGTGGGGTTATGGAAACCCTGTGCCCGTTCAGTCCCCCAGCCGGCCAGCCGCCCCAGCCGCGTTACAACGACCATCTGCTCCACCGCATTCCTATGGTGTTCCCCCTGCCGTGGTTTCCACATGTTCACCCCCCAAAACAGGTCGATGTGCCCCCATTAACACATTTTAGCCTATGTGGACAACAACTCCTCACTCATACTCATTGATTATACATTGTACATTCACTTCTTGATGTATGTGTGACTGGGGATTTAAGTTGGATTTGAGACAATAACACCCCCACTGGGTCGAGCCTAACCTAATAACACCACTTTAACGCCAGTAAAGAACGTTTTCCTCACATATTAAATATGCCAGGCAGTTTACATGGCCAGCCTTAAGCGCTTGAAGGTAAAATATGAGCTGACAAAGTCTGCAAAGACGCGCAGAAGTACGCGCACACTGCGGCTGAAGGCCAGCACACCTCACCGTTTTCACTGCATGCCCGTACAGCCTATTTCCCTCACTTGCTTTTTGGTACAGGCAGTAAAAAAGACTTGGTGGTGTGTCACTCGCGTGGCTGTCATTAAGAGACTTTGTGAGGAGAGGGAGGAGGAGAAGGAGTGGGTGGGTGGGGGGTGGGGGGGGGGGGGGGGGGGGGGGGGTAGAGGGAGTAAAGTTTTTTTTCCTTTGTGCTTTCAGCTGTATGGTAATTGGGCCGGCAGCACCTGCTCTCCCACAATAATACATCACCAGAGAGAGAGAGAGAGAGAGAGAGAGAGAGAGAGAGCTACTACTAGTTGCATAAACAATTATCTTACAATATGTTTGATGATGAAACATCATGCGCTGCATAGCCTGCAACCAGCAGACGTTACAAACTATAATGAGAACACAACACTCCATCTACACATGGAGCCACTGTCTAATTTACATTACATTGTGTTTCTGGAAAAAAAAAATGTAGGGAAGAAATCCCACTTGTTGGCATGATGGTGTTTTTATGAGCTCATCTCTGGCTGTGGAGCAGCTGAAGATGTTGGTTTGCTGCGAACATTGTTCCATTTCAATTAAACATAAAAAAGCACCAAACTCTCACACCATGATCTGCATAGGACTATGGAGGCATTCATGCCTTATGAGGTCATGGTTTACAATAATAAGAAATGCCATTCTATCTATCTATCTATCGGTTGGGAAGGAAGTTGGTGATTGGACAGAATTGTGAGATGACTGGTTTTTGGTGTCCCACTTGTCACTCAACCTTCACAACACAGCGCCACAACAAAGAGCCATTGAGGGCCTCCTCCTCTGATTGATTTCTTTATTAATGTGATGGAGCAGGTAGTGAAACCCTGTGAAGAACAAGCTGCTACACAGGCTAATGTTTACAAATAGGAGCTCAAACCAGTGAGCATCGTGTGTGTGTGTGTGTGTGTGTGCGCGTCTGTGTGAGGAAGAGGAGGAGGAGAAAGAAGGGGGCTCCCTCTGTACAGTTTTGATCTAATGCTGTTCCCCGTGACACAGACCTTCATTCACACTTCACAAAAACAGCCTATTTTGGTCAAATATCGGCCAAATCAAGTCCCTGCGGTGTCACAACAGAAATGATTCAGTGATGTATGTGAGAGCTGGTCTCATCCCATCGTTGCATCAGTTTGATGTCCCTGCTTGGCGGTAACTCCCTCTGGGGCAGCACATAGATAAATGAGAGGCCTATGTCTAATGTGTTTGCGTGTCCATGATATGCTCTTCACACCCCTTGAGGCTGATTGAAGGGCCTTTAACCTTAAGCTTTAACACTATTATCTTTGCCTGCCACAGTCTTTCCACATACCCGTATGTGTGTTTAGCTATAGGACGCTGCTCTGAGCTGCTCATTTCATTTAACCAGTTGATTTCAGCCCCCGTCTCAATAGCCTACAATGCTTCTATGTGGCGTAGCGTAAAATCCCTCTCTGGAGGCCTTTTATTTACACTCATCCCGACTTTCAGAGGTCCCGGTGCTCTTTCTCCCCTTCCCTGTATTAGGCCAATATACCATCAGTCATTCATCACCATGACGTGGCACACATTTTCCGATTACGCCAGCAAAGCGTGACTGAAAGGCATGGGTACGTAGAAAGTGACCCCCCCCCCCCCCCCCCAACATCAAGATGACATTTTCCCCGAAAACATAATTTATGCCAGATTTCTAATTGTGTTTTAAGGAAACTGCAAGGACTCCTCCCTTCTGATCTCGCTTTGCGCGCGTACGTAGGTGTGTTGTGTGTGTTTGTGTGTGTGTGTGTGTGTGTGTGTGTGTGTGCGCGCGCGCGCGTGTGTGCACGTGTGCGTATGAGGTAAAAAAAATTGTTTAACTGGAGGCCGATTGTTTAACTCAAGTGCTTTCCTATTGTCTATGTGTGTGTGTGTAACCGTGCGCGCGCGCGCGTGTGTGTCCGAGTGTTTGTGTGTGTGTGTGTGTGTGTGTGTGTGAGACCAGGAGTTCTGTGACACGCAGGGGGACAACAAAGGAAGAGGTCTCGCGCCCCGCCGCCCATTCATCCCTTTCTCTCGCGGAGTAATTCCCATTGATTCTTATTGAACGGCGAGTCGCGAGCCCCTCGGGGGAGAGCCGTGTGATTTGTGAAGGGTCGCGAGGACAAGACACGCCCCTCCTTGAGCCCGGCCATCTGCTCACCAAACACCAGAGCACCACCAACTACCAAATGGCTTCCCTCACCTCCATCTCTACATGAATGATCTTCATTTCTGCATTTATCTGCCCTTCATCTCCTCCCTAGCTGTCATTCTCTTCCTTCCATCCAGCCATCACCTGTCCTATGTTCCCTCCACTTTTCTCTCCGTCCAGATACCTCAGATAGGGGAAGCTACTGGTGGGCCCAATCAGAGTGGAGGCATGCAATGGCTATGAGGGGGACATATGGCCTGTGTGTGTGTGTGTGTGTGTGTGTGTGTGTGCGTGCGTGCATGCCAAGAAATGGATGGATGGCCGTCGTGGGAACCTCCACATCATCACCATCACACCAAACACACAAGTGCACACACTGTTGCTCATAGCACGGCAGCTTTTGGTCTGGTCAGTTAAAGAGAGTTCACAGGGGACTCTGGATCATTCAATCTGAACCAGAACAAATGTAACTCCCTCTGCCTGGGTTTGATAAAAAACACAGCTGACCGAGACGTTTCATTTGGTGGAAGGATAGATAGATAGATAGATAGATAGATAGATAGATATGCTCTTTCCTGTGCTGATTATAATGATAAAGAGATGTGTGGCTGGTGGCTTGATGGATCAGACTCCCCCAGCAACAACAGTGATGTCAGAAACACAAGACTCTAGTGGCCCCTCCCCATCTGAGCCATAAAGACCTCAGGTTGCTACTTACCATCCCAGTCAGGAATTTAGCAACTTAACACACGTTAGCCTTGATGTGTGGCCCAAACTTTAATTACACTTGTAGTACACACACACATACACACACATCCCAGTTGATGTGCCTGTTGTCTGTGTGAATATGCTTTGGTACATTAAATGTCTCGACAACTGCTTCTTCCACTTCTTCAGAATCAGAATCAGCTTTATTGGCCAAGTACGTTCACAACATACAAGGAATTTGGTTCCGGCAGGTGGTGTCACTCATGGAATGGACAGTAACAATATACTAAAATCGAAACATAAATAAGAGAAAAAAGTATATACATACAAATATATACAAAATAAATATATACACAATTGGTGCAAAGTACACAATGTAGTGCAGATTCGATCATGGGTGACAGGTTTACGTTGAATAAAAACAAAACAATTTTTCAATCAAACCACCTATTCTGATAATCACTGATGTAATATTTCAAGCAAAATGTACATACAAAGTTTAGTTAGCATGTTTCTGTCTTTTGTGGTGGATATCTCTGCATTTTGGGTCATTGGTTGCACTAAAAAGCTACTTAAAATTATGAGAAAATTATATTTTTTGACAGTTAATAAAGATGAAAATCTGAAGATTATTTGATAATGAAAATTAAGTGAGAAAAATTAATCAGTTTTGTTCATCATTTCACATGTTACCTTTCAATATATATTTAAATATAAATTGTTTTTTGATAGAAATCTCTATTCTTTGGCATTTAGACATAAAACATGACTTTTCAGTACCAAAGCTTCATTTGATGATGAAACAAATTGACCCAGTGTTTACATTTCAATATGACATTTGTATTTACATTTTGTTCCATCATGGCCTTTAAAGTTGGATTAGGGCTTAAAGCAAACAAAACAGAAACTCCTGCATTTTGAGCAAATCACACACTCCCTGCTCTCTGAGCTCCCTGCCCTGTGGCCTCCAGGGGTCCGTGGCCTTTAGTTTGAGAACCAGTGGCCTCCAGCAGCAGCAGGATTAGCCAGACCAGCTGCATGGTCACTGGACGCTGACACCAGGCCTGACCCCAGGGTGACTGCTATCAGAGACACTAAGGGGATCTGGTCAGCATTTGGTGTGTATATGTGTGTTGGTGTGTGTTGTTCATTCAGTTGGACAACTGTTGAGCCAGTACAGATTTGGGCAGTGGTGCTCTTTGTATGTGTGTATGTGTGCTTGTATAGTCAATTCTTTCCGGGGGTTAACTGCTGATCCAGTACAAATGGGAGGTGTTGGGGGGTAGGGCCGAGGGCAGTCGTGTGCTCCTGGAACATCTGCCTCTGTTTCTCCTGAGTCAAGCTTTGGTCAGGAGTGGGGAGAAGAGGGAGGCAACATGGGGGAGGAACTTAAAGAGGAGGGGACTGAAGGGGAAAAGGACAAGTGAGTATAGCAGGAGGAGGAAGCTCAAAAGATCCAAAGTGAATAGACAAGAGACTCAAACACTGACAACTGCCAACGGGCTCCAGGATTATGTATGTCTTGTCTTATTGTTTTACATATAAAGGACAGTAAAAGTTCATAATAAGAAATTCTCCATAGCTATATACAAAAAATCTTGCCCACACGCAACAAGGACTTCTTCTGGTGCTTGAAACTAATTAAATCAATTGGTTAATTAATAATGTGCAACAACAACAAAATAGTATGAGAAAAGGTTTTTGAATTTGTGTTTCAATTGGGCAAGTGATGATCTAGTTTGAAGAAGAGTGAGTAAAGCAGCTTCTGATTCAATATCTGGACAAATCCATGGTTTTGTTTCACCAAATCATCCCCACAATAAAAGCCAAAGTCATTGCATCAGCAACTTCTTAAAGAAAGGGACCTGAAACTTTTGGGTCAGGTCATGAAACCATGTTATCTTCACGGGTCTATTGGTCACGACTTTTCAGTGCAATTGTGGGGGGCAGATTTATGGCCCCTCCTGCCTTGAAGATAAGTTGACTGGAGGGATGGATTGTGCTCCTAGTCCACAGAGCATCTGGCTGCGGAACGACAGATGCTGACAGCTGGACTGACAGCCAGCATATGTCCCTTTTCTTTTTTTCTGCTTTGCTTAGACAATAGAAGTGAAGGGACGGGGGTGCTTTGTGTTAAGAAGGTATAGACCTAATAGATTGTGACTCCAAAGAAGAGCCCCCATTCTCCAGGAGAGCCTGGAGAGCAATTAGCCTGTGTCTGATCCTAGCCTGGAGAGTTATTATGGGGGGACTGAGTCCACAGAAACCTCAATTGTCCATTCTCATTCATGCTACATCAGGGTGTTTGTTTTTTAGCTACAGCACTATCAGTACTATGATGACCTGAATTAGATGGAACATTTGTACTTTATTTGTAGTTCTGCATAATCTACTCAATTTGATCTCTTCT
This sequence comes from Echeneis naucrates, assembly GCF_900963305.1. NCBI lineage: Eukaryota > Metazoa > Chordata > Actinopteri > Carangiformes > Echeneidae > Echeneis > Echeneis naucrates. The sequence goes on along the minus strand of NC_042513.1, from coordinate 20,805,848 downwards.
TCAAACATCTGTTTTACTGCACAATGCAGATGTGCTTATGGTTACTTTTCAAAGTAAGGTTGTACAAAGAAGAAAAGAGCGTTCAACAAATAATGAAGTTATAAAGTATAGATAGAACATACACAATCTTTAAAAAAAGGTGGCCTCTTCTTGTTCTTCTTGACATGTTTCAGATTTTTAGTCTTTAAACTGCTTTTCATTTAACCAATGAAAGTTCCCCTTTAAAATTCACACAGGTTCATTTAGTAATAATAGTCTGAGACTCAAAGACAGAACCCCCCCTCAAAACAGCTTATATTTCACATTGTCTTTAAAAAGAACACACATTTATTTTATTCCGTTTTTTTTCTGATTCATGTTCTTAACTGCTCAGTGTGTAAGAATACTAGATATGCAGGCTTCTTCTAATTTCCATCTTTTTACAGTTGTTTTTTAGTTGCCTCTTTCAACAGCCTTGAGTGAGCCAAACTCACTCCATGCGCCGAGCACGTGTGCTTTGTTTTGCTACGTGATGACGCCACACGTAGCTCACCGGAAGTAATTTGCATTTCCAGCAAGTCAATACAGCAGAACCGTAAACGCTGGCTTTACAACAACATTTTAAAGTAAGTTTTTACTATTTAAGCTGACAGTATGGACTAAACGTATTTGCAAACACAACTTAGCATCACATACGTTGTTTTGTAAACGCAGGAAATGCGGCTTCCTTGGAAACGATTAGTTTATCTGCTGGAAGCTAAGCTAACTGCTAGCATAAGTGCTCATTTTCACTGACACTGAACTGACAAACTTGGCGAGAGGATGCATTGTTTTTGGTCTAAACGGACCTACTGGCTTTGTATTTACAATACAAGCTGTCATAAAACACGAACCAGTCCATGAAAACTGGCATGAGTTATTGTCTCAACAAAGCTATCTTATAGGCTTCGATTAAAAAGTTTCCAGTAAAGCCATTTCTGCTCTCTGTCCTGTTTCTTCTGTTTAGGAATGGGTGTGAAAGGTGTCCAGTACTTCATGGACTCCTGCTGTCCTGAAGTCTGTGTGAATGTGAATCTGAGAGACATGGCCACACAACTTGTCGCCAGAGGCACAGCAAACAGCCCAGGTAGAGTAACAGGGGATGTTTTGTACTCCTGGCTTTTCTTTGCTTCCAATTTTCTTTGCATATATTTTTTTCCCCCTTGAACAGTTTCCATTAAACTCATGCATGATGCCCTTTTATCTGTACAAACCCAGCTACAAGTCCAACTTAGCATGCTGCCAGTTTAACAAAACACAGAGCTGACACAATATCACAACATATAAAGAAAACAACATTATGTTAAATTATATGTTTCACTTTGTGTGTAGATCCCACACTTGTTGTAGATGGAATGGCGTGTATACGTCACTGGTACTCATGTAGGGATTGGGTGTGTGGAGGGCAGTGGAAGGAGTACGTGGATATCCTGAAGAGTTGGTGTGAGACATTTACATCTACAGGCATCAGACTGGTCTTCTTTTTTGATGGGGTGGTGGAAGAACAGAAGAGACAAGAATGGGTGAGGAAAGACACAATGTAAACCTGAGTTGTTTTAATATTTTCTTTTCCAATATTCATTAGTATTCAACATATCTTAAATCCTGCTGGTAAACCCATTCCACTTTTGTCTTTAGATACAGCATTACTTTAGAGATGCATGAGAATGCCTCTCATATTTAAAACAAAAGTTGACATGGTTGATCTTGCAGGTTTAAGACCTTTCAACCCACTATTTCAAACAACCTCTCTTGTCTGTAGGTGAAGAGGAGACGCAGAGTCAACGGGGAAATTTCTAAAATATTTTGTCACATAAAGGCGCATGGCGAGCAGCCTGGTAGAGAGCTCTTTTGTCTCCCTTCAGGTCTGGCCACATTCACATGCTTTGCTCTCAGGTTAGCAGTGATAAGAATGATGGTTATTCCACACCCTTTATTTTATTTAATTTACAGTGATATAAAGCTATATTTGAAAATGTTTAAACCTTACATGTAGTTCAATCTGATCATGGTTATTGTCCTTGTTGTTTACGGTAGGGTTAAGGTTTTAACATCTCTGCTGTTGTTTTTTTTTTTTTTTTTTTTTTTTTTTTTTTTTCATATATTAGGTTAACATTGATTTAATCATTTTTTTCAGGTCACTGGGTCAGGAAGTGTTTTGCTCAGTGCAAGAGGCTGACTATGAAATTGCCAGCTATGCTCGTCAGCATGGATGCATGGGCATCCTGGGCCAAGACTCAGACTTCATTATATATGACAGGTGTGGCAAAATGATAATGTTATGATACACAGTAAATGCTAGCTGACATCAAACAGCCTTGCTAATTTGGTCAAGAGCTCAACCTTTCTTCAATTTATTTAAAGGGAATTTGGAATTAAAGTATTAAATAAATACTTGTAATACTTTTACAATACTATTTGTAGAGTTTAGCATTTGTTATTATATATTACGTTATTGTAAACTGATTTAAGTCCTGGAAGCTGTCTGATCCAAATGTGTGTCTTTTTTAAGTTCCCCCTACCTGTCAGTTGCAAAGCTGCAGATAAACAGCCTCACCACTGTCCTGTATGACCAGCAGAAGTTCTGCCAAGCCACTGGATTGTCTGTTTTCCAGCTACCATTGCTGGCATGTGTTCTAGGTAACGATGTGGTGTCAGAGGAGAAGATGCAACACATCAGAAATAACGCTATGGCAACATACAGGTGTCTGGGCTTCCTTTGGTGTTTGCTTCCATTAATGCATACTCATGATGATCATTCAATTTAAGTTTTAATTTTTACCCTCTCTAAATAAATACCACCTTCTGAGTGCTAACATGAATTCTCAGCGTGCACTGAGATTAATTATATGTTGAGTTTCTGTAGTCTTTGTATAGAGCAACAAAACTGCTGAACTGTTAACTTGACTGCAATGAAAAAAAAAATCTTATTCAGGTGTTTGACAGTAAACCATTTTAGTTTAAGTTTGGACATGACATGGCATGATGTTTTATGGTTTTTCAGGGAAAAAAATCCTGTGTCACACACTGGTGCTCCTCGGGGACAGATGATCTTAGCTGTAGCCCAGCTCGTGAGCTCTTTGTGGGCCAAACAGGCAGAAGATACTGGAAAAATCCTTCAGCATCTGAATCTATCACCACCTCACAGAGAGCTACTTAAGAAGGGGATCTGCTCCTATTTACTTCCTGGACAGGAATCTTGTCCACAAGATGAAATCTCTGCACACCCTTCCAACTGTGCATTTGAGGAATATGTCAGTCCAGAGATATTAAAGGCATGTTATGTTTCACATTTGTACACAGTATATGTCTCAAAGAAGTCTTATAAGTTCTGAGAGTACTGTGTTTGACAGACCAATATTGTCCATTGTTCGTTTTTTCCCAGTCATGCAGAGAGAAGCATGTAGCAGCAGAAGGTTTTATGGTTTACAGTGTTGTATATGAGGGAGTCATTGAATGTAGCAACACACTGGAAGATGAAGAGGACACTGAGCTGCTGCCTCAGGCCTTTGTCTATAAGCCATGCAGACAGCGCATCTATGGACTGCTGCTCAGGCATGATGGTAGGACAATAAACTTCAGATCCAGACATGCAGTCCACAGACCTCTTTAGAAATCCTTGGTCAGCAGTGGAGTTTGTGTTTTTACTCTGTGGTGTCATTTGTATTGTTGTGTTTAAAAATAAAGACATGTGATGCCTTACATTTACAATTTTTCTGTGTTTTCAGGCAGCACTGCTGATCCTCCGGCAGTAAAGGAATGGTTTGTGTACCCAGGAAACCCTTTAAAGGAACCTGACATGGTCCACCCTGTCCCCTTCAGCCTGTCATGTGCCATCCCTGGTAGTTCCTCAATAACTTCCTCTGTATTCTTGTGCTTAAGTTATGATAAAAATCATACGTATGTTGAATTTTTTACACTTCTCTTCACATAAAATTTAGTTTACTTTGCTCAGACAACAAGTCAAATCCTTCTGAAAAAATGTCAGTGTCAATGAGTACTAAATATAATGCTTTTGAAATACCAGCTTAATTTTTACAGTCTCTTTGTCAACCAGGTCTGCAGAACTTGTTTTCTAAACCTCATTTTGTATTTGCAGGTGACAGTCCCAGTCTGGACTTACTGTGGTTTGGTACTGGGCCTGAGGTTCCTGCCCTTCGCCTGATGTCCTTCCTCTCAATTTTTGACTGTTCGGAGTTGACAGAATTACATGGCGTTATTGAAGGCTCTCTGCTGGCTGCTCTCTGTCTCATTACTTACATAGTCATGCAGGTAAAGTCAACTTTTTCTCCTATGGTTAACAGCTTTCAGTAGATAAGGATGACATAGCCATTAGAAGGAAAGTAGAAACTTAACAATGCATTAATTAAACGGCAAAAGATAGAAATGCTTTGTCTAACTACAGATAATCGTCCAGCTCAGGGAAAACAAAACCCTCAAGCAAAGATATGTTTGTGCAATCTGATGACTCAAATATAGGACAACATAAAATAATGTCCATCCATCTTCTACTGCTTTTTCTCTTTCTGGGTTGCGAGGCTGCTGTAGCTGATCCCAGCTCACATCGGGCAAGGGCAGGGGTACACCCTGGACAGGTCATAATATAACATGATTCATGTAAATGTGTCAGTCTTAGATGGTAAAATCAACAATGGTGAAATGTAATTTATTTTCAATTCATTTAAATTGAAAATGCATTTAAATAATCTCCCCTGATGTTATATTCATTTTTTCCAGTTTCTACCATTTCTTTTGCCCATTCCTTTTGCTAAAAAATATGAAAGCATCATTAGTAATGGGTCCTTTGGATGATTTTCTCCACAGTGATTGTGATTGACTTTTTCTTTGGTGTGGGCTGCATGTTTGGCTTAGCTTTACATGAACAAGTTAAGCTGTTAAATGAAACAGTTGAGTAAATATAATTCAGTTTGTTTTTAGGCAATTCAGCCAAGATAATGGCAGTACACAGGGAATAAAGCTACACCTGGTGATTTATGTAAACAGAAAATCAAAAGCCAAATTTATTTGGGGACAGTTAAGCATACAACTCTGCTTTTGATTTGGGATTTACATCTATAACACATATACAACAATTATTTTGCTCCTTTGTCAACTTGTGATGTGAAGTTAAACACAAGTTGTTGATGGTCTGTTTTATGTTGTTTTGTCGTGACTTGATGTCAGCCATTATCGCCTGCTGAGGGCCCAGTTTAGCCACAGACACTGGTCTACTTAACTTACGATCTTATGTCAGCAAGAGGTCTGATAACCACCCAATGGATTTGAATATTTCAGTAGAAATCTTAATTCAACCCAGTTCTCTTCTGTTCTTATTTTCGTTGTAAATATTAAACTGTGAACACATGTGCCCTTTGTAATCCAGTTGTAATGCCTTGTTTTTAGATTTAAATTGACGATCGCTTTTCAAAGTAGGTGAAAGAAGCAGAGATTTAGATTTTTTCTTTGTACTTTTTGCGTTGACGTCACCTGATGGAGCTTATACACAACAGAGATTTTATTACCAGATCATCTGGATGAAGGTGCATGCGTCATTTTGCAGGAGATAAACAAAAATTATTGTAGACTCATAGATCAACAGTGCAAAGAGGCCGTAGTTCACTGTAACAAATGATAATTTGAAAACACTTCTCTGAAAATGTTCTCTGATGTGAATTTTACTTGATAATTCATTAAAATTTAGCTGTACAGATGACGACTGGAAGGAACTCAGCTCTTCAATTTTTCAGGATCACAGAAATTTAAACAAAAGAGCTAATTCGGCCTCAGTAAATTTATGTTGACTAGATTTACCAGTACCACTCTATTCAGACAAAGGTGAACACTTTGAGACACAATGATCAGAAGGGAGCCTTGAAGACAGATAAAAAAAAAAAAAAATCAGATAGACACATACTTGGATCCAGTCATTTAATTGAATGAGGGACAAGCAAATGATCCGAAGAGAAGCTTGTTTGATGGACCGTTAGACGAGAAGACAATCAAAGCTGGGACAGACAACAGTAGCTGTTGTTTTCTGATTACTGCTGCATTCACATTCCCCTGTCACTCTTCTGTTTAAATAGCTCCAGGGTTGTTTGTTTTGAACACGCAACTGGGCAGCCTTGTTTCTTTCTCTGTTGTATTGTTGCATCGAGAGTAGACAAAACAAACTCACCCACAAACATGACACACTGGGATGTGATTGAATTGGCTCACTATATATTTTCTGCCCTTTGTATGTACGTGTATGTGTGCATGTAATCAGATTCAGACTTTGTCACAAGAGGACGTGGATGCTTACCTGAGTCAGTGTATCTGTCTGAGCATGAAATCTCCCCAGGATCTTCAGTGGATTAAGGTCAGTATCAATGAAAAAAAAAAAATATATATATATATATTTATGGATTTTCATAGAAAAGATTTTACAAAATAACCAGCAAAATCTTGTGTTATGGCTCAATGCATCAAAACACGTGTTGCATTGTGTTTCCTGCCGCAAGGAGACAATGTTCCCTGCAGTTTACAGTAAACAAAATCCTCTTCTGGCAAACATGGCTTAGAAAGTGTTTTCAGTAATAGAAAGTGAAGAAAAAAATAATTAGGAGAAAATACAAACACACTGCTGATTAATTGTGTAGAAAAACAGAAATAAACAAAACCTAAAACAATTATGTTAAATCGCAGTGTGGTTGTTTTGCAAATGGTAAATTAGCATATTTTATCATGTCCCAATTAACTGTAATGTGAAGTCAAGGAGAAGCAGCAGTTATTTAATTTACTAAAACCATAACATTTGTTTTTGTATGGATTTTTTTTATTTTATTTCTTCTTTTTTTTTGTGTTAAATGAATCATTCTCTTTCAATTGACAAACTTTTCCAGCTTAATGATAACAGGTACCTGCAGTGGTGCAGAGCCTTTTCACAGTTAGTTTGTTTGTGGGGTAGTGATCTTGAAAATAAATATGGTTAGTCTAAACCCAAATCTAAACAATGATGTCTTTGACATCAGAAAAACAGCATCAGTGCTGTCACCCTCTCACAGAGTGTTGAGGAGCCCAAGATATGTTATTTTTGAGCTCTCAGAGAGTCTGTGGTGCTTCTCGATTCTCAGGAAAAATGGTTGCTGGCTTTTTGTAGCCCCATTTATTTTTTACTGCTTAATTACCATACTTAGGTCTAGTAATTTGTATTTTTGCTGCTAGTCTGTTTTCTACACAATAATTACTGATGGGCGTTGATTTGAATATGCTGTCTTGGAGAATTTCAGAGCTTCAGGGCAAGTTAGCTGAGTGACTAGTTTATGGATTAACCGCACACGCACACGTGTGCACAGCAACATGCCCCCTTAACTTAATCTCATCACAGTATAAACTAAAAATCTACCTCTGTATTTCATTTATTAGAGACTGTGTGTTCAAAGGAGAAAATATGAGTCACATCAGTTTTGTGTTTTGGGGAGGGATGGGGGGCGGTTTTGTTGCAACATTCCTCCCCATGGGTCTGTGTCTGTGTCTGTGTCTGTGTGTGTCTGTGTGTGTGTCTGTGTGTGTCTGTGTGTGTGTGTGTGTGTGTGTGTGTGTGTGTGTGTGTTTGCTGGCAACAACAGTCGCCTATCTCTCCATGCTATTGACACACATAGCACATGAATCCAGACCGGACACACACACTTCTGTCTTTGTGTTCTCCTGTTCTTCTTTTCTGTCTCTTTTCTTTCTGTCCCTGCTCACCTTTCTCGCTCTCTCTCTTTGTGTCAGTGTGTTTGTGTAGACATTCGGCCCTTTTGTGTCTGTGCAGTGGTTCATTGTTTTCAGAAGGTGAAGCTGTGTTTGACTCGAAGCAGGTGGCAGGCTTGTGTGTGTGCGCGTGCACGCACACACATAATCTCTGTTGTAAATGCTATCTGTGACTAGAGGACAGGTGAGGGCAGAAAACGTATAGAACATCTGCTTGCTCTTATCAGTGCTGTTCTCGTGCCCCTTCATCATCCTCCTTCTTTACTGTCCCCTTTTTTCCTTCCTTCTTTTCATCTTTGTTTTCTTCACTAGCAACTAAACAACTAAACAAACAAAATCCTTCTCTTTCATCAGAATTAATGAATGAATTGTAAAGGATGCATCTGTAAGAAACTAGTGTTTCAAGAAATTCATTACTTGAATAGTCTTGTTAACATTAAATACAGCCAGCGTTTGAAATCTGTTATGTAGTCATTTATCTAATTGTATGTCACACTCACAGTCAGATAAATTAGATACAACATTGTTTTATCCTTGTATTCCCTCTCCTTTCATTTGTACTTTTATGTGTCATTATTCAAATCTTCTTCAGTTCCATTGTGTCTACTTTTCATACAACAAAATCTAAAAGTCTTCATTCAAATGTTTGACAATGTCATTTTTTTTTTTACAGCAAACCAAACTGTCACATACAGATGTCAATGTTGTTTCCCAACAGACAGATGGATTGAATGCCTTCTGCCACTGAGCACAGGGAGTCAGAGTTGAGTGACGGTGCAGCAGGATGTCTGAGTCATATATAATTGTGTGATCAATGTGACATTAACCAAATTGTGGTTGGGAACTGACAAGTATTTTAGCAACTGTGAGAAAGATTTTAAGGACTTTCTTGTGGGTGGTGAATCTTATTGAAAAAGCAGATGGTTCTTTATGGGGCTTTTGAATGAAGCTGCAGGCCAAGAGGATGTGTGTGGTGTATACATGGTGTTATTAATTCATTAGCCACTAAAAAGCCAGTTCGTGGACTAGAGAATCAAGATTTTCCTGTCAAACAAAGACTGCGTAATGATGATGGGAATTTGTTCATCACGTTTGTAAATGAAGCAGTGGGGTGTCTCTCCATGGACAGTGGAGTGACCAGCTGTGTGGTCTGTTGTTGTTTTGACCTAACGATCTGTCATTTGGTTTGTTAAACTCTAAGTTGAAGGAATTTATTGTCACATCTGGTATAGTCGTCTGTGACCTGGTTCACTCCGAACAGTCTCTGCTGCTGTTCAGTCTTGGTAAATGGAATTTACCAAAGTATTTCGGCTTATGATAACAATACCAAGAAAGTAAAAAAAAAAAACAAACAAAAGAACTGTTTCTTTGCTCTCAGCTGCCTTTCATCTCCAGTCGCGCAGTGCAGCTTGGATCTCTCTATGTCCGAGGACTGAGCCACCTGCTGGGTGCGAACTGTGCCAGTGGCTGCCCACTGCCCAACGCTGCCCTGATGCCTTGGCACAGTTTCGATGGACGGCTGTTCCACTCAAAGTACCTGCTGGCACATAGTGGGACAGAGAAAACTGTCTTGTTGGATAACAATGTGAGTAGAGCCAGGACAACAAAAAGGAGATTTTGTGTATATGTGTGTGTTCACGTGGCAAATAAGTGGCAAAGATTTTTCAAGATGTTGATTTTGTCTCCAAGTATTTGTATGTTTGCTATGTTTATGCAGAGTGTGTAATGTGTATATCTGAAGTGTATCATTGTCCCCCTATATTGCCAGCCGTCCTGTCTGTCCCTTTTTCTCCAACTGAGAGAGAGACTTATAGAGATCTGCAGGAAGAGAGGTAGAGTCCTGCAGTCCAGACCCAGACCCAATGCGCCAGTGCAAAGCCGTAAACCAACAGTGGAACCAGGATACAGAGATAGACACACAGGTGAGATGTCTGTTCAACTGAAAAACACATCTTGTTAGATGCTGACCATATTCCATAAGCTTCACCAGCTTTTAAACATATTTTCTCAGAGTAAAGGATCACCACCTTACAACTTGTGACTGGGGTTTGTTTGTGAAAGCCTGCTCAGAGTTTGTCTTCTGTTTGTGATTTTTAAAACATTTAAAAATTACACTTAGCTCCAAACTTAGTCTACAAAAAATACGTTTTTAGAGTGGCTTCCATGACTTTAAAGTCATGCAGGTTTTTAGCACTGAAATGCATCCAGCTTCAGTTTTTTAGTTTAATAACTGTAGATTTGGTGAGATGCTGTGGGATTGGAAAGAGATTTAATGTCTCTCTTACCTCACTCTTGCTCATTCATTTTGTCTGTGAATGTTGGTTCTATGTTGTTTTGTGTGGCATAATTATACTGCCATGTCTCTATGGAAAAATACTTCTTGATCTTGCGACCATCCTGGTTAAATAAAGGTCAGGAGAAAAGAAACGCTTTGACCTGAATTAAGAAATGTTAGTGTGTCTGGGGTGTACTTGTTTTACATTCATACCATATAACCACAGTGTCCTCTGTGCAAATCTGATAGAAGGGACCTTTGTCACATTGTTTCCCCTTCTGCATGATAAAGTAAAAATGCCAAATGAAAAGTTATAAAATTGATATTATGCTGTCTATTTTGTTTTGAAGGCTCCAGTAGTTCAGCTTTAATGTTTTGGAGCTACTCTGTGTTTCTAATCATCATCCAAAGCACATAGACATAAACAAGCCTGGAGTGATCTAAGATGCAGAAACAAACTGCAGCTCATATGAAAAACAGTTTGGCTTCTGGAGCCAAACAGAGAAGCAGCATTTTAATCTGGTAGTTGATCTGTGGTTGTAGTTCTCTGGTGCCCCACACAGAACCACATTACCCAGAGGGCCATGCTGTAATGAGGTCCATGTGTGCTGTGGCCTTGATGCATAACAGTGTGCACACACACACACAAATGCGCACAAGTGCTTGCCTGCATCCGAGACTTGCTTTGTCAGTGTACTAGTAATAATAGGTTTCTGTTTATAGGCTGGGAGAGCTCTATTTTAAGACACACAACAAGACAAACTGATTACAGGCTTCACTCTCCTGTCTCTCCCCTCTCTCTGCTCCCCTTCCCCTTAGTTGTTCCCCTCTGTTTCACTCTTCATCCTTTGAGTTTGGTTCTTTCTGTCTTCTTTCTTCACACTTTCTCTGTTTGTTTTTCTCATTTAGCACCTTTTGTTCGGTCTGGTTTGCGAGATGTCTTTGTAAAGCGTTCACCCTCTCTGGCCAGTGTGTTCAGCATAAGTGTTAATGTGGTGCTGTGTTTATGATGCTCCTTGCTGTTAGACCCAAGTCAAGCTCCTCTATAACACTCAACTATAACTTACACACTCCATCCTACTGAATTGTCAATCTCAGAAAATGAGTCCACTGCAGCCTATGAAATCTGAACCCACTGTTTCTGTTCAACCCTGCAACTTATGAAGTCTTTGAGACCGTTTCTCTGCGTGCCATGTTGGCGCAAAGATTTGAGTTTAACTGTCTGATTTTTGCCTAAGTCAACCCCTGCAGGTCTCTTGAGGATGCTTCTGGCTTTAGAGATGGAAGGCTATTCACTCTTTCTACTTCAGTGTTTCAGTTCTCCAAGATGCAGACACCAATCATTACTACAGAGCTGTGGGGATACAGAGAGAGAGAGACTGTGTGTGTGAGTGTGAAGGAGGGGGAAGAAAGAGGGGGAGAGAATGTATGTGCGTGAGAGTAGTGGTGGCGCTATGTGGTATCGTTGAGGGCCCGGTTTGGTTTTTGTTTGGAATCAGGCCTGATGTTTAGTCTCCTCAGCAAATATCTCCTCTGCCCGCCTGCCCTTGCAATTACGCTCCAGCAGTGTATCCAGCACAGCCTCTTTACCACGTCTCTTTAGTCTATTTTTGTCCAAAAAGACAAAAAAGTAAATGAGTATGAAAAACAACTTTATTTTCACAATGGCTTACATTTGCTTCAAAGTGTATTTTACTCTGGCTAATAATAGTCACGCACTTTGAATCTCTCCTCCAATCTGTCTTCTCATACTGTTTATTTTCAATAATGAACAATTTAGTCTCTTTTTCTTCTTTCTTTCTAAACTCATTTGTGTTCCTATTTTGGTTTTACTCTAAATCTAAATCAGAGAACTGTTTCCAAAGACATAACAACAACTGAAATAGACCTTTCAAAAGTTTTGGTACTTGTGGTGTCACTGACACATTGTTCACTTATGCGCAACATGCTTTCATCTGCTTTTTTATGCAGTTTCACACTTGGGCCCTGGATTGATGGTAGCAAACTACAACTCCCTTTTGGACTTCATTTTTTTTTTATTTTGGGAACTTTGTAATTGACTTAAAACCTGCCACATTTGGCAAAGTTCCCTAAGTGACAAGAATGTCAGAACCTTTTCTGAAAGGGAGGAGAGATAATTGATGCTCAGCAGGACCAGGGAAACATTTAGCTTTTTCAGAGACTAAATCATTCTTATTTGGCAACAGTGATGATTCAAAAATGGAATATCATAAAATCTTGTTTCAGATGTTTTTTTAGATGACCGCTACAGAAAACCATGAAATTAGCTTTTATAGCATTTTGATGACCTTACATGCATGCTTTGTTTTAGCAACCAAAGGATGCATTTCATCAGGCATTGTTCCTCCATTGACAATGCCTGATGAACAAACTGCACTCAATTATATCTGCTAATAGAAAAGAGGGACTATATAATCCCAGCCCATGGACAAGCTTTATATATGTCCCTCAAGAGCCAAGAGCAGTAAGAGAATATTGAAGGGTGTGTTTCATTACTTCTTATCCTCAGCAGTCTTGCAGCCAGATAGGCTGCAGATTAATGGCTTTTCTCAGGTGTTTTTAAGACATTGATATTTGTACATGCTGCAGGACTAAGGGGATTTCTTTGCCTTAAACTGAGACAGATAACAACCATGAACTTAATGTTAATGGTTTATAGAGTTCCTATAAAGCGGAGTGATACATGCAGTTAAAGGTCCCAGTGCTGTTGTACTGATGCATGCATTTGCACTCATTATTCTGCCTCTCATCCAATCCAAATACTCCAAACACTTGATCCAAACTAACCGTTGTATAAACTTACATATACTGACAGTCTGAACAGGCACTTGGGCTCTTACGGGAAATACATCACGCAATTAATTACTTGATGGCTTTTAAATTGTGTAAGTGTGGGTATATGGATAAACCCCTAATTATAAGGTTTCTAGAAACATGACTCCAAATCAAGACTCATGCTGCTCCTGCTTGATGGGTAAATAGAAAATAGCTGAACTTTCAGTTAATGCATGTTTAAAGCACCTTATGTTCGATTTGTCTCTAGAGTAAAAAACTCTGATTATTCAAATTCTTATTTAATCAGATTTGACTGCAAATTTTGATGGTAGAAATGTAGGACTGCAGTGTTCAGATTCTAAAGCTGATCAAGAAAATATATTTTTAGTGTCTTTCAATGTTATACTGGGTTTTCAAAAGTATGGCTTTGCTCCTTCTCTTAAGGTTGGCCCTCAGATGGTGGTGAGGGCTGGAGGGAGAGAGGAGAGGAAAGAAGAGACCGTAGTGAATATGAAAAAAGAGAGAGACAATTGGAGAGAGGAGGACGCCATTTTCCTCCTCATTCTTATCCTGAGTGCCACATTGGAGGCTCCCAAAGGATGCAGGAAAGCTGTCCTCCAAGGCAGTCGTATCGTAGCAGAAGGCGATACCAACTGGCTCCCAGGTAACGCTGGTGTGGCACTAAAATGTTTCCAGTTTGCTCTTCTTTTCTTACCTGTTTAATAATGTGTGTCCTCCTCTCCTCTGCTGTCAGATGGTCTCAGCCTCCTGCTCCTGGAACATAACTCGACCCGAAAAGAGGTGAGAGCAGCCGAGGATTAGAGGGGAGAACTTGAGCAGTTAAGAGGATCGGAAAGACGTGATGAAAGTAGAGAAGGAATCAAATTTCTCTGAACAAACTGATTAGCAAGTTACCCGCCAGGAATGTTTGTCTAAAGGATGTAGAGGTAGAAAAAATGAGAATGAAGACATTGGGAATGATTTTTTTTCTTTTGGGAATTTAAACTGAAAAAATGAAAAAAAATATATATTTGTTTGTGTATTTTTTCTTAACTCAAAAATTATCTTGGGGAAATGCATCTTCACTGTGCCATTTAACAGCAGTAACAGCACAAGGCAGGAGTTAGCAAACAAACACTGAAATGAGGCACTTCAAACAGAGCAGTGGATTAATAGTTAATCCTCAGTCCCCTTTCTGCCTCTTATCTTTGACAATAAAAGAGCAAAGATCTTAAAAGCTGTGTGTATCCAGCACCATAATCCTTTCAGTGGTTTTCTTTAGATAATCAGTAATGCCGGAATCAAATATCAGCTGGAAAAGGACAGCTAAGTCAACTAAAGAAAAGTGCCATACATTTATACACTTATCTTGACACACTAATCCTTTATCAGAAGACATTTATGACAAGTTAAAAACAGAACTGGTGTTTTTTGACATAGATGAATGATAGGCATTAATGGAGGGTTATATTTTAAGCTCTTGGGTTTTTACTAACTCTTTACCAAGGAGTTTTAGGTTTTTCTTTCAAAGGTGCCTGAAATTTAGTTTTGTGGTTTCTAGCACAAGAAAGGCCTGAGAAAACCCCCAACCTCATTTCTTATGTGAACAACCTCTTTTATACCTCACAAATAATAAAATGTTTAGATATTTTAGAAAACTTTGATTATGATCAATATTTAATGTCCTAAAATCATACAACAGAAATTCAACCTTTGAGCATAAAACACAGATGAAACCACTGCATGTTGCTGAATCTGCTGAATGATTTGCAGACCAACAATAGTGAGTGAGTGAGTGAGTGAGTGAGTGAGTGAGTGAGTGAGTGAGTGAGTGAGTGTGTGTCTGTGTGTGTTGGGCTGATAAGGAATATATTGCCTGTATAGTCGAGGTGACAGTCTTCCTGTGACACTGTGAACATTGTAAAACCAGCTAGAGCAAAGGTCTCCAGCTCCGGTCCTGGAGGGGTTTGGTCCAGTCCAGAGGTCTCCAGCTCCGGTCCTGGAGGGATCCGGTCCAGTCCAGAGGTCTCCAGCTCCGGTCCTGGAGGGGTTTGGTCCAGTCCAGAGGTCTCCACCTCCGGTCCTGAAGGGCCACTGTTTCCTGCTTCAACACAGCTGATTCAAATGATCAGCTCCTCATCAAGCTCTGCTGAAGTCTGATCAGGAGTCACTCATTTGAATCAGGAAACATCTAAAACATCCAGCACAGTGGCCCTCCAGGACCGGAGCTGGAGACCTCTGGACCGGAGCAACAGGATGCAGAGAAAGTTTCCCTGTGTGTTTGTGTGTGAAAGCAAAACAGAAAAAAAAAGTGAAACAAATGGAGGGAAGTCAAATTGTTGCAAATTGTAGTGTTGTAACCTCACTGATATCTTCATTCAATGCAGATTAAATCTTCCAGATGAAATTGGGTAATGTATATTAAAGGTTTTAACTTTTTCTTTTAACAATGGGCCACACTCTGGTTCACTCACACAGTTTAGTTTCAGTCTGACTGAAAATGCTAAAAATGCTTCATTTTAGTCCATTGCAGGTATTGAACATCCACCTGTGAATAAGGCAGCAGCTGTAGTTTTCGCCTTCACCTCTACCTGTGCAGTTTGATGTAACATAACTGGAGTGATTACTGTCCTTTATTCACCTCACCAAAAATAAAGTGAGCAGTTAATATTTCATCTTCATAATAGAGTTAAAATGGGTTCACAGAGCAAGACACTGAACATCCTAAAGACTGAGTGGCTAAAACCTCCCAGTCTGCTGTGTTGGAGTTGTCTACTCCCTGGCTTTCTTCTCAGTCCAGTGGCAGCAGAAAAAGTAGTGTGTGTGGATGGATGTGTGAGTGTGTGCTTTGGTCAGTTGCCCCTCTGAGATAATAACAATAACAGGAGGAGGGATGTGTTTTCTATGGCGAAGAGGAAGTGAGGGATGGAAGGTTAAAACAGGAAGGAAGAGGGAAATGAAGGAGTGTAAAGGAGAAAGGAGGAGTAAATTCTGAGAGGAGGAAAGTGAGGAAGAAAGAGGAAACACCATAGGGGTGGTCGAGTGAGGTGGAAGACTAAGAATAGAGAGAACAACAGAAAACAGGATGAGGAGGGAGAAAAGGGACAAAGTGAATTTAGAAAGGGGAGTGCAGAAGACTTAAGAGCAGTTTGTGTGTGGAGTTGGTAGTCTTGCCCTGGCCACAGGAAACCCCAACAGATCAACTTTGTGTCTGTCTGTGTGTGTGTGGCTCTGGGCGTGGTCCCTCCAGCAGCAGGGAGACAGGCAGTCAAACCCCCTTTCCAGGCCCCCCTTTCCTCCCTGGGATTGGCCCAGGCCTCTTTCCCCTCTGGTAGCTGTCATTCAGCAGGCCGTCTGCTCCACTTTGCATCACGTTCTGTCTGCATCTTATCTTCAGTTTTGGAGGCTTTCCTCCAGCTGAAGTCATCAAACCAAGCGCCGATTTGTGTGACCCAGATGCGGATGCACCACTGGGATTAGACTTAAACCCTTGCGGTGTCCAGCAGTAGCCACATTGGGCAGCACCTACACTGATCTTATGGATACCACAAAACCACTGTGATAAACTTCATCCCCAGCAAATAGCTACTTTGCACTCGACTTTCACTCTCAGTCTACACTTGGAAGAGGCCAAAATAGCAATGTTGTACATTGCTATTTTGGCATCTTTTCTTTGACATGTCATTTCTTGGCATGTAAATAGGAACGTTTTAGAATGTAAAGAAAATAGGTTTAACCTGTGTCATGCTCCCATATAACTGCATTGTATAACTATTATGACTCACTACATTAACTAACACAACACCTCTTTCTGTTCTGGTGGTATTACCGTTGTGGATCTAGGAATGGCAGCAGCAGGGTTAGTCACAGTGACAAGTTAAATTTACCTAACAACTGATGTATAAACCATTGTGAAATTTGCTTCAGACCTCCATGGTGTCATCCCCTCTTGGGATGAACTCTTTTGGAAACGTATAATCATCAGGTCAAAAATGTACTTTGGTACAATTTGGTTCATGATCAGATATTTAAAAACCTGACTGAACCTTGTGAGCTTCTGTAATTTATCTTTAGTGCTAATAAGTGGGCTGAGACATTACACCAAGATGATGAGCGGAGTAAACATACCTGCTGAGTTAGCAATGTCAGTGCCAGCATTATGCTTATGTTAGCATTTAGCCCAAAGCACAGAGGTACCTGCTTGACTGGTAGTTAGTGTGTGATGTTTATTCCAATCCAATAACAGCATTTCATGGGAAAATATCATTTAGCTCAACCACAACGCTACTTGTTGAGCAAATTACCAACTAAGTGGCTGTTACAGAGGGTGATATTTAATGTATGACGTGTGAAGTTCATTTTCAACCATACAGGGTCAGCTTCAATGACACCGAAGGAAAACAACTTAAATTAAATTAAATTAACTTAAATAAATCATTGAGACCTTTTTTTTAATGGACGTATTTATGCGACATTGTCGGTTTTAAAGTTGAGTTCTTCTGTGTGTGCGTGTGTATGTATAAACGCAGGAAGAAGGAATCTTGGCGACAGAAGTGGTTGTTATTTTGGAGTTGTTTTAGTCGATTTTACAGAGGCATGCACCAAAGTGACACAGGGGTCCTGAAATACATTGAGCCATAGTGACCAAATATAACCCCGATGTATTTACAGCAGAGTCTATAAATACAATCTTCTTTCTTTAGCTGAGGCCAAAACATAGAGGGAACAACTCCCTGACTGCTGTGTGTGTGTGTGTGTGTGTGTAACCAATCCTAGCATGCTTCAGACTCCTGCCTAATAGCATGTAGTTAGTGGGAATAGGACAGAGGGAGGTGATTAAAAAAAAAAAAAAAAGGAGGACAGTCATGGAAACACAGTGAAAAGTGAACACCATTAAAAGTAAGAGCTTTAGCTTCATGACTGTAGTGGGAGGTTTATCATTAAGGCTTAACTTTAACACTCTTGGTCTTGAAGTTTAAGATCAACAAATTGATAACATATTATCAGACACGGCTAAAATTACAGACATGGAGGCAAAGTTACTGAAATTATTTGTAGGTTCATGTTTTCTTTGAATGCAATTCTGCATGCTATAATTATTCATGAAATGGGGTTCTACTCAACATCCACAGGTGTTTTGCCATCACATCATTTCACAATTGGAAACTATGTCTGTCTGCAGAACCCAAAAAATGGGAATTTCATACTGAAATACTGCAATTTTTTTTCTGTATTTTTTCTGGATATGACGTGGTTGTGAGGTATATCAGCACTACACAATAGCATGTTGACAGTACAATCTTTTTTTTTTTTTAAATGGAGAGAGTCCATGTGTAAATTCAGTCACTTGCAGTTTGGCTAGCACGTGCTATTACGTCTGGCTATTATTAGTCTGAGCTCGTTTGCTTAGCCCATTTTAATCTGCTGAGTTTTCTGAAGACGTGATGTTTTGCTGCCTTAACAAAACACAACAGGCTTCAGTGATGAAGTCTTCTTTTCTTAGATGAATAAATCAGAAACTCATGAAATGTATAGCATGTCAGTAATGTGTTGGATTAACTGCTTTTCAACAAAAGAGGTTTGTTATCATTCAACCAGTCTGGCTTTGTCCAACATCATACAAATTATGCATACAGCACCTCTCAAGCTCAATTATCAGCAAGTTATATCTGGTCTTTTTTTTATCACTGCACATCAGTTAACCTCTTCACTTTAGTGTACTTTAGACTTTCAGGCAACACGTATTCTTTTGGCTGCTACAGTTATATATATTAATACTCAAAATCTACTAAATAAATCTTGCTCACATTAAAGTACAGCAGTATAATCAACGAAATGTAAAGTTCCTCATCCTTTACTAACATGCTAGTCACTCATTAGAGGTATTGAGATGGTTTCCTGATTGTTATGATTTTGCGTCTCTTCAGAAAGCCTGCCTGGATGGAGAATGGTGAGCTTTTTGTCCAAATCACAAAGTTTGCCTTTCCCTTTTGCTCCTCATGTCAACATCAGCGCTGGCAGCCAGTTGTTTTCTTCCAGTGGTGGGCAGGATCTCTCTGTCCAGTCCCTCCTCCATTTTCTCATCCTCCTTTATCTCTTTTCACCTCCATCCACCCTTTCCTCGCTCTTTTGCCTTTCGTGTATCTCCGTCTCTCCCCCTTCCACAGCCTCACTCCCCTTCTTTCCTCTCTATCCCTCTCTGTCCTTGAATGAATGCTCTCTGACTAGTGGAACATATGCTGCTGGTTGTTCAATACCCTCCCTCTGAGTGGGGGCGCATCCATGCGTGTGTGTGTGTGTGTGTAAGTGTGAATGAGACAGTGTCGTTAGTGTGTACTTGTGTGTCTGTCCTTGTGTGTGTGTGTGTGTGTGTGTGTGTGTGTTCATTGAAACATATGCCTCCTGTTGCACATTGGCCATCTGTTCCTTGAATGGACTGATGGAGTGCTGCTGTAACCATGGCAATAGGCCTTTCTGTCAAATAGCCCATCAAACAACCCCTGGCTCTGTGTGTGTGTGTGTGTGTGTGTGTGTGTGTGTGTGTGTGTGTGTGTGTTTGTATGTGTTTATGTTTAGGAATTGACTGGCAGAGTGGAGGAATTCCCACATGTTGATGAAATGAGGTTGACCCACCAAGACGACCTGCTCCTACGTCCTCCCAGTTCTCCTTTGGTCTCCATTCACACAGTTTTTTTTTATTTTTTTTTTTTATACTGTAGCTGATTGAGGACATTGTCTCCAGGAGACCTACTAACCCAGCCAGACCATTTACAAACCAAAAAGGAAACATTGTGTGATTTAATCAATTGACAATAAGCAGAGTTTAGAGATTCTTTTTCATTTAAAATGCACTTAGACAAGAGAAAGTAGTTTTCAGTGTGTGTGAAAATTCACCATTAAAATGCGTTTCTTGTTAGTTTTCTCAGTGTTTTTTCTTCGATACTTGCCGACCTGTGTCGACCTTACAGGAAGCTTGTTTGCTTTGTTTGTTAGTCTGAATCCACGGCTCCTTTTCCATAAGATGGCATCAGAGATGGCGTGAATATTTTGTCACTTTGATTGTTTGGCATATTTAAATAGAATGAAGAATCATAGATTGAGTTTCATGAAATAGCTATGACATTTGTTTATTTTCACATAAACATACAGAGAAATTGAGACCCTCAAACAGCAGCAGGACAACAGTGAACATGAATATTGAGTTTCAACTGTCTCTAATTCTGTGCTCTATTCATCTGCACCCTCAGTCAGACCATTCAGCAGCCCCACCCTCAGACACACACACACACACAGGCCCCACCTACCCACGGCACACACACGTACACACCCTGCTCCACCCAGTGCAGTGGTCTGCTGGCCATATGTCAGCCCATCTCCTCAGAGACACCTCTCATGGGACTCCCATTTCTTTTGTAAAAGCGTGTGTGTGTGTGTGCGTATGCATGCACGCACGATATCTCCTTTCACTTTGCCCCATCTCTGCCTGCTGTATTCACTAAAATTAAAACAAAGCATGTTAGTCGAGTTGAAAACATACTATCTGTGGTCTCTTTGGTGAAAAAAAAAAAATTCTGCCTTGAGTTTCAGAAGTAAAAACAGTCGATGTGTTTTAATTTGAACCTGCTGAAACCAGCGACCGCCCCCTGTGGCTTGTTGTGCCTGCAGGACATCACAGTGACACTGATTTCCTGAGACATGACATTAAACTCAGAATTTAGGTGTCAGCAAGTTTTCATAGTGGCGTCAGTCTGTGTTTATGTCTTTTTGACTGTACACACATTAACATGAACTCAAAAACAAAACATAGAGAAACTTCATCTTCACCACCAGTGCTCACAGACTCAGGCAGAACAGTGTGGGCTCGTCCCAAATCAATCTATTCCCAGATGTTCAGCTCAATGCTGATTCCTGTGGCTTTTCTAATACTTCAGATTATGACAAGATTATTAAGAAGGCTGTACTTGTCATGGACTAAAATATTTCATGTAGCACAGAAGAATTAGTCCGTTTTGAACAAGAATTTCAAATCACTGTATGTTTTGTATGTTATATCACTTTGTTTAAAAGATGCACCTGGAATCATCTCTCGGTCCATTTTAGTCATTTTTTTGGCTTCTCTTTCTGTGGCGTTCTGTTGCACAGCCAACTGGTTCCTGCAGGTGGAGAAATGTGCTTCATTTTAATCACGTGATATTTAAAGTTATGTGTTCCTTTTAATGTTAGATTTGTCTCTTAACAATCCTTTTAAATCAACCTTTTTTTAAACTCACTTAGGTATTAACCAAAACAAATACAGTTATTTTTTCTTTAAGTAAATGTCAGGAGGTAAAAGGAAATCTTTTTACATTCTTACTGGAAAGTAAGAGGGAAAAAAAACTACATTGTGTTTTGGTATTGGCATTTAATAGATTATTTATCCATAAATAAAGTGTGTAATTATTAAACCTGAAGAATTCGAAGGTTAATGTGAGGGTCGGTAAGAAAAACACAGGGAAGCCCCTCTACTACAAAGGCAGAGCACTAACTGAAGTGGTCTGGTTATTTGGCAGCTGAAGCTCATTCCATCTTGTGGTGTTTTGTGTTTCAGTCCAAATTATGATCTTGGTTTAATGTCAACCACGTAAAATCTTTCCAATTTTGATGTTCTTTCACCGCTGTCTCCACAATATAGTATCTCAGACATGCCTTAAAGATACTGCTACGCTTTCCATAAGTCAGCCCTCTCTTGTTATTAGTGTTAATACTGATTGGTTGTTATTGAGTACTGCAGTTCTGTGTTTTCCTGATTCCACAGAGACGAGGCCATTGTTTGCTGAATCCTTTGCCTGAATGCAAAATGAAAACGACTGATTATTCGTGACCTTGATGTCCATGCCTGTGTTTTATAGTCTGTGTGACTGTTGTGTGGGTACTTTGCAGAAAATGTCTTGGTTTAGGAGGAAATGCATTAAAGACGTGGCATATTTTAGGGCTACACATTAATGAATCAGTTAATTAAAACAAAGAATTGGTTAATCAACAGACAATTAACCTTTCTCTCTCTCTCTCTCTCTCTCGATATATATATATATATAAATTCTAACAATTTTCTAAGCCAAAATGCCAAACACTGTGCAGCTACTTTTATTTTCTTCTTTTAGCATGTATCATTGTAAACATTTAATCAGCTGAACGGCATTTGGACAAAATACCTTTTATTTTTACTTACAGCTTATAAGAAGTAGAACTGAAAAAAGGCTCCTGGGAACAAAAACTCACTTAGTCGTGTAGGAAGTTTCAATTCTGTTTTTGTGTTATATTCTCTCTTTAACAGCATCTTAAATACTTTTGATAATCCAAAGACATCAGTATTGACCAATTTGTAGAGCCTGTAGTCAGTTGTGTTTCATCCTGACTGGTTACAGCAGACTCACTGTGTAAAACTGGTCCGGTTGCTTTCTTGGCTCTGAGTGGAAACATTGGAACGTTATCTCTCTGGGCTGATAAAGAAAATACACAAACATCATGAACACAATATATATCTCTGCGTAGAGGGATACATTGTGAAACAATAATTCCATCATAGGAAATATTCAGCAAACACAGCATTACTGACCACAGTATTGTCAACTAGTCATGGTTAACCAAAACAGCTCTGCATTCTGCATGTTAGCATGCAAACTATAGTTTTGTTGCACATCTGGTTTTGCATGTGAGGCTGTTAATCGTTTTTACTTTGTGTCATGATGTCTTTAGCTCTTTTCAGAGCTCCGTCATTGCACTTTCACTCTTTCTTACTTTAATCTCTCAGTTCTGTCTGCATTAAACAGATATGTCTGAGGTTTAGAGGAATTTAGTGCCTTTGTTCAAACTGTGCAGGGACATCCATCCTCCTTCCCTTCACTGATAAATATTCATGTCTTTGGTTCTGCTTGGAGCAAAGCGGTTTGGTTAATTTATTCTCCACTGGGTCAAGAAAGGCACGTTTGTCTCTCTGTACCTGCAGACTTTCTTGGATGACTGAGTCCACAGTGTCTTCAACACGTCATAACCCTGAACACAAAAGTCTGATCTTAGTTTTTGACTATGCACTCAGGATTTCTACCTGTTTTTTGTTTTTGTGAAATCTTTTAAACAGTGTGCGTGCAGTGTGCGTTGAACCAGTGAGTGTTCCCATCTGCAGCTATTTTGTTTTCATCCTAATGATGAAAAAACATTCATTGTTTTGTCTCTTACTGTGAGACAGTCATTTTCACAGATGTCTGTGGGTTGTGCTCCCACAATTGCATTTCATAACGTATGCAAGTGCAGTGTGTGCTTTTGGCCAAAAAATCCTCAAATCTGTAACTTAAAATATGTTAAAGTCAACATTAAATTATAAAGTGAAACGTACTATTTGTATCGATAACAAAAGTAAGAACAATTTTTAAACATTTGCTTCAACATATAATATTTATGAACAAGTTCTGTCTTACTCAAAGTAGATTCATCCCATGCCAAATACCAATGATGTGTCATTTGCATGTGAGTGAACCCAAAAATATCAGCAGAAGACGTCAGTCAAATAATATAGAGAAAAATGCACTGTATTCATAGAATAATCCCACAAGTTGAAATTCTCATGTGAAGTTTAGGAACAATGCAATTGTCCAAATTTCTATCCACCAATTTAAGCAGTAGGTAAAGCTGTCGTAAAATCTGCCCTGTTTTCTTTCTGAAACTTCGATGAGACCACCCTGAGGCCTGTTACTAATGTTGGAAGTACCAGCAGCCAGCAACCAATTATCTTAAATTACAATATCTTTCAGAAACAGTCTATCAAAGGTGAAACAGAGAAAAGGCAAACTGGTCGTTTTACATTTGAATAAAATTCATTAATTGATTGATTTGTTTATGTTTTTTTATTTTTGGAAGGGATTCACAAAACAAGATTTAACGTGTTTCAATGAACCTTTGAAGTTTTGGTAAGTAGATTTTGCTACTTTTCGAAAGAGCCACACTTCTTCTGTCTTTATGCTAAAGTAGGCTAACAGATTATGTTTTGCTATTTTAAGATGCAGACACTCAGAGAAAAAGCAGCAAACATGGCTTTTGTTTTTGTCGATCATCAGAAGGATGCTCATGCTGTCCCCCCCTGCTGCTGGAAACTACCGTGCCTGTTCCACTTCTCAGTGGCATTCTTGTGTTAATGTATGAATCATGACACTCTGACTGTGCTCCTCCATCTCATTCGTACACCTCTGCCTCTCTCTCAGTAACGGTTTAACCCTCCACAGATGACTTGCTTTTGGGACTTCCTCTGAAGTGCTGATTTGTGTCACGCATGACGATCAGGTTAACAGGCAGTCAGGTTTGGGAGGTTGGCGATGGAGGGTCATGGTCAAAGGTCAGGATAACAGGGAAATCCCAGAGCTCAATGCAGGGACACTCCTCCTCCTGTGGAAAGATAACTTCAGAAACCTGATTTCATGTGCGGCTCGTTTTTCACTTTTTGTTTACCAGGTGACTGAAATGTTTTTCCATACTATCCACAATTTGTCATCATTTTATGCCTTGCTATTTCGTCATCAGGCCTCTTTACATAGAGTTCATTTTAATTCACAGTGACAGTGTACAGTATTTTTGCACATCCTGTATCTGCCAAGTAGTGTTTTATTATATGCAAGGCTCAGTGAAGAGTGTCTTATTCTTGTAGATACTAAAATGCTGCAATGGAAAAAGTACAGGTTAACAAAATTTAAAAGGCTCCCCATTACATAATACATAACACAGAGATCTGTTATCTGGCAGTCTGAATTTTCCAGCAGATTAGGACCAGTGAGGACTACGAAATCTTAGTCAGTCATGAACTCTTCCCCCTTAACCCGACAGTGAAAACGAGAGGATGGAAAAGGAGCAGTTTCACTGACTATTTAAGGCCTGTCACACCACTGTGGCATTTTCCTTTGTGTAAATCACAGTCATGGCTGTAAATGCCTGACTGGAGGCTCTTTGATCACCGTGAAAAAATGAAAGCGAGTAAAGGAGAAAGAAAGAGGAAGAGGATGTCTGAATTTTATTGCTAAGGTTCATCACAGGTTTTGCAAGGTCATCTTTTTCCACCCGGACGCCTTTGGGTGGATTTAGAAACCCTCTTACTTTTTTGAACTGTATGATCCAAGAATTATGTGATCTTAACAGTAGAAATTTATCAAATCGATCTTTAATGTGGACACAGCACGTCTGTAGTATGATTGCTTCGACAGCCAACGCACAAAAACTCACTACATGCAGTCTCTGCGGGGTGGAGAAGGAGGAAAGCTGCTGAAGAGCCCAGTAGCTCTTCAGCAGGTACGTCACCTCATCCTGCTCTTTGATAAGCACAGGCACTTCGCTTTAGTGTGCGAGTGGCACACACACATACACACACACACACACACACACACACACACTTCTTTTAATCTAAATAGTATCTAAAAATACTTGTGTATGCTGTTTTACTATGCAAACACAAGTTATGTACATTTGGCCTTGGTCCAGTATATTAGCTTATCTGGCATGCTTGTATCATTGTGTGTGTCTGTTAAACGTAGATGGAGAAACAAGAGTCGGACCAAGAGGATGAGTTAGATGCTCAAGTGAAGAAGAAAGAAGTCTCACAGAAGTCTTAAATAGTACAAATGAGTCTCAGCCTCACTTTAGCATGTATTTGTCAAAAGGAACAGGATGTGTGTGTGTGGAGGGAGAGGCAGTGAGGGACTTTACAGGTTCAGTGCAGTGGCAGTGTAGGACTTTGTCATCTCCCCACTTTATGGCCCATTTTAGGGGTGAAATGATGAGCCAGGTGATGTGAGATAATCCACAACAGCAGGGCATCTATTGTGATGGAGAACAGAGAAGCAATGTTACCGGGATTAGTGCATGTGTGTGAGTGTTCGTGTGTCTGTGTTGGATCAGGCCCTTCAGTGGATTGGAAAAATGTCTAGAACAGTAACGCAATGTGACAATAAACCACAAGACTGAAAACAGTTTTTTTCTTTCTTTTTCTATGCCATGAACTGGTCATTAATGTCAGCATGTTTGTGAGGAAAAGTCTTATTTCTACAGCAGGAATCCAGATTGACAAAATAGTGGCTGTCAGGACAGTGGAAGGATCAATGATGTGGTTTTTCATGTTTAAGCTCACTTGCCATGAGATTCTCATGCAGCTTGGATGAACAGTTTCCAAAGTATACCACAAATGCCAGAATGTACAGACTGTGTTTAATCGTGGTTATTCATTCTTAGCAGGCCTGTTTTCTTTTCCTTGCCGATGCGTTTAATGACATGCTTGACGGTCAGGATATGCAGGTGCTTATGTATTTCAGATAAGAGGAAACAAAATAAAAGAAACTTGTCCATTAGTTTGTTTACTCACCTCAAGAACATATCACTGGCCACAGACCGACCTACACATGATACCAGCAGCTACAGAGCTAAAGGTGTGTGAAGGGCTTTGGCTGGCAGTCGTCACGTATCACTAAATGAGCTGAAACATGTAAAGACCTTAGATCTCAGTATGAATGTATGTGCGTGTGCTCGTGTGTGTGTATTATGTTACTAACAGGATCATCTCCTACCGTCGATGAGGTGCGAACCCCAGACTTCTCACGCCTGCACCACCACCACCACTACCCCCTTTACACCAGCCCAGGTGTCAAAGCCCCCACTGAGGTGACACTTATCACTGGTCTGGGAAAGAGCTGCCCTGCAACAACAACACACACACACACACACACACAGTCACACACAAGGACTGAGATACCCGAGGATGACTTAGGTTGGAAAATGTCTCTCTTTTCTCACCAGATATTAAGGTCTCTGGATTATCACGTCTGGATAAGACTGATAAAATGACTATGACAAGTGCGAGAACTGTCTTTTAAGGTTTGGCAGCTGTCTCATTTCTGTCTCTTTAGCTGTCCGTTTTGAACACTATTCATTGATGTACGATATGAGGCAGAGCAGCTGGCTCACATATTAACCCAAAAACACACTCATTCCCAGATTTGACTATGACTACCTGACAGGCGTCTGTTATTAGGCTGTGTATCTTACTCTGTTCTCACTCCTCCTTTCCTCTGGAGATAAATGTGTCACTCTCACTGCAGAGGATGTGTGTGTCTGTGTGTGTGCACCAACAATTTGGGATGTTGAGTCACTCGCTGCAGGGCAGATAACTCAACAGACAGAGAAACGTATGAGATTTAAAACCCAAAACCTCATTCTGGTCAACCTTGTGGAAAACATTTGTTAATACACACTTATTAGTGTGTGTGTGTGTGTGTGTGGGGGGGGGGGGTTCAAATGGACTTTATTGAATTTACTGAGTCACAGTGTAAGCTGTAGAGTGCAGCTAAGCGAGTACACAACTCAAACAGCAGGACAGTAGCCAAATGGTTGCAGAAGCGACCTTGTGACCGAAAGGTTAGTGGTTCAAATTCCTGGACTGCCTGGCAGGGAAAGTGACCGAGACGCAGTAAGATGGTGTTCAACATATCCATTTCTCAGCCACTCCAGGGGATCTGTCTATTTAATATCAGAAGCGAACTGTGGTTTGTCCTGTAGGTTGTAGCAGCTGCCAGATGCTTCTTCTGTCGCGCTGCTTTATACTGTATGTCCTGGAGGCGAAGTGGAGCATCTGTGCAAATTAAACAACTTGTTCAAATAAGCGACAGTTGGCTTGTGTTTCATGGCAAACAGAAGATCGAGGAGATTAAGATTCTATGATACAGTATTTTCATATTAACATTTAATTGAATTAGTCTTATAATGTGAAAATGTTCGCATTGCTGTATCCCCCCTGGTGTACTCCATGACGTGGAGTTCTCCTGATTCTTCTGGTGAGCTGAGCTGCTGAGTCTCTGTGGCTCCCTCTAGGTGAGTATTTGCACCCAATAGCGTGAAACTGGGTTTGTTTTGCCGACTTGGTGCCCTCCTGACTGGAAGCTGTATCCTGTATCACCTCAGATTCATTTGCTATAGAAGCTAAAGCCACGTTTCTGTTAGATATGCTCAATTATTACGTTACATTAAGCTTCAGCGTGTCCCTTATAAGAAATCTTCCATTATTTTTTAATCCTCCTTGTCAAAGTTAAACAAAAATGGTTGTATCACCATTGTGCATTGTGTTCTTTTCAGATTGGACAACAGAATACTTTGCTCCATTTCATCATTTATTAAATCTGCTTTGATTCATTTGACCAACAGAAATCTGCAGCTTTAATTTGCTGACTCTGTTAAATGGCTTTTCTGATCATCTCTCAGGCCGCTGAGAGAAAAAGTTACAAACTGCAGCATACTCAGGAAGATGAAGGCACCGCTGCTCTCTGGTGGCTCAGTTTGCCCTGCTGAGATCTGCATAAAAAGTAAAAAAACAGGAATGTAAATTTAATGAAACTGTAACTTCTGATTTCTTGTTCCTGGTCTCTTCTGCCATGCCATCCCATTTTTAAATCTCAAACCTCCTGACAGCAGTTCATAAGCTTTTATTTTGTCAGGTGGAGTGCTGTAAGCACATAAGTACATTGATGCATCATCAGGGCTCTTCCATGATCCCGTCTACATGTAAAGCATGTATTTAAACAGCAGTGATTGTTTGCCTCAAGATGTTTCTCCATCAACGATGACAACTCCTCGGCTACAATTGAATAAAATTGTTGAGTATTGGTTATGTTGTATATATAATCAGTGTTGCCTCTTTAAATGAAGGTGTCTTGACTTTTTGGATCCCAGTAACGACAGGTTGCCACACATTGTGGAATTTATGTTGGTAGTCTAGACAGTCATGCTATAATTGTCTGTGTGTTTGCATGCATGTGACATCCCTATGATAATAGCTGTTGTCCTCATAATTGCTATTATCCTTTATACTGTCCCTGTAATCTGTACTGGCCCACATGAGGAGTCTTCCAGGTGACACTTTGGCTCCAACAGGGACTAGACTTGATGTGTCAGAAGTTGGTAGCTTTCACATGTAAATGAAATTCAATGCAGTGATGTTAGTATTCATCACACCTGCCCCGAGTCTTCGTGTTGTTACCATTTAAATTAGCCTCATTTTAAATTCTGGCCTTTGATAATCATATACCATCCCAAACTTAACGGTCCAAATCACACAGGCTGCAAAATATCCAAACATAAATAAGACTAAGGGTTAGTGCTGTTTGAGCAGAAATACAGCTTTGCAGAAGGGGTGACACTTTTTTTTTTATTACTGGGACACAGAATAAACCACATACTGTGTTAAACCCTGCTGTAATGATTTATTGTGATCTTTTTTCCACCATTCTTTCAAGGATATTTTCTTTACTTTAACAAAACCTCCATTTAAAAAGCCCATCAGCCACCTGATAGCAATTTTGTTAATTATAAAGTTTGTATCATAATCAGCACCTCTGGTGTGTGTCTGTGTTTCAGGAGCATGGATTAAAAAAAATAAAAACCCAAAAGATGTATACAGAGAAGAAATGAATGAATAAAGTACTATAATCCCAAAGCAGCATGAACAATGGAGGCGACCGTATACTTATCCAGCCCCATAACTCTGTTTACAAAGAAGAAGCTTATTAAAAAAAATTTTATGCATATGAAGATGATATGTGTCCTTAAAGCTGAGAGGAACCTAAAACCATCACAACCATGAGGGGGACGAAGAGGTGAACACAATAGACCAAATCTGCCCTCTGGTGGACGAAGATAGGAAGCAAACGACACTCAATTTGAAATTCAGTAGATCTTTTAATTTAACTCTCCCTTCACATGCATTTTGATAATATTGTTATCCGGCATTTCATTTTTTGGCGAATTTGTATCATCTCATGTGCAGCTGTATAATCTAATTATCTATCTGTAGTCATGAGAAATCTTTATTTAACGAGAGTCACGTTATCACCATGGCTGAGGGCAACATATATATATATATATATATATTGTTTTTCCATTTTCTGTAGCGTCCAGAAAAGTAGCACAGATGTTGCCATTCAATGGATGTCTCATAGTCATGTCGACTGAATTTTAAAACAAATATATTCGAGAAAATGAATGAATCAATAAGGCCCCTTTTTTCTTGTTCCAGGCTTGTTTAAAATCATGTCCAGCTGCTGCTGTGATACGGAGACACTTAAAACATTTAAAAGAAAATTTGATTACAGAAAGACTCCTTTTTATTTCAAACTAAATATGTGTTATTCATCGATGACCGGCCGGGAAAGGTGATCGGTGACCATCCGACTTTATTTTGAATGGACGCAGCTCCGTATTTCCTTCTGCCGATGAGGACGAACCCTGGTCGTCCTCCGCCGACGAAAGGACTTCGCGTTGGAGTAAAAAATACGGAAAGCAAAATGAACAGTGTGGAAAAGAAGTTGGCGGACCTGATCCGAGAACACCCGAATCTGTACGACCAAACCCGGCGGGACTACAAGGACAGTCTGAAGGGCCACCTGTCGTGGAAAGAGATCGCCGGCGCCATGGACAAATCCGAGGAAGAGGTGAAGGTGAAATGGAAAAATCTGCGCGACAAGTTCTGCAAAGCGAAGAAGCGAATGGCGAGGAGAAGCGGCCCCCTGCTGGACGACGACGAAGCCCAGCTGGAGAGGCCCGTCCCGGTGCTGTACAACCAGCTGGCCTGGCTCAGCACGTATGTCAAACCCAAGGTGGAGGCAGGACCGGGAGACAACAACGAGGTGTGTCTTTGTGTGTCAACCTGTCCGCCGTGGGCTCCATTTAAAGTGTACTTTAGCTCCGGAGTGCTAGCTTAGTAACGGGCGACTAGCCACCAGCTAATCACTGTTAAGTTCTGCGCAATAAATGTCTCTCCTAATGATAGTTTCAGTGTAGTGTTACTGATTCCGCGGGTAATTTCACATGTGTGTATTTATGTGGAGAACAGTGACTGCATTCATACTTTCCCATTTGCGAAACACATGTAAACATCCTGCTGCCGCTCAGGATATCCGGGTTGTATTTTCAAAATAAGAGCATTTATTTCCGATAGTTAACTTTACAATGAAACACGCTCAGGTGAAAGCAGAACTTTAAAACGACAGTAATCAATGAAAAAGCATGCATTCTCTATATAATGACATAAATAGTAGCACTTAAAGGAATGGGTCACCATATTCATCAAAAGTCAGACACAACAAAAAAGTTCTATTTTATAAATAGATGCTCAAAACAACTGATTTCACTTATGTAGCTGATCACATTTCCAGTATGCTTCCCAGGAAGTGACTTAAGTGAAGAAGTCTGCACAATACCAGGCATACCACGGAAATGGATCTCAAATCAGAATTTAATAGAATGTATTTATTTTTTCAGTCTCAAGTTAGCATATCTGGAAATCTTTGGTATCGGGTTGTTTTTTTTTTCTCAAAACAATTTAAAATAGTTTAATTTCCTGTGTTGAATTTCTAAAAAGAGGAAGCCCTGACAAAAAAAAACAAAACTGTTTTGTTGGACAGCACAAGCTGTACAAGGGGCATTTTATTTGCCTGTGATCCATAAGTGATGTTTTCATGCCACACAGGTGGCTGGAAGCGGTGATGACGTGGAGAAAGAGCGAGATAAAGATGAGAAGGAGCTGCCTGGTCCCCTGCCTGTTGACAGTACCAGTTTTTCCACTGTGGAGTCCTTTTCAAACAGTCATCCGAAGATAGCAGTCTCTCTGAAACGTAAAAGGCAATCAACCACAGAAACTGAGGTAACTTCTGCTGACGCCCTCCCCAATGTGAGAGATGAAGATGAACTGTTTCTGCTCAGCCTACTTCCCTCACTGAAGAGGCTGACCATTAAAAAACGAATGGAGGTGCGAATGAAATTCCAGCAGGTGCTTTATGCTGCAGAGTTTGAGGACTAAAGGACTGTAAAGACGATAGACATTGGTTGATGTTGTCATATTTGCCAAATTTGTCAATTTATGATTCATACCTTGTAAATAGATTTTGTAAAAACCGATTACAAATTGTTTTGTTTTTTTGATGCACTATCCTTGTTAAAATATAAACTAAAACATAGTTGCAGAAAAACATGTGATGCAATCCAATACTTTACCATACACCATCTTGCTTGAAGCTGCTGTCACCCATTCATTTAAGTTTCCAGGCTGTACATTGCGATAATGTTATATTAGCGCGTATAAAAATATGTTTGTCTATCTGTTGACCTGGTAACGCATTTCGTTTTCCATTGGCTGACTATTATATTGGAAAGGTTGCTTTCATATTTACAGTTAGAACACACAAATGCCACAGTCACACAGTAGTTTAACTTATTCACAATACTGTTGCAAAATGGCAGCATATTACCATCTCTCATTAGCCCATTTTAACAAAGTTAATGTAACATTTTAAATGAACATTAAAATATTCTACATATTTAACTTAAAAGCTACCGCTTGTTTAAGTCTCTCAGTCCAAAAGTCATTGTGCTTGCCAGCACTGGCCAATGAATATCAAATCATTTATGTAGATTACACACAATTCACTGCCTCAGCATTAACTCCTTCATCTTTCTGAGGTGAGTCATTCTACTGTTAATCATTTCGAAATTCATATTTTCTTGCATTAGAAAAACTTTTGCTTTTTTCTCGTCTATACATTTTCAAAAAACACTCTCCATGTGAAATCAAAGAGTGGTTGCTTGATGTTATACATTATAGTCAGGCTGATTTGTAGGTACGTGAATGATCTCCCCATTCACAAATTTCTGATCACACACGCTTATTCCCAAATTGACTGACACAGTCTAACAATAGAAAACAACAAATCAAAAGCAACTGTTCTGTTGTGCTGCTGTTTAAGATCTATTTACATCGGAAATGTTTGAGAAAAATTGGTATTTTTATATCCGTAAAAATTATGTATTGATGTGCATATTTTATGGTAAAATACTTACAAATATAAGTATTTTTACCATTACTGCAATGACACTGAAATGATTCATGTTGCTCCTTATTCCAAAGTCATGGCAGAATCAACCTCATCTTTTGTTTCACCGAGCGTAAGTTGTAGCTGCAGTCATTCACTTCCATTCACGTAAACACACCAATCTCTCTCCCAGAGTCTCCACACAGTCCTCCCTGTTTGTTCAACCCCCAGTCAGGGATTGGTCGGTAACACAAGCATGGCTCCCTTCTATTGTGTTCTGCTTTCATTAAATACTGTTTAGCCGCATTTATGTCTTCATTCACATCTTCAAGTGTTTCATTCACATATTTTCATCATTCACATGTATCAGGCTAACGTGTGGACTTCTATGAGTGCTCTCATACAAGCCCTCTCCTCGCATCCTCTCCCCTTTTCAGCCTCCTCCCTCCTCTCCCTTCTTTCTCCTCTCTTTGCTGTTTCTTCCTCACCCCTCCCCCTCTCTGAACCTCCCTTCTCTCTTGTCATTGGATGCTGTGTGGGGTGATGGTTGTGGATTCTGTCGGTGATGTCTCCGGCTTATTGCTCCAGGACTGAAAATAACAACCTCGCTGAACCTCTAAACAGACGGAAATGTAAAACAGAATATTAAGAATCACTTTATTCCATATCTGTTATTTGCTGCTGTATAAATAAT
This sequence comes from Echeneis naucrates, assembly GCF_900963305.1. Lineage (NCBI taxonomy): Eukaryota > Metazoa > Chordata > Actinopteri > Carangiformes > Echeneidae > Echeneis > Echeneis naucrates. Next base: position 20,772,466 of record NC_042513.1, on the reverse strand, counting down.
AGTATCTATTGAAGTGCCTATCATGGGATCTCTGGGAGCCAATAACTGCTGCCTGTAGCTGCTACAACTGGAGTGAGAACTGGGATTGACACAAGACTCCTCTTGGCCAGTTTTCACCAAGTCATCGCTTGACAATCCACATATGACCGGAGCACAGCCTTATCCTTTTGTGGACCAGACTAGCGCTTGCTGACAATCTGTATTACCAAGAATCATCACTCTGCTTCCTGCTGCTAAGGTGAGACACAATGACTGCATGATAACATCCATAAATAATCATAGCAATAAGGGGTGATGGTGTAAAACATTTAGTTAATATAATTACAGCCTGGAGTAGTTTACTTTAATTTTTGTGGCCTACATTTTTTTTTATCTCCACCAATAATTACAGTTTCCTGTTTTCTGACAGAAGAGAGATTTATGCTAAATGTGAGGTGATAAATTTGTTAGCATAGCATCACTCTAATTGCAGCAATGCTGCAATTAGAGGGTGGCTACTATGATGAAACAGCATCTCACCCTTATTGGTGGAGAGAGATTCCACTGAGAAATGCTGATTGGTTGATCCAGCTGTTGGTCAGATGGAAGGGCGTGCACCTACATGGTGAAGACGGCCATATGGTACAAATATACTAACCTGAAAGTGGTGTCGAGAAGTGTGTTTGTTTAGGTGTGGTTCCCAAGGGTGGACAGAGAGGAGAATCTGGATGCAGAACAGGAAGAGGTGAACAAATGATGCAGAGAGAAGTTTTGATATGAAATCAGAATGAACTCGTGTATCTTGCATGGCTCAGATTCTTTAATCAAGAAAAGTTATGCAGTTTTCTCTAACATCAGGGTGTAACTATTAAATCAATTACATTCAATTCATATTAATGTAGGCTTTTGCACAGTTATTATAGTTTTTTTTTGTTTTTTTTTGGCACAGTATTAATGATTTTTGGCTGGAGTTTAACAGCTTTAAAGCAGGGTTAGGGTGAACTTGCAGAAAGACAAAATAATGAAGAGACTTGCGTCTCTGTTTTCACATAAAGATGGGGTAGTCAAGAAAACAAATACTGAAAAAACAAAAGCAACAGTCTGAATTATACATTTTCTGTTGAATCCACACAGACGTTCAGGGAATTAACTCAGCCAGTGCACAAACAACAAAGGATTGAATGGATCTGCAGGAAAGCAGTCATATGACCCCGGTCAGCTCTGGGCTATTAGAGAAAGGGACTCAGAAACAGCGGAAGAGAAGCATATCAAGGGAAAATGCAATGTATTCTAGGGTCCATGCTGTGACAGTTTTTGTGTTGTTGTGGATCTAAAATTGCACAGTTGGTGGGGTTGGAGGATTTTACAACCAAATTATGGTGAGGTTGAGCCCCACTGGATGTATTCTTCACAAGCTGCTGCATGGAGAAAAAGGTAAAAAAAAAAACCAAAAACTAAACAACACTTTTTCTGTTGTGGTTCTACTATTTGAGTAAAATGGAGGGAGGTTTAGTGGAATATCACAGCAAACCTTTTTTGGCATGTATCATTTACAGTAGTGAGCTTTTGTCTCTTATTGTCTCTAATGTCTGTCTGTCCTAGTCTGGGGCGAAACAGGAGCATCTGAGGAAAATTAAAAACAATCTAAGGGCGCAGATCAGGAAAGTCCAGAAAGGAACAGGCCGTTTCTGCTTGATCTGCTAACTGGACAGAGGAGAGCTCCAGTTGTCATGTACTCCCCTCAGAGTCTTCACCGCTGGGGCATCACTCACAGTGAGAGCATGGAGCGGTTAGCCTACAGCCAAGGTGGGTTGGAAACTGTTGTTTGTTTGAATGAATGAATGAATAACTCAGTTTGTTATATGGTGATGTAACAACCATGTTCCATACAACACTCTGCATGGCTGAAGACATCTTTCCCTGATTTGGTTTCAGCAAATTCATACTCACCAGCGATCTATGTTTTATTTTTAAACTTTAAATCTGTGAGAGTTCATGGTTGGCAGCAATGATTTAACAAAACATCATGTTTACTTTGTAGAGCTGATGTTTCAGTGATTGAAGGCACAGTCATAAAATAGATTAAATTCAGATAATCATTAGTTGCAGCTCTAAAAAGAATTCAGCATTCTTGGTCAACTTGAAATCTTCCTGAAATTCACAAAAGCCCAAAACACGTACTCTCTTTGACCACTCCCTCATTTTCACTTGTGTATGTTTCACGTTGTTAAAAAAACTTAAATAGTGCGTATATAGAACAAGTTTAGTTACTATTGTTTGAGTTTCCTTTCGTGAACTTGTAGCTATTTTAATAAACCTGACATCACAAATTCAGTCTTGTAACTTTTCACATCAGTTAATTTGGATGCAACCGTAGGAATCACATGAAGATGGCTGTTGCCAAAAAACAACAGTATGTGTGAAATTCAATACAACAACAATACGAAATTGTAATTTATTTATTTATTTGTTTATTTATTTTTATTTTTTTACCAAGGTCTTGTATCATATTTAGAAACGTATCACATTCTCCGTTATTATTTTTTTTATCATCATCGTTGTTATTATAGACCTGCCTTAACCGTCACGCGGGCCTGCAGGCCTCTCTACCGGCAGCAGGGGGCGGCACGCGCCAGGGCGGCAGCGCGGTGAAATGATGACGTAGTGCTGCCTTTTGTGTGTCTCGTGAGCCCGGTGACGCCGCCCCTCCGGAGGGAGCAGCGGGACAGTCAGGAGCCGACCGACAGACAGACCGACGGACCGACAGCTCAGCTCCGCCGCCCGCCGACGTGCGGAAAAGACGCGTCTGCCGAGCGACAGCTTCCCGTCGTTTACGTCCACCATGTAACCGGGAGGGCACGTTAGCCGCCCCGGGGGGAGCCTGAGCGTCTGTGTTTTTTTTTTTTTTTCCCCGGGGGGGACGAACGGACACGGTAACCAGACCTGTCCGGTTGTTGTTGTTTTTTTTATGCTGCAGTTGAGATAATGGTCGCCAGGTGAAGTGTGCAGCACAGCTAGCTCGTTGACGCTTAGCAGCTCGTGCTACAGCGGTTAGTTTTGTTATTGTCTTTTTTTTCCTTTTTTTTTTTTTGGCTCGGTGTGAACATGACATCGCCGGCCGAACACGACCTGGCTCTGTCGGAGGCGGACGGCAGTAAGGAGAAAGGGCAGGTGTTCGGGATCCTGAGGCTGCAGGAGGACAAATCTGCCGATAAGGCTCACTGTAGCAGCACGGTGAGGGCAGGCGGCGGCGGCGGAGGAGGAGGAGGAGACGGCCGATGGCAGGCTCCGATCTTTGCCTTGGCCAGAAAAGCATCCGAGACCATTTCAGGGAGCATTCACGTCCTGCCCAAAGTGTCGGAGCACAGGACGTCTCTGCCAGGGGACTGGACCGTCCAAGGTAGAGTTTAGGTCCTGGGGGAAAGGTGACAGGTGTGCTGGTGTTTATCACAAATCCGTCTCTCCACGCACAGTGACACGTCCAAGCATTTGATAATCGGAGCACAGCTCAAATCAGGCTTCCCTGTTTGGTATGTATCATTACATCTCCACAATCTGTGTGAAGTCACTTGATCTTTCATGGCTCAGTTCTGCCCCTCATGCTTTAATCCGTCTGAGCTGCTGCTGTTTCAGACCGAAAGACGACAACTGCTTGAAGCGTCACATGATACAAACGAAACTACTGATGTGCTGTTAGCTGTTTGTGTCCTTCTTAATAATCCTGTAAAGACAGTAACTAGGCACCAAATCCAACAGCTCTACAGTCTGCCCATCAGCCAGCATCTTTCTTCCTGCCACCCCCTACACACAGCTATATTTAGATCCTGACTCCTTTCAGGAATAAACCTCAGACTGGAACTTGAAATGGGATTTAATTCATTAGCCAATTACTGAGTGGCCAATTACATTTTTTTTTACATCAAGCACAAATGCCACAAATATTTTGTATCTTAAATGGTATGTGCTTTTATCTTCGGAAATGTATTATCTCTATGCTAAGATAATCAGTCATCAGTTCAGGGTGGAATAATCACTTGGGCTTTTTTTTTTTAATGCATTGATTCATCTGTTTCTATCATGATATTGACAGTGTAAAGTGTTGATCCTTTGCCACATGGCCTCTTTGTCCCAAATTACCCTCATATTTAAGTATATATGTGTTACTCATTGGATAATTTTGATGTTCTAAACAAGAAACTTGAACGCCACAAAGTCAGCTTTAGGGATTTAATATTTTACTGCTTCTCTCATCAATTACTTTGGATATAATGTTATAGAAGTCACATGAAGATGCACGTTATCTAAAAAGATTTGCTTAGTTTCCTCAGGGCCCACAGCTCAAGGTGACTAAATGGTCATGGACCGCCCAAGAAATAATCTGTTCATCTGTCAGCTGCCTCCACGATGACATGCAGGAGCAATTAAAGCTCTTGCATATTGCTAGGAAACATTGCTTTTGCCTGGCATTATTCTGTTCTGTGTTTGGCTAAATATTAAACTGGAGTCCCATGTGAGGACCATTTAAATCGCCTGTCTCTATAGGGGGTCACAGTCTCTGGCCCAGGAGGTGTCAAAGTCATTATTGTAAGGCTATTTGGTAATAAATAACTGACAATATGGTTCAGTGACTATATGTATATATTCTATTTTTCACAGGATACACAGAAATGATAACCTATTTTTACCATGCATTAATAATGATAATTTGTAGAAATTATTGCTTGACCATCCCTTTAATCTTGGCATAAGAATTGTCCATATATTCTGATATTTGTGTCTATGTTTGGCTTTTTTCCTGAAGCCCTGCGAGACCCCATGACAATGGAGCGAGCCAACCTGCTGAACATGGCCAAGCTGAGTATCAAAGGACTGATTGAGTCAGCTCTGAGTTTTGGACGAACATTGGACTCAGACTACCCTCCTCTTCAGCAATTCTTTGTTGTTATGGAGCACTGTCTCAAACATGGCCTTAGAAGTAAGAAGAGCCTGTTTTGCAACCCCTTACTTTTGCAATTTCATACCCATCCAAAAAAACATCTGTGTTTGCGTTCCTCAAATGTGTGTCTGACTCTCCTCCTCCTTGTGCCTACTTTCTTTAGTGAAAAAGTCCTTTCTGGGCTTTAACAAGTCTCTATGGGGTCCTCTTGAGCTTGTGGAAAAACTCTGTCCTGAAGCTGCAGAGATCTCAGCCTCTGTACGAGACCTCCCTGGACTTAAGTAAGGGAAATATTTCTATACACAAGTTTCCTCACCTACAAGTTGACCTAACTTGGAGTAGAGTAACATGAAACTGTGATATGAGCCCGATTAGGAAGTACCATAGTGTGATTTACTCTCACTTCACCTTTCCTCTACCTGCTGCCTCACTTCCTCCTTTTTTCCAGTTCCAATACCTCAGGCTTGAATTCCTTTTTTAAAGATGAGGCAACGAGGTCAAACATGAAAACACGTTTCACATGAAGCCATAGTTTTATTATCAAGGCAGTATTAATTACGAAGCAGTCCTCTATCTGCTGCTTGTGACATTTTTTTTGTGTAACTTTTTGCAGCTGTCACTATTACAGGAACGCGGTATTTAAACATATCAACATCAAAAACCTATGGCTGTATCCTATATTTGTATGCATGTTGTGCTCTCTATTGGCTGTGGTAAGCAGGCTCCCACTCACTTTCATTGGTGTACTTGACTTTGCTTTGTTATACAGGTATCAGTCACTATGTATCAAGCAGAGAATCAAATGAGTTACATTCAGGTCTCGTCTGATCCAGCAAAATGGGGAACAGTTGTTATGTGGTGGGTTAGATAGAGAACAGAGTCTTTCCTTTGGTAGTGCTGAGTCAGACTTACCAATCTGTACCAGATGAGTATTTTTGCAACCCCAAGTACGGACTCCGCCTGTTCCAGTAGTGGCTGTTTACAATAAAGTTATTCAATAAAACACAGTTCCAGTCACTCAGATGAAAATAAGGGCAAGTAGTTTAAAAAAAAAAAAAAGCAAAATGAAAGAGCCCACGCAAATGTTTTATTATGTTAAATGTTCAGGTCATACAAGCTCATTTTTAAAATGGTGATGCATTGAATGCCAAATTGTTAGTTTGCATTGGAATTAATATTTTTTTGCCATCTCAAAGGTGCACAGAGGCTGAAGTCATAAGAGGGAGGAACGACAAAGAAAAGAATAATGTGAACAACAAAGCATCATTAGGCTGAGCTAATCATACTCTTCAAAATACAACCTTATAACTGATGTGTTTGTATCTATTGTGTGTGTGTGTGTGTGTGTGTGTGTGTGTATGTGTGATTGGTGTGTTGACCAGGACTCCTTTAGGCAGGGCCAGAGCGTGGTTGCGTCTGGCGCTCATGCAGAAACGGCTGGCTGACTATCTACGACTCCTCATCACCAGAAAAGACCTGCTCAGGTAAACATACACAACACATACATACTCAAACAGGATTCCCCCAATACATACATTTGACAAGTAATAGATAATGTATGACGATTTCACGCCCCCCCCACCTCCCATAGTGATTTCTATGAAAATTCAGCGCTGATGCTGGAGGAGGAGGGTGCTGTGATCGTAGGCCTGCTGGTGGGCCTGAATGTTATCGACGCCAACCTGTGTGTCAAAGGCGAGGACCTGGACTCTCAGGTAAACATGTTTTTGAAACCATATTACACCTAAAATACCGTTTAATAAGGGTATTCTCTGTCTCGATGAACAAAATCTGATAATGGGTGTATTTGCAGCCATATTATGGAGACAAGTTAATTCGACAGTCCATTCTTATAACGGCAGAATTAAGAATGTTATTCTGCTTGATGACAGAAGTCAAAAGCTGAAAGGCAGATAAAACCAGTCTATTTGAACATGTTGTCTTGACAATGGCAGGTGAGAGCAGATGTAGTGTTATCGTGTCTGCTCCACGAGTGGAGACTTCTCTAAGATATAGATAAAGCAGTATTAGCGCCCAGTGGCCAATTACTCATGTGTGAAATATGGGTGTGTTTGTTTTGTCTGCGTTTTAATTTGTGTAATCAAATACAGATGATTGCAACATACCAAGCTGTTAAGATATTTTGTTGGAGTTGCAACAACTAAAGACTTCATAACTGATTTCACAGAAACAACGGTTGTGCCCACTGCTTCTTTGTACATACCACCTCCCACAGGAGATAACACCAGCTAAGTTTTAACAACATTTTTTGTTTCTATATTTATTTGTTAAGGTCGGGGTCATTGACTTTTCCATGTACTTGAAAAACGACATAGATGATTACAGAAGTGAAGAGAGGTATGATTTGTCATTGTCTCTCCGCTTTATTTAAAGATGACGGTTTTGGGTTACATTAGTAAACCAGAGCTCTGTTAAATGTCTGTTTCCATTGCAACAGGAATAGCCAGATAGCATCCATCTTGGATCAGAAGAATTATGTCGAGGAGCTCAATCGACAACTCAAGTAAGACATTCAAATGAAAAATTGAAAACAGACCTGTCTGCAGAGATATCTAGACAATATCTGGAAACTACCGGAAACTACATTTTAAATTTAAACTGTGGCTGATTGAGACAAGCGCTCATTGTTTTTTATGTCTACCTCACATCTGTTTTACATTATGGATGTGTGACTCATGCTATAATGCCTTCAAAGCCTTAAAATCTGACTGTATGTTGAAATAGTTTCAGCCAGTGCAGCTTTGAAGCTGTCTGGTGATTTCAGACATGCAGCTCTGGTCTCAACGTTTCCTACAGTCAGTAAAAGAGTTGTCAGTCACATTTCCTCTTTCAAATTTTCCTCTCACAAACCTGGTATCCTTTTAAAAGATGTCATTAAAAGTCAAATTCATATCTGTCAATCTGTGCTGAGGCGGTTCAGTCCTCATAACCTTTTACATTTACATTTTCCACAAGTCACAGTTCAGTGGATCATTCCACTGATAAGATGTTTAACCCCAACTGCAATCATATATCATATAATCATATATTCCCATGTTCAGTTGATGCTACTACTGAACAGAGATTGATTTTCATTTCTGGTTTTGTTTTTTGTGTCTAGCTCAACAGTTCACGGTCTTCAGGGCAGAGTTGACTCTCTGGAAAAGTCCAACTCTAAACTCATAGAGGAGGTGAGACTCAAACTAGAAATATCTGCATATCACACTGCAAGTGAAAGTCAACCCGTACCCTTGATTATTGTTATTTAATGTGTAAATGTGTTTGTGTGCAGAGCTAAACACATAACTTATTTCAATCATGGCGTTTATGTTAAACTGCTCAGGGAATGATCCTTCTGTTCACTGACTCTTACTGGCATGTTTAATTATCTGACTCACTATTGTTGTACATTCCTTCATGTATGTATGTGCAGTTAGCCATAGCCAAGAACAACATCATCAAACTGCAGGAAGAGAACCAGCAGCTGAGGAGTGAGAACAGCCTCATTCTGCTTAAGGCACAACAACATTTAGAGGTACACAGATGCATGTTTTGAAAATATTTTTGCATGTTTACACCCAAACCAAAAAACCTAATAATTTGACCAAATTTAGACCAGAACCTGACAAAACCTGCTGATATGATGTCTTCTTTAGGTAACCCAAGGTGATGTGTCACTGGAAAGAGACACATACAAACAGTCACGTCAGGGCTTGGATGAAATGTACAACGAAGCCCGGAGACAACTAAAGGAGGAGTGTCAGCTCAGACAGGTCACAGTAACGCTGCTTATATGTAAAATATGTCTGATATACATGCTTACTGTGCGATAAAAGGTTATGAATATTTGGTTTATTTTTTTAGGACGTGGAGAACGAATTGGTAGTCCAGGTGTCAATGAAACAGGAAATGGAGTTGGCCATGAAACTCCTGGAGAAGGATATTCATGAAAAACAGGTCATCACATATTAATCCTCTTTGGCTTCCTTTTGTTTTGATTTTTGACTACTGATTTATGTACAAAAACCCTGAAGACAAAAGTCTTCAGAGTGACTTCCAGTCACTGCATGAACAGAATGAACAGGACTTGTTCAGGCGCATTGTTAAAGGTGAGCGTTTAATCAGTCATTTTGTTTAAGTACTCAGACACAAACACCAACAGTTGGTTTTAAGAACAGTACTATTTTTGTGAGGGACTAAGCATAGCGCCTACCTGTACCTGTTCACACAAACACAAGAGCTTGGACATTATTAGTGCACCATCTCTCTGGCAGCCCTGCTCAGGCCTCTCACCACTGATATATGAATTCAGCAACAAAAATACACCAGCTGGCATTTGTAGCCTAGCTGTTAGATACAAGAGCTGCCACGGTGTCTTCATCATGGCAGCTTTTTAGGCAACTGCTGGGATCATTGAAAGAATATTAACGGGTAAATACGCTGTCAGACTTGGGAATAGTGTCAGCAACAGATGTCCTATGTTTGTTTCAGCTTGTGTAATGAAGCACACAAATACAACTCAGAAACTGCCAAAATAATTTGGCATTGTCTGGATTTTATCAATAAGTGGATCAACATATAAATCATAAAATTCCTTTAAAAAATAGAAGTGTAAATAATTAAGTTATGCATGAAAACATAACAAATTCAACAAGAAAAATGAATCCAGAATCACAGAAAAAAATATTAGGTCAATTCATGCAAGTTACTACTGCTGCAAGAAACCCAAAGCAGTCACGCGATAGCGTCAACAGCACAACCAATACTGCACCACAACACATCTGAAGCCTTTTGCTTTGATTAACAGGACACGTTGATCGGACTGAGACAGCAGCTGGACGAGGTCAAAGCCATCAATGTAGAAATGTACCAGAAGATGCAGGTACAGACACTGAAACAGCCGTCTTCATGTCATCTGCAAAAAGAGTAACTGCTGTCATAGTTACTCTCTGCTGCACAGCCAGTAACTCTTAATTTCTTCTTAGTCTTCTGATGAGGAGATGAAGAAGAAGAACGATGTGATCAGCCGTCTGGAGGAGAAGACCAATCAGATCACTGCCACCATGAAGCAGCTGGAACAAAGGTGAGATGCATTTTCTGTAAAGTAACAGCACACACTAATGACTAAATTGCTAATGTTTCTAGACCAAATGACTTTTTTTTTCTCCAACCGATTTATTTGATGCTGTTTTAATAGTTGCATATCTTTTTAGAGTTTGGCATGGTCTAAGTTGATGCTATACAAGCAATAATAGTGGGTGGAAATCCTTGTTGCCACTTATTAGACTTATTCCTTTTTCTGTATCCTGCAAATGCAAAAAATACAAAACCTCACAAACTGAAGTGGCATGATGGGCTTTTTTTTTTTTTTTTTTAACTTTGCATTCCAATGTGGGCTGATTGATATATGCCTGTCATCTGTCCCACATTGTCTTTTGTGATCTATTCAGCTGAAAGATGGCAGTCTGAACAATAGTTTCTGACGTCAAATACACAGTCTTTGTTCTGTGAAATGAAAAGATTCCCTTTTGATGCTAGTTGAAGTTTTTCTCTAACATCATAAAGGGCCAGAGTGTACATCCACTGGCAGAAATGTCAGTTTTATTAATAATTAAACTTACGTAACTTTGTGTCTAAAAATAAAAAGAGAACAAAGTTGAAGTTAAAACGTTCATGCTTTTATGTACTGTATCTAAAATGTTGCCAAATGGTTTACTTGACTGAGTCATTTGCCCTACAAATTTAATCTGACCTAAAATGACAATAAAAGATGCTCGATGTCACTGTTCCAGTTAGGGGTTTCATGGTTCCACCGCCACCAACATCATTACATCACTAAAACTGAAATAAGACCTTAACCGCCCGAGAAAGAGCAGACATGCTACTTGGCATGGTAAATGCCAAACTGTGTACTGAGTAAGTTAAATTACTTGCAGGCCGTTCTCTACTAACTACATAGATGAGATATGTCATGATTTGCCAAACAGTTTTGTTGTGGAATCCCTGCAGTCCTTTATTCATCATGTCTGATAAGATATACTGCCGACATTTTCATGCATGCTGAGCTCTCCCAGTTGGTGTGTAAGTACTCCATATGTGCATCTGTCATTATAAAGGCTACTGTTTCATTGATACCGTGTGATTCCCTCCTCACTCCATCATCTCCCAGTCAACACAGTCCATCCCTCCCTTCCCCTGCCCCATTGGTTTGAATCTGCTCCATCCTATTTATGATTGGCTGTGAATGTCTTTTGCTGCTCCAAAGGTTTCTGTAGGCTGCTAGGACACAGACCCTGGTTACACTTGTTATTTTCACTCTTAATTTCGTGTCTAATGAAGAAATTCAACATGCGATAAAAATCCTCTCGTAGAACTTAACCTGTTACCAAGTTAAAGATATCCAACTAGTGATGACTTGTAAGGGTCTTGCTGTGAGCACAGAGTTTGCTTCCCAAGCTTAGATCTCATGTTGTTTGTAAAGCTCTGTGGACATTTCAGCGGTTTTTGTGTGCTGTAGTATTCATTTATCTGACCACATTACCTTTCTCTGTACCTCCTTCCCACCTCTAATCATTACTCATACACTTACTGTGAAAGGAAATACTGTATATCCAGACTGCAGAAATCAGATCACAGAGTGAATCTGGCAGCGTGCAATCAAATTTTGATGTTTTAATGCCTTTCATTTACACTTCCTGCTGTGCTTGTGATGTTGAAAGTCGCCTCAAGTGTTTAGTGTAACCGGGGCCACGTAGAATACTGATGTATTGACATCCTTTCTTCCTTCCTTCCCTCTTTCCTTCCTTTCTTTCCTCCCTTCTGTTTGTCTCTTTTATGCCATCCATTCGATCATCTGTCCATTTTGCTCCCTTGAAACCTCTGTGTTTCATTTATTTTCTTAATTTTATCCCTCTGTGCAGTGATAAGGACCTACTAAGTCAGACCAGAACGCTTGCTATGTCATTTGTTAAGTGTGCCAGCACAGACACGGAACACCAGTACAAACTAGTCAAGGACATCTCCTTCTGAGGACAGACATGCAAATACACACACAGACACGATTGCTAACGAATGAAAGAATGAAGAAATGGACTCAACTTAAATCAACATTCCTGTTTTTTCTTTGCACATAATATTTAGATGGTAATAAATTACAGAATCAGGAGAAACTGCAGTACATTGTTTTGGTCATTTAGTTGCATAAACCTGATCATCAGGCCACATCTTTCATGGTCTTCAGTTAAATTGCACTCGTCCAACTTCAACACCGGATATTCTGCTAGATGAGAATAGACCAGGACAGCCTTGCCTTCCCTCCCTTAGCATCATCAAAGACTGACAGTTCGGATCTTTGACTGGCAAAACATTTTAACATTAAGAAGATTTTTTTTGTATTATTTACTACACTACTTAATCTATTCACTCATGCTCAGGCACATGCACACATTCATACATGCAACACGTATGCAGTAACACTGACGGTAAGATAGAAGCGCTTTGGCTGAAATCTAAAATTGAGTTATGATGAGTACAGGGTTAGTACCACTCGTATTACAACTGCTGAGTGGTTTCATCTGTCAGTCCTCAAGAGTCACAGGGACTGTACAGAGGATATTGAGAAGGGGGGTTACACATTTGGAGCTCAGTCTTTGTCAGCACACAGAGCAAAACACTTTATCACATGAAGAAACTGCTATTTTCCTACAACACACTCCTCCTTTTCAGAACTTCCTTGTCTCTGACTGAATTTTTTCAGTGGATACCCATTGTGGTATCCATATTGGCTCTGTTGAGATTTTTGAGTATCTGCCTCTGTGCTTTGCTGTCTGTCGGACAGGAGCATTTGCTTTAACCTTATCGCAGCTGATGCTGTTCAGCTTGAAGCTAAAGCAGTGTAAAAAAAAAAACAAAAAAACACTCCTACAGCCTAGACTCAGTGTTTCTATAGCTTCCTGCATGTCATCACCGTTAACTGGTGGTGTTTGTTACAGATGTTTAGTCAGACAGGAGAGTGCTGCCTCCAGCTTTTAATTTGTTGCCGCTGCATCTGTTGCACCTCCTGATCTGCTTCTGATCGGCTGTGATGATCCTCGCTGTGTCTGAAATCAGTCCCATCACTCAGCTATTATTCGCTGTACAAAATACACTCAGTACTTTACCTAGTGGTGGGCAGTAAACTGAGACTTTTGGGCCTAACCATCATTATTTTGTGACATTATGAGATTATTAATATCAAGGATGTTTATAGAACACACATTGCACAAAAGGTAATGCAGTAATAAAACTAATTCAAAGGCAGATATAGTCTTCTGTACTTTCAAAAGTTGAATGATTTCAGACACAGCCCATCTCATTCTTGCTCCTGAAGATTCACCTCTGCTAAAAATTGTAAGGTTCAGTTGAGTTATGTAGATGTAAACTGCTCAGAGGAAGCAATATTAATTTGCTTTTTTGCTGCAGAACAGACAGCTGAGCCCAGTTTAAAGAATTGTAGTTACACGACTGTTAACCTCTGGAGCTTCTTTTAAGGGACCCTGAACGTGTTGTTGTGTCTCATCTTGGCATATTTATTGACTTTTGTGATGTATCAGGAAGTAATCATTCTACCTATTCTAACTCCACATTCATAGTACTGTAACTCCTCTCAATTTGTAGAATTAAAAACTCAGTTCAGCTGTTGAAAACTCACAGCTACTGTCTTTTACCACCATGACAAATAAAGTTAGATGTTTTGAAAGTGGTGTGGTTCAGTTTTTTCATGTTTGGAGTGAAACAAAAAGGGTTAGGGTTAGAGTTAAGGGGTTAAGCTCTTAAACTTCAAAATTAAAATCATCAACCCCCCCCAAAATGCTGGGATATAAGTTTCCTCTCTGTGCAAGACTGTTAAAAAAAAAAAAGAAAAAAAACAAATTGAATTGGCAAAAGGCGATTTTTTTTTTTTTTTTCTTTCCAAAATCAAAATGCCGGGATTGTGTAACAAATTAGAAAGCTTAGTACTGTAGAAGACAACATAGTGATGCTGCGCTCCAGTTCCCTCTGTCGGACTGCCCTAAGATGCTGCTTTCATTTAGTTATTTTCTTTAATTATTATCCAATGAGTTGCTTTACAGCGATTTTATCTTGTGTCTTTATTTTGGGCTCATCACCAGTTGTATTCCTTGCTGAGCCATGTTTTGGATCCCTGCAGCTCACCTCTCATTCCTGCAATATTACATTTTCACTAGTGCAAAATACAACACCTTGTAGTTCTCTTTCGCCCACCTCCTCCATTCCTCCTCCATCTTCCCCCTCAGAAACCTTAGTTCTTAACCTCCCACTTTACCAGTTGTCATCCTTCCCACCTTCCTGTGTTCTTTTCTGCCTTTAACACCCTCATCCCCCAGTTTTTTCTCTCCATGGTCCTGAGTTTGTCCCTGGTTATAATGGTGCAGATTACAGGAGGCAGAGAGGCATCGCACCTCAGCTGAGGAGGGGACCAGACGCTTCAAGTTGGACTTTGCCAACAAGGCCGACAGCCTGCAACGGCAGATCGAACACAGAGAAAAACAACTGTAAGAAAAACACCACTGAAGGCAGAATGACTCAGACTCACACACAAGAAATGAATAAAAATCTTGTGACTGGCTCTCCGTTTGTCCTCTTTACTGTTTTTATTGTTCTGTGTATTTGTCTGTGATCGTCCCATAGCTTTCAGCTGGAGACAGACTTGAAGATTGAGAGGGAGTGGAGGCAGACATTACAGAATGATCTGGACAGAGAAAGAGACACAGTGGCTCAGCTCAGCACAGAGGCGATGCAGATCAATGGCCTAAAGAAGGTAGTAAAGGAGCAAAGGAAACGCACCATGTGTAAAATGTTATCCTTCGTGCGATGCATGTTCTTGTTTTGTGTTTTCAAGGAGTTCCATCGTCTCCAAGATGAAAACATTCAGCTGAAGACCATCTGCGAAGACCAAGAGCAGGCTCTGGAGGAACTCGGCTCCAAACTCAGCGAGTATGTTAAAGTTTGTACAGAACTCAATGTTGGAAGCACGAACATGCAGGACAACAAATCAGTTATTTTGCAACCTCTCTGAAATAAAAAAGATCAGCTTCAAATGATGTTTTACTGTTTTTAATATTTCAACCCAATGAAAAGCAGAGATGTGATGGGTCATTGTGGTTTATTGGGTATATTAATTCATTTTGTCATCAGATCCAAGCTAAAGATTGAGGACATCAAGGAAGCCAACAAAGCTCTTCAGGTAAAGCAGCAGAGCGAACTCTTCCATCAATATTGATTGTTAAGCGAAATGCAGTAATCCACACAGTAATGCTATCCTGGTTACGTGTTGTTGACGAGACTCATTTGGGATCAGTGAATGGAGTTTGCTGAGTTGCGGTTCTGTTTCAGGGCGGTCAGGTTTGGTTGAAGGACAAAGACGCCAGCCACTGCAAGCTCTGCGAGAAGGAGTTCTCCATCTCAAGACGGAAGGTCAGTGTGGCAGATCTGCGTCCGTGTAAAAAGTCTGAGTCCCACACAGAAGTGGGAACGACCTGTTGAGGTCTAATATGAGCGTCCTTTGTCTGTCTCCAGCACCACTGTAGGAACTGTGGGGAGATTTTCTGTAACAGCTGCTCAGATAATGAGCTTCCTCTGCCTGCCTCACCAAAACCAGTCCGAGTGTGTGACACCTGCCACGCCCTCCTTCTGCAGCGCTGCTCCTCCAATCCAACATGAGAGTTGAAACGCGGACTGCTTCAAACTATCAGAGACAACACTCAAAATACCCACCCTTCTGTCCTCTGTAAGACACGTCTCCTAATTTGTCTTTGCTGCTATGAATGGACCATATGCATGAACAAGGTCAGTCCATCAGTCGAATTACATGTTGAAGGTCTCAAAGACACAGTCATCTCACATTAATCTGTCAGGTCTGCTTTTTTTCTGTCATCACCAGTTTGTCTCCACACAGTCTGCAATTTAACACCTTAAGGCTGCTGGTCTTGTAAAAAGAGGAAGAAGGAACTTAATGAAAGTGAAACTGCACTGTCTATGTCTGCGATGAGCACTGTTGCAGATAGAGCCGCGTGTCCTTGTGATACTGCCTTATAATCATGTATGCTCCAAGCCTCAAACTGTGTCCGTGCATATATCCAAAAAGATGTGATATAATCATTAATATAATTTATAGATACGGTACGGCAGCCTTGTTACTGTTGACTCCTGCACTGCCCTTTGAGGTGGAGAGACAAAAAATGAAAGGCACAAAAGACTGAATGACCTTGACATGTCCAATCCCACTGTGCTGGATCCTGAGCTGATACAGACACTGAAACTGAATATTTTCAGTTTCAGATTTAATCATAATGCAGTTCTTTCACTGAAGCAACGTGAATTTCTTTTTGCGCCTACCGTCATCCACTGTCTCACCACACACTGAAAAAGTGCATGTGGTCAGATCTTTGCTATAAAATATTAAGTATGCAATGCTTACACTTATGGAACATTCAGTGCTTCAACCAGCTTTAGCTCTGCAGACACAGTAACCAGAACAGTTCCTCCTTTTAAACAGTGTTGGTGCTCTTTGTGCCTATGAACATACAATGAATATGACCTGCTAGTTCTTCTCATGATGCCAAATTAGCCGTCTTCCTACAGAGGGGATTTCTGTAGAGATAACAGCAGCCTAAAGCGGTGGCCATAGCAACACTAGCCAAGAAAGCAGTTAAGATTAAAGCCACATTTTACTGTTTGAGACACTAATGCAGCTGCTGCTGCTTAAAGGACCAAGAGAAGCAACAGATGCCATCATTACTCATTACAGCGCTGCTAAGTTTTGCAGTTTGGTCTGACAGGCTCTTTTACCACGACCACTTCATTGGCAGGTCAGTGGTTCACTATGGACTTTCTGACAATATATCCAATTATTTTTAAACCAGAATGTTGGGAAACTTTCTAATACTATATTACCTGTAATATAGATCAATTTGAAAGTATTTATATTAGATTTTTGTCTTTTATGCACATTCAAGTCGAGGGGGCTTCTTGTGCATTCCCAGTTCATTTGAAGTTTGTTGTGAACTGTGGCGATTGAGGAAGAACCACATTTGACTGCTGCTCCATTCCTGAGAGGGAAAGTTTAAGACTCTTAAACCGTTTTGTTTTTCTTAAATCAGTTTTAAAAGATTGAGATGTGCTTGTTGTCAAACTAATGCTGATGACTGTAAGGTGATGGGTGATGATAGGTTTCACTGCACATTCGGGTTTTGTACTCAGATCCAATGTTTACAACCTTTTTTTTTCTTTTTTAAGAACTGTAATAACTAATAACATTAAGAGATAAAACGGGCTCAGCTCCTTTGCAGAAGTGTTTTTCCTGTTTCAAATATTTATAAACTATCACAAATTTATGACATAATCATGAAGCACTATGGGCAAATGTTTGAACTGCACGAGGCCTGGAACACTGATTGTTGCTCTTACGACTTGTACAGTGTTGATATGACTGTTGTACATAAACGACGTTGATATTCACTGTGACCCTTTAGCTTACCAAATCCTGCCAGTTTATTATTGCCAACAGTGTGTTGCCTTGTCTGTGTAACAGATTGAGATTAAATCGAGTTGCAGACAGATTGTTGTTTACTGTCAGTTTATTGTAGCTGTCACTGTTGTTGCACCGTTTGATCTTTTTCCTGGGTCCGGCTGAAATCACCCAAAGCTGATTTTGTTTTCTTCCTCCACAGAAAATGAAGCTTTGCTGATATGTTCAGATGGATTTAAAAGTGATGTCAATCAGGCAGTCAAATTGAGAATTAAATATAAAATTTATTAGGCAAAATGTACAACAGCTGCATAAGCCATTTTACAGCTCAAATATAGAGACTTTATTTCACCTCCACTCTTTGAGAGCGGAATATAATATTCAACTTAGTTTTAACTTCTGTAATGAACTGTGAAAACATTCATAAAAAACACAATGGCTCACATTTATTGTACTTGCCAAAGCAGGGAAGCTAAAATTAAATCAGGTGTAAAATATCTAACAGAAAGCTAATTTGTTCTACTAAAAATAAGCTTTTATCGGGATCTTTTTTTTTTTTTTTTTTTTTTTACCCCAGAGCGTTTAAAACGTGAATTTCTTACCTAGAAATGCTTGTTTTGATGGTGCTTCTCACTGCTCAGCCTCCTAAAGGGCATCATTCAATCCAACACACCAAGCCAGAGCAGTGTGAAAGTGACAATGTACTGTTTAAAGTTGTTTTTCTGGTGTAAGCCACAAAAAGGTCACTGCTGCATCTGCACTGATTTACATCTCCTGCCAACAAGTGAGATGAGTGACAAGATGAATGAAAGTGCACCCAAATAAAGTCATCACAAATTGTGACTTATTCAAATAACGCTCTCTGAAATCTTGAAAAAAAATTATATGGATTGATTTCTCCACGAAATCTATTTAGAAGCTCCAATTTTAAAAATAGAAAATGATCAATAAACATTAACTTATTGACCTTGTTCAATCCCCTCACAAGCTTAACTTTCTACTTTTGTTCTTTATAAGTGTTTAGGAATGGTGTGATCTTAATGCTTGTTCAGATGTCTCAGGTGGAGTTACACTCTGAGCCCACATCATCAAAACATCTGAGTGACTTTGTAGCAACTTTCCTGCTTTGAAGCTTTAGTCGAGTAAATGTGGCCTATAGAGACGTGAGACAACTGTCAGGATGGATTTGAAGAGTACGGTGACTTTGTCAGTATGCACCTCGCAGACCGCTGCTCCGTGAGCCTCCGCCCCCTCCTGAGTTGCCATAGTAACCACCAGCAACACGACCTGAAAGGGTTTTTTGAAAAGATAGTCTAAGAAGGATAAAATATCAAGACTATGATGACACTTTTTGAATTAGTGCAACTACAATATGAAGAACTAGCTGAAATTAGTCAAATCTAAATCATTTATATAAAAGAAATTCCCAGGCTTATATTCAAATCCCTTAGTTTGTTCCCCAGTGGGGAAATTGCCACTCTAGTGAAAACTCACTCATTTCAGCTGCTCCACTGGCTGTTGAGTTGAGAAACAGCTCAATGTAGCGATGCTCTACGGAGAAAACATCAATTTATCATTCAGCCTATTTCAGCTGTCTTCCATTTCATATAAATAAAATCCACCTGCTTACTTTCCGGTGAGCTGCAGTATCATCTGCAACATTTAAAATTTTTAAATATATGAAACATAATTTTGCATGGGTGTATTTTTATGTCTTCATATAGGGGGGTTGTGTAAGAATTTCCCAACTTGGGATCAATAATGTAAACCCATCATTTATTCAATGATCCTTTAATTCCCACATTATAATCTCCCTGACTCAAAGCTGGCCAACTCAAATCCTGACAGCTTATCTACTGAGCAGGCAAATCCGCACTACTGTTTCGCTCCTGTAGATACAACTGATACATCTTTCAGTAAGCGGCTTTGTGTCATGAAGATTGCATCATACAATGCAAAAAAGTGCTTCCACCAAGTTCAGCAGGAAGGAAAAAAAAAAAGAGGACATACGCATATGGTTCTTATCTTTGGACATGGCTGCCACAGCGTCTTCGTGGGAGCGGAACTCCACATCGGCCTCTCCTGTTGACTTCCCATTAGGTGCCACATCAATGTGGACCCTCATTGGATTCAAAGGAGAGAAAAACTGCATGAAGAAAAGGAAGAATTCACACAGATAAATGCATAAAAAAAAGCAGGCAGACAGATGAATGATGATGCTGAAAAAAGAAACTCAAGAAAAAGGTTAGTTGAAACAACCGCTTTCCAACCACCATCACTGCCTCCTGCAGGCAAGAGAGAGTACTGAAGACCTCAGTTAATGTTGTCAGTTAAAGCTGACGTGGTTGTTGTTGAGGAAAATCAATGATTATCTCAGTAATGATGTCCTCACCTTGGCAATGTCTCCCTCTGTGGCACGGAAAGGTAGACCTCTCATGTGGACAAAATGGCCGCTGTGAAAACCTGAGCCACTGTCACCTTGACCACCGTAACCATGACTTCCAAGCCCTGAGCCCAAACACAAACAAACCCACTGATTACCAAAAAACCTCAGTCGTCAAACTGGGAGGTGCTGCCTTATTTTTGGTTAATGATTTACAAATCCCTGCTTTTGTTTTATTTGTTCATATCAAGAATGTATAATTCAAAATAATCTTTCAGGGAGGTTGTATGAATGAACTGAGGCCTTCAAACACATTTCAGTGTTGAAATGCCTGGCTGCAGAGTAAATAGAATTTGGACTTCACCTCTTCCTCCCCTCTCTCCTCTCATTCGATCATCAAACATGCCATTGCCAAAACAGTAGTTGTTGAAACCATTGTAGCTGTCAAAGCCGGCGTATCCTGGACACAGACACAAACAGAGCAACAACCCAAGACTTAAATCTGTTTCACACACAGAAAACTGTTACACATTTACACAGCTATTGCACATGATTTGGTTACACATTGGTTTATTGATGTACCCTTCCACCATCAAAATAAATACTCATTGCCTTATTACATGTTCTGGATTGTTTTGCTTTACAGATACTTCTGGATTTACTTGAACTGTCCATGGTTACCCAGTGCTAAGAAAAAAAATTAACAAAACAAAATTGATTCAAACAAAACCTATGGTACACTTTTTTACTTGATTCAAAAATTTTAACTCCAAATTAAATGTGCGGTTCAGAAACCATTCACTTGTCACTATTGGTATGTGACACTCAGGAATGCAACTTGAAGTGAATTCAGCTGTGACTGTGCTTTTGCTATTAAGTGTCAGAGGTTAGTAAAATGGTTTTATTTTGTTTTCTGCTGTATTGTTTGTTAGTTTGTTAGTCTGTACAGAAAACCATGTGAAACTGCTTACCTCCTCCGTAACCTCCTCCACTCCTCATAGTGTCCATCAGACTCCCACCGCGGCCAGGCCCGGGCCCAAAAAACCCTCCCCTTGGGCCCGCCATCATGGGTCTATCATAGGGACCTGGTCTCTGGCCTCCCATCCCTCGTCGGGGCAGCTCATAGTACGCTCTGATCTCATTACGACTGCTTTTAAAAATCTCTATATACCTGCAATATAAGAGGCCAATGTATGTAGAGGGGCAGAGGAGAGGGTTAAGATGTAGAAATGGCTGAGCTCAGGTTACATGCAGAGATATGATTTACAGAGGAAGAAGATAAACGCACACACACACACACAAAAAAAAAACAAAAAACAAATAAATTCTCGATAATTGTCTAAATTTAAGAATCACTCAACAACCTCAACATTAGCTGGGCTTAGGGCTGTAGAAGATTTCCATACCAACTTCACCTTGTTAGTTACAGTTAAGGAAAACCTCACAGGGCTTTCAGCTGTTGTATTGATCTTTTAAGATTTAGCAAAGCAGAAATAATTCTGATGCATCAATGCAGGAAGCTGCCTTCACTGTCCTGTTATACTTCCAGGCTTAATCCCATCTTCCATAGTAAATTATTGAGATGGTACATTTATGAAAGGATATAAAGGAAGTGCCAATGAAATAATGATGCTGTGCTAAGAAAATGTAATCGAACTCCCAGGTCTTAAATGACCACCTGTAACACTTACTATGGCATAAAATGATCACACTACCTTTCACTTATAGATTATGTATGGTGTTCAACCCAATTTTCACCATGACATTATAAATAATTATAAAACATAAACCCATTAAACCCCAACCCATTAGTTTTAAGAAATATTACATGGCCCGCCCAATTAATTTACAATCTTAATTATTCTCGCACACCAACCCATGCTTATAATTCAAACAGAACATACCCATCCCATTAATGCCATAATTAAACTAACATGAGCACTCATTAAACACTACATTAGAAGCCCAACCCAGTCCAGCCCGTCCCTTTCCCATCTGTCCCACCTGTGCCCTATTCTTTCCTTGTGTTTCCCCAGAGCCTTTTCTGCTATCTCCTTTGAGGCAAACTGCACGAAGGCTTCCCCTGTGCTCCTCCCCTGGTAGTCCACTGGCAGAGTAATCCCATTTGGCACGATTCTCAACCCTTCAACCCAAGCACACATAAATACATAGGTCGGTAGGTAGATTGATATAGTGTGGATAGAACAACACCCACTGCATCACTGGAGCTTTTAGGATTAATATATGTCATGAAAGCGAATAAACAACAGCTGTAGTGTATTATAAGACTACATTAGAGAGGGGCACCTTAAAGGACTGAATTTACACTTGCAACATGCCCAAAAAGGCTTAAAAAAAAAAAAAAAAAAAGAAATACTGGCCTGGAGTCAGCATAGGTAGAGTTTTCTAATAGATGTCGAGGATTTCTTTTCTCCCCTTCACTAGCAGATTTAGATAACAACCAAATGGTTATCTGGTGTTGATTGAAACCAATAAATGAACAGACAAAATTTTTTAAAATGAATTTTATGAAATTATTTTTATAAATTATTATAAAAATAATCCTGACCCCAGATCAGTGTCATAACACTGTCTCCCTCAGCCAAACCAGCCCAGCACATCTTATTATTAACTCTCTGTAGGAGGCACAATGTCAAGGTCCTACTGCACAAATTTCCTACATTATGTGTTACCACTACTGTGCTAAAAGTCATACTAATAATTCATTACAAGGACAAATCAGTCAACACAATATTACTATGCAAACATACATTAGGCCTGGGGGCCATGACACACAGACACTTGTATGCAGATGTGTATGTGTCTACCTTGGAGATAAATGTTTATAGAGAAAGGTACATCAGCTTTGGAAATACCCCTTTGTATTGATCAAAATCAATCATTTGAAAAGATTGTGGTAATTGTGGTAACAACCTAGAACACTGATTGTTGCTGTATATTAATCGTCTAGTGTGAGTCACTGTGTCCAAAGTGCTGTTCAAAGTGCCGTTGGCACTACTTTGGATTTCCACTAAACAATAATGGAATATCAAGGTAGTGCTGAAGAAAGGCCCTATAAAGGCGAAATTCATTAACTGGGTTTCAATTTCATCCATAACCCTGCCACAAATAATATTCAAAGCTACCATCTTACTGCTTGATTTCAACTCTGCTTTATATCATGAAACCCATAAAAACATATAATCTAATAAAAGATCGTGTATAAATATTAACTAGTGACTGAGTTTTTTCATCTTGGATTTTAAGGTCTTATTTATATTTGCTATAGTTGCAGTTCTGTCAGCAGCTTAGACTGTGGCGTAAAAAACTTCAAGACTAGATGAACAATGTTTGCAAAAGCTATATCTTAGTTCAATACAAATGGCATAATATGAGTGTAATTCAATATAATGTGAAAGTGTTCATGTACCTGCGAAGAACTGAACTATCTCCTCCTTGCTGCAGCCGAAAGGCAGGCCCCTAAGTCTCAGCATGCAACCACTGCAGCTGTCATAGTCAGCAGGACCGCTACGTTTCAGCACCCAGTCCATTTCACTACGGTTTGACTTGAATACTGATTCAGATACACAGACAGATGGACATACAATAACAAAGTGACCATGTTATGTGCAGTCATGTCACGAGCCATTGACTGAATGCTAAAATTCAAAGAGAACATGAACACAATAAGAAAAGCAGACACAGGTCCATCAGTTTGGTATACCCGTTTATTCTGCTTACCCTCAATGTATCGGTGTCCCATATATTTACGGTCCTTGGCAAGGGCGTTCTTGAAATCCTCTGCTGTTTTCAGCTCAATAAATGCCTCTCCACTGGGGCGGCCTTCTTTAGAGTAGGTGAAACATACTCCGTTTATTTTCCCAACGATGTCACAATCTATTAATAAGATTGGGATTTCTTTAAAGGATTTGTACTAACTAATAATAATAATAATAATAATAATAATAATAATAATGATAAACCCTCACACGAATGAACTGGATCATATTGAAACTGATTTCAACTGTACATAACTTTCTGGATGACTGACAGTACCGTAATAGTTCAAGTTACTTGACACATTAAAATGAAAAAATTTGTCAGACAAACTGGACAACCCCTAACTGTTTCTGTCCAAAATAACAAAACATGCTGGAGAAAAAGACATTTTCACAAATCCAATGTCCACGAGACAACTAGATTCAATACATACTTAAACTTGTCTTTAGGCAGATTTCAACTGCACGTTTAAGCAGAATGGTGTTGTATTATAGCTTTAAAATTATTTAAATGCTACGAATTTAGACATCAAATTACTTCCATAGTTAAAAATTATTTAGGAGGTATGTACTTCAAGCTCAATATAAGGGTGGAGAATTTTTTTTCAATTTTATACTCAAAAACATGTTTTAGACAAAGATGGATCCACAACGTTGACATAGAGTAAAACTCAGGAATATCATTTCAGATGTCGTTTCTAACCTTACATTTACTACATATATACAGTCTGTGCTTTTCTCACCAGAGAAGAAACTTGCCACCTCCTCCTGGGTGCAGGACCAGGGCAGTCCTCTGATCCGGACCACGTATCCTTCTTCACTCAAAGACATTCTCACTGCCATAAAAAAAAATACAGCAACAAGACATTATATCACTGGTTCGGTGGTGCAAAACCATTACCCATAACATTATCATCAAATCCCTGACATGTGCCTCTGGTCATTGTCTAGTCCAGGTCTAAATTAAGGACAAGGGAACTCTGGGCTTTAGATGTTTCTTCATAATCTATTGTTAAATAACTTACTACAACTCCCATTTGTCTTTCTACCAGTTCTACGTGGCTTATGGGTGCAATCACCAGCAGAATTGTGTTCAGTTACGGTGTACACCATTCATTATGTCCAACTTCTATTTATTAGACAGAGCATCCAGGTGTGAATGGTGCCTTTCGGCCACAAACATCATCTGTGTAATAACACAACGCACGTAATTTTATAAGAAGCTGTTTGGTTATCACAAACAACGCAACAGTTACGTCTGTAGGAAAGCAATAACTTGCTATGAATAATAACAGGACGCTCCGAATAAAGAATAGCAGTATGAAACAATAGCAGAGGACGTAGCTATAAATTTAGCGGTTGAGTTACTGCAGCTGTCACAGCAGTTAAATAAGCTAACTTAGCTTCTGTTACTTCCTCCTTTCCAGCTGTGTGTCAAAGTGTTGGTAAAACAGAGCTTCAACTAATACTCGGCAACAACTCGCCTAACACACCCTTTCAAAACATCAAATCTTTAGCACAGCTCCTTCCTTTTGGCAGAGCATCAGCCCGCCTGGATACACCGTTAGCTGGCGATGCTAACGTTGCTCCGCTATGAGCCTATGGAGCTAGCGTTAGCTTGTTAGCATTAGCTGTTAGCAGCTTGGGCTAACGGTAGGACATTGGCAGCGGTCAAACAAACGTACGAGACAAACTCGTTCACTTCCTTGCGCGCGTTTGGCGTCAGCGAACGTCGAAAGGAACACCCACAAAGAAATATATCAGTGGTCGGAGGAAAATGTCTGAAAGGTGTTTAAAAAAAGAAAGAAAGATCCCAGTCACCTCTTACCCCCGGTGTCCTGCTCCTGTCCCGAGCCTCAGGTGACACTGCCGACAGAGCTGCTCAGGTATGCTATCGCGAGACTTGGACGTAGAAACGATGACGTTGATAAAGTTTGACAACAACAACAACAACAACAATAATAAAAATAATAACAGATAAAAAAGAATCCTTTGGTAAAAAAAAAATAAAAAATAAAAAAAAAAAATAAACCTGAGACCAGCGTTGGTCTACTTGATAACAGTTCCACAGAGCACCAAAACTGCCAAACATAAAAGTCATGAATTTAGATTTCTCTTATGTCAAAGTAAAAAAGAATTAGTGATCCAAAAAATATTTTACAACACTAATAGTTGTAATTTCAGAGTGTGTACACTGTAAGTTATTCTATATTGTGTAAGTCGCAGATATATTATAATTAGCCAAAAATGAGCTTTTAACTCCTTTAGCTTTAAAAGTTGAATAAAGATTTGAAAACTCATGAAAAAATATTTTTTATTCTAATTTAAAACTGCACTTGCATTAGGTCAAATACGTGTACTTTGTAAATCTAATTGTAATTTGGACACTCATCTAAATAAATGTACTTGAAACTGTTGAGTAACCTCGGTTGATTTATTGGCTGTGTCTAATGGCAGAGTGTATAGTGTTGGCCTGTACTTCACACTAACACACTAAGTGTCTGACACTAGACTCAGGGAAAAACAGAATAATATGGCTAAACTAACAGTGAGGGGAGAGTGCTGAAACCCAGCAGACAGGGTCAAAAGTCCATGGGCAGCACAGCAAGCACATTGTCAAACTCCACCGTGCCTCACTACCTCGTTGGACACTTGTCGGTTTTAAACCGTTTTCACTCTTACCTACAGCACAATGGAGATTCCAGTATTTACAGTGGATGCCTTCACTAATCTGCCTTTTAGAGGGAACCCTGCAGCCATATGTCCACTTATGCACGTAAGTAAGAACATTTAGGTGAATGTACCGTATGCCAGGGCTTGAAAAATGCAATGGAAAAGACGTCACCTAGTTACCTGTATAATTTATCCTTTGGTTGTTGGTTCAGACATCTTATTCTTCCAGACATTTGTTGATTGATTGATAGATTTTTTTGAAGCATTTTAAGGTGACTAATTTGTAGCTATTGGCACTACACAGTATGTTATAAAATAGGCAGAATGTGAGTAGGTCAACAGAGCCTTCTTTCTGCGGACACTTTGTTTGGATCACTGAGCACAATGATGGTGAACAACGAAACATTCATATTTGTGTATAATTTGCACTTCTAACAGGAGCTTTGTGACGATTTGTATCAGAAGATAGCAGAAGAGATGAAGCTGTCAGAAACCGCTTTCATCACCAGGATCAAGCCGTCTGATGATTTCACTACAGGTCAGATCATTTCAGGACAATAACATTTTTACAATTTTTTATGACCCATGTTTTTTTCTTGAGTGTTTATAATGTGATAAGACAAGCAAATAACACAGTGGAGCTTGGTAACAATTATAATTTGCATTGTACAATAAATGCCGTGTATCCAATTGCTATATGAAGTTAGTTTTTCATGGTAATTTGCCAACAGCTGGCACATTGTATGGTTATACATTTTAGTCTGACACTTAGACAGTGATGCTTCAGAGAGCATAACACAACTTCATACACTTTAGAGAATATGAGTCGTTGAAAGTATTTTGGTGAAGTTGTAATCTGCATGTAAAAAGGGTATGGGATGAAAGGACACAGCTGCGGCAGTCTATGGTCTTTGTGTTTTGACAAACTAAAAAAAAACAAAAAAAACAAAACACCTTTCCTCAGCAGTCTGACAGGTAACAATGTCAAACATACAGCTGAGACTTGTATTGTAGTGAAAGGGAAAACAAGGCAATGAGCTGCCTCAGTTAAAAACAGTGTGGAGGATAGTGCCCACTTTCAGAGTCTCAGCGTGCTTGTACATTTCCATCCAAGTCAACATGTACAACCTGAGAACTTCAATATTTCTCAGCCTTTAAGTTATTTCATCAAAATAAAATAAAGCACACACCAAAAGCATGTTACAGCAACAAGCTGCCCTATAATTTATATTAAGTCGAATACTCATTTTAAAAGGTAAATTGTAATAATGCAGTTTAAAAATGTAAAAAAACATATTTTAAACATTTGCCATTTAATTTAACTAGATATAATGTATCTGTCTTTGTAGCAGTATTGCTTTCACTTTCACTTCACCCTGCACTGTACAGTTAATATCACAAATTAATAAAAAAAAAATCCATACATACACTTCTCATAAATAATATTTTCCAAAATGTATTCAAAGAACAGCTTTTGACTTTTGTAAATTCAGATGTTGGCTCATCACGTAAATATAAATAACTCTGTGTGTGATATAGTGCCTGTCTAAGAACGAAATGTGATTAACAGGATCAAGGTTTCACCTCCGATGGTTCACACCAACCACTGAAGTAAATCTGTGTGGTCACGCTACTCTGGCTTCTGCAGCAGTTCTGTTCCAGCATATGAGTAAGATGCAAAACGCACAAACAGATGAAATTCCAGGATAATTGAGAGTGTACTGGTGTCTTATATCTGTCAGGTAACTTTCTCAGAATGGTGCAGAGGGCTAGAATATTGATACCAATGACGTCACAGGTATTGACACAATTTAACTGGCAAGTTACCCTTTTGTTTTAAAATACAAAACAGCATCAACTGGACTGTGAATATGATTTTCCATGATTATATGTTATGTCTGTTAGAGAACACAAATCCTGTACTTGTGTTCGAGACCAAGAGTGGTGATCTGGCTGTCACAAAGCAGGGCGATGGCTTCATCATGGACTTTCCTCTCAACCCACCTACCCAGGAGGTACAGCATGTAGCGAGAAACACATCAGGACAAGACCCTCAGAGAGCAACATCTACATGTACATTTTCAGTCTAATGATTTATATCAAAACGTAAAAAAACAAAACAAAAAAAGAACACACTGAACAGATCTGAAGGGCTACAAGTTTGGAATCCACTAGAATCACAATGAAACTGAGAAATAAAAATAGATAGTGATGATGATAATAATAAAAGAAAGTAGTGAAAAACACATGTAGTCACTCACTTCAAGCCCCATTAATAATTTTAATGGCCAAAACTCGTCCGATCCATCCTTCCTGTTTGTAAAACCATTTTGTTTAAAACAGCTCAAGAATCGAATACACTATTTCACACATGTAATTTAATTCACTCCCCAGGATCCAAATGAGTTCAGAGACATCATACAGGTAAGTCTTTTTCCTGAATGCTTGGCAGCACCGACTTCTGCTTTTCGTACCAATGCATGTCAGAGTGCAGCATTTTGTGAATATCTGTGTTTCACTGAATTGCTGCTTCTTCATATGTAATCAAGGCTGCAGTTGGAAACCACCCGGTTCAGGACGTTTATCTGAACTCTAAAACCGAGAAACTGATGGTTCGACTTGCTGACACCTGCAACAGGTGACGACACACAGAACGCACAAAAAGTGACTGACCTCTCTGTCTGGAGGTCGTGCTTAGCTTCTGTCTAGAAGTTCTCAATGGGCTGAATTTTGATTTCTGTCTCCAGGTCAGCGCTAAGCAGTCTGGAAGTTGACCCTGTTTCTCTTCTGAACAGTGAGAAGAGTGGAAGAGTTAAAGGTTTGATCCTAACCATGAAAGGTAAAAAATTGACACTTGAGCTCAACCACAGGCTTTTTATGTTGTAGGTTCAGACCACAAAAACAAAAATTCACTGCAGGTCTGTTCATAGGATCTTCAGACTGCCAGCCGGGATATGACTTCTACTCCAGATACTTTGCTCCATGGAAAGGTATCCCAGAGGATCCTGTCACTGGTGAGCCACTACCATCTGCTGCTGCTGCTACTACTACTACACAAAATTTTGGTTTATTAGTTCCAGTTATTGATCTAATGAGTTTTCTGTCTTTCCAGGTTCAGCTCACACCGTTCTGGGTAGCTACTGGTCTAAGAAACTGGGGAAAAAGAAAATGCTGGGTAATTTACTTGCGTCCATTTAGTCATCAGCAACAATTAGATGGAACATCTTTTACATGGTGTATCAATATGTCATTTACTTCATGACAATTGTTTTCCACTGTAACGGCCCATTCCTAAACTACGTTAACACTGAAATTATTCTGTGTGCAGCCTACCAGTGCTCTAGTCGAGGAGGGGAGCTGGAACTGGAAGTAAGAGATGATGGAAGAATCAATATAGCTGGACAAACTGTCACTGTCCTGCAGGGAACAATTAAACTGTGACAGACACATTCATAAACGTATGCACGCAGAAAAGATTTGAGATGCTGAGCCAGACAACATGCTGCAGCTGCAGACTTTGTACCAAATAACTGAAATCATTTAAATAAATGATTTGCATAAAAAAAAATTAAAAAAGCAAAATAGACTCCAGACTGTTTAATCCAAAGAACATTACATTTGGATGGGATTTGTATTATTTATTAACATAACATCAAAAAGCAAACAGATTTAAAAACACAGAAGTCAGTTTGTTTCAAGTAAAAGAACTGGTAGGATCACAGTCAGCCTAGTCGCTGGGTGTTCACATTAACAATCTGTTCACATTAACAAGGCAAAAAATATTAATCATCATGTGAATCGTGAGTGTTCGTTAGCATCATATTTCCTCCAAGCTTCCAAGTATTAGAAAGGTACTTAGTATTATTCTCAGTTTATGCTGCTTTAGTTCTGTCTTGAAAAAAAAAGAAAAAAGAAATGGAGATTAATAACTGACATTCTAGGTTTTACTGTTACAGACAATGCGATGCTGTAACCTCGCACTACTAACAAAGAAGAAAAGCCAAACAAGATTGAGCTGCCGTCAACTGATGTTTCTATATAATCAGGAAAGTTACACCATTCCTTTAAAACTACAGTTCAGCTATGTGGGGGAAAAAAAAAAATCAGCTTATCTGAGTGTTATAGTTGAGTGAAATAAATTAGAACTAATTCCAAGATGTCTGTCACAGTACCAAAAGCCATGTGTTTTCCTAGAGGTATATGAGCGAGCTTTTCTTTGATGACACATAGAAAGTCAGCAAACAAAGTCATACAAAGTCAGCTGTGCATGTTTTAGCTGAAACATCAGTTTTCTCCACAACCTGTTAAGACAGTAGCTTAGTCCTCATACTTTAAAACTGAAATAAAAGATGTTAAATACACAGACAATAAAATAGTAGGCAGAATGCCGAGGTAGACTCAGCCTATGGGGAGTTCTTATTCATTCCCACTTTAGCCAGTGTGAATGTTTTTTAATTAGTTTTTTGTACTCTCCACAAACATGTTGGGGGAGGAGAGGAGATATTCTATTAAGTGGTACATGAGAACCAAAAATCATTTTATAATCTGTGACAAGCATTTTGCTAAAAGAAATATTAAACCTTCCTGTATTTCAGGCCCAAAACCACTTCCATTTTAAATTCTTGTTTAGAAAGTTTGTAAAATGATAAAACGTACCATGTTTAACTGGTGTGGTGGAGATGACATCTCCACATTGTTCAGGTGTCAGTACAAGTCTACTGATTGGTGTCACTTATATTTCTAGTTAAACAGCAACTATGTTTTGAATTGTTGAGGACTGTTTTATCACGACTGCATGGCAGGTGGATTTCACAGTGTTTTTACAGACAGGTACACAACTTCTGCTCTGTTGGAGTTCCCTGCAGCTGTCTGCTCTGCTGTGAGACAAGCAGCCACAGCCATCTGTCACAGGTGCAGACTGGGTAAGGCCTTGTGGGCAGCTGGTGGGAGCTGAATAATGTGAAGTAAGGGTTAAGGAAATTTGTGGATACAAAACATTAAAAATTATTCTTACAATTTGCCTGATAGCTGACAAAAAATTTCATCAATGTGAAGCTCTGTTCGTCTAATGTATTGTAAGTGAAGTAATGGTGACTGGTAGTGCCGTGACATATTTTTAAAGGATATCATGTTCTCCTTCTGGAGATGGTTGAGCAGTTTCTCCACGGGTGCGTAGCGTCGGAGTGTTGCGGCAGAGCCCAGCATAAGCAACTTGTGTTTAGCTCTAGTTACAGCTACATTCAGCCGACGCCAATCCTTTAACAGCTCTCCTAACTGTGAACAGATGGGGAGGGGGGGTTTCCACTTACTTTTGCTGTTTGGTTGTTCTTGAATAAAGTTAAAGGAGTCGAAGAGGAGTTGTTGGAGGAAGCACTTACCTTTCCCTCCTCTGCTGTGCTCCTGACAAAAGAGAGTATGATGAGACTTTTGTCTCGTCCTTGGTACCTGTCCACTGTGTTCACCTCCACACCATCGAAGGCAGACGCCTGCAGCAGAGCAGAGATGCTCTTCAACTGCAGTCTGTAAGGAGCAATAACACCCACATCACTGGGCTTACACCCTGCCTGGAAAAAGGAAATGAACGCGATTTAGTTAAAGAACTAATGACACTGATCATTTCTCAATTATTCACATCGACCATTAAAACTCTAATTACTTTAAACTCAAACACTACATTTGCACTTGCTGTACCTTTATCAGCAGCAAAAGCAACTTGTGTATGAGATCAGCTTCAGTGCGATTGCTCACACCACCCTGCTCCACCGACTCCTGCGCTGGTACCTACAGGAAGTGGTGAGACCAGACCAGTACAGCTCAATGCTCTTACTCTTAAACATATATATCCTATACTGTATGTGCTGTGTATCAGACATTTATGTACACAAAGCAAAACAGCAGATAAGTCCAATTTCATCAAAATCATTTTCTTAAACAGTTAGTGACTTTTCTAGATTTGCATTGTTTGCTGGAATACAAACACCTCAAGGCCAAATCTTCTGCTAAAATATCAAATCCTTTTTCAACATGGATATGTTGAACGCTGCATATAGTTGAAGTAGCTTGAAATGTACTTTTTAACCAACCATTGAGCAATCAAGGAAGCAAACAGGGTTGCTGGGTGACAATGAGGCCTCTATCCATGTTAGGTCGTGCTCGGGATGACGCTGAGAGTAGGAGCTGAGCTCCGACTGGACAGAATGCAGGAAGGGCAGTGTGAGCAGGGCCGAGGCTGTCCTATCTGATCCACACTCCAGCCGGCCCTCGTACATCAGGGAGTTGCTCAGAGACATTATCTGTCTGGAGGGGGGAGGAAAAAAAAACAAAAAAAACAAACGAAACTAAATAAACGAATGAAAAACCAAAACAAAACAAGGTGCATGGTTCTTCATACGGGGGAAAACCTTTTGTGTCCAATCATCTTTGGTCAAGATTACATTCTCTACAAAGCTAAAGACCATTTAACAGTCAATCACAACTTTTTTTTTTTTACATCAGTGATCCATTCTGATGTTCGCTTTCAATATTATTTCATTCCAAAAGGTCCTAAGCTTCTTACGTGAAATTGAAAAAGTTAAAAGTGAAAATTTAGAAAAAGAGACATTTAAGGATGCATCATGACAAGTTAGAGAAGACAGGAAGAGAAACACTGATTTTACCTGTTCATCCGGTACTGTACGTTCAGTTGGACCACCGCTTCACTATGGAGCTCCAGTCGCTTAAAGAGACTTTCATCCATCCCACGTGACCTGGAGGAAAATTCAAACTTAACTGGTAATGAACCATTTTAATGTGAAGACAGTGTGCCCTCTTTTACCATCCTCAGGTGAAACTAATTCAACATAATGCACATATTTTACCTGGCTTCCTTGTTTTGCACTATTGGTGGAAGCTGTTGATGATCCCCAACAAGGACAAATCTCTTAGCATAGAACAGGGGACCCAGACAGATAGGCTGGCTGATCTGTGAAGCCTCGTCTATGATGCAGAAATCAAACCGTCGACGTGTGAAAATAGGATGCTTGATGCCCATACAGGTGGTTCCCACTACCAGCTGGAAAGAGAAAGGGGGTTGATATTGAGATTGTCTGTTTTTTTTTTTTTTGTTCCTTTACAAATTGATGTCTTGTCATCACCTCCTTGTTATAAAGCTGCTGCAGCTGTGAGAGAGTGTGAACTCCCTTTTTCCTGATGCTTTCCTCTGTGTATGGCAAGATGTCAGGATGAACCTGAAGGAAGTATCAGAACACAAACAAAATAGTATAGGAGCTTTTTGACTATAATTTTTATATAATTTTTTTTACTTGTTACAATACAATGCCAATCTGTTTTATGCTGAGTTGTTGTTGCGTTCACAATTTTACCATGTCAGTTTACGAGATTAGTGCTTTTTTTTGTGTTTTTTATAACTAAAGTTTATATTTACTTTTTTAGAGAACCATTTGTTCAAGTGAAGACATATATACAAACACTCTACTTAACAGTACTTTATACGCTGAATAAAAGCCATCAAGCGCACCTTCTGTCCCTGTCCGAGACGCAAAAAGCCGACCCGGAAACGCTTTAGTTTCAGCAGGATGTTATCAACAGCTGAGTGAGTGTAGCTGGTTAGCAACACACTGAAACCACATGCATGTAGGATGCGAACCTGGAAGAGAGAGTGAAGATTGGAGGGAAAGGGGTAGAGTTGTGGTCCTCCAGGGGGTACATAATGTTGCTTTTTGAATTAGATAAGGTAAAAGGTGAGAGGTCATGTGTGGGAGTTTACCAGAGTGCAGATGGTTGTGGTCTTCCCTGTGCCAGGCATACCAACAATCAGTGTGTAGTCCTTCGATAATAACACCCGCTTCATGGCCTGTCTTTGTGGTTTGTTGAGGCCTGGACAAACACACACAAACAATAAACTAACCCAACATACAGCCTCCCAAGCAGGTGAGCAGAGAATGATGTGCAAATTCTTAGCTCATCATTTCTAGCATTGTTCTGCCCAGTTATGCAAAAAAAGCAGAAAAGAAAGCACAGTAGCTTTGTCACCTTTGAGGATAACGGCCACTGTGTCCTTGGCCTCTCTGGGCAGAACAGAACTGAGGCTGTCAATAAACTCTGGAACACGAAGGTCAACAACTAGCTCCCTCAGACGATCACTGTGCACAGACAGACGTGTTAAATAACAGTAACATTTTTCAGAAAAAAGTCAGAGCAGATAACAAACAGCTGATAAAAGATGTGTGATAAAATGCACACTATACTTCCACTTCAAACCTGCTCATTTCCTGGGGATAAGTCTGATTTCCCACTGGCCCATATTCTTTACTAACTTGATATTTCACTTTATTGGACCCACCTGTCTTGACAGTTCTCCATCAGTCTTGAGAGATTGGTGAAGTGTGTACTGAGGCCCACCACACCTTCATCAGCATCCAGTCTGAACAGCAAACCACTGAATTTTGATAAATCTCTGTAAAACAACAACAACAACAACAACTGCAAGTCAGGAACATCAGTGCAGCTTCAATGCAGCAAGAAACTTGTGGCAAAGTACCCTCACCTACCTGTCTAAAGTGCAGCTGATTGAGTCCCTGCTGACCTCACACAGGTATCCTGTTGCCAAGCCAACAAGACGACCCTCCTGGTCACTAATAACAATGCGATCCCTGCTGGCCAGACCGCTGTTCATCAAACCCTGCTGTGGCGCTGAACTGCCTCTCTGGAAACGATGGAGAAAAACTCCTTCAGATTGGACGTTCACTGGGCCAATGAGCTGCAGATTCCCCATACAGCTTCCATTCTTCTCACTGCAAAAACAAGACAGTGCACTGAGCTACAACAATGTAGACGGTGGAATTAAAGCATTTAATCAATACGTAGGGGCAAGTTGTTCAGTTCAATAATGTATTTGACTTCTAAATGACTCCAATAGTCATTTGACCAACCTCTCCGCAGCTGTCTGAAGCCACACATGCCTTCGGCCATTCTTGGCCTCCATGGTGGTCGCCTCGAGGCAGCAGAGCAGCAACCACTTGGAAAAGTAGCTCAGATGCATTGGAGTCAGATGACCGGTTTCCTGCTGCAGGAAGTCATGCACAACATCCTCACTGACACCTACTGAGTTGCTCTCCACCGCTCTGGAGGACAAATATGGACAGTGGTGGAGGGGGGGAGAGAGAGGAGAGAAAAAAAAAAAAAAAAATCAACACAGAAGGAATTCCATAAATATTTGAATGTTTGATATAAATGTGGGTACAAAATGTTTACCTCTCATATAAAGCACAGTTGGTCCTTTGAGGACAATACTGGCAGGTTTGTCTGTTTGTTAGGATGTCAGGGAGTCGAGACAAGCAGCTCTGTTCCGCCTCTTTCGCCACACAGTTGTGAATGTAATGGACCAGTGTGTTCCTCAGTTTCAACAGCTCTGACAAAAACACAGTTTTAACGATGAAGGTGATGGAGGAGAACACACTGCTAGAGACAGATTTGCATTTACAATTTTTTATGTAAGAAAGTACTATTTGTGTGCATTTCAATAATCCATTTTAATTCATATTAAAACAAGTTAGACAGGTTGATTAAAAATGGATATGCTGTACCTCTGCGGTCCATGTGGCTGGCCACTACAGGGTGAAGGTTGCCAGTTTTGAGGTATAGTAGTAAGCCGGCCTCAGGATTGTATCTCTCCATGCTCATCAGAGTGTACAGAATCACCTACACATGGAGAGAAACTTTAGCTCTACTGACGGGTCTTGATGTAAACGTGCCTTTTCATGTGACCCAAAAAGTCTGCATGTGCTCATCGATTTTGCTAAGCCACCTGCGCTCCACCAACCTGGCTGCGATGCTCTATTGAGTTTGACTCTCTTCCAGTTTTCAGCTCCAGGGGCAAAGTCTTCTGCTCTGGGCTTCTATGACTGCCGTTTCGTGGTCGCTGGATTTGAACCTGTGCCGTCACATCAATTTTTCCTTTTAGGCCAAATCTAGGTGACCACACGTTCTCCTCTATATCTGCCAGCTCTGTTACGGTGATGACTGCTGATGAATCCTGATCTCTGCTAAGGGATCTGCTGTTGCCAGGGCTGCACTCATGGAAAGACATGTTATCAGCTTCAGTTGACAAAACCTTGTACACAATTGTAGATATTTGATTAAAATTTGTAAAATATTCACAGTATCATTTGATTCTTGCAGCAAAAACATGCTGAATAAACAGAAGGGTGACCACATATTTATTACATTATTTGCGATATGGATGCGAAACAATCAAGTGGCTACTGCCGAGTAAAAATCTTGTCAGCAAATGTGTGACCTTGTGTGTGTGTTTGTGTGCGTGTACATTTTGACACTGATGGGTTTTGGTGTTGGGGTGCTGAGATATTCCTTAGCCCAATGTTCCAGTGATGGCAGATAATCATGCAGTTCTTGCTTCATCTCTTCCTGACTTACACCCAAACTGTACCTGGAGAGACACAGTCAAGAAAAATAAATAAATGAATTCACTGCTTCGCTGTACCGTGCGTGCGTGACTGGATGCACTCTGCAGCATATAATCAGACCACTTACATGTTTCCCAGGAACTGTGGACTGTGTAGCGCCTGGTCTGCCAGTTTAGACAGCATCTCCAAAGAAAAATCGTTAGCTGTGGCTGCTCTCTGAAAGACCTCATGAACCATGGTGCCGTTAAGCATATGCTTTGAGCCACCGTCAAAACTCTGGATCATCGGCAAAGAGCAAAGCCTTATGTTATTGATGTATATGTGTAGAAAGTAAAACAACATAGCAAAATAATATAAATCACTCAGTTTAAGGATTGCTGAAAAATTTTATTATTCTGCCTGTTTAAGATGTTGCTGGTCGATTGTATTAGTATAAATTTATTATTCATATGATATGGTGATCTTGAATTGACCATTTCACGAATTTCATCACATCATGTTATTTTTTAGAGGCACAGATCATGTTCCCCAAGTACCACACCACTCAAAAATACAAATTATGGTAATACAAATCACTCATTAAAAAAGGGGGATCCATTTCAATGCTTTTCTTACCTTAAACATATCACCCAGTACTGCTCGCCTCATGCAGCGGATGGAGCTTGAGACGCTGGTACCGGAGATCAAAGTGTCAGGCAGTAAAACCAGAAAGCCCTGCTGATTGTCCACTAACCAGGACCCGCCGTCAGACTGACCTTCCAGATGGACCACATCGCCACGAAAAACAGGCGTCATCTCCCTGGAAACACCAGAAAGCATTTAAATTCAGAAACACATACACATGATCGATGCATATGTGGAAAGATACAGAAATACTTTCAGTTACTAAACTCAAAGTGTTTGATCATCACCGATGGTTAATCTGTCAGAGATTCAGAGAGGCTCATAACGGATCGTGAACAACATCCAAAAAAAAAAAAAAAAAAATAAAAAATGTAAATGAAAAACTACCACAAGAAAAAGGAGAGGATAAAAATCCATGTACATGTTTACAGAGACATACAGGACGCACTGAATTTGTCCACATTTTGTCATGTTAAGCAATTCTATCCGCATGTCTATGTAAAGTATTGGACTTCTGGTGAATAATTAAAACATCAATAACTAACAAATCAAAATGAATTTAAGAAATACATTTTTAGGATTAAAATTATGAAAAAACTAAATATATTCAAGAGACTTGACTGACATTTCTAGATTTTTTTTTTTTTTTTTTTTATGTTGGTGTGTTAACAGAGTAGATATCCAAGCAGACATCCGGACAGAATTACCATCCATCTTTCAGCAGGCACGTCTCAGTTGGATGAAGGGATTTGTAGCATGAGATGGTCAGTGTTTTCTGACAGGGCCTCTCCTCCACATCCAAAACCCAGTAGCGGTTGTTAATGCCTCCAGAGAGGATCACGTGGTCTGGTACCTTACTGTACAGACAGGACAGGACAATGCAGACATTTCAATAGCTTTTCAATCATCCCCCATACATATCTTTTGATAGCCCGAGCTTAGTGTGTTTCTCACCATGGTTTTTTACATTTGTCCTCTGGGTTATGATGTTCATCATGATCCATAAGCTCTGAAAACCAACTCTCATCAACTCTCTCTTCTGTGTAACAAGATGTCTTTCCTGATTTAAAGAAAATAAAACATAAAAACGTAAGAAAATGAACATACAGTATTCTGAGATTTGATAACTTTTCTTCAGTTTTGTTTTTGTGATGACATATTCCTGGGAGGTAAAAGCATAGTTTCAACCAACATCAAACATACTATAGAGATATATAAATATTTCATTAGAGGCAATGAAAGTTTGAGCTTTATCAATGTACCTTCAGCTTGCTCTTGATTGGATGAATGACCACTTTCTCCATCTCTAGTTGGTGATGTGTTGGCTGTTCTTATAATATCTTTCTTGCTTGGGTCCACTTCTTCGTCCTTTACAGGCCTCAGTGGTGCAGGTGTGACAGTTTGTGATCTTGGTTTGAGCAGATGAGCAATAAATTTGTGAGTGTCATCTTCCAGACAAGTCTGTGGATTTCCACTGGTAATCACAGTAAAACCAGAATCTCCCTTTTCCTCTTCTCTTGCTTTCTGATGTTTGTGTCCTCCCAATGAGTGGCAAGAAACAGACTTCAACGGTGACATTGTGTTTCTGCTGTGATTAAAGTGCCCTTCAGTACCTGGGCTGTGATCTTCCGACCTCTCAGACTGCTCTTTTAACTGGTCCCTGGAGATATAAGGTGTTTTCTCATGGCCAATCATATTGTTTGTTGCTTTTTGGTTGATCATGGTTCTTGGTCTCTTGGCATTATGGGACTGTTTGGGAGGACTGAAGATTCTTTTCCGGGCATCAGTACATCCGTCTTTCCTCTTGTTTCTTCCTCCCTCACTGCTCATTAATCCCTGTGCACACCACCCTTTGGACTGGGGACTGCGACAGATGGGGGACAGTTGGCCAAAATTCACCCGACATGCCTTCTCTCTGTTGGGCTTGGGGCTCAGACAACCTGCCCCCCTGAGCTCACTGGTGGGGGTCTCTGGCACAGAGAGGAGCTCTGGTGAAGAGACCAGGACATTCTCGAGGTCCCCAAGGATGCGCCTCTTAAAGGGAGAGCAAGGTCCAAGTGGTTCAAGATCAACATCTCTTATCTGAGGTGCGGTCTTGGCCAAAGGGTGGTCAGCTACAGATAACTTTTTTGAAAGTGGTTCATCCTAAAAGGAACACAGTCGTGTGAGCCTCTCAAAATCTTGAATACTTATAAAAAAAAGTGCAACGAGAGAAAGTAACTATATAATAATAATAAAAATAATCTCCTTTTACCTTTTGGTTTTGAGATAAGAAGGATGAGATGTCTCTCTGCCCCCCAAGAGTCACCTGACAAGAATCAAAATATATCAATATTACATTGATTCCATTTGTTTATTGTTCGAGAAGCAGGCAGCACACTGAAAATGTGATATTTCAGACTATAGAAAAAAAATCTAAGTGCAAAAGATGTTGAACAGTTGAGCCAGTGAAAGTGTGTATTCATTCATTCATATTTATTGCCAGTGGGCAGCACAACAGTTTAATCTATTTCTCTGCTGCCAATAATCAACACCATAATGGACATCTCTTCATAGTCAACATCTCACACATCGAAGTTTCAGTGTCTGTCTGATTTGCTGACATTTATCATTTTCTGTTATATGGATCAATAATTTTTCAGCGCCAAACACAGCTGTCTTCACTGCACTTCAACCAACTAAAGATCTATTGATCAAAACCTTTGATGATTATAATTATAGATCAAACTCCTCTATTTGGCCAACAATGGGGAAATTCAACAGTTGTAGCAGAACAGACACAAAACAATATTAAACGGGGAGAAGGATAAGAGAAGGATAAGAAATAACAGGAAGGTAGGAAATGTAAAGCAGGTGTACTGTGTGTAGATGAATATATCACCAGCAGGTAGATGGTCAGATTACTTTCCTTAACACAGCCTGATACACACGACCAGCTAGAGAGACTTCAGTTGG
The DNA here is from genome assembly GCF_900963305.1 of Echeneis naucrates. Taxonomy (NCBI): domain Eukaryota; kingdom Metazoa; phylum Chordata; class Actinopteri; order Carangiformes; family Echeneidae; genus Echeneis; species Echeneis naucrates. Next base: position 20,732,187 of record NC_042513.1, on the reverse strand, counting down.
TGAAATGTTGTGTTGTTTACATACAAATTTATGTGTGTCAGAAAAATATCTGCCTGGACAGGCGGAGACTCTACCCACCTTTGTTTTCTTCAGTTTGGTCCTGTTCATGGCGGCTGTCTGGATCAGACCTGCAGAGAAGCGATGAATGAGCTGCTGATGTGTGTTTGCCAACCGGAGCTAACACCCGGCTAACAGCTAACGGAGATCATACCGGCTCTCCTCACTCACCTGTCGGCCTGAACCGGTGACTATCCCCGTTAAAAGAGCCGAACTGGCTCAACGTTTCGTCATCTTCTCCCGGTAACTGCAGCCGTTTAAAAAACTGGCGCGCCAAAAAATTTTTCCCCGTTGCGAAAGCGGAAATGGCGTCACAGCCAATTCCGCGAAAACCGTATTTAAAATGTTTCCCCTGTCGGAGGCATTTGGTTATTTTCATAGATTTTTATTAAGACAGGACTATAACTAATAAACTATTCAGTTACATATTTAAGTATGAAACAATAAAATATATCATGGAAAAGCCAAAATGACGGAAATTATACAGCCACAGTAAGAGTTTGAGGACTTACACTGCTGGACACATGTAAGTTTTAGATTCTTCATTCTTTTATCTGAGAACATCTGACAACATCTTCAGGTCAGATTTTTAACAGTAATTTGATTCATAAAAAAGATATTTCCGTCAATTTCAGTTAACTTTCGGCTTAGAGTTCAATTGGGAATAATAAAACTGGATATAAATAATGTACCTGCATGTCAACATTTTCATCTGTGAATATAAATTTCTTGCAAAATATTGGCATTTGACTCAAAGCATCACTGCTCGACTGGGTATACATACATAACATGTTAACTGGATCTATCTCATCAGTATTTAGCTGAAGGAAAATGCCAGACTAATAAATGTAACAGCATGATCACTTTTATTACTCTTTGACCAAAAAAGAATATCATTGACAACTTGTGGCCTAAACAATTAAAAAGATGGAAAGAGCATCTAGTGACACACTGAAAGATTAATACAAGCACAATTTTAAGAGATTTTTTCTATTCACTTCTCTAATACAAGTCCTTATCCACTCTAACAAATGAATGTGTCTGTGGAGGAGAGCATTAGAGAACACTGGTTTTACACAGGCAATGATCAAATAAAGCCCCTGGAGCTGGTATGCTTCATGAATTCTCCCCTGCATGAGTCTTCATATGAATAATTAAATGGGATCGCCGAATAAATCTTTTCTCACAAGAAGCACAACTATATGGCCTCTCTCCTGAATGAATCTTCGTGTGGCGTGTTAGATTGGACTGGGCACTGAATTTCATATTACAAACAGCGCAGCTGTATGGTTTCTCTCCAGTGTGTATTATTGTGTGCTTTATAAGGTCTGCTTTTTCTCTAAAACTCTTACCACAGTGAGTGCAGCTGTGAGGTTTCTCTCCTGTGTGGATTCGTATGTGAGCATTCATGTTTCCAACCTGTGTGAATCCTCTGCCGCAGAAATTACACGTATACGGCTTCTGTCCTGAGTGAGAGTTCATATGAGTCCGCAGATAGGAGCGATGGATGAAGCTTTTGCCGCAATCACTGCAGCAGTAAGGTTTCTCCCCTGTGTGCGTCTTCATGTGGCGAGTCAGAATGGATTTAATCCTAAAAGTCTTGCTGCAAATGCTGCAGGTGTACGGTCTGTATGCTGTCTCGCCACATTGCTGTGATATCTCACGGCCAAAATGAAATCCTGTGCTATCTCGCTGTTCATCATCACCGTTTTCACTTAGCTGACAGTCGGTGTTTGCCTCTGATGCATCATAACTTTCTAGCAGAGGTTCTGCTTTACACTGTTGGGATGAGCTGCTGGGAGAAGAGTCTCCTTTATTCCCAACATCTTGGCGTTGATGCGGTGACTCTCCTCCGTCTTCATCACTTCTCTGCACATAAATTATTTTGAACATGGTCTCCCTGCCAACAGTCTCCCCCTGCGTTGCACCTGCCTCAGCAGTCCGCAGTCCATCTTCCTCCTCTTCTTCTTTAATATGCAGGCGCTCCCGTTCATCTTTGTCCGGGGAAGGCGCCAGCTCAGAAGCAACGTCTTTTTCCTGGACGGGGAGCTGGACAGGGGCTGGATAGGATCACACAGAGTAAAAGAAAATCAGGCTTGTAGTTGATCAAAATATTTTTATTTGTAAACAGATAAGCAGAGCACTGAGACATGTGTTGTACAACATTGTGTAGTCTGCTGATGCCAAGATATTGACAGCTCCAGAAAATAACTAGATGATGTTATTAGTTATATATATATATTCATCACCCTAAATGGCAAAAGCAAACAAATTATAAAAGACAATCCCTGAAACACTTCAGCTTTGACAGTTTGGGTGATAATTTGGATTTTCCGTTTCCTGTTTAATTAGGGAACTGGCATCGAATGTCAGTTAAAAAGGATGTGAATTGATTCCCTGTGACATGTGAAGGAATTCCTCTGTCATTAAAAGGGAAATTTTCTACTGCAAGGAGTAGAAATCGATCAAATACAATGTGAACAATACACAAAAGCGTATTCTTCAGTTAGGATGGATCTGGAAACATAAACCTGCACCATCTTTTCAAGCTCTAAAAGATAAATTTAATTTCCTCTATTCTGACTGTGTCAACAACATAAAAAAAAAACATGCCTTGGGAATAAGCTGCTGATTAATGAGGCATCTGTGAAGCCAGCCATTTTGCATCCCCCCCTCCTGATAAACTGGGGGATGCAAAATGGCGCATACTTTCTGTCTGCTACGATTCAGTGCTAAACTCATGACTGCAAAGCTCTGCTCCAACTTTGGAAAGGTGAACGTGACCCCGTCCCTGGCTCGGCGGTGCAAGGGTTAAAGGTTAAAGGTTAAAGTGAACAGGAGGTAGCCCGTCCCTTACCTCTCCACCGCTGCAGGTCGGTCTGCTGCTTGAAGCGGAAAACTTCCTCCTCGTAGTCTTTCAGTGTTTGTTCAAACAGGCTGAATATCTCCTCGGCTGCCGCCCTCAGTCGCTCCTGGACCAAACTCTTTAACTCTTTGACTGTTTTGAACATTTCCGCGGCGGACGGACGGACCTCTGCTGACGGGCTGACAGATGGAGACTGGCCGGGTTGCCAGATATCGCGAGAGGATGTTTCTCTGGGGGGGCGTCATCACTTCTTTGTGTTTGTTTAGTAGAGATTAAGGCAGTTTTAGGGTAAACAACTTAGATAAAATGCCTAATTAATGCATTAAAATTACTTGTAAGAGTAAAATATATGATGCATTATTTTGGACATACAGAAATGATTTGCTTTATTGCGTAATTTTTTTAAAAGCCTACACCAATTATTTTGATTTTTTTTCTTCGATAAGTAGAGAGAGTTTTATTTGTATTACATTGTGCTCTGTGAAACTGGCAGAAGTTAATGAAGAAGATAATTAAACAGACCAGTGAAGGCGATAAATGTGCAAAAATTGCTCAAGGAAACCGCCTAAAGACGCTGAGGTAAGCGCTTATAGTAAGCGGACATGGCAACACAGAGTCTGAGGCACCACAATGGACCCGGTCCTGGACCAGGACCTGCTGCAGGATGGAGCTCTGCTGCCTCCCACTGGCCATTAAACAGTACTGAGACCAGCCCAGAGCAGGATGCACCTGTTTTATCTCCTGCATGGCTGCTCATCAGTGTCAGTGCCAGTTTATCTCAGGTTTGGTTAATCACTTTACAGTTTGAAATGAAAGTGAAAACATTCAAAAACAAAGAGGGGAAAAAAAGGCAGGATTGTTTTTTTTTCTGAAACAACCCATCTATTTATCCATTAAACGACCTCAATGCAAGCCGTGGTAACCATTAACCAGTGCAGTTTGTATTTACAGATGCTGACCAGGAGATGACAGCAGAAAACCTGTCAAAATCCCGAGAAAACATTCGTACCACTTGGATGTTTTTATGATGTTAATGGATTCTGCATCCATATTTGACACTTTGCTGTCAAATGCTTTTATCGTTATGAGTGCCGTTTGTTTTGTCACAGCAGCAGTGAGAGTGATGGCATCAGATTAATCAGGATGGATGATACAAAATCGAACAGGAATGGGTTAAGAGGCACTTTCAGTAAACACATACAGTTTTAATTTTCAGATGTTTATTCTAATAAATTTTTCGCCTCACTCCTCAAATGACATCCCAAGTCATCAGCTTGTCATCGATCATTAACATTACTCATGTGGAGAATTGATGATGATCTAATAGCAAATAGTAATTATGCAACCAACTAATCTGACATACTTATAGGCTGTTTTTTAATTCATTTTGAGAATTAGCTATTTTTCATCAATGATTTAAACATTTCTGCTATTTAACTTGCATATTACGTTAAGTTTGGTATCAGTTTACTTATAGACATACTTCTCTGAGTCAGCCCACTGGGCCTTTGAAAAATACCGTTCATGGTATTGTTAGTTGAAATGTGAGGATTAAAGTTCACTGTTTCTGTAACGTCAGACAATAACATACCATTGGGGGGCCCCCCTCACACACACATGGACAGCAGAACAGAGATTAGATCAGCCATCATGCACACTTGACCTGCCAACATGACAGATGAGGCTACAGCACCTCGCTCTGCACAGACCCCACACCTCTGTGTCTTTGCTGCTGAAATGCAGCTGAGATCAAAAAGCTTTTTATTTTGCTTTTTGCCACTCAAATATAGAAAATTACATCTGCTTCATGTCCAAAGAGTCAAATAAACTGCAGCTTCTTCTATAATTTTTTTTTTCAGTTCACTTCAAAAGTCAATTTCATATCAGAACACCTAGAGCTGCACCTAATACCAGCTGACACACTCCTGAGATATGAATCATTGTGGTAATTTCCTCCTAGACATCTATGTTAGATGCTGAAGAAAGAGCTGTAATGTCATTATCATCACAAACACTGACACTTCTTCTGTTATTGTTCCACAGGGTATAATGAGAACAACACTGCTCTCCTGTTTTATTTAATAATATAGTTAAACTGGTTCAACAAATAAAGAAGCAATAAATACCCTAGTTTATTATAAGTCACATTGAAAAATGTTACTTGATATTTAAGTGGACTCTATCAGCATCTCATAGCTGGAAAACATTAAATTGTTTTTTACTAGCAATGCAGACGAGTCACATCTTTAATAAATGTAAATTTAACTTAGCATGTGATGATTCACGCAGGTGTACAGAGACCTAAAAGCTAAACAAACCTGATATGCTGGATAGTATAATCCTCGAATAGCAGGTGCATAATCGTTTTCTGATGAGTTGTTCGACTGGCAACAGTGAAAATGAAGGAAAAAGATAATGGATAATGGAACAGTAATGATCAGCCCATTTTATGCTTCACACTGTGTCATATGAAAAGATTAAGACCCAGAAGCAATCGACAGAACTTCAAAGTTGTGGTTTGCAGCAACCTTTAGATTGCACCAAATGTTCTGCTCCAATATGATGTGAAACTGTGGGTACAGCAAAAGAGTGGAATAACGTGTCCACCAAATACTGTCCCTGCAGGACACAGTTATCAAGGAGCTGCAGCTGGGAGAGCTGGTTAGGCTCAGCAACTCTGTGGTTCACAGCCCGTTAACACATCCTGACCCAGTCCGTCCCAATGATTCATTCATACTCCTTTCAGGCCCTACATGTTTTCCTGCTGAACCATGTTTAAAATTTTTTTCAGAAAAGGTCATAGCCAGATTTAGAGAACGAAAGAAAGAAAAGAGAGACGAAGACAAAGACAGAGAGGTACTTGGTCTTTGGTAGACTCATTAACAGGAAAGTAAATCACATAAATATCTAAGTTAGATGACCTTTTGTTCTCTTCTCACATGTTAATGTTGTAGCTTTTTTATATGCACAACTACATAACTCATGAAGCCCTTGATGTAAAGATCAGCACAACTTCAACTCCTTGGGGCAAACTGTAACACGCTTTTCTCTCTTTATTTCATCAAACGAGATAAAAAAAACCCACTCTTGGCTATAGACGTAGATTTTAAATTAATTTCACATAAAATCACACAGCAAAAACAATTACCTAACCAATCCTAAATGCCGTTGTGTCCTTTCTGGATCTTCTTCTGACATTTTCTCACACTTCAGTACACCCAGTAAATTGATATAAACTTCTGGCAGCCAAACTGGCAATACTTTGGCTTATGTTAGCCTTTTATTCAAAGAAACGACTCTATGTGTTTGTAGTTTAATCAAGTACTTAAGAGACTGTCTGACTGGCAAGATTAAAATTGTAAAATTGATTCTTTGTAATAGACAAAGGAGTAGCATAAGAAAGTTCAGCATACATTTATAATCTTTTCCTGGAGGATTATTCCTCTTCACTGTGTGATTTTGTGAAGTGTCACGATATGAGACTGAGGGGATGAATTAGTCCTGTTCCATCAAGTGACAAAGCTATATTAATTTTAATTCTTCTTTCACGATTAGCAAGAATTCAGTCTGAAATCCAAATTTCTTGTAGGTGCCAGATAACAACAATTTGTGTTTTTTAGAGTTAAATCTGTCGCTCAGACCAAATTAACAATGGACCGGCACTTTTTGAACATGTTGGTAAAGGCCTTCTGCTGTTTTCTAGTTACTAACCTCATTTCTAAAAACGTGCTTTGGTCAAAAGTGAGTAAAGAAACTGCAGAATAACTCAACATGAAACACAAACATCACCCTGAATTATTTAATACAGTTGGTGTTTTATGATGTGATTGTTGGATGTGACCATTCAACACAAGCTGGAGCAAAGACAACGCTGGTCTGTCTTACATCACATGATGCATTATGAATTGAGCCTCATGGGATTGTCTGCCATGCTAAAAACACAAATTCATAGTTCAACATCATGACCATCAGCCCAACAACTTCACTGGCAAGCACACTTTTCCCCTGAGACGTCACGCTGATTGTGGATTCTGGATAAAATTCGAGGAAGGCATGTCTTTGTGCCTTGTTGTATATACATGTCTAAGTGTACAGTGTAAATGTATCACATCATTTACCCTCCTAGTGGAATCCCTTCATGCTACAGCAAAATAAAACAAACATTTTCAAGGGAAGATTGATTGGGTCACTGGAGTTCAATCCTCTACACGAAAATGGACAAATGTAATGAAATGTGGGTCCTGCTGGAAAACTATATAAACCCCATGCATTTATGATGGCAGTCTGTTGTTTGAATTCCTATTTCCTATTAACATTCATAAAACACAAAAGGAAAAACGACACAAAACAAAAGGTGATCAAATGTACAAAATGAAAAGTACAGAGTAATAAAACATTTTGCTGATAATTATCAAGATCTTAGCCGACTGGTCTGCCTGTGTATTAAACTGGCAGGCTTTATTTGCAGAAACAATGTCATTGTTACAGATATGAGTGCATTTTGTTCTACTGCACAATGGTATTGTGTACCCACTATCTCTGCAGCACAGAGATAGAAGTTAGTTTGCTTCCAAGAAAGAAATGGAATGAAAAAGGATTTTTCTAATCTCTCCCCTGCACACATCTTGTAATCTACTAGGTTGAGTATTTTTTCTGTAATAACTGTTTCAAGTATTGAAATGAAATGTTTTTGGGAATCATATTGTGTATCTTATTATTATTATTATTATTATTACTATTATTATTATTTAAATATCAATCATATGTCAAAGGGATTGTAGTTATTGCTTGGTTTCCTTTGTCTGCATGTAAACTATCCTGCACTTTTCCATAAAGCATCATATATCCAAGAATATCGAAATGTCTCAAAAGATAAATTCATCGTGTCTGTGGTGATTCCTTCAATCCCACCAGCTGTATGAGAAACAGCAGTGTTGAATATAAAGCAGTGTCATCTGAATTCAGTCCTCTATTGACAAACTGATGTGATGATACATGAAACACATAAGAAAAAATATGAAGTCAGAGGAATTTCAAGTGTACGCGCAGAAGCGGTCTATGTATGTGTTTGTGTATGTGTGTGTGTGCATGTGTTAAAGCATTGCTGTTGTTATCACTGTCCTTTGGAGACCTATCACAGCTCTCCTCTGCGGGTAGAGCTGAAGGAGCCAAACACCATTACATAAATGTCCGTCAGGCAGCATTAATATGGCTGGAGAAACACTGAAAAAAATGGCAGACCAATTTCATGTGATATCTGTGTCGACAATTTTCCTCCTCCCATCTTTTGTCGTGCTCATCTGGCCTACTAAGTGAAGAAGAATTTACAAACTTAGATACATTTCCTTTGAAAAGGGACTTGCCATTACACGTCTGGGGCAAACCCAACCAAATGTTATTTCCTCCTGTCTTCGCTCCCCTGCTGATCAGTGTCTACCTGAGTGTCATTCCTTTGTCCTTTTGTTCCTTTGTCTGTGGCCTTGTCTGGGAACCATCCCTGCCCCCTACTGAGTTCACCCTCCTGTGGTAATCGGTAATACACATCCCACTATACGATCCATGCATGAACTGTCTGTGACCACACCCGGGGACAGGGTATATCTGTTAGCTGGCCCTACATTGGGTCAGTCCCTCTGAGAGTCCCTCTGTGAGTCTCTCTGTGAGTATCTGTCAGTCTCTGTCGGTCAGTCTGTCGGTCGGCCAGTGTCGGTCAATCTCTGTTACCGGACCCACTCTGTGTCGGTAGGCTCACCATGACCTGGAACTTCAATAAACTCACACCACCTCAGCCAACCTGGAATTAGACTCAGATTGTTTTTTTCTTCAACAATATGGTGCCGTGACCCGGATGGCAACATACTTCCAAGGAGACTCCTTCTTCCAGACCAAAGACACGCCATTGAATTGAGAAATTCTGAATTGGTAAGGAGCTTCTTGAGAACCCATTTAATGCTACTGTGTGTTGTTGGAAAGTCTGTGAAGTTGGAATCCCAAAGAAGTTGACGCCATCCGTGATTTTGAGTAGGTTTGCTGTGTGGTTGTGAGTAAGAGTGCTGATAGGGTAACCATGTCTGTATAAGTAACTGGATTGTAAGCTTGTTTGCATTGCGTGATAGAATCTTTCTGCTCTTAAGAAGGTCAAATATTCCAGGTAGCTGAATCTGTGATTGTGTTTGGACGAGGTCCTAAGTGTTTGGAACACTTTGAGTTTAGTCCAGAGAGGGACTATTGAAACTAAAGTTGTGGGCCTGATTTGTTCGGCCAGTTTTGTGTAAACTGATTTGACCTGTGGAGTTAAGCAGAGCTTGGAGTGTGAGCAATTGCGAGTGATTTTAAGTTTTGAACTTACATACAGACAATGGGAGGTTGTGTCAGCGGAAGGTCAGAGAGAGAGCTGAGTGGTCCAGCCAAATATATGTTCAACAATTACGGTAGAAACAGTTTAAAATTTGTAATGACATGGGCCGAGATAACTGCTGATGATGGCCACTTAAAATTTCCCCTGAATGGCACTTTTGATCAATCAAGGTTAAAGAACTTGAGAGACAGACTGAGTTGTCGTAGAGACAGAAATAAGCATATTGCCTCCCTGAGACTCTGGAGGGATGAAAGCAGACGCCGCCATGTTGAATCCCAAGTAGCTGCCCTCATCGACCAAAATAAAAAGTTACGGGCCCAATTAGAAGAAAGCAAAGCTAAAGGTAACCCAGATCTCAGAGAAGATGAGCTGCCGACCATCGATACCGAAGTCCAAAGTCTTTATCCTTTAAAAAGCCTAAAAGACTGCAGTACCGATGATGACGATGATGATGATTGTTTATTGTACAGAATGGGCAAACCATCTGGCCAGGACAATGCAGAGGGATTAACCACAATGAGAAAAGGGGGAAAGCAAAAGAAAGCAGTTCCAACAAAGCTTGCCCCACTCATTACCATAGGAAAGGACATTGTTTACAAGCCTTGGAGCCGACGGGAGCTCAAGGAGATTGTGGGAGATTTCCCAAAAGATGTCAGGAAAAGCAAGCAAAAGTGGTTAGACGAATGGGAGTCTGTATGTGCCATATACAGTCCTCACCTTCCTGACCTGGTCCAACTGTTAAAATTGACTTTGCCAGCTGACGTGAAACAAAAGGTGATAGATGTTTGTAAAATTCCCCGTGACCCCACTGAACTTGCAGACATTGCACCAGAACAGGCTCATAGATTCTACAGCATAATAGCTGCAGCTGTTGAGAAGGAGGTAACACAGCAGATCGACTATACTCCTCTCAACAAAATCCGACAAGGAAAGAACGAGAACCCTCGAGAACTGTGCGAAAGATTACACATGGTGGCAAAAGATAACTGTGGCCTGTCTCAAAGTCAAATTGATGGACTTCCACCTGGTTACCTGCAAACCACATTTGTAAACAGCCTTCAGCCAAAGATCAGGAGTAAAGTACAGTTAACTGTTGGTTGGACAGGGAAATCTATGTCCGAGCTTATGGAGATAGCCCAGCATCACTGGGATAACTGTGAACAAAAGGACTGTGAAATGCATGAAATGCTAATGTTGGCCCAAGTGTCACACTACACAGGCGGAGCAACCAAAGGAGGTGGCAGATACAGACCCTTCAGACGGAAGGAATGGAATCGAAGGCCAGGGCCGAGACGACAAGTCCACAAAGGCAGCTGTTTCTGTTGTGGTGAGACAGACCATTGGATAAGAGATTGCCCATACATGACATCTCATGCGACCAGTCCTGCCACGACATCCAACCAGGGGATTGGGTGTGCATCAGAGAGTTCCGACGGAAGAACGCCCTTGAACCTCGCTGGTCCAAACCACATCTCGTCCTGCTGACCACCAACACAGCTGTTAAGTGCGAAGGTCGTCCTACGTGGATCCACGCATCCCACTGCAAGAAAACACCCCCACCACCATGCAGCAGAAACCAGCGAGATCCCTCCTCCTCCGGTGGACCCTCCTCCTCATCGCCATCGAGTTGATAGAAGGACCCCCTCCCCCACAGGATAAAGCTGGCACCGGAATCCCAGAAGAAGAGGGAGAAGTACATCTCCAGAGACCTGGATTCAACCCGAATGGATTACACCCAACTAGATGGAACCCTTCTGTAAACCAGAAGATAATGTCACAATCCTCAATGAATACATATCTCCAATTAGCTAGATTGGTAGCCGAGAATAGTCCAACTCCTAAGAACTGTTATGTATGCGGATTCATCCCACATAGCACAAAAGAAGGACTCCCTTTGATGGCTCTACCAATTTCCCCATGTGACTATTGCCACATACAGCATCCTAACTCCACTCGGGAACGCTGCAACTGTCCTAACCCACAAAGAACCAGAGAGTTACACCATGAACAAATCTATAGAGCTTGTAAACCCCCTAGCCCTCTGATCCTCACATTTGTTCCAGAAGCATTAAAGTGGTGTACCAAAGGTGAAGGGAATATTCACCTGGGAATATCCAAATGTGACCCCATTTACACTCCAGAAAAACCAAGGACTTCCCCAGAATTATCAGTTTCAGATGAGGATCGTCACCACCCTGCTATCAGAGCAAATCAGTGTTCCACACCTTTACCGAAAGGCATATATTGGATTTGTGGCATGAAAGCCTATGAGTACTTGCCAAAGGGATGGTCCGGAGTGTGTGGTCTTGGTCATGTGATACCAGCCATGCGAGTTCTTACTCTGCCCCCTGAGGTCCACATTGTAAAGAGAGACTTACTCACGCATACCCAAACACCATGGACAAGATTTTTTGGGGCAGCCATTCCAAGTTACGGAGTCATGTCAGCTTTAGACCAGATAAGAGACCTCTCTCATGCAGTTGAAGACCTCGCAAATTCTACTGCAGTGGGCATAGACACACTCTCACAAGAAATGACTGCCATCAGAATGATGTCACTACAGAATCGAGCCGCACTGGACTATCTATTGGCCTCACAAGGAGGAACATGTGCCATTGTTGGAACTGAGTGCTGCACGTTCATTCCTGATCATAACGCTACCATCCAAGAAATAACCAGCCACATGATCCACATTGCCAAGACCTTACATCATCCTGTTGACACCAGTTTATTTGATTGGCTCAAAGGGAAATTGGGATCTTTGGGCTACTTAATTTTTGAATTTACACTCCTTGGATTTAGTACATTGCTCATTCTCAGCCTTTTAGTTACCTGCATCAAATCTATTTGCAAATCACTGGTTACTCAAACAACTACAATGATCATGTATTCTGCTTCCAACACAACCGAATCTACCCCGCACCTAGAAGATGACAATTCAGATTTTTTGTATATGATTGACATTGATTTCGACTGAACAGGAAAACCGCCTTAATTCTATTGTTCATCTTATTGTTTATTGTTTATTGTGTTCACCTTTTGTTATTGCTAAAAAAAAAAAAAAAAAAAAAAGGGTGGACTGAAGAAGAATTTACAAACTTAGATACATTTCCTTTGAAAAGGGACTTGCCATTACACGTCTGGGGCAAACCCAACCAAATGATATTTCCTCCTGTCTTCGCTCCCCTGCTGATCAGTGTCTACCTGAGTGTCATTCCTTTGTCCTTTTGTTCCTTTGTCTGTGGCCTTGTCTGGGAACCATCCCTGCCCCCTACTGAGTTCACCCTCCTGTGGTAATCGGTAATACACATCCCACTATACGATCCATGCATGAACTGTCTGTGACCACACCCGGGGACAGGGTATATCTGTTAGCTGGCCCTACATTGGGTCAGTCCCTCTGTCAGTCCCTCTGAGAGTCTCTCTGTGAGTCTCTGTCAGTCTCTGTCGGTCAGTCTGTCGGTCGGCCAGTGTCGGTCAATCTCTGTTACCGGACCCACTCTGTGTCGGTAGGCTCACCATGACCTGGAACTTCAATAAACTCACACCACCTCAGCCAACCTGGAATTAGACTCAGATTGTTTTTTTTCTTCAACATAAGTCATTACATAAAGGTTGCTATATTTATTTCACTGGGACCTCATGAATATTAGTAAAGTACAATACCCATTCTGAAAAGCACTTGACAAAATGAACTATCTGATTTCAGACCAAATCAAATGTCTTCATTCTCTCTCATATAAATAGCTGGAACAGCAAAACACAAACATGAATCCCTTCTACGCAGACAATATTATACAGCATGAAATAACATGAAACACACAAAAACCCACAAAACAAATATACACATTTACTACACAACCCCTCGTTCACCTTCCCCTTGAGTGGTGCAATCCTGCACAATGCGATGAAAACAAAAAGTACAACACTCAGGAGAAACTCCAATGATCCAATAGACTGCCGTCGAAAAGCAATTGCGAGCCTACAGGAAAACTTAAAACCAAGTGGATGCCCACAAAATTGAATCGTTCCATTCCTATTTGTCAAATCACATCGAATGGCAGTCCAGAGTTCATCCACAGTCCACTGCCACCTTCGCACTCGGGGCTGTTGCTTCCTTTTGCTAGTTTGGCTGTTTTGCTTGTTCAATTTAATTTTTCTATGTTGACATCTTTAAATAAAAGTCACACATTTTATTTAGTTTGATTGTAGAAATCACATAAATAGTGGAACATTCCTCTTTCCACTTATTACGACTGTTTCAACATTAACGAATGATGTATTTGACTCAAAGTCCCACACTTCTCATAAAAGCAGCAGGGTCACATAAAGAGACTTCTTTTTAACCTTCTCAACAAACAAGCTCTGATGTTAGATTTTTATTTCTGTATATTCATTCAATCTCTTCGCATTAACTAACAACCACAGTGGTGGTCAAAGGTGACAGCATTTTTCACTGGAACAGAAGGTGTGACAGGAGGGGAATTGCTAATTAGTTTGTTCATCATTATCCTCCAGGCTTTTAACATGACCTTGCAACTGAGGCAAAGCCGACACAGCTCTGCTGCTTCTGTGACTACAAGTTCACCTGCTCATTGCTATGGGATAGATACACAGTAATCCCAGAACTGTTTCACAATGACTGCACCAAGCAGAGCTTCTGCACTGTCTAATCCATGCACATAAATGGGACCACTGCAAAGTCCAGGCAGCGCTGCAAACTGACATGTAATATGTATATGAAAAGTAAATAAATGATTCAAAGACCAACGCAACATTTCAAAATAGACAAACAAAATATGTTAACAGATGGAACGACAGATAAATGCTTCTTTGTGTGCATGCTTGGGCATACGCAACACCGTATAGGGCACCAAATAAAAAAGTATTGCTATCTTAAAAGTCATCTCTGTTCAGACCTTTTTAATTTTCAAGCTCAATGGCCCATGATCTCAAAGCTTGACCGCTTATTTCAACTCACCAGAAAACTACCTGAAACAAATTCGGTTTCCTTACTGCCCATTACAATTACTGGCAGGACAAGGTGTTTGTGTATGATGTTTTCGTGGAACCTGTTATTGTTGTTGCCTTTCAGACTCAATCTATTCCTGCTGTTTGTTTATTGAGTGTTGTCGTCAGTGTTAAATGTCAGCAACAGATCAGACTGATTATAAGACCAATAAATGAGTCGCACATGATATTGGTTGTCATGCAGTAAATTGGTTGATATATTCAAAGCAGTATGTTTGTTTAGCCTGTCCTCCAGAATTAATATCCAATTTCTACACAATTACAGTGAGATGGCTTTATAAATGGTGTTTGAATTCAAGCCACTTCTCCCATGTGTTGTGAAGCCTATATGTGTTGAAACTGACTGATATTATCCCCATCTGTTCGGATGTAAAGACAAAAGTGGCCTCAGGAGCCTGTTAGTTCAACTCTGCATGTGTAAAAAAATAAAAGAAAAAAGAAAAAGCCCCACAGTTCTGAAGATCCCTCTCTGTCTATGTCAGTGCTCCTGTCCACACTGAATGATTGGATTAGTTTGTTACGTTGGTCAGGGCTAAATGCCAGGATCAGACACAGGGTAATGTATCAGACTAATAAATGACCAGTGTCCTCTCTCACATTATTGGACACTGTCTCAGTGTTAGTGTGTCTGAGAAATTGTGTGTGCGTAGAAAACAGAACTGCACTAACATCCACGGTATTGCTACAAATGTTAATGCTCCATCATTTCTAGTTTCCTAAAACAAAATTCTTTTTTTAAAATTACACAGAATAAAATGATATGCATGTCTTTGGACGGTCGGAGGAAGCCGAGGTGAATACGAGTCGAACATCCAAACTCTGCACAGAAAGGCCCCAGGCTGGGAACCAAACCCGGCAACAAACTGGTTATTTAAACTTATCTGTTTCACAGAGTGTGTTCGTTGGATATTAGTTGAATCTTAAAACAGATATTATAAACACAAAATGTGGGCAGATGATCCAAATAAAGTGCTTGTCCTTAGCTATGTCTTTAGCCTGACAGGTAAGTCAGGCTATTGATAACAGTCTCTTTGAACGGTCTGTGGGGTTTATATTACATTATATCAGCTGCCATGTGATATTCCTGCGCTACTGTGCTGTCATTTCTGTCTTGTTTCACCATGTGAATGGATAAATACTGAACTAATGCTTGATTTCGATGTGCCAAACATGTTGTTCAGTACTTCACTTCCAGTTCATTGCCTCCAATTTAAATGTACTAGTATTGTCAACCGGAGCATGATTTTAATTTGGTAGCATCGTCAGGACCATTAACTTCATAGAAATAGTCCATTAATAGAGGTTGAATTGGTGAAGACAGACAGCTTATTGTGATAAAGGTTACCGTAGCGTCTGGGCCAGCGCGGAGCTCATCAATGTCATTTTGCACGTCTGCAAATCCTCATGAAGTTAATTGGGGGTCGTGGGATGACGAGCCACGTGCTGTGCAGATGGAGCTGCATTAGGCGAGAAAACATCTCCCATAACTACAGATATATACAACTGTACCTGCTATAAACTAAAAATGTCATGTTAACTTTAAAATTCATACTAAGATAGAAATAAAGAAGAAGAAATAAAGGTGGCCAATTATATGTCTTGTTATCATTCTGAACATTATGCTTACATGCATAGGCGTAATTTATGGGGGGAAGGGGGTTTACAACCCACCCAATAATCCAAACCACCCACAACAACCCCCCCCCCAGTTGGACAAAGTACACAACTTTACTACTTCAGTATAAGTACGGACACTCCTTGTCAAATATTACTCCAATATAAGTAAAAGCAGCTTAGTCAAAATATAAATACAAAAGTATTTGCTTAAAAAATTACTTAAGTAAAAGTATAAAAAAAATACCTCAGGAAATATAAGAAAGGAAAGTAGCTTTACTGTCATTATACAACACACTGATGTGATTCTGCTACAGACATGTTGATAGCTCAAAAATACCAGGAAACATCCAGGACCGGATTTGGAGACCTCTGGTCTAATCTCTAGTCTGTAGTCTGTACAAAACATATTTTATGGACACAATAAACAGTCTCAAACTGTCTGGTGGTCTCTGCTGGTTGTGCTGTGTTACCTTGATTAACAGATTGTCTTGTGTCCTTTTATGATCGTACTTCTTGTCATAGATTCAGGATGACGGCAAAAATGGAGGCGAGAATTAGTGAGTTAGAGTCGCGGCTCCACACTTTAGCTAGCTCAGCTTATGCTAGTGTAGCTAGCTATAAAGCTAACTCTGTTTCACCTTAGCTTGGCTCGTTGACGCCGGTAACCATGGTAACTAGCAGTCCGGGCTAAGAGGAGAGGCGGAGTTGAACACATGGACCGGCTTTATTCAGCTATTTACTTCAACATCACAACACAGGACCTTTAGGAGTTTCATCACACTGACTATAAAGCTTACAGCGGCTACAGCTGGAGCGTGGTTAGCACTGCTGCCCCGTACTACGATTCCCGGTGTGGGCACCTGAACGTATCTAGGTTAGTTGGTTCTTAGTAATGGACTGGGCTACAGGAAGGTATGGTGCCCCTCGAGCCCAGAGAATATGGACCAGGAAAAAACAGAACAAAATCACCCATTGAGCATAAAAAGGGGCAGAATTTAATATACCAGTTCATTGAATGTAAAAATATATAATTTTTTCAGTATTTAATTCATTATTTCGTGGTCCTGTTGCTTCATGAATTTATTTTATCTGTCAAACTCACCCATCGAAGTTTGACCCCCCCACCGAGCCTTGGCTAAGCCCCGCCCCCCTTGGTTACTGTTGCTATGCCAGGCTGTTTCCTTTTGTCTGAAGTTCTGTAGGAAAATGTCAGCATCAGTCCGGTGATCAGAAAGGGAAAGAAAAATTATTCTATTTCAACTTTTTAGTTGGAAGACATATCAAAAAATTAAAAAGTTTAAAGTTTTATGAAAAAAATCTTAATTAAATGAAGTTTATGTTCCTAATTTGATCAAGTTTTCTTTTATTCCCCAAAAAAGTATTGAAAATAGTACTGTAAAGAACTGGATCCATATATAGTTATAGTATCAGTTTTGATTACAGTTGATCACTCACTCAAAGCTTCCAGACTTCAAAAACCACACAAAAAAAAAACAAAACAAAAACAAAAACATGAACACAAAACAGTATAAAGGGGTCAGTGTATCTAACAGGAAAAATCTCAACCCCCCCAATGTTGAACTCAAAGTTACGCCCTTGCTTACATTTACTTTAATCTTTATCTCAGGTTTTACATAGCTGTTGATATCAATGTTTTGTTCAGTTAAAGCCTCACACTCTATGTGCTATATATGTTGGTTTTAGTTTTTTTTTTTTTTTTTTATCTCTTAGAATATTTGGCAAAGTGACAAGTCAAATTAATAATGAGGCAAATAGTTAGTTTATAATGCGATCAACTTTCAATTTGAAAACATGGTGAATCACCACATCTGTGGGAAGACTTCACACACCTGTTACTGTTGCTTTGTACTTCAATCTGCAATTACTTTGCTTCGTAATAATTATAATAAAGACTTTAATATTCTATTCGCAAGCACGCTGGGAAGTAAAAAGATTAAAAGTTAGTGGAAAAAGACAAACATAGTTATTTTAAGCTGTGTGTTTGTGGGACAGAGCAACACGAGCAAACCATCCAGACCATTCACAACAGTGTCACTCTACCTAGTTGGTGATGTACAAAAATACATATCTCCTGTTATGGTGGTGGGACTAAAATATTAATAAGTTACATTCAGCAGGATGTCCTCAAAGCAGCAGGACAAGCAGGAGTAAGAACAGAAAATAGAAAACAACAAACAAACACCAAATCACTCTGGAGATGCCACACACATCACCAACGCTCGCTCTTCTTTGCTTTGTTCTCTGACTGATGGGAGTTGAACTGGAGTTGAAGCAGGACCAAATAATGGTGCAAGATAACTCTCTTCTCCTTCTATTAAAATAAAAAAGAAACAGCTAAAGTCTTCATTTAATTAAAAATGATGCTCCTGATGCCACTAATGCTGCTTACCAGATTTGATATCTTAGTATATTTTTAATGTTCATATTTTATTTAAACATTTCCTCCTAAAATTGTCCTTGGCTTTGATTCTGTGAGTTCACTTTAGTTGTCAAAACGACCACTTATGGAAATCAAATGCCAAAAATTTATATCTGTAATGAATTTCTCTCCCCTCTCTCTGAGACTATATATTAAAAAAAAAACAAAACAAATGTTTTTAATATAGTCTTAATTTAATGACTTTAATTTATACTACTTTGCCTTTCAGTTAATTAGCTTGGCTTAAAAAGAAATTACAGAACTAATTTTATCTCCTCTGACAGTACCTTGTCTATTAGATGGACCTTTCACATAATTCATTTGCATACTTTCGCGTGAAAAATTTAGATCCTGGTTGTGACTCAGGGTGAAACCTGCTCTCAAAAAACACAGCATGATGTCAGCCATTATTTATTTAATAGCCCCCCAACCTCTAAAACCTCAGTTACCGGAAGATATATTTAGTGCTTCAGTCAGCTCAAAGACATACAACAGAATTCAAACAAGCATCAAATAATTTTATTTTACACCCACAATCAGCCAAAATATTTTGTCAAAATCCCTTTTAAAATGGTGGTTTTGTGCAACTCAATGAACTGACAATTCCACAACTTTTAAAAACAACTTGAAGTTTCCCTTCAATGCATTCATTGCCATCCTTTTCTTTTAGAGAGAAATCTGACACTTTAACTACGATGAGTAGGTACTGTCAGAGTAGAATAGTCATTTACGTGAAGATGATCAACACAACAACTGGAATATTTTCGATGTCAGGAAATATTAACCGCTTCTGTAATGCAGTGCACAGTACAAGTAATAAGTAAGTTCCTTTTTCATTTTCCGGATCGTTCACCATGACCATAATTATAATAATAAAACATTAGCAAAAAATGCAAGTAATCATATTTACTAAAAGATGTCATACTGTCAATTCCCTCAATAATTTGGATTAAAGAGTGTGCCTGCTAAATGTGTATTAGTTATTTTTGGAATGGACTTTCCATTCAACTTTTCACGGTTAGAAATGACAAGTGCAGTTAAACAAGTGGAAACAGGTGTCAGCATTTTGCATTGCATCTGGCTCATTTATCCTTTGGTGAGAACAAGAGATGTATCAAAAAACCTGAAAATTGGACAGTGTGAGAATGCAACCTTACTCCAACAAGAAAATGTAAACCACAGAAGTGTTTAAACAACAAGTTTACCTTGAACTCATCTGCTAATAGCTTTTAAAGCTCGCATTCGGGAGCAGATTAGTTTTAAAAAGGAGAAATAAAGTTGAAACTTTGATGAAAAATTAGGAGGATGCCTATTATAAATTAAACATGTTTTTTTTTTAGCTTTGGAGACAAATCTTGTGAATGCTTGTGGTTATAAGGGCATAAGGAGGGTTATGTTGGAAAGTAATAAATCTTGCCAGGTCTATCAAAGGCAAACGTCCTGATTCTGCACAGCAGGAAGTTTTGTGGGAACAGTCACGGTTGGATGATTAGACTAGTTGATTTTCAGAGTAAAGTATAGTAAAGTAGTAGAGTAGAGTAAAGTAAACTAAATGTGTTTTAAGCAGTGGTATAAAAAAAAAAACAACCTAACAATGAAAAAAGATTAGCAAATACGTCAGTGCTGAAGATTTTATGTCAAGTCGTAACACCAGAAACAAAACAGTTTTGTTTTGTTTTTTTAATTTCGTGTTCGTGTTAATCCCTGAGACTGTCTGAGGCACAGTGCATCTCGAAAAAAAAAAAAATAAAAAATAAAAAAAAAGAGTTATGACATCCCACTCATACATTAGTACACTCTATAATACAAGTCAGTAAGTTAAGAGGTAAAACTGAAAAATGAACTCTTGAATCAAACTCAATCTTCCCGATAAAAAACAACAACATTTTCTCTCCATTGTGGAGTGTCCTTGCAGTAAACCTGCAGTTGAAGATTCCCACAGCTGCTGCAGCTGTTTCTGGATCTGCACTGGTATGATTTAACCAACTGCGTTTGCTGGCTGCTCTCATTTTGCTGTCATTTGCCCCCATCAGTCAGTCTCTGGCATACACTTGAACCATTTGGACACACGGCCCCGCCTCCTGGGCTGTCTCTGCGGAGCGCCCGAGTCCATTAGACCGTCCATGTAGTGACCGTACTCACTGATGGCGTCTTCCACACGCGTTATATACAGCCAGCTGATTATCACACCAAAGAACTAAACAGAGAGAGAAATAGAGGAATAGAGGTCAACAAGGTTTTTTTCTCTCTTCGTCTTCAAATGTCTCTTTGTTTCCTTCACTGACATCTTACAGTCACACACAGGATGCAGGGCTGTTTTTTTTTTTTTGTTATTTAGTTGTGTTTTGGCTGCTAGCTGAACCATAAATCGCCCACTAAGTGACAAACTGTGACTTCGACCTTAACCTTGAGATATGGGGGGAGAGGGAACTGATTTCTGAGCCATCAACATCACTCTGCCAACACTAACAGCCTAATTGCCGACACTTCTGCAGACGTAAACAACGTTGCATGCTTCGGAGCTTGTACTTGTACTTAAACAAATATCCAGGAGTGTGATTCACTGCCCAGATCATAACACAAAGGTCCAGAAACATTTTTACCACGGCAGCGACGTGGTGATGCCTTAAATTTGTAACAAATGTATATTTTGCTTTTAAAATTTGAACAGATGCGTTAAACCTCAGTGCTCAGTGACACTACAGTTACCACAGATCCATTTTTTTTTTTAAGTAAATGAAGAACGAGAACAAAAATGAAATTTACACTCTGTGGTGATTCAGTTTTTTGTGTTGAATCTGTTTTCTGTTCCAACGAGTGA
Organism: Echeneis naucrates; assembly: GCF_900963305.1. NCBI lineage: Eukaryota > Metazoa > Chordata > Actinopteri > Carangiformes > Echeneidae > Echeneis > Echeneis naucrates. Next base: position 20,710,997 of record NC_042513.1, on the reverse strand, counting down.
TGAGTGAGGAGACACATGCATGAATTGGATGAATCACTGACAACTTCATCTCATTAAAGTCAAACACCACCTCTATTCATAAGAGTCTGCATGTGTGTGTGTTTTTTGCGAATCTTGAGTTCAAATGAGACGCGAGAAAACAAAAAATTTCACAGTGAGAAAATTTCATGTCTGTCGTACAAGAAAATGGGTTTGAAGGGAACTCAAACGTGTAGAAATCCATTAGGTGTAGTTTTATTAGAAGCCTCAGTATCTTTTAAATTATCATCATTTTATTTATTAGGTAGGAATTAGTCCTGACTCTGCTTTTTAATTCAAGTTGTTTTAGTTGCTGACGTAAAACAATATAAATCTCTTTTCCCTCATCAGAGTTGCTTGCATTAGATAGGGTGATATAAACAAAAGCTTTATGTCACTGTGCTACAAATGTTTCCAAACATACAGGAACTGAAGTTGCCTTTCTTCAATACATGCCAGTTGTCAGAGTCTAGGTAAATATTCAACTTTGGGAAATGCACAAAGATTAGACCGATCAGTAAGGAGATCAATGTGCACAAATTGCACGGACCATCGCGAATGCTAAAAGTAATAATGACAAGCTCCATTGTATGTGTTTTTGTGTGTACCTGGGGCACTAGGATCCCGAGCAGCAGTCCTGCCATGATCTTGTAGTTGTCCATCAACCAGATGAAGAAAGCGTCGGTGCAGCCCCTGATATAAATTACATCAACCAAATCCAAACGCTATAAAAAACAAAAACAAAAAAACCCTTCAGTTTTCACATTTATACAATGACACACCAAAAGCTGATAAAACAACAACAAACACTTGATTGCCCTGCAATATAGCAGCACACAATTTAGCAGTAATTGCCCAGTGTTTAATTTTGTGTAAATAGACAACTAGTCATTACAGTGAATTTCAACAGCAGGCAGATGGACAAAAGGGACTAATTGACAAGACGCCCATTGCCTCGTAAAAGCAGGAGGTTTACGCTGACAAAAGAGAGAAGCTGCACTTAAATGAGGGTAAAGGAATGTCTGTTTTTATTCAGTCATGTTTTTCAGACGTTCAGTCATTATCTTACCTCTCGTTCCAGCACCTTGTAGCCACACAAAGTGTTGGCCACTTCGTTACGCTGGAGGGGACAGAAGTAGAGAGACATCTGAGATAAAGTTAAAAGTGAGTGATAAAAAGCATGTGAGAGACAGAAAGCAGGCTGCCAATAGCTTCAAGCATCAAGAGGAGTTAACACGAAACAGAAGACGACAAGCTTTCAGTAAAAATTTATCTTTAGAGGTGGAACTACAAAAAACAGAAGCAGACAGTAAAAGAGGCACAGACACACTTCAACTGCCTGAGATGGTGTGATTTTTCTATGTTGTTTGGTTTTCTGTGTGTTTCTGTTATCGTGTGTACAATATCTATGTGTTTTTTGCGTCAAAAAAAAAAACAGAAGCAGACAGTAAAAGGCACAGACACACTTCAACTGCCTGAGATGGTGCGATTTTTCTATGTTGTTTGGTTTTCTGTGTGTACAATATCTATGTGTTTTTTGCGTCAGCAAAAAAAAAAACAAAAAAACAAAAAACCATAGTGTGTCTCTGACGAAGCCTTCTCCATATTCAAATATTGAAATATATGAATATATTCAAAAAGGAAAAGATAAGCTGCCTGTCTCTCGTGGTTGGAAAAGGCAAAGGAATGGAATTTGAAGTTATTTTGCATGTTTAGCTGACTTAATTTTGGAGATGTTGAATTCATTACTAATGGACCTGTGTGACTGAAAGCATGTGAGGAATGTGAGGAAAATTCACAATACCACCCCGTCACTATGAGTCCTCCATGAAATACTACACTTCCATAAAACTGAAGTAGAAAATAAATCACTAGAAAGGCAAAAATAAAGAGCCTGTGATGAGCTTGAGTCATACCAGGCAATGTCCATTTTGCTCCGTGTTTGGCTCTAATTATCCTAATAGATACTGATGAATATGGGAAAGTGAATATGGTGAACAAAAGAAACAACTGATTATCTGTCCATTACTGCTTTATAAGGCAGCACTGTAATAATAGCAGGACTGACTTGGCTGCCTTTAGGCTGCTACACTATGTTTCAAAAACAGTAAACAGTGGGCAGTCCCTACTACGAGTACAGCAATATTAAGAGAGGCGAATATAAAAAACAAACACGCAAACAACCAAAACACTAAACCTGTGAAACATTAATTGAGTTACACCCACTGGATAAGAAATAAAGTGATCGCACTAGTGAATTTACTTCTCACAACAAAAGAAACTCTTAATGAGAATGATGATTTTGCTCATATTGCTTTCTGATGAAGTTTTTGTTTGTTTTCTCTTTGGAAACTTTGGGACAGCGTAGGTATATAAGGTCATGGTAGAAACTCTGAAAATGTGTGGGGGAGAAAATTGCATCTCGCAATGGAACAGGCATAATCACCATCATAAGGTTGATGAGGTTGATGTATTTTAAAAATCCAACACCATTTATGCAACTATAATGATATATAAACTGAACTCAGTGTTCAAAGCTTCTCAGGCGATCAATAAGTAAACAAAAAGGCAGGCGTGACGAAATGTTTACTGAATCTAAGCAGTTACTGGTGACATTATAGATGCAAATATCTAACACTGACTTGGGAAAGTAGCACATATACAGACAGTCTCACCACCAACCAGCAGATTGGTGCAAATGCAAGTAACATCACCTGGACCAGGAAATTCATAACAGATGTTGTACAGCAGCATGTATATGTGATGAAGTCAGAGCGACGCCAACCTTGGTAGTAACACAGCAGGTGTACGGGACACCGCAGGCCAGTGGACCAGGTGCAGTACAGTTGTGGTACATGTTGACCTCCCAGTCCTTAAACTCTTGACCTCCACAGCAACTAAACTGCAAGAATGGGGAGGAGTAAAGAGGAGAGACAAGCACAGAAAAGGGAACGACAAAGCAAGTGAATGAAAATACACAGAGAGAGCGAGGGTCAGCGGGAATGAGAGAGGGGGAGAGATAAAAGCCAAACAACTTTGTAAACACTATCTCTGATATGCTCATCCAACACCAGCAACATTTTGCAACAAAATAAACCATACCCAACACCTTTCATGTAATTATGATCCTTCTATGTTTATTTTGTACAGGGAGCAGTACAGCTGTTCAACATAACTGAATGTAATTTTACAATGTTGGTAATAGTATTAGTATACAGTATCACAGCATGCAAAACCAACAAAACTGTTTTTCATTATTTTATCAGAATGTATTTGGAGAATAGAAAGACATCAGTGACATAAAAAACTGAAGAGAACACTGCGTGGTGCGACAATCCTGGATTAAAAACTTCATTTTTGCGATGTTCATGAAGTAGTTGCAAAATTTGAATGCTATTTTTTGTCTTATTTAATTAAAGGTAGTGATGTTTACCTTACATCTCCATGAATAACAAGAAGAAAACAAAGTCCTGTTTTAGTTGAAGTTATTCAGGTGACAACAACAAATCTGCACACGTCCTTTTGCGCAAAACCACAAATTCACTACAAAGCATCTCTCACCTTTCCACACTCAGCTACACACTTTCATAGCAGCAGCATGCAACAAACTGCTACCCAACAACCTTCTTTTGTTGATTCACAGGTATAAAATAGGTGGTGCAAACCAATTATTTTTAATACATTTATAAATATCTTTATAGGCACAATAAATTAGGTTCGATAATATATCATTGGTTTGCCTGAGTGTGTCTTAGCATTTAAAGGCCAGTTAGATAACTGTCCTTTTCAACAAACATTGGAATATAAAATGTAATGCACGACATAATTAATTCTCACGGCATGAAAGGTAAATATTAATGGGATGCAGCTCTTATCACTGTTAATAGTAATGCCCGTTTTCGGCGCCTAATATGCACAAAACACACACACACACACACACACCGACAAAAATTACTGCACTTACACCAAATGACACCAATTCAGTAATTTCATTTGATTTTTCTGCTTTACTGGGTAGACAACAGCGGCGCAGCTGCTGATAATAAACACTCCGGTCAAACCAAAGTCTCACCGTCATTCATGACGAAAAATATTTCATGGTAAGAGGTGAAAAGAGGTCGAATAGAAACCTGGAGAGACGTTATGAGGACGAGACACAAAATAAAGAGAGTTATGAATAAATGAATGAAAATGAAGCAGGTATGCTGAAAGTTACTCCGTCTTATCGCTGCTGTGACGCCACAGAAGGGCAGCACCTATTTTGTAACAAATATCTGCTGAGAAATCTGGAAAAAAAAACCCAAAACAAAATAAAACAAAACAAAACAAAAAAAAAAACAAGAGGAACCACTTGATCTACTGTAAGTACCAAAGCAGAGAATGCAGAAGAAGAGTAAAGTCCCTGATCTCCTAAAACCCGACACAACAGGCTGCTCTACTGGTGTTATGTATACGGGCAGCATTTTTCTGTCAATTATTCGTGTCTTGCCTATTTGCAGAAGGAAAGAACGATTTTGTAGTCTGACTGACTGATGACCAGCTGTTCACTGGCTTAAATGCTGGTTTTAAGAATGTATGAAAACATCTCTGTAGTGCACGCTACGTGCTTTTATATGAGCGTTGAGCTGATTCCACCTAAATTAACCGTAATTCTGATGTGAACCAGCAAATATGGATTTTATGTGACATTTACTTTGAAGTCCAAATAAACAGATGGTTATTATGTTTTTCTGAATACAGTGATAAGTAACGACGGGATAATTTGAGTTTCTCCATTGGAAACAAACTGGTGGAAACCTGCTTTATTCGGCAGCTTTACAGCCTGCAGTGCTTTAAACTGAGCATGTGGCTGGACTCTGTATAAGAATCACACCTTTTGCTATATGTATTCATGCTGGAGGGAATGGACTTTAATTATATGTAGTGATATTGCTAAAGGAGGAGGATTAATATCCAAAAGGACAGCGGAAGGCAGAGGGAATATGCAGTCCAGTCATAGCGCTTTTGGCCAAGTCTTGATTTATCCTGATTCAGGTCATAGATTTGAAAAGGGTTAAAGTTTTAACTGTCAAACAAAAAGCAAGCAACTAATTAATATTTACATTGCTTAGACGCCTGCATGTCCGCCCCTCATGATGGTGGGCCTGCATTTTCTTCTTACAGATCATCATCCATCATCCTGCCAAAAGTCGCATCTGTATTTTGTGCTGTCCCACAGCAATTAGAGACATGGCTGTGAAGAAGGCTAAGGGGTAATGAACACCAGAAGAAAAGGTCTCACTAGAAAAAGCTGATGTCACTGCAACATGGGGTGATCGATAGAGGATAGAACGAGTGCAGACGTTTACAGGTTCCCCAGTGTGAGTTACACAGTGATGAGGTCAACACTTAAAGGCACTTCAGTGAATTGAACTGTTTCAGCCCTGCAGTATTTTGGCTGCTTAATACAATTAAGATTGATCATCTTCATTTTTGCTGAGATATTTTATAATTTGAACATTTATGAAAGTGAGATCTTGTTAAAGTTTCAAGGAAAAAAAATCTCACAATTTGGTGAAGCTGGTAACAATTGCATCTAAAATGCGACAAAGAGTAGAAATAGCTTTTTGAAGATGTCAGTTTGGTTTAATCTTTATCAATGTGCCGTATTTTCAAAACCTGTTCTGATATGCGTTGTGTAAAATCAAAATAGTAAAGCTGTGTTTCAAAAAACAGCAACTAGTCCTACTAGCACACAAGCAATCAGTTAAATCACTGCAACTGTCCCAAAAAAGACAAACTCATATTTCACAGTGACGCTGATGGTCCACATGGACAACCGGAACAAACAATCCACTGGGCTACACAGATAATAAACGGTTCCTGCTATGGTTAAGCCAGCCATCGATCTAATGGATGGACATGATCTGTAGACCAAACTGATCAATCAGGGCCTTTCTAGGGGCTAATAGACAAAGCCAGGTATCAATAATAGATAAGTGGAATTACAGATTGGTTCCTGTGAGAGGGCATCATGGACCCATGCATTTTAAATAGCTTTAATATTACAACACTAAATGATTCTTTTCATTTTATTGGTTTTGTTCATTGTCAACTTTTCCCCTCGCTCACATAATTTCAACAATTCATGTTTAATACTGAATGAAGCCATTTTTTCTCTCTATGGCTCATAATATTTTAGGAGTCACAATGGCAAACAGATATTGTATGAATAATATCATAAAGTCAAAGCATGTGTGTTCTGTCTATAAAAAAAAAACAAACAAAAAACGATGGAACATTTTACATATTTATTTCTATCCATAGAGTGTATATCTTTGTTATATCTAGTTATAAACAAATCAGGACTTGTTGTTTAAAAGAAATTTGTCAAACAACAGAAATAACTAGTTTGATTTGAAGACCCTCAATTCCGTTCCCAAAATGTACATAAAGTTTACGAATGTGCTTTTGTATGAAATGCTTTTTGTGTTTTTTATTTTCATACTCACAAATGCCAAAAAAATGCCACCAACGCAGCCTGTGATGAATCAAAAAGGAACTTATAAATATGCATGAGCGCTATTATGTCAAACAACCCCACAGCGCTGGGAATATGAAGTCAGCGGCTAAATGAATGAATAGCTTTGTTGTTTGCAGTGCTGTAAAACTTTTTTGACATCAACCACAGAGCCCGGCTGTGGCAGATGAGAGAAAACAGAGCTGCGAGTTCAGTATAAATTACAAATAACAAATGGGCTGACAGATTTGAGCTGCTTTGTTGGACAGGCTTCCAAAGTTTCCAATTATGAGATATGTGAGTAATGGAAGCTTACTGCTAAAAGACAATGTAATATTTAACATTATGATTAGTGTTATGGTTGAACTCTGAGATGTGATTGTGTGAGAAAAGGGCCATCACTGTCTCCCCAAGTGTTGAAAACACAGGCTGCCAGTTCTGTTGGCATAAATGTCACATTTCCATTTGGATACTGAGGCTCATTGGAAATAAAGGCCATCTAGATATTAACTGCCCTCAGGACAGGATACAACCAATCTATGGCTTTGTGTTGTCGAGCCAAGGTGAGATTTCTCTTATTTCCTGTTGTTGCAAACCTGTTACAATTTACCGCTATAATCAACTACCCAACTAATAACTAGACCAACACAGTATTTATTTCCATTAGCTACCATCAGATTGATATTTTCTCAAATTATCAATGAATAACTTGGTCACCATTCGTCCCTGAGGCCAATTGCGACAACATCATGTCTAAACTCATCAAAAACCAAAATAGGTTCAAACACTGAAATATTTGAAAGGCAATCTGATGGAACAAGAATAGGCCAGCTGTACACAAACATCAGACAACACCATCCACTATGACACAATATGACTAGAGATTAGATTTTTACATTTTTACATACAACACTGAGCCTGATATTTTAATGTCTGATCTGACCTGTTCAAATCACTGTTGAATTGTTTTCCACTCCTTGGCAATCAAAATCTGATGGGAGCACTAAAATATGGGCACAAAGATTAGAGAAAAAACATTATCATACAGACAGGTTATATTACAAGGTGTTTCTAAATGCCGATATAGTATTTTTCACAGATAATGCCTTCATAATCTCGTGGCTTTCAAGATGACCTTAATAGAATCTGATCGTCTGAGTCCTCTGGGAAATCATTCGAACCGCCCCAACTGCAAAACACTTGACCCGAGTGTTTGCTTTACGCCACGACAGGAAAAATAAAGGTGCTTCATGCCGCTACTGCCAAATGGCTTTTAACCACTACTGAAGCACTCCTTGGTGTTAGAGGAAGTGGATAAAGAACATCAAAGGATGAAAAGTCTGCTGTCAAAGTAAAATAGCTTCAGATTTTTTGGAGTGAAAATAATGTTGAGCAGCTTCTGAAGTCAGTAACCAAGTGCAGGTTGACCAAACGTCTGAATTTATTTAGAAACGCATAAAAAAAAATGACATTGGACCAGCAGTGGGGGAATAAATAGGGCATTTCAACTGCATTCTGCATGGAGGTGGTTTGAGGTGAATTTGCAACAATAGGCATCAAGGGTTTACGGCAGAATTACAATTGCAAAGTCATATTTTGAACAAAACATTACTGAGTCCATTGAGACATTCATGAATGTCTTAATTTTATATCAAATCAAACCCTCCGGAGCAGTGTGACTAAGATATAATCTGAATGTGAATTATATTGTTATTTGATTCATTTTTATCGTAAAAATACCAATTAAAGTTGCAACTTAAATACTAAAATACGAAGCAGGATTATGCCAATTTGTTTTTGATCAGATCTGACAGCTTTTATCAAGTTGATCATTTCCGGCTGAGCTCAGTCCTTCATCCAGTGAGAGAAATAGACACCCTTTGGTCGTGCAACAGAAACGAACCAATGTGGATGGTATAATTGAACCATCTTGGCACAATGGACATCAGGTGATGTGCCTGCTGAATCCACCAATCAACAAATGTGTGAAAATTCAGATTTCTGGGCCCAAGTAGTTAAAAGCTGCTCAGGTCCACCAGGGAGGGATCTGAATTGAGACAGGTGCTAAAGCCCCGATACCGCATCGCTCCGTGCACTTAACAAAAAGTGGTAATGAGATTTTCAGCTTCAGGCTGTGTTTGTGGGAACTTGATGTGCAGTAGTACATCAGGTGCTCGCTGATGCCTCAGCACAGCGCTCTCATTATTTTGGACATGACTTGCTGTGATCATCCTAGTTCAGCGGTGGTGGTTCATGCAAACTGATCTGAAATCAGCTTTATATTACTGTCTGCTCTGCATGTACATTACAGCATATTAAAACTTTGTTTTTCGTTGACAGGGATCTTCCTCAGTGTGAGTCACATTGCCTTACCTTCCTCTGTACAAAGTCCATGATGTTTTTGAAATCCAGGTCATCGTAGTAGTTCTTCATGCCCTTTTTGATGTTCTTGTTCAGCAATTCCACCGTCTGTAGCGGTGAAAATAAAGAGGGGTGTTGTGTGAACACGTTGCTTTCGTAAAGGAAAGCCAACGCTGTGATTAGTCAAGGTGACTGATCCGCTGAACTGGAATATTAAAATACGACAGACTGACAGCTCACATCTGTCAGTCACAATCTGGTGCAGCAGGGTCACATCTATCCACAGACTGAGAATAAATATTTGAAACTAAGTACACTCATGGAGAGCTTCTCGTTGAATGTTTTCATTTTTCAAGCTCTTCATTTATTCCACTAATTTCACTCTTTCACAGCATATTGAATAGATTGCTTTTACTTTTAATTTATTAAGCTTCAGGTTTTTTCCTTATTGGAGCCTGTTGATGCTCCGTCATGTCTCTTTTGTCCCTGCTATTAATAACAAATTGGGACTACTACCCTTGTGAGAGTCAGATATTAGAAGGATGGGAGTGGAACATTCATCAAATTTCTTTTCTGCCACCTCTGAATATTTCTTACCCCTCACAGTGAATTAATAAAAGGCAAGGCAGCCACGTTTAAGCCACATTACAATTAGCAAATTTATGGGCTTGGTGTTGCTGATTCGCCACGATCCTTGCTTTCACCTGGCAATTATTATTACAAAGCTCACTATAAGCTCACATGACATTATCATCTTGAACATGGTGTTCATTGAAAGTAGAAAAGAATAAGATCCATGTTTATATAACTCTGCTTACGCAGGAAAGAAATTAAAATGTTATTAATATGCACACATTTCTCATTCCCTGCCGTATCATTTTTCTCTGTCTAAATGAAATGCCTTTTATTTTAAATAAAACTGTCATTAACAAGCTAAACTCTACAATCGTAATGGTGATCGTTATGATTTTCTTTCGTCAAGGAGACAGAAACATTATGGCTGAGGGTTGTTCATATGCTTAATTGTACATGAAAATGCAAACATTAAAAAGCAGTCAAAAGGAACAAACCCTAAAACACGAGCTTGTCCCCACATTGAAACATTCGTAAAGGAGAAAGTCTTTCTAATCAGGAAATGTGATCTGATGAATATCTCAGAAGAGGACTGCCAGCATCACACCACTTTGGCTCTGGGCTCATTATCAGTAATCCTCCACCAATGTCACACGTTACGTGAAACCCACTGCAGAAACTGTACAACCCCACAAAATCATGGTTAATTTGAATTATAACCATGAATTTGAATATGTTTTTCAGTTCACAGTAATATAAAACCCCCTCCAGAGTCATACCAATAAGACTGGAAAGATTGGAAGGGAAAAAAAAAAAAAAAGACTAAACAATGCGGTAATGCTCACTTATTACTCTACACTGTGGTGAATCCTGATTTATCAGGCACAGGTTTGATACAGAACCTGAGCAGCATGAGAGCCACAGTAGCTCTCCTGCTTCGCTGCAGGTAAATATAGATCTATTTCATGGAGAGTTATGACTCAAATCTAATAGTGTAATTTGGTTTGCATTCACACTGGGCTGGCTGAAAAGTGGGTTTTGGCCACTGTAGCACTGCCATTTTTATTATGGCATCCTTATTAGCAATCATTTTTAATGTTGTGTGCTCCCTGCATCATCGTGATGGACAAAATTGGACTTTTAATGTTGTGACTTTTAATCTGCAGTGAGAATTATTTAGTGTACACTGATGGGAGCTTCGTAACAATTAAGTTTGTTATAACATGATCACATTATATGAGATGTTCAAGCCATGTTGTTTTGTGGAATTTGCTGGGAGATGGTCTCATTTGGACTGGTTTCCACTTTTTTATCCACTTTTAAATTTGCCATCAACTTAGCAAATTGCAGTCTTGATTTATTTGGTCTACTTTTCACGCACAGACTCTAATGCGCTTCTCTAGCAGAAGGACGGCTTCATTATTTTCGTCCTCTCAAGGATTCTATCAGCAGCTTTTAGCTGAACTACAGAGGGTGTCTCTTGTAGAGACTTTGAAGGGCCATGAGGAAAATTTGTGATTTGAGGTATTAGTGATATAAATGAAAACGGCTTGATCTTTTCTGACTTATGCTCAGACGTCTAACAGATTGTTAACTGCTCACCTGGTTGCGAAAAGCCAGCGCTAAGATTCCTCCCAGCAGCTCGAGGAACAGACACGCTCCCAGGGTGTACATGAACTGCATCAAACAGACATTAGAGAGCAAAGCAATTATATACTTATATCATTTCTTTGAAGATGTTCTTTGAACATCTGAAGAGCTGGCTATTGACAATAAATAAACATGGCAGAATATGCTGCATGATGCAGCAACTATACACGATCCAAGCACTTCAGTGGGAACACCTGCAGACCTGCTGGTGATGAGCAGAGCTGGGAAGTCATGCAGATGCAGGTCAAGAGCAGTTTATGGTCACTCAAACGTCAGAATGGGTTGAGTATTTCGAAAACTGCTCGTCTCACACATAACGGTCTGTCGGGTTTTTAAACACCAAGCGAGCAGCAGTTGTTAATGAGGAAAGTCTGTAACTCAGATAAGCTCAGATAACATTGAGGTGAATCCCCTCCTGTCAGCAAAGAAGAGAAAACTGAAGCGTAAAATAAATAGAAAAAAAAAATTGCCTGGTCAGATGAGTCTGGATTTTTGATCAAACAGCAGATGACTGCTCGGTCAGCAGTCCAGGTGATGATGGACAATGGATGATGGGGTTGATGATGTGAGGAGTGCTTTTATGGCCTACTTTTAACATTTTTATACCAATAATGCTGACACATTGTCTGAAAGCCTTAGTCTATCCAGAGGTCAATCAAGACTAGTAATCCCAATCTTTTCCAGCTCATGGAGAAATCCTGGCAGCCCACATTAAACCCCATGAGCAACACTCACCACTTTTAGTAGAGTTAGATTATCTCTAAGTGCAGCCAAGACTCCGATAAATGAAACAACAAACATGACGACTCCCAGCAGGATGAGGATTATAGCGGGGGCCAAAAATATCCCCTCCAGAGTCTTGTAGCGTTGTCTCTCCACCTCAGCATAGATGCCGATAGCCAGGATAAATCCACCTATTAACTGGAAACACAAAAGGGAAGAAGATAGCATGGGTTAGTCATCAGCTTGGACATAATGGGAAAATTAACTCTGTAGAAAGAAGAACACACATGATGAACCAAAGATAGGCCCACTGATGAGAAGAGCAATTTGCAGAGGACAGTCCTGGCAGGTATTATGACGCAGCGACGGAGGTAGTAAATGAATGAAGGTGATCAGATTCTATAAAGTGATGTTTGGATTTGATCAAAGCACTCATCTGATCATATGATAGTAAAAAAATAATACATTTTATTTATAGTATAGGTAAACGACAGACAAACAGTAAAAAAAATTTGGCTCAATCTGGTTCAATTTTGTCAGACAGGAGGTGCATACACAAAACACTCTGCTAGGTTTCTACACAATTACAGACTGATGATGGCAGATTGAGGCTCCAGACTTGGCTCCTGCAAAGTTACTGTCTGTGTAAATATCTCTGTAGTTCAGAAAATTAAAAGCTTTATGTACACCATAAGAACAAGACGCCATCCTAAACACAAAGCATGAGTCTTCAAAAATCACTTGAACATGACAACAAAAGAAACTTAGCTTCACAACAAACATCATCACTGCTGTTTTCTTAATAATAATAATAATAATAATAATAATAATAATACATTAAAAAACTAATTAAAAGTTGTGACCAATCGAGCCTGAGAGTCCATCCATTTACTATCCATACTCTGGAAGGGTCACGGCTTGGGGTCAGACCCTCCATGTATGGTTAAGGGGTCAAAAACTATAACTTAGTTGTGTTCTCTTGTTGTTCGCCAGTGAAACATAAAAGTAAAGCAACACGATAATGACGGGTGGCATTTATCTAAATAAAAGATACGTGTGATCAGCCAGAGGAGTCTCCTCCATTTGACAAGGGCCAATTTTTCTCATAACATGACAGAATGGTGAAAAATTCAGTTGAAGAATCCCTCAGCTTGTGAACAGACACACACTGTTCACTCCCAAGTGAACAAAATGCAAAGCAATCAGGCTTATAAAGCCACAGGCCTCTCATTATTAACATTACAGCAGCATTCTCATCCAGCTCCATACACATCTTGTTAATGTTCCTGTGAAAACTGAGTTATTCCCAAATGGATGGAAAAATATACTTTGATAAAGTCCATTTCAAATCCAGTGAGACTGGAAACATTAGTAACTACGGACCACTTAGTCTTCTTCCAACCGTGTCTGGAGAGGATTGTCTCAGAACAATCTTCCAAATCAGCATTTGCACTATTTCCAGTTTGGCTTCAGATATTACTGTTGAGTCACTTGATAAAGGCATTTCAGATCTTACATCACGACATTTCCATTTCAAAGAAATTTTCAATTTGTAAAAATGACCGGACTGAAGATCAGATGAAATAAAGCTATTTATATTTTGTGACTCTTGAATTTACTGTTACCTTTCTGGAGGGGAGCATTTTTGTGAGTGGGGGTAGCAGACTCACTGTGAGTGTCTTCCTACCAACTGCGCAAAAAATACATCTTACTTTCACAGTAAATTGATAATTGACTTACTCAAACATACCACGTACCAAGTATGGCCACCACCACCAGGGTCTGATGTGACCCCCCTCTACAGCCTCGTTATTTGAAAGGACAAGCTCTTCTGTAGGAATCTAATCTGAGTTGGAACCCCCCATTAATAATGGGGCACATGCAGTAAATCTTGCCAATGTGGTGGGGATTTAATATAATAATCCCCGCAATTAATTTTTTTGTGGCTTCTGGCAGCTGCAACTGTGTAACTCCTTGCTTGAATAATGGATTGTGCTTTTAATATTTTGTAATATCAAAGCTCCTCCATCATGAAAGGAGTGTTTTCCGTGGTCCGATTGGTCAGATGCAGCGAACCCCGCCCCTTTTACATGAACGCGCGCTGATCTAGACGGGAAAAACCTGAGTCCAATCAGCCCGTTGATAACCAGACGTCTGGGTAAGTGAAGCCAGGTAACGAAAAGAGATCCCGGACATTTTAATCCAGTTTCATGATGCAGGCCCCAGTTACAATAACACCACCACCACCAATGATAATAATATTAACAATAATAAGAAATCACAGCTATTTAGGCAAATAGAAATATTCTACTTAGTTAAATTTAAAAAGGCATTCATAGTTATAATGTATGTGTCACTGATTGTGAAAGTGGCTTGAGCTGAAATGTTTAACTGGAAAAAAATATATATTTGACTCCCCTCCATGTCTATTTTACTTTAGAATTAATAGTAAATTCATAACAGCAACACTGAATGAGCAAATCTGTCCCCTGCAACGCGCAACAGGCAAATCTAAAATTAAACAGGATACTGACACTTCAGTGTATGGAAATAGCACACAGGCACATGAAGGCCTGTAATGTGAGCTGAGCACTGCAGGAATCACTGGACAAATGGTCCATTTACAGCGACATCAATTACTTTGTTACCTTTCTTGTGTCGTGTGTCCGGTGAGTGAGCTTCCTTGCAATGTTCTCCAACATGTTTCCATGTAGAGCCTACAGGCCACACTTCACATTAAACAGTACAACTGTTCAGCAACACTAGAGTGCAAGTCCCTCGCAGAAGGAATCAGAGGATGACATGCTTCACACTTCATATTTGTTGTGTTGGCTTTTATGTACAATCGGCTGTCATTCAACAGAAAACTGTTAAAAGGCGAAGGTAATCTTTTTGATCCACAATCAGAAAAAGCAACAAAACTTACGCGCACAATAGCTGTGGCAAATGTTAAAATCACAGTATGTTGTCGAGATAATTCTTTGACACGTTTAGTGCTAACTGCTGTCAGCCTCCTCAAGATCTGTTTTCTTCCTTTCCATATTAAGATGGACAACATGTGAGGAGATGAGTAAAGGGGGAAAGAAAATGACAGAGAGAAGGAAAGAAAAATATTATTTATTGCCGAGTCCTCGAGTGCCAAGCACTGTTTATACTCCGCCACGGTGTCTCTTCCTTACATGTCCCTGCTTGCTGTCTGTTATGGTATCATGCTGCTGGCTGGTGACCTACCCACTGCAAGACCAACCTCCATTCAGCCAAGTGCATTTTAAACAGAGCGACTCTAAATTTCTGCCAACAAGAAAATGTGTCAACACTCATGCGTGATAATCTTTACAAAGAGTCCTGGTGGATTGTAAATCCCTCCGGTTAATGTAAACCGTACTTAACTAAAATAACCATGATAATATAATAGCACAGGCTGTCCTGTGTTTATTCCAATGCACTTAGCTGCAGATGACTTAGTGGCAACATTATGGCTTTGGGCCAATGTTAGGTTGGATTATAAAACTTATTACACTCTGCTAAAACTACATCACAGTGCTGTCACTGTGATTGACTACGTTCTATACTGGGGCATGCATGACTGAAGCTAAACATATAGGTGGTTGTCTTGATGAGTGTTGTTGGACACCGATGTCTGTCGGACTACCATTTTTAATATAATATTCCCATGAAGCAAAGAAGGATTATTTATTTAATCAGTGTATTATTCCAGCAAAGGGATATTGAGGACTGAGGGTAATAACTCCAGCAGAGACAGACAGTCCCAAATCACGATGCAATTAAAATGTTGACTGGTCAAAAGTGAAAGACTGACTTTGAACTGGTAAATCTCAAAGTGTTTCTCTGTGTTATCTGTAAGTCAATGTTAAACTAACCTTTGGTGGGTAAATAAAAGTTAAGAAAAGCAGATAACCTTATGCTGTAGACTTAAGTCAAAAGATGTCCAGAACTGCAGTTGTTTTAGCATTAACGGACTGATTGACAGACAAAAATCCTTTACACACCTTCAATTATGTCCCAGGAAATTACTTCACAATCTCTGCCCAGCAAATGTTCTCACTGTTGGAAATGCCAGTAGCTTATAAGGACTATAAAACATGTCCTGTGGTTCTCTTGTCAGTCAGGCGCTTTTGTTTTGGTTGCAGTTTTCATCTTTGTCAACCTTAAAACCTTTGATAACACAATAACACTACAGCACATTGAGCTACTGTCTTTTTATGGCTTAATTGTGTCACACAGTGAGCATGAATCAACTAATTTTCTATTCTCTAGATTATTCCTGCCAAATGTTATTTTATGTAGCCGTTTACAGCCTCAGTTAATAAATCCAGCACAGAGACATGCTGTGATCCAGGACAGATGAAGACCTTATTTGAAAAAATAAAAATGAAAGGGAGACAGAAGAAGCCAATAAGCCCCTTCTTTTTAAATGTTGGTTGAAATATCTTATCTGTTTCCGGGTTGTGGGAGGTGCTGGAGCCAATCCCAGCTCACACTGCGCAGGTCAGCAGTCTGTCACAGGGCCAACACACAGACACACACAGAAACCAACAACCACTCACACTTACAGACAATTTAGAGTCACCAGTTAACCCAAACATGATGTCTTTGGATGGTGGGAGGAAACCCACGCAGCCATGGGGAGAACAGAACCGAACCCGTGACTTTATTATTGTGGGGCAACAGTGCTAACCACTACGCTGCCACACTGCCCAAAGTCAAAGACTTGCAAGACAAATTTGTTTGGGTAACGTGATTAATCCCTGCCAGAGTCCGCGGCCACGCCCTCCCTGCAATGCCGCATCGAGCTGCCGACTGCATACAGTTTATATTTGAATTGGAACTTCTGTCATTAAAAGTGTAGTAGAAAACACAATGCAACAAAAATAAGTCACACACTCTTTCATGAGGCATCTTGGCAGAATCTCTGTAGATGCCCATTGTAATAAACCTGCCACATTTTTATTTCTTAGCGAGTGAACATTTGCTACTGTCTACATTTCATGGAGTATGTGACAAAATGACCTAAACAGCATGTCATCACACAGGAGGAAGGAAATTCCTCAGACTATGTGCTGTGAGAATATCTCTGTAACACAAGTGAATAAGCAAGTTGTCGGAGCAAATAAATAACCTGTTAAAGTTTCATCCACGTCTATCAAGGACGCATTCATTCTCAATAACACCAATTACAAATGCCTTTGTTTCTCTCTGCTGCTACACCCCACTCTCTCGCTCCCTTTCCATGAATCAAAGTAAAAAATAAATAAAAAAAAAAAAAGCTGTGAAGCCAAAGACCCTCTATCAGCCATTTGTCTGCACATATATACAATCTTTCATGTTGTCTGTTGGTGGAAACGGCTGCAGGGCTTGGCTAAGCTCTGAAAACAACAACAACAACAACAAACTTCTTATGTTGAGGTATTTGCTCAAACAAATGTCAAATTAAGTAATATTACTGCCCCCCCCCACAAAAAAAAAAAAAAAAAAAAAAAAAAAAATCCAATAAATGTCTCTCAGGTTACCAAGACTTTCTATTATTACAGTATATTTCTCCGACCAACATGACGTTTTCAGTTTCAGCCATTCATCCAGCTGGTACGTAGACAGGACAAAGAGCGCTCTTCTGCCAACACTAAATTAGTTGACATCTCTGTCGGACACATTGCCTTCGAAATAAAATGCAGCCTTTTATTCCTGTATATGGGATTGTATTTTTGCTTCACAGAGTCCTAATTTCTCCCTGAAGACAGACACAGCATATTTATCTGTACTGCAGCTCCAGGAGCCTTTCAATGTCCTCGTTCTTTGTACATCTGCCCACTGTCCCAGACAGGTTATCCGGACATGTGGAGGCAGAACAAAGCCCTCAGTTACCTTCCACGAGCTGGTTCATCCGCAGATCCATTCATTCCGTCAATAATACTGCTGTGTACATTTTCATAAACAGTGGTCAAGTTTGAAACATGCTTACTTTATAAAATCAAATACGTAATCACTTCGGGGAAGATGACTGTACAAATATAAACTGCAAAAAGTCCAAAACAGTATGTTATGGGGAAATGAAGTGGCCCATGACTCAACCTTCATACAAATTCAGAAAACTTTATCATCTGCTCTGCCAGAAATTCCTCCTAAAAATATTGGCAGGTAAATCATTCAATATTGCCTCAATCGCATATGTGCACCACCCTGAAGTCATCCTTATTTGGGTAACTTCTATCTTTACAAACAAGCAGCACTTATCTTGCTTTTCATTCCTTTTTTTTTTTTTTTTTTTTTCGTGTTGACTTCCCTGTTTAGACCAAGTTCAGCACTAACTTGAGGCCATCATGGCCTACTGGACACAGCAAAATGCTGCCATTTTCTCTTCCCCTCTTTTCCTGCAAACACTTTCCTGATCATGCACATGACTCACGCCTCAGTACAGTTCGACCACAACAGGAATGGGTGCACGTACAGTTTGTGGAAGCTCCCAGACCGAGGCCTGACCTGCTGACTCTGTTTCTTCTGCCCTCTCTGTTTGCACGGTGCATTAATCAGGCAGCTGAGAGAAGGGGCCGAAGGTGCAGGGAGGAGGGTGTGGCCACGTACTGTGGCAGCAGACAGACGGTTAGATTGCGTAATGGAGCGTTGCACACTGCAACAGGTACCTTCTGCACCTGTGGCTTCAAAACGCTTAAACCCTGTCTAACTCTGCTCAAAACAAGATTTGATAATATGTTTCTCTGTGTGGCTGAGGTGAACACACAGATGCATACACTGAACACACAGCCTGTCTGTCTGTCACCCAGCCGGCATATACGTCCCATAAAAGCGCACACCAAAAACACAACCATGGCGGTACTCACCCACCAGATGACGGCATAAGAGAACAGGAGGAATTTGAGGCAGATGTAGGAGAACCTGTGACAGTATCGGATCTCTTCTTTGTTGGACATGGTGTCTGTTAGAGGACAGTTAGTCCCTGCTGCCGTTTCCTGTGCTGGCTGCTCACCGCTCACTTCCGCGTTGTCTGAGCGCGTCGCCACACCTGGAAGCGCACGTCGCGATGATGGATGGACGGACGGATGCTGCCGACGTGAACTGGGAAAAATGGGAATTTTGTCTTTTCTGCCAGTTTTTTTTTGTTATTATTAATATTATTATTAAATTTATTGATGAATGATGCGAAATGCAATTGTTTTTGCTCGCTGAAGCTCAAAATTGATTTTAATACCTCAAGCTGCTGCCGCCCAGGGGCGTCGCCACGGATTATGGGATCATTATAGTTCCTCCACATTTTGTCAAGTTAATGCTCCACAATTTTTTCTTCTAAGATCCGATACTCCCTTAAACTATTACAGTATCTGAAGAATGTATTTCTGCTTTGTAAACATGCTGTTAAAGTAAACATTAATATGTTCTCAGTCACCAAGGTCATGGTGGTTTTTTCTGCCGGAGTCGAAGGCAGCTGGATTTCTTTGGGATTTTAGAAGATGTTTAATTTTTTGCATAAAAATAATTTTAATATAACGTTTTTTTTAGGTACAGGCCCACCACAGGGTAATTTCCCCATCAGCCTCTAAGATGAGAGATGAAGCATCTTATAAAAGCACACAGACGTCCAGTTGTCTTTGACTCAAGCAGCTGAGATTATTCATTCATCTTCTATCACCCATTTCCGGGTGGAGCCAATCTCAGCTCACATTGGGTGAAGGCGGGACACCTGGACAGGCTGCCGGTCCAACACAGGTCCAACACAGATAATAAGGTCATTTAAAACATGTAAATAAAGACATATAATTGGCCCCCTAGTGGTGAAGTATAGTACTGAGACACAGAAGAGGCCAGCCCCTGATGGTTAAACACACACACACACATACATAGATGTCACCCTGGCTTCCAATTTACAATAACAATTAATAACAATTGGATCAATAGGACACATGCAAACAGATTACATAAACATCAAAATTAAAATATTGCAATGTGAAGTGTTTTATGTCCTGAAGGTTGGATTCAAACTCAGAATGTACTGAAGAAGGTCATGGCAAGAACCACAAAAGAGTCTGAACTCTCAGGAGACAGGCAGCATTTTTGTGTTGTCAATAGCCATTGATTTTCCTGAGTGGATTCCGTGTCTGCGAATTTCTCCAGTCAACTCTTATCAGCTGCTGAGATTTTGCTGAGAAAATGGATGAGCGGCTCTTCAGTCAAGTGATTAGCTATTTTCATCCAGCTGGTGTATTTGTTGCTTTTTTATCCGCACAACCGTTTCTGATTTCACTCGACAAACAAAAGACCTTGGGCTGATATCTATGCTGAAAGTAAATCAGACAAAATGTTATTTTGTTTACTGAGAATACAAAAAGATAAGAGTTATTTCAGCAAAAATAAATAAATAAATGAAATCAAATTATCTTTCAGTGATTTTTTTTTTTTACTCATGACCAAGTAGTAAAATGTCAGCTTTTCTTGCGGTGCGTTGAGGTGCTGCTTTTAACAGATGACGAGGAACTGCAAGCTGATGAAGCCGTTTGTCTGTATTTATACTTTGTCAGAAACAGTCAAAAGCCATCCTTTCTCCATTAGGCCTTGCACACAGTTACAGCAGCTGTATGAGCCTTTTCATTTCCCTGCCTGTCTTTGTCAACGCGCTGCACCAGGCCCAGCTGGCCGGTCTGGATCACAGAGCATGTGAAAGGACACACACGCAGTTTGTACTGTACACATGCAACAGGACAGACACCCTGTTTAGATTTAAGATTAGGTTTAAAGCGTTCCTCCTTGGTGAAAGGGACCGCGAACTATCCTTATTGCATTCTTACATTACCTTCTGTATCAAGCTCTCCCTCCGCTTCTCCTTTGTCTTCGTTATTTATGCACATATTTTATTCCATTTCAAATTTGTTATTGGGTGCATTGCAATTCATTCCGTTGCCTGTGTACTTTTCTTTAATTATCTTTTAGCTGTGCTGCTATAGGCCTGCTGAGGAATGCAATCTAGGCCTCTCCTATCCCCCATAAATTCCATTATATCACACTACTACATGTCATATTGTGTTTTGTGTTTGTGCTCTTCCCTCCCGTTCTCATCCTGCTGGTAAAGAATTACCGTTCTGCTCTTATTGCCTCCTCTGTTATGCTGATTTTTACTGTACTTTTAGTGATATCAGTCATTTATGGTCTTTGCTTGTATTTGCTATGGTCATCTTTCTTTCTTCTTTTGTTCCCTCTCCATCCATCTCTCCTGCTTCTTTTTCTCTCTCTCTCTCTCTCTCTCTCTCTCTCTCTCTCATCCCGCCCGAACAATGGACACCCACCCTGAGTCCGGTTCTGTCTGAGGTGTCAGCATCTTAAAGGATGTTTGATAAGTTTTATGTAGACCTGCTCTACATGTAAAGTGCTTCGAAGTACCTTTTTTTGATGATTTGGTTCTTTATAAATAAAATTTCATTCAATTTGATGCATTGAACAAATGGAGAGCAAGAGTATTCAACCAAGTAAAAGCAGACCTTACCACTTCATTTCCGTGCACACATACACAGCACATATAGCTGATTTCCTCTAATAGGGCAGGAGACTAACAGCAAGCAGGAGACACAGAAATATTCATGTGAGGAACAACAGCAAACAAAGTGGTTGTTCAGTGAGAGTAATAGCAACAGCACAAGGAAAAATAAAACGGTAGGAAAGAGGTAAAGAAGCCATTAGACAACAAAATGCTGAGATGTAAAGGTGCCCTTGTGGCATCTTATGATTTGTTATCACCGTTGTGATAAAAAGCTCACTGTGGATTACCAAATCTGCAACAGATCGGGGCCATGTAGGTTAAATGGCACCACTACAAGAATGGACCATAATGTAATAAAAAACGAGATCATGTAAACATTTATGGGAAATATTCTGAACTTGATCAGCATTTTCTAGAGGAAGAGAGCTTATACTTACTGTGCATCTGCAATGAAAAAGAAAAAGATCTTCAGAGAGGTCTCTGTCTTCATGTTGCATACCAGCCCTGTACACTGTGGCAGTCACTGAGGATAATGGCTGATAGTTTACGTGCAATTTCACCAAGAAGCCACTGCAGTTTTCAGGATGGTTGCAGAAAATTCTGGTATCAACACAGAGCTTTTCTTTACTCATATCAGGGTCACCCTGACAGGTCAGCAGTCCATCACAGGGCCAACACACAGAGACAGACAGAGACCAACAACCACTCACAGACAGTTTAGAGTCACCAGTTAACACAAACATAATGTCTTTTCTCCACACAGAAAGGCCCCAGGCCCGGGAATCGAACCTTCCTTTTGTGACCACTATGCCGCCTTGCTGCCCTTCATACATGTTCTATTTCATTCATACATATAATGTCCCTCCCGCTTTAGACTGAGTTGCTCAGATAACATTACGTGCAACCTCTCCCATGTGTTCAGGCTTTCTGTTATTGTTTTTATTCCAGTTTCCTCTGAGGACCGAAATAACACTCAGAACTGTTCTGACGGATTCTCTTTGCGCGTGGAGTCGCTCCAAATCTGCGCGTGGAGTCGCGCGCCTGCTTTCCTGCGCGCCGCCGACACGCTCGGTGGTTTGTGCCGTGGCAAGGAAGTTATATACTCCAGGAGAAGGAGACTGGATGTCTGTGTAAGTGTGTGTGTGTGTGTGTGTGTGTGAGTGAGAGAGAGAGAGAGAGAAAGAAAGAGGGAGATAGTGAGAGAGCAGCGATGTCTTGATGGATTATTGGATGACTCTGGCTGTCCATTACGCAGAAGGAGTCTTATCCTCGTACATAAGCAGGGATGGATTGGACAAGATGATGCTAAAACTGACCATTCAACCACGTAAACAGAGGTAAGAAATATGAAAGAAACAATCCGGGAGATGTGTTATTTCATTTTGAAAAGAGCATCCTCAGGTTTGTGCGATGCATAAATTCGTCACTTCTGCAATAGCTGCTGCGCTTTTTGTGCCAAATTTCCACGGAATGGTATGCGTGCGTGTGTGCACGTATGCAACACTTATTACTTGTTGGCTCAACACATGTGCTTTCTTTAGATTGCCTACAGCTGGTAAAGCTCTTTTTCTTGATTAAAACCCAAATGCATTCAGCTTTAATTTACACAGCAGGATATTGTTTTTAGGAGGAACATATGCTTCCCTGGGATCAGGCTATCAGGAGACTGATATGATGCATGATTATTAACTCGACTCTGCCAAACGCTTTCACAGCCAGACTGAGAGCTGAACATGACAACCACAAATCTGAAATTGTTTTTTCATGGTTCATAACCTCTACAATAAAGTCTATTTTGCAGCAGCTCTCAGTCATGAGAAATAATTATTAGTCTAATGAAGTAGAACTGAAACGCTCCTCCAGGAGTTGGTATGTAAATATTTTGTCTGTAGGCGCAGTGAAAGAGATGCTTGCCTGGTGTAAATATATCAGTAATGCTCCATGTTTGTCCCTGCAAAAACAAACCAAATACCCACATATTCATTTATGAGCCCCCCCAAGAGAAGCTGCGGGTGTCAGCGTGCATGACACACAACATATGTACAGCTACACATAAAGACATAACATAGAGTTTCAATCTGCAGGTGAACGGGGACACAATAGGAATGGAGAGTCTTATTGCACAAACTGAACAAAACATGGAAGCCACTTCATTCCCAATATCAGAGACCACCGACTGGCTGGAGGACGGAAACGAGACGACTGGGAACCAGTTCCAGCAGCCCAACTGGCAGGTGGGAGAAATACAGCGAGATTAGAAATAAAACTGTTGAATTCAGAGACAGCTGTCACTGGGAGAGTTACATTGTGCAGAGCCTGTCAGCGTTTTAACAGAAGTCTGCTGAAAAAGCTGGGGAGACTTAACATTTAGCAAAAGCAAGAAACACAGAACAAATGTTGAGGTTTGGAATTAGATGTTAGTCTTGGATTTATATAAATCGTCCTGAATATGCTCAAAAATGTAAAAAACTTGTTATCATGCGGTGACATCTCTAATCAGAGACTCAATGAAAGTGTGCACAATAATATAACAGAATAATATCAAAGTTTGCTTCAGTATTTTAATAGTCAATGTCTTGTCTTCAAATTCTTAAAAATATCTTGATCCTCTCCTCTCCTCTCCCCTCCCCTCCTCTCTCAGGTGGCTCTGTGGGCTATAGCGTACTCCCTGATCATCGTGGTGTCAATCACTGGGAATGTCACAGTGATTTGGATTATTCTTGCTCACAGACGCATGAGGACTGTAACTAACTACTTCATTGTGAATCTGGCCTTCTCTGACGTTTCCATGGCAACCTTCAACACTCTTTTTAACTTTGTGTACGCCCTTCACAACGACTGGTACTTTGGCCTGGGCTACTGCCGATTTCAGAACTTCTTCCCCATCACTGCCATGTTTTCGTCCATATACTCGATGGCTGCCATCGCGGTGGACAGGTAAGGATCATTAGGTCCACCTGGATCTACTGAATGAGTCACGATTACAACATTACTATCAAGATGGTGCTCTTATCCAAAATGCTATTAACGTGAACCAATTCAGGCCTAAGAACCAGAAAATGAACCCTGCATGGGTGATCCTCAGGTGTCCCATTTAGCTGATTTCCCGTTTAGGAGGTTCATCATGGAAACGGTCCAAAAAGGATGGATGACCCATTACGAAATAAATCAACTCATCAGTATGGAAGCCATGTTGTGTTAGCAAACATCCCTTAAATGCTACATAACTACACTATCTGTGATCTGTGAGCCAATACAGGAAAATGCTGCATGAAGGAGATACAGTGTACTGTATAGGTCAACAGGCAGCGCAGATGCAGATGTCATTAATGCTTACTGGAACATGAATGACCAGTCTGTTAAACTAATAAAACTGTTTTCAGCATGGGAGGCTTTGCACTTAAACTATATATTGCTGGAAAACGCAGCAACACCTGCGTGACTGCAGGTGTTGACATACATGAGTGGAACCCAGTGATAATACATTTCAGTCACGTAGAGTGAAGTGAATTTCATCGAGCAGATGCAGCCAACTGTTGTAACATACGAACACCTCAGTTCAGTTGTTCCAGAGGAGAGCCCCAATGCAGCATTTATTCACCGATACCTGTACATGACATCTCAATGATGATTCATCAATGATGAATGAGAGATATTCACGGATCAGAGCAGGAGTAAAAGTTGCCTCTAACTGGAGTACTCAGTTCATTTCATTTTGTCAAGACTCTGGTGTTATCAGCTGCAGCAGCAAACAGAAAAGCCATTTCACATTAAAGAGACGAACAGAAGACATAAACTGGCACAAAGCTGCCTCCAAACTGCAGCAACAACTCTAAGCTTTTAACATTTACTAACATGCCACGTTAGTTAAACAGCTAACAAGTTAAACAGCAAGGCCATGGGAACTGAATATGAAAATGAGAAGTGTTACTTAAGGTTGTTGTTCAAGCTGGGGGGGGTTAAAATACTGAGTAATGCCACCTAGCACATTACTGTAAATGTTCAAATGTTGCAATGTGCATTTCATGTGAAATTACTAAAGTCAAAAAAAGTGAAAGCAGGTCATTCATCATTATTAGTTTGAATTAAAGGTGACCTGAGTATGAATCATGTTGCAGAAGACATTTTTGATTAAGTAGTAATTTATCTATTTTCAAAATGTTATTTTTGATATTAGCCATTCATGAACTTTTAAATAACCTTTCATGAAAAGGATTTTTTTGGTTTCTTCAAATCTAATGGATTCAAGATTAAATCCATTTTAACCTCAGTGACACTTAAGTTTATCCAGTGAAGAGCTTTTAGAGTCACACCTCAGGCCTCTTTAGGTCTCTGTCTCTGACATACACAGAAAACATGAATAGACTGTGTCTTCCTTTTTCAGGTACATGGCCATCATCCACCCACTGAAGCCCCGCTTGTCCTCCACCTCTACAAAGGTTGTGATTGCTCTGATTTGGGTTGTAGCAATTCTGCTGGCTATCCCTCAATGCTACTACAGCGTAACAAGATTTTATTACCCCAGAACTGTGTGCATGGTCGACTGGCCTGACGATTATGGAGGAAAACATCAACTGAGGTGAAATCACAAGATGAGTTAATAAAAAAAGGAAATAAAGAAAGACAGTGACACAACTAAAGCAGATCAACAGCATGAAATAATTGGTGGTAACGGGTGGCTGACTTGCTTTTTTTTTTTTTTTGCAACAATGCTCACATGTGCATACACTTTGGCAACCATGTAGAAATAAGGCCTGTACACGGTCACCCTCTGTATGAGCCTCTGTATGACCCAGACCGTTTGGATCAAAATGTATTTGCTAATGATTCACTGCATTTGTAATTGCAGGCTGCGTCTTTAGAAAATGTTACCACATATCAGTCATCATGCCATAATGGCCATTTCAGCAGTGATCACTAAGGACTGATCCCATTCCAAAATGTAAAAAAAGTTAGTTAATTACTGTGTTAGTGAGTTAGTTAGTCTAAAGTGACCAAAAGTCACTAACTTCTTTGTTTCTCTTTCCATCTTTAGTTACCAGTTTGCGCTGATATTGCTGATATACATGCTCCCTCTGCTGGTGATGCTGGTGACCTATAGTTTAGTTGGCCGGACGTTGTGGGGTGGACACATCCCGGGAGAGGCGACAGAACATTACCACGGCCAGATAACAGCCAAAAGAAAGGTCACACAGACTTCTACTTTTCTGCTTTAACAAACTATAACTTCAAGAAATAGGCCAAAACATGTAATTGAAAATACAACAGAAAATCTATATTGAGTTTGTCTGTCTCCACTAGGTGGTGAAAATGATGGTTGTCGTGGTGCTGACCTTTGCCCTCTGCTGGTTGCCCTACCACGTCTACTTCGTACTGGGATCATTTAACAGAGACATTTATAAACAGCATTATATACAACAGGTTAGCAGCTGCGTCTCTTCCTCTTATTAGTTTTATTTGGTCTGAATTATTTACTCAGTGAGCAAAATCTGTGCTTTCCCTCTCAGGTGTACCTGACAATCTTCTGGTTGGCGATGAGCTCAACAATGTATAATCCCATCATTTATTGCTGTTTAAACCAAAGGTAAAAAACTATTCTCACCTTGTCAAGTTCCAGCATCTCCAAATGTGCAGCAGAAAACTCCCTCTCCCCTCTTCCTGCAGGTTTCGTGCTGGTTTCCGCCATGCATTTGCCTGGTTTCCCTTTGTGAAAGTCTCAGAGGAGGACAAGATGGAGCTGCAGCACACACACACATTCAGAGTCACCATGACACGCAGCCACCGCAATGACATCTCATATGCGCACACGTCCATCAAGACAAGCGACACCAATGACTCCAACTCGGTCATCAAAATCACAGAGCGAGACGCTTGCATGCAGCTTCAAGAAACTACATCATTAAAAACACACAGCACAGGAAGCACACATGTGGTGAAGACCCCTGATGATACAAAATCAATAGCTGCTAAACTTATGGAACAGAACCACTGACAGCTGAGACAACTGATGACAGAGGAGACAGGAGGTTTCCTCTGTACGTAAAACAGAGCCGACTACAAATGAGACTGGAGCCGGTGAAGACACGAGCTTTCCAACAGCCAATCAGAGCTCACGTTCATCTGTGTGGAAAAGGAAAGTCTGTGACAAATGACTTGGGACCAGGACTTTTCTTAATTACTACAATATTTGAATGACCGTGACTGTAAAGCTAGTGGATGTTTTGTTTTTAGTTCCAAAGTTGTCAAAATGAACACGTGAAAATATAATTACAGATTATATTTTGTTGGCATTCAGAAATCTGAAGATAAATCCATTCATCTTTCCCGATCTTGTAAATCCTTTCTTTTTATTGTGGTTGTGTTGTTTTTGTTTTTTTGTGGTCACTGATTTTCTCGTGGATACAATGGATGAACAGTCCACTGGCATCAGCACTAAGCCTTAATGTTTTTGGTAGCATCAGAACCTCTCAAAGGAAGATTTTCTACGTTCATTCTTCAGTATGATAACTTTCCATCTCTAATCAGCATACGCAAAGTGATAATCAAAGCCTTCCGCTGGTTACTTCATCTAAAAACTTTTACAATCATAAAAAAGCTCTCATCCTGTAACAGTGAAGGAAGTACTGCCTGTTTGTGTCATAAATAAGATATGAACACTGACACGAATTTATGACTACACATTTATCACTGAACTGACCTCATCACAGTGTGCAAAATCTCCCTAACATGAACTATGTTGTTGTCACATATCCATTACTGTACAGTGTGAAATTGTTTGAAATGACGGTTATGGTGTGGTCACGTATTCTGTTGCTCATGTATTATTAGATCACTGGTCATAAAAGTTTATTATTTTTTTAATGGTCAGTGTGTAGAGTCTATGCTATATGACAATGTCAAAGTGCTGCTACTTTGAAGAATCTGATGTGAAACATAACCTTGACATCTGTTGAGTAGATTCCTATAAAAAAATGCTCATGAAGCGTAAATATGTGTTGTACGATGGTCGCACATTTACAGTCATGTCATGATGCCGAGAACAATGCCGGCGTTAACGTTTCAGGATGACGTAACAACCTTTTGATTCCTTGTAACAACACGTGAAAATACACACAGTGAAAATGTGAATCGTCTGTATTTGTTGGCGTTACCTGATATGCTGAATAAACGTGACAGCTGTAACACAATTACAGTGGAGTACATATTCACATTCATCAGGCCATTCCATTGAAGTTTACAGGTTTGGTTTTATTTAGTGACTGGTTGATTGATGGTGTTGGACAGATACACTGGGTTTTGGGAACAGAGGCAAAGACATTAAGGTTTCAGCGATGGGGAGGGTTTTTAGAATGACTTCTGAAGGCAGGACAGTTAAGGATTAACTTATCTAGGCAGTGAGTAGGTATGGGGAGTCATCTCGATTGCACTTCCAGTTCATGCTTTGTCATCAGTCTTGGCTCAGGTTGGAGCGGTGGCCCCTGTGATGGCAGTAAAATTTACTATCATCTTAAAAGGTCCATTCATGTATCACAACAACTACTAGACAATGGTACCCTGTCCTATGTAGATGCCAAGTGTAGGAATTGATATTTTTCAGCTGTCTTTTATACTCTTAAACATGTTTATAATATATCAAAAAAGCCAGCCCAAAATAAGGATTAAATAAGCCTTTAAAAATTTTATTTTGAATTTGGAAGAATTGTACTACATTGTGCCATCTGAGCCACGAGGAGCAAGTGGAGAGCATGGAGTAAATACAGGAAGGAGTGTGGTTTTTAAAATGTTTAAAATCAAAAGTTTTCACTTCTGTAATATTGTTTTTATACACAGTTTCACCAACATTGTTCCTCTGGCATCTACTTTAGCGCTACATCACTACTTCATGGCTATTGCTGGCCCATTGGTAAACATAACAGCAAAATATCAGCAGTTGTGATCGGTACCAATGGAAGGATTTCTACATATTAAATACAAATCCTTTGGATTTATTTTACGATAGAGTACACTGGAGAAAATTAGGATTGCTGTCTTCAGTTTGAACAAATCTGCACATTCACCAAACACACCTGATGGATGATCCCGCAGAGCAAGTCCTTCTTTTGTCATGTCACACCTACATTTACAGTACAGATAACCATCAGAGGGCATTTTGCACAATGGTTTCCTCTCCGTGCTTCATTATAGCAACAGAAACATTTTTCTACACCCCCTAAATATAAAAATAAAATAAATAGCATGTACGACATATTGTATTATTTTTGGGATGAGACACTTAAAACATAGAACAAAAAAATATTCCCATTCATCTCATTACACATTCATATACCACCCCATTTGCTTTAAAAATATTGGTAGCCTACAGCAAACATACTTTTGATGACTTTGATGTAAACCAGTGTTTTTTGTGTACCTGTTGAACTTCAACAGGTTTAAACAATCAATATTTCATTTTTATATTGTAATGTTTTGCTGAAATTGTCCTGCAAAATTTCTGCTCGCTGAGTATCTCAGAATTTTTCAGTTATCAGAACAATCCTCCAGATGGCGGCATAAGAGCATTTTGTGAAGTCCATTTGATGCTGTACATTTTCCCAAGAGAGGCAGGTTTCATCTTTACCATCAGAAATCAAAGAAATTCAAAGACATTTAGAATTTGGCCATTGTTAAAATAGTTGATTAAACATAATCTAACTACGACATTTAGAGAAAGCTATCTCCTTCTCTCCTTCACTTAGACTAAAGCAGCTCAATGCATTGAGAACACCGGTTTGATTTAGGAAAAGGAGACTGAACAGTGAAAGATCAGAGCAGAGGGGGAACCCATACGAACGGAGTGAAAGCAATAAGACATAATGCTTATTTGCTGTTCAGCTCCTGTCTCAGCCTGCAGCCCACGGCTGTGATGAGTGCAGCTCCTTTTCCACTGCCATCCTCCGACAACAAGAAGTTAACGTTACACTTAGGGGCCAGTTCATTCACTGTTTGGTGCATGATCCTGGAGAAACTGGACAGAGACAAGAGATTCGACATCATGCTTTTTCAGTGGTGTGAAAAAGAAAAAAAGAATAAGAGAATCTAATTTTTAGTCAAAGGTGAAGCATAGTTAAACACTAACACCTTAATGAACGAGATACCTGTTTACAACCTGAATTACCATCTGGTTAAACTTGCTTGTTACATGTTCAAAAAGCTGAACAACTGTTGTAGCTGCCAGAGCTCTGGTCATTTCTGGTTATGTTGGTTATGTGAAAGGCTAAATACACACTGCTATTCATGAATAAATTAAATATTTATTCCTCATTCCTAAGTTGCAGTATGAAGCTGTACAGTATCATGCATCAATATGCAGCATTCAGTACATCCACTATTCAAATCAAAATCAAATCAATCAGATTTACTTATATAGCGCCAAGTTACATCAAGGCACTTTACGTGTAGAGCGGGTCTAGACCACACTCTTTATAAAATGATTTAAAGAGACCCAACAGATCCCCCGATGAGCACTTGCTGACAGTGACAAGGAAAAACTTCCTTGAAGAGGCAGAAACCTCAGGCAGAACCGCGCTTGGGGAGAGGGCCATCTGCCTCAACTTTTTCACTTTCAGTTGTCAAGAAAGAAGACGTCCATCACAAATTTGAATAAATGGACAAAAAATAAGGGCCTGTTTGTTTAGTAATAATCGTCCGCAGTTCCTCTCATCCCAACAGTTTGAACCTACTCTTGTTGGTATTTGCCTTTCTTCGTCAGTGATCGAGTTTTATTGTCATTAGCTGTATTAACTAACGTAGTCACTCTGGTCATCATATGTTAGATCTCACATTAATTCCTAATGCACTTCAGTGCTAAGCTACTAGTTTTGTATGATCATCGCTCCACTTACTGTGGATGTAGTTTGTAGAGTGTCCCATCCACCCCTACAGTGATGTTGATTTGATCCAGTCCTCGGTTCTCTCTGATCTTATCGACCACGGCCGCCATTCCTGCCCCACACAGCTGAGCTGCACGATGTGACACCACTCCACAGACCTAGCAATGAACACAGCTTTGTATCACTCATCATCTTTGCAGCAGCTAAACTGTAAAAGACAACGTTCACTGAACCAAAGTAAAGTTAGCTCAACATGTCTGCATCGTGTTGCATATAACTGGCTCTTTCATAAGATAAACCTGATGGTGCTCACTGAGAAGTGTATAAGGCCAATGTTTGATTTCAAACTAACACCGCCGCGTAAATCAGCATGCAGTAATATACTGCACTATCTACAAGAACAGCTTGTGTTGATATGTGGCCTTATTGTTCTACATTTGTTCCTCTAGAATGGTTCATTGGTGTTTCTCACCTCTTTGACTATGATACTGTCATCACAGGTGCTGTCCAGACCTAAGTGTTGGAGGATGGATCTGACCTGCAGCAAAGCCAATCTGTCACTGGAGAAAAGAAACACACCCATCAGACTGAGCTAGAAGCACAAGACATCACATGATAAGAACATCTGAAACCTGACAGTGATGCTGCTACCTTCAAAAAGGATGAGGAGAGTACTTTTCAGCTCCTTGAATCACGTACAAACAAAGCAAAAATAAACAATGCATTTTTTTTTTACCTTTCTATCTGTGAGAGGAACTTTGTTTCAAAGATGCCTCTGGTCTTCAGAGTCTCAGAAATCTGCCCTCTGAACAGGAAACCTTTCTTGGTCATGTCTATGAGGATGTTTCGCACAATCTCTCCGAGATACATGCCACTGCACATTTTCTCATATCTGTAAAGCCCATTCAAACACAAAAAGGTACACCTAAATACACATACACACTCAAGTCATTTATGTCGGTGGAGATTCAGGAAATGAATGTTTGGTTAATTTGCAAGGATGTGTTTTTGTATAGTAAAAAAAAAAAAAAAAAAGATTATGTGTGCAAGGTGATTTCAACCTTTGTTTGCCTGGATTGAGGGAGAGGTCATCCACAGCACGGTCATACTCTGTCCGGATGTCATCAAGGCATCCATTGTCTCCAAAAGCCCCCCACTCCATGTTGACACACATCTGTCCCTCATCTCCCTCGATGGTCTCAATGTTCCTCATCTCCTCCATGTAGCATGCATTACTGCCAGTGCCTAAAATCAGACAGATGCATTCAATGACAGAGCACAAAAAAACCGAATATTTATCAAAAAGAGCTATCATCAGGCAAAACTTACCAGCAATCAGCCCAATCTGACATGTGGGTTCTTCATAGGCACAAGTCATCATGGTTCCCACTGTATCGTTGACGATGGCCACGACATCCAGGTCAAACTCCTGAAGAGGAAACACACGAGGTCAAGCTGCATCACTGTTTGTGTTTTTTGTCATGTTTGACTGAATAAGGCTCATGTCCTACCTCTCTCCTCTTAATGGCCTCCCTCAGGAGTCCCACTACATCTTCTCCTTCGCAGTCAGTCGCCTTGAAGCCTTTTGTCCACGTCACCAGGATGCCCTATGCAGATACATACGATGGGCTTCTCAGTGTTTTCAAGCTTCAAGCAACAAAACTGCTGCTTGAATGGTTCACTTTGTTACACTGAATAAGACAGAGTTTTTCAGAGGGGGTGTCAGAGGTGCACACTCACAGCATCCAGGCTGGTCTGTCTGCAGGGGAAGGAGAAGGTGAAGCCCAGAGGAAGACGAGTGTTCTTCATCCCCATGTAGTCCAGGAAGTCACTGATGCACTGCACAATGTGATCAAACAGCTGGAAGGAGAGGCAAGAGTTACCAACCTCAGGTATCAGGTGTTCATTAGACTTTGCGTCACTTCACAAAACTACAAATGTGAATAAATATTGTGAAAGAAGAGAAAGAACAAATATCTAAAAAGGCAAAAGTTTACAATACAATCAGATAATGGCAGGCGGGGATGTAGTGCGTCAGCGTGGAAAGACCAAAAGGTGACAGACTGGATCAGCTTAAAACAAGAGTTAAATTCAAGTCCGTGTTTCAGAAGACGCAGTCCTAATCTAGACCTTTGTCTGTCACTCTTCTTCCCTGATGCCATCCTCTTTTCCTCACAGCCATGCTCCCAGTGCCTGAGCTAAATACCCTAACCTTTACAGCCGGAATAATCTTAAGCCTCCTTTTATCTCGTAAGTTTAATGCATTTTACTGTCACTTGTCTTTCACTCTAATCTGTTTACATAAATTTCCTTCCTGCTCTGATGGTCCTCACCTCCTCTCCTGTGCCCTGCATCACTTCTAGAGGAATAGCGTAGATCTTGTTGTGCATCTCCACTGTTCTTCTCTTGCCAGAACGAATCTTGACCAACAAAACTCTGAAGTTGGTTCCTCCCAAATCCAGAGCCAGGAAATCACCGTTTTCTAGCAGAAAACAGATAGATGAGTTAAAAAAAAAGAAAAGAAAAAAAAAAGAAGTCACCTTGAATTTGCACACACAACTCTGACATAATGACTTTAGTCACTTAAGCTTCCCAACAGATTCGCATGTCCAGTCACAAGTGTGTATGTGTGTGTCACCTGTGCCATCAGGGGTGCTTCGCACAAAGGTTGGCAGCATTTTGACAGTAGCACATTCCTGAGTGCTCTTCGAAAGGCCATTTTGGATCTCTTCCCTCATACGCTTCTTTACCTGAATAAATTTAAGTCAAAGTATTTGAAGTGACTGAGACAAAGACACAGACCCAGAAACACACACAGACACACACACGCTCTGGGCTCACCTCCAACAGCTGTTCGGTTGTCAGGCGGAATTCAGACAGCGTTTCTGCTATTTGTCTTGATTGGTCAGCAAGTCTAGAGGCCACAGCTGTCACCATGGCAGCACCCTTTCCGCTGCCACTCTCTGACAGCAGAAATCGTACATCAGAGTCTGGGACCAGACGGCGGACTGTCTTATGAAGACGACGGGCATACCTGAAATTCAGAAAGAGTTCAAGGGCTCAAATTTTAATAGTTTTTAAAAATATATATTTTCTATATAGACTGACAACACAGAGCATAATGGGATTTTTCTAAATTTGAACTTCTGACAACAGCATTCAATGTTTATAGTTAAACTGCAGAGCAATAATAAGATGTGTGAAGCTGTAGCATGAGATAAAACATGCAAAATGAATACAAATGCTTAACTGTTTTCTGTCACTCACTGTGGGTGCATCTTGTAGAGGGATCCATCGATGCCTACGGTGGTTCGGAGTCGTGACACACCTTTGTTCTCCTTTAGCCGCAGTAGGATGGCAGACAGGGTGGCAGCGATCAGGTTGGCAGAGCGGAAAGACACAATGGCGCAAACCTGAGGAAAATGGGCAAGTAGAAAGCCATCAAGCAGCACATTCGAACTGAACAAACCCCTGAACAGCACAAAGCAACTTATGATATGCAAGTTATTTTACAACAACACAACTTGTGCTTTAAAACTAAAAAACTAAAAAAAAAACTGAATGAATGTTTCATCCAAGTAAGTAAAATGCTTTAAAAAATTTGAACGTATCAATGAAATATTTTGAATGTGTGTCGTTTCCCTATTTTAAGAGTATTTTCACATCAGTGCTCACATGCTGCACAGCAATGCAGTCATCATGTGAGGGCTCCACGCCAAGTTTGGTTAAAACCTCTTTGGCTTTACTGAGTCCTTCCTTGCTCCTAAGTAAAAAAGAAACACAGAGAAACAAACACTTCAGCTCATTTCAAATGAATATGATTGAAATTATTCAGTTTTGTAAGTATTTGAGGGAGGAAGTGCAGTTAGCATGACCTACTTCTCTATTGCCGAGACGTGCTTGGTCTCAACCTTTCCCCAGGTGAGTAACTCAGGAGTGATCCTCCCCTCGAACAGCAGGCCTTCTCTCGCCATTTTCACCAGAATGAGACGAACCAGCTCCCCCATGTACATACCACTGACCATTTTCTCAAATCTAGAGCACGGAAAAAGAAACAGGAAGTCAGACAGACATCCAAAAAATCTGCTTCTTTAAGTCGTGTCGCTCTTCTCTAGTAGTTCAAAGTGTTTATTTTTTTATTCAAAGGACGTTTGATCACCTATGAGCATGTCACATTTTTAGATTAACAGGCACATTTCTGCCATTTTTAAAGTTTTTTATGAATTCATTTTAAAAGAATAACTTCTGCTGCAATGAATAAACATTTTCTGAATAATTGTCATCTATTTCTCCGATTAAAACAACAGACAGAATGAAATAATTTGATTATTCAGCGTTTCTCTTGTAGCTTAAAAAGTAGCTCATTTTGATTTTGAGTAAAGGCCTGTCAGTTTGACATACAGCTGTTTGCCAGGATTCAGAGAGCCTCGGTCAATCTCCCTGTCAAACTCTGTTCTGATGTCTTCAAGCCTGCCGTCGTCTCCGAAAGCGCCCCACTCAGTGTTCACACACATTCGCCCCTCGTCTCCCTCCACCAGGTCGATGTGACGCAGCTCTTCCATGTAGCAAGCATTGGTGCCTGTGCCTGAACACACAGAAATGGATACAACCTCACAGCTTCTTGTTTCTTTACAGTACTGAAATTTCACTTTAGGTGCAACAACTGTGAATAGACTCTTGAATCCGATTGGTTATATTTAAATAACCATACCGATGATGATGCCGACTTCACAGCGTTGATCATCGAAACCACAAGTCATCATTGTTCCAACTGTATCATTAACCACAGCCATGATGTCTGCGTTGTAGTCCTGAAATTATGAACACGCGCACACACAGATGAATGAAAAGCCCTATACAATGTGCCCTTCTGCATCCTAATTTTTATTTGACCGAATCGATTGTGATGAACAGCAGATTACAGATGTGAAGTGTGGTATGACATGAGAGAAAAGATTCAAAGACTCACTCCTCTTTTCTTAATCGCTTTGTTGAGTAGCTGGACAACATCCATCCCCTCCACTCCACTCGCCCTGAAATGCTTTGTCCACGTTAACAGATATCCCTGGAGAAGGAGATCGACATGAGCAGAGGGAAAATGAGAAACCAAACTTCACGGAGACAGAGTCAGGTACGTTGATTTTGTTTTACCTCATCCAGTTTGTTCTGCTGGCAGGGGAAGGAGAAGGTAAAACCAACTGGGAGTTTCTTATCTTTGATGTTGTGTTTCTCCATGAAGTCACCCAGGCACTCGGCCACATGGTCGAACAGCTGCATCAGAGGCGGGAAGATGGAGA
The DNA here is from genome assembly GCF_900963305.1 of Echeneis naucrates. NCBI lineage: Eukaryota > Metazoa > Chordata > Actinopteri > Carangiformes > Echeneidae > Echeneis > Echeneis naucrates. The sequence goes on along the minus strand of NC_042513.1, from coordinate 20,674,505 downwards.
GGTTGACTCAGGTTGAGCTGAACAGAAACTGTGCGAGTGTATTTAGATTTTAATATAAACCTACCCTTGCTCCAGTCCCATGAATGATGTCCTCTGGTGTGTCGTAGATTTGGCTCTCCATCTGGACAGTCTGTTTCTTCTCATGGCTCACTCTCACGTGGAGGATCCTGAAGTTACTGCCTCCCAGATCCAACGCAATGAAGTCTCCCTTCTCTGTTGACACAGAAAGAGGAAAGTGTAAAGTCTAGACATTTATTGAGCATGTTCCGTTTTGTGTAGATGTCGATTTGCATCACTCTTTGTAATGTTTTACAAGATCAACTTCTTTTAAATTCATTGGTTAATGACTGACCAACTCACAAAATGTTATGCACCAGTTCAACGTTTCCTTTTATTATCTCCAGGAAATAACACCAGTGTATTAAAATATAAGGGAAGAAATTCTTAATGTTATCCCTGATCCCGAGTCTACACTGTCAGTGTTGATGGTGTCTGTAACGTGTGATTAAGAGTTTTACTTATTTAGATTATTAAATCCCATAAATACAAGGTACACAATTAAGTATATGTGGCACAGAAGGCAACTTATTCTGTCTGTCTTTTTTCCTTTGGCATCAGACACAATAGTGTTTAACTGCTTATCATGACTGAACCAGCAGTACCACCTGACTTACACAGATATGGCCTACTCCCTTTCCTTTGAAGCCTTATTCCTACGTGATCCAGCAAAAAAAAAAAAAAAAAAAAAAAAAAAAAAAAAAAAAAAAATCTTTCACCTTTCACCAGGCTTCGTGTTGATCTGTGGGCTTAAATTTTTTATCAAAGCCAATAAGTCCATCTGGGCCTGCTTTTCTGAGCTACCACTGTAGACAATGATTTGGAAAAGTAACAACCACACATCCTTGTTCTGACTAAACGTTTTCAAATCATAGCTTTTCCTAACACTGCACTTTCATATCATTAAAGCACGATACTGCAACAACAGAATGTAAGGTCAGGTCAGTGGAGTTGGATAATTTATCTTGAAGGAATGTAAAAGCAAATAAGATGAGCAGTTTTTAACAGATAGATATAAAACACCACAGGAAACTGCAATAAGATAAAGAGAAAACAAAAAAAATATATGAATTTTATATTCAAGTCTTTAAACAAGCCATTGAGTAGTTTGAGTCGTTACTCGTTATGGTGACCGGAGCTCATTTGAAAAAATAGTACCCGGGAGTGGCTGAAAGTAAAAATATGGTAAACACTTAAAGCGCTAACAATCTCATCTGTCAAGCAGAAGCTACAGCAACTCTACAGAACTGTGCATTCAAGCGCACTGATTTGACAGACTGTCACCGTCCTCAGTCACAGTTGCGGCAGGATTAGTTCTAATCTTTGAAAGTGCTGCTTCAAATTCACAGGAATAACAAGGTCAGACGCACTGCAATAAATTAGGATTAGACGACAAGCAGCAGATAATGACACTGTCCCGTGAAGAGTCAGGGAGAGGAAAGCAATATTTATGTATTACAAGAGGAAATAACACTTTAATCTTAAACTCGAGTTGAAGTAAACCACAGATGAAACTTGTCTGCAGCGCAGAATGAGCACAATTTCAGGATTTCACTTGTAGATAAACACAGCCAGTTGTCTTCATCACTAACTGTTCTATTATTAAAGTAATCTACAAACACGAGCAGAAGGAATCTTTATTTAACCTCACAGCACCAGAGTTTTCTGCATTGGGCTTTCGTTTTGTGTGGTTTCAATGTGGTTCCAACTTATTTCCTCTCACATGTCAACGACGTTGTTTAGTTACTCAGGGCTTGAGTAACTCACCTGAGCCATCAGGGATCGATCGCACAAAAGTTGGTAGCATCTTTAGTGAAGCAGTGGGGTTGGTATCTTGACCCAGACCTTGGGCCAGCTCAATCCGAAACCGCTGCGTGATGTCCAGTAACGTCTCATCAGACAACCGCATGGAGTACAGGTACTTATCGATCTGAAACAAAATGAGACAGACTTGATCAGTAAATAGTGATCCACAAGGATAATTCACATCCTCCTTTACTGAACCACAAGTACACTGAACCCTATTGAGCCGTGACATGAATTAAAGTCACAAAACATAACAAATGTTTTAGTATTTCATTTTCCAGGATTACTAAATTAAACCAACTGAGTGTACAATATCGCTGGTGTGCTAATGAATGTCAGTGTCAGTGATACACAAGAAAGCATGAAAAGTTGTTGGAGCACAGGGTCTGGAAATCATAGCCTGTTTGTTGGCAAGTCTTAGTGCCTGTTAAACCTGCCCAATACAGGAAATGCCACAGATACACCCAGAATGAACTGTAGATTATGACCTTTCAGGAACAGGATGTTGAACAATCTTGGTGAATTTTACTGTTGCATCAAATGGCATGGTAAACCGAAGACCTGCTTTATGAACCACGTGCAAAACATTACTCTGGTTAAATGGTTCAGTTATTATGACTTGTTTTGTGAAATGACAGAATGCCTCAACAAGATGTACTGTTCCAGTTGTCAGTAGGACTCATAACTGGATTATCAGCAGTCACTTTCATAATGATGACTCAATGAATTTGCAACATATTCATTCAAGTCAGGAAGGCAAGATGTTAAAAGATGTTAGTATGTTAGAAGAATAAACAAATATGTTTAAATGATTACCCAAAGCCTTGGATTGTTGTTGTCTTTACTAAATAAATATTAAGTATACAGGCTGAAAAAAAAAAAGCATGTGAATATCTCAGCTATTGACATTAACAAAATGCTATTACCGTTACCCACAATTACATGGGGCACATTCGTATCACTGACCTTATTAAACTGTTGCTACTTTTGTAATGCCGTAATTTAATTACTGACTCAGTTAATCTTTGAGAGACGTAAGTAGTAACTATAACTTATTCATTTTTTAAAAGTGACATGTCCAACGCTGTTAAGGACGTTGCTTCTGTCTATATTTGCGATTCTACTTGAAAATCAGGTCTTAATCAGGACCAATCAGTTCAGTAAACCTGGCCTCTATATACGTTTCCTCATATGTATATATATGTGTATGTGTGTATGTATGTATGTATATATGTATATATGTGTATGTGTGTATGTATGTATGTATGTATATATGTATGTCTTTGGTATATGTACTGTGACATTATTATTATGGTCATGTGTGAGCAATACTTATTTCAACAAGCATTGCAAAACTTCCTATTACAAGCCTTCGGGAGTCGTGCTGTCACAACTGTATTTCCTGTTTAGCTCTGGTCTGGCTCAGGACAAGCCCAGTTTAGATGTGAAAATACGGCCTAGGAGGAATTTGTGTTTCGTAGCCTTAGCAAAGGACTAAAGAAGAGAAAAACTGGGACTAAAGACATATATACCTGACGACATTTTGACATAAAATGCAATCAGCAAATAGACACAAATGTACAGTTTTTTTTCTTGTCAGACAGTAAAGTAGATTTCTATGCAGAAAAGTAGCGGAAAGAAATACATACTGAAATGGAATATGCTCATAGAACCAGTTATGATGTTTGATTTTATCTAAACCAAGTAGTCAGTCTTTTCTCACTGACACACACAAATTCTAATTGAATCATTTGCATAGGAGGAGCATTGGACATCTTTAACTACAGTGTAGGTGATACATTCCCTACAGCCTCTCTAAATGTGGAGTCTTATTAGCACATGCGTACTTGTCAGACAGAAGCACACAGCTGAGAAAATTTAACCTCTCACCTTCATTAGTTTAGAAAAGTATGTGAGTATTGTGCAACTGCTGGAAGGTGACACTAACAGGCTCCCCGTTTCACCCTGAGGTGTGTTTTACTGAGGTCTGAAAACACATTTAAAGAACAGTGACATGCTGGTGCTTGAAGACACCCTCCCCTTGTGACGTTACTGGAAGCTCTCAGCATCTGTTTTTTCAATTACACAGTAAACAAACCCCCGCCATATAAATACTACACTTTCTTCAATTCGTAACTGTTTGCAAAAGTACACATGGACACAATACATGTGCAAACAAAATGTGACCACAGCTGCTCTATGAGGTACAATTCAAGAATGATATTTAGGGAGGGTCGGTACATGATAAAAGAATCCCACAAATATGGAACAGTTTAAACCTGAGCGTTGAAAGGTCACCGGCACAAACAGCCAGCTGATTTGACACAAACATGGGGAAATTAAATTAGATTTGAGCCACAGCTAACGCACCACAAATGTTTCCAGTTCCCAACAATGACATCCTGGACACAATGCAAATGTGAAAATGATCCAAGTTTTATATCCAAATATGAAGTAAAATCCACAGTGAAAAAAAAAAAACAACCCCAAAAAAACCAAACTTTGTAGTTCAAGCACTGACATAATTGCCCTTCTCTCCTTGGTGCAGTTCCCTTCATTGAGAATTGTGATTCACAAGAACAAATGAATGTTGTTGTTGATTCTGTAGACAATCGATATGCTGCAGTCTGTGTTTCTGTCCTTGTGGTTTTCTCCAACCTCTCACTTTGTATTAATTGACAGAAGTGTCTTAGAGGCCACATTTCACTGAAGTTAGAGGGAGACCTTCAATGAAGGAATCAACACTCGAGTAATTCTGAGACAGGAAATTAACCATTTGTACACCCGTAGGCAGACTGCCTGTGTCCCTGCTTCTGTGAATGCAGAAATTATGCTTGTCCTTATTTTCATGTAAATCATGTGTACACAGATCCATTCAGGACCGACACTCACAAAACATCCTGTTGACGCCAGCTGTTGGTGCCAGCCTGACTCCTATTCCTCCAACCACCAGCCGACCTTCCTCTCCTGGTTCTTTAAGAAAGCATGCATCTATCTCATCTATAACCAATGATGGGAACCAAACTGTCCGATGCAGAATGATTGTGTAACCATTCATCAACAGCGTTTCGCTTTGTGGAGTCTTCTCTACTGTTTTCAACAGTGAACTCAACTTATATAGGCAGGCAGATTCACTTCTTATTCAAATGGCCTGCTTAAAATAACAATCCAGCCAATTGACTGAGAACACCATCCTCACCAGTCTACATAAATAACATTGTGTTCCTGGATGACCTGCTGGGTCCTGGTTACAAAAGAAGAGGATTAAAAGTAGCCATTGTCTCTAAATTAAACTAGGAGAGGTGCGCCGGATTCAGCTCATGCTGCAGTAAGGACAGCAGCATCCCTGTACTATGAATCAGCAATCTGCAGCAAAAAAACAACAAAAAAACAAACAAACAAACAAAAAACGTGTCAAAGCATTCAGCATTTTATCAGCACATCATCTGATATCACACAGTTCAGATAAACACTCACAGGAAGAAAATACTGTTCTCAATGAATGTAATGTTATCTGTCACACATTTTACTCTCCGAGTTCAATTACATCAGTTAAGTTTTCTGATCAAAAAAGGGGTATTTGTGTAGAAAACAATTTCCTCTGATATCACCAGGAGCTTGGCTTAAGTTTCAGAAAGAGCTCAAACCCACGGCCTCCTTCCCTCCCTTTTTCTTCGCTTGTCATGCCTCTTTTCACTCTCCTTTATGTTTGCATTCTTTTCAACAATGCCCTCTTCTCGTTATCACTGAGAAGTGGCTCAGGGAACCACTGAAACCTGACTCTGTTGGGCATGTTCAGCCTCCACAATGTGGAAAAGTACTGTCCTCCATGATGCACTCTACTGCACCAAAACCTCTTCTCCCTTACGCACGCACACACACCAACACACTTCAGTATAGTCAAGGACAGTGCAGTCAACTGCAGGGAGACACACTCAGCTGACTTAGCCTGTTTGACAACCATCACAGTAGTGATGAAATCTCATGTGCAGTTTCACTTGCAGCCATTTAAAGCTGGTTCAGGTAAACCTGCTGTCCAGACCTCCACAAACTCTGCTCTTTGAAAATAGCAACACAATAGGTACACACCTGGCATTGTGTGCAAGTGTGAGGGTGTATTTGTGTGTAAGCCTCCTCCCCCCGTCACCTGTGGTCACATGGTTCAAAGCTGGCCTATTTTAGGGAGGCAGTGAGAGGAAGAGTGCAGCAGTAAAGAAGGAGTAATGTGCCGCATTACCTCAGATCCTTGCTAAAATGTGTTTTAACTTCACAAGCTGTGGTTTTGCTTTGGTGCCGCAGACGCACCTGGGAATGACAGCTCTGTGTGCCCCTCGTGAATTAAGTGTGCACAGTGTAGCATGGCAGAGTTAGGAGACAGGAGAGGAAAATGGAGGAAGGAAATGTGACTTTTTCCATTTAGACAGGGGAAAAGGCCGGTGTTTGGTTTGTAGGTTTGGCAGAGTTCACTCTTCTGGTTTGACTCTATTGTTTTCATCAGACAGCATCAAATTACAGAATACAGCTGACTGTATTTGTTTTAGAGGGAAAGTCAATCAGGAAGTACAGCTGGGGGCTGTTGTGGTTTGAGTGACTGGAGCAGCTCAGCTCGTGCACTCGGAGTCCTCTCTGAGTGGATCAGTCAGTTTTGTAGCAGGAGTCTTACTCTGCTGAAGAGGAATGAAAGAGGCACATTCATGGTGTTCACCTCATGTCATTCGTGTTCTCTTTTAAGCTGAACTTTTACAGATCCAGTCATCCAATAAAACTCCCCAAAAGAGCCTACAAGAGTCAATTACAGCAACATTTACTTTTAATTTGGACTCATAGCTGTCTATATGGCAGATATGGTGACAGGGGTGATTTGTGCCTTTTAGCTCCACTGAAAGAAACTGAAGTGTATCATTTTAACAAGATCAACAACGAAAGAAAGTCAGTGACCTCTAAAATGACTTCGACCCCTTCATGTCTGGTTCCACCCCCTCATCCGTCTACTCCTCTGTCTTCATCCCTGACTGTCATTTCTTCCCTCTTCCTCACCACAACTCTCAAAACTTGCATCAGCATGAGTCAGACACTCCTGTCGTCTCCCCTTACACATGTTACTACACAAATCTTCCCCTGTGCAGTCTGTCACGTCCTACAGTGCTACGGTTACACAAATCTACAAACTCAGGGACCCAGGCACAAGACTAACACTTTTACAGAGGTAGAAAACTTCAGTTTTACTGCAAACTTTTGATGGCGATGTGTTAAACCGAATGACCTTTACAGCACACGTTCTCCTCCTCTCATTTACTTCACCCACCCCTCACTTCAGCGTCTCTCTCACACAACAACTACGACAGAGGCAGAAGAAGCAGACAGCACTCACCTTTTTGACCTGGTCATCCTTGAGTTCAGTGAAGTAGTAGGCTAGTAGCTGAGCCGCAATCATCCTGGTTCTCCTTGTCTTTCACAAACACATGCAGACTCACTTGAGAAAACACACACAGACACACACACACAAACAGTCTCGCTCTCTCTCTTCCTCTCTGGTGGATAAAAATCCAAAATGATAGTAAGAAGTAGTTTAAAAGAAATGGTTAGAGAAATTGCCCCCAGCTATGCTGTGGATACACAGTCTTTCACACACTCCGAGGGATATAAAAAATGTGTCCTGAGTCCGATCTGAGGCGGTTTAAAATAGACAGAGCTGGCCCATGTGTGGCTTAGACTGCAGCTCTTCCTCCTCTGAGCATGTGAGTGAAGACAGGAAGCATGAGTGAGACAGCAAGTTTAGCTGTAGGAGGCAGAGGAGGACAGAGAGGGGAGGGGCTGGGGGTGGGGTGGGGTGGGTGGGGGGGGAGGACAGGAGCCATGCCTGTTTAATGTCAGCTCATTGGTTAGTGGCTGAGCAATCTGGGCGGGCATAAGTCCCAGTTCCTCTTTTATTATTGGCTGGCCTGATGATGCCTTTGAGGCCAACTCCGTGATGGAGGGTGATGCAGGAAGGGGGAGGGACACATTCAGAGAGAGGAAGTACAGTAGAAGTCTAGGAAGTTATAAAGTCAGATTCCAATCAGCCCCTGTCGGTGAAAAAGTGAGTCACACGGGCACCACTCATCTCGGGAGGCTGAAAGGAAGAGGAGGGCCTTCCACAGTCATCTGCTTCTCTGGGAACTTTGAGCCTTGGAAGGAAAACTTCAGTTTAAACTTCAGGAACTTACGGAGCTAAGGGGTCGCCACAGGTGGAGGATGCTGTACAAACACCATATTAGACAAAACGGCAGTGTCGACAACAGCCAAACTCATTAAATATTGTATTTGTTGTGTGTTAAGGTGGAATGAGTTTGTGTTTGTAAGTCTAGTTGCTGTGTAGAAAGCGCTTCCTGCAGTTCCTACATTAATGAATTATTTGTTCAGTGGTAAAATAAAGCAACCAATTTGATAATCAATTCATTATCTCTATCTTTTGTAAGATAGGGAAGTGCCTAGCAAAGCGTTTGTCTGACAAAAAAAAAACTAGTCTGAAGAGGGCATATTTGGCTTGGCTTCAACATTCAAATTCCTTTAGCTGTCCCACAAATATTTGAAATTGTTATAACATTACAAATTAATCAATAATGTTTTGATATTGTATGGCTCACTTCATTTTTTAACTCCTCTGACCTGAGATCAGGTAACCTGTCCCAGTGTGACACTACTTGATCTGCATGGTGACTGAAATCATGTAAAGAAAATTAGAAATGCTGAATATTCAAACACGAGATGATTGACCTGTTACTTAAAAACGATCTCTCCTCCTAATCATCTATAATTCAAGTAGGACGAGAAGCACTCATGGGCTGAGGGTCAGCCCATCAGACAGTTGATGTCTGGCAGTGGTGCCAGACATCAACTGACAGACATCCTTTCAGACAGGCCTGACATCATGATAACAACAACAGCTGTCTGTTGTCTGTTTTTCTCGAAACAAAGACAGACAGAGGAACTGTAACCCTTCATATGCTCAGTCAGGGCCTAACTGTGAAGTAAATTCCACCTCAATACCTTTTTCTAAATGTGATAGTGCTGGGATATATGAAGCACCAAGTGCCGATGAAGAGTCCTAAAAGCGACTTTCTTCAGATGAAACTTTAACTGAGTGCCTTGAACGTATCACAGCTCCTCCTGTAGCCATGTCCTCTTTTTCTTGCAACTTGACTTTCGCCTTATCAACTTGCCTGGACTTGTTATTTTCATGTGTGCAGCGGCAGCAGTGAGAGTTGTACTGCTGACAAAAACACAAATTGCCCTGGCAACAATGAGAGCATGTTCACTAAGGCCAAACTCATCAGAGACTTTTCAACGGTTGATTTATCTTAGATACCATGTAATCTACATTTAATCAGACAATCACCACCTCTTTCTGAAATAAATTAAAGCTTTAATTGATATATTTTTGTAATAGCACAGTTAGATGCTCTTAGTTATACGGATCATACTGGATTAGTCCTGATGTTTTGTCTAGTCTCTTTGCCGTCTGTTGTTTATACTGTGAAATATTCTAGATTTAGCAACAGCTGCTGCCATGTCTAACATTAGAAAAAAGCACATTCATCTGATCAGTTTTGCCTGAAGCACTGGGCAAGAAAGGTTTATAGTTCTTATCTACCGATATTTGCAAGCTCTGGTGAAGTTGACCAGTAAGAACAGTACAATGAAGTACAGACAGTCAACTGCCTACAGATATACGTGTCTACAAGATCAAGTTACATGCGAGCCCTCCCAGTTCTCAACAGTTCAGCTTAACCTGCATGTGTGTATCTAATTCTTTACTCCATTATCCATTTCAAAAATACATTTTAAATATATTTCTTCTTTATAAATCTCTGTAACTCTCACCTGCTTCACAACATCAGTACATATGACAAATAATCCCTCATCTTCAGCACTGAATTGGGATTTGCACATTTTCAATAGTCCCAGTCCCAGCAGTTTTAGCTCCTCCACATGCCATCTTAAGAATTTAGTCACCTTAGATGTTGAGGCTTTCTCATGATCGTAAAGAGCTGACGTCCAACCGCTGCAACCATGGTGATGCTCAGGAGCATGCTTCACCCTCCCACTGTCCATTCCACGAAACTGTTCAAATCTCATCTTCATTTTTCGATTCATTATACTTCTGGAGACAGCATGAGAGTCAACTCATTGCCACTGCCAAAGATCCCGAGCTTTCCCCTTTTGTTGGTCCTGTAGAACCAGCGTCTCATCTCTGCCCCATCTACAGACCTCCATTTCTGTGTTTGTGTGTGCATGTGTGTGCGTCAAAGGTCTTATTGTTGCTTCATGGGGCAGACAAAGACACACAGCCACATATTCAGAGACTTGAACACACACACACACACACACACACACAAAGAAAGCGAATATAAAATAACACTCACACACCTTGCTCCCTCAGGAATGCCCATTCAGGGAAAATCTGAAACAAGTGGGAGTATTTGAGGTATTTGAAACTACAATGAAAGCTAAAAGAAAGTGTTTTTTTAGTGAGGGTGAAGAAAATGTGTTTTAGAGTATGAAACTGATACAGATTTAAAAAATGAAGAAGAAAAAGAAAGGCCGGAGATGGATGTGACAAGAAGAGGCCCCTGCGTGTTGCAGAAGCTGCAGATTCAGCAGTCCAGCTATGTTCGTCCATGTTGCTTCATTGAAGGTGCAGAGTTTGTACATGTGTGGTGTAGCTGTTAGGTCACTAGTGGGACAGTGCGGGATTACTGTGTATTGGTGTGTGTGTGTGACGAAGCCCTCGTGTGGCAGCAGTCTAACATGTTAATCCCTGACAGATTAGCGACTGTTTCACTTCTGTTGGCACATACCCTTCACAGATTTCCTTCCTTCCTTCCTTTCTTTCTCTAATCCTCTTTAATGTATGTACTTTCTAAAAATCTTGCTAATGTTGATGCTCTGGTTTTGGTTCCATTAATTATTGTGTCCTCTATTCTTTGCACTCTACTGCTTCCCTTCTGCCTGGCTTCATCTTCAACACATTATCTAATCTGCCTTGAATGGATTATCATAAATACACTGATTGCACTGCTCATTCCCTCTCCAGTACTGTCAGATCAGTATTTCAAGATTATAATGCAATTTGTAAACAGAAAGACTAGTTAAAGTTATTTATACTTCTACATCACATTTACAAGGAGACACTGTACAGCTGTCCTTGTAACCCCGGTCGCCGGACAGAAATGCCATCTTATGAAAAAAAGTATCAAATGTATCGACGTCTTTCAGTGCATTTTGTCATGTTCCTGTCTGAACCTTCTGTTCGCTACTCTTATTTCAACATGTACTGGGCAGACAGTAGATAAAGTCAGAAACAGATGGGCAAAGAGCTAGGCAGACAGATCAAGCACATAACCAGTGACCAAAATGGCACAGGCAGACAGGCAGGCAGGAAGACAGACAGTCAGGCTACCAGGAAGACAGATTGGCAAGCAAGCAGCCAGACAGGCAGGCAGGGAGACAGGCTGAAAGGTAGGTGGGCAGGCAGACGGACAGACAGACTGGCAAGCAAGCAGCCAGACAGGCAGGCAGGGAGACAGGCTGAAAGGTAGGTGGGCAGGCAGACGGACAGACAGACTGGCAGGCAAGCAGGCAGACAGGAAGGCAGGGAGACAGGCTGAAAGTTAGGTGGGCAGATAGACGGACAGACAGATAGACAGGCAGGCTGGCAGGCTAACAGACAGACAGACAATCATAAAGACATAAAGTCGGTCCAAAATGGACCGAACAGTACATCAGTTGTTTTTATTACTGGAAAATGTGGTCAGCCACATTCCTCTCCTCCTCCTGCCTCCTGAAGTACTGCTGACTAACACGCACCCACACACACACAAACAAACACTCTCTCTTTATACAATATGTATTATTGTGAAACCTACTGTGAAATTAATCAAATCACAAAAAAAATTACTGCTATAAAAAGATAATTGAAACACTGTAGTGTCAGTACACATGTAGAAGGATAACACTTTCAGGAACATGTTGCAGTGTGCAAATATTTGAACTTCAAGGAAGAAAAAGTTCAGTTCTTATCTCCAATGACTCATATCATAAGTACAGTTTCATTCTGACAAAGGAAGCTTGTCGTTTCTATGAAGTATTTACTACCCTGAAACATCAGGCCCAACCAACATTATCATGTGACTATCTTGGTGTGACGTCTATCCGATGATTGACTCATTAATAATATTGAAAGACTTTGAAAGACATTGGTTTGAAAATTTTGAGAATCAAGAATGAATGAAAACCATATTTTCTATTTTAGTCTCAGATTAATGCTGAAATTTGGAAAATCTGCAGTGCAAGAGGTTGATCTTCCATGTAAAACTGGTTGAGTGAATTTATTAATTTAAATTACAAGATCCTCCAGATCAAGCTCTGTGCTCAAGAAGAAAAAATATGAATGGATTTGTTTCTAAGACAATATGCATCAGTGAATGTGAAATCTGACATTCAAAAAGATTATTACATATATATATATATATATATATATATATATATATATATATATATATATATATATATATATACATAAGGAGTGAAAAAGAAAACCCTTCTCCCTGCCCTCCTCTGATGACAGAAAGGTCACATCACATTGGGGAACCAGCACTTTAGCAGTCTCTCAGAGGAATTCAGAGAAACTACAAACAACAGAATAAAAGTTTGTTGGTTTTAGGAAGTGATTTTACAAATACTATTTGAACAGTTAGAGTAACTTCTGAATCCCTTCACCAACAGCAACAATGGCATCGACTACAGTGATGTTGATTTGATCCATTCCTCGGTTCTCTCTGATTTTATCAACCATTCCTGCCCCACACAGCTGAGCTGCACGATGTGACACCTAACAATGAAAACTTTTATCACTATTGCAGCAGTTAACAGCCGGTTGGTGTTACTGTTTGCTGAGTCTGTCTATATCAAATTGTGTGGGGTGGGGAGGGCAGGCGGTGCCTTTTTGACGGCTGGCCAGTGTTGGTTCGCAGTGGCTGCCAGGGTGGCTGGTGTGTCCCCTGTTGCTGCACTGCACTGCACTGGGAGCTTGCTGGATTCCCTGGGGCCCCCACCTCGCCTGCAGGCGCCCTGAGGCTGGTGACCGGCAGTGTACTGCAGTCCAGCTGACTAGTGTGTGATGGCTCGCCACTTCCTCTCTCCCTTCTGGGATGGAGAGGTTTGACACTTCTCCTGGTGCATGGAAGATGTAGGGAAATCCCAACCGCTGGGTGGTGGATGAAGGGTTCATGTTAGTGTGGTGCAGTTTGAAGTTTCATATCATTCAATCATGAAATGTTCCTGGTCTCTCACATAAAATAAGTCTCTAGGACGACCTTCTTCAAGCTGTGCCATATTAAAAAGTGGTCCATGCATTTGTTACCTCTAAACTGGATCACTGTAATTTATTATTATCTATGAATTCAAGGGCGTAACTTTGAGTTGAACATTGGGGGGGGGTTGAGATTTCCACCTACGAAACAGGTCTGAGGATACTGAGGCCTGTCAGATACACTGCCCCTTTATACTGTTTTGTATTCATGTTTTTGTTTTTGTTGGTAAGAACACGGCCACAATGTATAATCCTCATCCTACCTGGATTTTTCTCCATAACAATCGGCTCATTCTTCATTATACATCTTGGTCATATTATCACCTGAACACACATTAGCTTGTATCCAGAGTTTGGATGTCTTCTGTGGACATCACTGACAACAACACGGTCCAACTCCTCATCACTCACAGCTGAATACAGCTCTGTCTTTCTGCACACAAAACATTAACAACTAGTAATGTCCCGGTGTCCTGTGTGTTGTTGTGTCTGCAGCTGGAGCACTCTCCTCTCTGTCTCTTCCTTTCTGATGGAGCTACCAAACTCAGCTGTTTCTGTCAAAGATAACGTTTTTGTGTCGGGCTTTCATACAAGCTAGGCTAACGGACGTTAGCATTAGAGCTGGTCAGTTAGCTTACGTTACAAGCTAACTGCGCTGTTTCTTACCTTGCTCTGTTTCTCCTCCCAGCTTCACCGTCACCACCTTTTTAAAAATATTTATTCAGAAAATGTGTTAACTCTTTATTTTCCTATTCTCTTTTCTTTTCCTTTCTGATCACCGGACTGATACTGACCGGACATTTTCTTACCGAACTTCAGACAACAAAGAACATCCTGGCATAGCAACAGTAACCAAGGGGGGCGGGGCTTAGCCAAGGCTCGGTGGGGGGGTCAAACTTCGATGGGTGAGTTTGACAGATAAAATAAATTCATGAAGCAACAGGACCATGAAATAATGAATTAAATACTGAAATAATTATATATTTTTACATTTAATGAACTGGTATATTAAAGTCGCGGTGTCATCTCACCCAGTATTTTCCTGGTCCATATTCTCTGGTCCAGTCTGGTTCAGCCTAGGTCCTAGTGGGGTGCGCCTATCTTGTATTAGAAAGAAATCGAAACTCAACTCTGGTGTGGCCTGTTTACCATCTGTCTACTATCCACTTTTTCTTGCTGTAGCCCCATCCCTCTTCACCAATTGACCATGTGCCCTTACTGGGAATTGAACCTGTGAAATCCTTATTGGGGAAATTCATTTACATGCATTACTCACACAGCAGACAAACAATAAGACATACAGAAACATGCTGCCTCACCTTCACACTGCAGTGTGCTTTACTTCCCAACACAACAGACACACAGCTCATTTTGGTACAGATTAGATGATGAAAGGTTTACAAACACAAAACAGGCTCAGCAATGGGGAACTATATAGAAATGTATGTTGATACTTTATATGAGATATTCTTCTAAAACAGCTGGTTAATATCCACACAGCTCCACTTTAGGGGATCTTCTGTGTGTGCGAAATGATGTTGTCTGTGTTCCAGACAACTCAGAACTCGAAAATTTTCCAGTTGAAATCTCCAAGTTTCCTCAAAAACCTCAAAGCTTTCCAGGCAAGTTACGACTTCCCTTTGAGCGCAAGGAATTCTGGTGTGTAAACAAGTCAACATAAGATTTATACTTAATCATTTCAATCGCCAAAGGTGTCTGCAACTTGCTCATTTGAGTGACACGGAAGTTGAGAAACGGCGAATAAGTTAAGAGAAGCTTATACTTTATATTTTATGTTATTTGTCGTCATGTTGAAATTTATTTTGTATTGATTGAGTGTACAAGATTAATTTGTACGCCTAATTCAATGTTGAGTAATTATACATTATATTGTTTTTTTAATGAGCATAATTGACTTTTTAAAGTTAGCTAGCATTAGCCATCGCTAGCTAGCACTAGTTATTTCTTGTCAGTGACATATTTGGGCGCCGTTTCGGACACATAACACACATTGTAGTACACAGCGTCAATGAGCCAAGCTAAGGTGAAACAGAGTTAGCTTTACAGCTAGCTACACTAGCATAAGCTGAGCTAGCTTAAGTGCGGAGCCACGACTCACTAATTCTCGCCTCCATTTTTGCCTCATCCTGAATCTATGACAAGAAGTACTATTACAAAAGGAGGCAGAGGAGGAACTGGACATGGACACACAAGGACACACACAGCACAACCAGCAGAGACCCCCAGACCCCCCCGAGTTTGAGACTGTTTATTGTGTCCACATAAAATATGTTTTGTACAGACTACAGACTAGAGATTAGACCCGAGGTCTCCAAATCCGGTCCTGGATGTTTCCTGATTCAAATGAGTGACTCCTGATCAAACTTCAGCAGAGCTTGATGAGGAGCTGATCATTTGAATCAGGTGTGTTTGAGCAGGAAACATCTAAAACCTGCAGGACAGCACCAGAGCTGGAGACCTCTGGACTGGACCAGATCCCTCCTCAGACCAGTTCTTGTAGGGCCTCTTTAACTGAAGGTATTGTTGAGCTATAAACATGTCTGTAGCAGAATCACATCAGTGTGTTGTTACTTATGTCATTTTTTTAATACTTTAATACTTTTACTTTAGTAATATTTTGACAAAGCTACTTTTACTTGTATTGGAGTAATATTTGACATGGAGTATCTGTACTTTTATTCATATAGTGAAGTTGTGTAGTCTGTCCACCTCTGGTTGGTTGGGCTTTTTTTACACCTGCTCTTTTTATCACACCGTGTCACCGTCCGGCTCGCTGATGTTTGCATAAGGGGAGAGAGCACAGGTAGGCAAAACCAAATCGGGATGGGGGTTGTCTCTACTCTTTCTTCCTTGCTAAATTGAGAGAATCTACCACATTGTTGTGTTTATAATACTTAACTTTCATTATCGATCATGAAGATATGATATTGGGGGGCTGTGGGTGGTTTGGATTATTGGGTGGGCAGTTAATGGGTAACTTTGTTGCAATCCACCAAGCCACCCGATAAATTACGCCTATGTATGAATTCAGTTGTCTTTAAAATCAAAGGATGCCTTTGTCAAATCAGTTAAATTGTCTCACAATATTCTCAGAAAACTAAGATGAATGGAATTAACAGTGTTTCTCTCTTAGTTTCCAGTTATCCACACGTTTAAAACTTCTTTGTTCTGATTACAAATAGACTGGACTGCTGTCATTCTCTGAAAGGCTTCCAGTTGATTCAGAATGCTGCTACATGTTGAATCAGCTGTTGTTAACAGGAACTGCCTGTGTTGGCGTCTCTTCATTGGCTCCTGGTAAAATACAGAATGGAGTTTCTCTCAATATTTGTCTTGGAGGCGGACTTTCTCACAGCTTTCAAGATCAGGCTTCAAACCTTCCTCAATGGCAAAGCCTGTAGTTAAAAAGTTAAATTGCTCTTAATTATGCTGCTATGGGCCTATACTGCTGGTGGATGCACTGAGCACCTCTCTCTTGCTCTAGCTCTCCCCCATCCATGTATATCATACCATTAAATGCCATTAACTGTGTCTTTTCCTTTCGTCTGTTTCTTCCTCCCGTCCTGCCACTACCTCTCCCCGTCCTACAGGTGGTGAACTGTCACTGCTCAATAAGTTATCATTCAACATTATTAGTCATTTCCCATTGTCATTTCTTCTGCTAAAAGCGCCATTTCTGCTGCTTTACTTACTGCTAATATTTACTTATGCACATTTTGTGGTACTAGAATTTAATGACTCTCCAATATTCACATTTTCTGAGATAGTGAATTTGGGGTCTTCATTAGCTGTCCGTTATAATCAGAATGTAAATAAATAAGCACTTGAAATATGCCCGTTTTGGTGTAATAAATCTATAGAATATACGAGTTTCACTTTATGAAATAAATCAACTTTTTGATCTAATTTATTTAGATTCACCTGTAAATTGCACTACTACATGCCATTAACTTTGTTTTTTGTCTCCCCCATTGTTTATTATTTTTTTTAGGATTATTGCTTTACTGTGATTAATAACAATGCTATTATTGCTCTCTTGATTATTTTAACTCACTGCACCATTACGTTTATTACTCATATACCATAGTAGTTTCAATATGGCATTATTAATACATTTGACATATTTATGTGGTGGTTGTAGTGCTTGCTTTGTAAGTTTTTTTCTTGCCACTGTCACCAAGGGCTTGGTCATGGGGAGATATGTTGGGTCTCTTTACATAATTCTATAAAATTGGTCAAGACATGCTCTGTAGATAACAAGTATAAGGTCCTCATGATAGATATTCTTTATATCTGTCATCTACAGTAGATCTGACTGCTTTCTCACATGCCATGAGTGCTTTTCACTACTAGATGGCAGCACAGGCCTTCAGACCAGCTCAGCTTCTCAGTCATTCATTCATTGATCTTTTACTGCTTATCGCTTCCAAGAAGCGAGGGGGTGCTGGAGCCAATCCCAGCTCACATTGGGCGAGGGCGGGGTACACCCTGGACAGGTCACCAGTCCATCACAGGGCCAACACACAGAGACAGACAGAGACCAACAACCACTCACACTCAGACCTACGGACAATTTAGAGTCACCAGTTAACCCAAACATGATGTCTTTGGACGGTGGGAAGAAACCCACGTGAGCACAGGGAGAACATGCAAACTCCACACAGAAAGGCCCCAGGCCTGGGAACTAAACCCACGACCTTCTTGTGAGGCAACAGTGCTAACCGCTATGCCACCATGCTGCCCTCACTTTCTCAACAGCTAGCAACTATAGGCTATAAGACTGGCTACAGGATCCACTGTAGCAACATTGGACAGAATGAGCCGAGGGTTGTCCTCAGGGGGCGCTGAAGTAAAGGTCATAGACAGGGCTCACCCTCTGACAGCCACAATGAGTTTTAGTTTAGCTCAAGACAATCTGGTAAATTGGGCTTCTTTTGTCCAAGCATTTGATTGGATTTGATTTCAGCAACACAGAGGAAACAAGAGAATCGAGAGCCATCTTCCACAGAGAACAAATGAACATAGCCCAAAATACACAAATGTCAACATTTCCCTGCTTTCAGAGGTTTGACGCTTCGCTCTTTCACTGTGTATGACCATGAGGTCCTGTTTTCAGACACACTTTAAATCTGCCTGCAGACATCACATCTATAAATCTGTCACAGTGTGAAGCTTCCAGGTAACAAACAGAGGATAAGGAGAAGACATCTTGTGTTTAGTTGCTAGACCGTATCATGTGTATACATTATATTGCATATTTATTGATTCTGTATTTTATGAAAAAAAAGATTGTTATTATGGAAAATGAAAATGCTTAAAGCGGCATCTTTAAGACCAACTGTTTGTGTGTGTGTGTATATGTGCATGTGTGTAAGAGGATGAGTGTAAGCATTGAATAGCTCAGTCTGCGACAGGTTGAGGTGAACATGAGAAGGGTCAGTAATCCAGCGTCTCAGGTTTCCTGTTAATCTCTCTTAAAGGAAGTGTTCAGAGGTTCCCACACACTCAGGACAATGAGGCCAGTCTGCTGCAGCAATACTGCTGCAACTACCAGCCGTCCATCTTTATCCATACTGCTCTGCATCAGTTCTCCACAAACCTGACTTCTTTCATTCCTCTGCCTCATCTCTCTCGCATTATTTGATGGTTTGTTTTATTTGTATTTCAAAGTACATAAATGACTGCAGCTTAACTTAAGCCTATAGAATTGGACTTGGTCATTCAACCAATGGATTTCATTAAAGCTTTGTAAAAGAAACTTAGACAGGAAGTGATGTGTTGGAGTGGTTGTTGATCAAGGTGCCAATCAGACAAAGAAAAATGGATTAAACTCAAACCAGCTGCATCAACAGACGGGGAGCTTATTTGCCCTGTCCATAACCTTCATCAAGGTGGTCTTAGTCCAGATTTCCCTGTTCAATTCAAGTGAAAGAACCTTTCAGAATTATTTGCCACAGATTGGAGTTTATTTCTTTGATGTCGTAACTAGTCCATTTTTTTTATGCAACTAACCCTAACCCTTAATTTGATAAGGACAGTGCAGAGTACAAACCTGATCTTTTTCATGCAATTTATATGCAACTCTTGTCCCCGTGAGTATTATATTACAATATAATTGTTGTCATTTAATTCTTCAGATTTTTTTTTTTTTTTTTAGCTTAATTAATTTTATTGTTATGCTTCTTTCCTTCATGAAATGTCTCAGATAAACTATGATAATATCAGATAAGTAACTATGGCGAGTCATTGGCATATTGTAGGGTTGTTACTACTGTTACATATACTGTAATGTGGCTGTGACATCAAGGATACCAGAGTGGGGGTGGGTGATGGACTCAGCAGCTTTGTGCAGCTAATGTCCTTGTAACCACAATAATCCCAATCTTGCTGAAACATGGGATTACTGAGACTCCTGAGGCAGAGGCAGCACCTTAAAGACGGTGGCGACTACACTAATCAAAGTATTCACAAACTAAGTGGGGCTAAGCTACAGCAAGCTCATTATCTTAGAGCCAACCTCCTGCAAGCAGTGCTGGCGCTCAGGGCCAGGGTCAGGGTCGAGGGTCAAAGGTCAGCGTCCCTGGGTTACAAGTGGGGGCTGGTAGGTGTGACGGCTAAGGATGGGAGTCATACAAAGTGTCTGACATGATAAACATGATAAAAAAGAAGCAGAATTACTAGCCAGACTGTCTCTGGGCCCTCCGTAACATGGATGTAGAGCTCAGTTGGAGGTGCACATGGAGGGTAGTCAGCCTCTCTCTAACTGAGAAAATTAGAGATCTACACAGTAAACCTGGCGACCTTTACTGCTGCCATACAGACAATAGAATCAGACCTTTCTGAAAATTGAAACAAGTCATAGAAAATGACCTGCAATTTGTTAACTGTTGTGTAGCATTAAAATATCAATTAAAATGTTTCTTTCATAGGCTGGTACCATGGTAACAGCAGGTCGGATAAAATCCAATTTAATTTTATTTATATAGCATCAAATCAAAACAAAGTTACTTTAAGATGCTTTACATTGGAAGCAGGTCTAAACTCTTTTAGGACTAAAGGGACCCAGAAAATCCACGAGCAAGCACTTGGGAACGGTGGGAAGGAAAGACTTCTTTTAAGAGGCAGAAAGCTCAGACAGAACCAGAACAGGATGGGCGGAGCCATCAGTCTGGGTTGAGAAAGAAAGAGAGGGAGGGAGACAGAGAGGGAAGAGAGCAAAGGAAAGACAGACAGAGCAGGAAGAAAGGGAACACAATGGATATACAAACAAAACATACAGCTGTATAAAACATTGATGACTGCTACCACGAAATGTACATTAGTTAATATTAGCATTTGCAGGTGGTTTAATATTATAGCAGTTGTGTTTTTGGGAAGCTACTTAGAGCTTCAACTGTTGTATCTGATTGCAGTGAAGTCAATCAAAATCACTTCATTCTGATGGTTTGGTCATTCCCGAATTCCCAGGGGTAAGATTCATAAGATACATATGTGCTTTAAGAAGTGAAACCATCTCATTGAAGTTTTCCATCTGTATAAATAAAAGGGTCTTTTGTATGGCTCTCTGAGGCTCACTTCTGACTGACGCTTTTCGTGTCATATGACTACCATATGACACGGGATATATGACATACGACCATATGACACAGGATTTTGGCATACTACTGGAGCACAAAATGTCAAACCCAAGCCACAGGGCAACTGTGGCAAATTAATCATGCAAGTACTGGAGTTGACTTGCTGTAGCGACCCAGAATAGGGAAAAGCCAAATCAGAGAGGGGGGTGGAGAAAAAAAAACTTACCAAGGAATGCACATGGCAACATTCAGTCAATGACATGAGACAAAAAGATCAAAATTAGACTAAACAGCTCCTTGGAGATTCATCTCTCACAGTAAAACTGATGCTCACTCAGGGGAAAAGTATGAACTACAGTGCTGCAGTTTGTACTTCTGGAGTTTGGGGTAAATGTAGTAGTATGCTAGTATCACTATGTACTATGTATCATTATGTCTGTTGTAGGAATAATATCTTATGCCACACTGAAAAAGATTTGAAGTGTTATATAGACCTAGGAAAGTTTTTTATTCATTTTATTTATAACTTAAATAATAATTAAAAAGAAATTTGCAGTTTAAATTGCCTAAATTTGTTCTTAATGTTTTTGTTTATTGAGACAATGACTTTTCAATAATGAGGCAACTTTTTAACCTTTATTTGTCCAAAGTGACAAAACATCTGTTCACAGCTACATTCAGTTTCTCTTTTCTACACATTACATTTTATGTGGCGCAACACATAAGTTTACAATGCTAAATATATTCTGCTTCATTTTAATTTGGAATAATATGTATGTACTGTGATGAAGGTAAACCTCTGACAACTTATGAAATGCAAAGCATGACACACATTTTTTTTTTTACCCGAATAGCCAGAAGGCTTTGCTTGTGATGCAGCTTGCTGCAGTTCCTGCTTGAGAGGGCACTGTGTCAACTGTTGAAAGTTCTTGCTTTGGGCTTAAGGACAAAAACACAAAGACAAAATTCTACATTAAAACTATACAAATTTCTTACAGAATCGGAACTGTTTCCACATATATTGAATCTCAAATTAAGAAAATCCTGCATTTGTGTTGCTGTGATTCTGTTCCTCTCCAGTGGAGCATTGCTAGTCTAGATCCAAGTTGTTAACAGAGAGCTGTGCAATATGTATCAAGAATAATGCTGAATCAAATTTAAACAGTATAAACAGAATCAGAATAAAGAACAATGAGGCTTCATATCAAATGATGAGCAAAATATAAACAAGGGAATTAGAAATAAAGTTGATGGTCCTTAGGGAGCATGTGGAAGCAACTTATCTAGAGCCCTATAAAATCTGTTTTATTTTTTCCCAAATTATATTTTTGAGAATTCTGTTTTTGGACACAGAGACAGTGTTTGAAGTAATGAAATATAGACAATTTCTTCACAACTTTGGTGGAAAAAATCAAATCCACTGTAACGTTTTTATTTTCTTCTATCCCTATTCTTTTTGGAGTTTTTTTTTGTGTTAACGTCAGTGAGTGTCTTTATTGCCCGGTCTAGTCTCTGGAGGTCTGGTCTCTGGTCTAGTCTCTGGAGGTCTGGTTCTGATCTGGTCCGGTCCGGTCTAGTCTCTGGGGGAGGGGGTCACCATACCTTGCTGTAGCCCAGTACATTACGTGTCACCAATTAACCAATTAAGACATGTTCAGGATCAGGATGAGAATCGAACCGTTCTTATTGCGGGGCGTCAGCTTTAACCACTGCTCCACCGTGCTGCTCAAGCTACCACTTAACCAAGACATGTTCAGGTGCCCACACCGAGAATCGAACCGTGCCTTTCTTATGACTTACCTTCAAGATGAACTATCCGCTCCTGCCTCCATTACACCTGACCGCCGTTGTCCTCTTCTTGGGGTTTGCCGGACAATGAAGCATATGTGTCCTGTATGTGCGTCACAAAGCGCGGATTAAAAACACAACTACTATTTCTACGTCTCTCAAACCTTTGAATATTGTGTGAAAATACACAACAAAAAATACTCTTCCCACACAGTTTATTTATTACATGAATATCATATATAGTTTTACCTGAATAATTCCAATAAGTTCTCACTGATACTGACAATTAGAAAGTGAATATTGTGGCAGTTAACCTAATAAATATTACTGCACAGTTTTCAGTGCGCCAGGCCTCCTGAAAGTGGCGTTTGATCATTGTAACAGGTTTTATTGTAACTGACTGATTCCACACAAGAGTTTATAACACAAAACAACTCAAACAAAACAGCAGAACAGAAGATACAGAATAGAGAGGAGCTAAGGAGTTGGAATTGGGATACGTGGGATCAACTGACCATGAAATCTGCCCTGCCCACCTACATACACCCAGTTTGTGTGCTAACATGTGTCATAACATGAAATATTTAACTTTACACTTTGTCACAAAGGAAGGTTTTGTGTGCCTGATCTTGAAGCTGTGAGAGAGTCTGCCTCTAAGTAAATAATACCTGCATCCACTAATGGGAATTAAGGATTTTAAAATCTATTCTGAATTTAACCAGGAACCAATGAAGAGAACCTAACACAGGAGAAATTGTGACTGGACTTCAGTGTACTCCCCAGAGACGTCTCATCCTGCTGGCTCATTAAAATTGCTGGACGTTTTACCGTTCAGGTACCTCAGCTCACTCAGTTCTATTCTCTCATGTTGCTCCAGCAGCTGTATTGCTCTCATTCTTTGCCTTTGGTCACACCTTCTGTGAAAGATAACCAACACGATGGCTTTGGTAACGTCTTCAACCGCATGTTAATCATTCCCCTGTTAGTTATCTCTGGTAATGTTCACCTGAATCCTGGGCCCATTTCAGATAGCCACATTACTTCTCAATTGTCATTTAGAGACTCATGTGATCGCACATCTTTTTACATGTAAATGTCTGTAGTCTGAAAAATATCAAGAACTTTGATCATTTAAAAACACTGGTACATACTGCGAAGCATGATGTCTTAGCGATCTGAGTTTGAGTTTGAGTGTCTTTACTGTCATTGTACATAAGCATAACAAAATCTCTGAATGTTGCCTTAAGATCATCTTAAGCACCTGTATTGTTCTTTTTAAGACTTTTTAAGACTTTTTAAGTCAGCCCCTGAGCAATTTGAGTTACTGCCCCAGCCTCTGCAATTATAGCATTTGATGAAATCCTCATACAATATATTTCCTCTGAATTAAATCCTCTGTGCAATGTAAACTGGGGCATGATTAACCCATACAGACACCGTTTTGCAGCAATTTGATGCTCTAAACCTTTCCCAAATTATTTCGGAGACTATCAGACCCAACCCCAAAAATCTCCTTCATCCTCTACGCTGATTTACCTCATTCTTACCAACGCCCCATCTAACTGAGTGATCACTGAGCCACTGCATGCGTACGCTCTGACCATTTGGTCAAACAGAGCCAATAATTGTGACTGAGCGCTCTTTGAAGAACTTTGACATGGAGGCCTTTCTTCGTGCTGTTGCTGTCAGGCCTGTCTCTAGAGTCTAGTTTGTTTGTTCTGTCATGCTCTGTTATATTTTGGTTTGTTTCCTGTTTCGCCCTTGTTGTTTTTTTTTTTTTTTTATTTCCCGCTCATTTGATCACCTGTCCCCACCCTAATGTGTTACACCTGTGTCTCGTAGCCTTCAGTTGTTTGTTTCCAGTGTGTTGTGTGACTTGAGAGCGTTTCCAGTGTGTGCTTTCAGTGTTCTTTGTGTTTTACCCTGCCTGTTTTCGTGGTTCCCTTGGAATTTGCCTGTTCCCTGTCAGTACCTATGCCTGTGAGTTTAATGATTCTGATAGATGATTTGGACTGTGTCTTTACCTTGAGATTGCCTTGCCCCTGTCTATCCTTTTGCCCCGGTTTGTTGGATTGCCTGATTTTGAACTTTGCCTGTCTGACCTTGTGTATAGCCTGATCCTCATCTTTGCCTTTGTTGGAACTGTATCTGAGTCGTTACTGAGTTGTGCGTTTGGGTCCTATCTTTGTACCAGACTGACAGTTGCAGCAGTGTCTTGGGAGAGAATCAATGGCATTCCTTCCTTAGATGATGCCTGGTCTGATTTCAAAAGTACTTTCACTACTATCACTGATAAACATGCCCCTCTGAAAAGATTCAGAGGGGCATGTTACAGTCTTTGGTTCTCCCATGAGTCGGCAAAGCCTATCCGTCAAAGGAACACCCTTTGGTGGACAGCCAATCGACAGGGGAAGGGGAGGAACCCAGTGTTATGTATGTAATGTTGGGTCATTTGCGACAGTGCATATCTAGAGACGTTGTCTTTAGTCCTACATCAGAACGTTCCCCGTAGAACTACTCAGTACATGTAACAGTCATATAAACTAAGGCCTCTGTAACTGATAATACTGTATAGGGTATCTTAAATACATTAACATTAACTTCTCTGTGATTTAAATCCTCCTTTTTTAGAGCACCAAATCATAACAAAGTTACATCAAGGCTCTTTACATATAGAGCAGGTCTAGACTAAGCTCTTTATAAAGAGACCCAACAGATCCCCCGATGAGCAAGCACTTGGCGACAGTGGCAAGGAAAAACTTCCATTAAGAGGCAGAAACCTCGAGCAGAACCAGGCTCAGGGGGGGCGGCCATCTGCCTCGGTCCCACATTTAAAGCAAGCAATGGTTTGATTAATGTAGACTCTTAATATTTATGTAATCCTCATCTGAACTCCATCTGGAGAGGCCTGGGAGATCTGCACAGACTATGGATCAGTTATATGACACAATCTCCATCACGTGTGCAAAATCAGAGACGGAGTGCTGGCAGTGAGCAGCAGGAATGACCATCGCTATCAGCCTCTATTTTCCTCTGAACAATGAGCCTGAACTGGCTGTTGTTGACCGCCACACACTGACACAAGTCAAAGGCTTCTCATTGGTTCTTCCCAGACACCCCTGGTGCCAAACTGGCAGCTAAGCAGTCCAGGCCACCCAAGGTGCTGCAAAAACACACACACACACACTCATGCACAGGCTATGTTGTAAATATAGATGTCCGTGTTATTGTAATGTATTTATTGTATTTTGATGTATGTTTATGCTACTCCATGTGCCTTCAATCGAACCTCCAGGGTAAATAAAATGTTCTGACTCAACCTGACAGTGCCATGCTGTCTGTGGAGTGTGCCACTCTGAACTGATCCCAGCTGTGGAGTTTGATTGCTTGACTGTCCAATTTGGGCTTTAAATGGTAATCCGGGAGCACACAGACACACACAAACTCATTCTGTGCTTTCAGGTCATGCCAAAATAACAGTCTGCTTACTCTCTGTGGCTGATTTTTCATTCTTTTTCCTGTTCCTCTCATTCTTGTGGACGGTGAAAACAAAGCACTTAGGTCCTCCTTCTGAGATGTAATTAATGAACGGGTAAAACTTACAAAAACATGTTTAACCTTCCCCCTGATAACTACTTCAGTGCTTCTGAACCTTTTCCATCTCATGTCCCACTCGAAGAACACTCGAGTGTATTGGTGTGTTTAATTCTGGTGAGTGTGTTAGTGTGCTTAATACTACTGGTTTAATTTACACCGATACAAATGTTGACCTCAGAGCGAGGTGGAGACAAAACACAGAGCCAAAAGAGAGTCACAAACAGACAAAGATAGTCACATGTTGCTACATCCTTATTCGTGAAAAGGGGAATTCCCATATCAGAAACTCTCCCACCTGAGAACTACGATAGCGTAACCATTTACTTCTCACTTGGTTGCAAGAAGATTA
Source organism: Echeneis naucrates (assembly GCF_900963305.1). Taxonomy (NCBI): domain Eukaryota; kingdom Metazoa; phylum Chordata; class Actinopteri; order Carangiformes; family Echeneidae; genus Echeneis; species Echeneis naucrates. The sequence goes on along the minus strand of NC_042513.1, from coordinate 20,647,957 downwards.
AAGACAGTTTCATATCGCCGAACAATGGAATATCTACAAAATCCGAAGAGACTGGCTTAAAACTAAAATCTGTTGTGTGAGGAGATCTTCCGGCTGCTGTGATTCCTTGACACGATTAATGATGTGAGTTGTTGCTTTGTTACCTGTGTTTCTTTCAGCCTCGGCTGCTTTCGGTATCAGACCTGTTGACCTTCATTTTATCATAAGTCTAACCAAGGATATTATTTCCTCTGACCTCCATTGTGTGAAGTGGTAGCTTGATGTTGGCCAAGTTTCACTCTTAGAAGCATTTGTGCTGAAAACAGGAGTTTAGTAATTTACTCAGCTGGAGCTTGAAGGTGAGTAACACCTTTTGCGTCCATCGTTACGTCTGACTGTGCTTCAAAAAATTGGTCATGATCATAATAATATTGTACCATATGCCTAAAATGTCTCTCATCTTAAAACATATTTGATCTTTGAAAAGTGCCTCTCATAGAGTGCCACCAAAGTAGAATTATCTTGTATTTTTGAATGGGGGTCAGTTGTTTGTTCATTGAAACCTTCGTGGTTGATGTTCACTTCTAGATTCACTGATCTCTAATTTTTTCACCAGAAGGTCCATTGGGTCTGTCAGTGTTAATACATTTGAGCTGTCAGCCTCAGCTTAAAACCCTGAAAAAGTTGGCAGGTTGGCCTTTTGTGCGTGTGTGTGTGTATAAAATTTGGAAAAAAAAATTATAATTTTATCATTTGGAAAAACTTTACCAGCTGGCAAACAAATTTGTTTGCCAATCAAATCTTTATCAGGAAAGTCACGTCCATAAATATACAAAACAATAAAGTAGACAATCACATAAAATACAACTCATGTTTAAAAAACTCAGTTTACAGCTTTACAGCTGTTTCAGCCAGTGCACCCTTAGTCAAAATGAATAGTAAGAACAGCTCATTGTAGGATGAGAAAGTCCTGAATACTGCTGTTTACAGATTCATCCAGATGTTGCATATACATAAACACTAGATTTCTTAACAGTTCCTCGAACATGCTCACTCCCGCACTTACAAACATCTGACTAGCATTACCCCCGCTGGATATTTTTTGGATTCTTTGTCCATCATTGTATGTAACTTGCAACCTTTGTATGCTTGATTTTTTTTTTTTTTTTTGTAGCATGACCACAACATTGGGATTTTCCTGGAGGGTTATTCGGTGGATGTGTAGATTCTAACTTGGTTACTGTCTATGTATTCTGGTGGACTGGCTGTGAATTGAGCTGACTGATGCCCTTCATGGTTTCAGCTCAAGGTGTTTGTCAACTGATTAAGTCACTACTCAAATGCCTCCACTGTTTGTCTGTAGCTAAACTTGCTGTCTGGCTTCGTATTTATGTGCAGTTGTGTCTTTATGCTGCCCATTCAGCACATCAATACACGGTGCCACTGCACTCACCCACCTGCCTGGAGTATAGTACAGTAGAGGGGTGACAGAAGGAGATGTGAGGCAATAGCCCCCTTTTTTCATGGCAGAAAAAGACCCCAATTGTATTTAAGCACCCTCCTCTCCCTCGCCTCGTCTTGCCTTGCATGCCACTGGAAGTGCAAAGAAAAGAGAAAAAGAGATTTAGAGAAAAGGAGTGGGAAGGAGGGAAGGCTGGTTCGCTGTGCAGCTGCTCCTGCGGAGGCCTTTGGATTAAATCAGAGTGGCTGAGAAGAAAGGAATGAGAGAAGAGAGAGTAGAGAGGGGCGAGGGGAGAGGGGGCACCCACAGGAGGGTGTGAGGCACACTCCACAAATCAGAGCTTTTTTTTTTCCCTCCATAGAGACATATATCCTGCTCTCTCTCTCTCTCTGTATCTCTCTATCAAGGGTTGTAGTGGAGCAGCCCTCCATAGAGCAACCATTGTTATCAGACTGAAAAGGACACATGGTAAAGACACACAGGGGAGGAAGCAATGAGTTACTCTCTCCTCTGTTCCTGTCATTAAAAAGCTGATCTTATTTCCTTTTATTTCTACAATTCTTTATCCTACATGCACACCAATCAGCCATAACATAATGATCATCTATCTAATAGATGTCTGATGTTGTGTAAATCCCTTTTAATGCCAAAATAGCCCTTACCCTTATGACCTGAACTCCACTCAACCTCTGACGCTGAGCTGTTGTATCTGGATCAATATGTTAAGAGCAGATCCTCTAAGTCCTGGAAGTTGTGGGGTGAAACCTTCATGGTTGGACTCGTTGGTCCAGCTCGTCCTACCTTGGTTGTTGTTACTGACCCCTGAACCACTGCAGCCACCGCCATAAGACAACACTGCTTCCATATAGGCATTTACTTGGTCTGAACCCGATTTCTGTAGCTGCTATGTGTCAAAGTAATATCTACATGACAGGCAGGACCCAATGTTTCCCTACAGGAGATTGTCCAAAGCATCAGATAGTATCCAACAGCTTCTTCCCACAAGGAATAGTGGTGTCATGTCTTCCCAAGACACACACACACACACACACACCTGACTATCCATATGATATAGTAGAAAACTTGATCCATCACACCAGACCACCTTCCTCAATTGCTCTGTGGTCCAATTCTGATGCTTTTGTGTCCACGTCCCAGAGTCAGCACAACAAACTGTGATGCTCTGTGTGGTCTGACAATTTTCAATCTGAACCAGCATGAACATCTTCAGCAGTTTGAGCTCTTTTGTTGATTCGAACCACACGGGCCAGCCTTCACTCCCCACAACAACCAACAAGCCTTGGCAGCCTATGATCCTGTCTGTGGTCCAGCAATTTTTACTTACTGGCAGCACTTTTGTACTGATCTGTACAGACCAGAAACACCCACGGAGCTGAAGAGATCCTCTGGCCTGGTTGTTTAAACATCACAATTTGATCATTGTTTCATCACATCAACTTCAGGACTAGATGTTCACTTAAAGCTAAGACTGTTTAATGTATCTCCCCACTGAGAGGTGCCATATTAACACAGTCATTGTAAGTCACTCCATAATATTATGGCATCAGTGACCAGACACATCATTCCTGGAGTGATGGCATAGATATTTGTTTTTGTTTGTTTGAACCATCACAGGGAGGCCAGCCCCTCCCAACACCCACACCTTGCTGATTGAGTGCTAGAGATACATCATTTGGCCAGCCAGTGCTTGAGCTTCCTTATTGGTGGTTCACTTATCAGACTCCTTTAAAAAAATATATATTTATTTTTATTTTTGAGAGGTGGTAAATACAGCCACTTTTGGAACAAAACTTACCTTACCCCGCAAGTCTGAGTATTTCAATTGTACCATACAAATTAAAAAAAAAAAAAAAAAAATCTACAATTTTATTCACCAAAGTTCAACCACCCAAATAAGACACATTACCAAAATGTATATGAAAACTCCAACATAAATCAATGAAATCAGCTGAGGTGACAAGGAAACACACTGACAGCACTAACACTAAAGGGACCTCACCCTCAATCCATCATTACTTCATAACCCTACAAGTTAGTTTAATTAAAAAAAAAAAAAAATAGGGCTGTGAAAATTAACCCCGATCACCTCATTTGCATGATTGATTTAACTAAAAGTTTTAATGCAATTAACGCGTCTCTAAATCGCTCTGGCGATGTGTATGCGTTAATGAAGTTTGTCCAAGAGGAGTTGCCTTAGTCGCTGTCGAAGATGGTGGCCGGCAGTACAGAGCTTTGGTGTGCAGGACTGTCCCTCGGAGGGCTGGTCGGCTCATTCAGGAGCTCATGAAAAGCTAACACTGCTGGCCCATAAATATTTCACCACTCCAGGTAACAAAAAGAAGCGGTCAGCTCTCCCCTCCAATAAAAAAGTTCATTTCAAGGTTTCGAAATATGATGTGGTTTTTTCCCCTATATTGCAATCTGGACACCACATCAGCTCTTTATTTTAAATAAAGAAGTTAAATATTTATATATTGAGTGAGTTCAAACTTTTGAGTGGTAGTGTGTCTGTGGCTCACTCAAGTGCAGAGGTCTCCAGCTCCGGTCCTGGAGGGCCACTGTGCTGGTTGTTTTAGATGTTTCCTGATTCAAATGAGTGACTCCTGATCAGACTTCAGCAGAGCTTGATGACGAGCTGATCATTTGAATCAGGTGTGTTGGAGCAGGAAACAGTGGCCCTCCAGAACCGGAGCTGGAGACCTCTGGACTGGACAAAACCCCTCCAGGACCGGAGCTGGAGACCTCTGGACTGGACCGGATCCCTCCAAGACCGGAGCTGGAGACCTCTGGACTGGACCGGATCCCTCCAGGACCGGAGCTGGAGACCTCTGGACTGGACCAAACCCCTCCAGGACCGGAGCTGGAGACCTCTGGACTGGACCGGATCCCTCCAGGACCGGAGCTGGAGACCTCTGGACTGGACCAAACCCCTCCAGGACCGGAGCTGGAGACCTCTGGACTGGACCAAACCCCTCCAGGACCGGAGCTGGAGTGTTTATGCCTAGATTTCCAGCATTTTTGATTTTGTTTTGACTGCCTGTTTCTTGAGTTTTAGACCCCCTCCCTTTGTTGACTCCTTTGTTGAGTCCTTTTAGAGCGGCTTCAATTGGTCATTATGTGATCGGGCTTAATTGGTTTTTTTGATTGATAAAAGGCCAGGACAGATTTTGCTTTCAATTTAAATTCATCTGATCATTTTACACAACAGTCAAGCGTCAATGCAAATTGCCACCATAAAAAGTGAGCAGCAGACTCACAAAAAACAAAAGAAACAAGACTTCTGTCAGTCTCAACATTTTTGGCCATGCCTGTATAATTTAGTAGCAGTGCGGTGGTGGGGGAATCATAAACGTTTCCCTTCAATCGAATTTCTCCTTTTAATCTTAGACCTTAATGATCCCTGCTATGAATGGGATTATATATTTTTGTACTGAACAGTTTTTTATGTTGCAGGTTGGGTCATGTTCTCTGGGGGTCTTGTGGTGGTGCTTCTGGTCCTCCTGATGTGCAGACGTGTCCTGTGGCATGGACTATGTGTCTTCATCGGTAAGAAGTGGTTCAAGAGGTCCGCTACCACTGTTGGGGCTGCTGGCACAACCAACAGAAAATTGAGAAGAGCATGAATAACGACAAATGGAGTTGTAATCCTGACGGAGCACAGCTGAACAGTGATGAAATAAAATATCCACAATTCACATCATCTGCATCAGTGTTGGTATTTAAAAGCTTGAGGATCCGATCAGCTCTCGCGTGCCTGTTAGGAAGAGAGCTGATTAAAAACAAAGGAAATTGTGTTACTTTACATTTGAGGTGCATTAATTGATTCCAAAGAGCCCTCATGCTTGAAGCAAAAGTGGTCACATTAATCTTTGAAACAAGCAACAACTGAACACGCATCATGTTTGTCCAAATACCAATACACCTCTGATTAATAGTAATGGATTTTTCAACATAGTGGTGGCATAGTGGTTAGTGTTGCTGCGTAACAGAAAGAAGGGGGGCCTTTCTGTGTAACATTTGCACATTCTCCCCGTGCCTGCGTGGGTTTCTTCCGGGTACTCTGATTTCCTCCAGCCGTCCAAAGACGTACATGTCATGCTGCCCGTAGGTGTGAACGTGAGCGTGAGCGTGAGTGTGAGTGGCTGTTTGTCTGCCTGTCGCTGTATGTTGGTCTTGCGGTGGACTGCTGACCTGTCCAGGGTGAACCCCACCGTCCCCCAGAGCGTTGGCCGGGATTGGCTCCAGCACTCGACCTGGAAAAGGCTAAGCGGTAGAAATGGAATGAGGATGAGTTTTGTGTCATTGAATGTGATTCTGTCATTTTAAAGTGTACAGGAGCACATACCTCAGACTGTAGTTCAGGAGCTGTGTTTTACAGATGAAAATATTTAGTTTCGTCATGAAGAGCAGGCCTTGCTTTTTTGAACCCACAGGTACAAATGAGGAAATGGGTTTGGAATGTAGTGGACAGATGTCATTATAAAGGAGCCCAGGAAAAGAGAGGAGGAGCAGGCTAAGAGGAGGGGGCAGGGCGTAGGGCTGTGGAAAATGGTCTTAATCTTGAAAGCAAATTCCCTTCCTAGCATCTACAGATTAGCACACCCTTCAATGCTAATGGTTGCTACATAAAGCCGCAGATGAGAAAAACGGGACCAATCAAAATTTGACTTCTGTACACACATACATTAACGCTTTATATTTAGCTTCTTTTTTTAACACTAAATGACCAGACCCTCCTCAAATGATACAAACTCAGTGTATAATAATAACTCATCCAAAGTTATCTGAGTGTTATCTAGGGAGGTCGGTGTTGACAGTTCAAACTGGTTTGGAAACAGCGACAAACAGACGGAGACAGGTGAAGCTGAAAAGGCAGGGGTTTCAAAACAAAATGCTGGAGGAGGAAGCAAAGAAATGCTGCAGAATAACTGATACATTCCTACACACACAGAGACACAGGAAGTCATTCAAGTTGAGCTTTAACAACAAAGAATAGGGTGCAGGTCCAACCTGTCATCTCTCCTGCTGATTTCAGATTTTTTCACTGTCACTGAAACTTTCAAGATATATTGCACCTATATTTTTATTCCCCTTTCTTGCCAGTTAAAACTAGGCCTCTGATTAAAAGAATGGCTTTGTGGGTTTTTTGTTTAGATACACTGACTCTCTTCAGCCTAGCCTCCCAGAGTGAATTTGACTGGATGTTTACAGCCAGTGTCAGAACACATACACACATGGGAGGGCAGAAAGCGTTGCCAGGTAAGCAACAGACAGATGACCTGAGTATATGAATATGGTTTGTTTTATTTTATTGGGAGCAATAACTGATTTAACCAGGTATATCATTGTCATCCTCATCATCGCATCTGAAACTGAATATATTGGGGACTGAGAGGGAGAGAGAGTTTTCAACTCACTCGCATACATACTCGCATAAGTGAGTGAGTTGAAAGTTAAACCTGGGCCAGTTTAACTTTTCACTCACCTAACAGCCAGGCTCCATGAATGTCAAACCCGATACTCAGGTTGTCCCTATCCTGCCGTTTCCTGTGTCGTGGCAGCTGCTAGGTGGGAGATAGAAAGGGTGGTTCAGATATGCCCAGTGGAAAGTACCCGAGGGATGCCCACCTGACCCAGATCTCCAGTGCTCTAGTGGGGTCAAGGTGGCTTGCCCATCAGGTTTTCAGCGGGCCCTGACTCTTCTGTACACTTCTGGCACTAAGGAGTACGTCACTGCCTGCTCCGTCTGCGTCTGCAGTCAGGCTTCTCACTGGTCCCCCGCTGGTCTTCTTTGCCCCTTCCCCATCCCCCATCGGCATTGGTCTTTCGCCAGTGCTCTGCCTCCATCAGAGGGTAATATTACTATTTTAACCATTGTTTTTCCAATCCTCTGCACTTTGTCCCCCTGCCTGGAATCCCTTCTGCTCTTGAGACTGCCATGTTACTCATCCAGCATGTTTTTAGACTGCATGGCGTTCCACAGGGCATCGTGTTGGAAAGGGGGCTGCAGTTTGTGTGGAAAGTGGGAAGTGGACAGCTTATTTTCAGACACTGAGGGCATCTTCCAGCCTGTCATCAGGCTGTGCCCATTCTGAGGGAAATTCGATAAATTACTTTCACCAAATAAAGTGTGACCGAGCTGATAAGTTACTTTCCTCACAAAAAATATTTTGTAATTTTTCTACCCTGACATCAGGTCTCAACTTGCTGCAGGAGATAAAATGCTGCTGACAGGACATGAACACGCAGTTATTCATCCAGACCCTAATAGAGGGTGGGGTGGGGGTTGCCTGGAGAGGCCCTCTGTGCCCACAGGAGATGCTCAGGACAGACGCGAAACAAGTTGCGCTTCTGCTGTTCATGTGCAACACATAGTCACACACAGATCAACAAACTGACCTGTTGTCAATCAGGCACAGGCCAAAATGACGATGCTACTGTACTCCCCACACAAGAGTGCGTGAGGGTTTGTGTGCATATTTGTTTTGCATTATCTGTGATGTGCAGCTTCGCCTGGGACACCACTGAACAGTAAATCCAAAAAGCCCCCATTCCTGCCAAACTGACGCTGAGCCTTCCCTCACCCATCACACATGTACACACACACACTCCCCCGCCTCCCTCCCATTTGCCCACAAATATATAACCACAAGAGACACACTAATACACAATTAAAGTGTGTGTTATATGTGCAGCCCCACATCACACTCACTCATTTGTGAAATGGAAGGTTATGAACACACATTGACCTTGTTTCAGGCACACAGGCAGATGAGTGTGTGTGTGTGTGTGTGTAATCAGACAGGTGCTTCCTTTGTTTTAGACAGTAGCACTCATCCAGACAATAGTCCAGAATGGATAGTTACTCTGTCAGCCTTGCAGCTCTGGGCTTGGGGGCCAGTCCAGTTGTCAAAGCCTTAGCTGGGGGGATCAGCGAGTGCGAGCAGGCAGATAGGCACACTTTTAAGATGGCTTATTGATGATGTTGACACAGACACTTGCAGCTGTTTATTTTTACTTACTTACTTACTTTCTACAAAGCAAATCTGAACACATCCTCCTTTCTGGGATCATGTGTATTTGTCTTTCAGTTATTGCAGAATGCTGTCATGAGAGTCCTTGATGGTATTCTTCCATTTACTAGTCCTCGTCCATCAACAAATATCTGATGAGACCTGCTGCCTAGTACGACTCCCCCTCAAGATCGGAACTGGATGCATTGGACTCAACCCACCTGTAGGACGCTAAGACCAGTCAGGACAGGTCTCAATGGTCAGGAGTGAACGGACTGATCAGAACTGAATGTCAAAAGAGTCAAAGGGGCAGTCCTTGTATGAAGACCCACAACCATTAATAAATGCAAACTTCATTTTCCCTCCATTGTTGATTATGCTGGACCCCCTCCTCCTTCACCACTCCGTGTTGAACATGTCTGACCACCTGCTGCCCAAATGGCAGGCATGCGTCCAGCTTGTGGTCCCTGCAGCACAACAATATAGAATCCTGAAAAAAGTAAGAGGGCTTCCCCCCCCACCACCACTGCCTTTTGTTCTCACGCCAGCGTCCGCTTCCCACATACATCCCTGACCTCATTGCATACACTTGATCAACTTCCTTGTATGTGTGTTTGTGTCCTGAAGCGTGGCCATCGTGGCAACCACTCCTCACCAGGAGGCCCCCATCGTCTTGCAGAGCTGACCTGGTTTCCAACTTAATAGTAACTCATAATGATGCATACACAAACATACACACACGCACACACGCACACACGCACACACACACACACACACACACACACACACACACACAGATACAGCTGTAAGAGGAAGTTGAGGGACAGTTGTAAAAGGGGTTGTAACACCTTGAAGTTCTGTAATCAGAAACAAACTAAAGTGATAACACTTATTGTGTACATGGTCCGTAAGATTCTCTTCTTGCAAAAAAAATGCCCGATATAAAATTACCAGAGAAAGTTATCACCATTAGTATTATTTTGAGGTAAAATATTACCTTTTATAACGGATGTATTTATTCCAAACATGTTTTATCAGAACCACTGATCTGTGGGCTTAAAATGGAGAAGGCAAAAAAGTGTCAAGCTGGAAGTCAGGCTAGTTGTCATGAGAAAACTTGTTTGGTTGTAACACCTTGTTACAGCTGTTTGTGAACCAACTAGTCTGTGACTCGTATTCTAATTCTGTCTTTCATTCTTTCGTTTACAAAAAAAGTTTATCACTATCGATCATTTGATTTTTTTCCTTGCATTGCTTGATCATAAAATATCACACAGCTTTAGGAGCTCATTGTTAACCCTACCAAGTGCTTGACACCATCATTCAATTTTTCTTCTGACTTTGCTGCACAAGAAGCCTGTCACATCAACAAGAGATGCAGAAAACATTAAAATGTAAAAGCCCTGCTATCAGACATGTTAAAGAATCCGTGTACACTGGGATGGTTGTACATATAAAACTAAAATGCATTGTTTTATTAGTTCACATATTGAAGTGTAATTTAGTATATTGGCTATTCCAGTGTAAACTGTGATTTATTGGAAAAATCACAAAACGTGTTACAACTGTCCCTGCTAACCTTCCTTGGTTTCCTCTACCAACATTACTGGTCAGTAAAAATAAAGCTTTGACACCTAAATGAGGAGGATCTTATTGTTGGCAGGCTGTTTATTCTTTAATGATATGCTTTAAGTGCTTCCTATTTGTGATCAGACACACACACACACACACACACACACATATAACACATTAATAGCAGTTGGGCACATTTCGACTGTGCTTGTGTGTGTGTGTGTGTGTCACACACACACACACTTTGTGCGATGGATGTTTTTTTTTTTTTTTTTTTTTTTTTGTTTCAGGTCAGGACTTCTTATCTCTTGATTCCAATCTGAATGAGGAGTTGTTTTCATTTTGTGTTGCCAGATGCCACAGCTACCATTTTTGATTGACACCTGTGGTGAGTTGTGCATACACTTGCATAATGGCAACACGTGCCATGATGAGAAACCTGCAGCAGGCTCATGCTGGGCAGATGGCAGGCAGTGTGCATGTAGCCTTAATTGAGCTCTGCTGCAGCCTCATACTCACACCACACACGCTCCAAATGAGCTGCAGGTCAATGAGCTAGAATTGACCATGAAACCATCTAGAATCACTGTGGTACTATCAACGATCAGGCATTTTGTCTCCAACTGCCCCCCAGCCACACTGACTAGATCCCTGCTCGAGAGGTGCTGTGGGGGAAACTCTGAGCTGCTGTAGGATCTGCTTTAGGTGGGCCCACACCGACTACAGGGGACGAGCTAGCTACAATAGCAAGTCTTTGCAAGTCACAAGCGTGACTAGCGAAGATGCGCCTCCAACTCATTAACTCTCGCCTCCATATAAATACACAGACTTCATTTACCATTATCACTAAAGGGAGAGGCAGAGGAGTAACTAGACACTAAGCACACAAAGCAGGAGAAAGTGAGAGCAGAAGAGAGAGAAGGACAGAGACAAAGAGAGAGCGAAGGAGAGCGAGCGGTCATTGCTAATGAAGTAACATGCTTACTGCAGCATGCAGTCGCAGTTGTATCCTGTTGCAAGGATACAAACGAAACACCCTGAAGGAAATAGTAGCATCTGGGGGCTTCATTCATGTTTTCCTCTGCTCCTACCTGAGCGGATTCAGACATTCTGCTGACTATCCTACAAGAGAAAGTAAAACACTTGATCTGCTTTATGCCAACGTCAAAGAAGACTACAGAGCTACTGCCTTTGCCCCACTAAGTGGGCCTGATCACAATCTGGTTCTTCTGCAGAGCTGTTAAAAACCATTTGTAATCTGGCAGGCTGCAACTGCCCACACAGTCAGGAAATGGATACCTGAGGCAAGTGATGCTCGGAGGGACTGTTTTGAATCGAAAGATGGCAATGTGCTGCTGGAAACTGGGAGCAACATGGATATCGACAGAGTAGATCGACTTCTGCAGAGACACCATCTTACCTACTAAGACTGTATGCAGTTTCATAAACCATGTCAAGGCAATCCTCAACCAGAAAAAGGAGGCTTTAAGAGATGGTGTCAAAGAATGACTTGAAAAGGTGCAGCGCGAGTTGAAAAGGAGATTAAAAAAGGAAAAGATGAAATATAAAAAGAAAATTCACATGATTTTCCAACACAGCAACACCCATTAAGTGTCAACACCGTCACTGGCTGCAACAAACAGAAAGATGGCTATTAATGGCAGCCAATTGTTATGAAATCATAACAGAATTACTAGGTACCTTATATTTAGAGGACGTCTGGATCAAACTCTTTATGGAGCTGCAAAAGAGACCAGACAAATCACCCCAAGAGCAAGAACTTGAGTCTTTAAAACTGTCTTTAAAACAAATCTAAGCTCATAGGCAAGGCTATACAATATAACAAAGTTACCAGGCTAGCCTATAAAAATACCACAACACGAACAGACTGTAAAAACATTGCTAAGCTAAAAAGCTAGGCTATAAACATGTAGCGAAGTTAATGAATGAAAATGTAGCTGAGCTAGCAAGCTACGATATAAAACATTGCTAAGGTAACAGCCAAGCTTATAAAAATGTTACTCAGTCAGCATTTTAACTTATACATAAAATATAGCTACAAATAGCAACAGCCATAAACTCTAACAAATCAACTAGACCATGAAAACAGCTGAGCTGTAAAGCTAGGCTATGAAACTGTGGCTCAGCTGAGCTAACAGGCTATGCGTGTGTGCTTGTTTTCCTGTTTTCAAGGGAGCTGAAAACCAAAAACCTGCATACTTAGTGAATAAATGGAATCCCTCGTCGTTTGGAAGTTGTTATGTAGCCCTCCTTGGTGTCCCACCTTTTGATAATGTTGAGATGAGATTTCCGACCGTCTCCCTGAGCAAACTTCCTCTATCAGTGAGCGGTGATGGGGGATGAATGAGCTGCTGCCGTTGAGTTCAACTGCTTCTTTTCCCCTAAATTCAACATCTGCCGAGTGCTGGGAAAAACCAACAGGTGACTGCGACAGAGCAAACAGAGAACTAGTGGCAACAGCTCAACTGAAACTTATTGTTGCCGAACATGTTGAACAGACTTCAGCACTGCTCAGTTTGTCTTTATCGTCTTTAAATGAGTTGGAGATGCCATGATTTGCTTTAGAGACAACTCAACACAAGCATTTAACAGTTCAAACACCTGTCATCTATAATTCCTCAGCTCACTACTATTCTGTCCATTGTGTGATCACAGTTTCCCACATCACTAATATCTCCAGCATCCACAGACTGACAATGTGATTTGAATAATGGGCAATGAAAACCTCATTGGTTATCACACCATTTTTGTTTTGGACAAAGAAACATCAATAATGTTGTTGAATGACTGCAGTCAAACAAGGTTGCTTTTTTTCTCACCACATTAACACATATTCTTGGTACTGTCAACTTATTAGCGGCTGAAGATCCTGCTTTTATAATATATGCTTGCAAGAGGTTTTAATCTGGTAGCTAACTCCCTATATTAGTTAAATCACACAGCATCACACTGTCTGTCTTCCCATAACCCATCATTCTAGTTTAAACAACTACTAGCTACTACTAAACAACTAACAGTCACAAGGGGGGGGGGGGGGGGGGGGGGGGGGGGGGGGGGGGGGTTCGTTCAGTGATTTACAAATTCTTATTATATTAATTTTACATATTAAAATTTGATTATTCATGTGTCATAATGTGCCAACCAAATGTTATTGTGAACACAATACACAATACAGTGCTGCAGAGACGATAGTACAATCTGAAGACCAGGTTCTGGTCCTGATCAGAATCTGGTCCTGACCTGATTATATAACATGTTTTTGTGCTCAATGTAATACCAAGCTGCTGTTAAGGGCTGTTCTGGACAGAGAAGCTTCAAGAACCAGGAATCAAGTGTTTAACAAGGGGTTTGTAGAATAAGACACGTATCGACTCGGACCTTATTTCTGTCGCTCAGCCTAAAGCACATTCAGGGAACCTGTTCTCTGGTCCTCAAGTCCTCAGGTGCAAGCAGGAAGTATATTTAGTTGTTCTTGGGAACTTAAAGAGAGATGTAAATGTGAACACAGCTCTGGAAAGCTACTCAGATTCTAATTTTTCTGATTTACTTTTCTTTTTTTTTATTATTATTATTATAACTCCACAAATATGAAGTAAAAGTGGGGAAGGGGAGTCCGATTCTGTCAAAATGAAACTTTCTCTTTTTGTTTCTGTCTTCCAGGTTGCCATCAGGTTTTGTGGATGCTCCTGAATCTTTGGAAATTTTTGTCAGCAAAGTGAAAACAAAGTTTCAGCAAGCACTTGGACTGGGTAGCACCCAGCTCACAGACCTGCAGCCCCTTTCAAGACCCCTGGCTTTAAGGAGAGAGGGGCTGCTGAGTTTGTGTTTGTGACAGAGTCCCTTTATACGTGTGGGTTCCTCTGTGTGTGTATAGAAGATCAAGGGTAACCCTGGTCACAGAGGAGGTCATGAGTGTGACAGCGAGAATCTCCTAGCAACAGGACCCAGGAATGTTCTCAGGGCCTGGACCAGGGGAAGTTGGCTGCCCTGGAACAATCACACAAGAGTTAATATTGGCCCTGGAGGTCAAAGGTTAAATGCCTGCAGGTCACAGGATGGAGGAGGGCTGCAACGAGACACTGAAGAGGGGAAGCTTGCTGCTAAACGGTGTGTGTGTTCCAGCTATTCTGTGTGTCCTTCTGCCACCCCAGATTTCTGTGTAGTATAACAAGAGGAGCAGCCTTCCCATCCTGCCTGGACTTTCCCCTTTTCTCTCCCAGCGTGTGTGCTGGTGTGAACAAACCCACCCAGTGTAAATGACAGTGATACCCGAGTTTGGTCTAAACCTGCTCAATACCGAAAGAGCATTTTAGTAACTTTTTATGATTTGGTGCTTTATGAATAGCATTAAATTTGATTTGATGAAAAACGTATCTGTCAAGAATCATTTGGAGTCCGCCGTGGTGGTCACATCGTAGGTTTGTTGGTCATTGGCTTACTTATATAGTATGAAGTTCATTCATTCATCTTCTCTCACTTATCCATTTCCAGGTCATCGGGGGTTCTGGAGCCAATCCCACCTTTTGTTGGGCGAAGGTGGGGTCACCCTGGACAGGTCACCAGTCCATCACAGGGCCAACACACAGAGACAGACAGAGACCAACAACCACTCACACTCACACTCAGACCTACGGACAATTTAGACTCACCAGTTAACCCAAACATGATGTCTTTGGACGGTGGGAGGAAACCCACGGAAGCACGGGGAGAACATGCAGACTCCGCACAGAAAGGGCTCGGGCTGGGAACCAAACCCGTGACCGTACACTTCATGTATAAAGGTATTCTCTCTCTTTCACTTGACTTGACTTGATTTGATTCATACATCTGAGTTCATGTATTTACTGCCAAACCTAAGAAGCCTACATCACCTACATGCAAAGTCAGTGAGACTCCGCCCCTTCTCTCTTACTCTGTCTGTCAGATCCCTCGCCCCTCCCTCCCAGGCTCAGGTTACTGTGGGAGGAAAGAATGTATGAATGGACAGCACACACACACACACACACACACACACACACACACACACACACACACACACACACACGCATACCCTTAGTCACTGTTCATTCATAAATATGTGGTGGAGCCTGTCACCTGACCTTGTCCAAACAGAGGAAATAAAGAGAGCTAGAACTGTTGACTCACTGCAGTTATGTTTTCAAGGGCTCCTGCTTATCAACGTAAGAAAGTCCAGATACGAAGCCCATGACCCTGATCTCAAAGAAACACACCTTAAACGATTCACAGGATTCATCAAGTTCATTGAAATGGGCTCACAGCTCTCTAACTAAAATTGCCATTTAATGTAAGTATGGACTCTGAATTCCTCAACACATTGATCAAATGTGGATTTCATTACAATGTTTGGTTAAGGAGATTGTGATTGAAGGTTGACTAGTGACTGGCTGCAGACAAAGTGAACCAGGTTAATAGTCCATACTCACCTTTTAATTTTCTGATATTGAGATATGATATGATATGATATTGCCATCGTACTAACACAAAACATAAACATCAACATGCAAGACATAAATCTGAAGATGGAGTTGAGAAGCTGCAAATGAAGGAATAGGAGCGTACTGTGTGTGTGATTTATCATCTCTGTGGAAGAGAGTGCAAATGATCATGCTTGGAACTGGAAAAAGAATTAACTCATTGGCTGGCAATAAGCAGTGTAGCTGTGAATGAAGCAGTGCAAGTACAGCTAAACTGAATTTCCCTTTTGTCCTGCGAACCTCAGTTCAGACGATGAAAGGTGGACAACATTGTCACTGCGTCATTGTCAATCAACGGTTCTCTAAAAATTAACCTCAGTGCACCATTGGAAATGGTGGAGACAGCCATGTAATGCCTTCTGCAGCTTGCATTACACACGGTTCCTCTTCCTCTTGCAAAGACAGCGCAGAAAAGAACCAATCCGCCCGGTACCTCACTTTCAGTCAACATTATACTGTTGCACTGTGTTTCCCCAAATCACTTACAACTTGGCTATTTAAATTCAGCTATTAAATCACATGCAGTGTCCCTATTCTCTCAAGAGTGCTGAAACTCTCTAGCTTCATAGTGTGGGTTTATCTGCTTTGCCCGCACCTTCTTTTAATGACAGGTTTTGTTTCACTTCCCCCGCTACCGCTACATTTGACCAGCCCTTTGGCTCCTGGTGGTGACTGTAAATGATTTTACCAATGCTGACAGCCTCATCTGACATTCCTGGAGTGGGCAGATCAAACAGATTGAAAATGAAAACCCAAGTCAGGCCCAGGTTTAACATCCCTAGCATCTTAATCATTTCTCATGTCTAACTGTAGGCTGTTCTGTTCACAGGAGCGCCACACAGCTGTACCTCCGTGCTGCTCGTCAAGTGTGTCCGAAGCATGTGAGCTTTCCCTGTCAGTGCTTCAGTGACAAATAAATGATAAATGATACCGTTATTTCATTTTTTTGTTGACTGGAAAAGAGGGGATGTTGTGATGTGTGTTTGCCTCCAGGGGGAGCGTCAACTCCCTACCAGTGTCAGAGCTGAATTCAAACCAGGAAATCAAGTCTGTGTCATCCTCAGGCTGTTCCTGAGATGGGCAGCATTACTGCATTTTTGTCCTTAATCTAGGAATAACTGGAGCAATCTCTGGGGACATTATAAAATCTATTCTAAAGCTGAGAGGTGAAATGTAGGATCAGCAGACATGCTGCTGCGACACAGTGCTGCTGTCAGTCAGTGGACAGGGTCTGTTGTGACCCCCTTCTGGCCTCTTTTGCAAAAATTAAAACAATAGTTGTGCTATTATTGTTTTCATGCGAGTGATTTTATTTTAATGCATAAATATGTCACACTGATGACAACATTGTTGATAAGTGTTCCCGGTATAATTTCTCACAACTTGACTGTGAGACTTCCTCATCCATTAAACCCTGATCCAGACGCCCCTTTGCAGAGGCCAGCTCCTTTCTCCTGCATCCTGTTTGCTTCATTTATGTAGAACAGTACTTCAAGACCACCCATATTTGTTCAGAAGAAACTTTATCACTGAGATCTGTTTGTTAGCAGGAGGCATTCTGTGCAAAAGCCTGCTCCTTCAGGTAGTTGTCAAGCTTTTATTGTATAAACATACAAAACTGTTTGTGTGAGCAGAAATACCTAGCTCTAATATTTATAGGTATATATGGATGGTGGCAAAGCAAAACTGCCAAAGTGCACCTGGGGCCACTCAGTCTGTCATCATCTTAATATCTTAATCTTAATATCAATGTTTTGCTCATTCATACAGATCTATGTCATGTTTTTGTTTTGTCTTCTGTGCCACCTAATAAGTCTTAGTCCAATGTTTTGTCTCTGCATTTAGAGAAGGGGAAGTAAAAGAGACTGAAATCCAGACAGATTGTTAAAACAGCCACCCACCACACCAATAGATAACTGCTCTATCGGTTTGTACAGAGAAAAGCAGAGGCATTGACAGGCAGAAAGGTAACACCTCACTCCAACCTTAATTCATTTGAAGGCTGAAAATCGAGCATGTATCTTATTGCTTTGGGTAGCTCTTACTGCAGGAAACCAGCTGTGGGGGTTCTGAAATGTTTGAAATTGCTGTGCAGGAGGGATCAGAGTGGCATCAGTGTTCTTCCTGCCTGATGCAGTCAGGGGGTATAAGACATCAAAGATGCCTCAGCCCAAAGAGCTTGAGGGTGACCTGGAGGGTCAGTGTTTGTGGCCAGGCTTTGTCCTGCCTCTCAGTCTGCTGTCAGCCCTAATCAGTCACCAGAACAGCAGTGTATGCTATAGAGCTGGCAACTGGCGTCTCTTCAACAGTGGCATCCTTTGTTATCTGTGAATTAAAATAAAATTAAAGTTAAAGAGACTGAAGATATGCTGATTTGAAGAAAAGGTAGTCTGTAGTTGGCTGAGTGGATGGCTGTGAGCTTTGATTGGTCATGAGTGTGGGACCGCATCCTTCACAACTGTTGCCATGTGGGAGAGGGAACATCAGCAACTTCACTGATCAGTTGTTTCTACTACTGTGCCAATTTCTTTCATCGACCTTGGCGGTCCTTCAGTTGACCAATAGTCATCTGCTTCACTGGTTTGAAAGGTGCATTAGGAACTAAATGTTAACCAGACATTAACAAGAGTTCACAGAGGTGGGGCAGCACATTAAGCTCCACTCCTTCTCTTTTAACCACCTCCCATCTGAGTCCTCCACCCCTGATAACACTTATCTAGGAGGCAGAGGAAGGTGGAGTGCAAACGGACGCTCAAACTCATCCTCTCACTGCAAAGATGTCCTCCTAAAAGTCTAAATGTTGATTGAGGGGAGGTCAAGTTGGCATTAGCACAACAAGGAGGACTGCTAATCAAAGAGAGAGTGGAGGAGTGACAGCTAAAATCAACATTTCTTTGGTTTAGTATCACTGATCATGTCTAACACTGGTGAGGTGATGACATCGATACCACAGATCTGTTGTGGTGAAATACACAGAGACGGAGAGACCTGAGAGAAACTCTGAAGCATATACAATATCAGTTCATACTGCCTAACTCACCTAACCACATGGCCTACAACCTGCCCGTGGTTCTGTTCAGACTTTCACTCTATCAGTTCAGGAAAGATCCTGGTTCAGTTCAATAGAGAACATATTAACCATTGATTTTTTTGCAACTTAAACCTCGATCTTCTGACTTGAGCCAAATCTTCTGCTGTCTGAGAACCACAGACTCTGGATGTGAAGGTGGTAGGAAATATCTGACCCCCTCCCACTGAAAAGAGGCTCAGATGAATTTGTTGTACAAATTGTTGCTCTTGTTGTTGGTCGTGGGTGATTTGTGGGTTGTATATTTGTTATATGTGGATGATCGTGGGTTGTCTATCGGCTCCATGTGGATGATTGTGGGTTGTCTATCTGTTGTTATATGTTTGTTATGTGGGTGATATCTCAGTATACGGTCCTCTCATTCACGAGGAGATGGTAGAGCGTGTGCACAGTGTCAAGTTCCTTGGTGTTCCCATTACATCTGACCTATCTTGGTATCTCTACACCACACACCTGGTGAATGAAGCCCAACAAAAGCTCTTCCTCCTCAGGAAGTTAAAACGGGCTGGACTCTCGGCCGCTTGCAAACCTCTACAGAGCTACAATAGAGAGCATCCTCTGTCTCAGTGTGACAGTGCAGTACGGCAGCTGCAAAGCACAGGACAGAAAGAACTTGGCCCGGGTGCTGAGAACAGCACAGGGGATTGTGGCAAGTCCTCTGCCACAGCTGGCCTCAGTATACGCTGGATGGATTCAGAACAGGGCCAGACGTATTGCTGCAGATGTCACCCACCCGGGCCATGGACTGTTTGTGCTGTTTGTCCTCTGAACAGCGGTACAGGACCATAAAAACACGCACCACCAGGCTGAAAGACAACTTCTTCCCCTGGGCTGTGAAATCCATCCAGCCCCCCTCCACACACACGCACACTCACACTGATCACCTGATACCTGAGTGAGAGTGACCCATGCAGGGACACTCACTCACCATGCCTCAAGACTGGCATTTGCATGCGCTGCACTTTATTCATTCATAAACATCCTATTTCCTCAGCTGCTGCGTGCTTTGACATTGTGTCCAACATTTTGACATCGACACTGTGTCCATTGCACACATGTATACAATGTCTATTTATGTTGATATGTCTTTATTTATAACCTGTTTCTGTTTCGTAGTGTGTTTCTGTCCTATTTAGTGAATGTTTTTATATATATTTGGTATCCTGAGAGCCCCCTAATAAAATCTTGTTATGTGCAAGCATAATGATATAGCATCCTTGATCAATCTATCTATCACCTTCTAAACCAAAATGCAGAGACATGATGCAGAAGTGAAACTTGCTCTCAAGTTGAAAATAGAAAACACATTTAGAGTAACCCAGCATTTCTCTGCAGCTCCACCTCACAGAGGCAGCAGACTCCATCAGGTCTCAGCAAAGTCCATGGGTTAGTGGGGGATCCCCTATCCACAAAGACATGTGTGGTCCCGCCGTCATCCTCCTCTCCCTCCCCCTGCATGGCACTGTTTCACTGGCTGAGGCTCCCCTCCAACAATCAGGGCCTTCATGGGGGCCATAATGACAAAATGAAAGCCAGTTGTGTTTCTGTGGAGGTTTTAATGACTTTCAGAGCTGCTGTGGAAATGCTGGACTCAGTCCAAACGCACTGCCTGCTGCACAGAAACAAAGAGGCTCATGGGACGTGTGTCGGGTCCACACTGCTATGCATTTATTTTGCGATTTGTTGACTGTGATGACGCTAAGACATTGATGATCAGAAACATAGATCCTTCAAGTCTCAGTGAACCTTCTTTGATCGGCAGCAGCTGCTAAAGCCTCTTGCTGCTGCTGTTTAATGGTCGCTCTGCATTGACACGCACAAGTGACAGGACCAGTGGAAGATTAAGTTGCTTTCTGAGAGAAACATTATTGTGGTATGTTTGTCTGGTCTACACCCTGCTGCAGCCAAGCAGAGGTGTTGTCCTGAGCTTTACATCACCCTGCAGTTGCAGCACAAATACGACATGACTCTTACACTGTGAATATAGAACAGAACAACAAAAACATGAAACAGTGGGGCAGCTGCGTTTTATACCTTTCAGAAAATATAACTGGCATGTAATTTATGAGGACTTTATCAGACTTTGTCAGTTCTTATGGTTTGGTTGTTGTTGGTTTGTGTTGGTAACATATCCAAGCGAGTCCCTCATATTTAAATGACACATTATTGACACACGTGCACTGTCAAAAAATTATCTTAGTGCATTGAGTGTTCAGTTGAAAGGGACTTTCAGGATTTCCTCAGAAACATTTCAATCTAAAAAGGCTTCACACAAAGAAAGAGCGCACAGGAACTGAACAGAAGACAAGCTAGTTGGTGCACTGGCATACCTAGAAAAAGTTTTATGTTTAAAGGGGGAGCAGGTCAGTGAGGTAGGAGGGGGCAAGGCTGTGGTGGAATTGTAGGTGAGGAGGAGCAGTTTATATTGGATGTGGTGAGGGATTGGGAGCCAGTGGAAGATCTGGAGGACAGCAGTGATGTGGTCACGAGGGCAGTTCTGAGTGAGGAGCTGCTGAAGGAACTTTAAAGTCAGATACCATGTTGCACATTGTGTTGTATGTTAAGCACAAACACTATGTTCAGGGCTTAAAGTAAGAAAAAATCCTGAACCTGAAATTTTTACGGGGGTGCAATAGTAAACTAATTCTTATTCTAAATACAAAATAGGAAATAAATGACCAAAAGGCGTTTCATCTCTGCCCCTCTCTTCCATCCACCCCCAGTGGGTAGTTTTCTGTTGTTAGG
Source organism: Echeneis naucrates (assembly GCF_900963305.1). NCBI lineage: Eukaryota > Metazoa > Chordata > Actinopteri > Carangiformes > Echeneidae > Echeneis > Echeneis naucrates. The sequence goes on along the minus strand of NC_042513.1, from coordinate 20,626,561 downwards.
ACGTTTTCCTCTGGCTTCATAAACTCACTCTCCATCATCTGCAACAGTGATTTAGGTGAAAAAATGCCGGCTTGATGTGGCGTTCACAAAAATTCGGACCTGGGAGTTCACATTCAAGCAACAGGTCAACTCGGTGGAGAAAAAATAAGTTTGGCATATATCAATCGTTTGCTGGACGCTAAAATGTGTGCAGCAGCCATTTATGTTTATTTTGGAAGCAGTAATTCCCATGTTCGACAACTCAGAGCAAATTTTTTCCCAAGTTGTTTAGAATGCAGCATCACCTGCTGCTGGATCTCAACCAAGTTCTCCCAGAACTACCCCACCCTACTTCTGATTGGCTGAGGTGGACAGAGTACACAACTTCACTACTTGAGCAAAAGTACAGATACTCCTTGTCAAATATTACTCTTACTTATATTAGACCAGAGGTCTCCAGCTCCAGTCCTGGATGTTTCCTGATTCAAATGAGTGACTCCTGATCAGACTTCAGCAGAGCTTGATGAGGAGCTGATCATTTGAATCAGGTGTGTTGGAGCAGGAAACATCTAAAACCTGCAGGACAGTACCGGAGCTGGAGACCTCTGGTCTAATCTCTAGTCTGTAGTCTGTACAAAACATAATTTATATGGACACAATAAACAGTCTCAAACTCCGGTGGGTCTGGGGGTTTATGTTCGTACTTCTTGTCATAGATTCAGGATGATGGTACGAGAAAAGGGATCGAGACTAGACCAGATCATACCAGAGAATATGGACCACGAAAAAACAGGACGAATTACTCATTGAGAGTAAAAAGGGACAGAATTTAACATACTAGTTCACTGAATGTAAAAATATATAATTGTTTCAGTATTTAATTCATTATTTCATGGTCCTGTTGCTTTATGAATATATTTTATCTGTCAAACTCACCCATCGAAGTTTGACCCCCCCACCAACCCTTCGCTAAGCCCCGCCCCCCTTGGTTACTGTTGCTATGCCAGGCTGTTTTCTGTTGTCTGAAGTTAGGTAGGAAAATGCCCGGTCAGCATCGGTCCGGTGATCAGAAAGGGAAAGAAAAGAGAATAGGAAAATAGAGAGTTAAGACATTTTCTGAATAAATATTTTTAAAAAGGTGGTGACGGTGAAGCTGGGACGAACACACAATTAGAAACAATGAACCAGTAATGTTAGACTAGTGCAAAAGTAGCGCGTAACAGAGCATCAATAAAAATGTAGTGGAGTAAAAAGTACAATATAAAATACTCAAAAATTGTACTTAAGTGCAGTACTCAAGTGGCCAATGTTAGTTTGTTGAGAGGGAAAGCTGCCTTTCTCTCATTCTGTTGAGAGGCAAACTCAATTGACTGCTCGAACCATCAGGGGGTTTGTTTTTTTAATATTGGATCTTTTTTTTAATCGCAGACCAACGACACTCGCCGGAGTACTTTAAGCCCCGTATGTTGTATGTTATCCTCACACTGGAAGTGTATAGACTGGTAGGTTCAAAGAGGCTACAACCCATATCTGTGCAGAGAAGAGGTCTGTTGATGATCTGGAAGCACCAAGAAAAGGCTTATGTGACACCAAAAGGCTTCATGACACCATCTGCACAGTGTCTTGGAAAGTTAAAAATAAAAACAAACCTAGGTTGAGTAACTCTTGCCACGATTAGATCACCAACAAGTCATGGAAACCTTTTGTTCATTGACAGTAAGACAGTAGTTTGCAGTCTCAGATGCATTTCCTACTTCCTGGATTATGCATCCGGGTCTTCAATCACCGCTCCTTCACAATACCTTGCTGAAAAACACTGAGCACCAGTCGTACTCAAGAAAAAGGTTGCTGCAAATACTTTGTAGTTTTGGTTCACACAGTTATTAACAATGTCCCATCCCACTCGGAGTCATGTTTTTTTTTCTCAGTGCCACCTTGAAAGATTTACAAAAACTCCAGGGCAGTAACAGTCGGGGTGTGGGTGGGGGGTGGGCTACTAACTAGTTTCTAACTATTAGTAACATTAGTAAAAATAAAATGTCATTGTCATTCTAAAAAACCCGAAGTTACACAAATTAGCAATGTATGTAGATTTTGTTTAATGTTTTATTCAATGAATCGAAACCAATCAATTCCTTAATGGATGTTAGCAATAGAACAACCTTTCACAAAATAATACAGACACAGGTCAATCAGAGGTAATTGTCATAGGCTAATCAATATCTCAAGATATTCAAAAATAAAACTCAAGTGGGAACAAAGCAGATTAAAATCCTTAGGCATTATTATTTACTATGTAAGTCGATTATGTATGTAATTTATTTGAGTACAATTTTGGAACACTGGAAAAGAACCGAAAGCGAGACCTGCCGAGGTGGTCAACTTACTGTAAATATTACGTTGCACAGGAAAAAAAATTCCTCTTTTGAAATGAATGTTTTGCCAAAATTTCTGAACCTATGGATATTTATTTTTAAAAACAATAATAATAAAAAAGATAAATATTAAGTACATTCATTTGGGGAGGAAAAAAATATTAAACTAACATAAAAGAACTATAAAAATGAATACAACATCTGGATGTTGTATTGTCAAACTTATCAAATATCAATATCAATATCTTATCAAAACATTTTTATTACATCAGAACACAAACCAATCATAGCTTTATCGCAATATGGAAGGAAAATGGAGAAACCATTGAATGAACTTATATTTTCTAAAGTAAACAACACAGCTTCTGGAAAGATAGATAATGCTAAACAAAAAATTTCATAAGGAGCTTTGGTAAAAATTAAATTCTGTAAAGATACCTATTGTCTCTTAAGAGAATATTAAGAGCAAAAGCAATCAAACATATAACTGAAAAATGGCTAAACCCAGTAGCACCACAAATAACATGGGGAGGAAAGAATTCTGGAAATTTATCGCATGGGAAGAATAACAAATAGATTCTTGTAAGATTTTAAGTGATACTTTTGACTCAAAATGGGAAGGGCTCATAAAGACTATTCAAGAAACATCTCCAGGGTTTCACAACATACACCCTCGCCCAGGCGACACATCCAGGATCGATCAAGCTCCGTCATGTGTCCCAGCAGCAACTCACAGAACAGCCCTCTTTAACCAAAGCCACCTAGTTGCTTTTCCTGCGCTAGCAGACTGAATGGCCCTCTTCTTGGCTGCTCCGGTGACGCCCAAACGAGTGATGACCTTGCAGAAAGAATGTCCTGCAAATCCTCTACAGCCAACTTCTATGGGCTCGTAGAATGTTTTCCAGCCTCTGGCCCTGCGCTCTTCCACTAGTTCCTGGTACTTGACGTGCTTCCTCTCGCTGGCTTCCTCAATGCGCTGTTCCCAAGGCACTGTCAGCTCCGGCATGACCAGGTGCTGTCAGGCCTCTAAGATGATGATCATGTCTGGATTGACTGAAGTTGTTGCAATGTGCTGCGGGAATGTCAGCCGCTGTCCCAGGTCAGCCCGCAGCTGCCAATCAGAGGCTGTGTGGAGGAGACCTGTTATTGGTCTTGGCTGAGTCTGGGGTTTTCCCGCTCTCACTCTTTCCCCAGATTTGGAGGTTTGTTGGGCTTGGCAAGGCGTCGTAGACTGCCTGCACCAGGTACCGGACGCGACAGAAATCTGCCTGCATGATCTTTGACCAGATAATCCTGCGCTGCAGTGTACTCTCCCATCTGGTCCACGCTCCCTGCTGCCCAGTCCTTCTGCCCTGCTCATTCAGTCTTCCTCCACACCTGGTTGGACCTCTTCCTGGAGAAGGTGGTAGCTCTCCTTGCCCTGGGCCTTGCTGACCTGGGTCCTTTGGAAGTAGCCCACCGATGCCTTTTGTCTCAGGTGTGACTCTGCCACCTCCACTGCCTTCTCTGCTCTCCAAGTGTTTTAGCTAAAGCCGAATATGCAGTTCAAGTACTGATATGCAAAAATTGTAAAAAGTTTTTTTTTTCTTTCTGGCGATGATTTTTGATGAGTAATGAAAGGTATATTGTTTCCAAATAAAAGTATTTGGTAAATTAATTGAGCGTTTTTCTAACTGTGAACAGGATGTTACTTGGAATTTCTGTAACTACTTTAAGGTTAAAAGACATAACATTTATGTTACAAAGTTGAAGAAGAAGAAGTTTCATATCAACGAAAGGTTATTTTCTATCTAGGACATTCTATCAGAGTAAGAGAATTGTTAAATTATTTGAAACTCCAGCTCTTTAAAATTACCTGGTTGTCTCACAGGTGTTAATCAGGCACACTGCCACTTATGAAATGATGCCCTGGGAAAGCAAATTTGCTCTGAATGTACCAAGATGTTCATTTAGTGTAACTCTAACATTTTATTAGTTAGGGTATAAAGCTGTATAAGGAAAATGGAACTGGGGCTCTCAGCCAGCTCCTGATGATGCTTCCTAATTTTGCAACTACCAGCAACCACTGGACTTTCCCCTGCACAACTGAACAAGGGTTCAGGCCAAGTCAGGGTTGGGGATCAAATAATATGCAAATCATGCAAAAACTATGGAAATATGATCAGCAGAGGTAAAGAGACTTGACTTAACTTGCTCCTTCACTCTGCGTACATTCTTGTATGCAAACAGACTGCCCACGTGATTTTCTGGGGCTTTAAAGTTATGCAGCGTTGAAGTGAGTGAGACTGTGGGATGTTGTCTCTCTGCACCCACCATATTGTTGGTAACACATTTGCAGGTGCTTGGTTTAACTACAAGCTGCATCCCTGAAAAAGTGCATGTAGGTCTAAGTGCACCAAAGAGTAAAGCGTGTCTGCACTGAGCCGATGATGCAGGAGTGCTGAGATGGAACATAAGGAGACTTTTGAACAGTCACATCAGTAGAAGGGAGAATGAGTGTTTATTTAGACTCACATGTACAACATGAAGTTATAAGGCTGTAATGACAGATGACCTTTCAAAGGTGTTTATTTACAGCAGCTCTGCATGGTGGTGGGTCAGACTGCTTTTCATTAAATCCAACCTGTTGCTATTGTATTCCCACATACTGTGCCTAAGTGCTGACTTTAACAAGCCCATTTACTTTAACTTTGATGCATGCTTATAGACTGAGACCTTCAACTGCCACTTTTTTATTCAACTGATGACTGATGCACTTTTATAAACATTAAAAGTAAATGTACAGTCCGTGTCAACTATGGACATGATCATACACTACAAGTTAAGGTGAAGGTTAAACTCAGGTATACTTGCTAACTTGGTTAAGAAGGAGTATCAAGTGTGTGGTTCCAGATGTGTTTCATCATACAGGAAGTCTTGGACATTTGCTTGCTACCTTTAAGGATAGATTGCTGGATCACTTTGGCCACTGCTGCTTCATGTCCTCTTCTGTCATAGAAACAAGATATAGAGAGTGAGTCAGTGAAGCCAGACTCTGGTGGCACATGATTGGAAACCACCAGTCCTATCACAATCGCCAGCTGTCGTCATGCGACACAATGTTTTTTCTAGCAGATCTTGTTTTTCAGTCTGCCCACGACTCTGTTGGAGGCAAGCAAGTCCAGCTGCTACGTAGGAGGGTACGCCACCCATGGAGGCCATGTTTGCCATCTAGAAGGAATGGCACACACAAACACAACCTCTGTGTGTGTGTTTTTCATCAGTCTAATGGGAGTCAACAGGTAGAGGGAAGACAGAATGCCACATGTGACAGGGCTGAACGTGATATGACGTATTAGCAGAGAAATTAGGGTGCTGAAGCTTTATCTGAAAGAAAAAGTATGTTGTGTACTGTTACGTATGGAAGGCCAACGCATACAGTACCAGAAACATAAATGGATTAAAACTAATTTAGATCAAGAGAATTTGATGGATTCACTTTTTTGAAAGTCCATTTGTGTCTATTCTCCAGTTTGTTTTCCCTCCTATCCTCTCCCTGTCTCTGTCCTACAGTTACTGAATCATCTCTAGTCCATGTTCCTGCTTCACACCTGCTACTGCAATAGTTACCATTAACTGCCATTATTAAATCACTACTCAACGTTATCACTTCTTCTTTTATTTGTACTTACTGCTAACATTTTCTAAAAAAACTTTCAGTGGTATCAGCCATTAATTCTTCGCACATCTGTATGTTCTTGCTTGCATTTTAATAGTTTTATCATTCCTCCTGCTCTAATTTTTTCAACCCTCCCTTCTGTTTTCCTTCTCTGGTTCTCTCTCTCTCTCTCTCTCTCTCTCTCTCGCTCTCTCTCAACCCAACCACTTGAGGTAGGTGACTCCGCCCACCACGAGCCTGCACTGTTAAAACTGTTTCTGTAAAAACCCTGTAAAAAATTGACAGCAGGGTTGCCATAATTTTACCATACATGAATGACATTTTATTCCTGTCACTGACATTTAGGATTGACAGTGAGGATTGACAGAGAGGAAAAAAGTAGACAAAATGAGACAACATGATAAATATCCTAAGGTTATGGCATTGAGTAACCTTTAAATGAAGTCCCACAGAAAATTCACGAGTCTCTTTGTCAGAATGTATACATGTGGATTGACTGTTGTCATCTTTTGCCACCTTTCCTCGATATGACTGTCACTTCCAGCCTTAGTGCCTCTCTCAGGGTTCATTGTAACTGAGTGACTGAAAAATTATTGTATCTTTGGAAACTATGTACAAATCAAGTTACGCAGTTAATTGATTTTAAAGACACACAAAAGGTGGTGACTGAATAAATGAACGATGACATGTCATTGAAGAGATAAAAACAAGAGTAGTGTTGAACAGTTTTTGGCATATTGCACTATAGTAATAAACTATGTCATCTCGTTCAACACAACATCCCTGCATTGTTAGAATAGATCACTGAATTGTTCCGTTTCCTTACTGTTTGAAATTTTTGTGCCTGCTCTCAAATCTTAATGTCCACAGACAAATTAACAGTCCGAAGAGGATTATGAGCTCCAGATGATGGCTTCCATAATGAGGCTTCAGTTGTTGACAGGGAACAGCTTCCTTTCGGAAATACAAATATTCATCATCAAGCTCTTTCAAATATGCTATTTCGCCACTGGAAATGAATGGTGCATAAATAAGAGAAACAATTTCTCTTAATTTTAAGACCAGTTGCCAAGTCTGATTTTACATGGACATTCAATTAGCAGGCACCATTTAGCTCTTCCTGGAGACACCTTGCAAGCTCTTTCCCTGCCATTATTCCCTAAATATTCAAACTGATGAGCCCTACGGTTCAACACAAGGTAAGGAAACTGTCTTCAGCAACAGCATGTGGTCATCTGTCTTTTTATTTTGAGATTTCAAAATAAAAACAGAAAATAAACGAAAAAACGAATTGATGTGGTGCTACTTTTGTACTTAAACTTGAGACCGGCAGCGCAAACCTTCCACGTGTTTTCTGGCGCTCTCTGATGATGTGGCCCTCTCTCGCGGTCTCACTCGTGGTACTACTTCCGGGTCACAGAGCAGAAACGAACAGGAGTTTTCCACCATGGAATTTTAATTCCCAATTTCCATTTCCAAACACATCAAATTAAATCTGATAACAGAGAACGGATAATGGATAACAACCCATTTTCCGTTTTTTGTTTCATATTACCAAAGAAAAAAGGTGAAACGGAGAAAGGAGAAAGTTTATTTTAATTTTCGGGTTTTGTCATTTCAAAATAAAAAAAGGTAAACTGTTCGTTTTTATTTTGAAATCTCAAAATGAAAGGCGGACGTACCCAGTCAAAGTGACATACAAGCATGCAAGTACTTTGTGTTTCTTTTTTCCTGACCCGAATGGATTCACAACCTCCAAGGCCTCCTAATGAAGCATCAAGCCTGAACACTATTCTTTTTGGACTGAGTTTGCCCCATTCCACACATCATGAAAAACATCCTCAGCTTGGGCACGGGTGTGTACTTAATTTTACTGTTCAATGACAGACTTGCTCTAAGAAAAACTTTCAAGTGTTTGTTTTATGGGGACATATTGTGCAAAACAGTCATTGCCTGCTACTTTTTGTCTCAGACATATAGGCACTGGCACAATAAAGATAAATTAATTCTAGAAAACAGTCTCCCTCCATTGATCTGTTTGGAGCATGAGGGCATTATAGTCCAGAAAAGATCTGCTTTCAGAACATCAGTAAAAGTCCTGATGGCATCATCTGGAATCCCAAGAGCATCTAACTTTTCATTCAGTTTAAAAAGTAGTTGTGACTGGCTGATGTCATTTTTGGGTGCAAATTATTTGAATACTTGCTTGTGGTTTAAGATAGAAAAGAGCAATATTCCTCAAAACTATCTATCATCTATAATTTCTGGGTTGAACTGAGTGTCATTCAGCAAATCATTTCCAGCACGAGTGCCTCTAGTTCCTCTTTCTCAGTATTTCATCAAAAGTTAATGTAGATACGAGAGTAAATATTATTGAAAAGAACATCCAGCTGCTTGCCATTTTCAATGTGCAAGGTGAGGATAAAATGCCATCGAGGAATCACACGTGGCACTGCAGAAGTCAACAAGGCAGGTCAGACGCTCTTTTTCCTACCTGCAACCAGGTATCACACTTTATTACTAAATAATTTTACTATGAATTTTAACATCTCAGTCCTCTGAAGTGCTGGATTGATGTTCACAGAGCTTCCAAAAAACATCATTGCAAGACAAACAAACTTGACTGTTAGGGTTTGATAAGCAGTGTGCCGTTCCAAAGCTTTGGGTTTTCTGAACTAGATCAGTGCGTGCTCACATAAAAGGGTGAGTTCTGCTGCATACGACCAATCGGACCATGGAAAAAACACAAAGCTGTATATTTCACAGTGGAGGAGCAAATTATAGTATTAAGAAAATATGAAGACTATAGATCAATAATTCAGCAAAAATGACACCGTTTCAGCTGCCAGAAGTCACCACATGGCCTTAGGTTACCTTACTAAACTCAAATTCAGTTTTGTGAAACAGGCCTCTGCTCTATATGAAAAATGCGTAACTCTGTTATTTGGAAGCCGACTGTCTCCTCTTAGTTAGTTCAGCTGCGGACAAAGACAAGGTCAGTGGCACATTATTTCATCCTCCATGTTGTTTCTGTGCTGTTCGTCCAGGCTGAGGACATCAGGGAGTGTCATCATCTCCACGCCGGTTTGTGAATTGCTGAGCCGTTGAGTTGAACAAACCTTATGAGAACAAGAGGATGGGACTGAGGAGGAGTCAGGCGTGGATCTGACCTGCCCACAACAGACTGTGCTGTGTGAAGTTGCTGCAGTAAGCTCATTTAACCAGAGGTAAGCTTTGTATCAGACATCTTAGAAGTTAACTGCACACATCTGCATCTGGCAGATGTCACATACAGTAACTATTGAAAGTGAACTTTTGACGGGTACTGTATGTAAGGAGCAAGGAAGAAGAGACACACATACTGTAGATACACATTTCCTATCTAGAGCTTTATAACCTTTGACCTTTCTTGCAACCTTGCTTTTCAGAGGTCATTTATTACAACCTGAACCATCCTTTAAACCAACTGGATTCAAACCATCAACCACAGTAAGAGGTCTGATTCATTGAGGATTGCACACACATCAAAGTTGTGGTTAGCTTTTCCTCCGCTTTCCTCCTGAGCCTCTTCAGACCGCACCACATCCCCCTGAAGTTAACCAAGACGTCTCAAGCTATGTGTTGTGCTGACTGCCATTCAGCCAATTAAACTTTCTGTTTCAAAGGTCACTGCTGGGTTTCTCTCTTGGAAATCTCACATCTGTCTGAGGCAGCACGGTGGCGTAGTGGTTAGCGCTGTTGCCCTACAACAAGGTCACAGGTTTGGTTCCTGGGCCCTTTCTGTGCAGAGGTGCAGAGATGTTCTCCCCGAGTTGATGTGGGTTTCCTCCTACCATCCAAAAACATGCATGTTTGGGTTAGTGGGTGACTCTAAATTGTGAGTAGGTCTGAGTGTGAGTTTGTCTCTGTGTGTTGGCCCTGCATTGGACTGTCGGCCTGTCCAGGTGTACCCCTCCCTCGTCCAATGTGAGCTGGGATGGGCTCTTGCAACCCCCCCACGACCCGGAGACGGATAAGCGGTAGAAGATGAATGAATGAATAAATGAATCTGTATCTGGAGGAGACACCATCTGTGAATCTGTACAAACACGTAGACACACTTAGCACAAGGCCTCAATCTGAGTTAGTGGGAACAAAAGGATGTTTGAGTTTTTGTCCAGGTCTCCAGCAGGACTGTGACATCAGACAGAGGAGAGAGGACAACAATGCCTCTGAGGAGGAAGAGTTACAGAGTTACCAAGGGGACTCTTCATCCTGTCTACATGCGTTTTGTGCACCTTTCCCCTCAAGGGAGTACTACTGTATGGTAGTATTCATTCCACCTGTGACACAGCAGCGAGTCCAACAAATTTCTTGTCGGTGCCCTCTCGCTCAGGTTCTCAGGTCTGTAAACCTGTGTGGTGACATTTTCTGTGTCTTTTAGACGGTTTGATTCACCATTTCTTAATGGGCTCACACACAGCCCCCAGTTCAAGCTGAGAGGTCGGACAGAACCAAAAATATTCTTGCCTTTGGTATGGACCCTGTCTTATTTTGGAGCGGCTTTGCTTTGGACAGGAGAGTTCTGGACAATAAACCATCCTTATCCTCTGAGAGGAGCAATCCCCTTAAGGAAGAAACCAAAGGCAGGGGCTATCTGTTTCGACTAGTTTGGTTTGGGGAACAGAAATGGGAGGGGGGGTCCATCTTAGGCTACCCTGGTGGGAGACAGGCAGCATAATTGAGAAGAGATCTTGTGGCTTGCGCCTCAGCACACAACTCATCCACCACTTCCTAGGGTCTTTGTGTTTCAAACACACACAAACACATACACCATCTGCTGTGCTAATTCACAGGCTGCATGCCATAGCAGCACACAGCCTGCTCTCTCACTTTGGTTTCTCCTATTCATCCCTCGTTCATTCCGTAGCTATCTTTTATTTGAAGGGAGAAAGCCAGGGTATTCAGAAGCTTTGCCCCCCCCCCCCCCCCCCTTCCACACAGAGACAGACAAACACACACACACACACACACACACCCCGATGAACACCAGCACCATGACAGGACGAGGGTCTGGTATTTTTCTTGAGCTGGCCTCTGGTCTCACAGCAGAGATGACACAGGATTGGTCCTGCCACTAACAAATCTTTTTATTATTATTGTTATTATCACTTATCCACTATTTCGCTGATTTATTCATTAGACTGAAATGAAAGGATTCATTTTCTTTAGGGAGTCAGTCAACATACATAATAATTACTCACTTCTAAGCTTCTTTCCGGATCGGCAGACTGGCCTTTTGTTACTGGGGCTCCAGAGAGAAGCTTAAGGGGACGTGTAAAACTACTGAAACACAAATATATGGTATGGATTTCAATATGTCTAACACCAAAGAAGTTAAAGAATTTTAATATTTTAGCTCTCATCGGCAGATATGAACAGACAAGTTGACAACAAACAGGCTGGACGTACTAATACAATGGTCAGGGTGAAGGATCCTTGTCTCCTGACCAGCATCAGGCAGTTGTGTGCAAAGTAAGGACACATGTTACGGGCAGGGCACCTGGAAGGTATGAGGTTTAATCAGGACATCCAAGAAATCATCTGCTCATGTAAGCAGGAGGAGTAGGTGAGTTCTTCCTTTGTATTGCACGGACATAAAGTTCTGTTCAAGGAATGGTTACTGGCATATCGTATATCACCAAAGAGTCCTTCACACATAACACATCATATAAGACTCTCCGTCTGAGACAGTAATGTGTGACTTTTAATGGATATTGCAACACTTTTTGTTAAGGTGACTCACCTGCCTGTTGTAAAGTACACATGCACCAAATGGACTGTGAGACATGCGGGGGCGTACTGCGGAATGAAAGGTATTACATACCAATAAGATGAGAATGATTAGGGTTTGTGTGTGTGTGTGTGTGTGTGTGTCTGTCACCACATCACCAAACAATACTCGGAGGATTTCTTTGGAGCGGCTCTCACACCCAAAGCCTGTGACCTACTTCTGTAGGTTAAACATTAACAGTCTCTTTAAAACTGCTGCTTGATTCACCGCTGAAGAAGTCGAGCTGATGTTTAACAGGCAGTTGTCCGACCAGCTATCAGCACATCAGTGAGATCAACCGCACCACTGTGATTTCTTTAACAGGCTGATCTATAAATTACGCTGACTGTCATCACCAGGAGCATTGATTTGACACATGGGAGGTCACTTCAGAGACGTGTCCTACACAACTATGTCAGCAGCACCATTTAAAACAGCAGCACACCAATGTATCCCCCAAAGCTCTACATTCTTTGTGCTCTAGGCCACACTAAGGCTCCAGCATAAACAGGAGCTGTCATGGCAGAAGGCCATCTGTGTTTTGGGGCTACTCAGAGGCAGCACTGGGTCATAAAGCAGCGAGGAATGATGGAAGTTTTAGTCTTCTCCTGGTTTGCTAACTTCAGCGCAGGGTTAATTTTGATTTAGCTTTTGTCAGTCTTTTTACTGACATGTCTCCTAGTTTTAGTGAACTAAATATTGTAAAGTTATTTTTAACTAAATCTACTGTACATTTAGCTGGGTTAGAAATATAATAAAGTATAAAGGTTAGAGCTTTTCAAGTTAGTCTTGAATTCTGAAGTTTTGTTTTGTTTTTTTTATAACTAGATGAAAGGAATCATATATTTATCTTTAATGGAATGGAAATAATATGTGGATGTGCAATACAGCCAGATACAGATTTCACTTATTATCTGAAGGAAAAACTTTTTATTTTAGCTGGCTTGGAATAAAGCAGACTGAATGGTGAGAATGGTGGGAGATGCTCCACCCCATAAATTTATTTTTTATCCTGTCAATGTGTTGGTTGTGTTCAGACAACCAGAGATAGCCAAGAATCAGTGGAGTTGTTATTACTCACTCAATTAATTGTAATTGTGTGAGTTTTTTATGGTTGCCATGAAATGGTCCTGGGTCTGCGATAAGAGAATCCAGGTGTGGAGGGTGGACTGACGGTGGCAGTGGAGCTGCAGCAGCAGCTGCCATGTTGAAGCTTTGGCGAGCTTGGTCAGAAACCTGGCTAACTAAAGACTGATTGCCTTGCATCAGGCTTCTCAGGAGTTGGTCATTCTGGCCCAGAAGCACCCCCTGGTGTGAGATAGCCTTTTGCAGCTCTCCTGAATCAGGACCAGTACGTGTTAGGTCCAGCAGGAACAAAGACACATGCACACACACTAACAGAGAAAACACAGGAAAAGGCGGAGTCCTAACAAATCCCCCTATCATTGGAAAACACCCTTTGGTCCCGCTTTTTCAAAAGGTGACCCTCCACCCCAGTCTGCCACTCCAGAGGTGATTTCAACGCAATATTTCAGAGGTGTTTCACTCAAGACATCCCTAAAACATCCAGAACCTTGAGAAACATGGGATAGATGTTATTGACGAAGATAGTTTATGCACTTGCTCATTCTATAAAACCAAATCTACAATGTCAAACTAAACATAATAAAAAAAAATATATTTTAAAGATCGACTGCGTTGTTTCGTTAATTGTGGAGACACAGATAGGGGGCGGTTGGGCATGAATACCTAATTGGTCTACATCTCATCATTATTCCTTTTTCCACAGGGTAGATTTCTGAGTGCTTCACCTTTTGTCTTTTTTTATCTTAATAAGCACCCAAAAAGAATTTGTGGCTTTACTCCCTTCCTGTCCTGGCTGAAGTGTTGGCCTCTGCTTGGTAGGAGAGTGCTGACAACGGGAAGCGGAGCTGAGCCGGGGCAGAGTGGATGTGTGGTCAGTCTGAATGAGAAGGGAAACGTCCCACAGCAAAATCAGAGAAAAGGAACCCAATGGATGGATTTTCAGACCCAGAAGGGAAAATGAGGGAGAATTAAATAATTGTCATGGAGAAAAACACCTGCACAGTCGCTGATGAGGTTGCGGTAGCAGAGGAGAGCTGCTCCAGCACTGTGATACGTCTCAGCACCTCTCCCTCATAAGTTAACTATTTATTCTCTAATCACCACATCAGCGAGAAGCTATGATGAAGATCTACATAATGCACTCTCTTCCGTTTGCTTCCGTCACTTTCCTTTCTTCCCCCTTGCTTCTGATCTCTTCCCGCTGAGGGATGAGTTCTTCCCTGAAGGGCAGGGCCCTCGCTTTGAATTAGACCGTCAGGGTGCTTTGGGTCCTTGTTGTTGCAGGAAAACCATTGTATGCTATTTCCATCCCCACAAGGGATGTTGAGGAACACAGGCCTTGTTGTGTGTACTTAAAGACACAACACACACAGTCTCTCTTCCTGTGTGAGGTGGCGTCTGGCCGCCACACGACTCTCACTTTAGCAGCGTGCGTCTCCAACAGTTGCTTTCAACAGGAAACTGCAGGAATCCTCAGTTGTGAAAACAAGCAGGAGGCCTTTATTGCAGTGATGGTCGAAGACAAAAATGCAGTAGATGCAGTGAAATTGGCCACAAGCAAGCTTAGCGACAACAGATCAATCACGCTAACATCAGTAATCATGAAATGTTTTCAAAAACTCATGAAAGCCACCCTCCCTCTTTCATTTGACTTCAGGGCAAATGGGTACCTGGAAGGTTTACTGCAGTCCTCCACACAACGCTGAGGCAGCTGGAACACCCAAAGACGCATGTGAGGATGCTGTTTGGTGATTAAAGCTCAGTGTTCAACACAGTCATCCCGAGAGTATTAGTTGACAAACTGCTTCACAATTCATTAGTATTATTATCTGAAAACGCACCATTGAAATGGCTGTCTCTTGCCACCGTCACACCTACACGAATTTCACCTCTTCCTCGGCAACCAAACGCTGCATCATCGTTTTTAAAATTTTCTATGTGGTACATTTTTCCAGCAATAGGAAAGGGAGTGACATGTTTCTTAGAATAGCTCGTTTTTACCGTTTCTTGCTACAGTTGCAGCATCTATAATTTCATTGTAATGGTACAATGATATTAAAAGGTACTCTGATTCTGATTCTGGATTGTTATTGCCCAGCTAAAGAACTCATCCCGAATTATCACAGTGTTGGTTTTATCCAGGGAGGGCAGTGTTGACGATTCAAACTGGTTTAGAAGCAACAACAAACAGAGGTGGAGGCAGATGGAGCAGAAAAGTCAGGGGCTTCAAAATAAAATAATGGAGAAGGAAGCAAAGAAATGCTGCAGAATAACTGATACATTCCTACATACAGGAAATACTGCCATGTGAAACGCAGAGAACAGGGAGCCTTTATGCCCAATGAGCAGTAGGTACAAGTCCAACCTGTGTGCTACATTTTCATCCTCTCTGTCTTCCTGCTGGCTTCTGATTTTCCTGTTCAGTGTCATTGAAACTATGAAAATAAAGGAAAAGACTTCCCCAACAAGTGATCGGACTCTCATGGTGGCCTCCCCTCCCCCTTCTCCACCCTTTGGAGCCACATTACTGTGAATGAAACCAGTTTATTCAGCCAGGGAGCCTATTACCCCAGAGGTCTCCAAGAGGCCACCTAGCAATGCGTGTGAGCACATGAAAGTGATGACTGGACACAAACATGGCGCGTCTCTGCGTTTGTGTGTGTGTGTGTGTGTATATGTGTTTGCATGCGCGTGTGTGTTGCGGACACACAAGGGAAGGATGCCTGCACTTGAACTGGTTCCATTCACTGTGGTTAGTGGGTCTTGTGGTCTTTAATGTGACCATAGCAGGGCAAAATGACCCCTGAGGGGCAGCCCTCACCAAAGTTCTAATCCTCCTCCACCCCCTTGTCTTTTTCAATTCTTTCACTCCTTCACTGTCAAAAGAGAGCTTTGACTTTTTTCTCTGTGCCCCTTTCTTTTATCCCTATGTGTACCGTTAAATTGCTCCAGGAATGTCCTGACGGTCTTTGAATCCTGTGAGGCTGCGTGCAGGAATGTCTACTCATAAATGCCATAGTTCATTTTATGATCAGACTTCTTTTTGTCACGTCTTCTTTTCCATATGAGTCACTGTCATATGTTTTGAGCCAGCTGATGGTGTGTATGGTTTGCTGCAGGGATGATGTATTTATACTGTCAGATTCAGTCTCAGGACTGAGGGATTTACTGAGGAGCTTTTTCACAACACTTATGATGTCCTGATCTCACACACACTTCAGTCATCTGACCTGAAACTGAGAAAAGTCAAGGCCCGAGGATGAGAGCAGATTATATGAAAATTTATTTCTGGGTTTTAGTGCTTCCAGCCACTTTTCCCTGCCAAGCTCTGCAGCATTTGCATGAGGAGTTTATAAAGATGGTGAATGTCCTGCAAACATGATATGACATAAGCACATCCAAACTGATCATACGGAGTATGTCATGTTGAGGTGGTCCTGTCAGCAGATCACTTCTTAGTGCATAAAAAAATAACTGCTAGTCCTAAACACAATGGGGTTAATTTAATACACACACAGTCCCTCCCCTGGAAGCCTCTACGTTACTCTCCAGACCAGGTGGACACGAACATGTCTGCATATGTCTGAGGTACATGTCCCAATCTGTCCTCCAGTGAAGCTGTAGACTTAACAAAATGAACTGATGACTTGATTTAACTGACATTCAAATCCATGGAGACAGAAATGATTCTCATAGCGTTTAAAGGAGCAGAGTTGGACGTTGTCTCACCGACTCTTGGCTTAAAACAAGTTGCTCTTTGCTCCTTCAAATCAGATGTGTGACGACTGTGCAACATTTGTTTCACTATCAAACTTTTGTCCAACTGCAGTTGTGTGTTATCTGCTTATCAGTTCCCAAACCTGCCTGGCTGGATAAGCTCGGTACAGATAAAGACTTGACTTTCTGCTGAACTGAGATGGGAAAGAAACAAGCACACAATAACAGACACTAGAAGACTGACCTGCTGCTCAAGGTTTTGAGTTTTGTGCAAGTTGATTTAGAGTGCACATTTTGCCATTGGTCTTTTCAAAGTTTTGCTATGTAAGTCATCTCATATGACTGTGTCAAGGACAATATCCACTTAGCATCAAATAATCTACACATGTAGTACAGGCGCCCGTTGTTAAACACCTGGTTAACACCAAGTAAAACTTGCTGAGTGCTTTCAGAATACAGAAGCAATGGTCTTTCTTCCTCTTCTATCTGTCATTACTTCAATATTTGAATGTGTTGAATGCATTTTGCTTTTTTCAGACTTAATAAAGATTTGAAGAGCTGCAGAGTAACAAGCTGCCTCCTGTTCATGTTCAGACACATGCCCAGTGAATGTAAAGGGTGAACACAGATCTTCTCTGACACAGAGCAACAACGCTCGGATGGAGACCCATTTCTTTTTATGGGGAAAACATTGTCATGTAGTCACAGTAATGAAATCAAACAGAGCTTGAAGAAACACAAGTTTTCTTTAAGCTGTCCTCAGATCAGATGAAAGGTCTAACTGTCTGTGACTAACAGTTTGAATTACAGTTTTGTCCAATTAGCGATAGATGGGCCTGAGCACATCCGTGCCAGTCAGAGCCTCCGGGACTTTGCTGCACCCAGTCATGTTAAGAATGAAAACATTGCGGATGGTAGTGTGTGTTCAACATTTCACGAGTGGACACTATGTTTCACCAGAAAACACCCACCAGCCATATGCCATCTCATTGTGTAAGATGCAGAGTTGTTTGTGTTATGAGGCTACTGCCTCTGTCTAGTTGGTGACGCTTTCAGTATGACTCTGTCGTGATATATAGATGCGTTCTGGGTGGGAGTCATATGATGTGTAGTAAATCTGAGGAATACTGGACATTGTATTGTAACATGGTGTTATAAGGACTGTTTTCTTGATTTTCAAGGTGATGCCATTAAGGCATTTTGTGGTGTGCATTTTTGCAACCTATAAAGTATACATTTTTTCTGGAGATCAGATGTGCTGGTCAGGTTTTATTAAATTCGGGGTATGTTGGAGCCGGACGTTTGCAGATGAAATAGGACTCTCCCCCTGTTGAGTGCTCAGGCCCTAGTAATAGTCATTGAAACTCAACATACAAGGAGAAAATCCCATGTCTGCAAAACTATAAGCATATTCCCAGTTTCACACTTTTTCAAATCACTACACACAGTATAGTGTGTAATCATTATCAATCCATAGCAGAAGGAATTACAGACAGAGAGACAGAGACATCAGGTAGAATTCCACCCTCCGCTATGACTGCATGTCTTTTTGTTCAAAAATACCAGGGCTGTTGATCAATAGTTGGTATGCAAACCTCATTCCCACTGTGGGCCAGAGACAAGCTTGTCTGCTGGGACTGAGGGACTGAACCGAGCATTTTATCTGCCACAACATGAGCCCAAACACTAAACAGCACTCCTGCTTTGGTGGTGGAATACTGTCAGAAAACCCATCAACATTTAGCAGGCTTGTTCATTACGTCTACTCTGTGCCGATTCCTGCAGCAAGGGAGAGCGGCTGAGGGTGGTGCTTTTGTGAATGGCCCTAAGAACTAGTTCAGGCTTTGCTCTGATTGGGCCATAATTCAACAAATAAGAGGTTTCCACTCTGCAGCTCCATTCATGAAAAGGCAGTGTAAAGGGAGATGCAAATTGATGTGTGTGTTTGTGTGTGTACGCGCACTCAGTCACAGTCTGGTCAGCTTCTTGTTTCATCAGGCAGGTCAGGAGAACTGGTTGGTCTCATTATTGGTCATATTTAACTAAACAGCTGAAGCGAAACATGACCTGTTCTTTAAAGAGAAAACCAAAATTCACACGTGACCCGGACACAATAACATAGTTTAGATGTTTAAACTCTAAAGAAGGGGTGATTAGCAAGGAAGACACATGTAAAACAATGACATCATTGTTTGCAAGGAAGGAATGAGTCTGAAGAGATTCCCTTCTCCTTTAGCTAACAGCTACCCCGGAGGATACATAGACAGTAGCAGTTGTGCCCACCAGTGTCACTGCTGGTAGGCTGATGTTTGGGGAAAATGCACTTTGGTTTGGTTCAGGGAAACATGGTGGTTCAGGTCAAGATGGCATGCTCGTTACAAGCACTGCAAGTCTCACAGGACTGGCATGACTGAGTAGACAGTCAGTGAGAACAGTCATTTGCCAATCAATTAATTTGAGAGCCAGTAATCAGTCAGGCATTTAGTCAGATAGTCAATCAGTCAGGGAGTCAGCGAGAGACAGTCATTTACTCAGACAGCGAATCAGTCAGTTCAATAAAGAGCCAGTAAGCGTGACAAACAGCCCGTCCAGTTGGTCTCTTCTCCTCATCATCAGAATATTATCATTTATTATTATCATCACTGTTTCACAGGCTTGTCAGATTAAAATCCTTTTTGTATATCTCCTGTTGTCGGTGTGCAGGAGTGAGGTCTTTTGTAATGATGGGTAAAAACCTTATCCTGCAACTCATCAATATTGTTTTATATAGTTGTTTTCTTTTTTCCTCCACTATTTCCGTTCTTCCGCAGGGCGTACCTTCTCAACATCCGGTCCATCCTGTGTGTGTTTGTGTGTCAGTTCCGACCACTCCAGGATGCTTTGGTCTCAGCAGTGTGTGGCTGGCTCATTGTCTGGGAGAGCAGGGCCTGATGGAAGCAGTTTCCTGCTGATATACAGCTGAGGATGCAAACATTAAGTGTGTTAAGGTCTAGGCTACAAGTTGCAGGAGGCTAAGTCCAGACAGAAGGTGTAAGGTATTTATTGACCCCCTCCCCCCCAAAAAAAAAACTCCCACGGTGGGCAAAAATACAAAAACCAGAGTGGCAGGTGGCAGTGGCAGAGGCGGGCTGGTTGTAACACACAGACTGACACTGGAGATAGACCAATGCAGCGAGATCAGCACCCTGGAGGAACGGGGAAATAACACAGGTTAAGTGGAGACACTGGAGATGAACAAAAAAAACTCCTGTCAGAGGACTGAAAAAATGCCGACAGAAGACCACTGGAAGAAACCAAGCGCTCTACCAAATGAGGGAGCATTATCTGGGAGAGCAGTGCCGTATGAGCCGGTCTTTTACGGAGAGCTTGATGAGGGAAAATTGACGACAGGTGTGTCTCAGCTGCAGCCCATGGGATTCGGCCCAGCCACTCCTCCTGCCACACACGCCGCGGAGCACAACAGAAGGAGGGGGAAGGGGGGAAAGAGAACAGAATAGACACTGCAAATCCCGCACAATAAACTAAAACCCTGACCCTAACAAAGTGAGCTGTTAGCACGAAGCGTATAATACTTTGAAGGATAGAATAGCATATCGATGTTTTTATTGTTGTTTGTTCCTCACACTGTACAATGGCTGCAGCAACACCATCCACACTGACTGCTCAGCAGACACAACCTCCTTGAGCTTTTCTGGAGATCCCTGCTTCATGAAACCATCACAGTGCATTTGCTTGCTCATGCTGTTGTGTGGTTCACTCAAGTGCAGGCTTAGGTTTCTCATTGTTTGTTGTTGGGCATACAACTCCGTACTCAGGTGTCAGAAGGGCGCTAACATCTCTCATCATCATGTCATAATGAATATAATAGTGTCATAAAAACTAATTCAAAAAGTAACAGCTTGTCCTGGGTGAATTTATAAACACTCATCACCGTGGTAGGCAGTCCTCTGGACATCTGTGGTTGCCGTACAACAGAGTTTAAGATGCAACTTGTGGAGCCCTGCTTGTTGTGACCCCGAGGAATCTTTTTTTTTTTTTTTACTATGGGTCAAGAAGGATGATTAGTGTGCTTGTAAAAGGGTGAAGGCATAAGGGAGTGGCCACTCCCTCCTCCTCACCCATTTGGCACTGCTCAAGCCTAGGTGACCTCCAAACCCCATCATCAGAACGTCTCGAGCAGCCACATTGGGCTATTGTTCTTCGAAGTAGGTCAAAGTCTGCAGCCCTTCACCAGCAATTTGTCAGATGAATCATCCTCATCTGCTAAAACCGACCCAGCCACTTCATCCATCTAATTGTTCTTACTCATTCTTCTCCTCCCCTTTCTCCTTATGTTGCCCCCCCCCCCCCTTTTGTAGAGATTAATTACTCCTACGAAACATATGGAGGATAATATTACATAACCCAGCACCTGCACTCAGACTAGACCCAAAATTATGCAAAGAAGGCGTGACGTTGCTTTAGCACAGCACCTCTGAAACTGTCACAGTACACCCTCTGTCTCTGCTGTTGATGGCCTCTGTGTGAACACACTCATGTCTCATTAGCACAGAGCAGCGTTTCATCAGGTGCAGAGGTTGTTGATGAGTTGATGAGTTTCAGAAGCAGTGTGTGGTTCATTAGGTCAAAAACGCCTTCAAAAGACACTTAAAACACCTAAAAAAGCTTAGCCTGACAGCCACAGGTTGTCTTAGTGTGCTGGAGAAGGGTTGTAGCTCTTTACATTCTCTTTATCTCAATGTATCTCCCACAAAAACCAGCGGTTCCTTTATTTGAACATAAGGTTTGATTGGTTTCAACGGCCTCAGAGATGTTCCTCGAGTGTGAGGCAAGTTGCTATCTATCTCTGAATCTCTGACAAACTGTGACAGACTGTAGTTTGTATAACTGAACTGAGCTCAGTGTCAGTGGCGATGTCCCTAGAAACTGAAGTTTACTTCTTGCTGCAGCTTCGTATTCACATATTCAATCATTAAGCACAATTAAAAGGTGTTGATCAGGGAGCTGAGATTCGTACCAGCGCCTCCTCAGACAAGAAACCAGACAAAGCAATTAATGCCACTCACAGATTATTCACCACCGGAAGCAACAGGTATTCCAACACTGCCTCTGTACGTACGGCTGGATGAGGAGCCTGATGCGTTGACATGTGAATGTGCAGGAGCTGCTGCCTAACCTGTAACTTTTTCATATCACATCGATACATAAGAGGTTAAATCTTAACATCTCCGTGACAGGAAGTCAAATGCAAATCACCTAACAGAAGTACAAAGTTACAAAATAGCAGAGTTATTTGACTTGAATTAATAAGTATCTAAACCATAAAGTCAAAAGTAAATATGTGCACATCTACTTGGTCACAGTGAAGACAGGATTTGTGCTGTTTGTGTTATAATTAACAGTACTTTGTGTTGCAGCTGATGTTTGAGTTGTGAGTATGGTTTGCGCTGCTCACAGCAAGAAGGTCATGGGTTGGATTCCCGGGCCTGGGGCCACCGTCCAAAGACATCATGTTTAGGTTCATTGGTGACTCCAAAATGCTGCGATGGACTGGTGATCTTCCCAGGATGTACGCGGTCCTCACCCAGTGTGAGCTGCGACCCAGAGAAGGGTAGGCGGTAGAAGATGAATGAATGAATGACCAAATCTTTTCAAATTTAATGACAACCTTAATGACAAATGATGATGATGATAATGGTAAATGACAAAAGGATAAAATGGCTTTGGTGACCCCATGACCTTTTATTTACTTATTTCTATTGTTGCATATTGCAGCATATTTGTGGTCAGTCACCGTGAAGTCTCACTCACTCTTCTTCTTTTCTTATCTGACAGTGGCAGAGTTTATTTTATTGTGTTTATTTATTTTATTTTTAAAATTTTGGGGTTTTGGAGGGGGGTGGTGGTTAGAACATGAGAACATTGGTCAGAACATGAAACTGTTTTCTTATTTATAATGTGTGTATGTGTGTGAGAGAAAAATCTAATTATACAATGTATTACACAACATCATATTTTTCCTTTTGGGCACAGGCACAGTCAAGCTTTTAGTCTGCACTACTGTACACATGATGTGCACTGTGTGCATGGTCCTTGCAGACACTCCAGCTCACTCACTCATTTTCTACTGCTTATCTGATTCCAGATCACAGGGGGTGCTGGAGCCAAACCCAGACAACAATCTGGCCAGGGGCAGGGTACACCCTGGACAGGTCGCCAGCCCATTCCAGGGCTGACGCATAGAGACAGAGAAAGACGAACAACCACTCCCACTCACACTCAGACTAATTTAGAGAACTCAAACTACGGCTGCATTCTTTGGACTTCGGAAGGAAAGCCACGCAGGCACGCAGAGGACTCGCAAACTCCACACAGAAAGGCCCGATGCCCAGGAATCAAACCCACAAACATATTGTTGTGAGGCAACAGCGCTAACCTCTATGCTGCCGGTCATGGTTGCTTTGAATCATTTTGGGTGGCACAAACTTGGCACCTGCCACATTTTCTGCCTGTGGTTTGTACAATTTCAGAAGTTGGGTTTCTCACCAGGATGTAAGATGAAAAGTTTTACCTACATGGTCCTTCTGCCATGTCAAGCATGTCATGCCCCGATTTTTTTTTCCAGGTTCTTCTTCAGGGGACTTTCAGCTGCATATTTCAGGCATAGCTGGACTGTGCATCACATGCTGCCCAAGTTTGATGCTGTATTTAGCAGGTTTGCTCAGCGCATATTGCTGCAATTGGCACCGACCAGGAAAAGCCACCAAGCATTAATTGAAAGTCACCACAAGAATGATCAAAGTTCTCATGGAAATCAACCCAAAAATGTCTACTCTGCAGGAGGAGGGATGTGAGGTCACACACACACAGAGACATGTTTTACACGGCTGAAACAGGTTGGGGTCAAATGGACCCCACCGGAACATCAATACATGCAAAATGTGTACGGCAAATGTAAAACTATCATCATGACAATTATACGTTTAATCAGTTGTCCCCATCAAATTAAGAAAAGTCTTTAATATGAAGCCAAAACAACGCCAACTATTGTTGTTTCACTGATAAACATTCAATTAGGTCAATGGCCCCAAAGTCAGCTGTCTGTTACATTTTATTTCCTTTTAGTTATCATCAGATAGTTTTTGATGAGTTCTCATTTTGTTTTGTCATCAATTGATGATTGTTTTGACAAACACATTTCATTAAGAAAATAGCACTGCCACCCACCTTAAATATGATTCTATCCATGGTTTCTGACTCTTCAAGTTTTTCCCTCCATGTTAACAAAGCCTTTGCTCGTGGAGGGATTTGTCGATCTCTTTAAATTGCTCTATAAAGAGTGTGAGTTGTATGTGAAGTCCCATAAAGTAGCTTGTAAATGCAAAAAAGCTGTTTTGTCGTAATCAAACCCTCACCAGTCATTTTGTTGGTCTGGAGGTGCATTGTTGTGTGTTTACTGACTGTTGTACACTCTGCTGGACTCCTCTCCTCCTCTTCACTCACTGCCCTCCTACTGTGATTCTGTTACACACCTGTGACTGATCAGCTCCTCAACCGGTAACCTTGCCGTGGTTGTCCGCTAAACATCTATGTTTGAACTCACCTGATTAGGTATGTATGACCTTTTCAGGAGTTTTGACCAGTGCTGTTATTTGTTATGAATAACAGAACGGACTTCACTCTTATCAGTTCTCTGTCACACATGAGAAATAGACAATATGCAGTATCTCCAGAGAGATGCGCATTACACTTGATGATGCAGTGGCCTGCCCATCACCTCCCTAGAGCTGTGCATCAGGCTGACGGTCAGCTTCGTCTGTCACATCTATCACTGTCACAACAGAGAAGACGTCTTCACCGTTGTCAGAGTAAAGTGTGCTGGCTCTACATGGGGCAAAGGAGCTGCTGCCAGGTGCATCTTAGGTAATGGAGTTTCAGAGTTGTACATGCCTGCATCACTACAGAGCAAAGCCGGTAAGATGCAGTCATGAAACGGTCATACCATCAAGGTGTGGGCAGCTGATCTGTTATTATGTTGTATCTGGTGTGGTTATCTGCCAAACAATATAACATCTTCCTGTTTTCTGGCCATCATATTTTCCTCATCGTTTGTTACATTGACTTTGGAAGCTCCCTCAAATCAAGTCATGTGTGTGTGTACGATTGGACTGAAAGATGTGTGATAATCAATAATTCCTGCATCTGTGCTCCATGTTTTAATCACACTGGTTTCATCCCAATACCTTAATTAAAAATCTATCCTTTGATCCGTTCTTCAGATGAGAGGTTTTAATCCGAGCAGAGCGTTAGTGCAGTCTGAGGGATCCCTGCTTTGTGTTTGTAGTGATTAAAGTGTGTGAGCATACTGTATCGGTCTGTGTATGTCAGGATGTGGACGACTGATTCTGTAGGAGTCATTGTTATATAGCTGCCTCTGACGGGGTGCCACATATTAGCAGCAGCAGCATATGAAGGAGAAATTATCTTTTAAAAACTGGCTGACAGTAAAAATTCATGAAGCAGACCGTGTCAGATAAATAACAGTAAATACTGGTGAATTGTTTCCCAGTAAAACCTTCTGATTCCTCTCAAGCTTCACTGGACAATGCATGTCTGCAGAGTGTATTGTTCCATTACAATATGTGATAGTTATTATGGGTGTGTCCCATAAACAGCACACACTCTGTTTCCGGTGGCCATTGTGTGACTGACACAAGTGACATGCAGACGGTGAAGCCAGAATCAGTTCAAAGATAAGAATATCTCAACAATAAGGACATAATGACTCATGTTTTCTTCTGCTGCTGCAGATTGGATCATTTCGTCTTCATTCTCCGTCAGCTTCTCTCAGACCAGGACCAGGCTGAGACCTCGACCTGCATCACCTCATCAGTGAAGACGTTCACCTATGTTGGTCGCAAGACAATTCTTCAGCTCTGAAGAAGGGACAGCCAGCTGAAACGGGTTTTCTGCTGTGGAACCAGGACATTCATCCTGGTCAACAGAAACTGTACAGCTACCAAAACCAAAGAGCCAAGTGTTTCTGAAGAAAACTAAACCTTTGTTTCAACAGCAAAAAGCTGATAATGCATATAAGTAGCAGAAATACTCTATATAGATATATAACTTTTTTAATACTTTTACTGTGTTGACCTAAAGACTGAAGTCAGTTTCATTCAATCCATGAAACAGACTGGACGAACGACACACTGGACCTCTGAGAGGAAGGTAAACTGATTATGTTTTGAAGCAGTCACCTGAAACGAGGACCCAGACTGGATCTCTGATCAGATCGTATCGTATTAGACCCTCAGATCCTTGCACCTGAAGGCCGCTGTGGTTTATGGACCAGCAGCTATCCAGACACCCTCAACCCCAGATTACTGCGTATGAGGAGGATAATCTGTGTAGTTGTGTCATCCCGAAAGTCGAGAGGAAAACTTACATTTGATGGTGACACACACACACACAAACTAGTGAGTCATATATATAATCCCCATTGATGGGTTCGGCAGTCCATCTGGGACAGATGGGTGAGGGTGGCGCGGGCCCAGCATTAGCCTACACTCTACTGGCCTCCTGGCTCAGCCCTTCTGCTTTTGATCCTATTAGTAGCTGAATGAGGAGATGGACATCAGACTGACAGTCAGGGACGGGCCTCCGTTTGGCCACCTGACCCTCTCATTAGGCTACACATGTGCAGCTACACACAGGGCACATCGCCCCACGAAGCTGCAGCTATTTCCAACTGTTCATATCAAAGTGTGGTGTCAGTGAGTGACTGCTCATCATTGTCATGGTAACAGTCAGACCGATGCATCGTGCTGCAGCGAGCGCACTCGTGTCACATCTCAGCAGGGTGTCGCACCCCGACAGCTGCTCTAAAGAAAACTAGCTGTGAAGAAACAACAGGTTAGTAAGTATGGCACAGTCCTCATATGACATCATCAGTCACTGTCATCCACGTCTGTGCTGGAACATTTTTTTAGCTCTGCGATTGGATATTTGAAGCCATTAAGTTTCCCTGCTATGCTTGTGATGTCACAAGCATAGGTGGACCTGGTCTCCTCTTCTTCCTGCTGTTTATTGGGCTAATCCAGATCACAGTCCCAGACTCCAGGTGCGTGCGGTCTGTGGTAGGTTGTTTCTCTGATGAAGCCTGTGCATGATGCAGATAAGCTTCCATTATGAATCCACATCTAGGCAAATAACTTTCGGGTTCTTGATGGATGCAGGTCACTGGGGTCCTCAGGCCTTAAGATTTTATTGCGTGTCTCTAAACAACAACGCAATGAGACGCACATGAACATACGTACAGTGGTTAAAGCCTTGTCCGTGATGAGAGGCAGCAGGACGACTCACACACAGGTGAGGAGGAAGTGGGCCGTCCGACAGTTACCTGCAGCTGACCAGGACGAAAAGAGCTACAGTAAGCCTGAATAATCAAAGTACCAAATTCAGGATGTCAGGATGAAGCAGAGTGCATTGTTGAAGACTGTTGAGAAACAAATTGTCTATTTTAATACAAGAATTCACAATTCACAGACAACATATTTTGAAACCAACCCAAGTCCCACGTCTGATTTAGACTTTATGTCCTCTGACTATAAAGCCTGTTGGGGAGATTGTTGAGAAAACATGTTGTTTAAATCCCGGAGAGTGTCCTTCATTTGACTTTTTATTTCGCTTTGATTTAAGCTGCCTCGTTTCTTCCTCAGTGTTCACATTTACACATCGCTCTGCTTCAGCTTGAGGAGTGGCTCTGCACTGAACTAGCCCGCAGTCCACAGACAGTCCCCCCAAACTCTGGAGCTCACACAGTCCAGTCCTAATTGCTGTGACATTGTTTACTAGTTGATTATTAGGGAGCTCTGGTTAATGACAGTTTCGAGTTTCTGTCCTGCTACGAGTCAGGGTGAAGCTCACAGACTGGAAGGTCCAAAGAGTGATTCACAGACAGCTGTGACCATAGGCCTTTTCTCAATGTGGAACATAAGGTTTGGAATACAGGACAAATCAATCCACCTCCTTTGTTTTTAGCCAGACACTGAACATACCTAATCAATAGTCCATATTACCATGATTTAGATAAGCATGTTCAGTGCAAGAACCGGCAGCTGCTGGATCGATAACCAGGGTCAATGACACAAGGTTGTCCTGGGGTTCTGTAGTTTGCCTCTGATGGTTGTCAGTTAAACAAATGGTCAGTTAGCTATCATAATCTTGTTTTTGTTTTTCTCAGATAAATGAGCAGGGTTCATCCTCTGGGACACAGAATTTCTATGACTGCAGGTCATATTCATCAACACCGCCACTTACATGGAGGTTTGGACAGCAGTCTGGAATAATTTGTCTCACATGTTGGCTGTGACATCTTCAGAGGGACAGCGTCAGCATCTGATCTGACCCTGAATCTGAGTCCCTGTGATCAGCCTAAATCTGTCCTGACCCTCCAGAACGATGACATGTGATAGCACTCACTGACTCTGCTGGCTTGTGGTACGAAAGATGCCAAATGGTCCGTGTTCACGGGTTTGCTCTCTGCTGGTTTCAACTGTCTGCAGCAGGGATTTAAACAGGTTCATTCTGAAGGCGAGGCCATATGCGCCAGAAAGGACACCTTGCGAACAAGACCAGGTCCAGACTCCATGTGAGTTTGGGTGGATGGTCCTGAAGGAGGCAGATGCCACCCACAGCGTGGTTGGCAACAAAACTCCACCTTTCCACATGCACTGCATTCTTACTAGTGGAGGAATGTTAACTACACACCGCCCACACAACATGCACACTACACACCCAGACATTTCCTCACTGTAGCCCGAACATTTACAAACAAGCAGAAACCCTGAGAGGGAATATGCATGATTCAGGATGTGTTGTCCAATTAGATGTATGTGAACCCTCTGCGAAAACACCGGTGTCATCTCCACACAACTGCTTCACATTTAAACAATAAACAAGCGCACCTTTTCTTTCTCACCAAAACAGTCCCACAGGTGCAGTTAACCTATAGGTCCTCTGGTGGGAGATGACTGTGTGTGGTAAGGAGAGGGGCGTAAACTCAACACTTATTGGTTGGTGTTTTGTTGTGTGTAACTAACAGATGATGCAGCCAATGAGCTGTGGCGGCTTCAGCCCTTTCACTTAGACAGAGAACATTTTTTGGATTGTCCCTTCAGGGTTGTGGTTTCCCTGGAGCTGCTTGTTCAAAAATATTTCACATGTTATGTGTAAAGAAATGCCCAACACCGCAGTGATCAGCTCCTTCTCTCTTTAAAGTTGCCTGGATAATCATAATGGGTTGTTGACTGGCTGTGTTCTGTGTTGGGGGTTGTGGCTTTCAGTGTTCAGTAATCAACAATCTTCAGCCCAGAAAGTCTCACGTCTGGTCAGGGGTCTGTGGAGACTTGGGCAGAGAAAGGGTGAGGGATTTAGACATCAACACCAGAAGCATGAACTGAAGGTGCTGGGATCGAACCTCCAACCTTTCGGACAGCCTGCGGACATCCCGTGCTGCAGAGCAATGCAAAGTGCAGGGCAAATTCCTTTGCTGCTTTCAGACCCGCAAGGCTGTCAGTTACACTTGTGTCCATCTGAATTAACGTGGTTGTGTTGGTCCTGTGATGACCTGAGGTCAGGAGATGTGATCATGTCAATATAAACACATCTGACGCTGTGACTGGTGTGGCTACATCTCTGTAGAGCTGTGATCAAAGCCATGACTCCATCTGTCTATGATGGATTAGGCCTACGATCCAGTGGGTCCTTCTCCAGACCCAAATGTTTGGACTGAGCCCAGAAAGGATTCACTGACCAGGACTGGATCCTTGGCCAGGAATAGACTTGCTTTTCAAGACTCAAACTCAAAAAGTTTGATTGTTCTCGATAGGACAGGGCGGCTGTATACCCTGCCCCAGTCACATTTCATTGACTGAACTCCATTCTGACCACTAACACAAATCAACTGCCGTCTTTAATGATCTGTTCTTCTGACTGAACAGCTTGTTTATGTTCAGGTGACAGCACCCTTTTCTGACAAAAGAGGACACCAGGGGACATTATTGAATAGAAGTTGTAACTCTAGCTAATTACATTTGTATATATATACTTTTTATACATTTTCATCGTCTACTACTGATTTTTTAATCCTTTTTTACAACCTCATACCTCAGCAAATTCCTCGTTTGTGCAAACTTACTTGGATATAGAATAGTTTCTGATTCTGATTTCAGTAAAGAATAAAGTCACAGAGAATTGAAGGGTTGGCTTGTCTGAGTGACAAGTGGGTGAGCGTATAACTGACACAAGTTGGGTCAGACATTAACAAGCAGCTCATTCTCCTTTCAACCTTCCTTCAAATTGTCTTTGGACTTTCAGCCAGCACCCCTAAACCTTACATGATTTTCTTTGTGAAGGAACACCCAGTGGATTTCTGTAGACACAAGGTTCACATGCAGTTACAGGATAAATAATGACTGATCATCATAAACTAAAACATCCAGTTTGACTAGGAACTGAAGCAACATTCAGATATATACTCCCATCTCACCACACCTCTGTCTTTGTTCAGGGTCCAGACACACTGGGGAACAGATAGGGCCATTTACTTTGAACTGCACCATTGTGTGTGTGTGTGTGTGTGTGTGTGTGTGTGTGCGTGCGTGTGTTGCTGCCTTAAGGTCATAGTTAAAAGGTCACATTCCCTGGCTCCTGGCCCACACCATTAATATTTATAAGAATGTTTTATTAGCTGCTCTCCAACCAACTTGTATCCTTGCATGCACACCCACACACAACTTAACCCCTGCTCCTACACTAGTCCACTGTAACTGACCGTTTGAGGAGATATAAGGCCTGATGTTGTTGAGAATATCCTGGAAATCTTTCTTCTTCAGCGGCTCAACTGATTTTATAACTTATCCAGTCCCAGACCATCAGATGCACACCCTGAATCAGAGGCACGCGCAGACTCAGTGGTCCCCTGATGTGGTGTTCCACTGGGATTGGTTGTGGTGAAGGGTGGGTAGTTGTGACAGTGCAGGTGTAGTATAAAGCTTAACAACGGCCGTTTTAATATACCTCTCTCTTTTTCTTTACCTGGAGGAGAATGAGGGTCAGTAAGTCACATCCACAGGATTCACACTGTAATGGTTTTTACAGTCTGTGTGGAGAACTGACTGTGAACTCCTTCAGCTGCAGGGAGTCCTTATCGGCTCCAAACTCCAGATGCTGGGACATGTGACAAACTAGACCCTCTTGCAGAAACACCTTCATAACTCTTAACAACACACTTAAACTCTGGTTTGTTAGGGCAACGTTTTTTCCATGTGATTGACAGGAAGTGCCTCAGGTGATTCCGTGAAGATTAGTCCAGATGGTTTCAGGAACTTCAACATACTTTGAAAGCCTTATGCAAACTTCATGCAAAAATATGCAAATAAAGCAGGAGGAGTCCAACACTGATTTCCCAGGTGGAAACACTCATTTGACTTGGCAGAGTCAAGAAAGGTTTATTTTCAGTGTTCTGACATTCTATTTGTCCCTCAAACACTCATACACACAACCCCGTATTGTTGCTGACAATTGTTTCTATCAAGTGTCGTTTCACCGCCGGTCTCTGCATATTAAGTCACACGACCTAAATGGTACGAGATGACATATTTTCCTCCATGTGGGAGCATACAGTACACAAGGCCCCTAAAGGCTCAGACATGTCACTTCCTGTCTGACAAATTAGAGCGCTCCAACCTGAAACTCAGCAGAAAACATTACTTTGACTTAACCCTTACCCAAGCCATCAAATTGGTCTTAGAATTTCCTAACCGTCACGCGGGCTTCATCATGTGGCCCCTAAGCTTACTGTCAAATACTAGCTGCTAAAACCTGACCTAGTAGTTAGCATAAACCCAATTCACACATACATGTCAAAGCTTCTCACTGTAGACACAAGACAAAACTGTGTGTGTGTGTGTGTGTGTGTGTGTGTGTGTGCGTGTGCGTGCTTATTTGTGTGTGAATGATATGGGAGACGTGTGCAATTCACCCCACCCCCTCCCAAACTCCCGCTGACCCATTGTGCTGGGGGTTCTCCTCCTATCCTTGTCCTTGGCCCCTGAGCACCCAACAATCTAGCCAGAACAAAGTTGTGGTTGGGTCAGTTGTGGGACACAGAACACAGGCACACACACGCATGCCCAGATTGACCCCTGTCTGTGTCGTGGATCACTTCACGGGACAATCTCTCTATCCATCTCTGTATGGTCATTGTTGAGCTTCCTGCAGCTGAGAAAGGAGCTTCATTCATAGGGAGATGGCCCTTATACAGCCTGTGTGTGTGTGTGTGTGTGTGTGTGTCAATGAGTGTGTAGGGGCCAGTGTGTGCGTGCTGTTGTTTTCCTAGGTCATATTTTGAAATTTTGAATATGGAGAGAATGAGGACATCCAAGTCACACACTAAAGGAAGGCCCTAGCCCCACTACTTTAACAATGCTACAAACACAAACTAATGCACACAAAGAAAAGCAAAACATATTCTTAATAATTTTTTTGAAGAGAAATTATCAATGCTTTGTTCAAGTACATACGCTGACACTCACTTCTTTGACACGTGTAGAGGACAAAGCACACAAAGACACACAAATAGGGTCACCTTGTTGCTGCCACATGGAGGTGTGTCTGGCATGAGGCCCACTGTTTGATGGAGCATTTATATAAGTGTTGTACAGTCGTGATTAATTTTTTGTGTGCGTGTGAGTGCTTGTCTTCAAAGTGTGGTACAACAAGTTTATATACAGTAAATAACAAAGGCATTCAGCAACAAAATGTAAAATACCTTGGGAGGGGGTTCTAGGAGGGGGAGCGCACACACTCACATACATACATGCGCACTCACATGCGTGCACACACCAGCTGACCAGACAATGAATGAAAGGAATTAGCATCAATGAATGGCTGTGGCTGAGAAAATGAATGAATGTGATGAAGCTTCCACACATTTTCAACGGGTGACTAACTTTCTAGTCACTTACCAACCAATAACTAACCAGTAATTCACTGGTAAGTCATCACTAATTCAACAGTTACTCACTACTAAGGAACGCAAGCATTGGCGACAGTGATGTAGAATCATCTCCTGTTTCCTCCACTAAAATCTTTTCGCTGTTAATCACTGCTATGCATAATCAAAAAAACTGAAAAATCTAACTGGCCCAAACTGCTCAAAATAAGCCATAAAGTCAGTAAAGTTGCACCAGTGTTCTCCATTGTGCTAATATCTCCATAATCAGACTGCAAGAATGTTTCATGATGACTCGTGTGTGTTGCATCACGGACATAAATGTGGGCCATTGGAGGACTGGGTAGGGGTGCCAGGTGTGCTTGGGCATGGTATGGATCAACTGGGCCAAGTGTGATTGTGCCTTTAGACTCCTGTCTCCTTCTCCTAAAACTCCTGTGAACCGGACCAGTCCATCTTCTCCACAGGGGGTTCGGAGAAATATTGAGCAGGGTCAGAGCGAGTGGAGTCCTCGTCATTGAAGAGATCCTCATCTGTAGACTCCTCCTCGGGGGAGACCAGTGGCGAAGGGGCGCGGTCTGTTGGCCGAGGACCTTTCGAAGCCATGGAGGAGTTGTAGGGCTGGTCAGGATGGCTACATCAGGCTACATAATTCCTTCCAGAAGAGAGAGGAAAACTGGGGAACCTGGTCGTATACCACATCCACAGGGAGGACATGAGGACAGAGGATGTGGTGCAGGACCAGTTGGGCAGTCTCTTTGGCTGATGGCAGCTTGAGCAGGGGCACGAAGTGAGTCATCTTGGTGAAGTGGTCGACCACAGTGAGGATGACTGTGTACCCATTGGAAGGATGAGAGCCATTAAAAAAGTAAAGGGACATGTGAGACCGGGGTCTACGCGGAATTGGGAGTGGCTGGAGAAACCCTACAGGTGCCTGACCGGAGGTCTTGTGTTGGTTGCAGATGGAGCAGGCCTTGATGAAGTCGCAGGTGTCATTCTGCCGACTGGGAACCTGGGTGACATGTACGTTTGGAGGACTGAGCCCACTGTAAAACTTCCGACCTCAGGAGTCCTGGAACGTAGAGGCAGTTGGGAGGAATCCGAGGAAACGTTGCAGCTGTTTACGGGACTCAGGAGCAGACCAGGAGGTAACAGCTGAGACTTTGGATGGGTCCATCTGGAGGCCGGAAAAGACTGCTGGGTAGTAGCGCATGACGCGACGACAATCTGGCAGCATCTGTGAGGATCTGGGCTGTTATATAATAATACTGGCTGGCTGATGAGTGGAGAGGAGCTTCAAGTGGGGAGACCAGGTGCAGGAGATTGTGACTGATGAGGTGGTGAGACAGGAGGTGAGTGAGTGTGGGCTTAGTGTGACGCTAACCTGATCGTTTTAAAAGTGTCTTTCCTACTGTTGTAATTTTTCATGTGTTTCTTCCTTTTTTTTTTTTTTGTTTGTTTCAAATTTGTTTGTGCTTTAGTTTTAGTCTTGAACTCATCCACTCAACCGTTTAAGTGTAAAACAAAACTCTTTAACTGTTTGAATCTTAAACTCATGGGATTGACTGTTGTAATAATAAACTTGCATCTTTAGCTTTAAATTCCTCACTTCAACTGTTTTTATTCTAAACATATCTTTTCCTCTGCTATTTTAGTTTTAAACTTGTCTCTTCTTCTGGTATTATTTTGTTTTGTGTTGGTTTTTTTTTTTTTTTGTCCAACTTTTCACTTCCCCTGTTTTATAGTAAAACTTGTCTCTTCTATTTTAGCTGTTAGCTTTAAAACTTGGCTCTTCTTCTCCTGTGTTCTAAACTCATCCCCTTTATTTGTTTTTTCTTCTTTCTCATTTTCATTCTCAATATATATATATATATATATATATATATATATATATATATATATATATACATATATATATATATACATATATATATATTGTTTGAGTTTTAAACTCATCTCTTCTCTGCTTCGCTTTAAAAGACAGAAAAGCTTTTTACTTTAGTTTTAAACTTGTTTAATTTACTTCCTTCATCTTCTGTTTTTGCCTTTATACTAATGTCTTCCTAAACTATTTAAAACTAGTTTAAAACTTGATTCATTCATTCACCATTCATCCTCAGTTTTTTTTTGAAGATAATCTCTTATTATGCTTTTATAATTTTCTTATCTTTTTGTTTTAGTCTTTAACTAATCTGTTATGCAGTTTTCGTTTCAAACTCATTTGTTCTACTATTTAAGTTTTAAATTTGTCTCTTAATTTTTTCTTTCATCCCGTTTTGGTTTGAAACTTGTCTTTTCTACTGTTTTAGTTTTAGACTTTTTTGGAGGGTTTTTTTGTCTTAAACTCATCTGTTATTCAGTTACTTTTAAACTTGTTTCTTTTATTTTTACTTCTACCTTTCTTCAGCTGTTTTAGTTTCAAACTAATCTTTTACTGTTTACAAAATAAACTTGTTTGTTCATATTCAGTTTCAGTTTCAAACTCATCTCTTCTATTGTCTTTAGATTTGCTTTTCTTCTTTTTTTAGTCTTAAACTCATCTGTTGTTAACGTTTTAATTTGAAACTTGTTTCTTTTGATTTTATTTCTACTCTTTTTATGTTTTTAGTTCTAATTTTATAGCCACTATTTCTATTTTAGTTTTGATTTTCCATTTTGCCTTAAACGCTTTTCTTCAGTTTTAGAATTAAAACTGAAGAAAAGAGTTTAATTTCCTTATCTCCTGTAGTTTTAAAAATTAATACAAATAATAATAATTCATTCAGTCATCCAGTTGAACTTCTGATCACAACACTGTGACTGTAAAGTATTTTAGTTTTTTTTTCTTATTTCTCTGTTTTTGTCATCAGTCTGACACCTGATAAATATAACTTGGATATGATATAGTCATGTGTCAAAGGGAGCAGATTCAACAAGTTTGTGCAGTCAGAGTGCGTTTGAGGCAGATTCAGAAATACTACTTTCATCCCACATGTGAAATGTTGGAAAGAGAAGCAGTTAAAATTAGAAAACATAATATGAGACACTGAGTGAAGAAGCAGAGGCCTTGATGATGTAAGTTGCAGCCATTGTGAGAGCTCTGAGCCCTGCTGGTTTCACTTCAGCTTTCTGCTGTCTCTTTAAACACTTCCTTCCCCGTTACCATAATGCTCCTAGAAGCGCCTCACTGCAAAAGTCACATGCTCTGCTCCCTTTGTCTGCACAGAGAGCCTCTGGCTGTAACTGAGACATTTAGGGAGGAGGAAGTGCTCTGCCTTTCCCAACATATCTTCAAACGTTTTAAAATTACAATGATGTAAATTGTCCTGTTATGACATCTCCATAAAAACACATCATAAAGCATCAGACTTGTTACAAGAATCTGAATCAGTTTCACAGAAATAATACGTAGTTGTGAATGGATTGAAACACATACAAACAAGTTCTCCTGAGCTTGACCAGAAAGTGAAGGTCAGCAGGAAGCCAAAATGAGCCACATGTGTGGCTGTATGGTCAGTGAGTATTTAGACCAGCAGTCATGACATGTGTGATGTGGTCAGATCTGGTCCCCTGTGAACCATATTCATCTTCAGACATTACGGTAGCCCAACCAACAGCCCTTGGAGGAATTCAAGGAATGTGAAATGCTTCAACTCATATTGAACTGGGTTAAAATGCGCACAACTTCACACTAAAGTTCAATCTGAG
The DNA here is from genome assembly GCF_900963305.1 of Echeneis naucrates. Lineage (NCBI taxonomy): Eukaryota > Metazoa > Chordata > Actinopteri > Carangiformes > Echeneidae > Echeneis > Echeneis naucrates. The sequence goes on along the minus strand of NC_042513.1, from coordinate 20,590,232 downwards.
CACTGGACCAAGCAGGTCGGTGCATCTCAGGGTCTTAGACCTGGACTCGGTCTGATTGAAAGACCTCCAGATCTAGCATGTCCAGGCTCACAAGCACTGTCAATAAAACTTGGTTGTATGATAGAGGACTTTTCAAGGCTTCTATAGAATCATCATAGCAATCAATAGTACGGTTAAGTTTTCCAATGAACTGAATTTTTCCTCCCATGAAAAGCAGTAAGAGATATTCCTTTCATTGGTGCAGCTCCGGTCTCTTCCCATTTGTATGTGTGCGTGTTGGACAAAGCTCCTGTTTCATTTTACTCTAAAGAATGTTTCCTGGGTTTTTTCAGTCACAATCTCTGCTGAGGTCTTTCTTTTGATCTAATTTATAGTTTTAAATTCTTCTCAACGACTGATCAAACCATCCACTTCCTGTCTGGTGGGAGATTGTTCCCATTCCCATTCTCAGCCTCTCTGGGCCTGACTGAGCTGCCTGATGTGCACACGTCTCCATTTGAGGATTACAGCACCCAACTTCTCTCTCCAGCTGGACTCAGCTGTGAAGACCTCCTCCAGGTGAAGAGTGACCCCCCAGCTCCATTTTTTCTCTACTGAACCCTCATGTTAGTGAGAGCCGGTGGCCTCCATTCACTCCTTCATGTACCGAGGACGGAGGAATGGGGGTGTGAGCTATGACCGCCCCCTACCGATGCCCAGTCGGTCTGTTCCCCTCCACCGGGGACAGAAGTCCCCAGACTGGGCCCGGGCCTCCCACCTCCCCCTCGGCAGCCATCAGGCCCACCCCCACCCCCTTTCTCTCTCTTTCCTTACATACATGTAGTTAGGCTATATAATACAATCCCTTCCTCGCGCGCTCCCTAGCAGACTGCCTGTTTCTTTGATCCCCCCTCTTAACAACAGCTGACGTCACCGCACGTATCCACTGCACCTCCTCCTCCTGCTGCTGCGCGCGCGCTCTACGGTAAACTTTGTGTGTGTGTGCGTGTGTGTGTGTGTGTGTGTGTGTGTGTGTGTCTTGAGCGCGAGGCAGGGGTTTTTTTGTCTCGCAGGGGGAAGCGCTCTGGTCGTCAGAGGGCTCGCGCACACCGGACGAGTAGCAGCAGTTACTGCAGCCCGGTCCGACCGAACTGGTTTAAAAGCACCTAGCCTCGCCTCGGGTCACCCGTTCCCTGCACCGCGACGCGTCACGCTCCGACCATGGAGGACCAGCTGCTGTGCTGCGAGGTGGACTCCATCCGGAGAGCCTACCAGGACGTTAACCTGCTCAACGACCGGGTCCTGCACACCATGCTGAAGGCGGAGGAGACCTACCTGCCGTCCCCTAACTACTTCAAGTGTGTGCAGAAGGACATTGTTCCCAAAATGAGGAAGATCGTGGCCACCTGGATGTTGGAGGTTGGTTGCTGCTACTTCACTTAAACTTTGCCGCTGCGCCGGAGCGACGCGGCTTTCTGTAGCCGCTTGTTGCTTTTTTTTTTTTTTTTTTCATCGCAAAAACGTGATAGTCCGGTCCCCGTGATCAACTTATTTCATTCTGCTTGTTACGTAAAGGCTGAGAAAAGTGTGTTTTCATCAGACCGTGTGGTCCCGGGCCTGGCTTTAAGAGCCGATCCACGCCGCCTCCGTCTCACCCGTCAATGCTTTTCTGATTGATTATCTCTCTGTGTGTAATTTCCAAAAGGCTGTTAAATGTATTTGCACTGAGAAAATATTCTTAAATAACAGAAATGTACACGTATGCAGTGCGGCCAGTGCCAGTAGCCTATTACGCGCCATCTTTGTTGTCGTAGTATTTTTTAAAAAGGATTTAAATATAATAAAAAATATACAAGAGCCTTATCATTGACAGCGGCCCGGTAAAACGCGACGGAAATGGACGCGTGTGCTAAGACCGGTCCAGTGTCTTTGATCCAACTGGTGCCACCAGGATCAACTGGTGAAGTTTGTTTTGCTCCATAGGAGCCGCCCCGGTCCTGAAGGGTGCTCAGGGAAAAAAGACATTTGTTCAAAATCCAAACGTGTTTCATTCATGGAAGGAGTCGGCTTTAACAGAAGACTCGTCTCTTCACATTTACATCCACTTTTTATCAAACTTTTTCGTTGTTTTGTATTTTTAATAAATTACTGAAGTCGCGGCTCGGAGGAAGCGTCGCCCGCGGCACGTGAAGAAGCTCGAGACTGAGAAATGATTTTTTAAAATTTCATACGAATGTCAATTCAACTCATTGGAGTCTGTTCCGATCAGGTGTTCGATGGGGATCATTTACATGCTATTTGTAGGCGGGCTGATAATTTTTAAATATTTCTAAATATTTTTTGAAAAGATGACGAAGTTGAAATTAGAGTGAAACTTGCATCGACGCCACCTTTGTGTCTCCGTCAGAACTGACTGCAAACTATGTCCCCACTCTTTTCACGAGTACACGCTCCTTTCTAACGCTGTGCTCATTCTGACCTGGATCTTTTCGGTTGAACGTGGCACAGTTGGCTTTTAATCGTCTCACTAAATGTGAAAAAACAAAAAACAAAAAAAAAAACAACAACAACGATACAAAATGTTTCATTCAGGTTAAATTCGTTCCGGATGATCATAATCACAAGTGGACACACACGTGTGTGTGTGTGTGTGTGTGTGTGTGTATTATACAGATATAGATTATATAAATCTATATATGTATAGAAAACACACACAAAACGTGATATTAATAGATGAGAATAATCACACAATAGCAGCCTCTAAGTGCACCTCTCACCCCCCCTCCCCCCCCCCCACCAGGTCTGCGAGGAACAGAAATGTGAGGAGGAGGTTTTTCCTCTGGCTATGAACTATTTGGACAGATTTCTGTCAGTGGAGGCCACCAGGAAAACACGACTTCAGCTGCTGGGAGCAACCTGCATGTTCCTAGCATCCAAGATGAAGGAGACTGTTCCCCTAACGGCGGAGAAACTCTGCATCTACACGGACAATTCGGTGCAGCCTGGAGAACTCCTGGTAATTGAGTTGTGCAGACATGGATGTTGCATAACACGCAGAGTAGAGCAGCAGCAGACTGCATGTTCACAGTGTTTCCAGGCAGATTGTCGTTGTCACTCTGCTGGGTAGAGTGAGACTGCTGAGTTTACGTGCAGCGGTTGTGTGGTGGAAGTAAAAAGGAGGTAGCAGTAGTGCTTGGTCTGAATGGCTGCCTCTGACTTTCCCATGGTGACTGGAGGCCTCTCTGATTTCATGAATGGTCTCAGCAGCTGCCAATGAAACACTGACTCACTGTGACACCTAGTGGCTGTAGGGCAGAGGTGCAGCCTGTGACAAGACGAACAGTCAGTTTGACTGATTGCATATCTAGTCTGAAAAGGGAGTTGGATAATGGTTGAATTAAAAAAAAAAGTTTTATTTAATTAGATTATTTGTGCAAAATTAAGACAAACGACACAAAGAGAAATTTGAATGGACAGGAGCAAAGTGTCCTCCTGCAGTATCTGACCCTGTTCTGTTACATCCACAGCAAATGGAGCTGCTGGTTCTCAACAAACTGAAATGGGACTTGGCTTCCGTAACTCCCCATGACTTCATCGAGCACTTCCTGTCCAAGCTGAAGGTCCACCCGTCCACCAAGCAAATCCTAAGGAAGCATGCCCAGACCTTTGTAGCGCTCTGTGCTACAGGTGAGAAATCACCCGCACATGGACTGTCGTGAAGTGGCTGAGCAGAGCATTCAGCTGCTACCTGAACATGAATTGACAGTGAAGTCTGATAGTTCATTGATCTGCTGCTATACCTGATTTTAATTTTTTTTTTTATTTTATTTTATTTATTTTTTTACTGTTCTCTTCCTGTATTCCATTCCATTTGACACTTGTCTATACTACACATGTAAGGCCATAGTTAGTCCTCACCAGCCAGCTGCTTGGCCTGCTGCTGTACCTTTTGGTAATTAACATTAATAAAAATAATTTATCTGTAAACATTTAGGAACTGTAGCTGTTGGATGGAAAGCTGTAGTGAGTCAATATCTGGTTCAGGTCAAGTCAGTGAGGAACTCGTATCTCATTATGTTGTTTTTTTTTTAGATGTTAACTTCATTGCCAGTCCTCCGTCCATGGTGGCTGCGGGCAGTGTGGTGGCAGCTGTTCAAGGTCTCTACCTGAAGAGCCAAGATGCCTCCTTGTCCTCCCAGAACCTCACTAACTTCCTGTCGCAGGTCATCCGCAGTGATCCGGTATGACATACACAGTCTCTGTAAAATGAATGGTGGTTCTTAATTTTAAATCTGTGGGCAAAACTGCTGGACTCCAGTCCTTCACTCCTGCTCGTGTCAGCTGTCGGATCATTTTTACACATCTTTAATCTGTCATGGTCATAATGTTTGATTACTGCATGGTTCTTAATATTGGCAGTGCAGCAGGCTTAACTCTGTGATAATTCCCCGCTTGTAGGACTGCCTTCGGTCGTGTCAGGAACAGATCGAGTCTTTGCTGGAGTCCAGCCTGCGACAGGCTCAACAACACAGCAGCACCACAGAAACCAAACGCATGGAAGAGGATGTAGACCTCTCCTCCACCCCGACAGATGTCAGGGACATCAACATCTGAGGGGGCTGACAGCTGCATTGAAAACGCCTGAACGAGGGACAGTTGTGTAAAGGGGGTGGTGATGAGGGTTGTCCTACTCTGAACTAGATCCACCTCGCTCCTCCTTTTCTCCCAATGGGCCCCTATCATGGCTGACATGTCGCTCACATGCCACCATATGCTACACCTGCAGAGAACGCCCTCTCCAAACTGCCAAACAAACCCTGAGTCTGATTTTCTGCTAGTGTCCACACCCATCGAGGGAAATTAAATGAATGCTACCTAAGCGTAGAAGACAGACAGTTGAGAGTAGTCTGGGCTGGAGCCTGGCTTTTACTGCATATTTCCTCAAACAATGATAGGAGAAATCTTCAGTCACAATGGTCAACCTCAGCGTTTACTGTCCTGAACAGTAGGTTCTTAGTTGATGTCCTAATGACCAGAGGCTTTGTGTAATGTCTTCCTCTTATCTGTAGAATGTGTTAGACTTCCCGTCACAGGTGCCATGTTGGCCCTGTGGTTCTACTGCAGACATTCATTTACCCCTGCTTGCTTATGTGTAGTCACTTTATTATATACTCCCTCATCACTTGTTCTTATACCTTTTTTGTTTTGAAACCATGTGTAATAAGAGCTGCTCTGGTGACTGTGGGCTGCTGACATTCAGGTGTGGACATTCATTTTATCCAACACACCTTGCTGCAGTTTGATGAGATCAAATATACATGTGCGGGATGGAGGCAGTCCAGTCTACAGCATTTCCTTTCTCTGTAATTCAACCTGAAACAATTACAACTTCATTTTCTGAAAGAAGCACTTTTGGTCGGCACTGCTGGCCTGTCAAAATCACACTTTGTAAAACGAAATGGACCAGTGGTCTGAGCAGGAGTCATGTCTTCATGGAGTGAGAGCGGCACCCGCATATTATCTGACTGATAGTAAGAAGACTGAAAGTCGCTCGGAACGGGCAGGAGACTCGTGGTACCAGCGGCGAATTCAAGTCTCAGATCTGAGTTTTACTTCAACATATATTTGGATCAGTTCAACCTCAGTGTGCAGAGCCATGACCCAAAGGGCCTTGGCTGAAATAAAAGTGTTGTTTTACAGAGCTAAAATAATACTTTATTTTTAAATAGTATTATTTATTTTCTTTGGCCTGCATTTCATAGTTTGCTAAGTAGCTGTGGCTTTGCTTACTGATGTTGAGCTTGAGCAGTGAGGTGATCTCTGCCTTAAGATTCAATTGTGAAGCTCAACAGTCTCCTTCGGCTGTCCAGCTCAGTTCACAATCTGCTTGTGGATTCTGACAAAGGGATGGAGCTTCAAGTATTGAGGCTGTGACATGATTTTGCACAAACTACAAAGACGTGGTCTGCGTTACCAGGGGGCTTGCGTTTAAAAATGAAAAAAATAAAAAATGGAGAGCTGGCAAGAGAACCAAGGGGAGAAAAGTTGCAAAAGTGGCTAAAAGGGTGATGGCTCAACAGTGAAGTGCCTCTTACCCCTTTAGAGTTTAAGTCCAGGTTCATACACAGGATTAGGATGACGTCTGGAACAGGAGGATTCTTCAAATCCACACATGGAGGACAGACTGACTGTGTGGCACCCTGCTTATTTGGTTTCTGATTTTACATTAAGAATAGAGAGTAGGAGATAAACACTCCTTTATTCCGCTGCTATAGAAAGTAAATCCCATGTGTAAAAATAGAGAACAGATGTAATGGATTAAAATCAATGCTTTTCTTCTGTTTGCTGCTATATTTTTGGATTTCGTTTTTATACATATAATTGTCAATATATTGCTATTCTAGATTCGAATTTTCTCATAGAAAATTGTGATATTGACATTGTCATTTGTTGTTTTGACGTAGATTCCATGTGATCAGTTTTCCGTAGTTTTTGTTTTTTTTTGTTTTTTTTTTTTGTTTTTTGTTTTTTTTGCTGTTGTTTGTAATTACTTTAAATGATTCTCCATACTATTCCAAAAAACAAGTAAAAATGAAACGATGTACAGAAATGCTTTGATCCACAATACCTCATTTGACAGTCAAGATCTATCTGTAATAATAGTGTTTTTTGTTTATGTAGTTGTTATTCTATTCGACTTGTTGGTTCAGTGCCTACTCGCTCTGTTTGACCTGCTTGAGGTGAAGCATCCGTGATGTCCAGGGTATGCTTTGATACTGGTGCCATAACAGAAAATGGGATATGTATAACTCTGTTGAGTGTTAAGCTGTCTCGGTGAAAGAGACTTTATCCCCCCATTAGGCCCATGGTGGCCCCATTCCCCCACCCCACCCCTTTTTATATTTATGAAAGAGAAAAAAAAAAAAAGCTTTTTGCTCCAAGTTTCAAACTGTCAGTGAGTCAATGTAAAAAGTTTCAGTGTCATTCTCCGTAAAGCCATAGACTGTTTGTTTTTACAAATCATTCCAGAAAGTTTTGGTTATTTCTTGTCCCAGTTGTGTGCAGCTGGAACAGTGTATTATTTGTGTTGACTACACAATAAAACATGTTTTAGATGCAGTGTGTTGAAGCCTGTACTTTCTTGCAGCGGGTGGATAAATGAAGGGAAATCGCACTGTGATCCTGATGCTGTGAGGGAGAAACACATTTTATTCAGATTGTTAGAAAACATTTACACCAAAAACCCCAGCTTGATAAATCAATAACCTCTTCATGTCTTACATTTGGATTTTGACATGAGATGGACTTTGGGAGTCTCTTCCTCAGAATATTTGGAAAGCTTTTCCAAAAATATAAATTCTTTCATGAAGAATGTATGTAATGCTACATATACAAACTACCTTTGTGTTTACCCACACACACCCTCTGTTCTTCAAACACACTAATGTTAGTTTGCTGCTTTACTGCGATACATAGAGTCATTGCACTGGACCAACAAGAGAGCATTGCAGAATTGACTTTAAGTGAACGATCACAGTGGTGTTGTGTTTTATAATGCATCTATATCGGCAGCCAACTTAGCTACAGTGGCTACCCTAGCTGCCTTAGCTATTTGCTAAATTACCCCTGTTACCTTTTATTATTTAGTTACCTCAGCTAACATAGCTAACTTAAAGGAAAATTGGCACAGTAGACCAAAACACGCTCTGATCTGTTATCGAACTTGGTTGGATGCTGCATGTTGTCATTACTTTTTGGCTGCCAGTCTTGGAATATAAAAAATGTTCACACCTTGAACTTTGACCCACCTCAGTTGCCTCGCTTTTAGAAGAATGTCAGCATAGGTAAAGCCACGTTGCAGCCCAGCTATGACTGCAGGAGGATGTTCTCCTGGTTTGGCCTTTGTTTGAAGTCAGGCTTCTGTCTGGAAATTCGTGGGGTGCAGAGCAGCCACCACAGCACTGATAGAGAGACTGGTGTCTTTGTGAATATCTACAATCCTGGTATTATTGCTGCCTGACTGGTCCTCAAAGTCTTCACAGAGTTGCTACTGTTCCATGACTGACGAGGAAGTCGCTCGCACATGCGGGCAGACAGGTGCCACCTTCTTACGCTCTGTAAAGTCCAATTTTAATGTTGCAACGCTGTGAGCCAACTGTCATGGCCTCCAGTTCAATCTTAATGATCACCCCCCCAAAACTGTTCTCATTCTCTCCCTAACCTGAGGAGAGTTCTCAGGTCCCATCCTTAGCTGGTATACCCGGTGCCAATAGGATATTATCTTTGGCTAGCGAGTCACTCTGAGGTATAGTCCTGTAATCCCTGACATTAGCATGTTTAGCTACCAATGGATAGAGATGTTTTTATGCGGTCAACGTCAATGCTAGCTTATGTTATGGTAGCTCGTGATGTGCTAACTCGTGTTATGTTCATACATATTAAGTTTGTGGTGGCAGGGTTAATATTATTGGTGGAACACATGTATTTTACGGTTTCAGTTTCACATGATTTTACATGGTATTGGAGTTAATAAATGAAGAAAAGGAGAGATCTTATTAAACTTGAAGCCTGCACCACACGTGTTAGCTCGTCTAGTGTGCAAAATGGAAGAAACCTGATGTGAAATCGGTAAAATTGATATGGATGTGGAGTCAATCATCAGCTCAATGGTTTCTACAACATTGAGGTACAGGCTGTTTGAAAAAAAGCACCAGACAGAAAGACCTGCTTCTTTGTGAAATTTGTAGATGGCACTACATTACACATTGTGAAGAACAACGACAAGTCTTACTATAGGGCAATTATGTTGGTGGGGTATTTAACAACACAATCATGTGTAAACAGACTGTATATTAACGAACCAAGACGACACCCTTCAGGTGATTATGTGTTGTGTGAACCTGATGTTTTTTTGTATTTCCTTCGTCCCATGTTTTAATCCCATGTCCCATGTTTTAATGTGGTATTGTGCTGCTGTGACACTTGAATTTCCCCTCTTGCGAATTAATAAAGTTGTACCTACATATCTACAAACTTTTTGATGTAAGCACTCTTACCCTTAAGAGTTTTACGCTCAGTGTGGATTCACAGTGATACCACCTTCCACAGATGGGTCATATTGGTAGGCAAACCATAAAGGATCGAGATTAGCAGGAACGTTAGTCTCAACCAGTTTAACCAGTTTCTCAAAATATATGATAACTACAGATGTGAACTCAACGGGTCTATTATCATCGAAGGAAGATGCAGCAGTGTTTTTTGAGAACAGGCTCAGTAATATATTTTTTTAAACCATGCAGTAATCAAACATTATGACCATTATTATGACCACCATTATGACAGATTAAAGATGTGTAAAAATGATCCGACAGCTGACACGAGCAGGAGTGAAGGACTGGAGTCCAGCAGTTTTGCCCACAGATTTAAAAACATTACTCGTGTCGGTTTCTGCCACCTGGTAAACTGCGTCACTGAGCAGATCGTTGGGAGAACTGTGTTAAACTCAGGATGGTCCCAGCTGGATGGAATCCTCCTAATTAATGAATTTTCCCAATGTTCAGCGGGCTCTGCAGTGAGTGCAAGAGCCAGAGTAATGGAAGTGACAATGCATTGGCCACAATGCACCGACACTGCTGCCACTCTGTGATGATTTTAAAAGACATTTTAAATGTGGGAGGGCTTTTTTCCCTCATGTTTATTAGATTCACCGAAATAGACCGAATGTTAACATTAATGTAAATAATGTTGAAATATTTCTCTGAAAAATCGAATCCTCTGCGGTCAAAGGTGAAGAGAGCCACAGCAGAAATCTCCACGGCATTCATTCAGTTCATCTTCATCTGTATCTCTCCTTCATGAATCTTGTAAAGCCCAGACTTTAGTTGGTACAAGGAGTCAGAGATAAACCACCCTATGTCCTGTTCAGGTGAAAGTAAAAGAGCACATGCTCATCATCTGTGGTAGAGACAGAGAACACTGGAGGAGCCGCGGTCAGCTTTTCACAGGTGACAGTAGATCAAAGGTGTGAACCAAGTCACCTCACCCTGTGCATGGGTTAGAAGGCACCTATGAGGCAAGCGTCTGTGTTGATGTAATTCTTTCTCAGTGGGCGGGCTACAATGGCACCAAACCTCACTTTCTCTGCTGCTGTCGTTTGATGTGTCACATGATCATTGTACTCTTTCACAAAACCTGCTACTACCTGTTTATAAATTCTGCTAATTCTTCCTACTGACATTTAAAGTTCTCTTTCAGGGTTTTAGCTGGATAATGGTTAACAGTGTTATTTTTGTGTGTATGTGTTTGTGTGTGTGTGTGTGTGTGCGTGAGAGAGAGAGCGAGAGAGACAGAGTGAGAGACAGAACTCATTGATTTGTTATGCAAGGAATGTCTTTGATGGGGCTTCAGTGTGGAGGAAAAGGCGTGAAAGTCTAATCCTTTCCCACAGGCCTGCCAGCACCAGCTCAACCAGCAACAGACAAAGACCCTCACCACACACAACCACGCATGCAACAGCCAGCTGTTGAACTACACTTCTTTCTCTGTGCATGCGCCTTTATCTACTTATATTTTCACTTGATACACACTACACACACACAGAAAGGCACACATCATATTACATCCACTTCAACAAAATAAAAATAAATGATGATAACAATTGAAATGGCCATTATGGAGTCGGTGCAGTTTAAACAGGAATATACCATAATACAGACTTCTTTTAACAAAAAAAAAAAGTCAGTATATGGTATATTTAGTATTAGTCAAGACTTTTACCACACTACACCTCTGACTTATCACGTGAGGTTGATAGTCTATCAGTGATTGATAGATGCAGATAAACTGGTGATGGCAAACCAGCCAGACACAGATGTGGTGCTAGAAACATCAGGAAGAGTAAACACAAGCTGAACACGTAGACTCTTAGCGGGGCTGAGAGAAGAGTTGAAGGCAACAGTGGTGATGAGAACAGCCAGGCTGTGACCCCCCAATCTGGGAGAGTGACTCCAGGAACATCTGAGATAGTGAACCTCAAAGCTCCCAGCCCTGTGGTTGATGGCCAGAGGACCTGACCTCAAAGAAGGAAATATGCAGGGGAGACTAACCAAAAGGGGACAGTAGGGAAATGTTATAATATTTGTATTCAGTTAATGGTTAATGGTTGCAAATGATTTGATATGAATTCCTTCTTGGCCCACCACTGGCTCCTTGCCCACAGGTTGGGAACCAACAGTTTGCACAAAATATTAAAACTGCACGATTTAGTAAACTTGAATTAATTGTTACACAAGGAAAGAAAGAAAAAGCCAAAACAGACAGAAATGCATTGGAAATATAAAATCCACAATGATTCAGTAACAAACAACCATGCTTTTAAATGAAAGACTGAAACACTACGGAGCTGATTTACTAAGATCCCAAATAATGAAATTATAGTACAGTCTGACATTTTGGACATTTGGTTGGTGTATGTTTTGTGGTTGAGCTACTAAGAATACCTGCATCATTGACAATAGGTGTGAACATGCAGGAGGCCACATTATTTAAACGACGAATTGTGTGTGTAAACTGCAGCCGCCATTGAGAATTCAGAGGAAAGTTGGCAGGGGTGGTAAAAGTGCATTCTTAAATTATTCTTTCATTCCCCAAAGTATCATCTTCACCACAATTACAGCTGCCATTTGTGTGATATGCTGGAGATATCGACACCTACCTTTTAGAAGAGTCAGAACTGTTGCGTTCAGGCTTATAGCACAATGTGTGTGCTAACAATGTGTTTATATTTTCGCTTCCTTGTTTTTGCAGGCAAGGATAAAAACACTCCATGTTGTATATTTTTTAGGACAAATGTGCAAAATAAACAGTGTGCACTATTTTGCCCACTTAGTAGATCAGTTTGCATGTTCATTTGCAGGTGATATCAATATTTCCACATTTTTACACACAAACTGACAGTAAACTGTTAGACCCTAAGTCTTTGTGCACCTCCTGGTGGTCAGAGCACATCATGGCTGCAGCATAATCACTGATGTTCAGCTGCCACCCAGGTAAACGCCTGATGAGCCGTGAGGACGCTGTGAACAAATCTGTCCTCCTGCTGTGAGAGCAGACACAGTGAGAGAGCTGCAGCTCTGAAAACACACCATCAATTTAAAATAAAGTTTTGAAACCAATTTAATGACTGAATGAACCTGGAAGCACATGTTGTGTGTCTGTGTGTCCTCGGCGTGGGCAGAAAGGCAGTATCGACAGAGGTTTAAAAATGTGTTTGTTGGTGTTAATGGAAATACTGGACTCTCATTTACTCTCCACCGGTGACACACCAACATGATCCGACTGACCCAGCTGAATGATGAGCTGTTCTGGCTAAAGTCTGTTAATTCAGAGAACACTGTGTGTGTTCCCCCCACCCCCCGACATGCTTGTGGTGAAACTGAAGCCCCTACCTCATTCAATAGGCTTTCTGCTGCCAGCCGACCGGACGGCTGCATTTGTCACCACAGCTTTTCATGTCACCACTCACCACCTGCTCCTCACATTCCTCTACATTATCTCAAGGACCCCCACCCCGTCCTCTCCCTCCTGGCATTCTCCACATCTTTCTCCACTGCCCCTCCACCTCCCTTGCTTTTGTGTTTATTATTCCTCCTCCCCTTACTCCTCACCCTCTCCTCTCTCTTCCTTCCTGCTGCTGCAGTTCACTCCTTCCCTTTCTTCACTTTGTTTCTGCTTTTGATTTTTTTGACTTTCAGGACATCCATGTCTCCTCAGCACTCATCTACATGCAGCCTATGTGTGTGTGCGTGTCTGTGTGTGTGGCAGCGAGGAGTTAACCATCAGCAGACTCAATTTTACTGCTGTGTGGTCAAAGTGTAACACAACATGTCATCATGGTAAGCACACTGTTTCATTTAAAAACTTCCTCTCAGCTACACTAAAACATCATACAGACAGTAGCACACACAATGACTGCTGATTTGGTGCTAACATGGTGCTCACAGCCAGTCTCTTTGTAAAGTTGTTGGTGTCTGTGACCCCCCCCCTCCTCGCCTGATCACCATTCGTCTATTCACAGATTTATTTTCTTAAAAAAAAACAAAAAAAAACAAAACAAAACTGATGAAACACATTCAGGACAAAGGCAGAAATGTAAGCGAGTCAAGCCCTTCTGCTTCCCAAGATGACCTACAGAGGAACAATAAGCAGCATCTCTATCCACAGGGGAACAGGAAGGGGCATGTAGATCCACAGGCGAGCGGGGTGTGACATGTAGATCAATAGGGGACGCGACATGAGGCCCCAATCCCAAAACTGACCCCTACCCTTTACCAATTCACTCCAAGGTTCACTCCAAATCAAGTTTTACTCACAGCTAAAAAGGCTCATCTAATGAGGGGTGGAGACAGATTGGTACTGGAACCAGGAAGTAACCATCACAACAGTACATATAGACTCTTTGATGGCTGTTGCTGTCTTCACACATATACCTTCATACAGCACCAGTCAAAGGTTTGGACACTCTTTCCCATTCAAATGAATTGGAAATTATGTCCAAACTTTGATTGGTACTGTTTGTCTATGGTTGCAGTGTTTCACCAGTTTCAGTAAGTATAAAGCTACAAGCACTGGTTTGTCCAAATGTTTGATTTTGAGGAAATTTGTGGCAGAAAAATCGTTGAACAAAAAATATTTTTTTCTTATTTTATTTAACACCACATATTTGTGGCATTGTTTTTTATCAGCAGGACAAAGATAAAAAAAAACCCAGGGAGAACAGGGTTAATATGTTACTGTTGCAGTTAGTCTTTTAGCCATGCCATTTCCTGGATGTTGTGTTTTCCAGCTAGAAATTGTATCAATCTGATTTAATTTTTGTGTTTTTACTTTTCCTTAATAATCTTGTTATTGTCTAATATGTTCACCCAACTAGTCGCCATCAGTAATTTACTTTGGCTGCGTATGTGTGCGTGTTTCAGAAACAGAGCATTTGTTGATACTGTAATCACAGACAGCAGCACCGTCTGGTGGTACATGCCTTGAATAGTTTCTTCGTGGATCATTAACATGAAAAGCTCCTCCTCTGCCTCCTGTCAGCAAACCGCTTCATGATATTATTTTCTCTTTTTCACTGAACTGCTGCAGTCTAAAGATAAAAGAATTAGCTTTTTTCCTGCAGACGTATGAGAAGTGAATGAAATGTCTTCGAATGAACACCCACTCTTCGTCTCATTGTTCTCAAATGTCCATACAACAAAAAGGTTTAAAGTTCCACACAGTCTAAAGTTAGATGTTAAAGGTCTGCACAGTCTAAAGGTAATATCTTTACTGTCTAAAGATATCTTTATTGTTGTTGCAGTTGTACAATGAAATGTTGAAGCAAACCTCCAAATGCCTATATAATTAAGTACCCAGTATACAAAATATACAAATTGGTGCTAAATATACACATGATGCTAAGCAGGCTCCGTGTGGTGAGAAGAGTCAGTGTAGGGAGGATGGGACTCACTGCTGGATGTTCAACAGTGAATCAGTTCTGTGGTAGAAGCTGCACGTCCTTTGGGTAGCTGGGAGCTGATGATCCTTTTCACTGCTTGTGCTCAAGAGAATTAAATTATCTCATTATTATCTGAAGTGGAGCCAGAATACCACACAGCAATTCAGTAGATGATGGCAAACTCCATGGATGACCTTTAGAAGTTCACTACCAGCTTTGTGTAAATTGGCTTTCTACCGACACCTCAAGAAGCCCCTGCAGTGCTTTCTTGGCTGTCGTTGAGATTGGTTGTTGTTAAAAATAAAAGCGTGGAGATGCAAACACAAACCTGACTCTGACTCCCAGTTCACTCAGTTACTGCAGACGCAGTTTTGTTCAAAGGTTTTATTTTGCTCTTTAAAACTCGTCGTCGTCATCAAAATCTGTTTCTCACTGTCTCCTCCATACAGGAATAAGATCACCACATTCCAGGTCTGGAGTCTCACTGCAGTTCTCCTCAGACTGATTCAATTCATTGTGGACTCGATTCCACATGTCCAACTGTCTGCCAAAACTTCAGACTGTCAAAGTGACAGATAGTGGTCAACCTGCTCACCATCGGAATGGAGTCAAAGAGACATCCCCCTCAGAAGTCTTCATGTAATCCTTGAAGTCAGCTGGGACATTCAACATAGAGCAGACCTAAAGAACAGCAGACAGTTGTAAGCCAAAGAATGTTATTTGAGCTTAGTCTGAAAAGGCAGGTCATTAGACTGAGATAAGGTCTTTTCCATGTGAGTTACATCAACAGACCATCAGTGAAAACGTGGCTGCAGATTATTTGGGTTAGCTGATGGTGGATTTTTCTTTATAAGCCAAAAACATTATTTCTTTGGACTACTTGTTAATTACCAGTCTGGGCCTGGTTCAGGTGTGTAAGTATCTATCCAGAGCAGGTTTAGGTGTGAGTGCTCACCAAGAGTACCTTGTCTCAATTCAAACAGGTGCTGATTGAATCTGTTTTTAACCTGTTTGAATCAGGACAAGGTTTGTCAGTGCCTGCCTAAACCGGCAGCTGGCCCAGGTCAGGACCAAGACAAGGACCAGCACAAGTACCTGTCTGAACTTGGCTCTGACTGTCTCCATGTCTTCCTGTAACTTCATAGACTGAGGATCATCATGGGAAGAGTTCTGGGTCAAACTCAGGAGGCTTTCCAAAGCTCTGAGACGCTTTCTGAGGGCACACACACACAGAAGGACAACCAGACAGTCAAAGAGACACAGAAACACACATACAGCCACACAGCCACAGTAACACACAGGCAGTAGAGATGAAGCTGTTTGATAGCACAAAATTCAGTCTTCATTTTTCCTGTATAAACTGTAGATAATTACCTCGGGTAATTCGTCTAGATCCTAACAGCCATGAAACCTCTATATCATAACAGTAATAACAATAATCCTACCTAGATCTGACATCTGTCTTATTTTGGAGGAGACAGCTCCATGTGACAGCAAATCCATAGTAGAAGGAAATCTGTAGGAAGAACAGAGAGAGAGAGAGAGAGAGAGAGAGAGAAAAGGAGAGAGATCAAAAGAGCCAAATAGAGATTAATGTGATTTTTTTCCCAAAAATAATTACAGATCAGACCATGATGACACAATATCAAGGTAAACTTAAAAAAAAAATAAATAAATAAAAAAAAAGACTGAAAACAAACTCCACTTCCACTACAGGGCACACTATGTCACCACAATAGCGCATTTGAATGAACTCTTGGAAATGAGCCATAGCTTGGTAGAATTTAAATGAGTACCCATACTCTGGCTCTCACCATGGAGAGAGAACCATCAGTCACTTGTTTGCCTTGTCTGGTCTCAAATTCTTTATTTCTGCTTCAATGAATGTTTTGCTTGTCTTGATAAAAAGGTAAAACAATTTCCATTTCACAAAGTTTGTTTTACTCTAAGCTGCTCCAAAGATCAAAACTGGGTCGTTAAAAACTGGAAGAACATTCTTTAAAACCCCAAACAGATCTCTGAGTCTGACATACTCAGTGTAAAATGCTGACCGACAATAAAAAAAATCATTATTCACTGATGGGTTAATACAACAGAAAAGAGCTCAGGGCTATACCCCCATTAGCAAAATGTTAGTATTTCATGTAGAAATGATCCCAGATTTCTAATCATCCCAGATTCTGTTACTGTTGTTTTTATGCCCATTAGTTACTGCATCTTCAATATTCTAATTTCTCTCTCTGTAGAAATTGTGTGATTTGTGTCTTTCCAACCTCCCACCACTAAGCTAACCTTTTTTTTCCCAAGTTTCGATCATCTCTAAGCCCTCACTCCAACAGTGAGAATATGGTCGACTTTAGTGATTTCCACACACAGTACTTCAACAAACTTATTTGCTCAGTATCATCTCAAGGCCTTGAAGATAAAGTACTATCAAAATCTATTTTGTACGTTATTCCTGATGGGTGCCCGCATCCTCCACGCGGCCCCAATTTCGCCACACATGATCAGGGTCCCATAGGTGTGTTCTCCCAGGGTGAACATGCAAACTCCGTACGGAAAGGACCCAGGCCTGGGAACCGAACCTGCAACCTTCTTGTTGTGGGGCAACAGCAACCTCTCCATGGTGTACCCCCCCACCAACCCCTCTCACCCAATGTGCTGGGATTGGCTCCAAGGGCATAACTTTGAGTTGAACATCAGGCGTTGATTCAGGCCTGTCAGATACGCTGCCCCTTTATACTGTTTTGTGTTCATGTTTTTTTGTTTTTTGTCTGTCTGGAAGTCTGGAAGCTTTGAATATGTGATCGATTAAAAAACTCTAATCAATACTATTTATGGATCCAGTTCTTTACGTACTATTTTCAATACTTTTTTGAAGAAGAACTTGATCAAATTAGGAACATAAACTTAATTTATTTAAGAATTATTTATTATTTATTTTAAAACTTTAAACTTTTTATCTTATTGATGTTTTCCAACTAAAAAGTTAAAATAGAATAATAATTTAAAGAGAACGAAACAGCAGTGTTTTAGCAGCCTAACTCACACACTCAGAGTTGTAACCATAAAATTCAAAACACCATATTAGACAACTTTTGTTCTACCTGGAGGTGCTGTGGCTGCACACCCACAGTGACCCGTTATTACCAGACTGAACGACAGATTAATGACGTTACCTTCAATCATCATTATAAATCAGGGTGCTAAATGTTTCTATCCGAAAGGTAACTGTTTACTAAATCTGACTGTGTTTAATGTTTATATCCGACATGTAACTGTTTACTAAATCTGACTGTGTTTAATGTTTATATCCGACATGTAACTGTTTACTAAATCTGGCTGTGTTTAATGTTTATGTCCGACATGTAACTGTTTACTAAATCTGACTGTGTTTAATGTTTATGTCCGACATGTAACTGTTTACTAAATCTGACTGTGTTTAATGTTTATATCCGACATGTAACTGTTCACTAAATCTGGCTGTGTTTAATGTTTATGTCCGACATGTAACTGTTTACTAAATCTGACTCTGTTTAATGTTTATATCCGACATGTAACTGTTCACTAAATCTGACTGTGTTTAATGTTTATGTCCGACATGTAACTGTTCACTAAATCTGACTGTGTTTAATGTTTATTTCCGACATGTAACTGTTCACTAAATCTGACTGTGTTTAATGTTTATGTCCGACATGTAACTGTTTACTAAATCTGGCTGTGTTTAATGTTTATGTCCGACATGTAACTGTTTACTAAATCTGACTGTGTTTAATGTTTATATCCGACATGTAACTGTTCACTAAATCTGACTTTGTTTAATGTTTATGTCCGACATGTAACTGTTCACTAAATCTGGCTGTGTTTAATGTTTATGTCCGACATGTAACTGTTTACTAAATCTGACTGTGTTTAATGTATATATCCGACATGTAACTGTTTACTAAATCTGACTCCATGTTGCCCCCCAATTTTCACCCTCTGCTGTAACCATGGCTGTTGACCTGTTGACCTGTTACCCTGGTAGCGAATCTTGCTACCTATCTTGGTTGCAGGGGTGGACAGTAACAAAGTAAATTTACTTACGTACTGTACTTAAGTACAATTTTTGAGTATCTGCACTTGAGTATTATTTTTGGGGGATACTTTTACTTTCACTACATTTCTATTGATGCATTAGTCTAACATTACTGGTTCATTGTTTTTAATTGTTTTAATTATTTTTAATTGTCTTTGTGTGTGTTCCAGGTGAGAATATGGCCTCGATGTCTAATCCTCATCCGACCTGGATTATTTCTCCATAATGATCGGATCATTCTACATTACACATCGTGGCCGTATTGGTGCAGCCCACCTCCATAAATTACGCCTCTGATCGGCTCCAACTCCCCCAATAAACTCAACTACACATCAGCTTCTCCAATCTCTCACCTCGGTCCCCAGCTTGGCCCCATGAGAGGCTCCGTGTCTGCGGCCGTCCTGTAGTCCTCGGCGGGTCCCCCTCTCGAAGCCCTCCCGGTAGCCCTCCCCCCGGAACCTGTGGGGACGTCACGGGGTTACTGAGCGGCTCTCACCGATCACCGTCTGCACGCAGCGGTGCCTGACGGGAGCAGACATGTTGATGATTCAGCGGAAGCTTCCCGGGGCGTCCTCCTGACAGGCGGAGGGGGGTACGTGACTAACCGGGGCCGACATGTCACCTTTCATCCGCCCGAAGGACCGAAGGACCGGGGCCGACATGTCACCTTTCATCCGCCCGAAAGACCGAAGGACCGGGGCCGACATCTCACCTTTCATCCGCCAGAAGGATACTGTCGAACAGATCATCGTCTCTGGGCGCTGCGGTCATCTCCACCGACACGGGCTGCTGCTCTCCCCTCCTCCGTCCCGCCGCTTCGGCTTCAGGTTGCTCCGGTTTGGGCTGCTGCCGGTGAGCGGTGCTGCCCCCGCGGGGCCCGGAGGTCAACCCTGCCTCCGCACGTCATCTCTTCCGGCCCGGAAACGTGGTTTGTTGCCATGGAGACCGTGCTGGTCACATCATTTCCCTCCAGAGAAATCAACAATATACAATCATAAAAATTTTACTTAAACGGACAAATATCTCGTTTATAAAAGTTGTGTTTCAAAAAACAAACAAACGCATGTGTGTGTGTTCGTTTTTCATACACATAAACCACAGAGAATATAAAGCAGTGGTTAAATCTATTGGAGCAATTTAACGATATTGAACTAATTTATTTAATTATTATATACAATAAGTGAAAATTGTTTTATGGAGAGTTTGGTCTAGACCTGCTCTACATGTAAAGTCTGTTATTATTTGGTGCTATATAAATAAATATGGTATGAATTAATTTTTGATTTTGAAAAATTCACTCATTCTTCTTCTACTGCGTATCCCTCTCCGGGTCTGCCCCCCAGAAATGGATAAGCAATAGAATATGAAGGAATTAATGAATTAAATCCACAAAGTTAATACATCAAAAATGACTCAATCACTTAATTTTTTTTTTTAGAAAATAATGAAAACAATTGTTTCTAAAATATTTAAAAAAAAATATAGCTAAAATGTTTTTCACTCATACAAGTTTTTATTTATCTATGTTTTTCCTATTTGAATAATTATTTTATTTTTTGTGAATACTTCTATGCTTTTAACCTTATTTTCTAACTGAAATGTCTGGTTGTTTGCATGTCCTCTGTCTATACTATTATATATTCTGTTCAAAACAAACAAACAAAACAATTTGAGAAAAAAGGAAAAAAGGATTTAGTTTGGCAGTAGGTACTGCACTTTAACACATATAAACATAAGTAAATTAGATCAAATAAATATACTCAAGTATCCATCAAATAAACAAATATACATCAAGACTACATTCTCCAAAGATGCACCATTAGTGCTTGTAACGATAATGATAAGAAGAAAAAAAATTAACTTTAATATATATAGGGATTAAACAAACTGATTGACACCAGTGCACTTTCCATAAAATCTGTATCCAGGTCTACACAGTATTCATAAGCTTTGTCTGCCTGAGGATTCAACATTTTATACATCATACGCAGAAGTCTGAGTCGCCTTGACCCTTCAGTTCAAGAAGTTGGTTCTGGCAGTAGGGGGTACTGTTGTACAGGAGGAGGAGTGAGGAGGACTATGATGCGCTGGACTGGCTTGTCCACTTCACTCAGGGTGTTTTTTGGCTTTAGCCTCTGACAACACACCTATCACCACAGTTCTAAGTCCAGGGGTGGAAAAAGCAGGAACATCCCTGAGTTGTTATTGGATTGTCATGACCAGCTGTGAAAACACAGCTGGAGGCTGTGAAAACACAGCTGGAGGCTTAGGGTCAGTAAAATGGATTAATGATTCAATGGGTGTCCACATGTATACTGAAGACACACGTGAGCTGTTCATCCTCCATTGACAAAACATTCAGGGTTCATTTTGTCCGATCACGTTTTCATGGCAATATTCATCCAAAACAGACACACAAACAGTGTGTTGTGTACTTCTTGTACCCACCAGGTTTTCTATCAGCTGGGCAGAGGTCCCAAAGGTCCCAGAACACACTGCATTAATATCACAGCCTTGGAAATTTCCCTGATGACAGCTTTTCCAATCTTGGGGCCCTTTCTTGTCAAGGGGCCTTTGGCCTTATGAGGAGTTTAAAACTGTTTAAAATAAGACAGCATCTTCTCCAAGCTGGAGTTATTTCCTACAGTTTCACAATCATGAAACACACCCAGTCTCTTTCTTCGAAGTCATGAAAAGGCCCTCCAACATTATGTGTCAGAGTGGTAATATTATTTTACCTTTTGGATAAAAAAATGCCATTTTGTCCATTTTTTCATTTAGTGTTTAATGTTGTTATGAAAGTGTGTTCTGCTGCACACAGATACACACACACATGGATACGTTTGTGTTTTATGAGGAATAAGTGAATGAATCAGATGCTGAATGTGGTGTTGGGTTGTGTAAGTGTTTTGTAGTTTGTGTGTGATGTAGTAGAATTTAAAGTAGAATAGAGTAGAATTTAAAAACTTTATTGTCATTACATTATGTTACATTATATTATACAATGAGAATACACATTACTTTCAAGTTGGTGCTTTAAAAACAGATAAAACATGACAGTACAGATAATGCATGGCAATCAAATAAGAATATTGCATGAACACAGCCATAATAAATAAATTACATTTGTATAAAATCTGTATAAAAGATGAGGCAGTATGATGCATGTAACTATGTGTAACCAGATGTACTGTATTATATAAATAAGCGTAAACTGAGTGTAATTGCACTTGAAGTGTAGGAAGAATACAGCACCATGTGAATATTTTCCAGGATAGTTGTTTTTGAGTGAGCTTGTGGCTCAAAGAAATAAACAGTTTTTTAGCCTTCAGGGGAGGGCCCAAGGTTATCAGGTTAGATAAATGATGAGCTGGGTGGGAGGAGTCTCCAAAAACGGATGAAAAATGTAGTATGCTATCACCAGCTGTATCAAAGAGCTGTGGGGGACCAACAGCTTCTATCTAGTACATTTTTTCTGAGGTTTCCTAAAAAGTGAAGTTGCTACTGGGCCTTCTTTGGGACTGACATGGTGTTTGTGGTCCTGTAGAGCAATTGTAGATGTGGACTCTGTGGGATTTGAAAGGCTGGAGAAAGGATCTGGAGAGGCTTGTTGTCCCAGTATAGAAACAGAACAGACACATTGAGTCTGTCGGTTGTCTGGTTGTCCAGCAGCAGTGTTTGAGAATAACAAGTTACAAGTAACGCTGTTACAAAATTTTATTACAAAATAAACATAATTGTAATCAGTTACATTACTGGAGAAAAATGTGTAATTAAATTACAGTTAGCTATGGAATTATCCATGATTACAATTTTAGTTAGATCGGGCATATTTTTGCAAAAACTTAAAACAATGTTTTCTTTTTTTTTTTCGCGTGGTTTTCTTCCAGCGCCGTTTTTTTCGGTTTCCCTCCGTAAACAAACATTTGATTCTGTTACGGAGCTTCTGACTGGTTGTCCTGCACTGGGTTTCCATTTCATTTGCCCCTGGAGCAGTTCGAGCAGTGGAACAATGTGGCACCAATGTCGGCTAAAAACGCGTCGCGGACCCGGAAGTAGAAAAAACACCACGTGCAGATGTCAGATAAGGCAATGTGGTGAATGTTTGGACGCTGTCAAAGTGCTGCCAACCTCGAGACACGTCTGAAGGTACGGAGCAGCTAGCTTACTGAAACTGCACATAAGATAAAGACGAGGCTATTATCAGCATACTTATAAAGCGTATCGATGACGTAATTTAGCCTCGTGTTTTGATTCGTGGATGTGCACGAGCTGTTTGGGGTTAATTAGCTTAGCTATGCTAGCTAGGCAGTAGCAATAGACGTCTAGCTAGCAAAGCCTTTGACAGAAATGTGCAATTTGCTTACAAGGCTACCTATCAGAGTAGGCTTGGGGTAGGATATTATGTGGAGTCTGATATTAGCAATTCCAATTTGCAATGTCATTTTGTCAGTATTGTAATTTCACTTGCTCAGCCTTGGGTGATGCAAGTTGAAAATAATTTTAATGTACAGAAGAAAAGAGTAACTTTTACAAAACAGTGATCTCTGGTTGCAATCAGTTATTCTTAGAGGAAACAGGCAAGGATTGTGGTGCAAGACACATCAAGTGAGAGGCAAGAAGATTGCTAACATTTTAGATGGAGATGCTTTATGGTTTTCTTTGACTCAACACCAAGCTACAATGTTCACAGATTTTGTATCTGAATGTGTCTGAATGACTTCAGATTGATCTAACCATAAAAAGAGGTACTGGAGTTAAAGCTTGTGGTGGCTGTTATTATATAGTCTTTGCATTGTATTTAGTACAGCTGGGATCAACACTTGCTGCATCTGAGGGTAAGGTCTAAAAAAAAAAAGTCAACAGTTGATAACATTGATTCAAAGGAAATGGGAAGTAAGTTAACAGAAGTAATCAAATGTAATTAGTTGCATTACTTTGATAAAGTAGTTGAAAGTTTACATTACGGTACATTTTCTAGAGTAACTTGTAATTGTGACCAATTACATTTACAAAGTAATCTTCCCAACTTTGTCCTGCAGAGAGCAGCACTGACCTGTAAAAGCTCACCAATTCATCACTGAGCGCAATCTGCCCAATCACTTCTGTAGGGGTGGGGCCAAAGATGGAGCTCAGTGGTCATTGACTAAGGAACGCAGTCCCACTGAGCTCTGCAGAACACCGCTTTATATTGGCACTACAACACAGTTGTGCCTGTCTTTACTGTTTCCTTTGTGTGTCAGTGAAAATCCTCAGGTCCTTGAGGTTGATGCTCTCATCATTTCATCATGCTATCACTGACGTGGTTGGATAGTGAAATTCTCTGAGATACCTTTTCGAATTATCCTGGGCTGGATGTGTGGGGCTTTTTTTTTATTATTATTTTTTTTTTATTATTATTATTCATAAGTCCGACCACAAATGTACGCCTGTTAATATTAGCAATTTTATTGTATTTTATTTATTTTTTGTCTGCATTTGTCCTCGTAGTTTAACACACAGTCTTGAAGCTAAATGTTTTATTATTTCTGTGTGTGTGTGACCATCACCAGCCCTCCCTGGAAGCTGCCCACCCAACCGTATTTTGCAAAAATACCAAAACACATAGATCTCTCTCATAGATCTTAAACCAGAGCGTAACCTTATGAGTGAGACCAAAAATGAGCAAAGACTAGAGAAGACAACCATGATCTGAGCAGGGAAACAGTCGATCAGCTACAGCAAGCTGGAAACCAACACACACCCACTCAGACACGCACGTAAAGACTGGTATAACAAACCAAGGACAAATACTGAACACAAGGTAAGGAGGGAACTGCAGAAAACAGGAGAGAAAAGCATGCACTACAATCTAAACACTCAAAATGGGACATTGTTAAATACCAGTCCAGTGAGGGCGCAGTCAAAAGGAAGAAGAGGTCATCCAGTGACCTCACAGGCTTCCAAATTAAATTAAGAATGGATTTAAAGAAAATGATCCAAAAACTGTGAAAATGCAAAAGAAGAAATGGTGATGATTTAGCATTGTTAGCACATAGAAGCTAAATAGAATGTCCTCTTCTTGATTACTGTGCAAAAAAAGTTATTTTAACAAAGCATGTTTCAAAAGAGGGCAGCACGCTGTCATAGTTTTATTGCCCCACAACAAGAAGGCTGTGGGTTCAGTTCCTGGCCTGGGGAGTTTGCATGTTCTCCCTGTGCCTGTGTGGGTTTCCTCCGGGTATTCTGGTTTTCCCGACACCAAAGACATTTTGTTTGGGTTAACTGGTGACTCTAATTTGTCTGTAGGTCTGAGTGTGAGTTTGTGTGGTTGTTTGTCTCTGTCTGTCTTTGTGTGTTGGCCCTGTGATGGACTGGCAGCCTGTACAGGGTGTACCCCGCCCTCGTCCAGTGTGAGCTGGGATTGGCTCCAACTTCCCCTGTGACCCGGAAACGGATAAGTGGTTGAAGATTAATTAATTAATGTTTCGACAGATTCATAAGGTCAGCTGCAATGGGCAGCACCTTCTAGCAAAACAGTACAAGCTGTGTTTCCTGCTCATTCCTGCTGAACAAATGGAAGTTGGTTTAAAACCTGAGTGTCATAAAAATCATACACAACTGCTCTCCTATATGACCTTATGGAGCCAAACTGGTGTTGAACTATAGTAACCGCTGCTTGTCACAGAGGTCATACATTATCTGACAAATTGGGGGACTTCAAAAGAGAGTGCATCCTATGTCATCGCAGGTTTGGTTCATGCTCATGATGTTACGCTCCACAAAAATAGGATTCGCAATGGCGTATCATGTCGAGCTCCCTGACCCCCCACCCCTACACCATATCTAGGTGAAGGGCATGACTGTGATAGGCTGAACAAACACAAACAGAGTCCCTCTGTTTGTGTTTGTTGCGTTTACTGCTTTGTTTAAATGAAATGATCATCGTTAGAGGTGAATGGGTTCCACAGAGACAAATAATCATTGTGGTGACATAAACTGATTTAGGGAAGATTGTAGAAACACTTTTGTATCAAATGGACAGGAAAGTGTGTCCCAATTTTTGGCTGGTAATGTAAATGGTGATCACATAGTATCAGGGCATAACTGCACCATCACCAGAGAGGCTCCACAGACCGGCTGTAGGGACTTTCAGCTGTTCAGCTGTGTTTGGGAATCAGGAAAGTGTTGCAAAATGTATCCGTCTCTTAAACATTAAGTTATTTACTCATAAGGATAGCATAGTTTTGGGGGCCTGAAGATTGTTTGTGGATTAGGTTTTAGGAGAGACCGAAGCCACTCATCTCTGAGTGCGGAGTTGAACAAAACACAATTGTGTCCTTTTACAATATTCTTTTACTGTCAGATCTCTCAGCCACGTCTCTCTTCTACTACACTTTAAATATTGTGTCCCCTTCCTTTGTTAAAACCTATCTCTTTCGCTGTTTGTTTTAAACTTCTCTTCTACATATTCCTTTTTTAAACTCTTTAATGTTTCTGTTTCAGTTTACTTCTTGGTCCAGATGACTACAGAGTTTTTATCCCCCAAACTAGACACTTTCAGAAATACTGCTTGATGTTTTATTTGGAAAACTACAGCTTTGTGTTGTAGTCTGGAAAGTGTTGATTGTGTGTACACTGGTTGTGTGTGGACAGAAAAGGTTTTACCAGTATATAGTATGAGTATCATGAACCCATGAGGGATCAGACTGAGCCTCAGCAGCGGCGCGATCAACATCATTTGTTTAGTGTCTGTTCACTGAGACCTTCATTCTGGGAAGCTCCGCTTTAACAAAGACCTGACCATCAGTCTGACCACTAGATGGCTGTGATTGTCTTCACTAAGTCTGATGAAACTTAGAATCTGACCAGAGTCTGATCTAAATCCACTTCTTCTTATGCTGCCCATACATCAAAAGATTTTGAAAAGCTTTGACTCTTGAAAACTACCTAGTCAAACCTGCTCGCATGTAAAGACGAGTTGCAGAGTTTTTAGTCAGCCTAGATATGGACTATGATTTTACAAAGACTGAGGGTCGTTATTTGCAAGACTACAACTAGATTCTTTTTGCTAAATTTTCCCATCATGTCTTTGTGCATAGTGGGGTTTCTTTTTAAAGGAAAACAAAGAATTATCCTAGATTATATGGACACTCCTCTCAATCATGATAGTATCCCAGTGTCTGTCTTAATAAGAGTCCAAATCTTTTGTCTAATCTGAGTCGTATCTGTTTCTGAGTCTGAGTCTCGTCAGAGTCTGATCTAAATTTAGTCTAAATCAGATTGAAGATTGAGTTTGAGTCTTGGACTAAGTCTTAGTCTAAGTCTTAGTCATTGTCTGATCTGATTCTAGGTCTCATGTGAGCCTTATCTGTATCTGAGTCAGGTCTGGTCTAAATCAGAGTTCAAGTCTAAGGGATCTGTTTTCTGGTCTTAGTCTGATCTGACACAGAGTCTCAGTCTCAGCCTAAACTGAATCTGGTCTGAGTCTGAGCCTGATCCAAGTGTGACTATTAAAATTAGTCTGATCTGGGTTTGCGTGTTATCTGGGCCTTATCGAAGTCTCAGTCTGGTTTGTGTCTGATCTGAGTCTGACTCTGATTCGAAGTGGGCTGTTGCTACATTGTTAGTCTGACTCTCGGTCTAGGCCAATGTCGACGTCTGAGTCTTTGACGCATTTTGACCACACCTCAACCATACCTGTAGTCCATCTGCATCACACATTTAACACACCTCTATACCACAGCTTCATCACATCTCCTTTTCAACTCTGCTACACCTCTTCACCACCTCCACTGCTTCAGCTCCACCATTTCTTGGCCCCACCAACCCCATGCACCTCTACATCACCTCCACCACCACTTCATTGCTACCATTCCTTAAGCACACCAAATCCCACCAGACCACTTCATCCACACCCCTACAACACCTTATTCACTGCTTTAGCTTCACCATGCCACAACATCGCTGCATCACCTCCACCCAACCACTACAGCACCTCCACCACAACTCTACGCCACCTCCGCCAGATTGCCTTCACCACACTTCCACACAACCTCTAACACTGACTGCCCTCCACCACAGTTTACACTACCTCTACCATAACTTGTATACGCCTGCGCACCTCTTCTGTCTCCACCACTGCTTCACCCCTCTTATCATGACCTGGGATTTGCTCTCACCCTGGCTCCAGATGTGTCCTGCTCCATCCAGTAGTGTTGGCAGTGAGTTGTCCTACATGTCTCATATCAACGCTCTCCTTGGTGAACCTGGCACCTCTCTCAGCCTCAGGGGGCTGTGAATGAACAGAGCTGCAAGGTCTCACCGCTCATGGTTCCTGGGAGGTCTCTCCAGATTCCTGTCTGACAGCAAGGGTACTCCACACTCACTGGAGAGCCCCTTCACCTCAACCACCAGAGAACCAGGCCTGAATCTTGGCTGCGCGCACACACACACACACACACACACGCTCAATTATTCCAGAGATGATAGACACTGGGGGGTGCTTCAGCCTCCATGTGGTCTGGGTGGGGCGAGGGGGAGGGGTGGCAACATTTAACTCATTGTTGCTCTCTAATCCTCATTTCCACCCTTCCTGTGACCCCTGCTGCCAGCAGAAAGGGACTGTGAGTGTGAACTCCCCTCCAAAACTCAGACAATAATGATTTAGTTATTGATAACCAATATGGGTGCAAAACAGATCTTTCGCCACATCATTTAGAGGACACTGGTCCTGACTCAGCAGGCCCATATGGTGGACCTTAGCCATCTTAAAGAATGTAGACTGCAAAGTCATGCTACATAGAGTGAGTTGGGATGTCATGCCGCAGAATATGAACCATGTCATGGGTGAGGAAGTAAGCTGTGATGTAACTTTACAGGATTTGGGTTGAGATGTCATTTTACAGAAAGTGAACTGTGATGTTGCATGTGGGCACTGTGATTTCTTGTTAAAGGAGGTCGACTCTGACATCAAGTTATAGCGTAGGGAGTCTGGTTTAAAATTGCACAATGTGGACCAGCGTCAGCTGTATCCAGCTTACGCTCTGACCAACAGGAGGAATGACACAGGATGGCACATCCTGATTGGACACAGCCAGAGGTCAGAGGTCAGCCTGGGGTGAGCCAGGATGAGCAGTAATGAGAGACTAACCCTCATTAGATCCAGGTCCTGATTGGGACAGTCAGGTGTAACAAGCAAAACCAAACACACACGCACAGACACAAAGCAAATTACACAGAGGCAAGCAAACACAAATACTCACACATGGAGACGTCCAAACAAACACAAACGCACTCAGACACATACAGACACACATGAGCTCTGTGTATGTATGTGTGTCCTCCAGTAGTAACAGCTAAGCCTGACCTTTTATTAGAACACTGTGTTGTTATTTGTGCCTCCTGTCATTAGTTTGTGTTTTATATAGACTTCAGTCAATCAAAAGCTCATATGCTACTTCTGTTTCTGCAATGAAACTGGTATGTGCAGAAAAAAAATGTAAGTGGTTGGTGGTAATGTGGTATGTTACATGCTTCGGATAGTTCATGTGTGAACATGTGATGCGAACTACAATGTCATGTTACAGGGAGTGAGCTCCGATGTCAATTCACAGAATGTGAACTGTGCCATGTTACAAGAAGTTTCACAATATGGATTGAGATGTTATTTTATAACAAGTAAAAGTGGACTGTGATGTCACTTTGCAGTGTGGGCATTTTGATTTCTTGTGACAGGATGTGGACTGTGATTTCATGTTGCAGTGTGGGGACTGTGATTTCATGTTACAGGACGTGGTTGTTTGCTGTCTCAGAGACAGCGAGGTGAGGCTAAACAAAATGAGATCCACGTGTTAAAGGAAACTGTTGTGGGCTGAGACTGGTGCTGAGGGAGTGAATAGGTCACTGGTATCTTGGGATGATGGGAAATCTTTGAGTTGTTTAGCAGAGTGAGACTGAGAATGGGTCAGTACAGCTGTAGAGGACACTAAACCAATCTAATACACACACTGGGGCAGTAAAGCAGTTCAAGTCCCAGGCTTGGGGCCCTTCTGTGGGCAGATGGCATGTTCTCCACATGCTTGTGTGGGATTTCTCCGGGTACCCTGGCTTCGTCCCAGAGTCCAAAACATTTATGTATCGGTTGAATGGTGACTCTAAATCGTGATTGGTGATTCTAAAACGCCTGAAGATGAGTGTGAGTGGTTGTTCATCTGTCTGCCTTTGTATGCTCACCCTGCAACTGACTGGCGACCTGTGCAGGATGTACCCCTCATTTGCCTAAGCTGTGATGGATCCAGCACCCCCTGCCTGCGACTTGGGAATAGATCTCTGTTTCACATGAGGTAAATCCAGAATCCTGGGCTTAAAATATAAATATGGATTCCAGCTGTTTTTGAGCTCATGCGAACTGTGCTCATCTGCAGAGATGCAGGGATCCACTATATGATGTTCCCGTGAATGTCTCTTTGCAGCATTATTTCAGAGGATAAGAACATTTTTAAAAGGAAAAAAAGGAAGATTTCCTACCTGGGCTCATTATGACCCACCCTCGATTGCCCACCCAGGCAGGGAAACAAAGATTTAGACCAAGTCCTGGTCCTGTGAGCCAGCTTCCTACCGCCAATAGCTTTCTAACCTGTGAGTGACAGCACTGCATGCTTGGCTGCTGCAGTCTTAATGTGCACTTGATGGATGAGCCAACATCCAAAAGATCTGTTTGCCTTGTGGTTTTGAAAGACCTGGTGTGACCCACTGGCATAGATCAAGATGTGATGCTCTCTCTAGCCATACCGGAACACCAACAGGTTGTGACCTCTGACAACAAGATCCAACATCATGTGGAGACACCACATCAGTAAACACTTTGAAACCACACCGCTGGCCTCGACAGCCATCCATGGCCCCAACAAAGCCGCTGTCACACAAAGACAACACAATTGGAAAACAGGAATGCATGAGCTGAGAAAAGGAAAGGCCAGGTGGGAGTGAAGGGACATGTTGAGGAGGGAGGAGAGAATGATGCAGAAGCTGAGCAGCAGCTCACAGGACTATATGGACTGTGACTTTCAGGGCCTGTTTGCTCTGAAGTGATTTAGGATTTGAAACTACCTCTGAAGTGACAGCTTTTCCTGTTTCTGTGGCCTTCTGTGGTACAGGGATCCAGCCAGAGCCCCAAAACACTTATATCACTGGCCCGTAACAGCTACACACAGACACAGACACACAAACGCACACAGAGAGGTGGCTCCAAGCCTTTTGTTGCCAGGTCCTGGTTCACTGATCTTCCTAGTTGCTGAAGGACAATGAGAGGGCAGCCAGTCAAACAGACGGTCAGTCAGCTACTGTCTGTTCCCCAATAACATAGCAGGCAGTCGCACGGGCAGAACTAATCCAGGAATGTTTTATTCTTCGTCATCTCTGACGAAGAAACAAAACAAAAAGAGGAACATGGAGCTACTACATGAAATACTCCTCAACTTCAGTGTTTTACTGGGAGTTCATTAGATCAGTGATCTAAGGTCAGTTAGCATTTTAAAGTCCCTGCTGGTCCCGCGGCTAAATCTTGGTTCACTTGAAATGTGCAGTTAAATTGAAATAGGGTGTCTCCATAGGCATAATTTATGGGGGGTGGGGGGTTGCAACCCACTCAATAATCCAAACCAGCCTCAACAATCCCCCCAGTATCATATATTAATGATCGATAATGAATGGTAAGTATTATAAACATGACAATGTGGCAAATTTTCTCAGTTTATCAGGGAAGAAAGAATAGAGACACCCCCACCCCCAGATTTGGTTTTGCCCATCTCAGACTCGTGCGTCTCTTTCCTTCAAGGGGGAAACCCTCATTTATAATGATGATTGAAGGTAACGTCATTAATCTATGGTTCAGTCCAGTAATAACAGGTCACTGTGGGTGTGCTTCACAGGTGGAAATCTCACTCCCCCCTCTCAATGTTCAACTCAAAGTTATGTCCTTGGGTGTCTCCTTCATGAAGCTTCATCTACATACTTAGCAGCTGCTGGAAAAATCAACAGGCTGAGTGTGCAGAACAGACAAGTAAAGCATAGTTGCTTCATCCACAAAACTTGAAAATAAAAAATCGAAAGGCCTGTGGTTTCAGGGCCTCAGGAGATGCTGCATGAGCGAATGGCTGTTGTCAGGTCTATATTCAACACTGTACAAGAGGAGAAAAGTCTGCTATATTTTCACAACTGAAATATTCACATGCTGGCTTCTGCACAAAATGTTGAGTGACTTTTGTCAGCTGCTCTTTATCAGTCCTGATCCAGGACCTTTGCCGTCATACTTCTTGTTATGTGACATAGAGCTTTGTGAGGCACTGATCTATCTGTGTGTGTCTTACTGCAGCAGATTTAGATCAGCTCGCACTTTCCAGAACAGTGGGGGCTGAGTGATGGACTGCTGTGGACAAGGCATCACAGGAAAGCAGCACCTCTGCTGCTTTCCTTTAACACCATCAGTCATGTTTGAGTCCAGTCTCTGTTCAACAATCAGCACACTAAACTAGTCGGTTTCAGTCGCAAACACCTATGTATCGTTATTTTTTTGCTGGTGTGCTGCTTTGTCTGGCACAGCAGGCTGCTCCTCTGTCTGGGCTTGTGAAACAAACAGACCTTTCTGTCCATATTTAATTGTCTGTGTGGAGACCAGACCTCATCAGCTGATGTTAACAAAGACCAAGGAATGAGCAGAGTGAGACCTGTTTCATGAATACCTCCCTGTCCCCTCCCCCTTCCCCTTCCCCTTCCTCCTCTTCATCAATCTGAGGGCTTCTATTTGGGATGTCCACCTTCATTTGATGTGGCAGCAATTAGCAGGAGGACTTTTGTCCCTTTTGGTAGACAGGCAGTCCACTCCAGTGATCCCGACCACACGGGCTGAATGGGGGAAACCAATGATAGCAGGGTGTGGGGATCAAACAGGCGTGCTTCAGCAGCATTATGGCCCCTCAACTCTCTGTTTTATTGGACAGGGTTGGGGGTTGAGGGTGGGGGGATGATGAGGTGAGGTGTTAGTTTTCCCATGAGAATGCTCACTAGGGGGTGAAGTTTTTTTTTTTTTTTTTTTTTGGGGGGGGGTTGGATTCATAAGAAATAAACTGTGTTTTTCTGCCACAGTGTTCAAACTGCAGCACGTCTGCTGTAAAAAAGATATAAAGATTTATGTTATTATTACATGATGTTCTGCCCAAGTTGTGATTTCAGATACTTGCATCTGTGGACTTCACTATGTGTCCTCCACCCTGTAATTAAATCACAGATCACATCAAGTCCCAGGTATTCAGTAATGTTTTTATAGATTCAAAGGTTTTCGCTGCAGCAGACTTGTGACAGAGTTGGTCCTCCTCAGGAACAGGGATCCTCCTCGGACCCAGTGGTCTTCTTCCCACTCAGAAGTCCTCCTCCAGTGCCAGACTCAGCCCATCATAGTTGTACACCCTATTGAACTAAATGATTAGCAAATGTCATAATTATAACAGAGCTCCTAATGTCTACCAAAAATATTTCTGCACTTTCTGTTGCTTCGTAAACCTGATGTAAAAAATTGATTAGCATACAGTCTGACTGTCAAAGCAGAAACTGGTTTTGTCAAATCTTGCTGTCCACATTGTACTAATCTTTCTCAGTCAGGTATATCATATTAGAATTATTATTTGTTATTGATCATGGCTGTAGCTTGTGCCGATCTGATCATTTCAAGTTAGTTTCAAGTGTCAGAACCACTGCAGGAGAACATGTTCATATGAACATGAATGCCTTCATGAGTCATGTCTCTTGTCAAAATAGCAATTCAATAGAATTCAGTCAATGTTAGGGAATGAATTCATAGTAAATGCATTGAATTCTGGCTTAAAGTCAAAATAAATATGTCTCCTGTTCACAAATCAGCACCATTTACAGAGCTAAGAACAAGAAAAGTACATAAATTGATAGATACAGTTTAGTGGATATTTCTTACAAGATGCATGACACCTTAAAAACACTGTGCAGTAAAAAGCACATCGAACTCATTGACTTAAGTCTTTGAAACCTCCTCCTTTCTTCTGCTGGTTAAAAGGGAGGATTTCTGGTCCTGGAGAAATGTCAATCAGACGTCCTGTGAAAACAGAGAGGAACAATTATTTGAACGGCTGGGGGGAAATGACAAGTCAGTGAAAACCACTGCTGTTTCATCAATAAAAACAGTGGCCCATTGCTATTTTACCGTTGGCAGGGGGTCGAGGACAACCCCAAGGGAAAGTGTGTGTTTGTGTGTGTGTGTGTGTGTGTGTGTGTGTGTGTAAGTGTATGCGTGTCAGGATGTCAGCAGGAGACCTTTCCATCAAGATTTAAGACAGTAATTTGCAACATCATTACTAACATTTAGGCCATGGGTGGGGGGTGGGGGTGGGGGGCTCATGTATCCTGTCTCTTCCTCTTTCTCTCTTTCCCTGTTGTCTAAATGTTTGTAATGCAGAGTGAAGGACCTGACATGTACAGATTGAGGGTGAGACAGGTTAAAGGTGAGACCAAACCCCCTGGCTGCTGGGTCCTCAGCACACAATGGTTCACTATTAGAAGGTCTTTTTCAGGACTCATCAACAGATTAGTTAGATCCTATTCAAAAGGTCCACATTGCCATACCTGATTCTATCTCAACAGGATAACTTGTTAGTCTTTTCAGTTAAACTTACTGCTGGACAAGGACCATTCATCCAGACCCTGGATTATACCTCATGACAGGGTGCCTAAAGGATCTGAATCTAAGAGACTGCAGCTCACTTCCCAGTGAGGACCTTTGGTTAGAGTGCTCCTCTTTGCCTTATACTACAGAGAGCTGTGTAAGATCCTGACATGAGTGACCCTGTGCAGTCTAACGGTCTATGTCTATGTCTAAGATAGTCACAGTCTTACTCTCACACACAAAAAGGAGAATGTGACTTGAGTTGCAGGTCAGACCGTATGTTGTTTATCATATCCGTTTTACATTTATAAGTTGTTTAGATTTGTTTTTGTCTTTTGACTGTGAATAATTCAGTGGTGGTCTTCTCGTGCCATTCCCAAACCTGGAGAAATGGGGAG
This sequence comes from Echeneis naucrates, assembly GCF_900963305.1. NCBI lineage: Eukaryota > Metazoa > Chordata > Actinopteri > Carangiformes > Echeneidae > Echeneis > Echeneis naucrates. Next base: position 20,555,613 of record NC_042513.1, on the reverse strand, counting down.
GGTTGCATCAGGAAGGGCATCCGGCGTAAAACTGTAGCCATATCTAATCATGCAGGTCGAGCTGACTTACTGTGTTAACACCAAAAAGGGAAGGGCCGAAAGAAGACACACACACACACACACACAAGATAATTCATTTATTTTGATTCTTGTTTTGCCACCTTTCTTTCAACAGTATCTAAACAGAGAGCCAACTGCATTGTGTAACATTAGATCCAAATGGCTAAAGTAAACAAAGAGATGGATGAGGGGCTAAACATCATGCATGGCTTGTTTCACATGGTGCTTTCAGAGGTTTGTCGGAAATTTCACTTTTTTTTTTGGTCTCAAATATAGCGTGTAGTTGAAAAAGTCAGGTTTATAGATAGGTGTGGTCCAGTCTACTTCTAGTACTCATGGCATTAAGTAGTAATCGATCATCTAATATAATGAGCAGTGCTAGCTGAGTTGACCTGTACACTGCTGCATTTTGATGTGATCTCTGACATGACCTCACAGATGGAATGGTGTCAGAGGAAAATGCAAACTTTTTCTCTTTTCTTTATTCACATTATCCCACAGCGTGTGTGTGTGTGTGTGTGTGTGTGTGTGTGTGTGTGTGTGTGGGAGGTAGCGAGGACAAAAGGGAGAAAACCTTGCATCCAGTTACAGGTGGTGGCATCTCAATAGACGCAAAGAGGAAAGAGCTGCCTTTGAATGCCACATGAAAGGACAGGGAGGGATGGGATATCTGGGGATACCTTCATTTCTCTGACGGCAGCCGTGCATACAAATGGGAAGCTATGTAAGGAATCTCATCTTCCTCGCTCTCTCTCTCTCATCCTTTGTGTCGCCTCTCTGTCTCAGTGAAGCGAGGAGGGCTCTTCTGTGGTTTGATGCTCACTCTCCCATGCCACTGAGGTGTTAGGAGTCGGGTTGTAGGACAAGAGTGATGACACTAACGTTGTGTGTGTGTGCATGTGTGCGTGCGTGCACTCGCGCAAACTGACCTCGCCAATCTATTCATCATTTGTCATTGCCATCTGCTGATCAATTAGGGGGGAACAATAGAGCTTCTGACGCATTGCTCCACGATGCCTGGGCTGCACACATGTGTATGTGAGTATCTGTAACTGGGTTTTCACACACATCCAGGTTTTCAATGTCAGTCACATGAATAAATACTCATTCAGCCAATTCAGCTCCCTCAAACTGAATGAATCATCAGTTGTATCAGCCAAATAATCAGCTGTTTAACAGAATATGTACATGACTCCTTATGGAGGCCTGCATAATGATTCTGATATTTAAGCCCTAAGCATAACGTTACAGTTGAGCCAGCAAAAAAGGAAACCTTACCCTTTAGTTCTAGTCTCTTTAATGAATTTCCTCCTTAATGACAACTGTTCTGGGGTGAAATGTACAAACTCCACATTTTATTTAGGCTTGAAGTAAGGGAGGTTTGACTGAAGATAGCTTAGCATTAACTGTAATGCATCAAAATTTTAGGCAGAGTTAGACACTGTCAGGATGGCAACAGTGGAGCAGCTCACTCTGAGCTTCTCAAACTGCCTTCAGAAAGTGGTGTGTGACGTTGCAGACACTCCAACCATCTTAAACTACAGATTATCTTTGTCTGCAAAGATGGCGACGTCCTGGGTTATCTGGAGGAGCTGACGTGTGTACAGGTATAGGTAAAGGGACAGGTATAGTTTCAAGTTGAAATTCGGGTAGAGGTAAAGGCACAGATACAGATTCAGGTAAATATGGTTTCAAGTTAAAATTCAAGTCCCGATGCAGGAGCAGGTACAGACATAGGTTTTAGTATAGTAACAGGCTCAGGTTCACTGTCAGGTTCACATTAATTACACTGCTGCAGGTAGAGGTACAGGTGCAGGTTGGAGGGTTCACGGTCAGATTCAGGTTCCTGTCCACATGAGTATACAGCTACAGGTTAAGGTACAGGATAACGGTAGGGATACAGATACAGGTACCACATGGGGGATCAACTTTTTTGAGATTGAGACTACAGCTGAAGCTTTTATTATTTCAGTGTGTGTCTTTATTGAGTGAAATTTCCTTTTGTGAGGCAGAGAACGCAGTGCTACACCACAGCACTGAACAAGAATTGATGGGACACGACAAGATGAACACCAAAACACAAGCAATTCTATAGTTTACAGCGGAATAAAGGTTTCTGTGATAGCGAGAATTCAAGAAATACTGTGTTGATAGAGCTGTAACAGTTCCAAATGTTGGTACACAATTACTTGTCTCAGAAATAATTGCAATTAACAAAAGTCTCCTTTGGTTCAATTTTGAAAAAACTTCTTTCATTATCCAAGTCCAGTAGTCATCACCACCTCTTGACTTGCATTTTTTCCTGGCCATTTTAGTTGATATGAATGTGTACACGGACCAGAGCCAAAATCTAACAGTTTAAATCATAATAATAATAATACGAATATATAGGGTGGTGGGCAATTTAAAAAAAAAAAAATAAGTGGGGGAGCAGAAATGGGCCAAAAACACAAGCATGTTCAGTTTATCTGGCTTGAGGCTGGACCTCACTGTGCTGAACATTCACTGTCACGTCTGCCGGCTGAACAACTACGCTATGCCCAACCACCGGGAGGGGCCATCCACTGACGCAGGGGCACTGATTTATTTGTTTAATTGTGCAAACTGTGAGGGATGCAGATTTTTTACCAATTTGATTCTGTCTCAAATTGGTTGCGCTAGCATTTTTTACTGACCATTTTCTTACATAGCCAGCAAATCGCCTTTTCCAGATTTGCAGGCTCTTCCCTCTGATTTGGGTTGAAACCAAAACAATCGCACAAAGGAGAAGTTGTACTATGTTTAGAAACAATCTCCATCGCGTGTCTCTTTTTCCAAATTGAGTGTCAAAATGATACTGTAGCTGAAAGCAGGTCCCTCCCCAAATGATCGATCGTCCAATCATAATTTAGATGAAACCTGTTGGGCTTGCAGACTCCCTACATAATGACAGGACTGGCGGGAAATTGTCATGTAACACTTTTTCTTTCTTTCGTTATCACCTAAATAAAAACTCCAGTGAAAACCAAACGTGTGCCAGCTTAACGATTTGGCCATTTCTCATGTTAGCAAGCCGATTTGACTTCACAACTGTCAATGCATGTGAGGTGTCTTCTGATGGGACAGTTACTGTTCTGTCATGCTGCAGGATACACACGGAAACTAGAAACATGCAAACAAAAGTGTTACAATGTTTTGATCAGTCTCATGAAAATAAGCCCCACCACCCCCCCAAAAAAATTGCTTTAATTGCGGTTAAACAAAGAAACCACAATCAAAAAAAAAAAAAAAAAACGCAGCTAGACAATTATGAAATAATTGTTACAAGCCGATGTGTTGACATTGAAAATTGCCACACCAAGAGGGGCGGTGCACCCACAGGACACGCCACGGCCAGAGAGGCAATGACTAGCACTACTGAAACATCAAAGCCAGCCCATGGAGGAGCTGGCCCACCAGCAGCCCAACACTCACACCCACCGCCCCATCATCCATGTTATCCTGATGTTATTGAATGGGCTGGAGGTAGCTCCACCCAGAACGTTGAGTGTTACTCCTGTTTTAACCAACTAAAGGTGACATCACCTGTTCTTCTTTCACTCTGAGTCAGCCTCAGATCTTCCAGAGCACCAGTAGACAGACATGCCTATAGTTATCCTGATTACTTCACCAAGAACACAGCAGAGGAACATGGAGGCGCATGTGTGTCGGTGTTTGTCTGTGTTTCTACAGTATTATCAAAGTGCCTTAAGCGTCAAACACACACACATATCCATCTGCAGCGACTGTCCACGCCCTCTTGTGGTTTGGCATCATGCCCGGCCCTCCAGTTTCCTTACAGTGGGATCAACGGCAGGTGGAAGAGCTTTGAACTTTGCTCCAGGTGGAGCAACTTTGAACCTCCACACAGTCACCTGCTGGGCAAGAGCATGTCCTCAGTCACACACACACACACACATTGCTGATTGAAGATTGTATTACTGCTGTAAGGCACCAACTTTAAAAGTCACTCATTCAATGTGTCAATTGACAGTTGCTGTAATTTTCACATTAAAACAAAAGATTAAGATCTAAAATAGCAGTTTACATGTTTACGCTCCACTGACTCCACCTCCCTTATACTGGCAAGAGATTGTTGATTTCTCGTGTGATCAATAAGACGAAAGATAAATACAGAGCGCAATTTTCTTAAAAATACTTGTGACAAATGCCCAAAATTATAAGACAATATAAGAAATTTATTGGGACATACAGTAACACACAGATATTCACATTCACATTCAGGTTCATTGGAAATTTAGTTACCATTTCATCTAATCATGTATGTCTCTGGACTGCGGGAGGAAGCCGGAGTACCCAAAGGAAACCCACACAGCCACTGAGAGGTGTCAGGCCTGGAAATCAAATCCTGAATCTTATTTTTGTGAGGCAACTGGCCTAACTACACCTGCTATACATTTTTACCCCTACAAAGGATAAAAAGGTAGGAAAAAAATATTAATGAGTCAGACATTGATTCAAACCACCTCCATCACCTTTAAACCTATACTGTACGATAACACAGGTTTGTCTGTGTCTGAACTGAACACATACAACCATGGCTACATGTCCAGTAGAGCTCTAAGATATCCTGCCAACTTCAAACCTCTGAAATAAATATCCAATCATATCCAGCATTCGATTGATCGTCACAGCTGATTATCAGCTGTCATAGTGAAAGTGTGGCAGTAACCCTGTTCATGGACAATAAGCACAACCCAATCACCTCCAAATGATTCACTGGTTAAGTCTCTTGGTCTTAAAATTCAAAAGGGGCCACCACAGGAGTTCTGTGAGGTCTTCTATTGCCTGTACTTCAACAGTGAAATGGATGTTCCTAATGAAGTGATCGCCGTGTAATAACATTTGCTGTTGTGGAATGGCCCATTCTGCGAAATAAGTGCACATCGTGAGGTATATTTTAACCCCAATCCTTCCTGTCTGAGCTCCATCAGAATATGTGTTTATGGCTCCTGATGTGGAGCAATGTACAGTCCAGACATAGTCATAACTAAGTAAAGAAATGAGAGCATCAATGAGGAGAGACAACAGAGAGACATAAAGGCCCAGAGAGAGGGGTTGTCTGTCTCTACCAGAGATGAAAGACAGTCAGCGACAAGGAGGAGGAGAAGTCTTTTCTTCTGCTGATGAAAACAAGAATCAGCAGGCTAAAGGTAAAGAGGGTGTTCATATAGCGGCGGGTTGCATTCAAAAGACACACCTGTTGTTTGGCCTGTCACAGTCAGTCAGTCCACCCGTCTATCCGTCTGTCCATCTGTCTCACCACACACAGACGCAACAAGCAAGAACTTCAAACAATCCACCACACCCACAAAAAGACACACAAACACACACTCAAGTCAAATGGTGTGGTGTGTGTGAGGTAAGAATTCAGCTCAGCCAAAAGAATGGACAGCAAGCAAAACCTGAATCCCGGCTGATGGAATATTTCCCCGAAGATGACAAGCTCAATCCAATGCTTGGTAACTTTATTAAGTTTTCAACAGCACTTACGATGTTTCATGAAACACACTAATCAGCTGTAACATTATGAGCACCTGTCTAATATTGTGTAGGTGTCTTATGGAAAATAAATGTCTAATCAACATTAAGTACTGTCAATCTGATGTAAAATTATGTGAACATTGACATTCAATATGTGAAGGTTCTCCAGCATCCAGGTCATCTTACGCTCATCCAAAAGGCTTCTTCAGTTCTGAGGGTCAGGTAGGTGGCATTCAAAAAAAAAAAACATTGATTATAGTTCTGACCCTTTACATAGGTTCTCATATGGACAGTGGGAATGTCCCTACCATATTTTCGGGAGGACTTAATTTTCCCTACCATTAAAAAAAAACCAAAAAAAACCACCTTGTTCACATTGTCTTTCGAGGGCAGACATATTAGAAAATTTTGCATTCTGCGTTTGGATCCAACAGCTGGATGCCACTGACCTGGAGCAGGTGCTCACTATGGGGCCACTTTGGCAGGATCTATCTGGATACAGGCTTTGTCAATAATGTAGTCCAGGAATGAGAATGATTGTGAGCAAAACGCAAATTTTTCAGCCTCTACATAGAGGGAGTTTTACAGCAACCGTTGCAGAACAGCCCAGTGTCTCTGGAGAATTTGAGGACGTCGACCAAGTACACAAAGGCAAAAGTGGTTCAACCTGTCTCGAAAGACGTCATTGACCAGGGCTTGAAGCACAGCCAGAGCATTGGTCAGACCAACGGGCATCACAAGATACTCATAATGCCCTGCCGGCGCGTTAAAGGCTGTCCACTCGACGCCTTCCCGGATGGAGACCAGATGGTGGGTATTGGTGAAAACTGTTGCCCCCTGGAGGACCTCAAAGGCAGACGACATGAGCGGGAGGGGGTAATGGCTTTTCACAGTGATGTCATTTAGCCCCCGGTAATCAATACATGTACGAAGTGTCTTATCCTTTCTAAGAAAAACCCTGCACCAGCAGAAGATGAAGTGTGACGGATGAAGGCCTTCTTCAGATCATAGTACTCTACAGGTACAGCGGACAGGTCAGGAACAGGATCTGGCAGAGAAGGGGGCCTGGTTGAGGCATAAATGATGACCCAGTCTTTGATAGTAGCAGTGGCCCATAAATATGAGTTGCGTTGGAGAAGCCAGGGGAACCCCTTGATGGCTGGTAGATTAGGAAAAGGGCAGGAGCAGGAACTGGATGTAATCTAAGTGGCAACTGGACAAAAGCATGCGTATGGAGTTAGTCTGGTGCGCGATATCCCACAGCGCATGTCTGTGCAGTTGTCTCTGGGTAGGACGCAGCTGACTTTCCGACCATTTGTCCCGCTGACATGTCTGAACGTGCTGGTCAGTGCGCACAGAAAGATCAATGAGAGCTTCCAGAGAATCAGGGGAATCGTAAACCATCACTTCATCCTTTGTATATCCCGTCTATTAACTAACATCAGCAAGCTGGTTTATGTCATCATCTGCAGGATAGTCGCCAAGTTGCTACAGTACTGGCTAACTTACTACAGTTACTGCATTCTGCAAATCTCATTTCTGATTTATTTACATAGCACAGCATTGTATTCAGTCTTTATTCAGTCTTCTGTGTTGATACATTGATGTATTACAGTGCTGTCAGGTCAACTATCTATTTAAACTGTTGTATCACCTGTAGCAAGTTCATCAAGCTCTCTCAGAGTGCCGGTGATTTCCTGCCTCCTGAGGCCTGCCAGTTGTCCTGGGAAAAGCTCAGACACTAAAGCTACTGCCTCTGTATTTTGGGGGGGACATGAAGGAAAGAAACTATACATTTGAGTGAAACATTCTTCCTTCCTTCCTTCAGTAATTCATGTTGAATGTGAGTGAATGTGTGCTTTGTTGGACAGTTTGCGGGGTCTTACATGTACTGATGTACCACATCTCCTAGAACATGTTTGTGGACCTTTGTGTGTCCATTTTTCTGTCATATGACATTAAGTACAGGTGCATTTAAGTTGAATGTCATGGCCTAGTTTAACATAAAAAAAAAAGTTAAGGTCTTTACTGTAACACAAGAATTAAATTCAAGAAAGAAGAGTTCAGTGTTAAAGTAGTGTTTGTGGAGTTGTGTGTGGATGGTGTGTAGTGTCAAACAAAAGTAGGTGCTTGCAGGGGGAATGGAGAGAATGCATCACTGGGAGTTGCACAGGGGCTGCAGAGCCACTATAATCAGCTGCACCTCAAAGACACAAAGCTCTAAGGCTCCCCCCTATATACTCACCTCCGTTTATTTTCTAAATTACCGCTGAATATAACTTTTAAAGTCCAACAGACTAAAGTGGTTGTCTCAATCACAGCCCTTACCCATCTCCAATATGTTTATGAACTTTGTTGTTGAAGCTGTTAGTGAGGTGTGACTCTGACGTTGTGGTGTCTTCTCACTCTGACGAAGATGATTCAAACAAGAAAACAGGAGCAGACACTGATGAGTGAGGCAGGTAGAGAGAACATGTTCAGCTGACGCCAGAGGGTAAGAAAAAGTGTGGCCGTCAGTCTGATATGATGTCCTCTTCTTTCAAAAATATGTTGTAATATGTACAATTTCAACCCCAAACTGGTCTTTTTAAGGGGTTACTAGGACCCAGCACATGAGATTTTCACCGCACGATGACTGTGGTCAATAATGACAATATCATCACATGATGATGATGATGGTTAACAGTGAAACACAGCTTTAATTTTGTTTACTGTAGGCTTTGTCTCTTTCTTTGTGGGATGGAGGACCGTACATAAAGCGGTATTTGTTGTGTGGTTATTGTGTACTACACGGTCTTTGTACATGTGCATATATGTTAGATGGTGTAATTGTTCGCTGGGTGGCCTGGTTTGGGAAGCGGAGGGAGGGTTGGTAGGACGCACAGATTTTGAAACTAATGTCTATTCGGTTTGGTACTGTGAATGGGCTCAGGTCTTAAATCATCAACTCCCAATCATGGACATACAAAGGATAGCTCACACACGGAGCAGTTTAGGCTGTGTCTGAAGAAGAAGAAGTTGTCAGAAGGACCTGGTGCATAAAGCTACTCTGACAGCAATGATTGGCATTGAGAGAGACACGCACACACACACACACACACACACACACACACATGCACAAGTCGCATGGCAGTGCATTTGACCTGGTTCTCTGTATTTAGAGCCTTTGATTTCCTTACTCCACTTATTGTTCTGGTCCCCAACCATATATGTCCCACCCTAAGCTTGCTTTGCTCTGTCTCTCTCTCTCTCTCTCTCGCAAATGAGTGAGTGAGCGGAGGCCACAGAGCGATGCAGAGAGTATGAATGTCATGCCAAATGGGGGCGGGGGTGGTGGATTGTGCAGCATTGACACATAAAACCAGTGTTTCTCAGTTTTCAGATGTCTCATTGAGGCTCTGCGGCTTTGATATTTTAAGTAGGTATCACAACAAAAGGACAAACAAATGGCAGGAGTGGTGCTAGATGACTATTGCTGCAGCTAATGGAGGAGCTAGTGTGTGGTGCATGGGCAAAGGAGGAGGAGAGCTTCTTCCTCAGGGACAGGTAGAGTTACCTGAGGAGGGATACTCATGCACCCCCCTTCCCCCTATTCCTGCCAGGCCGCAGTAGAAAGCGCTGCAGTGTGAGCTGTGATCTGTTCAGTACCTAACCTGCTTCACTTTGACTTGTCCCACACAATGTTGGATTTATTATACTGTCACTTCATACATCTTTACATCAGCCAAAGTACCAACGCAGCAAAAGGAAATACTCCTTTACATTTGTAACAGGAAGTCATCCAATTGCTATACGAACACTGAGCCTCGGTGTGTCGGCAGATGGACTCTCACAGCTGCTGCAGGTGGCTGCGGTGGCTTTACATCACTTCTATAAATGGGACAAATGAGGGTTGGTAACTTTGATTCATTATCTGCAGTCAGACTAAGTTCAGCTCACAGAAATCTGAACTCTCATTTGACTTCACATTGATGTCAAAGCTGATCTTTTTTTCACTGAGTAAAATGTCCATCTACAAAGAAACAAGCAGGTAAAGCTGTCAAATGAATTTGGGAATCCTGAAGGGTTTCGGTTCTTTGATTTCAAATCCCCAGTTCAGATCAGTCTGAAGTCACTCCCTTCAGAAACACAATGTGAATCCGACCCAACACGGTGTTTGCATGTGACTCTCGCATGCAAACACCATGTCACCAGATGTGACTCTCTCCTGGAAAAGTTGCACTTTCATTCAACACGGTGGGGGTCATTGTTCCTGCAGCCACCAACAGCAGTCATCACAGAGCTGAACGTGTCTCACCTATGATTCCTGAACACCTGATGTTTGGGTCAGTGTGAACAAGCAGAGGCAACATCATGATATTGGGAGGTCTTTGACTCTGCATCTGTATGTCATGCTGTTTCACACCTCCTCACTTACTGAGGTATGCAGCTCACTGAGACACACGCAGACACACTCTGGTCTGCTTTTCATTAGAAAGCCCACCATGCTGCACTATACACGGAGACTTTGTTAACCTGACTGTGACTTCTGTATGTGAACAACCCTCAGTGATCACATTCACCTAACACACAGTCACAGTAACACACCTGCAGGCTCTACCTCTTCTAAACTAGTGGTCAGAGGCTTTTGTGAGTTGTTGTTTCAGCTGCAGCGACAGGGGTTTGATTTTGACTGTGGTCACACCGGCGTGGGCATTTTGGAAGTGTTGCTCTTCTTTAGAATAACATTCATTCATTCATCTTCTACCACTTATTCATTTCTGGGTCACGAGGGGTCCCAGAGCCAATTCCAACTCACATTGAGCAAGGTCAGGGTACACCCTGGACAAGTCGCCAGTCCTTCACAGGCCCAGCATACAGAAAGAGACAAACAACCACTCACACTCAGACATACGGGCAATTTAGTTTCACCATTTAACCTTAATTAAGTACCTGGAGGAAACCCCTCCAACATGGAGACTCTGCACAGAAAGGCCTTAGGCCTGGGAATCGTACCTGCAACCTTCTTGTTGTGAGGCAACAGCAATAACCACTATGCCGACCCATTTTCTGTCAGAATACGTGGTTGGGTGTTCCTGCCTCTGACAGGTCCTCTTTTACCAACAGTGGCTGCACCTTGGCGAGCATCATTATTATAGAGAAAACATAAAATCAGGAGTTAGAAACACGTGGGCAAAACTGAGAGGTACAGACAAAATGCAAAATGATCTGAACTTTGAATTGGCTGCATCTCAAAGTCTCCCTTTGAATGGTGTGACAGTATAAAAGGCAGATGTTGCATTGTTTGTAAGGACTCATCCAGAAATTCCCACGGTCATGAGTAGTCTGCTACCTGGAAATGTAGACAAGAGTGAACTCGAGCAGGTAAGAGCCAGCTTCATAGTCCAGGTCAGGTAAAGCCAGATAACCTTGTGAACTGTTTGACCCCCTGCCTGTGTTTGGAGTGTTCCCTCCTTCATTTGATCACATCCCCAGTGAACATTTTCTAGGCTGCATAAATAAATGACAATGAAAGCATTTCTCGTGTATCAAGAGTGACGCAGATACCAATCATATCATCACCAGTGAGCACCTGACGCCAGAAGCACAGACATCAGAGGATTCAGGCAGGAAACAATGAGAACATGTAAGTGGTCCTGTTCAGAAAGAAACTGTGATTTTCATAAACCCTCTGTACACTCTGGCTCTGGCTCTGATTGGTTCTCACTACATTCAGACCACAAGCTCCCCCCTGCTGCCCCTGTAGATGTATTGTTCCTCTCTTTTTGCCCAACCTGTTTGAATCCCCCCTCAACCTCACCACCACAGCTCCTCCTCCCCACCGGGCCCCACCATCCCTCCACCCCCACCCTGTTCCATTCCGTAGAACACAAAGTGAGGGAAGTGGTCTTTCAGTGTTTTAGCCAAGGCCCGGGCCGAGGATCTGATGCACTGATCGTACAGGTACCCAGAGTCAAGCATTCATTTGCTCTTGTAGCTTTGCAGGTGAACAGGATAAAAAGAGCTTCTGAACTACTGTTTTACTGGAGGATGCCTGTAGCTTCTGAGTGGCCTTTCCTTATGAGTGACAGTAAACACCTGAAGCTACGGGGGGATTTATTAAACAAACCCATGTGGCATTAGCTTCATTAGACCCTTTTCAGAGATTTAGGCAAAATCTTTGGTCAAGATTAGCTACATTAAGCTGCACTGTATCTGTGATGACCCCTGTCAGTCTTTCAGAACAACCCTGTTCTGGGGAAAGCCCTGGTACTTTGTCAAATTGCTCACAGGCTTCAGAGAAGCAGTAACGTGGCTTCAGCATGTTGGCTAGCAGAGAGCTGCCTCATCCATGTCAGCTGAGGCAGCATCACTTTTCCACCAAGAGTCTGCTCACAAATGTTTCAGTCATTCACCAATATGTCACTTTCCATCAATATGATGCTAAAATCAAAATCAAAACTATTAAGCTGCTTTGTATTTAGGGGCCACTGAAGTAGTAATCAATTAATAGATTCATTAATAACACTGGAGAAGAGAAATGTCTGCTTTACAAACAGACACAACTTTTGTATCCTGGGAGATTCGTACGAAGCGCAGTTTGCATTGATAACTGATCTTGTCATCAGTCATCTTCTCTTTTAGACAATCCAGATTTTAAGCACTCAATTCATTCACAGTTTTTGATCACTACAACATTCACACACTGTGAAACTATATGGACTGCTAGTGTGTGTGTGTGTGTGTGTGTGTGCGCGCATGTGCGTGTGTGTGTGTGTGTACATGTGTCACATCCATTGATGGCCTCTAGAGTTTCATCCCTCCACAATCATTTGCCTGTTGGAAGGTGCAGCCGTTCCGCAGGCATGTGAAACCTGCAGCTAACAATCAAAGAGCAGGAGAAGTATAGGACAGACCTATCTGGTTACAGAGTGAGAGCAAGTGAATGAGAGACAAAGACTGACAGTGCAAGAATGAGAGAGAGTAGCGAAAAAGAAAGAACTGAAGAAAGAGAAAGGGAGGAAAACATTGCACAGTTAGTTGTTGCCAGTCCTGTGATGGAGGATACCTCTTGTTCTTCGACAGAAAAAACAAAACAAAACAAAACACGATGAGGATTAATCTGCCCTTTCCCATCCTCCAACTCTTTCTTTCTGCTCTCTCACATTTCTTATGCACATTAGAACCTATTTATTTTGAATATGTGGGAAACCTGGACAAGCCCAGCTCTTTGTCTCTCTCTGCTGTTTCCTCATAGGAGCCATCATTTGACTTTGATGTGCCAAGTACATGTGACTGAAAGCTCCATGATCAGAAAAGGTAAATTATGGCCTCCAACATCAAGAAACAAGCAGCAATGGCAATTCCAGTCGTTACAAAACTCTGAAACAAGAAAGAATGAGACCAGGTGAGGAGATATTTCCTCCTCCATCAGAAAACAGAAATATGCTGCCTGATGTTTAATTTTAAAAAACTCCAGGACCATTTTAGCCCTGAGTTCATCTCTTCTGCTGCTGTTTTAGTCTTCATTCATCTTTTCTTCTCTTCTTCTGTTATTTTAGTCTCTCCACTTTATGATAACATTTCCAGACCCCCAAAAAGCCCGATGGCTGTGTTTCAGTGTAGTATTCTGGAGGACAGACACTGAGACACACCTTGCCCTGACTTCTCCCTGATTGAAACATGATTACAGTTTAATTTGAAGATGGAAATAAAGTCATGTGGATGCAGCCTCAGAGCCTGCAACAAAGCTAGAGGCTATCAGTATGTGCATGCTAACATGACGGCTCAACTGGAAGTCCAAAGTATTTGATACTTAAAATGTTTGACCTGATGACGTCTCCTTCCATGTCAAACATGCAACATTGTGGATGAATGGATATCTCTGGTTATAGAATAGTTGTTTCAGTCTGAAATAATTGATGGATTTATGAACCAACAACTACATGTAACAGTCAGTGTTAGCAGAGGTCACCTGAATGGTTTCCTTCATCAGCCAAAATGGCACAAAGCCACAGATGTAGTGTTGCTTAAGAAGCAACTTGTGCATAAATCAAAAAAATTAGCATTGGAGAGTCTCTTACTGAGACTTTGCTGTTCACAAAAGGTCAGAGGTTGCTAACCTGCAACCTATTAGCACTATTAGTTTCTTCACTGAGCTTTTCTCGATTCAAACATCAAACAGCTTTCAGTGTATGAAGAGGCATGATGTTGTTAATTACACGCTAGCATTCATTGATTTGAAACAAGACTAGCCTGTCATAATGAGCTTACTTTCCACGGGGGTAGATAGCTTATGCTGAGTAGTTCGCAGAAGTGTACTGAGAGTCGTAGGCGACATGGAGCACAGCGTATGTTTAAAGGCCTGAAAAATCTGGAGTCATGTAGACGATGTGTAAACCTTCAACAGTTGATGCAGAGACGTATTTAACACCAAAAGAATACAATAACAGCTAAGTTTAAGACTAAAATGTTTGCAGAAGAAATCAGTTAAAAGTTGGAACATGGGCAAAGGCATCTCAGAGCATTGTTACATCAACGGTTAACTCTGTCATCTTTCCATCAAGTAAGCTCCAACTCTGTCTGAGCTCACCTGTTGTAGGCTTCATCCACCAACCAAATGCTGATACACCAATAACGTGATTTGATGACTGACTGTACAGATTTATTCCCTCCAAGTTTCTATCCCACCTTCATTTTCACCTGATGATTTCAGCAGGGATTACTGAAGTAAACTTCAGTAGAGGGAGAATGTTGTCTAATGATGTTGTTTGAGGGAAGAATTCTAAAGTGTGACTTTTTTTTTTTTGTATGTGGAAGCTTTGGAAACATAATTATCCAAAGAACACTGCAGAAAAGCCCAGGCTGAAAAGAAATAAAAGAGATTGAGAGAAGGGCAGAATAAAATAGTTGCCAATTTGTTTGCTGTGTGCTGGAACTGTACTACAATTCTTTCTAAAGTGGCTGACAAGCAGGGGAGATCAAAGTCATGGAGACAAAAGAGGCTCAACAACGATTTGTCAGGAGACGAGAGGCAGCAGCCGGGTTCAGCCCTCTGATCACTGCCTCACCAAAGAACTCTCCCCATGAGAAAAAGTACAGCAGAAAGGGTTCAAAGGTCATTTTGATTTGCTCTGGATTAATGGTACCTCCTTTTTCCTCTACTGAAGGAAGGGGGGGCAAGAAAAGGACTTGGTTGATAACCTTTGTATTATTGCAGAAAAGAAATCCCTTTGTGAGGGTTTTGTGGGGCGAGACTTTTGGGATGGTCAATTAAAAAAGGAGCACTGAAATTCTTGCCTTCATCCATTGCTTTAGAAAAGAGAAAGGAAAAGTTAAAATGTATGCTTTGGGATGCAGGCGCACATGTGGACAGCGTGGGTTCATTTGTCAAGTGATAATAATTTTCCCCTAAAATTAAAGGTTTGTGCATTGTTGGGTTGCTGATATGTACAGGTGTAAATGCAACTAGAGGGCATTGAGAATGCACTGGGACCTGGTCACTCCAGCCTCACTGAGAGCTAGTGAGGAATGCAAGTGTGCAGTGAAATGTGAACTCAACTGGCTCCCCAGCCACATTGAAGGACCAATTAGTCAACTCTGTATTGTGTCGAAAGGCAAAGTTCCCAAATGCAGCTGATTTGCCTCTGCCAAACAAATTGCACAAGCTTCTGAAGTGAGTACCCGAGCCCCAGCATCAAACAGCTGCTGCAGACCTCATCTTAAACATGGCTCGGCTACGGTTCTGGTTTCCCTACCTTCAAAAGTGAGCAGAAATCAAATGCAAATGATTGTTCACGGGCTTCTCTGATGCATGAACTGAGCCGCATTTTCGATGGTTCCAAGGAACTGACCCAGGATCAGGTGTGACCAAGTTAAAGTCAGTCTCAGGGTCTTGTTTTAATACCACAGGTCTGAAACCTAAGTGGATCCATTCCGGAGCAATTTGGATATCATCCTTTTCTGACCTTTGCTGGTAAGAAATTTTGGTGACTGTCACGGCTTACGCCTTTGGAAAAAGCAACCAAAGACTGGCATCAATACCACAGCGGTTTATTAGTCTGTACCCCAACTGTGTACGAAGCACAGTCCCAGAACTAACACACCTTACAACATCCAGAATCAGAAAACAGCAAAAAGAAAATAAAACACCAAGCCAAAAATGACGGTAGGCAGACTGGATGGATAACTGGATGACCAGTCAATGTCCAAAATGGCCCAAAAGTTCATAACAAGGGACGACTCACAGGGAAAAACTATAGTTCTTGGTAGGTGATCGGGTAAGGCCATGCAACACAGGCGGACGGCGAGGAACACAGTGGCACCAAAAACCTCGCCAAAGAAACGGGCCAGCACAGAGAGACACACTGGGGACCTGCACCGATCAGGCAGCAGAGCTTGTTCAGCAGGCCACTTACGTGATGAGGGGATCCACTGTCTGCTCAGCTGCTGATGCCAGGCCCACACTCAGGCCACGAGAAGAGAAAACTCATGGGACAGGCAGGCAGATGGAAAACAAGCCCCACTTCTTCACAGATACCGGAGCTATTTTAATTTTAACTAGAAAACATCCTCATAGAAATTTTGTGTGTTTTGGGGGGGTGTGTGTCTCTATCCCAAAGTAATGTATGAACAAACTGAACAACATGAACTTTAATGCGCTCTGTGATTCTCTATGTATGTGTGTGTGTGTGTGTGTGTCAACTCTGTCCCACAATAACAGTGAACAACTTTGACTTTAATTTTGTTTGCGTGTCTGTCGGTATGTGTTTGTTTGTGAATGCCACTCAATGTGTGTGTGAATATCGGAGGTGGACAAAGTACAGATCCTCCTGGTCAAACGTTCATCCACTAAAAGTGAAACTTGCCTTTACAAATACGTAAGTATTGAAAGTACTTTTCATCCCAATGCAATGTGTCCTGAAAACGTACATTCAAAGGATCTGACTGAAGTAATGTAGTGAATGAAACAATTTGAACTGAAAATTATTGAATAAGAAGGAAATCCTGTTGAAACAAATCTAAATGTTTTCTCTGCATTGCTCTCCTCGTCCTCCCCCATCCTCCGCTCCACTCCTCCACCCCCCCACTGCTCTCCCTTTCTCCTCCACTCCATTCCTCTCTCTCCTCTCCTCCTGCTAGTCTTCTGCTCAAACTTGAAGAATTTCTTGTTTTCAGAGTTCTGTGAAGTAATTCTTCCCCGTCTTGGAGAGAAGATTAATCCAGCGGCACTAAAAATCCTTTCACAGGCAGCAGAGGAAGGCAGGGCTGTGTTTAGCTTGAGAAGCAGCAGGGAGGGAAGCCAAAATGTCAAATTCAAATTTAACAGAGAACACATTAAAAATGCTAAGAATCATTCTTTTGCTTTGTGCGTTCAAACGTGGAGTTCAGGTGTGGCCACAGATGACCAGCTCGGCTCCATCGCCTACTGGAGCCACGACATGCGGTGCAGAGCTGCAGCAGAGCACCTTTCCTTTGAATGTTACCTGAAAGCTCACCACCCAAACTGAGTGGCACATGCACAAGGGACAGCTATGGCAGTAAAAGTACGACGTTTCCAAAAAAAAATCAATCACTCAAGTAAAATACAGATCCTCAAAAAATTGTATTTAATTACAGTAACTAAGTAAATTTACTTTGTTACTGTCCACCACCGGAGAATGTCTTTGTATCTGTCTTTTGTTATATGTCCGTCTATGTCTATGTGTGTTTTGTGTGTATGTGTTTGTGTCTGTCTGTGCGAGTGTGTGTGTTGATCAGCTGCTCTAATATCAGAGCAGTCTGTCATTAAGTCATTGCTCGTAGCTGCAGCTGTCAGCTGTAGCTCCAGGGTTGCTGTGACAAAAACCTGAGAGCAGAGGCAGAGCCCAAAACCAGCTGCTTTTTGACAAAACGGTTACTCCTATCAGAGAGCTGACCAGACTGTGGTCGCTAAAAGCTCCTGAAGCCGTGTGTGGTTTTTGGTTTTTAGAGGCTAAAATGTGGAAAGGCAGCGATGTTAACCAAAAAAATACAGTTCTGCTGTTCTCCTGAGAAACTGCATTGGAGTGAATGGGAGAATTAGATGCTGGACCTGTCCTTCACAGACCAGGCTTGCTGCTGTCCACTGACTTATTTTTTCTGTCTATTCTGTCACGCATCATTGTTGTGTGATAAATGATTCAAATACTGGCCAAACTGAAACATAAATGAAGGGCGTTATCTCTACAGAGGGAAGTCCTACATAAGGATAGTGATTAACTCCAAATTTAGTCTAATGTGGTTTCCAATTGGGAAAATCATCTGCCCTCACAATACCATCTCAAAGAATGGCCACTATAAAGCCTGAAATTCATATTTTCAAAAGCTTTTGACCGACAGCCTCAAACTGACCATTGGTCAGTGGACTCAAAAACTTCAAAAAATTGATTTATTAAATGGGCAGCACTTTGTTCATCTTTCATATTTAAAATGTCATTTGGAGTTTACGCTCAGCAATTAATTAATTTAACACATTGAAGGGACATGTTAAGGAACAACGTGTTTATTTATCAAAAAAGATCACTGATTTCCAAACTTTCTGGTTGGCATGAAATGTTCCTTTAATTATACAATGACTCTCATGTTTAACTGTTGCTCCATGACTCCACACCGCACACAGCCAGCTGAAACTGGATTTGGTAATGAGGTAAGATTGAGTCTTGAACTATTTGTTTCTTTCCGTAGTCAGCGTTTTGTCCCTCCTGTCCTGTCTCGTCCTGTCCCCGTCCTACAGCTGCTGAATCATCTCTGCTCCATGTTCCGGCTCAGTACCTCCTTTAGTTATCATTACACATTACATCTAACTTCCCATTGTAACCTCTTCTTCTCCCCTACAGCCAATATTTATTAGTGCACATTTAGAACTACCACGTTACGTTGCATTTTCATGGCATCTGCTGTTCTCCTTTCTCTCTCACTCTCACTGTGTCTGAATAAAATGGTTTACTGCCCAGATTAGTATTAAACTATCTGAATGTATTAAATGCTTATATTGAATCTGCAGTGCTCTGAATAAATGAGGACACCCCTTTTGAAAAATGCAACTTCTACCATCTTCTCTGTGAAGGTGAGAAATTGCCAAATTTTTACAATACTGAGTTTAATCACCTAACTCAGAAAGTTGACAGGGATTGAGTCATATAAAATGAGAGAGTTTGATGAACCTTTTTTTTTATTTTTACTGCCACAAAAGTGTGCTCACCTCAAGAAAAAAAAAGTGCTGTGCTGTAAAAACGATGATACCCCACAAAAAAATTCTGCTAAATCCAATATTTTTCAAGGCCTAAATATTTAAACACAGCACACAACTGCATCCACATCTTTAGAAAATTAACTCTTTCATTTGATGGATTTTGTATGGAGAATGACACTCAGGTAATATTTTCAGATAAGTGACATCATGCTTGGACACTGCATCACTGTTATCCTCTTCTTCCTCAGAAATCAATCTGTGCTTTATTATCATACTGAAAGATTTCCAAATGTCAGTCAGCGGGTCAGGGGGGTCAAATTCTATCACACAGGGGGACAAAATTCAAAGCATTTTAGGCAATTTAGGTCGCAGGACAAACAGGAAGAACATTTATTGAACAGACTAAAACTAACCATGTTTTGAATATAAATATGAATTGAAACAAACTGAATACTACTGTATATTTTCCACAGTCAAATAAATAAACATAAATATTTTGGTCTACATAAAAATATCTAGTGCAAAATTGAAAACATAAAATTGGAATTGTTAAATTCTTAAGTTAGATTTAATTAATTAAAAACTTAAACAAAATTTTTAAATATTACCTCTGAAAACAAGACACAGGTTTACTAGCAATGTCAATAAATATATACTCTGTCGCCCAGCTGTTTTCAAAACCCTTTTTTTTTTTAGGGGCTGGCTTAAATGTGATGCTACTAATTGTTAATTGTAAACATCCAAAGATGCCTGATGGGTGTGCCGTCAGGGAAGCAGGAATTGGGGTTCTTGCAGGTAGCATGTTGTTCGGCATGGCAGCTGCAGGGCTGCTCTTAGAAATTAGACCGATGAAATGGTTTCGTGGGCCAGATATAATTGTATCCTGGGCCTTGAGTTTGACACGTGATCTTGAGCATGGAGTAATGGCAGCAGCTATCTTTGATGCCGACACCTGCTCTTGTGTAACTTTTTTAGCCATTTTCATCATTATGCTTTATTGTGGGTACTACGCATTTTTCATTCTATTCTTCATCCTTGTGACGCCAAATAATTTTGAAAAAAATGTGTGCAAAAACATTTATGTTTGTCTCATCACACCAAAGTATGGAGTCCCAAAAGGCTTCAAGTGTGCCAACATGGGCCCTGGCAAAAGCTAGAAAGAAACACCCCCGTTTGACTTCTTAGGTTTTGAGCTGTGGTAAACTGGCAGACAGTTTTTCTTCCACTCTTTTCATCATAGAATTCCATATGAATTTTTTCCCGCCCTCATCCAACGTCAGCTGGAATTGGCTCCATAAAACCCCACGACTCGGAAACACACAAGAGGTGGAAGATGAATGAATGAATGAATGAATGAATGATCTGTTTTTTAAGATTCTTTTCTTGCTATTGGAAATTTATTGGCACAAGACATGAGGCTGCGTGAGCGCCAGTGTGAGAGTTAGGCATCTCCAGGGCAGAGCAGATCAACAGCTTTAATACCGATTATCAGCAGGTTATCCTGAGACAGCACTGGAAAAGTCTTTTATATTAGTGACACAGGCAGGAATTGTCTTTATTCTCCTTTGGCACTGAGGCTTGTTGGAAATAAACGGATGGTGTGCTTGTTCTGTAGTCCATCGGACCAGGATCCTTCCTGAGCCAGGTCCTGTGAGAGTCTGAACACAACCTAAAGCTGCAGTCACTGCAGTTGTAGCTTCTTGTGAATTTTCCCGGGACATCCTTTGTGACTGGTTATGGACTAACAACATGATCTGGTCACACCTACATTTAGTATATTTGAGTAGTCTGGCAATCTAAACATGTAGAAAGTTCATCATTGGTGTGAGACAGACCATGTGTGATGAAGTGAGATAATGCTGAAGCCTGGATTTAACAAGATTAGGATTTAACCTTAAAAATTCAAAATGGCAAGACGCACTTATCCTTGTGTGTCTGCGCGTGTGCACCTCACAAATTGGGAGCATTTACCCTGCTTATTACTGAGATGCTATGTGGGCGGCGTGGAAAGGAGTGTAATTAAAATAGTTTCTGAGAGAAACAGCACACCACATCAGAGGTTCCTCCCTCTTCCAGAATTTAACCACATCAAGAGCGTCTCACTTAGGAACAACCTCAGATACGCACTGATGTTGGCTGATGTTTTGGTGTGTAGTCTGACTCGCAAGGGGTCTCGGAGGCATAATAGTGCACACATTTGTAATTAAAAGAGCTGCTTTTTCTGATCATCGGGGTAAATAAAGTGACAGAGGCAGCTAACTGGGTGATGTATGGGAGGGGAAGACAAATTAACCATGGGCCCTCAGGGGATTCTCAGCAGAGGCCTTCACAGCAGCAGTGGGGCAGCGCCAAGGGGCAGAGAGATTTGTAGATGATGGTGCTAATTACCAGAATGCAAACCCTAATGTGACCAAGATGGAAGCAATTTAGGCACAGTCATTTAGCCTGCTGCTCTTCCGCCCACCGGCTGCTGCCTAGCCAGCGCTGGGACATTTGGATGGGAAAAGTCTGGGATGATCCATCGCTGGGCTGAAGGATGGAGAACACTGCGCCGCATTAATTCACCTTTTTCTGCCTGATTTCAGCTGAAATTAGCTGCAACTTCTGCTGCAGTCAGGAGGAGGAAGGAACATGCGAACATGCGAGAGCGAAGGCGGCTGTGAATTTTGAACCGCGGACGTTTGAATCCCGGGTAGAACTGCAGCAGCAGTTTGTCTCCTCTCAGGAAGGAGCTCCGGATGTGAGACATGGACATGTCAGACCGGGATGAATAGGTTCTGACTTTATCTGGACCGAAAAATCCAAGTGCTGAGGGACTTTAATGACACTTCACCTCAGGCTGGAAGAGGGAGAAGATTGTTGTTCCGCCCTTTCAGTCTTGAGGTTCCTGGTTGATCCAGACTTAAGCTCAGGGGTGGCTGTGGAGGAGCAATGCCCACCCCCTAAATCAGCTCTACCCCCTCCTACAGGTTTCAAACCCTGGCTCAAAGGCACTTCAATTTTTAATCCAAGTTTACTTTTATTTTGGGTTAGGATCCACTTGCTGTGATCCTGACTCTGTTTTTGTTTGTGGTGCTTCTGTTTTAATGTTTTATTCTCACTGTTTCCTGTTCACTTTTATTGGCTGACCAACTCAGGCAGATTAATCAGCTCAGTTGTGAGGAGATGTTCACCTGTTAGCCCGACGCGGTACAGCCCACCTGGATCGTTGCTCTAATTAGGCTTTTGGGATATTTCGGAGGAGGCGTCCAGAGGGCAGAGCTGCTCAGCCACTGTGTGTAATCTTATCCATGCCGCAGTCCTCGCTTCACACGGGGCTGATACCTTTGCCTCCCCCTTTCCTTTGTATCAATTGGTCGGAGTTCAGCCTATTGTCGCCACAGGCTTCTTTTATATGTGCGCTCGGTCTGAGCTTGGGCTCTCAGTCAGACCCGCAGAGGGACTGAAGCAGCAGCAGCAGCAGCAGCAGCAGAGGCGAGGAGCGGATCTTTGCAATTTGCGGTGTCTCGGTGTGCGCTCCAGCTTCGGGGCCCCCGAGACGTTAATGGGACCCCGAGAGCCGTGTGGGAGTTCTCCGTTTTTTCGCAGCAGCAGTCGCTCTCCGGCCATGCCACAATGCTGATGATACCTCTGCTGGTGTTGTTAAGCCTGCTGGATCCCGTTCGTCCCCGGGCCCGCTGTGACCCTGCTCTGGCTTGCGACCCCCGGCAGCGGAGAGACGCCGGGGGTCGCGGAGGAGTTTATGAGCACCTCGGAGGAGCACCAAGACGAAGGAAACTCTACTGCGCCACAAAATATCATCTGCAGATCCATCCTAACGGGAAAATAGACGGATCCCTGGAGGAAAACAACCCGTTCAGTGAGTCTCGGCTCCTTTACGCACAGACCTAGACTCGTACACATGTGCCGTGGAACAGCAGCTCACTGTTACATTAAAGCTGCCGAGGAAACTTCACACTGAAGCTGTTTAGTCTCATTCTCAGTTTCACTCAGTTTGAGTCCTGACGGATGCATTTATCTGATCAGGGGTCATTAAAATCTGTCAACAGGCCGCTGAATAATCAACACTGATGAACAGAGATAATGAAGCGTGAACTTTCAAACTGCAGCGGAAATGACTTAGTTTACTTTGACTACCACGTGTTTGTCATATTGTCGATTTATTTTCTATGAAACGTGATGTTTTTACTGATCAACATGTAGGGACGAGCTGAGGACTCTGCCTTGTCAAACATCCTGATGTGACGTCATCTAACACTCAGTCTATGTTTCAGGCATCATGGAGATCACTGCAGTGGATGTGGGTGTCGTAGCCATCAAAGGGCTGTTCTCTGAGAGATATCTGGCCATGAATGATAAAGGTCGGCTCTATGCATCGGTAGGTACACATTCATCATCATGTACCTCCTTTTCCTCTTCTTCCCCACCACAGAGGGATCACACATCATTAATCAGAGAGATGCTCTCCTGAGAGAGAGCCTCAATGACTTGCATGTGCTGCGTTTAGCTAACCGTTTCCCCCCTCACCTCCTCAGGAAGTGTTCAACAGGGAGTGTGAGTTTGTGGAGCGGATTCACGAACTTGGGTACAACACCTATGCATCTCGCCACCACTCCACCGAGCAGGTGCTGCCACCAGGGGGTGGCAGTGGCAGCAACAAGCGGCGGGCCAGCGCCAAACGCCAGTGGTATGTTTCCATCAATGGCAAAGGCCGGCCACGGCGTGGCTTCAAAACCAGGAGCACAGATAAAGCCTCGCTTTTCCTGCCCCGGGTGCTGGGCCACAAGGACCATGAGCTGGTGAGGCGGCTTAGAGAAAGTCAGAGCACACACCACCACACGCAACGTCACAGCGGCCGTCGAGAACGTAGAAGGCGGCGACATCGTGCCAGGAAAGGCCATGATGGACAGTCAGCTAATTAAGCAGACTTGTATAGACTGGAAAATGGACCCTGATCTGGGTTGTGGTGGATAAGGACACAATTCTGTGATCTGGATCAGTGGAAGTACAGAGGAACACATCCAGAGAAGAAGAAAGGACCTGAGGCTTAGGGATGGGACATACAAATCCTCCGCTTTCAGAGACACTCACACGCACTCATATACAAACTGTATAGCTTTCTATTTCCTGATGCTTCTTTCTTGTTTTTGTAGAGAGCAGTGACTCATATCAACCATGTTTCATATCTACAGTCCGAATGGATGTCGCCCAGAAAAAGCAGCATGTCATCCAGAAAAGCACTTTCTGTCATATTTGCATTAATGAAGTGAGAGTCACCGCTGCGCTGGCATTCTGACATCATGGTCGACTCACTGTAAACGACAATATTTATTTGGTCCCATACTTATTGATCTGGTGTTAAGTTATTGATAAGACTCTTTCTTCTTGACCAGTGTTGTCCACATTTTTTTTTCAGACCGCACACCTTCTCCTGAGTGTGCATGCATGCATGTGTGTGTGTGTGTGTGTGTGTGTGTGTGTGTGGGGTTGAGTGTGTGTCAGTTGCCTAGGAGCTTCCATATTAAAGCACTGATGATCATGATTTGTAGTCCCGAACAGCCACCGAACTTTAATTTATTCCAAACAACAACAAGAGCATTTATGTATAGTGTGCCCAGTTTGTTTCTGAACAGTAGATCAATGTCATATTGTTTGTCTGAGTTTGGTTCACGGCAGGATGACTTGTTTTTGACATTACATGTAGAACAGTGGGACCAGAGCTGGTTTTATTACTATGATACAGATGTTCTGCTGTTATCAAATCGGCTTCGCACAATAAGACCAGACTGGTCTAACTGGAGTTAGTTCATAGCCCGCCCGCCATGGAGCAGCAACGTAACATTGATCAGGTTGTCTCAGTTCTGCTGACTCAAGCTCAACATCAACTTATAAAATACTAAAAGATTTTGGCTCATGTTTCCACTGTTTTGTATTTTCATGTTGCTACTGAAACACTGAAACAGGCTCCACCAATTGAAACAGTCAGTTGATGGAGCCTGAATTTAGCCACGCCCCTACACCTGTGTCACCCTTCCTCTCTGTTATTGTTGTTGTAATTGTTCCAGCTAAAGGTGTGCTGGGGAACATATTTACAGATGGCTGAAAATGATATGAAAGTATTACCATTGAAACAGGATTCCTCCTTTAATAACCCACATTGTAACACCAGCGGAGATCTAACACTTAATTAAAGATAAAGGTTCTCGTAAATGATGCCCATCCCCTTGTGCTGTGGTGATTGGCTGGAATTACACGAACCCACTGCAAGCCTCAGCTGGACTGTAAGGAAAGAATCCCTGGTTATACTAACAATGATGAAATGTTACAATGGTGCAGACACACTGGTGACAGGAGGTGACAGTGAGTCCTGTCAGATGACGTCCCGGGAACAGTGATTTCCCGGCAGAAGAAGAAGTGAATGAAGGAACAAAAAGGAGTCTGGACTCTGAGGATCATGGATCCATTTCTAGATTTCTTCAGTCCCACTGTAACGCTCGTCCTTTGCGGTGGTCTTAGCTAGAATCAATGTCGTAGCTATGTTACTGTGTCATAGCTAGCTAACAGGCTAACATTGTTAACGTTGTTCTACAGCATAAATGAATAGATCCATGAATGGAGTAGAACCATAAAGGTTTAGCTTCACACAGAGTCTTCATCAGCGGTCTAAGAATGGAGGTTGTTCTCATTTTTGTTATTCACGCTGAGCTCACAGCTGCGTATAACAGTGATGACCACTACAGGCTTAAAGGCCTTTTAGTCAGTACAGGTGATTTCACCTCTATTGTGACAGACTGATTTGGATTTGGATCTGGAGCTGAACCTCTGCGTGTCATCGATCCACAGCTGATATATTCAGACTCAAAAATGGGATGTGAATCTGTTGAGTTCAGTGTAGCTATGAAAACCAACAAGCATAGTGTCTTAAGCACAAGTTAAGAAGAAATTAACTGAAAATACAGTGAAAAATGACTAATGATTAATTCAACCTCTTTATTTTCATATTTACAAGGTACATGTGAACGAATAGTTAACGTAAATAACGTGAATGTACATTTTCATTTGGGAAGTGATTAGAAACATTAATGTGACCAAAGTTCCAGTCGTGATTTTGAACCAGGTGTGCAGAATGGCCCCTATAGGTAGCTGCAATAGAAATACTTGTCATCTTATACCTGCAGGCTGGGGAGGCTTCCTGACCTGGACAATAGCTCCTCCCAGGGGGGGCCTGGGAAGCAATGCCGCCTGAGACTTTTGGGCTGTTTTTCTGAAACACCAACCAAAAGCCACAGAGTCAATAAACAAGGCAGGCCCTCCTGAAAGCAGAAACTGTGTCATACAGAGTGTAACACCTCGGCATGGTTCGTTGTGAATGCCAAACTCTAATATTACGGAGCAAGAATGTAGGGATTCAGAGACTTCAGCGGCGTTTTATGGCCCCACTCCCTCTGTTTACCTTCCGTAACTCTTCCTACATCTCCTCTCTGTCACCTCATAAGTCAGTATTTATAAGTTGGGGAGTAAAAGAAAAACTTCACCAGCAACACTGACGCTGAGGACAATCGTCTTGTGAATTACATAATGATGGTTGGTTTCCCTCAGCTTCAGGAAACTGACAGTCAATGGGAATCGTTGAGTGAAGTTAAGCTCACTGATTCTGCTCCACTTTAGGTAACAAGCTCACTGAGGTCTGACTGGACGGAAATAACAGTGTCATTTCTTATTGGCTGCACTGATCTGTGCCAGGACACTTCTGTCTACATCATTATTCCACTCCTAACAGTGAACGGCTAACGAAACCTGAAAGACATGAACAGTTTGTTTCACTGTGCCTGTTAATTGCTTCAGTTTTGGACATCGGAAAGTTTTCCTTAAAGATAAGTTGTCAAGCTGAGCGACTTGCACAACCTCAGCCAGTGAACTGTGAAAAGATATTTCAGATTTGTGAATCTGTAACTGTGCTTACATGTAAAAAGATGACAGCTGCTATAACGGTACCCACAGCTTCCTTGCTAACAGCAGCTAATTGTGATAACTACAGCTAATGAGCTAATCATAGCTGCTGAATTTAAAGTGCTTTTGCATCAATAATATGTGTTAATAACGTGCTATTAATATAGATCCTACCTTAAGTGTCACTTATGTGCATCCCAGTGAGTTGCTATTCAAATTTAATAATTTTTAGTGGTAGAAGGATCCAAAGAAAAAAAATCCGGGGAAAAAGAGAGTAAAGAAGTTTGAAAATGAGCCAGAAAAATGTGAGGAAAACAAAGATGATAAGGGAGCTGGAGTCAATCCCAGCTCACATTAGGAGAGGGCAGTCCATCACAGGGCCAACACACAGTGACAGACAGAGGCCAACAACCACTCACACATACAACAATTGAGAGTCACCAGTTAATCTAAACATGATGTCTTCGGACGGTGGGAGGAAATCCATGGAAGCACGAGGAGAACATGCAAACTCTGCGCAGAAAGGCCCCAGGCCTGGAACTGAACTCGTGACCTTCTTGTTGTGGGGCAACAGCGCTAGCCACTACACCACCATGCTCCCCCTGTATCTATCTATGTAGATATGCTTCCTTTAGGTAATATTATTAGGAAGCACTGCATCAGTACACTGCTACGCAGATGATACCCAGTTATACTTATCTATGAGGCCAAATTAAACTTATCAGTCAGTCAGGCCTCTGACATCAGGGCCTGGATGAGCTGGAGCTTCTTTCTTTCAAACTCAGATAAAATTGGAGTTATTTTAGTTGGCCCTAAGCACATCAGAGAAGCATTACCTGATAATGTTTTAACTTTGAAAGGCATTAGTTTGGCCTCCAGGTCCACTGTTAAGAATCTTTTTGAGTCATTTTTTGACCAGGACATAACCAGGTCAAGGCAGATGGCCGCCCCCCTGAGCCCGGTTCTGCCCAAGGTTTCTGCCTCTTCAAGGAAGTTTTTCCTTGCCACTGTCACCAAGTTCCTCCAAATTCCTCTGTCCCTCATGTAGAACAATTCTCTCGATCTTTCTTTCACCTATTCACCTAATATTGTGAAAACATCCTGCCTCAAGAGGAAACAGAAAAACTAGTCCATGCATTTGTTACCTGTAGAATGGATTACTGTAATGCATGACTATCTAGCTGTCCCAACAATTCTCTGACAGGCCCTCCATTGATTCAGGATGCTGCTGCACAAATATTAACAGAAACTAGAATTTCTTTTCTGTATTAGCATCTCTTCATCCCTCTCCTGACATACAAAGCTCTTAATGACCAATTTCCATCATATCTCAGAGAGTTCATAGTTCCTGATTGTCCCAGAAAGCCACTTCGCTCTCTAAATGTAGGCTTACTTGTGGTTCCAACAGTAAATCAGGAGGTAGATCTTACAGACATCAGGTTTTCTCTATGGAACCAACTCCTAGTATCAGTCTGGAAAATTGTCTCTCTCTCTCTTCTTTCAAGATAAGGCTTAAAACAACAACAAAGCTCATAGTTACAAGGTTAAATTTAAATTACACTTCAGTTATGCTGCTATAGACCTAGAATGCCAGGTGATACACTTAGCACGCCCCCTCCGTCTCTCTCTCTCTCTCTCTCTCCCTCTCCCTCCCTCTCTCTATCACTCTCTCTCTTTCTCTCTCTCTCTCCCTCCCTCTCTCTATCCCTCTCTCTCTTTCCCTCTCTCTTTCTCTCTCTCCCTCTCCCTCTCTCTCTCTCTCTCTCCCTCTTCCTCTCTCTCTTTCCCACTCTCTCTCTCTCTCTCTCTCTCTCTCTCTCTCTCTCTCTCTCTCAACCCAGCCAGCTGTGCTAGACACTGCCCCCCCACGCCCCCACCCTGGGTTTGGTTCTGTCTGAGGTTTAAGGGGAAGTTTTTCCCTCCACTGTCGCCAAGTGTTTGCTCATGGAGGGATTTGTTGGGTCTCTTTAATTAATTCTATAAAAAGTTTGGTCTACAACTGCACTATATCTAAAATGCCTTGATGTTACTCTATTATGATTTGACACTAAATAAATTTGATAAATAAATTAGATCTTTAACCAGAGGGAACTTTCAAAGACATCTCATTTGAGGCAGTGTTATTAGGCAACGTTGAATTAAAAAAAAATAAATAAATAAAAAAATCTAATATTTACTTGTATTCCTTGTTGTTTGTTCTGTGTACATTCTGTTGGGAAATTGTTGACAAGGATTGAAATAAATCCCAAATTCTACAACTAGTGTTTACACTGGTTATTCAATTATGCACATGTGAATCATCCAAAAAAACAAAACAAAGTTGCTCCTGACTCTTAACCTTGGCTCTTGTTGATTCCTAGATACGCCCCTGCTGTTAATATCACAAAGTGTTGTCAGGTTGTTGTGCTCTTTAATCTGTACAAACAGACTTTTTACCACCAGTTTTACCAAAGGAATACAAAAGATGAGCACAGCCCATTAAAAATGGTGAAGAAGAATATAAAACAGGAGTTTTATGAATTGATCTGCGAGGCCCCTGGAGAGGAAAACTATGCTCCTGGTGTTTCGTCCAGGCCCTGGACTTAAACACTCGACCTCCCAGCAGGTGCAACTTGTAAACATTGACCCCTAGAGGCTGGTCACGGACAGCTGGGGGCTCAGCAGCTCTGCCCTCTGCAGGCAGGAAAGACAATCTGAAATAGTATGGTCTTTAACATGGTGGTTATCTTTGGACCCACAGAGTTAACGTTTTTCACCAAATTAACTGGAGGATGACCCCAATTATTCCAACCCACTGCTGCTCACAGTTTGATCATTAATTTAACTCGGTCATTTGAAAATACAAGAAAACAGTGCTTTTGCATAGTTGTGAGGAACTAACAGCTGCAAAGAAGCTGCTCTGTTCTTGTCTCATCAGGTTGTCACAGTTACATCACGCCATCAAATTCACCCGTCAGCCAGTAATCCTACCTGCCCCCCAGCAGTTGGTCACGCCGATGTGAACAGCTGATTGTCTGATGCTCGGTTTGATTTACAGCAGCATTAAGACAAGAGGATGAGCAGGAAGACACAAAGGACTGGATCAGCTGGTCAGTTTTTGGTCAGGTTTATGAAAAGACATACAGACAGAGGCAGCAGGTGCTGCAATGTTACCACGCGGATAAGGCTTCCTGTGGTGGCTGTTGGCCGCAGTGTTTTTAATTAAAAATATATTTTGAAGCATCGTCATTGTCAGTGAATCGAGCATGAGAAGTCAGTTATAGACATGGAGATGATGAATGGAGATGAAGTACCGGCAGACGCTGGTGTTGAGACATTTTAAGCTCTGAATTGCAGTTGTCACCAGCGAAACCTAAAACCTTTCCCCCCACATAATTCATCATGTACATGCATCCGAAAACCACAACAGCTTCAGCGCCACACAAACAAGGAAACCCACAGAACGTCTCCCTGTGGTTCTTTTTCACAGGTAGCAGAGATTACAGAACCACTGTTAACATCATGTTCTATCTATGTGTCACAAATGAATCAATTTTGTGATGTTAAAGCCGACACTAGCCTACCACCGCTACGTGTGCAAGTTTGTTTATTATTCCACTGCAATTAAAATGCTGACGTTTATCATTCATTTCACACTTTGGTTCCAGGTTACATATTTCTTCAGGTTTCTTTACGTTTGGCCTACATGCAGGCTGGCAATGATGACTTTGTTTGTGGTGTTTTGTTTTGAATGCAGGAGCTTTGTTGTCAATAATGAAAGGTATTTTTTATTAAAATAGGCACAAGAAGGAATATGTCCTCCATTTTGTCACGCCCCACCTGTCATGTATCTATTACTCACCAGCGGGGCACCCCCCACATTTTGAGAACCGCAGCTCTGAACCAACAGCCAGCGATTTCTCTGAACCAGCAGCCCAGGTTCTGCTGGACTGCAGGACTCAGATCCCTCTCCAGGTCAGGTTTCTGAGGAACATGACTGGTGGACCTCCAGGTGTGTCCATTAGTCCTACAGTGGTGCTATAACGTCAATAGTCCACTGTGCCATGCCCTCCAGTGGTCCTGTAAGTCCAATTGTCTGTGTGTTTCCCAAAGGTCCATTGATATGATGGCCTTCGTGGTGAGCTTGTTATGTTGAAGGTCTGATTATTCCTTTGGTTCATGGATCATGGGGGTCCTTTCGGTTTGCTAGCTAGTCAACTCGGTAGTCTTTGACCAGGGGCCTCAGCACTACGGGATTGTCGGTAAGATCTGGTTGCATTCATGGAGCCATTTTGCTGCACACAAAGAAACAACGATGTTGTACATTGAGGATCAGCCGAATGTGAACGTGAGAAAACGTTTCATGCGTGGCCTTTGAGGAGTGGGACTGAGCCACCCAAGAGATCAAAGAACCCCGTCTCTGTCAGCGGGCTGATGGACAGTGAAGAAATTCAGTCCTACAACACACAGATAAACAATGGCACTTTCAGCAGGCAGGGTAAATGTTAACACTTGGTGCTGGTTGATAGCAGGAATTACAGCAGTGACGAATTAGGGACACAAAAGGAGGCTGAGACTTAGTTTGGTTTATTTCAATGGACATGAGGAGCAATGTACCTCTGCATCTGAAAGATCTTCTGTGCAGACACATCAGAGGCAGGTCTGACAGTTTAACACAAGAAGATTTGAAGACAATGGTTTCACAATCTGTATTGTAAGAATGACACAACGTGGGGCGGAGGGGGGTATACAACACTCTTGTGTATTAATTTTATCTTGAACTAGGTTTACTCTGCAGAGGCAGGCCAGAGCAGAACACTTATCATGCTGCAAACTCTCTATTTACTTTGACCATTGTTTTGTATAAGAGCCCGGAACATGATTTCCCTCCTACCAGTCTTAAGTTAGTGCTTTTTTTCATTTGGTTGAATTGGACTGGTGTTTTTTCCTGTTATTGTTCATTTATAGAACTGTCTCCTGTCTTGACATTACGTCTGTTAACTGGGCCGTTTCCTATTTTACATCCTCCCATACATAAATGATGATATTATTTTGCTGATAATGGAAACCCTGCACAAAGACTATATTTTTATTATAATTATTATTATAACAAGGCCTTTATTGGTTTACTACTGCAGGCTTCTCAGATAAGGCAGCTATTATATCATTTAAATGAAGAGCCCACTCCATGCGCTGCGTCGGAATGTGAAAACGAAGTTTGTGGATTTCTTCTAAGTTTGGAGCTGTGATGTAATGTGTGTGCAGGTATAAATATAGAGGCATGGCTGCACAGCACTCATGCAGATCAATGTCGTTTGAGCGCTGAAGCCAGTGCGCCTGTCGGTCTGGGAATGAGCGCAACTTCCACACGCTCCCCTCTGCCGCTGCTTCTTTTTATTTTCGCTTCATTGGACACGCAACGTCGGGAGGCTGCTTTCGGAGCCAGACCCAGGATGGGCTCTCAGGCGGCCCTGCGAACTGTACTGGTCCTGGGCCTTGTGACCGGCCTGGTGGGATGCGCCCCCGGATTGAACCGGACCGCGGACCGTTGGGAGTCCCTCTTCTCCCAGTCCCTGGCGCGGATCCCGGGGGAGAAGCGGGAGGATATCAGTCGGGACAGCGACTACCTCTTGGGAATTAAAAGGTTGCGACGCCTCTATTGCAACGTGGGGATCGGCTTCCACATCCAG
Organism: Echeneis naucrates; assembly: GCF_900963305.1. Taxonomy (NCBI): domain Eukaryota; kingdom Metazoa; phylum Chordata; class Actinopteri; order Carangiformes; family Echeneidae; genus Echeneis; species Echeneis naucrates. The sequence goes on along the minus strand of NC_042513.1, from coordinate 20,523,219 downwards.
GTGTTGCCGGACGGCGGAATAACCGGCGTCCACAACGAAAATCGCTTCAGTAAGTGACGTCATTCATTTATCAGGTTTTATTTCTCCACCTTTGTTGCTGGAGTAACTCAGTTCGCAGCGCGTGTAGTTGGTTTCAAATCCCGAAGTATCTGAACTGGAAGAACTTATCACTCTCTGCCGACTACAAGTCCACAACTGGCTGCTCTGAGGAGCTACAAGAGCTCAACGCAACATCTGGAGTCCTGCCGCAGTGCCGCTGAGCATAGCAGGTAGCCGGCCCCGCTCCGCGGCACCACCGCACTGGAGCGCTCCGCCTAGTTTGTAATTAGAGCCCGCTGTGATCCAGGCCAGCGGCCAGTCAGGTCCTAAAGTTAGGACACGGCCTTCAGACCCATCTGCTGAGCGAGATTAACCCCGCACCGGCCCTGAGGCGGCCGAGCACCGACGCACATTTTCAGACACAAGGAATTAAAAAAAAAAAAAAAAAGCTTAATTGTCCGACTTGCCATTAAGGCGACAGAGACATCTTTAGATGATGCGTAAAGATCGAGGCAGATACATCCTAGAGGACCCAAAAGCGCTTTATTCACGAGAGAAGAAATCCAGACAGACCTCATCCACCATCACACACCTCCCAGCAACACTTCACCGACACACAACCAAACCTCAGTCTCTGCCAATGATGATCATAACGACAATAATAACGATCAAACCTCATAACAGCAAATTATTACTATTCTGGCTTCACAATTCTTGGGAGGCCGGGGGAGGGTCCACGGCGGTGGGGCGGCGTGCAGGTGCAGCAGCCTGGATCCGATTTAATGTGTTCTCTCCCTGAAGGTCTGCTGCAGATCTCACCAGTGGAGAGAGGAGTGGTCACTCTGCTGGGCATTCGCAGCGGACTCTTCGTAGCCATGAACCGCAGAGGAAAGCTTTACGGATCTGTGAGTGTGCTTTCCCATATCAAACACTTACACACACACACACACACAGCTTTCCCAGCAATTTAGTGATGAGACAAGGACGAGCAGTGTAGCTGTAGGTCAGCCTGATGTTTGATAAATCATCTTAATTATATTGATGATGAAATACACTTAACACTTACATGTACTGGCTGTTTCTAATTGACACACTTTCTTGTTGCACGTTGGTTTGGAAACAGGATAACCATGGTATGTACTTAATGACAATCAACAATGTGATGGGGTGTGGCGGTAGAGGTGTGACATCACAAAGATGTCCAGATGTCCGGCTGTTTTTAAGGCTAAGTTTCTGTATATGATCTAGGGGCATTTCTCTGTGGACTGAGATCTTTGATATTTTTACCATATTAATAAGAATAAGAATAAGAATAGACTTGATTTATAATCACAGACCACATTTTGACTTTATGGACCTCTCTCATCTACTGTATGAACATTTAACACCCGCCTGGAGACTGTATGGACGTTTAAATCTTCATGATGGATTTAAGAATAATCTGTGACAATAAATCCTGTTTAAGATAGTAGCACCACGGAGAGAAGATCAGTTGATCACAAAACTCCATAAGATTTGTCGTGCAGCAGAGATTATTCCTCTGTATGAGCAGAGAGCAAGCTGTCTTGTTTCACTCACAGCACAGTCTCAATTCTGTGTAAATCTCTGGCTCCAAGTACCAGCTGCTGTACAATAGCCTTACAGTCAAGAATAAAGCAATTGTTTGATAGTTATCATGATTAACAATGCAGACTCAAACACCCCCCCGTCCCCAACCCCCCAACAAATTCCTCCATTTTTGTTTTGTCTGCTCTTTCAAACAATCAGCATTTTCATATGCTTTATGCTGTGCCTGTTTTTCCCCCAGCTACACTACAACCATGAGTGCAAATTCAGAGAGAAGCTCCTCGCCAACAACTACAACGCCTATGAGTCGGCAGCCTACCCAAGGATGTACATCGGCCTTAGTAAGAACGGCAAAACAAAAAGAGGAAACCGAGTTTCACCTGCCATGACAGTGACACATTTTTTGCCGAGAATCTAATGGCCTGATAAACAGACTTCACCTCAGTTTGCAGGGAAGCCCCAAACTGTGATGCACTTTTAATCCAAGCATTATGCAAGTGTATCATATCTGATCATATCTATGTATATATTCTTTTTTTAATTTATCTTAAATGACAACTTTGTATTTTGGGAGGTATTGTCTTTTCAGTGTGAGGGGGAGTGGCGAGGGGTCACAGATGTTTTGTTTTTCTAATTTAACTTATATTTGCTGCTGCTACTGAAAGGAATATTATCTTTGAACGTTGTTTTTTGCACTAATATGCAGCAGTGCATAGACGTCCGTGACTTCATGTTTTTTATTATACTCAGCAGGAAAAGAATATTTCTGAGGCTTAGCCTAAAATCATCAGGTGTCAGCGGCAGTGATTGCCCAATGCGCCGGCTCCTTTGTGTATGACTGGAACCTAATTGAAACAGTATCACATTACCAGCGGAGAGAGAGAAGAGTAGGAGAGGGGGAGTCGAAGGACCCCCACAACCTCCACCAGTCTGTTTATAGCTCTACCAGGGGGGTGAACTCTGAACTTTTCTGCTGTCAATCTCAGTCAGATCTATAAGACTGCCAATAGAGCAACAAATTCTCTCTGACATTATAGAAGCAGGGATTTTGGGAGCTTAAAGTGAAGGTCAGAGGGAAGTAGCAGAGAAACACAGCCTTGGCTCTGTGTGGGGATTTCAGATGTCAGGTTATTTCTGATCGTCTGCCGGCTTTGGGGGAAAACTGTCCACCTGGTGTGTGTGATGCAGGATGACACAGTTTGGCAGCATCACTCACAACATGATGAAGAGAACTGGACTGATCCGTAACGTGAACTGTTGTCCAACACTCTGTCTGAGCAACACTACCTAACCTTGTGCTTGGAAGACTGGAAAGTTGACAACTGCTGGTTCACATTTTGCTTTAAATTAGCAATTTGTATTATGAGTATTAGAAGAGAAATTTTTGCTGTGGGTGCTCGGCTAGCATTAGCATTAGAAGCTGTTTACTCGCTAGTTGTGTGTAGCGCCTCAGTCATTGGTGATCATAGTGCATCCAGTACGCAGGTACATCTTCAGGGCAGACAGAGCCACTGCAGGAATCCGGTATCAGCCCTGGCCAGGAGCCTCCACCTCTGGAAGCAGCTGTCGGTCAGTGAAGGAATTACATTTGAAAAGGTTTCCTCTAGTCAGTATACAGCTGCTAATACTAATTTTAGTGATGCAGAAAGAACAAAATGTCCAAATAGCTCATTTAAAAACAGATATATTTTTTTTTATTATAAACATTGGCATATTAAAAGACTTTGATATTCACAGATCATGAGACAGTAGCATCAGGTTTATGTGTCTATTGCATCAGTAAAACTACAGCCTGTTAGTTTAGCATACAGTCTTACCCTCCAGATCGTTAAAGCTTATTGGTGAATTTATAATATTTTCTATGCATAATCTGTTTTAAAAGGAGCCCTCTTGTCTGATTGTCAAGAGGCAACTCTGCAAACAGTCCAATCAAAACTCCTGTACAGATTAACCAATTGTTGGGAATATATTTTGAAAAGCGGGACAAAGGACAGGCAGTTCGTTCTTTATGCTCAGCTAAGCTAATCAGCAGCTGGCAGCAGTTCGTATTACTTTACATTGAATGTGTTGAAGTTGTTGAACTCTTCCTTCAGACCTTCTGAGGTGATACATCAGTGTCATTTGCTAAGTGCGTTTCCCCTCCATGTGAGAGATAAACAACAACACAGTCAGGATAAAATAAGACCTCAGATGTGTGTATTGCGCATACAAACTTTGGCACAGTTCCAGTACGGACCTCTCTTTTAATAAACCAGCACCACTTTTCATACTTCCTACAGCACTGTGTTTCTGGCTCCGTTGACACATTTTCCAGACTCCCTAGTTCATGTGTCTGTCTCCTGTCTGTCTCTGCTGAGTCCCAGCAGTTAATGGCAGCCCAGCTCCGGTGGCCATGTTGTCCTAGTTGTGCCATGTCACGTTCCAGCTATCTTTACCCTGTGATTTACTTTTAGAAAGGGTAATCATGGGAGAAATATTTACAGACAGCTGTTAGGCTGAACTCTACTATATGCTAGGGCCAGTAACCCTATATTTTTCTTTATATATTTTGTAAATATAACCTCTAAGTAACTGAAGGAACTGGTATTCATTCAGGGGGAGGACAGTTTTAAATTAACAGAGCTGGGGGGGGGGACTTTGAACCAATCAAACGCACCTCATGCTTTAAGACACACTTTAATTCACTTGATGAATTAGTTTTTTTTTTTAAAAGGACAGGTGAGAGACAGGGTTGAGCGAGGTGACAGACGGGTGTGACAAGGTGAGAGACAGGTGAGCTCGTCTGTGCTCTGGTGCCTTTAAGTTTCAACATTCCACATGGCAGCATATTGTTTGATGCGTTAGCAGAGAGGCCAGCCACGCTGAACACACGCTAAGTATTAAGTTGCAAATAGCTCAAGCAAATATCATGCAAACTGTTACTGTGGTGGCTTTGGGCCATGATTCTGACGGGCAGGCGCAGTGGTGGGGACTGGGGGTCTGCGCTCTGCAGCTGGAGACCTATGAGATCTATGTCAGATTGTCATATTAAGAGATAAAGCTCCTCACACGGTTAAGATGTTTGAATCTCCTCGCCACAATCTTAGCTGGCTACAGTGACACATGCAGGTATACCGGAGCATCTGGTGGTCACAGCTGGGCTCAGTGTTCTCAGGTGTCCCTGCTTTGCATGGCAGGCATAATGTTTACAGTGGAATTCCTTTTACCCTGCGTCACTGACCCGGGGTGAGCCCTCTACTCTTCTGCTCATTTGGTTATTGGTTAGAAGACCACTGCAGCTCGTGAGCCAGTACTCTGTGACTGGTTTGGTCACTTCCAGCTCACAGGGTCCATTGGTTCACAGCAGGGTGAGCGTCCCTGCTCACCATGTGGACTGGAACATGTCCACACAGGCAGTTCAAGAGAACTGCTATACGTCTCCTGAGTAGACACGGCACTGATCCACATTCACGCCATGGCTCTTGGATGCAGCCCAACAGTTCCCCAAATCTGCTGCTCTCCGTGAAAGGGTCAAATCACCCGGATCACACTGACATGTTCTCAACTCTCTCTCTCGTCAGCAATCCTGTTTTTATTCCTTCATTTCCTTGCAACTCTGAGGAAATGCTGCCTACAAACCCATTCAGTCCACGAGAGGAGGCTGGAGGACAATCCAGTTACACTTTTTGTGAATATGAAATGATGAAAATATCATATTTGAATATTTGAGCCCCCAGAGATGAAAGGAAATCTCAGAAATTGGACTTAAATCTGTTCAGGTGGATGGGAGGAAAAGTCTGTGAACGATAACTGACCCATATAAAATTCAATGGCAAATGCGGGGAGATCTGTGATGATTTCACAGGAGTTGTTGTATCGTTGTTGTATCATGATAGAATGTGGTCACAGAGACATAATGTTACTTTCTTCAGCGTTGCTGCGCCTTTCACTGCACATTCAGGGAAAGGATTTTCTACTAATATGATTCTGTACTTCCTATTATCCTTCCTAACTCTAAGACCACATCCTGTGGTCTTAGAATTTTCTATCAATCACTTTTATCCTGTAGTTTTATACAGGACATAATAATGTATCACTGTATGTGCTGTGCACATGGTTGAAGTTGAACTTGAAATGAAGTTGACAATAAAATGATGATGGGCCGATGGAGGGTGTGTCCTGTGTGTCTGTGTTTTCACTGACCTCTCTCTATCACACAGTAGCCACGCCCCCTGACGCATACCCTGCTTCCTGGCCTCTCTTCCTCCAAATGGAACCAACAATAAAATATAAAATAAATAACATAATGTTTTATTAAAGACTTCAAATTATAAATGATGTGAGAAATATGGAACTAAATGTGGACTTAAATACAACCTGATACAGTACATATACATCAGTGGAGTTGCCCCTGAGGGGTTGCCACTGGGGTAACTATTCCCCTGACTTTCGCCTTAGAGTCCGCAATTAAAAGCGCTGCCCTTTTTCTGATCGTCCTGCTTGAACACGGTATCCCCACTTGTAGATGATCCAGTGGATTTAGGTGCACGGATTATCACAGGTGCTCTTCGGAGGAAGCAAGTTTTTCCAGACATCAGTGATCCGTTGGCGTTTTCTGACGATGTTCTCTATGAGCGATAGGCTGCAGATTCTCAGCTGAGGGAATACGTTACATATACAATCTTTTTTAACCATATGGAAGTAATGTGGCCAAACGAAGCCATGCACTTACAGTAACGCAGCCATCAGAAAAAAAAAAACAAAAAAAAACACCAATCACAGGATGTGTTTTGTTAATTATTAAAGTTCTGCCTTTTCTGGTAAAATGAAGTATACAATGTCAATCATGCTTAGCAAAACATTTTAAAGTACCATTTACTGCAGTGCCTTTTTCTCATGCTCCAGTAGCTCAATCACAAGCTAGAGTTTCTGGATTTCCAGCTATTTCTTTTGGATTATTCAGCTCTAGATGGTTTTTATAAAAGACCTGTCTGCTCCAACATGTATTAATAGGACATCAAGCAACAGAGATGAGCGAGATAGACTTTTCAGTTATGTTGGTGTACAGTGTTCATCATTCACTAATGCGTCATTGGTTCATAGAACTGCTATAAATGATAAAACCCTTACCACATGTTTTTTTGTGGGCCTAGAGGTGGAGGGTTATATAATGTCCTCTCCCTGTGACATTAATGAGCAAAAAACTTTATTACTTCTAATTTTAAAATATTGAAATTTTTAATTATATTCTTATTTAGAAAATTAAGATATCTACCCCCAAAGGTACCTCTGAATACACCGAGTGTCTCCTCATTATTAATCTCCACCTGTGGAATAATTTTAAGAGAAATGAATAAAGTGGATTCAACACAGCAAACAAAGATGAGAGTACATGACAACTTTCTTTGACAGTTAACTCTGTGTGGGGGTCAGCAAGGGTGTGTGCTGGCGGCTTGAGCAACTCTACGGTTTCTCCCTCAACTGTAAATTAGATTAAGACTTGTCTCACCTGAGAAACAATAAATATGCATTTAGTATTTTACCACCAAAGCATTTATACATACCCTGGACAAAACCATGCTGCTGGGAGCTGCCAGCAGCAGGGTCTGACTGAAAATCCCTGTGTATCCCCTCCATGATCGGCCGCCCTTCATTGTTTGCAAGGCCCAGCTCCTCTGAGCAGTGGGGACCCTCCAGTCTTTCTCCTCTCATTTATCTTCTCGTTTGCTTCAGATAATATTAACACGTAATATGTTACGCAGCGTATCATCCACATTCCACTAAAAGAATGATGAATACATTCCACTTTGGATTATATTTTTGTGCTTGGTCTGGATTTGCTGACCGTTTTGCACTGCTGACACTACAACTAATAGAACACCAACTAGAAAATTGCTTAGACTTTATCACAAATAAGACAAATCAAATGAATTTCTCTTTAATTTGGCCTTAATCTACCTGATTTCCATGTATCCTTTATTGTGAGACAATGTCAGGGAGAGAATTAAAGTTATATAAAATATATTATATCACATTATAGTATATTATATCAGCTATATCACGCATTGACGCGATTTGCAATATTTTGCAGCAGAAGTGTTGCTTTTAGCTGTTCTTATCTGTCTGAACTCTTCAAAACTCCCCATTATCATAATCTGCTCCTCTTGGCTGAAATATGCAGCACATAATCGGATAATTTTTCTGTGGAAATGGCGTCAAATGACACCAAAACATCCCTTTTCATGTGAACGCTCACAGAGCTTGATGAGGCAAGCCTGGGTCGACAAATCAAGTTGATAACCACCATCGTGATACTCATTATCTCTGGGTGGACCTCTTGGCTTTGTCGAGCCAGCTCACCCAAAGAAAGCCCGGCTCTGTTGAGCTTCCTCTGTAGTGCACCCCTCTGATGTTGTTAGACAGAATGCGGGTTTTTGGCTCTTCAAACCAGGTTACAACACCAAGTACATACTGTACCACAACTTTGGTCAAGACGCGAACTAACCTGATGGGCACAGCGTAAAGTACTTTGGCCCATTTGGCGCATTTATCAAACAAGCTAAGAAACTGGTGTATATCCAGATCTAAAAAATTGTCTCATGTCAGGTTTCACTATGATTTACTAGATGTTGCTATTGAAGTCAATCTCAGCCTACAAAAGTTCAGGTGTTGCTAAATGGCTGAAAACAACAGAACATCACACCCTGTAAAATTCTCAGTTCAGCTGCCTCGCCTCTTCAGTTACCACATAGAATATGGCCGAGAATAAAATCTTTGCTACGGCAAAAAGCTTATATCCCAATTCTAACCCTAACCCTTCATTTAGGAGAAGAAAAAAAAAGATCTGCTCTCGACTATAAACACACAATAACAATAAATTGTATGATAACACAACCTCGGCAGCTCATTCCAGAGTTTGGTACAAACTTGATCCCTTCTGAGCTTCAGCCTTGCTTTGGGGACTATCTGGAGTGTCTGTGTCTAAAAAAAAATGTTATAATGCACGGTAGCCCAAGAAGGGACGCCAGGATGGATGCAATGTGTTCACTTGGCCTTTTGTTAGATGGCAATGAACTGCTGCCTCTTTCCTCTGTGTCCTGTGAACTGGGACTGTGCCCTGTCTGCGACGGCCAGAAAACAGCAGCTAGATGCTGAGCTGTAAAGCTGAACGTACCTTCAAAGTCTCCTACTTTTATCACCCGTGTCTTTGCTGATTGTGTGTATGTGTGACTTAAGGAAATGATGTGGACCAGACTCTGTGACTGTGTCACATTACCCTGACACTTTTAGTAATGCTGTGTATGTTAGTGTTTTCATTTTCTTTCGCTCATGCATTCATCTTCTTATCCATTTCTGGGTGGGGGGGGTCTGGGGGGGGGCGATCTCTGGAGGGGCCCGGTCTGTGGACTGGGTTGGACACACACAACAAATCTGTCAGCGTGTTATCAGGTAATCCATGTCATATCCATCTACTGCTCTTCCATGCTGTAGCCGACTCCATCACTCACACTAACCACTACGCCACCGTGCTGCTCAAGGGACACGGCAGAAAACTGGTAGATCAACAACCTCCATCTGTATTTTTCATTTACCCGGTTCATATATAGTCGCAATGTTATATTATTTCGATATTCTAAATAGGATAGATATATACTTTATTATTACTTACATGCATCATTCACACAACAGGCAAACAGTAAAAAGATCCGAACTTCCCATCACTACTCTGTCTCCAACTCTTTAGCAATGACGGTCACTATTGGCTGTCCTAGAAGTCACTAGATGGCGTCATCACACAATTTGCATAACATATTTAGTTAATTTTATTGACATATTCGTTTATCAAATTATTTTTCAAACTGCTTCAGGTTTAAGATTTAGACAATTATTCAAATTCATGTGTTTTTATGCAGCAATGTATTTGCATTAAAGTTTACCATTTTGAGTAATAATGACACACCTGGACATTTTAAATGTGCGGTTTTAACGAAGTTTGGACAGCGCTGACACGGATACAGACAGGCTGAGCCATGAATGGGTCCAATAAACAAATTAAAGGTCAGCTCACACCAGCAGAGAGCCAGAGAAGGCTGGATGTGTTTGAAGCTGACGGTGACCAGGGAGCGCCACTTCGCTCAATGTGTGACCATAAATGTGTGACAGGAGGAAAAGAAGAAGGAAAGCGTGCTTTGGGACTGGGAAAGGGCTCGTGTCTGTAAGTAAGTCAGACTGATACCAGCTTTGACCGCTCCAATTAGACCTGAAGATATCTCTAAATTTGTCCCAGTCCCTTAAAAAAAACCCACTAAACAGACAATCAACTCCTTCATATGCTCATTTCATCTGTCAGATCTATGTAGGAGCTATCCTACAACCAAACAATACTCTTTCATTTATCCAATTCATTATATTTCATGAACAGATTATTGCATCATAGATAACAAATTTCTTGTGAAAGTTTGAGAAGAAGGAGACAGAGTCAGTGAAGAGAGGGCTCAATACTCTTTAATGGGAAAACAGAATAGGGTGGGCAAAGGGAGAGTGGCTGACGATCAGAACTGGGGTGAATGCTGGAGGCCGGCTGTGTTGAGGCTTTGAGGTGGTGGTGAGGCTGGATGTGGCAGGCGTGGTCAAAATGGCAGCCGAAGGATCCGGGGCAGAGACGAGGAGACGTTGACAGGGTCAGAATTCAGGTCAGATTACCAGGGCAGAGAGGAGAAGACGTGGCCAGGGTCAGAAGACAGGTCAGATTACCGGGGCAGAGACAAGGAGACGTGGTGAGGGTCGATACCCAGAGCTCAGTCCAGAAAAGAGTGTTGGAGAGTAGTGCGCGACACAACAACAATCTGGTGACGAGTAGATGCAGAACCATGGGCTTTGTACTACAGCCTGCTGAGATGATGAGAACCAGGTGAGGGGCCAGGATGGAAACTAGACCACACCCATGCCACACCCACAGGTACATTCAGGACAGGGGAGGGAAGACAGGAAGAACAAACAAGGAAACCCACAAACATGACACTTCAGCCTTATATCTGTAAAAGCTATTACCACAGCCTTTTCCTGTCGGACCAAAGCTCAGTTGAAGTAGACAGATGCTTTTGTTGTGACACAACTTACACGGGGCACCATTTGTTGGGGCCTGATAGTTCATTAGTGATAGGCTATCGAAAATTGACTAAACTACTAATTTTAAAATATGAATGCTGAATGCTAACATTTTGAACATTTTGAGAAGCCAGCCTTGCTCTCTTTACTGTCCATGATTGTCACACACATCACATATTTACAGTCTGTGGCCCATCTTGCCTGATTCTAGGAGACAGTTTGTAGTAGAGGTGGATGCCTCTGTGGGGGCCATGCTCTCACAATACAGTGTTAATGACAATGTCACACTGCATCCCCCTGCAAATTATGAGCTGCTGGCCATATTGGTGGCCCTCAAAGATTGAAAACACTGGTTGGAGGGAGCTGAGAAGTCTCTCAACATGTGGACTGATCACAAGAATTTTAAATACATTCGATCAGCTAAGTGTTTGAACTTGTTGTTTTTCAACCGGCTTCAGTTTTCTCTGTCTCACAAGGCCCCAAAGCCAGCAGGAGTGTATGTGTGTGCGCCTGCATTGCTGGTGTTTAGGTTTATGTGTATACGTGGGGATGTCAGATTGACTGACACGTCAGAAAAGAGAGGAGGGCGGAGTCAGCAGGTAAGACATGTAATATGAACATGAGTCACAAAGAAGTTTCCTCTACTAGTGTTGCACCTGAAAGCCGTTACAAGGACAGAGTGTGCGCTTCACTGCGTGACCGGGACAACAGACACTTGCGTCAGGATTCGTATTGTTTATGTTCCTCCCCCCTCAGTCCCCCCTTCCTTTCCTGTGTTGTGCGCCTGTGGACGTGTCTGTCTTTCCTGTGGTTTTCTGATAGGAGGCTGGTCTGGAGCTGGGCACACCTGGAGTCCCTTACCTACACACCTGCAATGAATTGAGCCTCTTGTGCCATCTACTCACCTGCTCCATAAAAACCTGGTTCATTCTGCCACTCCTCTTGACCTAACCTGTAGCCTCCCTTCCTGTGTGTCAGAGTCCACCGGTCTCCCTGCCTGGCTCTCATCCATCTTCATTGCTCCCCACAATCAGCTCTCGCCTGTTTCCTCTGTTTTCCATGAACTGGTTCATTCTCCACCACATATCCACCATCTTTGTTTGTGTTCAAACTGTGGTGCCATTAAATAACAGAAAGTCCTGACATTTGGACTAAAGCGGACTACAGACGACATGCTGTGGACCCCTCGTTAGTCGAAGAGCTAGCCTCTGACTTTGCACGCTACCAGGCTGCTAGAATCGCTGCTAGCACTAATGTGGAAGAGCACAGCATTACAGCTGGTCATACCTGCCCACTGTCCGCCTCAGACCGTGATGTGAGGTGAGTTCTGAGACAAGTCGACTGGAGGAAGGCTGCTTGCCCTGGTTGCATCCCCAGGAGTGCACTGACATCATGTGAAATCAGCTCATCCTGTTTTCACAGCTATTTTCACCTTTCCCAGGCTCACCCTGTTGTCCTTGCCTGCTTCAAAAGGTCCCTGTCTCCAAAGGTCTAACCCAGTCTGTCTTAATGATTATCATCAAGTAGCGTTCACCTCTGAGGTGATGATGTGCTTTGAGACGCATCGAGGACTGTCTTCTCATCGTTGCCCAACCCATTCGAACCCCTTCAGAGTACTGATGACACCGCCAACCACGTCATTCACTGGACAGTGCCAATGGGAAATATGTACATCTCAAACTACGGCACTGCACATATATATTTCATTATTTCATTTCAGGTTCATTTTTCATTTTGTTTTCCTTTTTTAACTCTGAAATGAGCCAGAGCTATTTTGGATTCTATTGTAAACTTTTTCCTTTAATTTGACGTAGTTTGAAATCATAGGAAGGTTCACAGGTAACCTCACTGTTGTTCTATTCTGTCTGTTCTGTACCTTTTTAGGTTTGTTTTCGATTATACATACACAACCAACATTTTGAAATGAGAATAATACAACTCCTGAGAGACAGTATGAGATGATCTGACGTCTCACTGCGTTTACTCAAGGCTTCAGCAGTCAGAACAGTTTATTGTAAAGAGTCTCCTTCAGAACAAGTGTTTGCTTGATAGGCTGAAATATGTTATGCTTCTGTTTTTGCCTTGTCCTGCATCTGACAGAGACAATTGAACAATCTCCAGAACTCTTTATTTAGTGGTTAATCCTTTTTGTGATGCGTGAAGACTTCTGGAGACCTGCCCCTCTCTCTGCTGTAGTGACTTGTGTCGCAGCACTTTCTGTACCGCTGCTGCCTTCTGTTGGAGGAATGTTAGCACAACACACTGGAGGTTTGGCTCACCTTTGTTCAGACATGATTTAAAGTTGATTACATGTAATGGATCTTTGGTGTAAATATTTATACTGCAATTTAAAATGAAAACACTCAGCTGCAGTTGTGGTTCTGTTGATTTTTCGTATTCTCCCGCTGCCGAGCACGTCTGCAGACACTCTGAGTGTTGCAAGAATTAGCGTGTTGTGGCCGCCTTCAGTAGAGATCACAGTGTGGTTTCTGCACAATTTCACAGAATCCAGAAGATTCTTGGAGTCACCAACCGGCTGAGACAAGTTCTAACTGAGCATCAGAATGAAATGACGGCCATGGTGAAAGCAGGGAGAGCCAGACTGCCTGGTGTCACTGCTGAGTGTGCTACATCAGGTCACTGTCCCTGTTTAAAATTACAGTCAAACAGTAATAAAACCAGTTAGTTAGTAGTCATTTCTTCACCAGAATCCAACATGTCTGCATTTCCTCTTCTTTTTCTTCTGTCCTTTTTATCTTTTCTCTCCCATCTCCTGTGACGGCAGATGGCCCTACCCTCTCTGAGTCTGTTTCTCTGCCTCTTAAAGTTTTTCCCTCCGCTGTCACCAAGCCCTTACTGAGGGAAGGATTTCTTGGGTGTCTTGAAATAATTTCTCTACGTGGAAAGTGCTTTGATTTGACTCTGTTAAGTGATTTGGTGCTAAATAAACTTACTTGATTTGATTTGACCCTGCGATGGACTGGCGATCTGATGGACTGTACCCCACGCTCACCCAACGCGAGCTGGGATTGGTTGCAGGAACCCCCATGACCTGGAAATTTATAGGGAAGCAGGGGGCATAGTGGTTAGTGCTATTGCCTCACAACAAGGAGGTTGCAGATTTGGTTCCCGGAGTTTGCATGTTCTCCCTGTGTGTGCCTGGGTGTCCTCTGAGTACTCTGGTTTTTTCCCCACCGTCCAACAACATCATGTTTGGGTTAATCTGTGACTCTAAATTTTCCGTAGGTCTGAGTGTGCGTGTGAGTAGTTGTTTCACTCTGTCAGTCTCTGTATGTTGGTCCTGGACTGTACAAGTGACCTGTCCAGGGTGTACCCTCCCCTCACCTGATATGATCTGGGATTGGCCCCAGTAACCCCTGCGACCTGGAAAGGGATAAGCAGTAGAGGATGAATGAATGAATGATTTGGTTTGCTGTCATCTGATTGATTTCCACCACACACGTGATTGTTCTGAGCTGCAGGTATTTTTTTCTCTTCATGTTGTGTTTCTCTGAAGCCAGTGAATTCTTGCTTTGCACTGCCCTCTGGTGATGAACTCTGTTGAGACGATGATACGGGTGGACTAAAGGCATAAACTTCCAAAAAGACAAAAGCACAGAGGCAGTCACACCATCCTCTCTTAGAAACGATCAATCTGCAAAATCTAAAAACCTAAGGCTTTGAAACCTGGGCTGCGGCTGTGTGTTGGTAGATGATGGTGAGCAATGTTTGCTCTCCATTACAATTTAACTTGCAGGCTGAGCAGCGGAAGCACAGGCCTGAACATGATAAGAGCGGAAAGAAGTCTGTTATTTGAATGAGCACTGACCCAGTCTAACAGCTTCGCTTGGAATCAGACCAACTCGTAGACTTTACCCTGTTCACAAATAAAAACGTGCAATTTGACTGAGGGCGTCTGGTAGAGCTTTATGTAACATAATTATGCAACATGATCATCAATGTTATGCACATGTGGTCTATAGGCAGGACGCAGGGTCTGGACTTTGCCGATCTTTTAGTGTGAAGCTGATCCTTAGGACTGGAGCAAAACATTTAGACTGAAGCTTGTCCTTTAGAATGGAGGTGATCCTTTACACTGAGGTTCATTCAGACTGGAGCTCATTCTTCAACGGGGAATGATGTCTTTAAACTCAGTTGAGCCTTCAGACTGTGCTGATATTTTAGAGTGGACCTGATCCTTTAAACTGAACCTGCTGCTGGACCGACTCCTGAACCTGCTGTTGGGCTTTCTTTGGACCTGTGGACAAGATGCTGAGTGTGTGGTCAAGCTGCTGGGCCCACTGGAAGACCCATGGACCTGTTGGACCTGTGGACAGGCTGCCAATCCTGCTGCTAGATCTATGGGCCTACGGGAGCTATGGTGGAGGTGCTAGCATATCTGTGAACCTTATGCCGGACCTGGTGTTGGACCTGTGGAGTTGTTCCTGGACCTGTGAATCAGCTGATATTTTGCTAAACCCTGTTTGGAATACATGGGATGTGTTTGGGAAGATGATGTGGTGATTCGACAGAGGCAGACTGCTAAGTGATGAGTCCTGTAAGTGATATTGAATTCGAAACTACAGCAGTGTGCATCGTCACTCAGGGATAAAATGGGGCCTCTGGTCAAGCCTCTTTAGTGGCCAACAGACAGCTATGATTCTGTTGGACATCGTGTAGGGGTGTGTTGTGGTGTGCTTCTGGGAACTGGATTTGGGGAAGAGGGTTATCAGCAGCTGATAAGGAGTGCGTTTAAAAGGCTGGGTCAGGAGGAGACAGCTCACTCAGCTGGAGGGAGAGAACACAAGGATCTGATGAATCATGCTTTTGCTTGTGGCCACTGTGTATGTTTTAAATGTGGTTTTTGCCACCGGAGTTGTCTGCCTGCCCCTGTTGGACCAAGGGCCCCGCAGTAACCATGGCTGGGACCAGGTGGTCCGACTAAGGCACCTGTACGCTGCCAGACCTGGATTGCACCTCCTGATTGACGGGGATGGACAGATTGATGGCTCTGCTATCCAGACTCTGCACAGTAAGTGGAGGCTTTATCACAGTCAGCTGCAGAATAAGCTGTTCTACAGGAATCAATCAGACTGACCAGTGTTTCAACTCCAGGCCTGCTAGAGATCCGTCCTGTAAATCCAGGCTCTGTCGCCATCAGAGGGGTAGCAAGTGAACGGTTCCTCTGCATAGAGGGCGATGGGACTCTGTACTCATCGGTAAGAACAAGGGTGTGAACCTGATGTTTATTCGTTCATTTATAACATTTCATTTATAATTTCAAGAAACCTCAGTCACTTCCAGAGCTGGTTAGGACTGTCAGGGCCAAGAGAGATAAACATTTTTATCCAACTTGCACTGCAGAAAACTAATTACCAGAACAGTTATGCTGTAACTAATATGATTGTATAATAATAAAAATAACTAATAGCAATATATACAAAGTAAGTCATACATTTTTGCGAGGTTTATTCAGAAAGTGATAAAAATCCAACCCATAAAATTTTAATGAAAATCAGCTGACATAATGTTATAATTTCAGATAGAATCCTGACCAGAAAATACAGAGAGCTCACACAGATGACCAAGAAATCCAATATATGCAGTAAATTACAATTTATGTGAATGACTGTATGAGGGCTACTGTAACTTGACTGTTCCCACTGAAACACTGCTGTAGTTTTACTTTTTTCCAACCCTAAGCCCATCACATTTTCCCAGCCTGCTCCTGTCAGCCTGTGATACACTGAGCCCTGGAACCTTAGATCCTTTCTCACAGAAGAAATATTTTTCTCAACAAACACTGTCATTATGACCTTTTTAGCATCTTTAGGTCGTCGCTGAGACATATCGAAGCAGCTGTGAGGTCAGATCACTGCAGATCACAGGAATCACTGTGACTAGAAAACACAATGAAAACCGAATTCATATTTTTAGAAGCTTTCAGGAGAATTTCCCTGTACTTGCTTGTTCCACTACTTTTGAATCTTCCCTCCTCTCAGTGCCTCTTCTCCAGCTGCTGGATCACTGTCTGTCACTTTTTCAGTTGCCACTAAAATATTCTGGTTTGTCCATGTATCAGATATTAGAGATTTTAGAACAGTTTGTTGTTTTTTTACCACATGGACACTACCCAGAACATATATGTTTTCTGGTTGGTGTGATTCGTACTGGTTTGATCTCCATAGACTTCAGAAGAATGGCTCAAATCTGACAGCAAGGCCAGACAGTCCCACTGTTCTTTTTGTGTGACACTCAAATGTATGCTTTATTACTTTATGGTCTTCATAGTTGTGTTAGAGCCACTATAGTTAATTTGTTATTTGTGACTTGCATGTTGAATATTGGTAGTAATTTCTAATGCTGCTGGTACCATATGAATTTATGTCTATTGCAGATCTAGCATTTTCTTTCATCAGACATAGATTACAATATGGTTTTACCATTTCAGCCTGCTTTTTGACTGGATTGCACCCCATCTCTCCACCACAATTGGTGCCAATAAGTTCAGGGCATTTTGTGTAATCCTGACAAATAAACAAAGAGGACGGGGGCAGACATTCCCTGACGCCAATGTCAAAAAACACAAATCAGTCTCAGATCTGCCCCAGATTGGAATGGGTTCTTCCCTGATCCAGCACAATTCATCCTTCCACCAAGTTTGGCACAAGCAACTTCAGGCCATTCTTGTATGATCTTGTAGAAAACAAAAATTATGATCTGTGGTGTCTTCTCCAAACTCAGCGATGTGACATACGAAAAACTTCAAAATCAGGGAAATGTTCAAAGAATCTTAAAGAGAGATGCCTGCAGACGCTGCCCACCTCAGGATTCTTGCTGTGGGTCGTATGTTGGCCATCAGCCTCCATGTTCTGAAAATACAGGAGTCAGTCATTCATTCAAACAGTGAGTTGGTTCATCAACCTTTGTCCAGTGTGGTACAGGGTAGGATGTGTTTGCAAAGGGAAAAACCTGAATGAAAAGATCCAGCAGCAGCAACAACAACCTTGGCCTCTGGCTGCCTCTCAAAGCAAACAGCTATCAGATAACTCACAGCATTATTTAGTTATTTTTTTTTCCACAGCAGATTTTAATCTGTAAACACCACATGTTAATGGGGGGTAATGTTGAGCGCTAACTCTTCATGTTATGCAGGGAAAAAAGATGACGTATTGATCTGACACCTCTTCGCTGTCCATCTAGCATGCCAAAAAATTTGAAACCAAAATATTAATATAAAATAAAACACTGTGAAGGCTATTACAGTCAAAACAGAGATCAGTAGTTACCAAAAAATAGCCAGAAATGCGGCAGAGAGAAAAATGACAGGAATCACCATGGGGACAACCTAAATAGACTACAGTGACGGCATACGGTCATTCAAACAGGAATTATATAATAAACGTCCAAGCTAATGGATTTTTCCTCCCGCAATTAAGGAAATTTCCTCATATGAAAACCAGCATCAAATAAACTCCACTCTCCAAACGTACAACTTGCAGGAATTACATTAATACTTCGGAACTGTGACAATTATCACTACAGTCTAAAAACGACTCAACAGATCAGGTACATCAAATACATAAAAAACTTCATAAATGTAATATGACAATTATAAAACAAGCACTTACTTGTTCGGCATGGAATTAATATCAAGAATAAGCAGGTTGGTGGAAAAACAAGTGAGCAACAGCACAACTGAAAAATTATTTGGTGCGCATTAATATGAACTACATCAATGCCCACCAATTGATGTAATTAGTAATTAGTCACATCCTCTCAATCAACACGTCACTTCCATTATACAGCAAACACTCATTATACTTAACAGTCAGATATACTGAGCATTTTGTACACTACACATTTAGGAAACAAGGAGCTACTGGGGCTATAGTGACACATGTTACATGTTAGACCAAACCCTTCCAAATATTAGATAATTGGTATAAATTTCTTTTACTAGCGTAATCCAAATTAATTTTTTGTTCCAAATTCTTACAAGACCTTAACGTAGGAACATGCAACACATTAGGTGAAATGTGCAGGTCTGTGGGGCACCCACACCAATTTTAATGTTGGCTCCACAAATTATTTTCTTCATCCGTAATCTGCCCTCCACAGAGAAATGCCATCTCAAAAACTCAGACATATGAATGTGTCTTCATGTTTTCCAGCATACCTACATAAGAGATGACTGCAGCTTCAGAGAGAAGCTTTTATCTGATGGCTATAACATCTATGTCTCGGACAGTCATGGCGCCCTGCTGAGTCTTGGAAACCGGCGGCAAAGGCTGCAGGCTCGAGACCGGGGTGTCCCGGCTTTGGCCCAGTTCCTGCCCAGGATTAGCACCCTGGATCAGACTTTATCCTCTGGGATGGACATCCCTGACCAGCCGGGGCAGATAACCCTTGCCAATGGACAAAAGGAGGAACCTGTAGACACAATGGATACCTTTGGCAAGCTGTCTCAGATCATCCATAGTCCAAGCTTCCACAAAAGATGAAGCAGTTGCTTGGAGACGGCTGTAAAAGAGACGTGTTGTGCTCTGAGGCCAGGCACATCTCCCTGCATGTTACAGAACCAGGACCCCGAAAGCATGTCGAGCCAGCCTGCACCTGGTGAGGCTGCGAAATCCTGCAGGAGTTCATTTAGAGCTGACAGAACAAACACAGATTCGCACAGAGCAGAGAATGAAGATTGTAGCCAATTGTCCTCAATTACAATGCTCTGTTAAACTTTACAAGTTGGTTAGATTTAGAGAGGGAGTGTTCAGGTAAAAAGCTGTTCTGTTAAGGTAATTGGACTTTGGCGTCTTGGTTACAAGGCTAAACAGGTGGATGATGTTATAGAATGGTCGTAGTTTAAAGAAACAATGTTTATTGTCAGTGAAGTGGGAAGTGAGTAAAGGTGCGTGGTTGGTCACCTGACTTCCGCCATGGTGCAGCTACACGGCGGGGTCACATGAATGTACACGTCTATTTAATGCTGTCTCACACACAGTCGTGTGTCACACAAAAATCATCATCATCAATCATAAGTATGCTTCAAGATCATTCACGGCACAAACACCAAAGGACGGTATGCATGCTCTTTGCCCCACTGATTCACATAAAGGTGTGTCACCATCATGAAAAGAGATCAGTGTCATTTATCACACCTGTAGTAGGAATCGGGTGCCACGTAGAGGAGCAGTACGACGGGAGCAGACATTTCAGAGGAAAATCTGTAAAGAAGGACTGGGATCTCAGTCAAAGGACCTTAAATAAGTTCAAAAGTTCAGAAGAAGAAAAATGATGGTCTAAATATAAGTCAGCCCAAATGTAAAACCTTTCTGTTGAAACATGGACTGATGTGTTCCCACTGGATGAGTCCCTTTGTTGTTTAAAACACACAAACACACTTTCTGTCTGGCTTTCCAAGATTACATAAAAAATGCCACCATTCAGTCAACTATGCATGGCACACACAGATTTATGAGTGATGATTATTACAACTAGACCTGCTAATAAAATGACAGTAAACTATTTATGATTAAGCTTTACTGGTCTTTTAAATGTATTAAACATGTGACTGGTTTATTAATGTGTATATTTAAATGTATGTATATATTTGAGACAGACAGACAGGGCCTACATGCTAATTTAGGGTAAAAGACATTAAATCTGGTTTTATTGATCAATGCTTATTACTTTTTTATGTGTACCAATAAATGTAATATATACATATGAATAATATCATGCAACATTATATACAAAACATGAACATTTGTGTTAATAAAAACTACATAAAAAATAGAAACTGGAAGAATGATTCATGTCACGTCATGGCATGTGTCTAGCTCATGTAAGCATGCTTGAGTTGGTCAATAGCTTCATATTGCTGATATCTGTGTCAATATAAACGACAGAAAATGAGAAAAGAAATTTGTACATAAAGTTTTATAAACTATGAAGAAAACTTGCTAAACATATGAAGCAGGATAACATTTTCACTGTGGGATTTTTCGGTTATAAACTTATACTTTCATATTTCCAAACACCGTGTATGATGGCAGCTTCACTCTTTATGGGGACATAAGTGTCATATTCTACATTTGTATATTATTTAAGTGTTTAAGGTTTCCCTTGTGGCTCTTCAGCTCATTATATTTACCGCTTTTCGGAGCGCTTTTGAACCAATCTGACATCTTTGAACCGCCTTTGCTGTCTTCCGTTTTAATAAATGCCATGATATCTTTATAAAGAGTGAATATTTGTGTCATTGTCAAAAACAGGGATCCTTCTGACTGACTGGATTACTCGTATTCTGGATTAACGTAAATTCATTCCAATGAAACCACAAGATCATCATCGATCATGTGTCTGTCTCTCATAAGCCGGACTCCTACTGTTCACCAGTCCCCCGGCGGGTCTCCCGGGGACCTGTCCCCCGGGACCTGTCCCCGGGAGACCCGGGGGAAGGGGACAGCTCTGGTGCTGGGAGGATGCTGGCGCGTGCTCACTTTGACGCCGCGGAGGATGCACGCGCAGGCGGCTCGCGTCGCCCCTCCTCGGCAGGCTCTTTGATTGAACAGCGTGAAGGCGCTTCGACCGGAAACCAAACTTTTTCTTCGAACTTTTTCTCTGCCGAGGCCAAAGAGGAAAAACGCAGCGAGTCACAGAGCTACACGGTTCCTCATTTTCTCCTCTGACGTATGCTGGAGGAAATGTGTCAGCTGCCCGCCGTCAGGGGAGAAGAAGAGAGTCGTTTGTGGCGGAGAGAAGGCGACGTCGAGTGATTTCAGGCTGCCTGAGGCTCACATAACGGATATCAGCCCTTCATCATGGAAGATGTGAGTAGCGGCTCCGGCCTCTGTGTGTGCTGCTTCGCCTGCCCCCCCCCCCACCACCACCACCACCACCACCACTTTGGTCTGTTCGGTGTAAAATACATGCTGTTTACTGAGGCCGACCACTTCAGAGACTTTGACTGGGAGCTGCTTTACACACTCCCCGCAGAAAGAGTTAGAACCGGGCGGTTCGGGCTTCACGCAGCCGTCAGCGGAGGAAGGAGTTAGTGTGGCGTGTCTTTAGTGTTGATTTGTCTGGCACAGCTGCACCTGTCCACCTGTCAGTCCGCAGGTCGGTAAGCTGTGGCGACGTGGACCGGAGATCCGTCTGCGAACTGCATTTAACAAGCTGTCATTTTAAGGTAGCGCAGCCGGGTGGATCCGAAGACGGGACTTCAGGGCAGAAAATCCGCTGCTGAGTTAGAAAAACGGCCCCGTTGATCAGTTCGGTGATCGTACAATCCCTCGAAGGATCTTATGTGAGTGACATGTCAATGTCGGGTCATAGGCATGGGGAGGGAAACTCCACCCGAGAGGAGAAGAGGGGAAATAAGAGAAGTTTGAAGAGACCGACTATGATCATCATCCGTGAGTCCACATTGACAGAGCTAACAAAGGCTAAGTGTTTCTCGGGATTAGCACAGTGACAGGAGAAGAGCATCATCAATGTAATGACATCTTTTACAACCTTACTGACAGGAATCCTAGAATATAGCCAATTAACTCCTGATGAGCTGCACTTCAATGAAAGTAAGTTGTTTTGAGGAAGCAGCTGATGAAAAGAAGGAAGTAAGACACACACACACACACACACATACACACACACACAACTGTTGCCTACAGTGGTACAGCAGGCAATACCTCCCCCTTCAGCTGGAGCTCTGATCATAACTGTCATTTAGCTGTCTCCACAATCAGATAATTGAATGCAGCTTTTCTTTCATTCACAGAATAACCCAGTGTGAGCTATAAGCAATGAAACAGCCCGCATCTGAACATTATGGTGGGAGCAAGATTCATAAAATCTCGCTATTCCATGTTATTTCAATTCTTGGATTGAAGATTTGATTCAAAATGGACTCCTAGTTCAAAACGATCAGCAACAGGAATTCAATTGTACAGACATAATGCTCTTTGTAAGTGTCAGAGCTTAACTATAATGTGTGTGTTTGTCTGTGTGCGTATGTATGCATGTGCACTGCTAAGTTCCAGCCTATTGCAATCACTGTTCCTACACTGGTATGTTTAAATACATAAATCAACCATGGTCAGACGTCAGATTGGCATTATGAACAGTGTTACAACAGTGACACATTAGACAAACATCAGCTCAGTAACATTAGATGATAACCTAGTGTTGTAAATTGTCATCAGGATGAATAGCAGATGGAACACACTGGAAACAACCCTGTCTTTTGAAAATATAGCTAACCTAATGTATGTAATGAGATGAGATTTATTTTGTGTGACAAATTATGAGGAATATGATTTAATTTTGGTATTGATTGAATGTTTAATGTGGGTTCAGTGATGGTCATTGATTGATGAATGTGTTGTTTGCATTTCTTGATAGATGAGGAACTGTATCTTCAGTGTTTGTTTGTTGTTGGCAGAGTGGTATGCCGTCCACAGAGGTGTGCCAGGTTTAGATGCGCAAGGATGTTCAGTTGTCATACTTTCTGAACAGAAATTAAAGTTCCCACAAATGTGTTCATCTGAAGAAGTTGTTCCCATGCTATGATTGCCCACGCTACAACCTGACATATACTGTAGATAAAATAAGTACTGCTAACTCGACACTAGCATTATACATTAACTACCTAGATTATTAAAGTGCAGCTGAACTAAAGAGTGGTTAACCCGCTCGTAAAGAAGGCCTCGTCTTCATTTATGTTCATGAAGACCTTCAGGAAATTTTCAGTCATCCCTGCACAGGGGTCCATCAATCTAAGTGTGGTAACCCGAACCGAGGACTGTAGACGGTCAGGGGTGGCCTTCTTGTCGTGGACGAGCCTATCCCAAGATTCACAACCCTAATCCTCGACAGCAGCAGAGATCCCTGAGCAGTCATTTAGCAAGTTCACAAGATGGATACTCAAAGGGCGTCACAGAGACAAAAAGTGCCTGAGAACCTGAAGGACCAAGGAGATTGAAAAAAGATTCACAACGTAAATCATGATTTAATTAAATAAGTTTAAATGAAGATGTTCAGGGACAAAAGACATAACAAATAAGCAAAATCAAAGTTGGTGCAAGATTTAAAAGCTGTTAATTGATGATTTATTAGTGAGATGTAGCTAATAATGTTGTTACAACTCACAGTTGACTGAGCTCACAGCTCCTGGATGTAGAAACAACAAGTGACCGTCTCCCAGATAGACTGAAGGAATGTCTGGATTAGGGCTGGGCGATTTGGGGGTAATATCTAATTCCAATTTTCTTACAATTTTGCAATTTCAAACTGATATGTGATTTCATTTTGGGCTTTTTAAATGCTGATGGATGTTGTTGGCTGCGGTCACTTCTGATGGGGGAGCATGTGTTCTCTGCGTTCCAAAGTATAACTCTTACAAGGAGGAAAGCCATGGTCTTTCTCTGAGTCTGCAAGTCTGAAGTCATCATTTTGATTGAAACCCCTTTGATTGTTCATTCCTGATTTGGGTTCTTCATATTGTTGAGGTATTCCAAGTGTTGTCCTGTGCTCTTACTTAAAGCCTGACCCTCAGTGCTGGTCCCAGTCTCTGAGACTGAGCTGGTGCAGTCCGTGGAGCTGCACTAGTTTGACAAACTGGCTAAACAAGTTTCTATCATCTCTGTCTGTTGATGGCCAAAGAAAGCTAGCATATGGACATGAGGAAAATTAGGAGAGGGCAAAGTGGAATGAGGGGGTGCACAATAAGAGGCTACCAGGTGTCAGGCTGTTTGTAAACACATTGAAGCTGTCAGCTCAGCCTGTCTGTTATGATATGAAGAAGTTCTGTTGTGAAACACTGAAAGATCATTGTGGCTTCAGTGTGTGAGCTGCACTGAGGTTTGTGCTCGGTTAGAGGCTGAGCAGAAATGTATCCTGAGATGTTTCCCTGCTCACTCCTCCTCAAAAGACTGGGATTACTGAATTACCTTAGCGCAGTCCAACTGTAGCGGGACAGTTTGTCACACTACAAGTGAAGATTATTTGGAGATGAATTTTGTCTGTGCTGTGGGAGACAACTGTTGACCTATTTCAGTGTCACCGCCACACTAAAGATCAGCAGGCCATTAATAGTTACGTGGGCAGCATGAGGTGACAGGTCTGTTCTCAGAACACCATAGACTTCCTATGAAAAGTTAACATACAATATGATATGACAGTATAAAGCTATAGTAGTTAGCTGAGGCCTGAGTAATGGAAGCAATCTGTTACCACTACTCCGCCTTTTGTTTGCAGGCATGTTGTCAGTTCTGCATGTCTTTTTCCATGTCCACCCATGTCAGAGGCCGTAGCGTGTTTCCTGGACTGCACTGAGAAGTTGTATGCTCTCTCTGTGGACGCCCAATATCACTCAATTTTTTTTTACAAAGGAGCTTCTTACTGTTATCCCTTTGCCGTGTGGGCAGTCCTCTTTCTGCAGCTGCTCTCTTGTTTACCGAGCTCAGACACATGCAGTTAGAGTGAAAGTCCCTAAAACAGAAAAAAACATATCCTGTGGAAGGTCCTCCAACAGAAACAAAGGCTTTGGATTTTGCAGACACCTGCACTAATCATAAAAGAGGTAATTCTGATTGTCTGGTGAGCCCAGGCTTCAGTTTAACCCACACCCAGGCCTTAGCGGGGCTCTGAAGGCTTCACAATGTTCACTCTCTCTATGGAAACAGCTGTTCATGTACCTGAATGATCACCCTAACCCTTAGCCCACTTTCTGAGCATTTCTCCATGGACAGAGAGCTTTGATACTTCACCAACAGGCAGTCTGGACTCAGGCCACAGTCCAGACACAAACCCCGTTCTTTAAATTCAGCCTTTCTGCCGAACCAGGACAGCCATTCTTGCTGTCAAAGCACTGTTCCCAGTTACTCAACCAATCATGTAACTGGAGTGATTTTGGATTTGGGTGGGGGGAGGGGCCACTGAGTCTGTTCAGAGGTTTGCACTAAAGTTCAATATTCAGTTTCTCGAAGTAAGAGCCTTTATTTTGAAACAGTCTCTGTCCTAACCTGATATATCATCTGTGCCTACTTCATTACTCAACAGATTTGCTTGCTGCTCTTTCCTCCAACAGGAAACATGGTCACAGGTTGAGTGAGTCACAGTGCCAAATTTCAATTGAAGATACTGAAGTGAAGTTAATGTGTCATAATGTTCATCTTTGACCTTTTGGCTATAAAATCTTGTAATTTCACTATTTTATCCCATTATACATTTCATTGTTTGAGTTGCATAGCACATGAATTCATAAGCTATGCCAAAAAGCATTTGTGAGGTCGCATTGACCTTAACGTTTCTACAGCCCTTAAAGTTCAACACACTGCAACCAGAGACACACAGTTACAGATACAATGCAGAATTTTTATAAAGTCTGTAGTAGCCTTATGGCATTGCAAAATGCATCATGAAAAATTGTGTACAACCATTGGTCAGTAAGAAACTCCCTCCTCATAGGGACCCGGAAGTTCCCACAGACCAGGTGACCCCCAGACAGTCCATCTCTTTCTACGTCACACCCTGACTCTGAAAATATGTTCATTTGCAGAATTTCATTTTGCTTGGGTTTTGTCATCTGATTGTGTTATGTCTGATGTTCAGGCATCAGGGCCACCGTAGATTAAATAGTAAACCACAATCACAGTGTTGGTGATCTGCAGTGTAGATACTCAGCTTTTAGTGACCCATGTGCTCTGAAGAACAGGCTGAAGTTTTGTTTTGTTTGTTTGTTGTTGTTTTTTTTTTTCAACTTAAAGCAGACTGACATCAGTGATCCGTCTGTTTTATATGTGCATTTTCTCTAGCAGCAAACATAACTATTTTAAAAGCATCGAAAAGTATTCTTTGAGGTAATTAGTGACATACAGAGACTTGTAGATCAGGCAGTTTCTGCTAACTGCAAACAGAAGAAATGTTTTGTTTGACAAAGAAAGATACAGGAAGTGTCAAGTTCGTAACAACACTGATTAACTAACTGTAACTAACCTGCCGAACCAGAACTGTGAACCAAAAAGGGTTCACAGTATGAAGGTTTGGTTAATTGAACTGATCACATACAAAGTCTTTCTAATAAATGATGAAGTTAACAATAAATGCCATGGTCAGAGATGTTTGTATCATTTTCCTCCTCATTTTCCACCTCAATAAGTCACAAGGTTGAGGTTAGCCTTCCCTCATTAATATAAATGAGGTGGACAAAATAGTTTGTATCCTCCAAAATGACCACACCAACAACAACTCTAAGATAAACAGAATTTACTGCCATTTTGGCCTGACTCATTGTGAGCGGATGTGTGTCAACTCACAGTGACTCTCCAGTGGCCTTGACACAGTCTCATTATGAGCAGAGGGT
Source organism: Echeneis naucrates (assembly GCF_900963305.1). Lineage (NCBI taxonomy): Eukaryota > Metazoa > Chordata > Actinopteri > Carangiformes > Echeneidae > Echeneis > Echeneis naucrates. Next base: position 20,496,164 of record NC_042513.1, on the reverse strand, counting down.
TCATGCTGATGCCTTAGTCTGAGCTGAGTGGAGACAATGCACATACAGTGCTCTTCAACACAACAGCAGAAATGAAAATTTTGATCAGAAGTGAAAGTTAGTGCCTCAGCTAAGTTCTCTAACGAACCATTTTTTGCAGTTCCATCACAGTCTGAAGCAGAATTTGTGGTTTTCCTGGTTTGAGGGACAGCAGAACTGGAGTCCGGTCACTCGGACACTGTTGGGCTTAGTCCTGAAGCCTGATACAAAGAAACAAGTTCAACAGAACCAAGATGACTTTGTTATATTACTGAACCTAACACTATGAAGGTGTTTTTCACCTTGCTCAGCTAAATCTTACCTGGCTTCATAATTAACATGATGCACAAACAAAATATAGCTTAATTCAGTTATTGTGATGTCAGATAGTGAAACTGTAGCATGTGACAAGGAAACAAGAACAGGAAAGGAGGTCTTGAATAAAAAGAAACAGAAATGATAAGTCTGTCATAAGGCCAGTCTTGACTGAACTGTTCATATATACAATAATCTGATTATAAATTTTAATCAGTATTTGGCCATTTGTTGATCAAAGACATCAGAACTTAAGTCTTGTTTCAGTCCTTCTCTCTGAGTCTGCTCATGTGATTCAGAGTTGCAGTGATGAAGAGGAGAGGGTCCTTTTCATCCAACCTGGAGTCCTGTATTAGTTCTGATTGAGCTACTTGGTGATAAACTCAGTCTTAAAATCAGAGTAGAAGATTATTACTATATAAAAGGATCTACTGATTTTATTTTTCAGCTCTCAGGTCTCACATACTGAATATCTTGCAGGAACATCAAAATATCTCACATTTTAGAATCAGGAATGCTTTATGTAAAAAGCAACTTCTGCTTAAAATGTGAGAAGTGATCACTCACAGTTCTGTCAAATTGTGAGTGATTCTTTAATGGAAACATTTATACATCTAATGCATAAGACAGCACAGTGGCATAGTGGTTAGTGCTGTCACCCCACAATAAGAAGGTCGTGGTTTCGGTTCCCCGGTCTGGGGCCTTTCAGTGCGGAGTTTGCATGTTCTCAACATGTCTGTGTGGGTTTCCTCCAGGTACTCTGGTTTCCTCCCACCATCCAAAAAGATGCATGTTTAAGTTAACTGGTGACTCTAAACTGTCCGTAGGTCTGAATGTGAGCGTAAGTGGTTGTTGGTCTCTGTTTGCCTTTGTGTGTTGGCCCTGTGATGGACTGGTAACCTGTCCAGGGTGTACCCCGCCCTCGCACAAAATATTGGCTGGGATTGGCTCCAGCACCCCCCACGACCCAGAAACAGAAAAACGGTAGAAGATGGCTAGATGGGTGAATAATAAAAACAGGCATGACATCACCACCTGATGAAGTAATCCGATATGTCTTGCTGCCCAATAGAGAGATTAGATAAATTGTTACTCTCTGTCACGCTTTCACCCACTTGCTATCTCCCCCACTAAATATCTCTCTCACTCATCCATTCTCCCCCTTACTCACTCTCTCACTCACTAAAATTTATCAACATGCACTAATTCTCACACTTATGCGCTTTCATACACTCTCTCTCACTTTTTGTTCACACTAACTTACTCACTCTCTATCTCTCCCGCTACTCACTCACTCGCTCACTTCACTCATTCCCTCTCACTCTCTCAGTAAATTCGGTTCAATTCAAAGTGTTATGACAATAGGACAATTCAAGTATTAGATAAAAAATACAATTCATTAAATAAATTTTAAAAATAAAAATAGTTAATCATACTATACTGTGAATTTTACCAGGTGCCAATGAAGAGAAACTAAAAGAGAAGAAATTAAATTTATTTTAATATCTGTTAATTCTCATGCAGCAGGATTCTGAAACAACTGAAGGCCTTTCAAAGAATTGCCGGGACACCCTGATAATAACGATGAATACACTACAACACAGTAGTCCAATCTTGAGGTCATGAATACATGGGCTAGTTTTTCTGCATCCTCTTGGGTCAATATTGTCAGGTGAAAGAAGGCAGTCCTTAAAACTTCTATTATGTGAGGGACAAAGTACATGGCCTGGTCAAAAATTACTCCAAGATTCCTAAGAGTGGAACTGGATGCCAAGGTAATGTCATAATTAACTAGAAAATGCCAAAGTAGCTGTGTGCTCAGTGCTCTGTGAAGCTGAAGTCCAAGAAGGATGAAGAGTTCAAACCACACTTAACCATTTTCTTTCACAACCAAATGTCTTGTCTTTGCGTTCTATCATCAGTGTCCTCTGACAAGCCTTTGGAGACATTTTCAACTTCCTTCCTGAAGGTTTCTTACGCATTCAAGATTTAAGTTGAGCGCGGTCGGACTGTTTAGTAGGAGAATGAAAGTATAAACTGCAGCCAGCACATATGTTTCCATGCGTTTTAAATGTGGCACAGCAGACAGCTGTTTTGCCTCACAGCAAGAAAGTTGTAGATTCGATTCCCAGGCCCTTTCTGTGTGGACTTTGCATGTTGTCCCTGTGGCCGTGTGGATTTCCTCCAGGTTTTCTCGTACAGTCCAAATACATGCACATTGAGGTTGATTGGTGACTCTTAATTGACCATAGGAGTGAGTCTGAGTGGCTGTTAATCTATGTATGTCTCTGTGTGTTGGCCCTGCGATGGACTGGCATGTGTGCAGGGTCCCTTGCCCAGAACATTGACCTGGATTGGCTCCAGCCCCCCTTAGAGATAAGCAGTAGAGAATGAGACTCAGAGTGTTTTAATTTGTGATTTTCTTCCTGTGTGTCTGCAGGGTGGGAAAGGGAACCCAGCTCATTCAAAAGAGCTGAGGTTCCTGACTAAGGCTGGCTGGCTGAAGAAAGCTCAAGGCAGGCTGGTGGCAAGTTATAAGGACCGCTACATCCAAGTGTTGAAGACAGAGATTGTGGTGTATGAGAATGAGGTACAGTGCTCCACAAACTGCACGAAAAATCAATGAACAGCCGGTAGAGACGACAAACTCACGGCGGCAGAATAGCACAGCTTTCACTGTGTGTAACTTCATATACCTACTCTTTATGTTGCAGGACCTGCAGAACTGCCTGGAGAGGCTTGACCTGGAAAACTATGACCACTGTCATGAGTTAAAGAGCCCTTTTAAGAAGAAGCACCGGTTGATACTTATTCGATCACCTAGGTCCTCAAACATGGTGAGGAAGCAACTCAACTCATACATTCACCATGTTTACAGCTGTCACTGTCTTCGCTGCACACAGCCACCGTGGTTACTGGTTACAGCTCTCCCTGCTTTTGCTCTGTGATATCACCATGTTTACAACTGTCTCCATCTGTGCTGCATGAAGTCACCATGGTTACAGCTGTCATTTGCGGTCAGGGGTCACATTCTATCTGCGGGAAAATGTCCCTACCTCTCACTACCTCTACCTCTGAGTTTATGGTCTCGTTAGTTTCAAGTCTCTTCAATACAATGATGTTTATTTTTTTAAATGATGGTTCCATCAAGTGGAAAATAGCTCAAAAGAGAGTAAGACAGGGCTCATATTTGTGTTGTGGTTATCCTGTGATTGTTGACTGCACAACACAACCAGGGTAGAGTGCACAGCATGGCCGGACCCACCCCTCATTCCCACTCCACTCTTACTCCTCTTAAAAATATGGTTTCTTCCATGGTAAATGGAGTAAATCATTTTGAGGCTGCTTCTCTCAGAGGGTCTTGTGATAGTAGAAACTGTATACCTGTTCATACTGACCTCTTCATTGAACGAGGAATGGTTGTTCCCAGAAAATGGACTTCTTAGGATTTTCATCCACTGCCTTCTCGCTGTTTACAGAGAATTGTCCAGAAAGAGTAAATATCATGGCCAAACTAGTTTGAACCTCAGAAAGGCAGCAGTAAATAAAAAAAATCACTCTTTACACCCAAAATATATGCAAAAGCAACTCTGAACTCACAACACATTGACTCTTAAAGCAGATGGGCTACAACTGACCACATCAACTCCTGCTTCAAGATCTTCTAAGATGGCGCCACACCAGTGGCAACCTGTTACAGCAGTTCTTGCTCACCAGTGAGTTTTTTACAAAGTCTTGGCCCTATTGCTTACAGTAGGGATAATCTGTTAGCGCTCAGTAAGCTAATGGTGCTGTCCATAGAGCAGCTTGGTGTCCCCTGCGAACTGCAGGAGAGCTGTGCCAAGAAACATGTCGCACCAGAAAGAGAAACCAGTGCTCCCATTCATAATCATGGGAAATGTGAGATCTCTTCCTAGCAAGCGGGACAAGTTAATGGTGCTGGCCCAGCACAAGGTAGAATACATCCAGCAACCAGGAATCTCCCACACATTAAAGAAGTGGTGTGATGAGGGGAACAAGTCACTGAAGGATCGTTTAGATACAACTGTATGGGAGGTACATTGCCATGCCACCTCTCATACCTCTATCTCATTTTTAACACCCAGCTCAGCTCCATCCTCCACCCCCATACCGATACACAGCAAACAGCCCAACTGCTCCAACTTTACCCTCAGGAAGATGAAGACAGAAAAGGTTGCTTACAGATGGCATTAGCCCCAAGCTCCTCAAGACCTGCATAAACTAGCTAAACAGGATTGTTGGGCACAGGTTCAACCTGAGCCTGCCGCTGGTGATAGTGCCACAACTGTGGAAAAGATCCTTTGTAGTACATCACAGGTGATTAAGACTTTGGAGATGCTGGTCACGATGCACCTCTGCCGCCTGGTGAGCACATTTATGGACACGCTTCAAATCACCTACCAAACTCGAATGGGGGTATACAATGCTGTCATCTTCGGCCAACGAGCCCTCTCTCCCCTGGAATAGCCTGGGAACACTGTGAGAATTCTGTTCTTTGCATTCCCCAATGCTTTCAACACAATCAAATCAAATATCTTTGTGTAGTGCCATATCACATCAAGGCACTTTACACATAGAGCAGGTCTAGACCAAACTCCTTATGGAGTTGTTAAAGAGACCCAACATAGCCCTCCATGAGCAAGCACTTGGTGACAATGGCAGGGAAAAATTTTCCTTAAGAGGCAGAACCAGGCTCGGGGAGGGCAGCTATCTGCCTTGACTGGTTGGGTTGAGAGAGGGAGAGATGGGGGTGGGGGGCTGAGAGACAAGCAGAGGCAGTGAGAGCGAGTGTGAGGGAGAGGAGGGGGGAACTTGGTAGAGGGATGGAGAGAGCACAAGAAGATGCCATGAAAATACAAACAAAACATACAGTGATTGTAACGTGGTAGTTCTAAATGTGCACTAATAAATATTGGCTGTAGGGGAGAAGAAGAGGTTACAATGGGAAGTTAGATACTGAACCGATACTGGGAGTTGGTTCCATAGAGGAGGAGCCTGGTAACTGAAAGATCTGCATCCTGATTTCCTCTTAGAGACTCTACGAACCACAAATAAACCTCCATCCAGACAGTGAAGTGACCTCCTGGGATAATTAAGAGCTTTGTACATTTGGAGGGTGAAAAGGATTCCTAATAAAGAGCAGGCGTTACAGTTGATTGAGAAGCTGCTGCATTTGTGGACTGCTGCCAATTTAGGTGAAAGCTGTTGAATTTTGGCTCTGATTTGTTACGATTTTATTAGTAAAAAAGTCCATAAAATTAGTGATGTGTCGGTTGCAAACGATACGGCTCTAAGAACCAGCTTTTTAAAATGAACGACGGGAACCAGATCCTGCCTGGCTCAGACTCACCTCATTTTTATTTTTTTTTTCTGTTCAAGCCACACATGATTGGTCAGCTACATGAGCACTGAGCAGGCGGGGGAGGGGCTACACACAGCACAGAGAGAGAACTGTCACCAGCACACCCACACAGAGATCCTGGAAACAAGTGGGAATTGAAAATGAGTGGCGGGAAATGAAGCAAAATTTTTATGCATTTCAGTTTCATTGATCGAGCAAAGGCAGAATGGGTGACCAAGGCTTCAGTCTACCAACGCCTTGCACATGTGATGGCACGGAGACTGTTTATTGTGGCCACATCCGTCCTCTCTGAACGAATCTTCTAAAAATCAGGGCAAATAATTATGGACAGAAGGAACAGAAGCAGCCCCTCAAAGCTCAGGCACTCAATGCCGCATTTCTCAATGCCAATCTTCTCTAAAGACTAGCTGAAACTGTTACCCGTTTTTCTTTTTGTTTTACACATTTGTATTTATTGTTATTGTTTTTATTTTGTTCTTTTTGGATTTATTGTTGTTTCACACTAAATAGTTAAAAGTTGATGAATAAATAAGTATACTAACAGAGATTGGACCTTCTGTCTAATTGAGAAGGGTCTTTGTTTTTGTACTTATTTATACGTATTTACTTTTTGTAGCACTCTGCTTCTTGTTGAGTATAATAAGCTATATGAATATTTAACATTTGATATAATGTATGTTTTTTACATGTAGAAATTCATTTTACATTATTATCTATTATTTATGGTAATAAATTAATTTAAGCAATAAAAAATCTGAGGAGCCCCTTGAGAGCCGAAAGAGCCGGCTCGTTATAGTGAGCCATGCCACAAGAACCGGCTGTCTAAACAGAGCCAGAATTCCCATCATTACATAAAATCATCGCTGATAACAGCTAAAGGAATCAGTGGCTCCACTGAGCTATGACTCTTTCTCAGCCTGGCAACAGTACTGACGAGAAACCTGGGATTTTCTTGTTTTCTTCCATCAACTCTGAATAGTAGGAGCTTCTGGCAGTGCAAAGAGCTTTTTTTATATGTTTTTAAACTTTCCAGGATAAGTAGATTTCATCTGCATCATTGGACTGCCACTTTCTTTCCAATTTTCATGATGTTTGCTTTAAGGCACAGATGTGAGGGCGATATCAAGGTGCCAGACTCCCCTGTCTCATTACTTTCGTTTTCAGAGGGGCCACAGAACTGAGATTTGGACATAGGCCATATTGCTATTCACAAGGAGGTCGTTAAACTATGTAGGGGAGAACGCATTTATCGAATTTAGACATGGCTGTTTAGCAAATGATGACTGAATAATCTCCTTAATTTTGTCCACAGCATTTTCCGAGAAACATCTACTATAGTTGGAATTTTTCCCAGATGCTTTGCAGCCATTTATTGAAATGTTATTAGTTAACGGTCAAGAGTGTGGGGAAATATTATAAGTTGGTCAAATAGCCTTATGTTAACACCAGATTGATTGAAACAGTGAGTAGATTCATTCACACACTGGGAAAATCCAAATGAGTCCAGTAATGACCGTACTATGTACCAACTATGTCCCCAACTTGGGGAATTCTGAGTAAGGACCTGGCGGACGACATACTGTAACTAGCAGAACTGATTTTTCAGTTTTCTGGTTTGAAGGGGAGTGACTGAGGGTAAGACTTTCAAAGGATCTATCACCAGAGTTTAGTGTCGGATTGATTAATAAGCTGGAATGAAATATCGCAGCCACCCTTCCTCCATGACCTACGGTACGCAGAATATGAAAGATAACATGAGTGGGGGGTGTAGATTCATTTACACTAACATACTCATTCTTCTGATGTCAGGTTTCAGCGATACAGAATAAATCCATAATATGATCAGTGATCAGATCATTAACTAACCAGGATTTGGATGACAATGATATTCAATACTCTACATTTAATTTATGTAATAATTAGATCTGAATTGGTGGTAGTTTTAATTTCAATGAAGTTCTCCTTTTTAGCTGCTCCTCTGTTTACTTTTGATTTAATAGAACTAAACTTAGGAGGGCGGGGGACGGACACAGTTTCTATAGACATTGGCTCTTTTCTCTTCTGGGCAGGCTCTGGCTGAGGCACAGAGAAGAGTGTTAGACTGCAGCTCTGCCTCCTGGTTTGGACTCAGGAATGTCACAGTTTTAACTTTCTAGTAAATTCAGTCAGATTACTAGATATGAGAGCGGCCCCCTCCACGGTGGGATGGTCTCCCCAGAAACTCTTCCAGTTATCCATGAAGACCACTTTGTTTTCTGGACAGCACCTCGACACCCAATGATGGAATAACAGCATGCAGCTATACATGTCATCACTAGTCAGATTGGGCAGGGGGCCAGAGAAAACTGAGACGTCCAACATTGTTTTTGCAAAATTACACACCGATGCCACGTGGGGTAGTTGGGTGTCGTTACTGCCGAAAAGAAACCCGCAGAGATAGGCGACATGAAGTCGATCAGTGAATGGAAATTACATGATATGCTTACCTGCAGTGAGGTGTTCTAAGTAATCTACACAATGTAAAGGTAAAGGTAATGATGACTAAAACAAAATAAAATGTAACCAACATTTCTATCAAAAAATAAAAACTAGATGATGAGTTGGAAAGAAAGCAAATCAGAATGTTTTCTTTTTGTTTGTTTGTTTGTTTTTCTGTCAACCAATGAGAGTGAACCTCTTTATGAGATAGTAGGCGAGGAACTTAAAACACTTTGCACATGATGAAGTCAACAGCGACAATTCTCTGTTAAAATGTCTTTGTAGCTATGATACCACAACTTGGTCGTAAGAGACAAGCAGATGTCAGATTTTGTTTTGGATGCTGCCCACTCTGGCCTCATAAAACTCAAAATTGTGTGCCTGAGGCAGCAGTGGCACTGTTGGTAAAGCCCGCACTCCATAAACTGAAGGCTACAAGATCCTCATTGGTCCCAGACAGTCTAATTTGTTCCATATCATTCCCTAATCTCTCGCCCCCTTTTTCCTACCACTTCTCAAGCTAAGCCAGGAAACTACCTTAAAAACATGTGTGCATCGCATGTTTTAATCTTAATACCTTTCCACTTTAACAAGTTAATAGATACTGCTAGTGAATGGAGCTCAAAAACAATTCTGAAAAAAAAAAAAACAAACAAACAAACATTGCACTTAAACTAAACAACCCACTCTAAACCTAGAAAATTTTAGTCGACTAAATCTAAACTCTGGTGTTTTCTCAACTAAAATTAAACAAAAAATTAAAGCATTTCAGATTTCTAAAATACGATTAAATCTAAAAGAATTTTCATCAAAAGACTAAAAATAAAAAAAAACGAATTACAGTTAACTAGGACATTGTTTGGGACTGAGCTCACCTGATCGTCCTTTGTCTGTTTCATCCATTTCCTGAATGGGCTGTGGCCCAAGACTATTGACCTGTCCAGGGTGTACCCTGTAAGCTATAAAACCCTTGGATGCTTGCATGCATTCTGCTGCTGAAAAGCTTACCTATTGCTGTTAAGTACATCAACCATCCAGGTCTGTCTGGGCGGGCTTCACCAATGCTAATTACAAACAAGCTGACATACGCCTCCAATTTACAATCAAGTGGGATTCCTCGCTCAGCACTCCTAGGTAGGAGCACATTAGGAGGTTAAGAACATTTGCTGCATCTGGCATTGACTTCTTATTTTTTCTTTTATCAGAGAATTAAAAGGAAATTAATAGAATTACGCATTCATCATTTGGATTGAACGTCCAGAACTTGGTTAAATTAACATTAAAGCTTAGATCCATCCAGCCTGTTCAAGCCGACAAATATGCAGTCATTGTGTGATACTATCATGTCTGTATGAATGTTTCAAGCACCTTGTTAAATCTATGACAAACAGAATTGCTGCAGTTGTGAAGGCAAAAGGGCCCAAACTTGTACCAATAAGCTGTGCCTAGTGTAGTGTATATACTACATACAGCTGTCCTGTGTAAATTTGACTATTATAGCACCTCGTAAAGGTAAGGGCTATGGCTAAGACAGGGAAAAAGAGGATGGATTGGAGACCTAACTCTGAAATGACTCTTGTCTGTGACTGTAGGTCCACGATTTGAAGTTCCAGGCTCCGACTGCAGAGGAGAAGGAGGCCTGGATTAAAGCCCTGACTGACTGTATCAGTCGAGCCAAGAACAAAATCTTTGATGAGGTACATGTTTGTGTGGCCCAGTTATAGTCAAAGGTGTCAGTGACCTACACCTTCCTGTCTCTACACCCTCAGCTTGTCTCATGTATTCTACAGGTCAAGGTTGATGAAAGCAGCAACTTGGAGCATGTTACCCGAACAAGGCCCAAAGGAAACCGTGACAGACGCCCACCAACCAGGATACATATGAAAGAGGTTTGTGTGTGGGCTTACTATCAGTCATTACTCAAGCATTTGTTCCCCTTAGGTTGTACAGGTAAACTTTATTAGACACGGAGATAGTTTTCTTTTTCAAAATGAAATCATATCAGTGTGGACGGAGCCTCAATTGGTCTAGATTTGAATCTGTAATCCTAACCCACAGGAGGGAACATAAAGGGCCAGTGCATTGTGGTTAGGGTAGCAGTCATGGGCAGAGACCTAGACTTGGAATGTCACCTCCCTCGGGAGGAAGAATTCTACCGGCTAGAGATAGCCAGGCGCACCTCCCCACAGAGCATGACCTCTAGAACGAAACTCCTTCAGGAGTTGCAGTGAGCGACGGTGGGCGGGTGTGGCCTTACTCTTAGCTCCCCAGTTCAGGCCAAATCTTACATGCCAAAGGGCAGTGCAGAGTACCAGGCCTTCTTGGGTGCTGGAAACTCCATAGTTCTACTGGGAGACTTCAATGCTTCAGAGGGGTGTGATTGTGAGGAACAGCCACCCGATCTGAACCCGAGTGACTGTTATTGGATTTCTCTGCTTGACAGTTTGTCTATACCATTCAAGCATAAGGGTGTCCATCAGTGCAAATTGTACCAGGACTTTGATGGCTTTGTTGTTGTGTCATGTCTTGGACACTCAAGTGAAGAGAGGGATGGAGCTATCAGCTGATCACCACCTGGTGGTTAGTTGGATCTTGTTGGAGAGGAGGAAACTGGATAAACATGGAAGACCTAAATGTATTGTGAGGGTCTGCCAGGAATGCCTGCCTGAAAGCTCTGTCAGAGGGGTCTTCAGTTCTCACCCTCAGGAGAGCTTTCACCAGATCCTGGGGTAGATTAGGGACATTGAGTCTGAGTGGACCACCTCCTCCACCTCCATTGTCAACACAGCAGTTCAGAGCTGTGGCCATAGGGTCTCTGGTGCCTTTCTGGACACCGGACGTAAGGGATGCTGTCAGGCTGAAGAAGGAGGCCTCTCAAGCCTGGTTAGCTTGTGGAACTCCTGAGGCAGCTTATTGGCAGCAACAGGCCAAGCGTGTTGCAGCCAGGGCAGTCGCGGAGGCAAAAACTTGAGTCTGGGAGGAGTTGAAGGAAGCCATGGTGAACTATCATTCAGCCTTGAAGAAGTTCTGGCAAACCAGCACCTCTGAAGGGGGAAGCAGAACCCTCCCAACACAGTTTACAGTAGGAGTAGCAAGTTTTTAAGACTGGAAATATTTTTGGGCTGTAGCAGGAATCCTTGAAGGATCTTCTCAATCCCACTGACACGCCTTCCATAGAGTTAGTAGAGACTGAGGACTAAGAGATGGACTATAGAGGGAAAATTACACTCTTCAGTATTCCTGGAAAGGTCTATTCCAGAGTATTGGGGAGAAGAATCCTTGAAGAAGAGACCTTAGATTCAAAGGGAACAATGTGGTTTTTGTCCCAGTCATGGAACACTTGGCCAGCTCTACACTCTTGACAGGGTGCTTGAGGGTTCATAGCTCTTTGCTAAGGGCTGTCCAGTCCCTGTACAGAGAAGAAGCTCAGTTCGCATTGCCAGCAGGAAGTCAGACCTGTTCCCAGTGCATGTTGGACTCCGGCAGGGCTGACCTTTGTTACAGGTCCTGTTCATTACTTTTCTGGACAGGATTGCTGGCGCAGCTAGGGGCCAGGGGTTGTCTGGCTTGGGGACCACAGGGCTTCATCTCTGCTCTTTGCAGATGATGTTGATGTTGAAGGTTACCTTTAGCCAGGACCTCCAGCATCTACTGGAGTGTCTTGCAGCTGCATGTGAAGCAGTTGGGATGATAATCAGTGTCTCCAAGTTTGAGACCATGGTTCTTGACCGGATAGTGAAGTGGAGGAGTTCTAAGTTTAAGGGTTTAAGGAGTTTAAAGGTTTTGTTCACGAGTGAGGGAAGGATGGAGCATGAGACCAGAAGACAGATTGTTACAGTGGCAGCAGTGATGTGGTTGACATATTGGTCTGTTGTGGTGAAGAAAGAGCTGAGAAGAAAGGCTAAGCGCTTGATTTACCAGTCAACCAAGGATAAGATACCAGATACAAGCGGCTGAAATTAGTTAGAGATGGGGTGAGGAGCTCTGTCACCCAGGAGAAACTTAGAGAAGAGCCGCTGCTCCTCCACATAGAAAGGAGTCAGCTGAGGTGGTTCGGGCATCTATATCAAATGCCTTGGGCATGTCCAACCAGGGGGAGACCACATGGAAGACCCAGGACATGGTGGAGGGACTATGCCTCTTGGCTGGCCTGAGAATGCCTGGGGCCACCCAGAATGTGCTGGAGGAGGTGGGAGGTTTGGGCTTCTCTGCTTAGACTGCTACCCCTGCAACCCGGATGGATGGATGGATGGAGTCTGTTGAGTTTCAAGCACTTGACCTGACGTCATGACAATGACCATGTTACAGTTAATTAACTTTAGTTGCTTCTGTTTTCCTGTTGTTGTTTTTTTTGTAACATAAGCATCAATGAACCACAATTACATTTATAATCCATTTTTCAGCTTTTAATGTGAAATATCTGTAGAAAATGTTGAGAGTTGGTTAACAGTGGGTTGATTTGTAAAGACAGTGTACAGTGAAAAATTCAGACCACCTCTTCCCCACACCCCTGTAGTTACTCACATCCATGACAGCCATTATTTGAGTGTTTTGCCCTCTAGGTGGCTGTGGTGTCATCTGATGGCATCCTGCGGTTGGATCTTGACCTAGAGAATGCCACAATGACAAATGGGATGCCCTTAGCTGACGTGGATGGCGCTGAACCACCCAAACAGGATGTCAAAGTCCCAATGGCTCTGTCAAGTGCCTGTGATGCTGCAGAAAAAGAATCAGAGGTCAAACCCCAGAAAAAGGTTATCAATCCTCCGATGCCTCCCACCAAAGAGATGACACCCAGTTCAGCAACAGAGAATGGACCTGATCAGGATGGCCCAAACAAAAAGGTTTGTATAAGACTGAGGGTCAGAGCCCCTCATCTTACAGAGCATTAATATTTTTTCATGTCTTCTGTTTTGAATATATGTGTACATCAAATATTATTCATGTTTTGAAGGTCCTGAAGCCTCCCATGCCCCCATCTAAAGAAGCAAAGCCCTGTTCTTCACCTGTGGAAGAGGTTCCAGATGAAGCCAGAACTGGAAGCCCTGGTGCCACGAAGAAGACAGCGGCACCACCAGCCCCTCCTAACAAGCCTAGCTCGAGCAGTTCCATCAGCAACCAGGCAGAGACTTTACAAGGAAAGCCAAACTCCCAGGCTCCGACTCCCCCATCCAAAAATAAGAAACCCTCACATCCTGGTCTGGATTTAGACCAAGACGTTCAGTGTATAGGAGGTTTGGAGGATGGGGACGAAGAGAAGGCAGAGGAAGACTCATCTTTAACCTCTCAGAAAAGGCATGACACATTAAATGTAGTAGACAGCCCGAATGTTAGGGAACCCAGTGAGTCACTGCTGACAGCCTCAGACAGCTCAGACAGCTCTCTTCAAGAGGAGGAAGACACCCCGAAGAGCATCAACCTGAGCCCAGGCCTCTGTTCACCTGCACAGAAGGGAAAGAACACAGAGGAGAAATCTATGGACAGCGGCCAGCACTCAGACGATGACAGTGACAGCTCCGTGAGTGAGGGCGTACTGGCGTTCTCAACAGAAGCGTTGGGAGAGAGCCAAGCTGGTCTGGAGCTGTTGGAAACCAGCGAAGGCAACATTCAGATCACGGATGCAGTAAAGCCTCAAGTTAGCTCAGAGGCCGCCCCAAGTGAACACTTGAAGCCCAAAAGTTCTGTGAAAGTTGCCCCCAAGGCCAGGTCCGCCTCGATTGGAGACCTGCTAGCTGACTCCTTTGTCAGTGCTCAGGCCAGGCAGCATGTCAAAGCTGAGGCTGGAAGTGTCCAATCTCCTGCTGATGTTATAATAAAACTTGAGGCTGAAGTATTTCTGGAGAGGGAAAAGACAGGCAAGCTCCTAAACATAGTGTCCCAGTCCCAAGGCAGAGGTGACAGGGAGGACCCACAGGATCTGCTAGCCAAAGCCCTGGAAAAGCTCGAGAGTGCTGAGCTCGTCCTCAGGGAGGTCAGGAAACTGAAAATCACAAAAAACTCCAGAGAAAGGAAGAGTTGGTGAATGGCAGCGTACAGAGATTGATTAGATATTGTACCTTCGCTAACCTGTTAGCTTAGCACTCTTGAGTAGCCCACAGCAGCGCTGCCCTGCTTTGTTTTTTTTTTGGTACGATAGTTTGTTTGTCTGTTGGAATGTAACACAACCTTCACCCTTTAGTGTTTCCCTGGGCATGTTCAGCTTAGGTACTCACTCCAACACTCCCACTTTAGTTAGCCCAAGGTGACAGTAGGACAGACTGACAGAACGTCTACTATGACTATGAAGAACTGTGTGCGATGAAAACATAGATGGACAGGAAGTTGCTCTAATTGAAGCAACTGTTAACTGTTAACGAAGTGCAATTATTCTCAACTTCCCGTGAAACTATCCCTGAATGTTCCTTTGCATTTCCTGTTTTACATTCAGCATTTTCAAGAATCATGATTTGAAAGTTCATTTGAGTTGTGTAGTGACATAGCAGCACTCTAACTGAGAACATGTAACAAATATGCACTTGTAAAGAATCTCTTTGCCATCCTTTTTTAAAAATATGGTAGATTTATGGACGATTATTAATATGCCTAGCTTTTAGAGTATGTACAAATATTTTATATTTCTAACATTAGATATCATTTTGTACTCTTTTATAAAATGTGCTATTACCCAAATAAAGAAAGTGAAACTTTCTGTGGTATTTTATTGTGTATCTAGAGAACATTTCAAATATTTATTGAGGTGTTTGCAGTTCACTGTATTTCTGATGTTTTTTTTTTTTTCTTTCACCTAAATGAAACTTGGCAATTTGGTTCAATAGTCCACCACTGTCCCAATGCATTCCGTAATTTCGGTGCTGAAATGAAAGAAATGCATCGCCTCATTCACTGTCTCTTATTTAGCGGTTTTGTCGCTGCGCCAACCCCCCAAACACACACACACACACACACACACAGTTTGTCCACAAACACACTCTCTGTTGTTCTTCATGGGTCTTTTGCGCTGTGCATCACGAAAAGTAACTAAGTGAACACACATTAGTACACAACTGTGTATTTATGATATTGTACAATAGACAATGTTTCTGATAAAGCGTGCAGATACCTAACAAGTGATATCTTTGATCGGATGTAACTGCACTCTAATCTATCCAAAAAACGGCGACCTGAACAAAAACCACAGAGACTAATGCTGTGATGGCTTCTGCATTTGCGGATGGACTGTTTCAAGCACTCTTTTCATTTCGCGGAAGTCAAAATTAGTCTCTCCATGATCATCAACATAACCAAAATAAATTATTAACTGCTCCATAACGGCAACCAGAGATCTGGAATATTTTACATCCAGACTAAATGTCTGTTTAATCAGCTAGCCTAAAATCAATCTGTTATTCTAGCTTCTTTGTTGAAAATGCTCCATTTCAGAGAGATGATCAGAGACCTGGTCCAAGATGCCATCAAGTGGAGTCACACTGGTGGAAAAGTTGTTGAAGCGTGCGAAGAAGGCCCAATCAGTCGGGGAGTTGCAGTCACAATAAGGTGAATGATAAATGAGCTATTTCGTTTGAAGTATTTGATAGATTAATTATGTGTGTGTTACAACCATTGCAGTGTTCAGGGACGGCTGTTTTTAAATAAATGTTGCAATTTTGTATATATTTCCAGACCGCTTAAAAAACAATGCCTCATTAAATTACACATTGAAGTTTATAGTTGCATAGTTATGTTTTACACGGACATCCTGCTGCTGGCAGGGTTAGGGTTAGTACAATGGAAAAATCGTTACATTGATGTACCAGTACATTGTTATATATTCTTAGCTGGACATCCCCACTCCAACAAAAAAACGAGGCGCTGCAGCAGAAGACATACAGAAGTGTGAACTTCCGGTTGGGTTGACGCGTTGCATTCTGGCTCTTGTAGTCTGCGTCTTTTGTCCCTCCGTCGCCGCTGAACAACAGAAGCTCTCGGTTGTAAACATGTCGTCAGGCAGCACGATGCTACACACACCGGACAATGGAAACGAAGGTTTGTGTCTGTGAGCGCTGACATTGGGTTGATATCAACGTTAAATGTGTGTTAAAGGTTAAATGTCTTACGTTAAAAATAAGATAGCGACGCCTTGGGCATGCTAACTTAGCATCTCGGTCTCTGTTGCAAATCAGCTGTAACCTGTTTCGCACTTTCACGTCGCTGCTGTTCATGTCGAGTTTCAGGAAACAAGAGGATATCCTGTCCGTTACACGGATGTAAGCGCGTTTACACCGACACCAGCAGCCTGGAGAGCCACATCAGAGACCATGAGATCCCAGCTCAGTCTGTCTGCGGTGAGTTCCTCTGGAGACACAGACACAATCAGTCTGTCCCCAAAGAGTTCCTCTGGAGACACAGACACAATCAGTCTGTCCCCAAAGAGTTCCTCTGGAGACACAGACACAATCAGTCTGTCCCCTAAGAGTTCCTCTGGAGACACAGACACACACTCAGTCTGTCTGCGGTGAGTTCCTCTGGAGACACAGACACACACTCAGTCTGTCTGCGGTGAGTTCCTCTGGAGACACAGACACAATCAGTCTGTCCCCAAAGAGTTCCTCTGGAGACACAGACACACACTCAGTCTGTCTGTGGTGAGTTCCTCTGGAGACACAGACACACACTCAGTCTGTCCCCAAAGAGTTCCTCTGGAGACACAGACACACACTCAGTCTGTCTGCGGTGAGTTCCTCTGGAGACACAGACACACACTCAGTCTGTCTGCGGTGAGTTCCTCTGGAGACACAGACACACACTCAGTCTGTCTGCGGTGAGTTCCTCTGGAGACACAGACACAATCAGTCTGTCCCCAAAGAGTTCCTCTGGAGACACAGACACACACTCAGTCTGTCCCCAAAAAGTTCCTCTGGAGACACAGACACACACTCAAAAAACACACTCTGTCTGTGGTGAGTTCCTCTGGAGACACAGACACACACTGCTAACATTTTTTCAGTGACTTCTCCACATGTAGCTTGCGGCTGAGCCAACGCTGGAATAGAGACAGTAAACTGCTGAGCTGTGGACACTGTGATTGTGACGTGATTGTTGAGATTGAGATTGAAGCAGCACTGTCACCCTTAGGAAAGGTCCTGCTGTGCTCCACTGCCGGCTGCAGCGGCTCCTTCCCCAACATGCAGAAGCTGATGGAGCACATGAGGCAGCATCACAAACCCAACATCTTCTTTCTGTGAGTTGAAGATGAAGAGGTTACTGTTTACTGCCTGAGTGTCAAAGTGTTCTTAATATATGCTGCCTCTCTCTCTCTCTCCCCTCCCTCTCTCTCTCCCTCTCTCTCTCTCCCTCTCTCTCCCTCTCTCTCTCTCCCCCTCCCTCCCTCCCTCCCTCCCTCCCTCTCTCTCTCTCCCTCCCTCCCTCTCTCTCTCTCCCTCTCTCTCTCTCCCCCTCCCTCTCTCCCTCTCTCTCTCTCCCCCTCCCTCCCTCCCTCCTCTCTCTCTCTCCCTCCCTCTCTCTCTCTCCTCTCTCCCTCCCTCTCTCTCTCCCTCTCTCTCCCTCCCTCTCTCTCTCTCTCTCTCCTCTCCCCTCTCCTCTCCTCCTCTCTCTCTCTCGTCCTCTCTCTCTCTCTCTCTCTCTCTCTCTCCCTCCCTCTCTCTCTCTCTCTCTCCTCTCTCTCTCTCTCTCTCTCTCCCTCCCTCCCTCCCTCTCTCTCTCTCCCTCCCTCCCTCTCTCCCTCTCTCTCTCTCTCCCTCCCTCTCTCCCTCTCTCCCTCCCTTCACAGGTGTGAAAGCTGTCGCACAAAGTTGCGGTCCTACCGTGGCTTGCTGACTCACCTACACACCTGTTCCAAAGTGCCAAGGGGCAAAGCAAAGACGACTGAACCAACACCCCTGCAGTCTTCTGCTGGGACGAACCAAAGTACGATCTCCACACCGATGGACTCGATGTCAAGACCTCAGCAAACTGCGCCTCACTTCCCAAACCAAGAGGGTTCCTTCCCTGCTGCTTTTCCCCAGCCAGATTCTGGTGTCCCTTTCCTCAGCTCCCCCTTCCTGTCTCATCCAGACAACACCGACCCCCACCTCACAGAAGGAGCTCCCCAGCCTCTGCTGAGGAGTGGAGCCACTACTCTGTCTGTGAACCAGGGTGTCCCGTTTTCAGCCCCGGACCCTTCTGATGCTCAGACCGAGAACCAGTCCAAGTCTACTGAGCCTGTCCAGTCTGGCCCAGGACCAGCTCCTCACGCTCTTCTTGGGTCCTCAGCAGTCTGGAAGAAAAGTCAAGGTGAGCCCACAGCTGACACCTGCCGGCCTCCAGCCTGTACATGGAGCTGAGTGTTTTCCAGTTTTCCAGCAGCAAATGAAGTTTACCTTGAGACAGCTGGTTCCCAAAAATAACTTTTTTTTTTTTGCTAAAAATGAGATACCGCTCATCTTTTATAATCTTTTATCAGTGAGTTGAGGGATGATCACATTTGTTAATATTGCGTTGGCCGTTACTAATATTAAAATGTATGTGTTTACACGATGTATTGTATGGACACCACTAATTCAGGTGTGTCCTTATAGATTCTTCATACTAACAACAAGGATAATCAGAGCCTATAGTCAGAATTTCATGTTTGTGAGTCAGGTTTAAAATACTGAAGTTTAACAGTAATACAGCCTTTATGTCTTAGGTATGACCTGCAACAGACGCATCCTTTGGGAGCACACAAAAGGGCGCTACAGGTGTGTGCAGTGTGGCCATACAACAACCAACCGCAAGGAAATGACTCAACACGTCAGCATTCATCACAGTACGAATAAAGCTGCAGAGGATGCAGCGAGCAGTGCGCTGTAGTGTGGAGCAGGAGGTTTTAATCACTGCTCTTAGTTTCGTCCCCTGGGATCGTGTCTAGTTCGGGACCTCCTGCTGTCACACTGACATTACGTTAAGTGTCTGCTGCTGTTTGTTGTTCAACCATTGACATCGATTGGGTATCTTGTACAACAGGAACCTCCAAGATGACTTGTGACCCAATGCAGAAAATTCCTGTCCACATAAGTGACACAATAGCACAGCGTGACTGTCATCACAAGTCTTAATACTTGATGTGATAAAATATTTTTAAAACTTCCTCTGTGGTGAAGACACCAAATATGATTCAGCATCAAGTAACGTGTTAATGTGCTGCATCTGTAACCGAAGGCGCTGTAGTCAAAGTGTAATATTAAATCTGGAGCTGCTGGTCTGCAGCTGTTATGCTTGTAGTCAGTGTGCGTGGACCTGAGGTGGTTCTTCTCCTGGTCTTAAGTCTCTGGAAACTTGGCTTGAAATAGTATTTAAATTAAATAAATAAATAAATCAAAATTGAGTGTCTCTTAAAGCATCAACAAAAATTGGAGGGAAAATTATCATAAATATGGGAAAAAAAAAAAAAAGAAAGATTAAAAACCCTCAATTTTGTGGGCTGACCCTTTATAAATACTGTGTGGGTGTGGTTAATCTCATTTAGATTGACATCTCCCTGATTGGCATTAAGTCATTAAGTCATTATTACCAGAGGTCATGGCCACGGTTCTGAGACATGCGTGGATAAATGCTAAGTAAATAGAAAGGTGTGAATATTCCCAGTTTGGATCAATTAAGCATTGTAATATTTTAAAATGTGTCATGTTACACACACACGTAGCTTAATGAATATTGTGGATTTGAGTTCAAAAGGCTTTAGGTTTGTGAGGAACAATGAAAGTGTCACCACAGTGACGAAGGGTGTCAGCAGTTGTTACACGTTCTATTTTGGTTGAAGAGAAACTGACTCATGATCCTCTTCACATTGTTTCACGCCGTTCACAAACTACAGCAAGCATCTGCACCAGAAGAACAAGGTGGAAAAAGAGCTGTTTTATTCAGGTCAGTCAGAACAAGTTGGTTTCAGCACTTGACTGTTAGTCAGTCAGCTCAAGCTCTCCTCAGTCTCCCCCAACAGTGAGCGACAACAATGATGAGAAACACAAGGTCATATAACAAGAGGTCCCCCTGACCATTAACGTGAATTAGTAGACATTACCACATGCAGACTGAGGGGCCGTTTTCAACAAACATATCCCGTTGAGGTGGAGTCATTAATGATGAATATAAAAACACCTGGGGTGGGGGGGGCCCTGACGCATAAGTCCCTTTAACGAGATGCAGGCAGAGAAGATTAGCATCCGTCAGCATCCGTTCATGTGTTTAAAAATCAGCCTCTAAACCTGTGTTAATAAAACCTGCTGGAAATTAACAGGAAACTAAAGCTTGGGTTTTTGGGGGTTTTTTTCAGCTTTTAATGGAATCAGTGCCGTTTGTCCAACCCCCCCACCCCACCACGATCAAGCAATGCAAATGTTTTATTATCACAACTATGTCACCTCATTTCTCTTCTGAGGCTTTAAAAAAATCTCTTCTGGTCAATTGCGTACATCTTTCCCACAGGAAGCTTACGGAAAAATAAACTGTTGCCTCTGCTCATGTTGCCCTGGAACAGAGAGAGGAAAGGTTAAGGTTAGTCTACAGCAGCCTTTGGCATTGTTTGGCCCATATTGATAAACGTTTCTTCGTTTTCCAACAGACAAACCTTTAAGGGCAGAGCCTTCACTGTGGCTGCAATTACCCTCCTGAATCATCTCCCAATAAATATTCACAAAGCACCAACTCTGAACTCTGAGTCTGTATTAAAAAGACACTTTAGGCTGCTATATTGTTCATATGTTTTGATGTGAATCACAGATCCACAATAATCCTGCAAACAGACACGCTGTGAGCGGTTGTCTCCTGTGGGGGTCACATGATGAAAGTACAAACTTTTCTGTCTTTCGGGAAAATAAAGCATCTGTCATAGCAACTGTCTCACTGAAATTGGTCTCATGGTATAATTTGGGGAAGTGGAGAGTAACTACCAGTGAAGTAAATTTCTCCAGTGTATGGAGAACGCTGACTTTTCAGCCACAAAACTAAGACAACTTGTCATCTTAAGTAGCTATGTGCTGTGTGTTGTGTGGGAGCCTGCCAAACTTGCAGGGAATGTCCAGTTCTCATAGACCTGATCAGGGATAATGGCAAGTTTTGTTCTGCCGACTGTAGCGGAGAGCGTCTAATGTACAACTAAAAATATTCAATTCAAAACAAACAAGTTGAATTCGGTCCAACGACTCTCTAATCATGTCAGTTTCAGTCGCAGGTGACAGTTATTTGATGCACTCACCTCTTTGCTTAGATGCCTCCAGCAGTCCACCCAGGTGGGATATGCTGATGCATAGGGAGGCAGGCCTCCAGCAAGCCTACAGGACACTGGACATCATTGATCGATCCAACAAGGGTGAGGATTCAATATAAGAATTACTCAACTCACCCGCAATTATTGACAGCCATGAGGTTTGACACCAATACAAAAGGGTATGTGAGCATACTGGCAAAGAACTGAAAGACAGAGCAAAGAGGCCCACGATCAGACAACAAACCTCAGGCAGGTCAAATGAGGTGTTGAATGTGTGCCGAACTCACCCCCGTCACAGCCTGAGAGCAGTTCCTGATTTCTCCAGTGTGGCTCATCTGTAAAGATGAACGGGGTCATCGTTAGTTCTGGAACTGAGCCTGAACTACAGTCAAAGTCTGAAGGAGCATTGCCGAGAGTCAGACAACCTTCCCTCAGACACATGTAAACTGGAAAGGCTAAAATGTGCCTTACACATACTTGGACATCGTAGCTAGAGCGCCACCATGTGGTGAGAAAATATTCTAACAGTTAAACAGCAATGAAGAAGAAAACATCTGTTCTTTGTGCTTGTGGTCAAATCTATTCAACCTGTCAGAACTTTTGCAGGGTTCATACAGTTTCACAACATTTCCATGTTTCTCAATATTCATACACAGAATGAACTCTGTCTCTCTATGCATACTCTGGAATGTGCATAGCATTCACTTGCAAGCAAAAAAAAAAAAAGAAAGAAAGAAAGAAAAGAAAAATTATGGACCATATCACAAATTTAAAAGAAGATATCTTCCCCATCCAAGAAACCCACTTACAAGATTCAGAAGAAACATTTTTTATACCTTCCAAAGAGACAAAGAGTAATCTTTACTTTACGCAGTATGGTAACTGCCCCAGAAGGCCGGTATATCCAAATGTGAATATCTATGCTCCGGCTTTCTTCCACAAAGTCAGACCACAGCACTGTCACCAAGCATTTGGTTTTTCCTCTCCTCCTCACCCAGAGTGGATCTCTAGCTCTGAGGGGTCTGCCTAGCCGACCTCCCTCCCTCTCCAGTGGGGGTGTGCTCTGGGGCTTGTTTGTTGTCCGTCTGTGGGTGGTGAACGCCGGCTCCTCCTGGGTCACCCTGCAGGCCTCGGCGGTGTGGCCAGGTTCTCTCTGGCCAGGGGATCCTGTTGGTAGGTTTTGACCTAGTGCCTTGGGGTCAGTTGTGGGCGGTGTCTCTGTGTGTCTGGGGGCGGGGCCTGGCCCCCTCCCGAGTGGTGGGGAGGCTGGGTGCCTTTTGATGGCTGGCCTGCATTAGTTTGCAGTGGCTGCTGGGCTGGCTGGCGTGCCCCTGGACGGTTGCGTTGGGTGCATGGGTTCTACTGGGGCCTCGTGGCTGGGCTTTGTTTCTTGGCGTTGTGTGATGATGGGTCCATGGAATCTCTGGTGGCCTCTGTGGGTCCAAATCTGACTAGTGTGCAATGGCTCCCTCCTATCTGTGGGGTGTTGGAAGATTTCCTTCTCCCACAGTCTCCTCAGTCTCTGTGCACTGGGGGTGCGGGTACGGTACCTTGCGGCACCACAGTCCCCAACCCCTGCAGCCCTTCCCCCCTTCGGTTGCTGCCGTCCACGGAGGCATTGCTTCAGCTCCTGGCTGGGTGGGGGGGTTGGGTTTGGGGTATGTGGTGGCAGTACTGTGTTGTGTAGGTAGGCTTTGAAGGGCAGTAGGCCCTCCTGTCCTGTTCCTACATGCCTCTTGTCCTCCCACACACAGGGTGGTGGGCCTGGGGTCAGGGCCCCTGACCTGACTCTGGGCCCAACTCATATTTAGGGAATGCCCACATGCATGGGTGGTTTTAACTCGCCAGCTTGAGTTGGGTCACATCATGAAGAATTGATGAATCCTGCCAAAAATGGGCTGAGCTGTTCTTCTATCACTATGTAACCCATCTTTGATTTGGCTCCTCTGTTGGGACACCTTCACCATCTCTCCAGAGATCTACACAGTAACTCTCTGGGCTCTCATAATCCTGAGGGAGGTGACAGGAAAAGGACAGCATCCTTCTGCATTTTGTCTGTCCTTTGCCACCCCATATTCACTGAGGTGTAGCACTGCCCTCCCTGCTACATAAAAGTCATTTCACTAAAATCAGGTGATTTGCATCGAAATAAATCATTGCATTCCGCTTTTTCTCTTTTTGTAGATGAGGTTGTGACATCAGAAGAACATACCGAGTCGTCGATGGCGTACGTGTTGATGAGGTGCGCCAGCAGGTTACAAATCCAGAGGGAAAGAATATCTCCAAGCAGACGAGGAATCAAACCACTTAAGGAAAAACAAAGAAAGGAACCAACACAGGATTAGAAGTTACACCACACCCTCACAACAATGTCAGGTTATTGTCAATTTTCCCATTCCCAAGACTTATTTCTCAGCTGTGCTGTGACATTCTGGACGTAACGGTACAACCTCATTCATTCATAACCTCCCTGTGTGCACTCCTGCCCACAGTGAGTGTAACCTCTAGTTATTTTTATGACCCTTACAAGTTTTTACCCTTTGATGCATAGGTGATTTTTTTCAATGACATTTCATTGTTATGCAGAGTAAAGGAGCTGCCTTTAGGTCTGCAGTCTCACTAATGACTTACACGGCAGTTTTAATTTTGTTGAGAAGACTGAACCTGAATATTGGAATCACCAGGTGATATTTTGTTCACAGAATTGAGCAGGGGCAATTATTTGAAGTTGAGGAAAGACAGAAAACACCAAATATCTGGCAATAGAAGAGAACAAGGAGACTTTGACTTACGCAAAGAAGCCCAGGATACCTTCTTCTCTGTAGACTGTGACAATCGAATCGAACACCCCACTGCAAAAAGGAGGTTTGTATTAGATCTCTGAACAGGTGCATGGCTTATCTCGTTCATGTTTATGTTTCAAGACTTTACCTGTATTTAGTTTCTCTTCCAATAAATTGGACCATACATCGCAAAGTAATCACTGTAAAACAAGTTGAGGAACAAAAAAAAACAAAAAAAACAACATATAACACCCAGATCTGTCAAACACAGAAGAAACTACTTAAATAAAACAAGTCAGTATTGTGGGAATGACAGAGTCAATTAAAGCAATGGGGTACCATGAAAGGGGTGTGTGACGATGGTGGCACAGGAACGAGCGAACATCTCTTTGGTCGTCTGTGGGAGCAGGAAGAGAAAAAAAAAAAAATCATCATGTTTAGAGAACATTGTGGTACTCTCTAAAGCTGCAGATTAGACTTGTGTTTGAGTAGATATGACTAGGACAGCTATCAGATTCACAGTCGCAACATTCAACTTTTTTAATGAGCAGGAGGAGAGTGGCCGTGACGATCATTAATGTGTTCGCTGCTTCGCTGTGAGTGAGTGTTCAAGGCACGTTACCTCATCAACAACGTGCTGCAGCGAGCCCTCAACAGCTTTGTGGCCACCAGGAACCTGGACCGGAGACAAACCTCAGGGTCAAATCTTTTTATTGCCACAGACACTTTGATAGCAGGTGTCATGTTTCATGCAGTTCTCAGGACAGTGATGAACACTAGAGAATATCAGATCAAGTGTTTACACAGCTGACATATTATCCAGCAGGACCTGGATTCAGCATCAGCATTCATTGAAGTGCTCAAAATGCACAAAAATGCAGCAGTTTTTCAGTGAGATGTCACACCACTGGCCATGCTTCCACCTGATCCGCAGTTAATGTTTTAGTTGACTCTCTGGGCTTCTCAGCTGATTCTCCTCTGACGGCTCATTGTGTTGAGCTGTCCCTGTCCGGCAGTCTGCTAAGTTCTCCCTGTAATCACCATCAGGAGGTAGAAGTGGAACTCAATACTTATCTGTGGTTTGGACCAGCCCAACTTGTTTTGCAGTCCAGTATTTTAGGACTAGTTTTAGTTCCTTCTGCCACATTTACGTTGACATCATCATTATTATTGACACACTACTGGTAAGCCAACTAAGCATTTGAGGAGGCACCTCCATATTTAAACGACTAAAAGCAGGAAATGGCCAGACTTGATTAATCATTCAACATAATGATATTAGTGTCCCAACATTAAAGCAGCAGTAGGTCTGCAGAGATGAAGTAGTGCTCTCACACACGTCCAGTTGAACCAGTGAACTGGTTTAAAGATGGAAATGGAAACAGCTGCTTCACGACACAGTGTCACAGAGATGAGCTGTATAAACTGGTCCTGTCTGTGTTTACAGAGTGATGAGAAACCCTTACCTTAGCTGTGCCTTGTTCCTGACACTTCTGGAAGAACACAGCAGAGTGTCAATTAGAACAGATGCAGGACATAAACCTTAATACACATTAAACATGTTATCCCATGTTAACCACATTCGAAGGCTACTCAGCAAGTAATGAGCTGAAAATGTGACGATTTCGGTGAAACTTTCAGAGAAAGGATATGATACTTCTGTATAGCTGTAGACCAAATGGAAACTTGTTTCTGTTTCTGTTGGGAGGAAATATGTGGATTCACAGCAGAGCGCATCCAAACTGTTACTGTTAATCAGAGTTTCTTACGACAGTTTGGATTATCAGGACGTAATCACATAAATAATTTGTAGATTAGGTTACAGCTAACCCCTCTACAATCAGATATATGACATGTAGCTTGCATTTATTCCCATGAAA
Source organism: Echeneis naucrates (assembly GCF_900963305.1). NCBI lineage: Eukaryota > Metazoa > Chordata > Actinopteri > Carangiformes > Echeneidae > Echeneis > Echeneis naucrates. Next base: position 20,470,085 of record NC_042513.1, on the reverse strand, counting down.
TCAGTGTTGGGACTAGACTGACTCCACTATTCCTCCATATGAGTACATCAGGACAGCCTAACCATAGTGTCTCCACCTCAGGTGAATTCGATGCAGTCCGGCCTACCTGTGCGACTTTGCTGTGTACCACCGTGCCAATGGTGCCTGCACAGAGTCTGGGGCCCAGTCCTTTGAAAAGACCAATTTTTCCATCCACCTTGATGATGTGTTTCGCTAAAACATTAAAAAAAATATGCCCAAGTTATCAAGAGCAGATGTGACATTTAAAATTTCATATTTAAAGACCTCAATCTGTTATAACGATGAGCAGGTCAGGAAGTAAGTCATACAATGGAATCCTAGCTTTTGTCGATTGGTGTTTTACTCTGGTTATGGCTGCATGAAAGCCTGATACCATGGTGAAACATTCCTGCAAACCAGGTGCTGGCACAGCCGTTCAGTGACTGATTGTCAACCTTGACCAAGAAAAAAAATGATCTAGTAACCCATTACTGTTATGGATCATACCACAAGTTGAACAGCCGGCTGAGTAATTACTGTGTGATTACCAAGAAGCATTTGGTGCTGACTGTATTTTTGTTCCCTTCCTTCTGTCCTTAGGCACACCAATTTCAGCTAATTTTAGGCGTCTCCCTAACACACAAGCACAACTGTTTGCTGAGCATCAACTGAATACCATAAATTTGAAGTGAATAGTTATACTATACTACAACTGATAAACCATTTCTCAATTTTTTAGATGTTCACCATCACTGGATGATCTGGACTGGAAGACAGGTAATAAGCTGAAATGCAGAAATGTTGATGAGCAGCTGTATTTTCAACAGAACAATCGATGTGACATACAAGCCGGGGAAAGCAGAGGAGGAGGAGATGTGGGCCACTGCTGCTGCTGCTGCTCCATCAGAGGACCGATTAGAACAGTGGGTGCCAGCAAAGACAAGCACCTGGGGGTGTGGCCATAAGACCGGACACTTCGGAGGAGTCAGTGCACAACAGTCTTTTAGTGGATCATCTACATGTGCAAGAAGCATCCTGATCTCAGAGCTGTCTGACAGCTGTTGTTGTTCCCTCCAACCACAATGTTGTGGTCAGCAACAGGGTTCCATCACACCATCAGTCCTGCTGACTAACACAATAAGACCACGACAGAGCTGATGTACAGCTCAAGCATTATTAGTTATAACTTCCATTACTGCTAAGAACTAATTGGGTGATTCCTCTGAAATGTTAAATACCTACTTACATATTGTACATCAAAACACTCACTATGGTTGCCATTGGTGGGAGATGTAAATAGTTTTGTTAGCTTGAATTAAGGCAATCAGTGGTATGATCCTTTAAAATGCGACTAGTCTTAAAGATATAAGCTAAAGAAAGAGAGAGTGGAGAACGATATGTGGCAAATGACACTGGCCCCAACTGAACCAGCGTTGTCAATGAGGACCTTGTCACCTCCTATTTATAGAGCATGCACAATACTCACTTCACATGCCCCACATGATGACCTCTAAATTGGAAAAAATATTTTGTAGCTTTTATATATTTCAATGTATGTTTTTTTTTTATATGAATTGATTGCATATTTTGTGTTGTGCAGGTACACCCCACCTCAGAAATTTAAAATCAAATTAAAGGAACTTTTTAGTCATAATTTGTCTGTGATCTACTTAAAAATAAATAAATAAATAAAACTAAAGTGAGGAAGTTGTATCTTTAACCCAGTGTCAAAAAACATACTGAGTCACAAGCTGAGTAAATCATTACATCCCTGCTGCAGCTGGATTTGACCTGGATAGTAAGTTTGGCATTATTCCACAGTGGCTGTGATCAACAAGTTATTAACTACAGCAGTAAATTTAGGACGAAGGCCACCAGGAATTCACAGAAACAGGAAGAATAACATTTTGTTGTATAGCGTCATATCTTATGATAACAAACTCACGTTTGAAGGTTTGTCTAGACCTCTCCTGTTACTTTTAAGAACAAATAAATGTATTTACTGGTGACAGCCTCATTTTCCAAACCGATGTGACGCCTTTAAAACATAAATGTACCATAGTAAGTGTCATTACAGTCCTGATGTACGCCTGACGTCTTCATCAAATGTTGATCTCATGTTTGGAACCACACCTTCCTCAGAAGTGCTGCCTCACAGTGAGAGCCACAGCAGCACGGGTCAGGAACACACGAGACCATGAGACCACTCACCGTAGGCAAACATCCCCGGCAGCTGGTAGACTTGTCTGCCAAACAGGTTCCTGCCCAGCGTGGGAGGGAGCGGCTCATGTCCAACCTGACAAGACACACAGATAAGACACTGCAAAGGCCTCCCTCTCTCTTCGAGCCCCCTCCACACACACACACATACATATATATATATATACATATATATATATATATATATATATATATATATATATATATATATATATATATACACACACACACACACACACTTTTTCAGCTTCACTTAGCACTTTCTGCAAACCTTCCTCTGACTTACTCTGCACTAACTATGACATGGTGACAGCATGACGGCCCTGCTACACGGACATCTAACTGGGACAAAGGGTCAGTGGGGGGGAGCGGGTCCCCCAGCACAGTCCACCCTGACACGGCCTTACTTCAGACCTCGGCCCGGAACCGGCTGACAGGCTGCCGGAGTGTTTTGGCACCAGAAGGTCACCGGGCCGAGAGAAGGGCCGACACTGCAGCTGATGTTGTTGTTGTTGTTGTTGTTGTTTCACGGGGTGCTGTAGGTTTTCTGAGCTGAAGGTGATCCACTAACAGTGTTGTTTCGTGTTGTGTACTGCTTCAACGTTCAAGGTGCGTTTTAACACACCGGGACACCTAAACCTCCACCCCCCCCCCCTCCTCCACCCCGAAGCTCAAAGCTAACTTCAGCTAAGGTTAGCACACAGCTACACACCGAAGCAGCTCCGGCTCGCCTCCAATCTTACCTGGATCAGGACCTTGATGTACATCAGAGGGTGAGAGAGGACAGTAAGTCCCGATCCCAGCAATATTTGACCACACGTGTCCGCCATTTTTGGAGAAGCTGGTTAGACAGGAAGCTCATCCTGGTCTTATTCAGGCTGACGAGCCGACTGCGCCCTCATCGGATCTGGTGAGGACGGTGTCGCCCCCTGGTGTTTGGGGAGGGGAGGCACGGCCACTGTGCTCAAAACGAAAAAATCACGTCAACTCAGCTTTTAAAAAATATTATATAATACATATGTCAATAAAATATGAGTGTAATTTAAGTTCATAAGGTGAGTTTTCTATTCATGATCCTGGAAAAAAAAAAGTACAAGTCGACCCAACCTGGCATCGCCTGCTTTGCCCTGGTCGGAGGACACACACTGTGTAACAGGCTATGACATTGTGAAACTGGGAGAAACCTCTAGACAACAGCAACCTTGACTCTCCCTCTTCCAGCTTCTGTGTTGATGTGTTGCATAAAAAAAAAAAAAAAATCAGTTGTCCTCTTCCTTTTCTTCTCAGAGAGGATTGTGTTGTCTCAGATCCTGCAGCCTACACTACAGACCTGAGCAGGGCTGACCAGTTCAACAATTCTTTTTTAAGAATTTAAGATGAATCTGAAGGCCATCTGTCATTTTTGATGGGTTGCAATTACTTCAGAACAATATCAAAACAGCCAGGAGACGCCGCCTGTCCGAGGCAAAGCAGCAGCAGCCTCACGTGACGGATTTGATTACGCACGAGCGGCACCGAGGCCACTGAGTTAAACTCAGCTGATTTCTTCAGACGTGTGTTCATATTTTAGTTGCAAGTATTTTATTTTGTAAGACTGCGTTGTTCATTTTCGCATACGGCCACAGTTGGTGCTTTTAGTGGCCACCGATGTCACTGCTGGGAAATGTGTTGACATGATGAATGTTTTCTCTCAGGCCTTAAAAAGTGCATCATTTAGTTTGTTCTAATTGAATTTGCATTAAAAACGAATGAATGGAAATTAAATGCTATTAACTATCTCTTTATTATAATTAAAAAGAAAATTAAAATGACAGATAAAAATCTGATTTCAAAATAAACAGCACTGCAAATGGTCAAACGGTCTGAGCCTCCTGAGGAAAAATGAAAGTATGAAAGTTATCAACTTTCTCAAAACATAAGCTGTTGAAATTTGTCATGGCATCTTGTGTGTATACACATATGTATGTTGTCACTGTTTTAATAATACCCTTGATCTTGTTTTAACATATGGCATCATAATTGGTTATTTAACATAATATTTCCTCAACACCCTGTTCTATCTGACCGTGACTTACTAACATCTGTGTATACAATAACTGACTAGCATCGAGGAATACATTCTGTAAATGGCCTCACTGTGTTAAAATCTTGAAGCTGAGGTGTAGCTCTCAAATTCATGTCTGAAAGCACATATCACAGAAACTGGAAAGGAAGTGATGTTCAAGCTATCTAGAAGAATTTTATCTAGCCTGGAAAGAAAACTATTATTCAGTTTTAATAAAAGAAAACACAAACCACCTCAGGTTTCTCTTTGGTGTTGTAGCCAGGCTGATAGAGAATCATCGCTCAATTAGACCCTTGATTCCTTTGGGTCTCAGCAGCCATGAGTTTATTGCAGCATAACTACAGAAAGGGTAATTAAACATTAACTTTTAACTGTAGGCTTTGCCATTGAGGGAGATCAGCAAGTCTGATCTTGAAATGTGCGAGAGAGTCTACCCCTTGAATTGGTATTGGGGATTGGCACCATAGAAGAGGAGTCTGATAGCTGAAGGATTTGCCTCCAGATTTACTCTTGGAGACTTGAGGAACCACAAGTACAACTGAGTATCATCTTCATAATAATGCCTAAGGGAAGTATATACAGGATGAAAAGGATTGAAGTACAAAACCCTGTGGAACTCCGTGATTAACTGAAGTGTGTGAGTAAGAGCTATTGTTAACATGAACAGATTGATATCTGAGATGGAAAGGTGAAAAAGATTCCAGGTAGGAAGCAGGTCAGGTGCTGTTAAAAGCTGAGAAAGAGACAGATGCCTGTTTCAGAGTAGCTTTATTGCAGGTAATTGCTGTTGTGATGAGTTCAGCTCTGCAGTGTCTGTTCTTGAGCAGACCACAGGAGACAGTGTTTCCTCTGCGCTGTCTGTCAGCACATCTGGACAGGCGTCCTCTGTAACAGTCAACAGCACAATCACAGTCCATTAGGCAAAACCTGAGTTCAACACAAACTCTAGACATGCACTATAGGCTGGTGTGTAAATACGCTGATATTGGCAACACTCACAGCAACCGTACAGCGTGTTGAGCCTGGCGATGTCATTGCGGCTCATCTCCTTGGCATTGCCGAAGGACACGTTGGCGTTAGGGATGGGGAGCATGGTGGGCTGGTTGTTCTTGGAGAAGGCATACCTACAACATGGCACAGGCAGTCAGACTGAACTATTGCACATCCTTAATGCTACACACACACACACACACACACACACACACACACACACAAACACTGCAGGGCTGACATGCAGCCAGTTGTTCTCACTTGTGATACTGCATGACAGAGTTGTAATCATAGGGAGTGCCCTGGTTCAGTGTGGCGATCTTCCTGAAGTTGTGCTCCATTCCTAAAAGAAATGATGCAGACGAAGTCACTCTTTGTTTGAACTGAATGGAACCTGTATATTTGGACAGAGGAGCTGCTCCATGGTTTGGTCCTGATGTCGTAAGGTTCTACTTTAAGTGGGATCAGAGTTGAGCCAAGTTCTGCATCAATGTTGTACAGGTGCTTTGTGGCCATCATTTCTTCCTTGAAGACATTAATTGTGTTTTGTGAGAAGGTGTTAACCTGCTCTTTTCAAGGACTGCAGACTTTTTACAACAGCTTCACAGTTTCAGCCTTTTTGCTCTAAATGTGGAATGATAAAGAACTCCTTTACCAGACTGGACATTTTGCAGCAGAACTCTGATGTGGTTGTCCCTGTCAGAGCGGGTCTGTTCGTGGTTGAATCCCAGGGCGTGGAGCAGCTCATGCTGAACTGTGCCATGGTAAAGGCATCCACGACGGGCCAGAGACACCACCTGCTTCCCACCACGACGGCCGACGAAAGAGTAGCAGCTGGATAAGAGGAGACAGAAGGTGAAGAACGCTGAAGTCTGAGTACAGCTTCCGTCTCAGATGATTCGTTTCTGTCCCTTTTTTTTTTACCCATTCTTTGACTCAATGCTCAGCCAGTCACGGTCACTGCTTCTGCTGGGCCTGAAGCGGATGCAGGAGAATGAGGAGAAGGACTCCAGTCCACGGGTGATGATGGCCTTCTCCCGGGAGGCTGCATGACCACACCACTCAACAATTAAGGTGCATGGCCTGACACATGAAAATCTGACTGCATAATCCTGGCAATTCTGTGTCCACAGCATCTGACAAGTGGAGCAGTAGCTCCTCTAGAGAGTGCTGCATCATGGGATGTTTGTAGCCTTACTGATGGGTATTACACCAATTATGAAGGGTACGCTATATGTACTTATCTCTGGAGGATGTATAACATGCTGGTTCACTGGTTTAATGGATATCTGGGTTTTACCTTTGAAACATTTGTCTCTTTCATTATTAATCACTCTTGTCATCATTCGTGTGATGCTGTTAAATAAACGGGTCTTATTTGGCAGAGAAGTTGCTACGTCAGCAGTGAAAACCTGCTATCTACAAACAGAGCACATCTGAGCCTCCACCTGACACTCACAGAAGTGACTGGCGATGTAATAAGGAATGTAGACTTTCCCGTCAGTGTATTTGCCCCACTTGCAGCCTCGGCTGGTGCAGGGGTCGGCATTTTTCTCCATTTCACTGTCAACAGCGATGTCTCCTTCAATCAGGATGGGATCATCGTTGGAGCGGACTAAAGCACATCACACAGCAGCAAGAAGAACTGTTAAAGTACCGCTGAAGACGATGAGAAAAAGAAGAGGAGGAAGAGCGACAGACTGCGGGAAGATCACACTCACTCAAATTGCTGTTGGCTCTCTCCAGAAGTTCAGAGACAGAAAGATCCTCTGAGTCCATCTCTGTTCAGTGACAACATCACAAGTTTACTTTTACACAAAAACACACAGCGCATGTCAGCACATTATGTCTGATAATGAGAGCGGATCACATACCTGTCTGCAGGTGGGAGAGACAAAACACACATTAGTCCGTAGAAACACAACATGAGCATACAACAAGTGCAGTATGAAGCAACCAGACCTCCTCAGATGGAAGTCTGACCGTTGCCACCACCAGGCTGAAAGATGAACCTTCAGCTCAGTAGAAGCTTGAGTATTGTGCAAGCCAAGAACATCAGTTTACAGTTCAAACCCAAAGACTGAAGATGAAGGAACAACTTCTTCTTTCAAGGTCATTCCGTGTTGCTCTGCATCATTAATGAATCCAAACTGGACTGAGCTCACTTTAATCTCATGACAGAGTGTTTGGGAATGAATGGTGGTGGTGACTGGAGTGTATGAGTTATTCAAGCAGAGTCCCGGAGATGGTCTTACCTCACTGTCGGCCCAGCAGTAGGCAGACAGGAGCAGCACAGCCAGAGCTGAGAACCTGAACACAGACATGAGAGCCATCCCAACGAACCTGCAGAACAGATGGGATCAGCTGCAGCTTTACTGACACAGGACAGAGATGGCTTGAATCCAGCGGAACTTACCTTGTGCTTCCTGTGTGGATGCATGCGTATGAGATTTCACTGCTGGCTTTTATAGACGCTCACCTCCGCTGGCCTGCCCAAATATGTTATCAGTCCCACAAAACCTGTGGAATCAGCTAAACTGGCAATCTTATCAGGCTATACCAACTCTATATGTGTGGGAAGTGGACACTTGTTTTCGTACCGTTTTACAGCAGGGTGCACTTCCCTGAAAACATCAGAGTGGGCTGATGACTAAAATATCTTCCAATGTGAGTTATAATTTAATAATGATATCAATAAAACCAATTTGCAGACGGCTGACTTGCTGTGCCAACACCAAACAGGGATCATGATAATAATTCTTTCCTCATGTCTTGGCCTCATTTGTCCATCACAATTGAGAACTGTTTTAGTCTATACAGTCAAGTAAGCAGAAAAGAGAACAATGTTATGCTATGCAATGCTGAATTCTTACATCAGTAAACATGCCAATGTTAACCACAATATCTGTGTGGAAATGTTTGTTTGCATTCTTGTAATGTGAGTAGCTGTGGCAGCAACTCCATTGCATTGTCTGGAAAAATCCCTTTAATTGTAATTTACCATAATTCACTGGCATAAAATCTGAGAGATCCTGAACTTAAGATAATGGACTGTAAAGAATTAAACACATTGGAGGGCGGCATGGCAGCATGGTGGTTAGCGCTGCACTGCGGCCTCTCTGTGTGGAGTTTGCATGTAATCCACAGCCGTGCGTGCAATCTGTGTAGTGTTATTAGTGCTGCTGTGTTTCCAAGAAATTGCCCTTCTTTTGCAAGACTTTGCAAGACTGTGTGGAAAACAAATTATAGTGTTTCACACACAATTTGGAGAAGTCATATACACATAATAAGCTTCCACTTTTGTAACCTCTGCCTCTACACACAGTTACAAGTTTGTGTATGTGAACCAGAGATTGCGCATTTTTATTTCTTCAACTCTGTGAAATATAATTTTTTTTCTATTGTTTGTATGAAGAGTGCTACACAAGTACAGTCTGATTGTGTGCACAAATGCAATACTATCAAAATGAACGAAACTGTGCTAGTTTGTGTTGCTGGAGTCAACGGCTTGGTTTCAGCAAAAAGAGAGAAACAGAGGATTGCTACTTTTTTTCAGTCACACAAGGAAATGAAAGTCAATCTTTTGTCTAATTCTTTTTAAATAAATTGATTCATTCACTCTCTCATTAAGAAGTTACCTTGAACATCGTCAGAGTGGTTGTCCGTCTCTGTTTGTCTCTCCAGCTAAGCGGTAGATGATGAATGAATGGATGTTTGAAAAAGCATCTGGCCATCTGCAGCAAAAAAGTTTGAACAAACTTTCCAATTCAAATGAAGTGCATATATTCTTTACCTCTAGACGACAGAAATTCGTTACAATCAGGATGTCCCAGAAATTCTCTTAAGGCCCTGCAGTAGAGTCAGAATGCTGCTGCATGAATATTAACAGGAACTAGAAAAATAAATCTGTGTTAGCTCCTCTTCATTGGCTCCTGGTAATATTCAGTTCTCCTAACACACAAAGTTCTTAATAACCAAACTCCATTGTATCTCAGAGAGCTCATTGGCCCAGGAGGTCACGTCCCTCTCTGGATGGAGGTACTTGTGGATGCCAGAGTCTCCAAGAGCGAATCGGGCGGCAGATCATTCAGGTATCAGGCTCCTCTCCCATGGGACCACCAGTATCGGGCCGGGTGTCTCTCTACTTTAAAGATCAGGCTTAAAATGTTTGTCTTTGACAAAGCCTACCGTAAAAAACCTTGAATCGGCCTGCTGCTACAGGCTGAGCTCTGGAACTTCTGTTTTTGTGAATGTGGTCAGATGGATTCTGCAGACCAAGTACCATCAGTTCTAAATACTGCACATTGGATCCACCATCTTTGACCATTTTTCCTTAAAAGTCACTCCACAGTAAATCTGTTCAATGCAAGCACAGGCTTAAAGGTGCAACAAAAAAACGGGTTCCAGGTAAATAGACAATGTGCATAAATTCACAGAGCAGAACTCACTGAGGATAAAAGTTAGGGGTGTTATTACAAAGATAGTTGAGTACAATGGCAGGCAATCAGAAGTAGGCAAAGATCAAACTGCACAAAAGACTGGAACATGAGATGAACTCACCCAGATGAACAGACAGCAGGAGACATAGGGTTGTGTCCAGGGTGGCAGGTGGACAGTAGGACACAGCTGAGGACACATGTGAAGCACATCAGTGTAATTCTGATGGGAAACTTGACAAGATCTGAGGAGAAAAGAGACATTTGAATAAAACAGGAATCACAACACACACATTAAACCCTGACTCCCATATTTACTGGAATCAACATAGATTGTCAGAGATTGTTTTTGCCTGTTGTACTTACAGGTTTTTATTAATGCTCCGGGCTCTGTCTGTTGTGTGATGCATGCTTTGTGGGACTGAGCTTGGCAGCTTGACACTCGGATTCTCTGCTATGTACTGAGGCCTTTATGGGATACATGCCCTCACTGCTCCTTGTCCATGAGTGATCCATAGACTTTGGTTTCCAGCTTAGTGCTGTTGCAGGGTTTAATATTATTCTGTTATCAGTTAAGACGATTTCACCTGAATTTACTCACTTCTTCAGGTGAACCAGGAGTTTGGTTTAATTGTAGTTTTGAGATGGGCTACAGGATGCTCCTCAGGGTGATTCCCTTTTGGATACTCAAGCTGCGGGCCAAATGTACTGTATGTTTTGTTGGATTCTAGGACAGTAAGTATTTAAAGCAATGCTTAAAGTGTGGAAAAGATTTCATTCGGTGTCATTTTGCAGTCGTGAAAACAAGGCATCTTGGTTTGCAACTGTCATTGATATGTACAATATGAAACATTGTCTTTGCACCCATTACACTAGGATGTATTTTTCATATTTAATCCTAAAGGTTTTGGCATATGAGTTGATTAATTGGACATTTTTATCTCAATCATTTGGGCAATGTGTAGTTTGCTTCTATCTGGGGACAAATAGCAGAAGTCCACTGGTTACACATACCACAGTCTTATGTAAGTACTAACCGCCACTTCATGTTCAGGTGTATTTGTCAACAGATCTGTTGAGCAGTTTGTTGTTTTGAATGAGAATTTGTTTCACCTATATAAGTTTGAACACTTCTGCTTCTTTTTCAGAAGCTGCTATTCTCTGAACAGCCATGATTCTCCAGATCACTGCTCTCTGCCTATTCTTCTGCTCTGTCTGCAGTTTTACTATACATGTAAGTATCAGTAGACACTTCACAGTAACATGGAAAACACTTCAATTGACTTCAATTTGTTTATCATCCAATTATTTTCTGTGTCAATAGACTCAAATATACTAAATCCAGATTTTTTTCTTTTGCTTATTCAGATTTTTTGAAATACTTAATACTCAAAAGAAATTGACTGCAGAATTAACAGAGGGACTTTTTAATTATTGAGAAAATTGGCTTCAAATTACAAAAAGAAAATTCTGATTTCGGCTTTCATTTTCTATTTGTTTTGCATGCATTACAAGCTGATCTTCACCAGAATTGCAAACAAGAAAAAAAAAAAAAAAAAAACTACTTCACATCACACCTTCTCTTCTTCCCTTTACAGAACAGTTTAGAGTTTCAAGTAAAACCTGAAATTTGCTGAAACTTGTTTCATTGACTTTTTATGTTATGTGTTTTATAACAGGCTTCTGTCAAAAAGACTGATGAGTACTCCGGTGAGACTTGGATGTTATTCATGTAGTAAAATGGTATCTACAGAAGTTATAAGTTTTACATCATAAAGCTGAAAATTAACGACTTTTGGCTGCTCCACAGGAAACAGCATTGAGGACGATGAATTGAGCGTCTCTACACTGATAGAGAAGGCCAATGTTAATGTTGGTATGTGCGTGTCTACTGCATATATATATAGCCAAGTCAGCTAAGCTTAAAAATAGAACAAAGTAAAAACTGCACATAAAGAATACACCAGAGAGATTTCTTTTCAGAATGAACCATTGATGTGGTATCACACTGAGATTTGAAGAAAAGGAAAACACTTGTATTATTTTGCAGGGAAGAACTTGGATGACCCTCTTGTGTTGTTTGGAGACATCGCAGTGCCAACAGGTTTCCAGAATGCGGATCCCTGCACATTTCGGGGCTGTCTTTGGCCTAAATCAAGGGACGGCAACGTGTATGTGCCATACCGGATCTCCAACCAGTACTGTGAGTTTCATCATGCAACACACATGCACTGACAACTGTTGATGGGAACTTTTGAGAGGCTCAGCTCAGCAATGAGAAATTCATTTCAAGCTTCCAGCCTTTTAAAATGAAATTGTGTGAAAAAAATTACCGGCGATTGTAGATTCTATTTTTTTTTTTTCAACTGCATTGAAAGTCAAAGAAATCACTAAATGTACATTTGTGTTAACTGTTCAGCCCAGAGAGAGAGAAACACCATCGTCCAAGGTCTGCGATCATTTGCAAGCTCCACCTGCATTCGCTTCACCCCCTTGAATAGACAGAGGGACTTTCTGGACATCCAGTCTCGTTCGGGGTACGGTTTACACAGCGTGCTCACACATTCAGGCGTGCATATACACCTCGTTTACACTCAGAGCAGACAGAGTACTTTTTGTGCCTGTTCACTGAAAGCAGTGTGGCTTAAGAGGCTGCTAAGACTGTATTCTATTTCAGGTGTTTCTCTTTTGTGGGGCGTCGTGGGTCTGGCCAAACACTGTCTTTACAGCGCCAGGGCTGCATCTTTCGATCAATCATCCAACATGAGGTGCTCCATGCCCTGGGCTTCAACCATGAGCAGACCCGTTCTGACAGAGACCAGCATGTTCGCATTCTTCTGCAGAATGTCATTCCTGGTGTGTGGTTTATAAAAATGAAAAAAAAAAAAAAAAGCAGTTAGAACGTAAATGGAGCACATTTCCAAAACAGAAAGTCAAAATTGTACAAAAAATGTATCTTATTATTTGCGGGTAAAATAGTAGCTGGCAACATTCATGACTTTCATGCAGACATATCTAGAAGCTCTTCTTCACAAATTGCATATTTAACCTGTTTGACTAGCAGTATATTAACAGACATGTAATCTCCTGCAGGAATGGAGCATAACTTCAGGAAGATCCAAACAAGGAATCTTAACACTCCCTATGACTACAACTCTGTCATGCATTATGGAAGGTAGTGTCTATTTTCTCTTATTTAATATAGATTACTCTTCTTGGTTTGTAAACAGTATGCATATTGTTTCATGCTCATTCTTTCACTGCGGATTGGTCAGGATGATGTCTTCTCCTTAAGTCAACTCAGAGACAGAAGCAAAGACAGTCTTTAAACCTGTTCTGTTTAAACATGTAATTTGAAGCTTGGCTCAGGTCAAACTACACTCAAGTTTATCCTCTGCATTCCCAGTGAGCAAACAATTAGTGAGAACATAATTTGTACCAAAAAGGACCAAAACTTCAGATGAACTATTAGAACATTCGTTTCAGATGAATTTTGGAATTTAGAATCTGCTCAAATTCAATAATTTCTGTCCGGTGCTCCATTAACCTCTCAATATGGTTAACATTCAACGTCAATCATTAAGGCAGAGTGAACACACTATACACATGCAACGTTTTATCAATAGTGAAGTTATTGGGGTGAAAGTATATGATCTAATGTCTGTTCACAGATTGATCAGACATGCAGAATAATTTATATTCCAGCCTTGAGTATTTAGCTATCTACTTGGTCTCCACCTTGTTCCTATAGGCGACATATTGGCTCTCTATGCTGTTCAGTCAGTGCTCGTAGGTGGAGCAGGAGCTGATAGAGAAAAACAGCTGAGCTATGAGCAGTCTGTTTAGGAGCTGCTCCAGTCTGATCAAGTGTTTTCTGACTGACCCATGCTTAAATGATTTCAGACTAAGGGGAGTCAAATTGTGGTTTCTGTTGATGGATGGGTGGTGCCGACTCATGCACAGCTCAAACTTATCGTGAAACTGGGTTGGCACTGTAGGTCAAATCATTCATCTTCGAGTGCTTGTCCATTTTTTGGTCGCAGGAGATGCTCAAGCCAACTCTAGCAGGCATTGAATGAGGGTGGGGTTCACCCTGGACAGGCCACCAGTCCATCACAGGGCCAACACACAGAGACAGACAGAGACCAACAACCACTCACACTCACATTCAGACTTGCGGACAATTTAGAGTCACTAATGAACCTAAACATGATGTCTTTGGACGGTGGGAGGACACCAGAGTACCCACGCAAGCACGGGGAGAACATGCAAACTGCACACAGAAAGGCCCCAGACCTGGGAATCAAACCAATAACACCAGCACTAACCACTATTCTCCCACGCTGCCCCAGGTCAAATCAAATCAAATTTATTTTCATCGGGCCAAATCATAGGTATTATAAATCAATCGTATATAGAGCAGGTCTATGGCGTTATTTAAGAAATCTCTCCATGAGTAAACAATGCTATGATGTGTTCTAAATCCTGATTGAAATAATTGAAACAAGCTGTTTCTACGCAGGTTTGCTTTCTCCAGGAATCGTCAGCCAACCATCCTTCCCATCCCTGATGGCAACGTAGCCATTGGAAGGGCCGAGCAGATGAGTCCTATTGATATCCTCCGGGTGAACCGCCTGTATAGATGCAGTATGTATCTTTATATACAACAAACCAGCCACTGGTTATAATACATGTCAATATTCTGCCACACTAAAAAGCAACTTTTACAAATTTCTTTGTTTTGGGAAAAAAAAAAAAAAAATTGCAGATTCGACTCTTTCCAGACCTGACCCAGAACCAGTGCCCAGAAACCTTTTTCTTTAGAAATTACAGTAAGTGGATTGACATAATTTGTGGAATATGGTTCCCCACAACATACCTTTTATTTATGATTTATAATTATTATTCCAATTATATCAATAATCTGTCATTTATTTAATTATGCATCACTCATAGTTTGAATCTGGTTTGAAACTGGATAAAAAAAAAAAATCACACTAACCCAAGACTTTTGTATATTTTTCTATGCATGTTTGTGTGTGTGTGCACATATTCATACTCTTTGAGTAATTCAATCTTTCCTCTTTTTCAAACAGGGAATCCAGAGGAGCTGATGCAGCTTTTTGTTCACCAGCAAAACCAGAGATGAGTCTAAAGCCTAATGAAGATGCTTAAATGAAAATTTTTATGTGACTCCATGAATGTTTCTGCTTTTGAAATGAAAAACTCAGCATTAAGTTCATCAGAGATTTATATCCACATGGAAAAATGTTTGCACGCTTGATGAATTAAATTAATAAAAAGGCAATATGTTTGTGCAGGCATTTTCCTTGATGTGTTTGAATCAAAAACGTGATGAACCTTCATGTAGAAGGAGAGCTGAGTGGAAACCTATGCATGTAATCAGCAACTTTCACACCATCGGCCTTCATGCACAGGGCGTCGTAAAGTTGCTGGGGAAACAAACACAGGTGCTCAAATTCAGCACATGCTGCTGAGTGATAAGGCTGGCTATGAATCCCAGAGTCAGGCCAGCAAAATGTGTCCATGCACGTGCACGCACACACACACACACACACACACACACACACACACACACACACACACACACACACACACACACACACACACACACACACACACACACACATTTTTACATTTTGAAAAGATGCAAGATAGAGTTTGGGTAACAAAATAAACCCCACTGCATTTGAAAAGAGCCATTGATTCAACCCTTTAAGTATGAATGTGTGACACAGAGAAAATAATACCAACCCAGCTATGTTCAGAGTACAAGTGTCCTTTTAAGCCTCTGATAATGGTACAGAAGTGTTTTTCTCTGCATGTGTCTATAAGATATGTGACTGACAGATTGCCAGTTTAGCTGATTCCACAGGTTTTGTGGGACTGATAACATATTTGGGCAGGCCAGCAGAGGTGAGCGTCTATAAAAGCCAGCAGTGAAATCTCATACGCATGCATCCACACAGGAAGCACAAGGTAAGTTCCGCTGGATTCAAGCCATCTCTGTCCTGTGTCAGTAAAGCTGCAGCTGATCCCATCTGTTCTGCAGGTTCGTTGGGATGGCTCTCATGTCTGTGTTCAGGTTCTCAGCTCTGGCTGTGCTGCTCCTGTCTGCCTACTGCTGGGCCGACAGTGAGGTAAGACCACCTCCGGGACTCTGCTTGAATAACTCATACACTCCAGTCACCACCACCATTCATTCCCAAACACTCTGTCATGAGATTAAAGTCAGCTCAGTCCAGTTTGGATTCATTAATGATGCAGAGCAACACGGAATGACCTTGAAAGAAGAAGTTGTTCCTTCATCTTCAGTCTTTGTGTTTGAACTGTAAACTGATGTTCTTGGCTTGCACAATACTCAAGCTTCTACTGAGCTGAAGGTTCATCTTTCAGCCTGGTGGTGGCAACAGTCAGACTTCCATCTGAGGAGGTCTGGTTGCTTCATACTGCACTTGTTGTATGCTCATGTTGTGTTTCTACGGACTAATGTGTGTTTTGTCTCTCCCACCTGCAGACAGGTATGTTATCCGCTCTCATTATCAGACATAATGTGCTGACATGCGCTGTGTGTTTTTGTGTAAAAGTGAACTTGTGATGTTGTCACTGAACAGAGATGGACTCAGAGGATCTTTCTGTCTCTGAACTTCTGGAGAGAGCCAACAGCAATTTGAGTGAGTGTGATCCTCCCGCAGTCTGTCGCTCTTCCTCCTCTTCTTTTTCTCATCGTCTTCAGCGGTACTTTAACAGTTCTTCTTGCTGCTGTGTGATGTGCTTTAGTCCGCTCCAACGATGATCCCATCCTGATTGAAGGAGACATCGCTGTTGACAGTGAAATGGAGAAAAATGCCGACCCCTGCACCAGCCGAGGCTGCAAGTGGGGCAAATACACTGACGGGAAAGTCTACATTCCTTATTACATCGCCAGTCACTTCTGTGAGTGTCAGGTGGAGGCTCAGATGTGCTCTGTTTGTAGATAGCAGGTTTTCACTGCTGACGTAGCAACTTCTCTGCCAAATAAGACCCGTTTATTTAACGGCATCACACGAATGATGACAAGAGTGATTAATAATGAGAGAGACAAATGTTTCAAAGGTAAAACCCAGATATCCATTAAATCAGTGAACCAGCATGTTATACATCCTCCAGAGATAAGTACATATAGCGTACCCTTCATAATTGGTGTAATACCCATCAGTAAGGCTACAAACATCCCATGATGCAGCACTCTCTAGAGGAGCTACTGCTCCACTTGTCAGATACTGTGGACACAGAATTGCCAGGATTATGCAGTCAGATTTTCATGTGTCAGGCCATGCACCTTAATTGTTGAGTGGTGTGGTCATGCAGCCTCCCGGGAGAAGGCCATCATCACCCGTGGACTGGAGTCCTTCTCCTCATTCTCCTGCATCCGCTTCAGGCCCAGCAGAAGCAGTGACCGTGACTGGCTGAGCATTGAGTCACAGAATGGGTAAAAAAAAAGGGGACAGAAACAAATCATCTGAGACGGAAGCTGTACTCAGACTTCAGCGTTCTTCACCTTCTGTCTCCTCTTATCCAGCTGCTACTCTTTCGTCGGCCGTCGTGGTGGGAAGCAGGTGGTGTCTCTGGCCCGTCGTGGATGCCTTTACCATGGCACAGTTCAGCATGAGCTGCTCCACGCCCTGGGATTCAACCACGAACAGACCCGCTCTGACAGGGACAACCACATCAGAGTTCTGCTGCAAAATGTCCAGTCTGGTAAAGGAGTTCTTTATCATTCCACATTTAGAGCAAAAAGGCTGAAACTTTGAAGCTGTTGTAAAAAGTCTACAGTCCTTGAAAAGAGCAGGTTAACACCTTCTCACAAGACACAATTAATGTCTTCAGAGAAGAAATGATGGCCACAAAGCACCTGTACAACATTGATGCAGAACTTGGCTCAACTCTGATCCCACTTAAAGTAGAACCTTACGACATCAGGACCAAACCATGGAGCAGCTCCTCTGTCCAAATATACATGTTCCATTCAGTTCAAACAAAGAGTGACTTCGTCTGCATCATTTCTTTTAGGAATGGAGCACAACTTCAGGAAGATCGCCACACTGAACCAGGGCACTCCCTATGATTACAACTCCGTCATGCAGTATCACAAGTGAGAACAACTGGCTGCATGTCAGCCCTGCAGTGTTTGTGTGTGTGTGTGTGTGTGTGTGTGTGTGTGTGTGTAGCATTAAGGATGTGCAATAGTTCAGTCTGACTGCCTGTGCCATGTTGTAGGTATGCCTTCTCCAAGAACAACCAGCCCACCATGCTCCCCATCCCTAACGCCAACGTGTCCTTCGGCAATGCCAAGGAGATGAGCCGCAATGACATCGCCAGGCTCAACACGCTGTACGGTTGCTGTGAGTGTTGCCAATATCAGCGTATTTACACACCAGCCTATAGTGCATGTCTAGAGTTTGTGTTGAACTCAGCTTTTGCCTAATGGACTCTGTGCTGTTGACTGTTACAGAGGACGCCTGTCCAGATGTGCTGACAGACAGCACAGAGGAAACACTGTCTCCTGTGGTCTGCTCAAGAACAGACACTGCAGAGCTGAACTCATCACAACAGCAATTACCTGCAATAAAGCTACTCTGAAACAGGAATCTGTCTCCATCGTCTTTCTATGCTTTTTGTTTCCTGCACAGTTAACTAAACCAAGCTAATACATTAGAAGGGCAAATGAAGTGATAACCTTCTTTTAACCATTTTCCTAAAATAACAGAATAAACCAATCCTGTAGCATAAATGTAGGATGAAATTCCTAGAATTCCAGCTATGAGAGATTCAGTGCCTCTGAGAGTGGATGAGTCAACTTTTCATTGAGCATTTCAAATAAAAACGTCAGAAGTTCTTCAGCACACTCTCTGCAAACTCAGCTGTGAAGGTGTTTATATCAGGTTATTGTCACCCTTTACCCAAACTCACTCCCCTCATCAGTCACAATCTCCTGCACCCGGTCTTCCCAGTTGAAGCTCCTCTCCATTCATCAGCCAGCCAGTATTTTAACAGCCCAGATGCTCACAGACACAGGCACAACTGTCCAGCACTGTGTGTGTTCCAGGTGAGAATATGGCCACG
Source organism: Echeneis naucrates (assembly GCF_900963305.1). Classification (NCBI taxonomy): domain Eukaryota; kingdom Metazoa; phylum Chordata; class Actinopteri; order Carangiformes; family Echeneidae; genus Echeneis; species Echeneis naucrates. The sequence goes on along the minus strand of NC_042513.1, from coordinate 20,451,248 downwards.
ATGTATAATCCTCATCCTACCTGGATTATTCTCCATAAGGATCGGCTCCTTCTTCATTATACATCTTGGTCATATTATCACCTGAACACACATTAGCTTGTATCCAGAGTTTGGATGTCTTCTGTGGACATCACTGACAACAACACGGTCCAACTCCTCATCACTCACAGCTGAATACAGGTCTGTCTTTCTGCACAAAAAAAAAAAAACCTTAACAACGAGTAATGCAGCTGGAGCCCTCTCCTCTCTGTCTCTTCCTTTCTGATGGAGCTACCAAACTCAGCTGTTTCTGTCAAAGATAACGTTTTGTGTCGGGCTTTAATACAAGCTAGGCTAATGGACGTTAGCATTAGAGCTGGTCAGTTAGCTTACGTTACAAGCTAACTGCGCTGTTTCTTACCTTGCTCTGTTTCTCCTCCCAGCTTCACCGTCATAACATTTTTTTTTTTTATATTTGCACAGCAACTTTCTTAACTCTTTATTTTCCTATTCTCTTCCTTTCTGATCACTGGACCGATGCTGAGCGGACATCAGACAACAGAGAACATCCTGGCATAGCAACAGTAACCAAGGGGGGCAAGTTGAACCGCATCAGGTCTGTTCACCATCAACCTACTGGCCCAGTCCCTCTCTGCCCCTCCTGGGAATCAAACCACTACGCCACCGGTAGATCAGCAGCCTCCATCTGTATTTTTTCATTTACATCCCAAACTGGGAAACAGAAATATATATTTTCTTTAATACATTTTTTGTTATAACTATGATGTATATGATAGATATATACTTTATTTATCCTGAGGGAAATAAGACACACAGAGACATGCTGCCTCACCTTCACACTGCAGTGTGCTTTACTTCCCAACAAGACAGACACACAGCTTGTTTTTGTAGAGATTAGATGATGAAAGGTTTACAAACACAAAACAGGCTCAGCAATGGGGAACTAAATTGAAATGTATGTTGACACTTGTGGCAAATGAGATATTGTGCTAAAACAGCTGGTTAATGTCCACACAGCTCCACTTTAGGGGATCTGGGTCTTCTGTTCTGAGTCTCTCGTTCACTTGTCTAATGGCCGCTGAGCAGTGTGACCTGAGCATTCCCCTTTAAGCAGGGGGGCTTGTGGGTAATGTGTGACGTAGTCAGCACGTTGTCATGTTGTGTGTTTGTCCCTCGCTAAGGTGAACTGTGTGAGAAGTAACTCCAGCTGTAGCCGCTGTAAGCTTTATAGTCAGTGTGATGAAACTCCTAAAGGTCCTGTGTTGTGATGTTGAAGTAAACAGCTGAATAAAGACGGTCCATGTGTTCAACTCCGCCTCTCCTCTTAGCCCAGACTGCTAGTTACCATGGTTACCAGCGTCAACGAGCCAAGCTAAGGTGAAACAGAGTTAGCTTTATAGCTAGCTACACTAGCATAAACTGAGCTAGCTAAAGTGTGGAGCCGCGACTCTAACTCACTAATTCTTGCCTCCATTTTTGCCGTCATCCTGAATCTATTACAAGAAGTACGATCATAAAAGGAGGACACAAGACAGTCTGTTAATCAAGGTAACACACAGCACAACCAGCAGAGACCCCCCCGACAGTTTGAGACTGTTTATTGTGTCCATAAAATATGTTTTGTACAGACTACAGATTAGAGATTAGACCAGAGGTCTCCTCCTCCTCTGACTCCTGATCAGACTTCAGCAGAGCTTGATGAGGAGCTGATCATTTGAATCAGGTGTGTTGGAGCAGGAAACATCTAAAACCTGCAGGACAGTACCGGAGCTGGAGACCTCTGGACTGGACCAGATCCCTCCAGGACCGGTTCTTGTAGGGCCTCTTTAACTGAGGGTATTGTTGAGCTATAAACATGTCTGTAGCAGAATCACATCAGTGTGTTGTATAATGATAATAAAGCTACTTTCCTTTCTTGTATTTCCTGAGGTTTTTTTTTTTAATATACTTTTACTTAAGTATTTGAAGCATTTTGACAAAGCTACTTTTACTTGTATTGGAGTAATATCTGACAAGGAGTATCTGTACCTTTACTCAAGTAGTGAAGTTGTGTACTCTGTCCACCTCTGGTGCATTGAGTTAACACACCATTTGGCTCCACATGTTCTCTCATAGGACAGTAAGTCCTATCACCCCTGTACACTTATCTCTGAATTTTACAGTTCAATAAATTTTTGGGAATAAATAAAGAAAATGTATATAAATACTAAAACTTCAACTCATTGTTCTTGTCAAATAGACACCTCCACCCTCTATGAGCTAAAAAAAAAATCTTTTTATTTCTTATGTTCTGGGTAAGACTTAAAATGTCTTTTTTATTGGCTGTGACAATGTTTTCAAAAATACCCAATATTAGAAAAACTCCTCAGAGATTCCTTTTTAAGGAGGAGAAACAGTTTTAGAACTTCTGAATCCAGAAATGTGTAATCAAACTTCAGTTAGTGTGACGTTTTATGGAACAGAGTCTCATCCAGCACCTTGATGAAACAGAGTGGATATTACCTCTCTCACACAGAAAATCAAAAGCATTTACAGTGGCCCACAGCTTCATGAAAAGGTAGCCACTGCACCAGATTTTTAACCAAGGCCCGGTGACAACACACAGAAGCAGCTCCAATTACTGCCCATTGTGTAAAACAGGCAGATCATAGAAATATCAGGATTACAAGTCAAAGCTATGCTACTTGAGTTTTTTGGAACAGTGCATCCAACATTTCCTTTAGTGCAGTTTGATAAGGTCTTTGTTACAAACTGACTTGTTGAGTTTTTACTGGGCAGGTAGATTCAGACTTGTTGTTTTGAGGTTGCAGTTCTTCCTCACTGCCAGTGAAGAGCAGTAATGTGGTGATGATGTTGTGGCACTCTACTCGTATTCAGTGCCATCACAAGTCAATGGATCCTCTCATTTTAAACTTCTTAGCAGAACGCTCACTGGCTCGTTGCTCAAACCTGCTTCCATAGATGTGAGAGACGAAACCATTGATCTCCACTGAAAATACACTGCCCCTCTTTGGGATCACTGTAGCACACCAAGAACAGGGAGAGAGAGGACAACCTTTTAAATTCATGACAACATTCACATTTACACAGACCAAACACCCACAACCTGTAGATAAGAGGTCATTATTGTAGCTATCTCACTGTGTGTGTCTTAAACATTATTTTACAAACAAGAGTGCAAATACAGAAGCTGGCCTCAGTGACAGGAGCCATCACTGTTAACTGCTCCTTTGGGAGTTCTGACATCCTCGCACGCACCTCAGGATTTCAGCCTCAGCCTTAGCATGACTAGTCATCAGGTAAAACTGTAGCTTCTGCTTTATGTTACATAACCTTACTCTTAGACTTGCGGATCTGTTGAACATTAACAATTTATCATACAACATCGAGTTTAGCTGTCCACTCTGTCTTCAGCTATCATTGTAACCAGTTCGTGGAAAAATATTTACCACTCAGAGACAGTTTTCTGTCAAAGAGCATGTACACGTGTAGAGATCTTTGAGCATGAGTAAGTCATACAAACACAAATGGAGTTACATAACTCTCCACTCACATTTCTAAACAATTTTGCTAAAATAATAGCTACATATGCAGAGCATGAAAAACACTGAAGCCTCATTCACTTTTCCTTGTATTAGAACTGATTAGTTCTGTGAGTATGGAAAAGGATTAGCACGACTTCCTCTTTAAACAGCCAAGCTAATAGAGATAAAGTCTTTATTGTCATTGCAGCTTAGTCATAGGGTCTTTTTACAGTTTAAAATATCTTTAAAGAAAAATCTAATGCAGCCTTCTACCAATAGAACATATCCTGAATACTTGAATACATTATTTTATTCAGTTTCATTCCTTACATGTTGCATACCACATTAGCTGTTTTAGTGGTACTTATTGTCTTTGAGCAGTATCAATGTTTTTCGACCTGCCAAGGACAGGTACTTGATTTTGTACTGGTTGCTACCATGGCAGTGCCAAATAAGGATGAAAAAAAAACAAAAACAAACTAAGAATCATTAATGTTGAATCGTAAACCACAGGTGATGCTAACTGACCTTTCATTTTGTCCTCCTTGGTGATGATTTTGAAGATATGTTTGAATTCCTGGACCAGAATCCCTGTCATCCCCACGTATGACGGACATTTGGACCGGACCACTTTGAAAAGGGAAAAAAATAATCCAAAAAAGAAAAAACAAAATAAAAACATAAAGAGGTTAGTATGACACTGTTTGTGCTCACAGTAGTCAGTAAGTTGCTGACGCTGCACATATATTCGCCTTCACGCTAACACTAATGATGCACTGCCACTGATTTTCAATTCGATCCGACACTAAGGAGGACCAAAAGGTGGTATTGGTATTGATACATTTTCAAAAAGCTTACTGGAGTTGGAGTTCAAATTAAAAAAAGTGCGCAATGATAGGCTATCCTTCTTTTCTTGAAGTGGAATTGGCAGCATCAAGAAAAAAAATATTAAGATTAATTCAAATTATTGAGCATCGGACTAAGGATTTATTTCCGAAGTGTGCTTTGTAGAGAAAAATGCTCAATCTAGGCCAAAGAACATCTGCATCTCATTTATCCCAATGATTTCACTTTCCAATATATTTGAATATAAACGATTACGGGGCTCTTCTCAAAAAACACATAACCATTACAAAGTGAACAATTGATTAAACCAATAAGAAATGGTGATGAACACTAAATTTGAAGTAACATCTATGACATACTTAAGCTGAGAAGTGTAGCTGTGTGAGGAGGAACAGTTTGTTGAAAATAAAACCCAACCTGTGATAATGGCTCCGTGGAAATCAGCTTTCAGGAGTTTCTGCTGCACAAACTGCGGATTGCTGTAAACACCACAGCTTCATTAGACTGAACATGCATCACAGGTGTTTCAGTAAAAGAGATGAGTCTTTGTTCATATCTGCTGAATCTGGCTTACCAAGTTGACTTCAGGCCGCAGCACAGATCTATGATGTACTGTCTCCAGAGTTCATGCAGAGGCAGAAATAGTTCATATCTACAAGAATAATACAGCCATAAAATGACAAACATTCACGTGTGCAGAGAAACTGGGTGGATGAGACACATTTCATGCTCAGATTGCTGACTGACCTCTGGTGCTCAGCCTTGATCTGGAAGACCTTCAGAACCCTCTTCTGGCGAGCATCGAGGCCGGTTGCTCTCTTTCTGTTGCGTTTGCTCTGTTTGTCCTTCTTGGGCTTGCAGTAGCCTAGAACCACAGCCTTGTGGCTCAACATGCCTTTCAGATCATCACCTGTGCTCTGCTTAATGCTGTTCTTCAGGAAGGCCCGCGTGAAGGCCTCTGCCTTAAAGCTGCTCTGAGACTGAGACATTGAGAAACAAACATCCAGTATGAGGATTCAAACGACTCATTAAACAGTGTTTTTAAGCAGAAGTAACAATGGGACCCGGCTTCTAGTGTAGTGATACTGGGAGTTGAAAGATCTGCATCCTGATTTACTCTTAGAGACTCTACGAACCGCAAATAAACCTCCATCCAGACAGTGAAGTGACCTCCTGGGATAATGAGGAACTGTGAGCTCTCTGAGATGGGATGGAGCTCGGTCATTAAGATTTTTATACGTTATACGCTGGATGTCTTTGTGCTCCTTTTCCTCTTTTACCTCTCCTCTTTCTCAGCCAAAGCGGTGAAGACAGATGTCTGGTCCTGTCTGAGGTTTCTCTCTCTTAAAGGAAGTTGTTTCTCATCACACTGTGACTGAGTGTTTGGTCATGTGTTGTGTGTTGGTCCATGCAAAGTTGCCTTGATTGTGCTCTGAGTTGATCTGATTGTGTTGTGTGTTGTGTGTTGTGTGTTGGTCCATGCAAAGTGCCTTGATTGTGCTCTGAGTTGATCTGATTGTGTTGTGTGTTGTGTGTTGGTCCATGCAAAGTGCCTTGATTGTGCTCTGAGTTGATCTGATTGTGTTGTGTGTTGTGTGTTGGTCCATGCAAAGTGCCTTGATTGTGCTCTGAGTTGATCTGATTGTGTTGTGTGTTGTGTGTTGGTCCATGCAAAGTGCCTTGATTGTGCTCTGAGTTGATCTGATTGTGTTGTGTGTTGGTGTTATCAGACTAACACAGGTCACAGTGTCTGCTCACCTCCACACCGACATCTTTCGCCAGCTCTAGGGGAAGTCGGGCTCGAACAACAGCTTCTGCGAAAAGTACAGAAAAGCCTGTAAATCCCCCCACCAAAAAAAAAAAAAAAAAAAAAAAAAAACTGATCCAGAGACAGACACATCACAGGTGAGAGTTAAACACACCGACACTTCATAATACACCTTCACCGGATCTCCCTGCTTTGTCTTTGTTGGAAAGTCAAACTCACCGTCCATTTTCTTCTTCCCAGAAAAAAGCGCCCTGAAGTCTGGTCCTGTAGCTTCGGATCCACATGCGATCACAGAGGAGACACACGTCCCGGAGGGTTTGTCCGGGCAGCCGGTGGGACGAAGGGCCGGTCAGAGTCACTTCCTCCGTCTGCGTCTTCTTCTGAAGCGCTCCGGCGCACCGGAGAGCTGCTGCTGCCATCTGCAGTCTGCAGCACGAACCGAAGATCTCAGACAGATTGGATCATTCACAGCATGGGAAAAGACAGAGAACACATTTTAACCTGATGTCCTACTGAGGAATAAATAAATAAATAAATAAAAAAATCAACAACGTTGTATGTGAGTTAAATATTTATTCAAAATCTTCACAATTTTTTTTTACAAGCTAATTAAATGTAAGGTGTAACTAATCTTAATTCAACTCTAATAACTGTAAAAAAATAAAAACAAAATGTCGTTCCCAAATGAAAAACATTTAAACTCTATGTATACAAACACCAAGGCACAGGAAATACAACTACATTTAAATAATAAGGAGTCGGTGAGTTTTTCCCTTTTTACCCACAAAGACAGGACGGCTGTGTGTGCAGCCTGCAGCATCACAGAGAATCCAGAAATATACACCCCAATACACAACACACCTGACTGCCTGTGTGTTGTGGACATTAACACATTCTTACACTAGAAGAAGTCACTGACATAATGTATTTCTAGTAGGCATGGACAAATATTTTAGGATGAAACAATGAATCCAGGTTTACTAAGCTATATTTTTGGTTTGATATGTCTGACCGTTTGATCAACTGAATGGGAGGGGAGATGGAAGTGTCAACAAACACACTGGTGACATACTCAGGGTATATTCTGAACGTTTTATAAACTCAGATTGTTTTGCTCTGTTAGATGATACACTATTGATTTGGCTGAGGGTGAACAGTGAAGCAGTTAACTTCCTGCTTCTACACTGAGACCTGCAAACAGTCCACAGTGAGCAACGCTTCTCCAATTCATTCGTGTTGCTGTTTTTCCACCCACACTTAGATCAACAGAAGCAGCTGCAGAAGGAATGTGGCAATACGGCAGCTAGGTTTGGGTGGATCATCCAGGTCGAGCTGATGTGGAAGAGGCAATCCGCTGCTCAGTACAGGACGCCTTGGTACATATATGACAATACAGCTGAAAAAACTCAACCGTCTCAAACTGCGATCAAGTTATCACAGAAACTTGGGGGTTGTCCTCTTTCATCACTTTGTATTTTGTGGTTGTCCTCCGTGAGCCCCACTGACCTTCCTGGGCCTGACAGTATTTTAATTCATATTATATTTTTCATTCATCCATTCATATTTTACCACTTATCCTTTTCTGGGGGTGCTGGAGCCAATCCCAGCTCACATTTGCCGAGGGCAGGGTACACCATGGACAGGACAGCAGTCCATCGCAGAGCCAAAACACAAACAGACAGAAACCAACCAACAACCACTCGCACTCACACATTTATAGCAATCAAGCAACCTAAAAATTATGTCTTTGGACAGACCTGGAGGAAACCCAGGCAAGCACAAGGAGAACATGCAAACTCCACGCAGAAAGCCCAAATGCCCAGGAATCGAAACCAAAACCTTCTTGTTGTGAGGCAACAGCGCTAACCACTATTCCACTGCTGCGGCCTTCTCTGCATCCATTATCTTCTAGTTCACTGTCGTTCACAGGAAGAAACTAATTTCCTCATCCTGGATGGCTCATTATATGGAAAAAGAGAAACATTCCAACTGTTGTAGGTTGATTGTCAAGAGCAACGTTGTGTTGTCAGTGTTGTTTAAGGTTTCAGTGCTGGAACAACTCCAACCTCGCATCTACTCTGTATAGTAAACTAGTATCATGCATATCCTCACACACCTGTATGAAATTCTGATGATTTCATAACTGTAGCGTAAAATCTCCTTTTCTTCCTTCTCACACTAACGGTGTGTGTGGTGTGTTTCTGCCACACTTTGGCCGCTAAAATCAAGCAAATGACATCTGTAAATTCGAATTAGCTTTCTCTATGGCACATAGTTTGATTTTATACTGTATAATAATTCAGTAGGCACATATCTTGCAGTTCTTTAGCTGTATCCTCTAATGTTCATCTCATTCAAAGAGCTGATACTAATAAATCTTTGCCCAGCTGAAACTGTAGCTAGCATTGTCTTTACTAACAAATGACAAAAAATAAAAATGTGGCTGCGTCACAATAACTGAAATAAAAATATACTTGTAATATTGAGCTCTCAGTGTCTGTACCAAGCAGGAGACTCACTCACACACTCACTCACTCACTTGACTCAAGCAGTGGTTATTATCTATTGTAGACAAGCAGTGTCTGTCTTTCATCATTGTAAGTGTAAGTGGGGATGTTGGTGCAGTTGACAAAGTAATTCTTCTTCTGTTGGCTCCTGGATCTGCCCCCTGCAGAGGAATGGGACAGGGACAGGATGTGTGCCATTAATTAACAGTACAGTTTGTTTTTGTTTTTTTGCAGGATTTATAACAGCAGCAGTGTCGACATACTTAAACATGAGTTGAACTGTGGTCTCATATCTGATTCTCTCTACATCTGTTACAGAGCAGCTGTGACTGCGGTCCCACTTGTAGATGAAGTTCTGTTAGAGAAGAAAGAAGACAATCATTTATATTCTCATCATGTTCCATATGTAGCTGCTTTGTTGTCATTTCTGTGTTGAAATAAATGTATATACGCATTTGAACTGACCTCAAGGATGAGTGCCACAAACAGATTGACCCACATGACAGAGGAGGTGAGCCACCAACACACAAAGTAGACCTTGGCCCATCTAGGAAAAGAATATCATCCTTTTCAACATCATTGTGGTCATCATCATCAACATCATTAATGCTGTTTTCTTACTCTGTGGTGTATCTGCTGTATGCATCCATGAAGGCCTGCCAGTTGTTAACTATCATGACATCATAGAGCAGAATGATGGCGGCCTGGAAGAAGGAGAGCGGGGTAGTTTGAGTACTTTTTGGTTTCATTTCATGGTACCACAGCGAGTGCATCATAGTTCTTTGCCTTAACTTCCCATAATTCTTCAGGTCTCACAACGATATCTGAAATCTACCCATGGGCACGCCAGTCAAGACCTGTGTGGTCGATGACCCCAATATGTCACCAGGTCAACCAAACCCAGGTTCCCCTTATCTCACTCTGTCAGTGAACGGGTCAGTAAGTATCAGAAAAGTACAAGTACACGGTGAGGTCAGCCTGGGACAACAGAAAGGTTCTTGTCATTGGCTCATTACAGTGACAGGCCTCAATAAGGTAAAACAAATTGATAAATGTAGTTCTTCTTTTTATTTATATAAATGTTTTTAATAATTACATCTTCCCACAGAAATTTCAATGTTTAGCACATGATTTCCACCCAAAAGCATTACCTTTGTGGCTCCAGGTTGGGAATCAGTGCACTGCTTCAGCAATTACCATATGTACTAAAAGATTTGTATTGTAATCCAATATTTGATCATGTCAACGTGATAGTTGTTGTTACTTACTGCAAAGTCATCAAAGTTGTTTGGCCAGTACTGGAGCTGCTCATATGTGCCACACTCCATGGTGAAATTAGAGGTGATGTTCTCCATGGAGGTGTTTGAAAGCACGCTGAGGTACACACAAAGCATAAACATCTTACTACACATGAAATCAGTGAACCAACAATCCAGTTTGTCACAAAGCAGCATTGGCTTTGTAACCATCTATGATGACATTGGCTGATAAAGCTGTCTATCAGAAGAGATTCATCAGCCAACCGGGTGTGTTTGCTTTCAGCCAATCGTGTGGCTCCTTACATTTCTCCACACTTAAACCAATTGCAGAGCTACTGTGATGAGCGCATGCGCAGCGTTCAAACAAGACACGCTAAACTACAATGGCGACCAGACATGGAGCGACTTAACCAACCTCAACGTGTAATGTGTTAGATATTTACCTGACTATCCCCTCGTTGTCAATCATATCATGCAATTTCATTGAAATAGCTGAAGTGTTCTTCTATCTCATTGAGATAGAAGAACGCAGAAATCATATCCATCTACTGTGACATACATGCCCTTATATGGATAATGCATTTGGCAGAATGTGCCCTTTTCCAAAACGGTTACAAAATAACAGTTCCAGGTTTAGGCGCATGACCACCTGTTTGAAGTTATCAAAAGATCATGATTTGGGTTAATAACATTGTTTCTACGGTAACATAGTTTATGTTCATTCAAACATGTTACTTGGCTAAGAAGAATGCTTGTGTTACACAGATTGTGTGCATTAGTGAGTCCAAAATACAGCTGTGAAACAAAGCATGTGCATGAAAAACCCTGCAGAGTTCAATCATTATGATACTATTCTGGCTCCATATAAGAGGCAAGCAGCTAATGTGACTTACTGGAATTGAACTATTGTTGCCAACAAGGACCTTGCAGCCTCCTGTTTATGGGCTATGAGTGCTCCCAACTATGCCCCATTTTGATTTGATTTGATGACTTAAGTTCAGATGTAATAAAAGGAGTCCAAAGGAAAAACCGAGATGACAAAATAAGTAAGCAAAACCACTTTCTTGTTGCAGACTGTCAGTGTGTTTTCAACAGATGTTAACATTTAGTCTATGTTAACCAAAAGAAATGCAAGGAAATGACATTTTAATTTTGGTGAAAACTAAAAACATTATTCACAATGCTTTCCATCACATTGACTCAAACCTTTCAAATCTGTTGTGGCATGTAAAGACACTGAAACTGAATCCGTTAATGTCCTCACTCCATACCTTATCCCTGGAGGAGGTTTAATGGCTCCTTCAAACAGCCAGATCCCAAACACAGCAAACACATAGTACACCACCTATACAGAGAGAAGCATCCATAACTATGGAAACTGTTGTTTATTCATTAGACATGACAATGCATTTTTAAAAACGCCTGGAGTATGTGGATGTGCATGGATTTATTCAACCTGCCTGACATAAAAGATTTTCACACTGACAGGTACCATATGTTGACTCCAGATCAGCTGGTTGGAGGAGGCTTGGGTCACTCACCACTAAGATCCCTGCAAAGGCTCTGAGGTTCTTCACCAGGTCCAATAGGGTACTTGCAACCAGAGCCATGAGCTGGAGAACAAAACATAACACTTGTAAGATACAAAGGGACACAATGGAATACACGTGCATGAGGAGGCCACTGTGTCAGTAGCTGAAGCTTTGTGCTGTCAGAGAATAAAGCCATGGCTGATCATGGCTCTATCCAACATATGTAATGTATTTAACTGGGACTTATTTTTGTCAATCATTTTTGTCTTTTTTAGTTTTCACTGTAGTCTTGACCGAGTCAATCTGTTTCTGCTTAAATTAGCTCAGCTGAACATTGATGTAGCCTCTTGGATGACAGACATACATAGACATACATTCTCATTAAAAGAGCTTAATAAAGACATGAATAAATTAGTTTTAAACCTGTTCAGTCTACCACAAGGAGACCTGTACCTCTTGCTGGAGGGCAGTATATCATATTCTGAATAATCTTATTATCCTCCTTCAGAGTGGCCTGTCCAAGAATAGTCTGCAGGGATTTGTGATTTTTACCACAGATTATTTCCCACACAGTCTGAATTGGACAGGATTCCTGTCCTGCTTACATAGGTCATTAACTTTTTTGCTACATAGAGGACAAAAAAGTGTTTGTCATTCTGTTTTGTTTTTTGTTTTTTCATTTGTGTCACTAAGTTAAAGTTAGTAAACAGAGGAGATGACAGATTTTGTTGCATCATGCTTGAAAAAGGGCAAAAAGTAATTACAACTGATCGTAGCTGGAGTTGAATAGATACCTGTGATTAAGTCATGTGACAAGGAGGTGAATATAGGTTGTACCCTTCTACACTGACCACTAAGCCCAGACGCTGTTGTGTTAGTGGCTTCTTAGAGGCCTTATATTTATAGTGCCGTAGTCGGCATTCTGATCCGCTGCACTATAAAAAAAAAAAAATATTGTTGATCCTCCAGTTTCCTCTCTCTACCTTGATATCTGGGATGATGCGCAGGAAGCGGAAGACAATCAGCATGTTGACCAAACGAACCATCTCCCATAAGGACACGGCACCATGATATGATGGCTCCCTGTTGACAAATAGTTTAATTTGGTATATCCATGCAGCTTAAACATTCCATATCAAAACTGCAATTTCTACACAAACTGCAACTGAATAAAGAAACATTTACTCATTTTTAAATAGTAAGACAATAAAAACCAACCACTGAGAATATGGAAGCCTGTAGGTAGCACAAATAGTGATCTGAAGGACCTAATAGAGAACAACAAAAACACAAGATCAAAGTTTGCACCAAGCATTCAGAGATGTTCAATACACAATTAAACTTCACATGATCCCTCTTGTAGACCAAATCACATCTACACCTTAAAAACAGACACCAAAGTTCTAATAAATCTGATTGAGAAGTCAGCCTCTTAGTGGATGGATGCACCATATTCAAAGAACAGCTGGGATTATTCCCATTTATGGAGCATATCCTTAGGGGATATAACATTAGATCCTCACTTCCCCAGTAGCTATGTCATTGTGTTTGTACAAGAAGAAACATGTTAGATTTTGTGAGCAGGTCCAGCAGGTGATGACCAGTCCAAACACATTATACTAACTATGAAAATGAGAAGAACAATTAAATCAATTTTGTGCAATAAATTTTGTGTGTCTGATCTGGCCAGAGTAATCGGTTAACAAGCTTCAGTTAGCTTGCAAAAGCGTCAGTTTGATAGTATTAATTTAAGTTGGATTGGATTAGTATCAGTTAGCTGGTACTGCCTTCTCCTACTCATCTCCCATTAACTGTAATTGGCTGGCATTAGTTGCCACTATTAGCATCAACTAGCATTGGTTTGAATTAATTCACTTCAGCTTCATTTACCACCTTTACCTCAGTAAAATATTTTTTAGCTACAACTAGCTGGCATGGTTTCATTTAGTTGGCAAGGCTTACGGTTACTGTTGAATTAAAACGCATTATGAGAGGAATGATGAATGGATAATGTTGATAGAGTCTAATTAGTGTTTTCCATGTTGACACTGGACTTGCTACTCAGCACGCAGTGGCAGACACACTCACTGCTAGCTCTGACAGGGAAAGATACCTCCAACGAGTGCCTATAAATGAGCAACTGTACGTGCTATCAGCAAAACAACTGGACTGTGATCAAAAAGAGAACCAGACAAACACAGCTATCTATATTTTATGTTTGTACTGTGAAAATTGTGCCGTTAAAAAATTAGGCATCATTTGCTTTTTCTCCTGAAAATTACAAATTTAACATAGCAGCTTATGGGACAGCTGGGGGGACTCTTGGCACTCTCAAGCCTCAAGAGGGAAAATTGGAATTCTGACCAGTCCAGCATCCAGATGTCTATGTACAGTAGCAAATCTCCTCCGCTCTGATGCTGGCGTTATGTCCGTGATGCGAAAATTGCTGGCTCAGGAGCAATGTTGAGTTTTCCAAAAAACTTCATAACTCCTCTCCACTGTAGGTCATGTGACTCTGAACTACACACATATAGACAAACATAATAGTCACCCTTTAATTTTTCTGGGCCGTTTCCCATTTTTTCCTGGAAACAGTTCACACATTAATGCACAAGAGTCATTGCACACCATTCCCGATAATTCCGCATGCAACGATGTGGCTTTCATGTTTGTTCGACAAACCGTGCAGGACTAGTTCTGGTCTAAAGGTTTATGTAATAACTATAAGAATAAGGCAAATGGATTATAGCAAGTACACTTGTTACAAATACATGCCCCAGGAAAACACAATAAGAGTGTGTAGCAGAGTGATGTTACCAAGAGCAGGATGGTGACAAGGCCATCAAAGATGTTGTTCCTGTAGGAGAGGTAACCCCTCCAGCCGAAGGCAAAGACCTTCATACACATTTCGAAGAGGTAGAAGAGGATGAAGCACAGGTTCATCACCTGACAGATGGACAAAGAAAGAATGGTATCAGCCATATAACCATGGACCCCCATAAGACTTAAAAGGAAATTTTGATGAGGCTGCTCACCTCAAGGATGTTATTGTCTCGCTCTGCTGTGGACTTTTCCGAGTTCAACACAAGGACAGTCTGAAACACACACAGGTTACATTACAATATGCTGGCCATCTTAGGCATGTCAGTGTTTAGGCCCTGAGGGTGACTTCAGGACTGTGTGATGGTTAACAGTAGGTTTTATGGCTCACATTAGAATTATATGCACGTGTGTGTGCAACTTACACATATGCAAATGACATTGACCAGTGCCACTGCATTGCCAAATATATTGAGATAGTAATGACTGAAGATGACCTGGAGTCTCTGCAGTATTGGTGAGTTGTATTGAGGCAAAGGAGGATGCTGGAAGGAACACATACATATAAAATGGTGTTGCTCGACTGATATTACAATGTCCTTACAGATCATTTAGCTATGAAAAGAAGGCATTAACGGTGTTGAGTGAATGAGCACAGATCCACCTCCTTGATACGATCTTTATCCAGTTCTTCAAATATCTTTTGGAACTGCTGTCGATCCATGGTGCCAACATCTGCATACTTTTGTGCTTCCTGATCGGTTAGAGAGCAGACGAGACAAGAAAATTAATGTCTTAATGTCTAATTAGCCTCATCTGAAAGGTGAAAATTATTGTTGTTTGTGTTGATCAAGAGCAAAATTGAGGAAAAAAAAAAAAGCTTTGTTGACCTGATTTATAACATTAACAACACAACAACTCACAGTCGGAGACATCACTGAAGCTTCAATGCAATCTTTGTATTTACTTAAGTGAATGAGATCTAACAAAACAGGGAAGTGAAGCTCACAGGAAGAGCTAGTTGTAGTAGAGACCCACATGTTCAAGACCCGCAGAACTGAATAGTTTGAACTGAGACAGTCTAGTGTGTTGTGTGTGTGTGTGTGTGTGTATTCTCTATTACTGACCATAGTGATGGTTGATCTGTAGTAGCTTTTCATCTGAACTCTGGACATCACCTTCAGCACCGTGTCAACACACACACACTCCCTGGTATAGAAAACAAAGTCAACCGAGAGTGTGTGTGCATGTGCTTGCATGTGTGTGTGTATGCATACCAGCTTAGAAGTTTGGACACACCTTGAGAGGGCTTTCTGAGGTCTAAGACTTCATTTTAGGGAATGTCCACGTGTGTGTGTGCGTGTGTGTGTGTGTGTGTGTGTGTGTGTGTGTCTTACTCAGCAGCTCCCAGGCAACTGAGGACTTGGAAAGCAGCTCGTATTCCAAGTCTTCTCCTGATAATTGATGTTTGGACAGACATCTGGAGAAAAAGAATGTAGAGGATGACTTCAATGCAACAGAAATAAAAACAGAGCGTATGCTGTATGTGTATATTTCCACTGCATTCAGGATTCATTTATATTTTTGAAAATAATGAGGAATGAATCATGAATAATGAGCAATGTCTCTTACTCAGCAAAGGTCAAGGACCAAATATTCAGTGTGTTTGAATGGTTGCATCCCATTTTAGGAAACACTCATTTGGAAAATGAGAAGATCAATACCAGTCATACCTCTCTTCAGACAAGGTTATCTAAGCTTAGCCTTCAGACTGTGTTGCCATACGACTTACACAGGGCACCATTTGTTGGGGCCTGGTAGTTCATTGGTGATTGGCTATCAAAAATTGACTAAACTACTAATATTAAAAAATGTATGTTAAATGCTAACTTTAATTAATATCGAGGTTAACCTTGGGACATCACCATGAAAAGGAAAAAAAGAGCCAAATCACCAATTAAGTCTCATAAACTACTATTCATTTGGGTCTCTGACTATAATCAACTTAAAAACTACAGCCAAATTCCCATATTAAAGCTGAAGGATTTAGAGTTCTGCAGAGAAGAATATTTCTTCTTGTGCAACATCAAATAGACCAGTGTTTGAGTTAAATATAATTTATTTTAAAAGTAACAAACACACAGGTACTATTCTAATGTGGGCTACATACATGTACGTGCATGTGTGCACGTGTGTGACAGTGACAAAATGGCAGATAATGAAATCACAAACAAGATGGCTGTTAAGGCCAGCTGAAATAGTTCAAAGCCAGAGTGAAAATTGGGAGGGTTAGTTGCATGCAGAGCCAGCGATGTGCTAAAACGTGTGAACATACGACAATCTACATCAACTCCTGGTGTGGCTAACCAACAACCTAAGCTGATATTTTGGTGTAAGTGTGGGTGAGATTGCTTGCTTGCTTAGTTGTCACCTTCTTTGCTCTGGAGGTGACAATGGTGTCCCAGACCATCTGAGCCACCCTCCTTATCACCTGCATTGAAATCTTACCTTCATGCATTTTAATGACAACATGTGTGCGTACACAAGGATGGGGGTTCTGTAGGAACAAAGACTTGAAGGTGGGGTTTACTTGTAAGACTGGTGCATTCCTGCTCTGCAAGCATGCCTACCTCAACTGTGTGTAATACTCTGTTGTTCAAGGCAAGAGTGTTTGACTTGGAACAAATGAGCCAATCAGATCAGGATCATGAGAGACAGCTACAGCAAACACCTAACGAGCTCTACAAAGATGAAGTATTTCCTGCAAGTGCTGAACTGACTCATCTGACTCATCATTTACAATAGTTGCTTCCAATTGGGTTTCCTGTGGGTAATCCTCTTTCCTCCCACCCTCCAAAGCAGCAATCAATTGTCAGCATCCTGCTTTATGCAGCCTCTCAGGTAAGCGTGTGAGCCATATCACATCTAGTGCAAAGTAGAGTGAAGCACTACGCAGGTGACTTTGCCCTTTTCGGACCAACACAGTAAACTGTTTCATTTGTCAGTGTTTCACTTCCCTACACAACTGTTTTTGTTGTGTTGCGTTGTCAAAACTGCTTGTTGAGACCAAATCATTTTGAAAGAGTAAACAGTGAAGTGACTCCAACGCTAAGCTAGACAACCAATGGTGTAATCTTGTTATGCTTTGTCAGTCAGACAGTTGGCTTTAGGGCTGACCCTACTTGTAACTCAAGCCAAAAAGGGCGAATGTAGCGTCTGATGGAGCTCTCGCTGCCAGGAACCAGCCGGACCCTTGTAGTCTCATCAGAATCAGAATCCAACTTGCCTACATCTTTCCTTGTCTCCACTCCACCACTCTTTCAATTTGCCTCCGACATGACTGCTTCCCCCAGACTCCTGCCACTAATCTCAATTCCTCTCACAATTTTAGTCTTCACCCTATTTCCTCAAAAAAGTCACTCCCTATTATTTGCACCAAGTGTTCTGCATCCGAAAAAGAATTGTGTGTATAATGTGGGATAATGAAAGATAATCACATGACTACCTTTCATCGTGAAGGCTTGTCTTCTCCCTTACAGCACATATCACATTCGTACTGGCACATCCACTCTCCCGACTGGAAACAGCTCATTAAACATATGTTTATCAAAGTGAAAAAGCCCTGGAACTCATTACAAACACATTCCTTTACCGGTGCCATCAGTAAAAGAATGCATTTGTACAGGGTTGCTTCCTCTAAACACAACAGGATACTAAAATGCCACTCAGCAGTATGATCTGTGATGATAAACAGGCCAATAAACAGTGATAGATGAAGAAATACCGGTGTGTGTGTATAGAGTCTAAAAACTCTTGCAGCAGACAGCATCAAGCCAAATAAATTAAGGCGGCACTTACAGACATTACACCCCAATCACACTGATATGCCATTAATCCTGTCAAAGACTTCATCATTTTGATATAAAAAAAAAATCTGCACAATTTCGTTTATTCGTTTTCTTTTTGGAGGTTAAAGTGTTTTATTTGAATCTGGCATAAAAACTGTATCCAAATCGATAATGCAAGTCACAGAGCTGACTTGTTGTGGTGACCCCAAACATGATGATGCAGTATGAGCTGTGATAGGTATGACTTACCAGTAAATATCCTCTGAACTGATTATAAATGATGGCTGTAAGAAGGTTCATTAGACAGTAAGTTCCTAAAAAAAGAACAAAATGTTATTTATTTTAATGTCCTTAACAACGACAAGAATCTAAGATCAACTTGAGGTCACCAATGCTGTCAATAATTTCTGCTTACCAATAACACTGAAGGCCACAAAAAAAATAGCGTAGGCTCTGTTCAAGGAGTAAGCTGGGATCATCACTGAGGAATGATTGGAAACGTAGTGAGACTCAGACAAACTGAACAGAAACAAGCAAAATGGCTGGCTTTGTATTGTGATTGGATGCATACCATCTGGGTTGTTGGCTGTAGTGAGCAGCACTAGCAGAGAAGTGAGAGATGTAGTTAGGTTTCTGAAGTGTAGTCTCCATTCTCCATTCTTCTCTGAGTCCTGAACAGAAACCAGAGGTAAGAATCTACCGCTCAGACAAGACATCCATGCCTGCAAGTCCTGACATTTTAACAACAAAAGTAACATATCGCAGAAGTATTGTTTCAAGTCTTTGTAAACTGATCCTTAGTTAAGATTTTTCAGAAACATGGGTTGTTCAGGCTTTTTGACTAATCAGCTTAGATAATGTCACAGTGGGGCTCCTTGTTTTAGTGCCCCAGGTAAGTTGCTTTGGTGCAGCCACTTCTCAGCTACTGGCAGTCATACTTAACAACAATGACAATAATGTGCTTAACAACAATGGACACAAAGTAAAGGACAGTACAATTTTTCAAAACTTCTTCAGCTCATGAATCCCACTGTGGTGATTTAACAAGAACAAGAATAGGAGGCTGGAGAAAGATCTGAAACACACCAGCTATAATGATGAAGCGGTGAGCCCAGAGGCAGAAGAAGGGCAGATTGTCAGATGTAGCCTGTCATGTCCACAAACCACATGCACTGACTTAGATGTACATACAGTACAGAAATGTGTAGTAACCAGGGTAAGAGCACATTGACATGAACTCACCTCAGTTTTAGCAAACAGCAGCATACCAATCATTGTAAAGAGACAGAGGTGCAGCGCCAGCAGCAGGATGACACTATTGAGACAGGTCAAAACACATTCAGGGAGGGAAGCAAAAGCCTCGAGGCAATGGCTCTCTGGCTGTCTAAAATACAGTACATCACAAGTTCCAAACGTTTGTTCATTCCTATCAATGCTTCCTTAAATGATAATAGATAGAAAGAAAGACACTAAGTTACTGTCAGATGTCACTGATGACTAATGAACTCTGTCTCACATGCGTTTGGACATTGCAATAAAATCAGAGTTAGAGAGCAGTGCAGTCAGAAATGACCATCATGATTCTGCGGTGTCATCTAGGTGTAAGAGCTACCCACTTACAGAAGTTAGCATCATCTGGTGTCAGTGGGAGATTTATATCTGCTGAGTGTGGAGGTAAAATTTTAATTAATTGAGGTAATTTACTTGACCATTATTTGAAACTTAGTATATGACAAATGATTATAGTCAACAATATTATAATATAATTTTATTTATAATTTTTGACATATTCCGTTGTAAGGCTCATGACCTTAATATAAATTTCATTTCGTTTGCGAACAAGCAAATGACAATCAATCAACCTTGAATAACCTTGGATTTAATTTCATGTTTACTACTTTATTACAAACTGTATTAATTATTATGTATGTAATAATTATTATATTATTACACTTATAGCATATGCCATTCATCTGTGTTAAGCGTTGAACTTTTTGTATATGTAGCATTGTCTTAACTGTGAAGCAGTAAAGATCTTGATCTTTCTGTCTGTGTTCAACAGTTACCTGGCAATCTCTGGCAATGTCCTCTTGATGCACTTCAGTGTCTTTTTCATCAGGGATGAGTTTTGTAGGAGGAAAAATGGTCGCAGAAGTCGTCGTACCCTCAGTTTCTGCCAAAGAAGAAAAATATTGCATTTAACGAGTAATGTATTTAATGTTACAGATTATCTGTGTAAGCCTACTCATTGTTGCTACCTATCTAGCTGACACCTGAGCTCTGACTCCTTCAGGAAGCATTGGAAACCTCACCTCATCACACACCATGCTGACTGACAACACCCAGTCAATGATGGAGACGGAGATCACCATAGTGTAGCCAATCAACCACTTGCCCTTCCTGAATTCATCCCAGCCAATTAAGTAACTCTGAAGACAAAAGAGACCAAGTGTTACGGCACAAGCTAGAGGTTAACAACTGTAAAAGATTATTGGAATATGAAGCTTGCAAACATTCGGTTTATAACCAGGTAGCGGTTCACCTTGACAGCGAGGTCCAGACAGAAAATGATGAGGCAAACCATCTCAATGCTTTCAGTGACGCCACAGGGAGGCTCCCAGGTCAGGGTGCGATATCGGGGGTCTGAGGAGACTGACAGAGAAGTTGGACGTTCCACGAAGGCCAGCAACAACACCACTGTGATGGTAAGGCCTAGGCTCCTGAGACAGGACGGCACAGGTGAGTGGATTGCTAATCACGTGAAAACCCGGGGAAACAGGCTTAAGATAATGCCTTAGCTTTTTCATTGCCACACCAAAACAAAACATAACTGCACACCTGCTACAATAGGTAGCAGTGGCTGCAGTGGCTTTCATGCGGCCAATAAACAGTGAGAGATGAAGAAATACCGGTGTGTGTATAGAGTCTAAAAACTCTTGCAGCAGACAGCATGAAGCCAAATAAATTAAGGTGGCACTTACAGACATTACACCCCAATCACACTGATATGCTGCTTGAGATTTGCCATTAGAAGACTTCATCATTTTGATAAAAAAAAAAATCTGCACAATTTCGGTTATTCATTTTCTTTTTGTAGGTTAAAGTATTTTATTTGAATCTGGCATAAAAAACTGTAGCCAAATCGATAATGCAAGTCATGAAGCTGACTTGTTGTGGCGACCCCGAGCAGTGAAAAAAATCCCCCAAAATCCTGATATGCTTGCATGATCAGACACATGTTGACTTACCACTGACACGTCCTGGAGTAGTACCATCGATACAGGCATAGTGACCTGGCATCCACTCGGTGATTGATGGACCGGTACTGGTTCAAATAAATACATTTTATTAGCATATACAATATGATATACAGTAAGTTAGAAAAAAGTGAATACAGAAAACAGATTAAAATGGTTTGATCTGAGTTCTGGATATCAACTGGGAGTCCATAGCACCAGTTTTCTGTCGACAATAATTCAAATCATCTTTGCTGATAGATTTCCCAACTTTTCAGATACCTTTACTGACTTTTTATTTTAATTTAGCTACTTCATATCGAGCCCCTTTTCTCAAAGTGTGGTCCATGGCAAGCGTCTGGCAAGTGTTTGAAGATTTGAATGCATGAATGTATGATGTCATATATCATATATGAGCGCTGTACATTTCATCTTACAGTTTGTATTACAGAGGTAATTCATAATGAAGGAATGAAGAGACAGCTCTGTAGATAAACCCACTGGCCTCTTTGCTATTTTGCTTTTCTAATCCACTGTCTTTTCTTTGTTGCAACAGAAACACAAACAAAACAGAACACGCAGAAAAAGGTTAAGGAGTTTGGTGGAAGGTGAGTTTTATTTTAGTAGCTAAGCACTTCCTGCTCCGAAAAAGTCCAAGAGACATTGCCAGTTAACCCTAACCCTTGTGAACACGAAATCAGACCTGAGGGGCCACAGTGGCTGAGTGGGGTGACCACAGACGAGGGTTTGCGCTGGCACAACTCTTTGTGATGGTCGATTTTTCCAACCAAAGCACCAAGCCTACCTCAGTCACCAGACAGCCATTGAGGTACATCTCCTCCGCCAGTGATGGCAATAAGAGAAGGACGCTCGTTCTTTAGCTGGGCCTTAAAGGGGTTGCTGGGATTGTATGGAGTTGGGTTCAAGGAAGGGCAGGAGCTTGGGCTGTGGCTCTTGTCACAGATAGCAGCGACTTGACCACTCGTCCATGTTACTGGTGACAAAGGTGGATGGGATATACAAGTTTTTGGTTCGAGGGTCTAAGAATGTGGTTTAGTGTGTTATTGTGACAGAGTCTTGTAAAAATGTAGATGTCAGTGCGTCACATGGTGGAACCATTATGTTGTGGTACAACTTACATAAGTTGGGTTACCCCTTATCAAATGAGCTGGGAAGTTTGTGCTCAGAAAGAGAGAGCTATGACTGGGCGAACAAATTCAGCTTAATACAAACTCATTACAGGTCCCCACCCTGGAACCAGGAACTAAGATCAGGTCTCTATAATTTTAAGTAACGAGAAGTAGCTCAGTAACAAAAAGGGGAAGGCGTGACCCCAGTCAACAGCAATTACTGCAAGATCATCCACAATAAAGACATAAATCAACCACTTTGTATGCCACTATTTATTTACCAGAAAAATCAATCAGCTGCCTGTGTGTGTTGGCGTGTCAGTGTAACTGTATGGTGGTGGGAGCGTCTATGTGTGGGTGTGTCAGAGAGTGGAGCACAAAATGGCTGATCAAACAAACACTCTTCTTCTCTATTCAGTGCAGAGGTTCAAGCTCATGTGATGCTCTATATGTCAGAACAAAATGTTTTCAATCAACCCAAAAGTGAGACAGAGCCAGCTGAAGCAATCCATATTCAAAACCACTGACTGTTGGACTGCAGACACAGAAATTTTAATAGGAATACGGAATACGGAATAAAGTAATAAAATGAAGAAACTCATCATGCTCACCTGTATGGCATCCTCTATGAATACAACAGCTTGTTGGACATACAGGTCCTGATAATCTGTGGACAGACAGACAGAAGAGAGGAACATCAGCATCTCAATGCTGCCTTTGTCTCAGAGACAAACATAAAAACAATTAACTACTCTGAGACTGTCCTAAATCACCATGAGCACTGTCGCTCAGTCCACTTCTTGACATGGAGCCACTGCAGCAGAACATGTTCTCTAACAGAGACGGTTTAAAGTGCTGTTGTTGGCTGTAGAACTAGTTGGATTGTGAGATAAAGGTTTGTTTTTTCTTCAGGCTAAAATGGGCAATGTAGGGGAGGAGGAGTGCGTTCCAAAAGCCAACAACTCCATTACAGATCTTACTCATACCCAGTGGTCCAGAAGTGCACTCATTACAAATAGATGATTGGTTGAATGGTTGATGTCCGTGGAGGTTTCAGCTAAAAGAGCAAACCCCAGAACCTCATCCATAGCAGTAGTACTTTCCAAAGCACAACAGAAGGATTTAACTGAGCATTTGAGGTAGCATTATGTGTCTGTAAGGAAATTAAAACATGTTTAACATTTAAGATTTAGAACACAATGCTGATGATCTTGTGAATAGCACAATGGCTTCACTGTTCAAATCTTGATACTGTTGCCCTGCTGAAAAAGAAAGTAATGAAAATGAGGGGGCTGGATCTGTGGAAACTCTCAAGTTTAAGCTTTAATGCAAATGTCACTGAAATTGGAAAGGATGTGGTGTTTCAACAATGGCTCCCGGTAAAATTCTGATTATTATTTAAAATCCTTCTCCACACACACACAAAACCTTTAATGACCAAACTCCATCATATCACAAAGAACTTGTTCCTTATTGTCCTAGAAACTCTCTAGACAGAGGTTAAGTTGTGGTTCTTAGAGTTTATCTATTATTACTTTTGCCAGTTTCAAGTTATTTCAGTGACCACTGTGGGTTTTTCTTTGGTTAACAGAACTATTTTGTCCACACATGTATGTCTTCGGATTGGAGGGAACCCCCGCTGGCACAGAGAAAACATGAAAGCACCTGTTTATCAAAATCAATAATCCACAATGTTTGGATCTGACAGTCATATCCTAATACTCTATCTGACCCAAAGAGAATCACAATGTTAAAAGCCTTCAAGCACCATGGAGACCTGTGCATTTTAAATAAAACTGAACTAGCAGGCAAGTGGAAATGTTACACAACAGTAGTGAATATACAAATAGTGTGGCCGAAAAGAAGAGAGGAAACAGAGTATGATGTGTAAGTTTATAGTTGACTATCTTGTTCTACAGTTTTCATGTCAGGTGTTTAGTGACTAAGTCTCCACCAAGCGGTTAGACTGTGATGATGACTCATTTCAGGCTGCACACTCAAGACATGTCACACATATTCAGTACTGATGGCTTGATGAATCACACTAGGATGTTGGTGGAGGTGGTGGGCGCCGCTGACAACAAAACACAGAAGAAATGTTTTAACTGCTTTAACACTGCTGACACACATACAAATCCAATTTCCTTGTATGTCTTATATGTGGACCACACCTCTCACACCTGCAGCAACTGAAATTTGACTCTATACAGCCGATAATATCATTTGTGGCTGCCTATGTGTTGTCAATGAAGATGTTTTTAGTTTTAATTGGTGTCTTATCTGTTTGCATGCATTTTCTTTAAGTTGCAGTGAACTACTCTCAGTCCCGCCACACAGTTGTAAAGGGAGTCTTCTCACTATTCACATTTCATCATGCACAGAATGGATAGGACTGAAGGGAAGGGGAGGGAGTTTGATTATTTCTGTAAAATAAATCTCATGCTAGGAACAATATTTTACTGTGTTCATGTGAAGCTTGTCCCAATACTGTCTAACAGCAGTGTCAAAAGGCTGGAGAAAGTTTGATCATGGACAAGAAGACACTGTACCTGTGATAAATGAAAACTAGACCTGAGTCACTGGCCTTTATAGCTATAGATGTCCGTGGACTGTGCAGGGCTCCAAGGCACAAATATTTATTTATATTTAGGTGTATCGATTTTAAGTGTGAAGCTTAAGATAAGCAACTAATTGATGACATGTGCATGTTTCCTATTTCAAGTCTCCCCAGTTGACCAGGTCTTTGTGCCAAGTCAGAATAAACACATCAGTGATCTTTTTGTGTACCAGATACATGTACATACATATGTGCCTTAACCTGGTGTAGTGCTAAAATTTTTAATGGCTCTGTACATAGTTCTAAACTTCAGAGAATGACATTTAGAAAAAACACAAGAAACTTGTGCGACAAAAAATGGACCAGACTCAGTGATTACCTTCCTAGCAACAAACCTTCGCCCTGCTCTATGTTTCCTTCAGATAATATCCAACTCGGCCAGTTAGCGGTGAGAGCTATCATGTCTTTGGGGTAATCAGGTGGGAACCTCCTTTCACCTGTGTTTCGTCTAGTTAGGCCCACAACACCTCCAGGAGGCTAGACCGTGAACACTGGCGTCCCAGAGTCAGCCCCTAATGCCAGCCATCACCGCTCCTCACACAAAGACAACTATCTCAAACAGCACGACTGTCAACTACTCTGACCTCTCACCAACTGCACCAGTGAAAGCGGGGTGGGGATACAGACCCTGGTTCGGGTAGGGGGAAGAAATAGAAGAGGTGGAGATAAAAGTACAGATGGGATACAGACCCTGGTTCAGGTAGGGGGCATGAAAGTATAGAGGGTGCAGGAGGTGGAGGCAATACAAGCTACACTAGCAGATTCAGCAACTAAACTCACCTGAACAGTCCTATACTCAAACAAAACCAACACACCAACACAGGCCAACTCCCCTGGGCTAACCACATGGTGTCAAAGAGGCACAAACACAAAGAGAACTATTTCAAGCAGCACCACGGTCAACTACTCTAACCTCTCACCAATCGCACCAGTGAAAGCGGGGACAGGTGATGACAGGTAATAACAGAGAAGCCCAATCATACTTTAGTTTAATGCTTCACTTGGAGGAAATCAATATAATAATTTTTATTTGGCTGTCACATTTATGAAAACATAATTACACAAAGCTGAATAAGAAAAACACAAAATGTGATCAGCATCTGGAATTTCTCAGATTTCCTTCTTCATTGGTCTTTGTGTTGATTCAGTTACAGTAAATTAAGGTTCTGATTGTCTCTGCTGCTAACTAAATATTTTCATTATTTATTATTATATTATGACAGCAAAAGAGTGCTGCATTGTGTCTGAATGCCTGTCATTACAAATACACTACTGACTCTATTGTTCCCCAAAAATTTTACACTGGCGTAACTGTGATTTACCTAGCCTCTTGGTGTTTTTGATGTTAGCTATATTGGTCCATTTGAACTAAACCTGTGGTAAAATACTTTTCTGGAGAAGATTTCCAAGCACACTGAAAAAATGAATAAATGGAAAAATAGGGACATCTCTGTGTATTGTGCTCGTCTTAGTTCATTCATAGCCATATAAGCAGGAGCACTAACAGACTAAAAAGATGATCATTCAACAACACAGTTTTTACAGCTGCTGGACGTCGCTGATGTTTCATCCTAAAAACCGTTGTTAAGTATGTAGCCCATAGCAATGCTTTAAACTGTAAACTTTTTATATCCACTGACTGAAGTCAGAAATATCACTGATAGTGACCGCACCACACTTTCTATTTGATAGTGAGGTTTTGCTATTACCTGTTATTGTAAATAAAATATATATTGCTGACTTTTGTCACCAGTGGACACAAGCTCTGCAACACTAGACAGCTGACAATGTGGTGTAGTGAATATGTTGTAACATGTAAATTAGACATAAACATAATTTATTGGATTCATCCTGCCTTGAGGCAAAGGGTCAGGCTGCAGCTGGTGGCATTTCAGTGTTGCCAATGTTTCCTGAAGTGCATGGGGCTCCTCAACATTAAAGCAGATAATACCAAATGGTATTATTGCTCATCTCTATATTACCATCTTTGCCATCGAGATACTTCCAGCAGGATAAAGCTCTGTTTCACAACCGTCCACGGCTCTTTCGGAGGTGGGATCACCTCATAGAAGGAAGCCCCAACACGGTTTCTCATCCTGTGTCCACACTTACTGTGACTGTTTCCTACCTTTGAAAAGACACCTGATCTTAGTTCCCAAAAAATGTCAATTCTCAGATCTCTATTAAATGTGGTAACTGTATCTATAAAAGGTCAGAGTGTAAGTGAGCCAATGCTGCCTTGGTAACATGTTGACAAAACTTACTGTACACAACAATGCCTCAGTAATAATACAGCAAAATATAATGACAACACTGACCTTCAGGGACAGACATGCCCATGAATGACTGTGTGCACACTTTGAGGTAGTCTGATTGTGATTTTACAACCTTTTTCTTATTGAATCTTCATCTTCCTGAAGTGGTCTTCTTTTCAAATCATAAACTACGTTTATAATGTTATTGAAAATACCTCAAACTAGGCTGCTAACTCTGAAATACAAGTTTGAGAGTGTCTGGTTGAGGGCAACACTTTAGAGAGGCGGTGAAATGAGTCCCTTAAATTTGTTTTGAAATGTTGTTAAAGTATGTTTTCAAACTTCACTGCCGTTTTGTACGAACGGAGCCCCTTCACTCACCGATGGAGCTCTCCACGCTACACGACCCCCGGGCCACGGAGTAGGACATCCGTCGGCCCGGCCTGGTGCCATAGTCCCCGGGTCCTCCGGTGACAGGGCCGGCCAGCAGACCGTCCGTTTCCATCCGGGAGCCGAGCAGAGCCTGACGGTGGTCGGGTGAGGCCGCCGGGCTGTTCCGACTGACGACGACGGTCCGACAAGTTGTCACACAGAAGGCAGGTTGTTTTTTTTTTTTTTTTTAGGAAGTCAGCCACTTGGCGAACTCCTCCCACCTCCTCCACCTCCTCCTCCTCCTCCTCCTCCTCCGGTATCACTTTACACTGCCGCCTCAAAACAAGCTCCGCCCCCCGCTCACGGTCAAAGTCAGAGCCGCGAGGAAAGGAGAGGAGGGACTGACGGCAGGCTGAAGAAACAGCACCGACCAGCACCGATCAACACCGACCAGCACCGACCAGCACCGATCAACACCGGCCGACACCGGCCGACACCGACCAGCACCGATCAACACCGACCAGCACCGATCAACACCGGCCGACACCGGCCTACACCGACCAGCACCGATCAACACCGGCCAACACCGACCAGCACCGACCAGCACCGATCAACACCGGCCGACACCGATCGACACCGACCAACACCGGCCGACACCGACCAGCACCGATCAACACCGACCAGCACCGATCAACACCGGCCGACACCGACCAGCACCGATCAACACCGGCCGACACCGATCAACACCGACCAGCACCGATCAGCACCGACCAACGCCGGCCGACACCGACCAACACCGGCTGAAGCCTCTCTGGTGACAGAGCCTCTGCAGGTGGAGGAGCTCTGGTAATAGGAACATGTGGCCTCCACCCGGATCTCCCATTCCCACCGGCTTTGGGGCACGTAGGTGAAATTAGAGAGAGAGAGAGAGAAGAAAAAAACAAAACACACAAAACAACAAATTTTCAGCCAAATTGATTTCTAAATAACTTTTCTTCCACTAACTCAGTGCGGGCAGAGGGACTCATTGTAGTGAACAGTTATTGGATTTTAACATTTAACATTAATCTTTGAAAGTGGATTGCTCTTATGTTGGCTTGTTGTTGGCTCTCAGTCAGTCAGTCAGTCTACAGCTTCCCCCCAAATATCTATTCAGTGTTGACTGGATTGTTAATTCATCCATTTCTGGGTCTTGGGGGCTGCTGGAGCCAATCCCAGCTCACATTGGGCGAGGGGCCGGGTTCACCCTGGACAGGTCACCAGTCCATCACAGGGCCAACACACACAGACACACACAGTCCGACAACCACTCACACTCACACCTGCACTAAAAAAAGGATTTTGTGATGTAATATTTATTAGGTTAACTGTCACAATATTCACTTTCTGATTGTCAGTATCAGTAAGAACTGGAATTATTCAAGTAAAACTATATATGATATTCATGTAATAAATAAACTGTGTGGGAAGAGTAAGTTTTACTGTGTATTTTCACACAACATTCAAAGGTTTCAGAGTCATTGCACATAAACGTAGAAATACCAAGCGAGTTTTAGTATTTGCTTTTGAATCCGCGCCAAGAAGACCCCAAGAAGATGACGACGGTGGTCAGGTGCGATGGATAGATCATCCTGAAGGTAAGTCATAACAACGGTGCAGTTCGATTCCCGGTGTGGGCAACTGAACATGTCTTGGTTAATTGGTGACAGGTCATGGACTGGGCAAGGCAAAGTAGACCCCCCCAGGTCCTAGACCGGACCAGACCAGACCACCCTACATAGAGCCAGACCTCCGAACCCCCCAAATACCAAACCGGACCAGACCAGAGACCAGATCCCCAGAGACTAGAGTGGACCAGATGAGAGACTTGAGCGGACCAGACCCCCAGACCCCTAACCCCTAACCCAAGTAGACCAGACCAGAGCCCGGACGCCCAGAGACTTGACTGGACCAGATCAGAGAATAGAGACCAGAAGCGGCCTCCTGAGAGTACTAAGTGCGACGCTGAGTGCAAAGTCAAACGAGAGTCACTCCTTCAAAATGCTGAGTGTTCTAATCATGTGCACCTGATGTTATACACCTGTGTGTAACTGGCTTTTTTAAGTGGGAATAAATGTGGCGGTGTCCAAGTGGTTTTCACATTTGAATTTCTGAACTGATCATTACATTTATTAGAAATACCATTTTGTGATTGAACACTAAAGCAGATCTAAAATATCAGAATATCAGAATAAACTTTGGTTCAGGCTGTTCATTTTATCACATACAGAATAAGTCATACTTCCACCAGAGCTTCATTCTTGTAAAAATTTTATTTTACTGCACTTGTTTCTTTTTTTTATTGAGTCCCCAGCCTCTTAGCAAAGTGCAAAGGTTGTGATTGTTGCGATTGTTTTTTGATTTCACCCAGTTCAAACCTCAGGTTGTTATTGCTTTAAGGTGCTTTTTGCCATCTGTGACACCTGTAAACAAAGAAAGAGAAATGGTAACAGTTTCTTCTTCTTTTTTTTTTTAAAGACATGTTATATCATGTTATGTTTACACACAGCACACTGATTTCAACCTGGTTGTCGATGCACCTGAACTGCCAAGTCCAGAGTGTATTATAGAGGAAAGGTCGGTGATCAAAGCGGTTGTCGTCAGGACTGTAGCCCTCAGCATGGTAAGATGGCGTCACTGTGGTCATCTTGTGGCGGTTCACTGAGTACATCCGGAAAAAGTGCTTCACCTTCTGGGCCACCTGATGAAAATTATTTTTTTATTTTATTTATGATGATTTTTAGATTTATAACTCTCGGCAGCGACAGTTAAATACTGTTGATTAATAAGGATAATAATTCTATAACGACAATGCTTTAATAATTTGTTCTTTCAGCAGGTAGGGATGGTAGGAATCATAAGGGGCCAGAGAATTGTGGTTTGGTTAGCAGCCATGGGCAGCGACCGGGGCAACCCAACCCCTGGACGATGAATCTGGCTATTGGGACACTGAACATCACCTCACTTTGGGATAAAGAGCCTGAGATGGTGTGGGAGGTTAAGCAGTACCAGCTAGAGACAGTCAGGCTCACCTCCACGCACAGCCTGGGCTCTATATCCAAACTCCCTCAGAGAGGCTGGACTCTCTTCTACTCTGGAGTTGACTGCAGCGAGAGGCAGCAGACCGATGTGGTCTTACTCATAGCTCCACAGCTCAGCCACCACACAGGAAGTTCTCCCCTGGGGACTCCATAGTTCTACTGGGGCACTAAAATGCCCATGTGGGCAGCAAGAGTGGGACCTGGAGGGCTGTGACTGAGAGGAACGGCCTCCCCAATCTGGACCCAAGTGGACTTTTAACTAGACACAGTTTGTCCACAATGAACACAATGGCTGACACATCCTTGGGCGAACGGGGTGGTGGTCCCTCTTTATAAGGAGGGCCAGAGGATTTGCTCCAACTATAGGGGGATCACATTTCTCAGTCTCACTAGGAAAGTCTATTACAGACTACTGTAGAGAAGAATTTAGAAGACAGGTAAACCTTGGATTCATGTACTGGTCCATCATGGTAAAAAAGGAGCTGAGCCGAGAGGCCAAGGTCTCGAATTTAATGGTCTATCTATGTTCCCACCCTCAACTATGGTTAGGAATTCTGGGTCATGACTGAAAGGATAACATCCTGGATAAAAGTAGCCGAAATTAGTTTCCTTCGCAAAGTGGCAAGGCGTTCCCTTGACAGGTTGAGGAGCTCTATCACATGGGTGGAACTCGGAGTAGAGCTGCTGCTCCTCCACATCAAAGCCAGCCAGCTGAGGTGCCTCCTGGACACCTCCCTGGGGAGGTCCCACCAGGGACTCTTGGCTGGCCTGGGAATGCCAGGGGTGTCTGTGGAGAGGGATGTCTGGGCTTCTCTGCTTAGACTGCTGCTCAACCCAGTCCCAGATAAAGTAGTGAAAGTTCATTGATGAATTGATGTCTTAACCAAAGAAAATAAAAATTTTAGCCAAGCAGATCTGTAGAAAATATGGAATCCATTTTGTTTTTTTGTAACCAACTGTTACACAAAGGAAAGGGCTTGTATCTAAACTTTATCTGACAGAGGGTTACACTGACCTCCATGGGTGACAGCAGATCCTTCCAAATATGAATGAGCTTACAGAACATACTAAACGGACCACACTTGGAGATCTTCCTCAGTCGCCCAATCATTGATAACTCTGAGTAAGTCATCCCCATGTCTGCCTGAGGAGGAAGAGGTGGAAAAGGAGAACAGAAATAAAGTAAAAGCTTTTTAATGATCATAAACCAGTTACATCTTTCAGGTATATAAAAGAATTCATACGGTGGTTCTTGATCCTCCAAAGTTATTGGGTAGCGTTTTGATGACTTATGAGACTGGTCAGGAAGCATCTGTATATAATTTAACAATGACTAGGTAATGGAGCTCTCTCAGACAAAGAAGAGAGGGACGGGATTTGGTTTATGATTGTGTAGGGCTAGTTTACTCTTCAGTCACTTTGGATTTGATTGGATGCCAGCAATCATCTGTGAGAGCCAAATTCCATTCAGCCCCAGAATATTTGTTTTAGGCTGTAATAGGAGGAAAACATCAGACACTGGGTCAAAACTGGTGCTACAGACTTTTCAACCTGAGACTTGACTGCATGAGTTTTGCGTTGTTTGAATACCTGTGCCCAGTGTTCGTGATGTGCCAAGTGTATTTCACTTGACAACAAAGATTGACTGTAAATGTTGTTCTGTACTTTGTATAAGTCAATGATTCTCACATTTTTTTGGTCATTCTCCTCGTTGGACATGCCCCACCTGCCCCATCGCCCCAACTAAAGGCTAATGAATTATGCCAAGCTAAAATTTTTCAGATTTGATGAAGTAACATCAAGGAACATCTTCTTTGTATTGCCAATTTTTGTGGTCTGCGTCACAAATTAATCAGCTCTGTGATGTTATAGCTCACACTGTGGGAAAGCTTGTTCATGCTTCCACTGCAGTTAAGGTGCCAACATTAATCATTATTTTCTCATTTTAGTTCCAGGTTACATTTCTTCCCATTTCTCCTGTTTAATGTACTTTTCATTCAGGCTACATGTAGGCTATTAATGAACACTATATTTGTGCGTGGGTGGGTTAGGGTTTTGCTCTGAATGTATCTGAATCTCTGTTGTAAATAAAGAAAGGCGTTGATAAACGAAAATTTCTTCCAGTTTGTTGCTCCCCACCTGCCATGTGTGTTGGTTGCCCAACACTTTGAGAACCGCGGGTGGAAGTAATTCTAAAAAAGGGACAGTAAAATGCAGCCTGCAGCAAGTTACTTTCTTCCATCTGGACTACGTTGCAGTAAAAACACTAAAGATCGTAATAATTAAAATGCTCTTTGTGACCGGGCAAATCTGTCTTACCTCATCTGTCTGCGACACCTGACCATCAGTGAGTGGCTCCAGTTCAGCTGTGGGAGGAGAGGCCAGGATTCTGCAGAGGAAACCAAACCCACAGACTAATTAAAATATGAGTAAAGTAGAACAGTAAGAACAGTGGGACTGGTCTATGCCTCAGACATTTAATCAGGACACAGGTACTGACATGTAGGATACCTGACAGGGTCCTCACCTCGTCAGAGCAGTGAGCTGGAACCGCTCAGTACAGTATAGCAGAAAGCTCTTAAGGTCTGTCTTGCTGATGCCTCCTATTGGGTTGATGTCAGCACTGGAGCAGTCATACTTGGTGAAATATCCTGTGAGACTGAGCAAGCGGTGTTAGGCTCACTAAATTATGTGTGAGAACAGACCACATTTAGCTGCAAAAAACATTGCTGGCATGTATGAAGAATTCTGTTGAGAAATCAACAACGTCCTCAAAACAAACATTGAAGAACCAGAGATTTTCAAACTAAAATGGATGTGGTAACAGCATTTTGATTAAGGTATCAGTTACAAGCAGGCACTTGCAATATTTACCCCCATATGAATATGCTGAAATCTGCACTATTTCATGCGATGTTCTGATTGCTTAGTTTTTAAGTGTGGGTCTGAAAACACTCACACTGGAACAACTTGCAGCTAAGTTTGATTATAATGGCTATTGGCGCAGGCTGTTTGGTAAGAAAAGCGGCTCATGAATCATGTGTGAACATGTTTCACAGTGTGATGTGGCGACATCTGACCGAACAGACGTGTGCTCAGGTGATACCTCTCGTCCACATTGGCAGATCCCAGAACCAATAACCCACCAGGTCTACCTGAGGCCCACAGACTCAGCTGGGCAAACAAGTAGGCTAAGACCATCCTAACCCGGGCCTGGGAACACACACACACACACGAACACACACACACACACACACACACACACACACACACACACAGGAAGTGAGCACCAAGCTATTTGTGCTGCTCTTTGACCACAGTTGTTCTGCTGCTGCAACACTGTGAAGATGGTGGTTAAACTGAGAACAGAGCGAGTTTTACCTGTATGTTCTGCAGAGCCAGGTTTTCTCTATGACTTCCTCCATTGACCCGAAAGCGGGGGCACATTCCGGTAACCATTGTGAATATACCCAGAATGCCTTTCACTGCCATGTCAATGTTAATATTCAAGTGTGTGCTACAAAGCAAGTGACAAAAGGAAAGGGTTGGCAGTAACTATATTTACGTGCACAAAATTTCTTCAATCTGATTACAATTCAGATTCGAGTTTTACTGTTTACATCAGTGGTAGGCAACCTTTTTAAGATCCCTGATGTCGGCCTTGGAGTTCATTTAAAAAGACAGCTAACACTGTACTTCCAACTGTAGGCCTTTTATTTGCCTCTATTTTAATTATGTGCACTTTGGTGCAACGTTCAAATTGATGCAGCCAAGAAAAGACTGTAATTAATTAACATATCAAAAATAAAAATTGACAGAAAATTTTGAACAAGGATCCAAAACGCTTTTATGATGTTTAACTTTTATAGTGCCATCAATTGGGAATACAGGGTTTAAGCATATATACATCTGCAGTGAACGAGTTGCAGGAATTGGAAAGAGAACACAGCCATTTTGAAGTAACATTTTAAAATGTAAATTCTGTATGTATGTATGCCACACACACACACTTGTCTTTCACCAAGGTAAATAAAAAATTATGAATACATTTATATATATACACATTAACACTGCAATGACAATAACAGCACTGACTTAGAAATATAGAAATGTTGGAGTCTGCATACCTTCCAATCTGACAGGCCAAGTCTTTGGCCCTGTTCTGTGTCTCGCTTGAAGAGTTTTCACTGGCCATGTAGCAGGTGGTGAAGATGCGACCACAAAGTTCCCGTGCTTCTTGTGGACAGTAGGAGTCATCCCCCACCACCCTGCGGATATCAGATAGCACCTGTGTGTCTGAATAACACAGCAGAGAGAGAGAGACAGACGGAATCAAAAGTGTTTGGAGTGTTTTGTGATAATGAACACATGACACAGCAAAAAGGTTGGACCCCTTGCAGGACTGGAGCTGTAACTCAACTGATCCTACTCTTTATTCTTCTCTAATATGTATCATTTTTATCATAATGATATTTTACTTCCAGCAGAAGTGAAATGACCAAAATCATAAACAATGTTAATCAATGTTAAGTTTTTCTTCCCCAACGGTGGTCAAATGCTGCCACGTGTTTCAATAGTTTATTTCTCTCTTCATTATTGTAATGTCTTAGTTGTGTAGTACTATAGTACTACTTTAAGATATAAATGCATAAACACTGAGCTCAGGGTTCAGCAACTGCGCAGAGCGAAGATACTGCATATGGTTATTAGTCTCATGGTATTTTATGTGAATGAACATTAGCAGAGCACACTTACTGCTGTCCTTTACAGCCTGGCATAGCAGCACACACATAGAGTGGACAATGCAGGCAGTGGAGGAACTGTCGACACCTCCGCTCAGAGGCAGCAGGAAACCAGTCTGCAATATAAAGACTTGTGTGTGACGCAATCCTGTCAAATTATAACGCACCTTCATTTATACATCATCTGCTATTAAAATTATACAGTACGGCAGCATTGTTTCCAGTGTGTGTTCCTTCTAACCTGTCCACTTCTCCTCAGGTAGTCCCACAGCCAGCAGGCGGGTCCTAGACTGAACGACACAGATGTCAACAGCTGGGCTCCACACTTTTCATTTCTTTTATTAAAAAAAAAAAAAAAAAGGCTTTACTGCTTCGTACCTAATCTCTTCCTCAGGTGTATGAAAGTTCCATATTATTGGCTGGTGGGTAGGTAGGTAGACATCATCACAAGCGGATAAAGAAAAGTCCACTCTCACCCTCCGGCAAGGTTTATGTTCAGACTCCTACAAAGGAGCAGAGTGACGATAAGGAAACAGGCCAAACAATCAGTGATATGGAAACAGAAAAACGGCCGAGAGAAACTTCCCAAAATGAAACTGGTAGAAGGTCAAAGATGAACTTTAATACTACACGATCAGAAAACAATCTGATGGACGAATATGGGCATTTAAATCTTTAAAATGTAGGGTTTGCCCATCCCTTTGAGTTTCTCAACTAAAATAATTAGCAATAACAGCTCAAATGAACCAGCTCTCGGCTCAGACAGAGAGACCAACTGGTACCAAAACGTCCGGGTCTCTGTGTCTAATTTCCTTCATGACAACTATATGGGGCTGAATTTTCAAATAATTCAGCTATTTTTATTAAGATTTCAAGTGATATACAATTTGGGGCTCTTTTAAGCCCCTTTAGGTTCTAAAGGCACTTTTAAAAGCTCCACTATGTTCACCAACTGCTTTCTGAATCGGTCTACTGCAGGATGGTTCATCAGAATACTTTGAGTAACCGGAAAACTTAAATTTGGAAATCATACTCCCTGAAATTAATGAGCTTTAGTTATAATCAAGGGAAATATGTAAAATGAAGAAAAAAAAAATAATAAGGAAGCATGATTTTGTCAACTTCATGGAGGATGGTGCTGTCTCACCAAGAGAGGTTGGCAGAGTTCTCCCCTGAAGCTGCGCACGTCTTCAAGGTCAACGGTGGCTGTGACCACCTCCTAACACACACACACACACAATTTAAATTTAACAGACACCAACTACAATTAAAGGTACGTTTCGAGCTAAATTTGGCTCTTACCACATCACCAAGGGAAAACTGTGCTCCCCGTGCAACAACGTCCCCATTGATGGCAACCATGGCACAGCCATCATAGTAGACACGGTCACCATCACATCCCCTCTGGTTGGCATACAGGTAGATACCGCCGCTCTACATCAACACAACCAAAACACTGCATCCGTCATTGTTCCTCTGTGCATCTGTACGTTTTGCTTACATTTTTATTTCCTCCTGCGCTCATTCTACCCCCCTCCATCTCTCTCTCTCTCAACCCAACCAGTCGAGGCACATGGCTCCACCCACCCTGAGTCTGGTTCTGTCTGGAGAGTTTGGTCTACTGCTTTATATGTGAAGTGCCATAATTTGACCATCTGGTGTGACAATTTCCTTTGGTGACTTTGTCTGATATTCCAAGTGGGTTGTGAATATTTTATGAGTTTCGTCCATATTTTGTCTTACGGATAACATATTTATGCTCTACACATGAGATGTGCTGACATTAATAGATCAGCTGATTACTCGTAGGGGACGTGTACCTTGGTGGTGGCTGACTTGATCAGGTCGACTCTCTGGTTGGCTTTGCGGAGCTCATGGTGGCTAGCAGATGAATTGGTAAAGATTTCAACCCCATCGAGACCCATGTTTACGTGGGGGCTAAGAGAGAGTCAGGTGTAAGCCAGGAAGAGTTACTGCACAGAAAACAACATGACCCAGGCAGTCCACCTGTTGCTCTACCTTCGAGGGTTCCAAAGTTCTGCGCATATCTCGGTGCCAATACAGGTGTCCTTTGTGGACAGCACACAGTCACCAAACGGGACTGTGTCCTGAAAATGGGAAAAAGAACAATGATCACCCAGCTTGTAGCAGTCAAACGGCAGGCAGGCTCTGAGTAACTGACAGATTTTTGATTTTTTTTTTTTTTTTTTTTACCTGCCCTGTTACCTCCTGGATTATTCTAGGCAGAAAATATTCTTCCACATTCCTTCAGAAAACAAACAGATTCACAAGAAAACAGGATTAAAAAAAAAAAAAAAACAAAACATTAAATAACCTGATCGGTACTTTCAGTGTCCTCATGAAAGTAAAGAGACACAGTGATGATGTCTAATATATCACCGACCTCTGCAGATTCCAAGGTGAGAACCAGCGCAGCTCTCTGTAGATCCCTTGATTGGCCATCAGCATTTTCGGTCTGATCAGCAGTATCTTTCTACAGGATGGAAGGAACATGTTGACTGACAATAAACGGTATCTAAGTGGATGTGCCTGCTGTGTTGACATACCTGTTGAGGAACAGGACTCTGCAGTTGTAACGCACATTTTGATGCATGATGGGCCTGAGAGGAAGAGGACATAGATGAAAAGCCAACCAGCTTTCACTGGCTCTTGTTTCCTGGTTATCTGGTTTCTCTGATGAATGTTTGAAGGCGATACCCACATTCCCACATCACAGATGATGTCCTGCGTGACAGGCGATTCCAGAAGCTTCCTCAGAACCTGGAAACTATGGAGCAATGTGTCCGACTCATAGAAGTGATCTGCACAACCATACCCACTGTAAAAAGGTGGCAAACAAGAAGAGACGGCAGGTGATTGAAAACTGGAAATGTTAGAAACTTCTAGTTTTGCAAAAATAACTTAATGTCAAGGAAAGGTACATCTTGGGTTCCCCACCATATCTCCAGCTCCGGACCCAGTCGGTATTTGGCTTGATGAGTCTTGGCTATCTCAATACCTGCAATGTAAAAATTGACAAGTAGGAAAAAATATGGATCTCACTGTGAATTTGGACTTGACAGATGTGAACAAGCTGTACACATACTGATTCTCTTCTACCTTCAGCTATACTGAGATACGGCGTAAATGAGGAGAGAAACTGAAGGGGAACTGAGACCAGCTGGTTTCTGTCACCTCCAAGTCGACACCTTTACCATACCAACAAAAGACCAGGGGTCTGCAACCTTTATTTTGAAAAGATCTCCGACCAATGAGCGTTTTTAAAGTGCCAACACAGCATATACACACTTATACACACAACACAGTTTATAACGTTTTATATGCATTTATGAAAATTCTGAACAGAAAGAAAAAAACTGATATTTCACTTTTTATCTGACATAACAAAGGAAAATAACATATTCTTAAAAAGACAAGCAAAAAAAAAAAAAAAAAAGTCTAATATGAGGTTTAATAAATTAAACCCAGAACTATTTCAGCCATCTGTGGGAAATTAATAAAATGGACTAACACAGCTGAATAAAAACTAAAACACACAGCTGAAAACATTGAGTAAACATTGTTCAACATTAAAGAGAACAGTTTGTTTTTAATGACTACATGTTATTTGAGTGTGTCGTCATCCTCTTCTGTTTGTTTGTTTGTTTGTTTTTGTTTGTTTCCTCAGTCTCAACACAACACACATCAGCTGCAGGTCTAAAAGTCCTCTCTTTTGTCTGTTTCTTCTCAAAGGTCCCAGACAGCCTGGTCTGTCGCCACACTTACTCTTTAATATTCTCTCATAGTTGCCTTCAAAGTCCAAACTCCACTGATTCAACGAGCAGGTTGCGACAGTGACTTTCCGCCCCATCGCCTCGGTGCTCAGCTCCGACAGGGCTCAGACTTTCTACGCACTTCCTCCTCTTCATCCACGCCTCCCGTTTCTTCTTCCTGGAGGTTTTCCGGTACTTCTCCTGCAGGACGATGTTTTACTGCCACCCTCAGTTTTAAATCGTGGTGGGAGTTTTGGCTCGGCTCCTTTTTGCTTCCTTTGATTTTCTGTTGTTTGTAAAATTGTTTGTAAAATGAATTACTAATGTAAATAACATGCATTATATTAAAAGTTGTATGATGCATGTTGTTTTATTTATACATTTAACAAAGTGTACTTGGAGGATAATGTTACAAATAATAATCTTTAAAGTACTAAAACCCAAAGATGCAGTCTCTGGTTGAATGGATATCATTTATATACTCTTAACTATTTACATTGAAACAAAACAGACAGGTATACACATTTATACAACAGAATATAAATTAAAATGTTAACAACAAAAAGAAAATGTTTGTAATAATAGTTTGTAGTAATGTACACACACACACACACGGATATGTGTGTGTGTGTGTGTTTAATTAATTTGTATGATTAATCTGATTACAATTTTTAGGCAATTAAACATATCTTTTGCCCCCACTAAATGAAACACAATGATGAATGAATATTAATCATGACAAATGTAAATTAAGCCACAGGGGTCATGAGATTATAAACGTGTGTGTGTGTGTGTGTGTGTGTGTTAGAGTCATGTATCACCAGTGGTGAACATTTTACCTGTTAGTTCATCATAATTACAGCGACAACAGAGATGACAACCTCCATTCAAATTCATCATGGAGAGCGCCACAATGAAGTAACAGACATTACTGTTCTCCAAAACATGGCACCTCACGTTGTGCATATGTGAAAAGGTGAAAATATTTCAAATGTGGAAAGCAACAGTTCATTGCTGTCATAACAACTTTACAATCACACAAACACGCTGTAAATGACGCAATTCTTCTCCTGAGCTCATTCATCCATTCATCATCTGTTTCCAGGTCATGTTGGCTGCTGGAGCCAATCCCAGCTCACATTAGGTGAGGGCGGGGTCAGGACAGGTCAGCAGTCCATCACAGGGCCAACGCACAGACACACACTCAGACACACACCTACGAACAATTTATACTCACCAATTCACCCAAACATGATGTCTTTGGATGGTGGGAGGAAACCAGAGTACCTGGACGAAGCCCATCCAGGCACGACGGGAACATGCAGACTCTGCACAGAAAGCCTCCAGGCCGGCAACCAACACCGCAACCTTCTTTTTGTGTGGTAACAGTGCTAACCACTACGCCGCCGTGCTGCCACATTTAAAGTTTCCAGTTGTTATTACATCTCATAGTTGAGTCAGTTTCATTCAGATTCATATCATAAATGTACCCAAAAGGAAAATGAATAACAGAGTAATGGAAGTTAAAGTGAGTGAGCAATCAAACAGGTGAATTTTAAGCTTTAGACTTGAAGATGGGGAGAGTCAGAGAGTTCCAGAGGTGGGGAGCAAAGCGGCTGAAAGCTCAGCTCCCCGAGGTGCTGAGGCAGCCGGAGGGGACAGCGAGGTGGATGGAGGAGGATCGAAGGGAACGGGCTGGGCTGGCAATGTGAAGAAGGTCGGACAAATACGGAAGGGCGAGGTTGTGGCTGGCCATGAAGGTGTACAGGAGGAGTTTGAATTGTGGGAGCCAGTGGACTTTCCAGATGCTGTCGATTGATGTTTACAGATGGAAGCATGTAGACCGGGTAATGTTATTGGAATGATAGTGTGCTGTCGAGGATCACACCCAGGCTCTTAACCTGAGGAGGGGAAACTGAGAATCTGTCAGTGGTGAGGGAGACGGTGCGGCTTTGGTGCTGATGTGGAGGAATTCAGTTGTTTTACTGTTTAATTTGAGGAAGTTTGAGGTGAACCAGATTTTTTATTTCAGACATGCAGGAGGTGAAGGAAGACGGAAGGAGACAAGAGTCTGATTTGCAGGATAAGTAGAGCTGGGTGTTATCTGTGAAGCAGCGGAAATGAATGTTGAATTTTCAGAAAATGTGGCTCAGGGGAAGGAGGTAAGTGATACAGAGATTAGATTTTTAATTCCCATGACCAGAGGAGTGTTTCATAAAACACCAACATCAGACTCATTTTCAGGGAGCTCAGAAAAGTTCTCTAAGGGCTTCGTACCAAAGCTCGCTTTCTTCCTGGAACAATGAAAACAGTATATGGCACAGGCATTTAGACAGGATGCAGGGCAAAAAGACTTAACAGTGTCAGGCAGTGCAGGGACAGGGTGGTAAATATGCTCGTCCATTCAGCGGCACATTTCTTTGTAAAGGGGCTTGATGAGAAAGTGTGTAGCAGCTAGCATCTGCTTAAATGAACATCTTTTTCAATAATCACACACACTTCATATGAAATCCTTAGGAACCCCAAACATGCTCTTTTCTCAGCTCACCTCAGGACATCGCCTGCAGTACCAAAAGGAGGAGCCCAGCCTTTGTTTCCAGGAGCGTTAAGCTCCCATACTGCCAAACTTCTGTCCTTTCTCTGCCCCCATGTTGCCCCCTCACTGAAACTCTGGACAGACTGCACATACAAACACATACATAAGACTCTAAGCTGCCCATCACCAATATAACAGACTGCCCTCCTCTGACCACTTTGGCACTACGCTGCATCTCTCCACACATACAGACACACACACACACACACACACACACAGATACACAAGACTTAAAACTTCCCATCATCATTTTCACAAACCAGACTGTATATTGTAGTAATTATTATTTATTGTCTATCTCTATTTCAAACTTTATTGTGTGCCTTGTTTTAACATGTGCTGTGTTTACATGTGTTGTGTTTACACGGTCACTGACAAATGTACATGCTCCAATTGTCCAATTGTCCATGTACCTTAAAATTGGCCCTTGGGAATAAATATAGTTTGTTGAATTGAACTGAATGGCAGCAAATTCAGGTTCTACAGCATAAATTCGCACAAAAACAAATCTATACATAATACATCACATACATCATATAGACAGCAGACAATATGCTTTAGCCCTGTCACCTTAAAAAACATAAAGATCCCAGCATTAATCATGCTATATAAGACCTAGACACAGATCAGGTACAAGGCGTTGGCTATAGCAATGGTTAATGGTGGTTAGTGTGTCCCATTAAGCTGTGACAAAATCTCCAGTCAGATAAATGGTGTTAAACTGTAATGACAGAATTAAAAGGTATGATCTCCCCTCAGCCCACAGAATAAAATATGATCCAGCCCTTCTTGTTCTGCCACCCTGTCCCTCCTCTCTCCCTCACTCCTACAATCCCAACAAAAACATAGCAAAGTCAAGTCAAAAACATGGCAAAGCCAGTCTGTTAGCAAAGTAATGGTACAGATGTATCCGTGTTTCACCTACACAATGTAGCTGGACAAAATGACTGAGCTCATTGATGACCGACCCTGAAAATGAAATCCCAGAATGATGTCTTAGAGCCATCTGTTCACCCAACTCCTGACAGTGTCCTGATGCCTGCCTAGTTCAACCGAGTGGAAAAGACAAATGAGAAGAAGGCAAAAGAAAAGTTTAATGAACAGACTTGTCTCCTTATGAAGACAAAGTTAAGACAAAGGGATTTGTTTCTCTGTGGTGTTACTTTTCTCAGTCATCACAATATACAGTAGTTGAGTGGTTCATGCTGGCCACATGCTGAGAAATTCCCCGTTAGACTTTTTAGGGGATTGTCCCTCTACTAACGAGTCAACAGAATGTGCTTCCAAAAAATTCATAGCCTTTTCCAATTCTAACTCATACAGAAGTCAACTAAATGACAGGTCTGTTTAAATATAGCTCCGAGAAATGTGACAGGAATCATCCCAGAGAAAGTCCCTATTACTGGATATCCTGTTCAGGACAGAAGCTGATCCATAAAAATGGATCCAATCACAATTTCATTTGACAATTGACAGTGTTTCAGAGCCTCATCACAGCAAACTGATATTGTGACATCAGGTTGTCTGCAAAGTTAAATGCATCAATGGAGAC
The DNA here is from genome assembly GCF_900963305.1 of Echeneis naucrates. Classification (NCBI taxonomy): domain Eukaryota; kingdom Metazoa; phylum Chordata; class Actinopteri; order Carangiformes; family Echeneidae; genus Echeneis; species Echeneis naucrates. The sequence continues at coordinate 20,407,791 of NC_042513.1, read as the reverse complement.
GTGGGCAATCAATTAAATTATCTACTAACAATTCCAAGCATCAGTCAATGTGGTACTATTAGGACACCATGGTCCCTGTCCTCACAATGACTGAGTGCCAATTAGGGGGCAGCATTTCCACATAAATTGCATTTAAAAGCTATTTGGATTATAAAAGTGCAGCTAGGCTGTCCAATTTCAGCGTTCCTTTAGGAGCATTTTCAAGCTCTTTAGTTTTAACCAAGTTTAAAACTTGGGACTTTGAAAGCTTGAAAAAAAACTTTCAAATAGTTCTGTGTAGTTTTCTAGGTGACAGGAGCAGGTCTTTGTGCTCTCAGTGATTTAATGGCATCGGTCCTCTTACAGCATCGCAAATCCTTCTGTACTTTATCCACAAATCTAAAAAATATTGGAAATGTGAACAAATTTTGGCATTTAATTTTTCTCTGTTGTAACAAAACTACTAAATGTAGCCATATACAGTAGGTATGTAACAAAATATATTTGTCTGTAAAGGCCTTAATAAACTAACAAACTAGTTTCTATAATATGACAGCCAGCCGACTGAAATTATTTTTAACATCTGTGCTGATTGGCCACATTTAGAGGGGCAGTGAAGAGCAACTGTAAAACTTTAGTCAACAAAAAACATACTTGGATTTAAATGTAGTATTTTCATTTATAATTAAGACCAAGTTCTCTCCATCAAACTTCGGTGTAAAATCAGAGTTAGGGCCAGAGGCAGGTATCCCGTACAATACATATTTGTTCCATTTGAGAATGACACTTGTGTTATTGACTGAATAGTGGGAGATAATGAGAACAAATGCTGACTAGTTTGTTGTGCTTTCAGTGTCACACCACCAGACCTCTTACCGTATGAATCATAATGGCAGTAAAAACCTGTTGTGTACATGTAGTTACAAAAATCCCCCGAACAGTTCATGAAGGTTTGGACCTTACCTTTAAGAATGGCTACTCCCAACATGTTGAAATACGTCTGCCTTTACAAAAAGTATGACATTGCAATGTAGCCAAGACGCACACGCACGCACACGCACGCACACACACACACATATATATGATTTATAAATTAGATTAATATTTCTATATATTAATCTGCCTGAGGGTGAGAAAAGGTCACATATCTTTTCTACAGAGTTGCGATCATGGAAGGAAGCCCAGTCTCTTTAAAGGCAGGATTATGTTTTGTCTCCGGCTTTCTGCATTCAGTATGGTCTGAGTGGCCGGTGTTAGTCCAGCCACCAAGCTGTCCTGTGAGGTGTAACAGTGGGCTGTAAAATAAATACAGAAAGGGAGAGTGTAAATTGTGTGTGCCTGCATGCATGTGGCATGTGCTTGCATTTTTCCATTCCGCCCATTTTCTGTTTTGTATGCGTCACTGTCCAGGGCAGGTGGGTTAGTGTGTTGGGGAGTGTGTCTGTATGTGTGACTGGGACTGTGCATGTCCATTTGCCAGTGACATTGTGGCATGGCAATCTGGTGGCAGGTGGGTGGATAGCAGGTTGTCTTCTGAAGCGTCACCTGCAGACGGAGGGAAAAAAAAAAACCATTTACTTCAGCATGAAGTGATAACACAGAGTCATGCTTATAACGAAACAGTGATGCCTACAAAAGGAAAACACATGCGCTCGGCTTACCGGTGATGTGATGCCAGTAAGCCGACCGGGGCAGGATGGCAGTGGGTGTGCAGGGGTAGGAACTGGGCTCTGAACCCTTTGACATGAGCTGGGAGTCAGATACACAAATCATCAGTCACTCAAAACACATTGTAGAATAATATTTGCAGCAAAGTGCCAAATTAAGCGAAAAATCTGTCAACCCAGAACTTTAATACAGGAGGTTTCATGTGCTGCAGCTTAGTGTGATTGAAAGGCAGACGATCATCACAGTTAGAATCAGGACTGCAGTTATGGCAGTAGTCAGACACATTTACGTCTGTATCACTGATATATAGTTATTCTTCAGTGACTATGATCCCTCCAGGAACGTTTTTTTTTTTTTTTTTTTTTAAGCTATTTTAATGTACAGGATTTTGGCTGCATTCGTTTTTTTTTTTTTTAATCTTTTTGTAAAACACAAGCTTTATGCTGCTTTTGTTGGTAATCCTTCCAGTTGTGGCTAAATTAAACATACCCTAGTCTGACTCTCTGTCACACATCACGAACATGAAGCTTTAAGGCGTCTTCATTTTATTCATTAGTTTCCATGAGCTTCTGAGAAAACCAGCTAGCTGATCATCTAATCTGTTCCTTTCAAATGTATCATCAGTTTATCTCTTCATTAAATTATAAAGTGAAGCTTTATTCAGAGGGGTGTACAACGATAAAACGTAAATTAGGAGGTAGTTTTCCTCTATGTGATTAGATTTTGTAATGACTTGTGTGGTTTCGCGGCCCCTGGGGTGTCCATTGCCTGTGTTGGATGATGGCAGCAGCCAATTCTCACCCTGCTGTTTTTATTCATCTCCAGCAAAACCTTCTTGTGCTGCTCAGCGATAGCCAGTGTGGAGGAGTGGACGCGCTGGTAGATCTGCTCTCCTTCTCTGGTTTGGAAGGTGTAGAGTCCTTCACCGCTGTCGCACATTCTGCACACAGCAGTGACTCAATATAAGGCTATTATACAGTCTAATCTAATCAATCAGTCTCTTCCAACACACCCACCTGTTTGTGTTTGTGTGTCTGTGCGTGTGTGCAAGCATCCAAGTATTCTTAGACTGAAATGTAAATTAATACACGTACATACACAAACGCACACGAACATCTATTCTGTGGTTGTGAGCAGCTGCTTCATCTTAAAGACACTTTGATTAAATGAAGTGAATGAGTGTGGCACCCCTAGCTTCCCTCTAGGCCTCACCGTCCAGCTTCAAAGGTGAAACGTGTGGCATCACGCCCATAGCGTCGCAGGGAGCAGAGTGGCCAAGTAACCAGCTTTGTGCGAGGGTTGTGAATGTCCCACAGGTAAATGTTCTCGTGGGTGATCTGCATCATGCACTCGCCATAGATGTCCAGATTGGGACAGGGGAGGAGGAACACGTTGAAGCGCTCTTAGGAGACAAGCAGAAGCGGGAATGTTGTCAGGGACTTCTTTTCACTGCGGTTTGAAATCAGAAGTTGAAGGTTTTTGCTCTAAATTTACAACCTAAACCTGAGAAGTCACATCTCACCAAAGTCCAAGTCTGAGTCAAGTGTCGGGTGTTTTGTGGGCAAGGCCAAACTGGTGGCAGAAAATGAATTGCTTGAAGTTGGTTCAAATGACTTTCTGTCACAGCCATCAGTCCTGTCTGATCAAATGGATTGTAATCGTCAGCATTTAGCTCAAAAAAAGGTGTTGGACGGTGGGACTCCGCTCTGTTTTCCATCACATGGATTTGACGTGTTTCTGGCACCAGTCCACACATTAATTCACATTGATTCTTTTATTACCTGTATGCTCACACTGCACCCCAGCAGCCAGCAGGTCAGGCTCACCCATGCTGATATCGTTGAGCCGCATGCCTAAACATTCTATGGACAGCGTCTTGAACCACTCCTCTGCCTCCAGCTCTATAGTGAGAGAGGAAGAGGGGCAGCAGAGTAATTAGATTTTATCTGTCTGTTAGTGTACACGTTATCATGCTGCTTTGTATTGTAAAGAAGAGGAAAAATTGAGTCTTTGATTTGAGATCAAATTTAAAGGTCTATCAGGGGTGACTAGAAATCTAGTCACAAATTAAAAGATTTATTTTCACTGACTTTATCTGATCTTCCTAAAATACACTATGTTTGTATTCAAAGCCTATGAAAGAGTCTTCTGTAATTGTTTGACTTCTACAATCTTTTTATTAATGACTTTTATCTTAATATTTGAAGCTGTCGGTTTTATCAGTGCCACCACCTCAAAGCTACTAGCATCCACTTCAAGCATTTCTAGCGCTTCTTCCACAGTGATGATCTTCTTGGGTTGATGTTTTACAATTTTTGTTTCATTAATGGCACCACGAGCTGCTTCCCAATGCATGAACACAGCTACTGTGTTTTCGTTTTTGTTTTTCTGGGTTTGATCCAAGTGGCGCACACAAGAGACAAGACATGACACCGAACTGACGGTGTTTGGATCTTAAAAACACAAACATCATATTATCTTCTTATGGCTATCTAAAACGGAGAAGTTACAATCAGGGAGCATTCAAGACGGACACTGACAGCTGGTCTCTCCTGCTTACTGTCATCAATCGGTTGTTTCCATATCATATTATATGATGTCATATTGGTGTTTATGATATTTCATGCAGTGACTGTGTATGTTTGTGTGTGTGTGCAAGCATCTGTGTCCATATTTTACCTGACTCACAGGTGAAGGTGCGTGAGGTATCATCTGTAAACACAATCGCCACAGCCTGACGCTTGGTATCCCTCGGCAACCGTGTGACGTTCTTGACATTGCTTATCTCTGTCACCTAGGCAACAGGTTGAGAGTAACATAGTGGAAATCAGGGCCTATGAAAATCTTTCTTGTTCGTTGTTGGATATTGAAGTTAACAGAATGGAAACAGTGACAGTTGCCACTTCACTGGAGAGATGTAACGGTGACTTTTGTCCTAAAGGTTTTTAACCACATGAATTATGGTTGTTTTTCCACATCAGCAGCAGAAGCCATTAAAACACTGTAGCCAGATCACTGGTTTGTGTGACTGTACCTGCTTTTCTGTAAAAAACTGACTTTTTCTACATACAGTGTGTGTCAGAATGAAAGAAGGAATATAAATTTGTGTCCACTCGTCATGTTTGTCATCAGTACTGTGGTACACACACGCGCACACCTCCTTACCTTAGGACAGGCCCTGATGTAGGCTGACTTTTCATCAGGGTATTTCTCCAGACGACGAGGTCCTTTACTGGATGACTTCTTAAAAACCAGCCAGCAACGCCTATAGATCTACAACACACACACACACACACGCACGCACGCACACGCACGCACACACACGGACCAATGAAATGTAGCGTTCAATACTGAGAGACTGCGTGTTAATCAGGAAGCACTGTGGATAAGACTCTTGCATTCGGTTTTGGTCCATCAGGAATTGTCAGTACGGAAACTAAATGACACAGATGAGGCCTCGACAGAGCGCTCACAGCTTGTTTTCATCTTGTCTAATTACCTCACTACTTATGTTTCTTTCGCAGATTTTGAAATCACCTTAAAAACAGATAGACATCAAAACTTGGCCTGTTCCATTTCTATATGGGGTTGTTTTCTTTCCAAGTTAGTCCTCAATGTCTTTCTATTTGCATCATAAGTTGCCGTTCTGAACTTTCAGAAATGTGACTTTAGGGTGCTGGACCTTAAAGATTTAACCTTAACCGTTTCTTTTTTTCTTTTGCATAATACTTGTCTTCTCATCTTTGCATTCCCTGCCATCTCCGGTGATCACCTGCTCCAGGCCACGCAGAAGCCTTGGCCCCTGCTCTCAAGAAAACCCCCTTGTGTGTCTCAGCCACACTCCCATCCCTACTCACAGCGTCGGCGTCGCACTCTACTACGTTCAGCCAAAACACAAACAGGTCAACAGTAAGATGATGACAGGTGGATATGACCTGAACACTGCAGGGGATTTTGGGAGAGGAAGCCATGACTCACCAGAGAGAAATGACACCTGCAATGAGAATGCAGTGGATGCTATCACAGATGCATATGGGCATCTGTTGCCTAATCAATCATGTATCATTGATTTGGTTGTATTCTTAACGTGTTTTAATGAGGTGAGGGCAGTTGCTCATGTGTCACAAATAATAAAAACCACAATGCCAAGTCACTTGCTGTAAATACTTTGAGGAGTCTGTCTGTATTCTAACATTAATCTTTACAATGAATCTGCCATGACTACAGCTAATAAATACTGACATGAAGACTACCTGCTTAAGACTTTAATTTAGAGCTGCAGCCAAAGAACTTTTCCAATTAAGGTATAACGTAAAAATATTTAAAGTGTTTTCTGAAATAACCAAAACAGTGTTTGTTTATTAAATGAATGTGCATAAAAGAAACAATAATTCTGCAGCACCAACATTTCAGAATTACAGCTGGGTGTTGCTCTGCTGCTCGCAGTTAAACATTAAAGAGCCACAGCAGTAATGACAGTCATGGTTTCTGAAGATGTCCTTCTTAAAGTATAATGTTAGGAATGGCAGGGGGAACCTGCTAACAATGACATGTGGAGGGAGAAATTGTACCTTCTTTGGCTGTAGGTTCAGTTTACAGAGGTTTTGTTACAGAGCCAAGAAGTTTATTATAATTAATTTTATATACCTTTTTGATTTTGAGCCACAGTCGTTACAGTGTTGGTCCTTTTGTCAGTCTAAGTTTGTTTCAGTAGGATTTGCTTCTTCAATAATTTTCAGTTCAAATCATTATGTCAGTAAGAGTCTTTGAATGGACTGTTTCAGGAAGTATTTTTTAAAAGCAAGTACTCCTGTACTTTTACTCAAGTAAAGTTTAACTTGGCTACTTTCACTTTTATTGGAGGAACATTTGACCAGGAGGATCTGCACTTTCACTCAAGTACTGGAGCTGTGTACTTTTGTCCACCACTGAACTTCTCTCTCTGAATCTCTGACTAAGTGGGGAGGTGAGGAGAAACAAATGGAAAGGTCGCTCTAATTAACTTTTAGTTGGGTGTTTTTTAACCTCCAGCATCCTACTTCGGTGTGCACCAGCCAAGTACATTGGGAGTACAATGGCAGGTCCCAGTGGATACCAATGCTGTAGCACCAGCTTTATTAATGAGGTGAATTTGTCATTCCAGGTGTGGCGGGTGGCCAGCAGCGTGTGTTGTCTGGAGGTCAGCTTCACAAAGATATTTTAGGCTTGCCTGTAGCGTGAGGTCAGCCTTAGCTTTGCTCATTTATCACTCTAGTGTCAGACCATTTTACGAAAATAAATGCTCTTTTTTTAACATTTACATTAGGGCTGGGACTTTAATGCGTTAAAAAAATAACCAGTTAAAACATTTTTAACCACGCTTTCATTTGCACATTGAAACGGTGATCACGCTGACACGCGGTATGATAGCATGCTGGACAAGGCAGATGAGACACTGGTTAGAAGATACAACTCTTACACCCAAAAAAAAAACACTCCTGCAAACACACACTCACCCCCAGTTTGCGGCTGCGCATGCGTACGTATCCCTGCTTGACAATGTCGGTGAAGTTGGAGGCCATTTTTGGAGGGGGGGTAAACCGCTGGATGTTGCTGGGGAGACCATCCAGATGTTTCTTTCCTCCTTCAACCAGTCTCTTGTGTTTCCCTCCAATCTTTTAAGAATCCAGCTTCCTCTTTCAATTTCAGTCCTTCAGTCTTTATGCTTGGTTTAGTTCTCCTTTTTCTACCTCCACGTCTCTTCTCTCCCACAGAACTCCTCACGTCTCCCTGCCTTCTTCAACTGTCCCTTTTGTTCTGTGTTCCACGTTTCACCGTTGGATGGATTCCTTTATTTCTCTCTCTCTTAAATGCGCCTTTCTTTCAGTCACTCTTCATCAGGTGGGCTTTCCTCATCTCCCTGTTTAGTATCACTACAAAACAAACAGACAAACAGTCAGAAAACACAAAACATAAAATGATAAAAAAAAAACCCCAAATCAAATAAAATCAAATCAAATAAATGAAACATGAGGAGCGCATTATCTTCCATTATTCATGCTGATGACACACAGTGTCATTGAGAGCAAGTAAACAGGGATGCTGCTTATATGATGTGTGTGCACATCGGTTCAGGGCTATAAAGCATAACCAATACTGAAAGACTAAAACCTGCATTCTATGTAATGACCATACATCCATACATCCAAACAATATGTGTTGATGTAGCAGGGTATCAGCGTACAAACTTTCACACTGTGTGCGCTCTAAATTGCCCGTAGGTCTGAGTGTGAGTGTGAATGGCATTAGAGGGCTATTGTTGGGCACAGACAGAACAAATCCAAATATCCTCGGACATATCTCTTTTAATTTCTGGCCATCGGAACAAAAAAGAAAAGCAAGAGAAACAGATAGACATGTTTCCAGAGCAGATGAGGGGATAGGAACACTGAAAGATAGAAAAGAGGATACAGGGAGAAGAACGGGAGGATGGGAGGATGGGGAGAAGGGCAGTCACCATTAGTGCTGTCTGTCAGCGCTGGGACTAGCCAATGAACAGCTTAGCCAGCAGCTCACAGCAGGCTGTGTTTTACGGTTATTATATCACAGATAAGGGGCGCTACAGTAATGTCCACAATACAGTATGAATTTTTTTTTTTTTTTTCAATTTTTAATAAATAAAAGAAATTTGGTCCTCCTGGCTGCCTGCATAAAGTGCATGCCAGTTGCTATGCAACAGAGCCACGACGACCATACCTTTTTATTTCATCCCTTTCTTTCCCCCATTCGTCTCGCTGCTCCTTTATTAGCTCTGCATGTGATTACCATGTTATCTTTTTTTTTTCTTTAACTTGGCTTCCTTATGTTTTAAATAACTGCTAGCTAGCCTCTTTGTTTTATTCCTGTTGCTATTATGCTGAATGATGCTGGTCAGTGAAAAGCAATTTGACGTCATAGCTCCTGTATAACCTCATTACAGAGCAGCTTTGAACCAATCAGAATGCATGATGTGTTTGTTGTTATCAAATCAAAAGAAATAACACTAACAGACATACTTGGACACTCTATCACAGACTGTATTTGACATGTGAGTGTTTGTTGGGATGTGTGTTCATATGTGTTGTAATTGGGCCAAAGAAAGCAGTCTTCCACTCCCAGCGTTTCCATGGCAATGCTGTTCTTACACTAAACACTACTGGCATGAGTGTGTGTGCGTGTCTGTGCACGTGCCCATGGGTAACATCACACACACCATTTCTTTTGCTCCATTTGATACACACCCATTTTAATTATTAATGACACCCACAGTAATAACATCTCCCTTTCATTTCAAAATCACAAGATGGCGATGAAGGCAAGAAACAAAGACTTTATCTGAAAAGTAGACAAAAAGCAGTTTCAAGGTTCTTACCACAAACTGCATATGAAAATGGACATACACAAGAGTGGTAAAGTGAAGCAGATGCTGAAGTGCCTTTAACCTGTATTGTATTAAGGACCACCAGGGGGCGACTATGAGGAGATGGCACGCCGCTACGCACTTGATGTATTACCTCAGCAAACATTTTTCTAATGAGATTATGGTCTCATTCTCTATCTTAAAGTCTTCTTCTTTAAAAGTTGATGTCCACGTTTTAAAAGATGGCTGCATTGAGAGGAAAATAGAAGATACTTTTCAGTAGCTCACTTCAACAACAACTGTGGTGAAGACTGTCTGACAGGATGTTTCATAGATTTGTTCATTGGCTGACATGTCTGTTGTTGGGTCAGAATCCCAGCGTAAGGCCTTCTACTGCTCCTGTTGTGGGCATGGTTAACCCAGCGCAAGGACAAAGACAAAGCATCTCCATTATGGCCCATAGCAGATTACTCTGCTTTAAACAGTCAGCTAACAAACCTAGAAGGGCAATACATCGTTATACAGGCTCCATTACTGCAGCTTCATTCGAAGGGGTAGCTGAGCTGCAGTGCATGACAAGCGAACTGATCATTTAGAGGAGAGCTGCTGTCAACGAATGTAGTTGGAAATTTTATCCAACTAAATAAGGGTGAGATTTCAGCTGTAGCAGGACAGACATTTGGATGTAAGCAGTTAAGTTGCTTTGAAAATCTCCTCACCACCAGCTTAAACTAGCCCCGCAACCTATCGTTAGGATAGGTAGTCCTGCATAGCTGGAGGCTTGTCCCCGAGGGATGGGGAGCTCGTCTGGGCCACCTCTACAGGGGGAGGCTGGCAATCTAACACTACCAAGCGTTTGACGGACTGGACCACACACAGTGACCTGCCAGAAGAAGCACAGAGCAGGTCAGATTCACCACTCACTCACTCCTGAACTCTATCTTCTCTTTCTGAAAAAAACAAACAAAACAAAAACCTGCGGTAGTGGTCATATTATTTATTTATTTATCATTTAGTGCTAATGTAATGCTGACCACAAGATACAGCTTGTGTTTCTTCGGTAAAGACATAGAAGTTGTAGCACTTATGATATCAGATGATATGAGATGCAACAATATGAAAACGTAGATAATTGCAATTAACACTTCTCACTTTTAACACTTTGGTACATAGGCAGGTAATTTTTTTACCTGTAGAATTAAATCAATATCTTTCACAACAACAGTTTGCTCCCTTTGATCTGACTGGAAAGGAGTCACTTCTAGTAATGATGTCACCGCCAGCTGTATGGAGCATTAAGGGGTCTTTCAAATTATTGTTTTGATTCTATGTTGTAAAACTTCACTCAGTCTCAAAGCACTGATCAACTCAAGCAACTGTGAGGGGACGGATTTTAGCAACCACATCAGCAGAGATCAAAACAAAGCAAAAAAAAAAAAGAGTTCAAATATCTTCTAATGATGCCTTATGTAAGTACATGGTGGTTTTCCGGCATTAGAAGATGATAAAATGGTTGTGAATGAATCGTGCTCCACATACTGTATATTTGTGGTTTCTGAGTACCGAAAAACCTACCAGGTATATTTTTATTTGTGTTGTTTTCCCCTCTCAGGCTTCCTCCTGGAGGTTTGACAACAACAGTCAATTCGAGGAGATACAAAGTGAATAAAAACAAACAAACAAATAATGCGAGGTAAGATGGGGAGTCCAAGCTGCCTTGATGTTAGACATGGTTAGTTGTGATATTACAAAGTCAAAAAGCTCCTGAACGTGTGCTGTGTGCGCTGAGTGCTTTGACACTTTCACAGTGTTAATATGATCTAAACCTGCTTTAGAACATAAAAACGCACACGGAAATCTCACTTAATGGGACCTTTAAGGTCATCATGCTCCTTGGATGACAGCCATTTTGTCAGGCAAGGCAGTTGTGATCTTTGCTTATCAGCAAATGTGCTCTTTTATTGAAATCGTTTACATAATGGGTCAGAGTTGTTCTACTCTTCCCAGTCAATAATAAATGACGCAGAGGAAGAAGCTCCAGCAGGAGCTTTTTAGTGATTATAGGGAGACTAAAAGCATTTGAATAGACAATGAGTTTCAGAGTTGTAGTCACAACTTTCAGTCTTGGAAAAAGGAGCTCACGAGCAGATGAAGACAGCTAATGCGTTCCGCACAGGAGGAAGATTGTGATCCTCTGCAGCAGGGACGGGGACACTAGTCAGAGATGACCACAGGATGAATGCAACCAAATACAGATATGTCCTCACAGAAAACATATTTAAGAGTACAGGACACCTTATATGATCTTGGCAAAGCCCATAATCCCACTGAGGATGCTTCCAGTAACCCTCAAAAATACCTGACACTGTACAAATCTAACAACACATGCTGTCGCGGAGAACAGACAACTTCTTATCCACCCATCTGACAAACAAGCACATTTCCAAAATATTTTGAATGTTCGTTTACATTCTTCAACTTATCTGCAGTCATGCTACAGCAGAGCCTCATACACCCAGACATCAACTGCTTTATCGCTCTTCCATCGATGGCATCGCATCAACATCATGGCTCTGGGAATATTACAGACCTGTGACATGATAACTGTTCTACATGTGATTCTTCAGACAATTAAACAGAAAAGCCAAACAGGATCATTATTCCAAAGGCAATTAAGCCTTACAAAAACAAACGCACTGGAGGTGAAGCGTTCACAGACAAAGGTCAATGTTCTCCATCTCTCTCTCTCACAACCACACACACACAGAAACAGGCAAAAAAAAAGCACAGCAAGGAGAGATACAGGTGTGACTTCTTGGTTTGAACACTTATTCTTTCAGTTTATCATGTCCTCCAGGGCTGTCTTCAATGATAGCATGTATCCTATATCACATCCGATATCCTTCTCCCTTTTCCCCTCCCTATGTACTGAGCACATACACAAACAGACACAAGGGAGAGAGAGTGAGATTTTAGAAGCTGTCTGACTAATCTGTGCACACACACACAAACACCCTTCATAAGTTGTCATATCCTGAGATTTAAGAAGGCATTATTTAGCTAGAGGGAGCTCCAGGCCCCAGGTGTGTGTGTGTTACAGCCAGGAAGTCTATAAGACCCTCGCCATGTGATCTCTCTCTCTCTGTATGTTGCCTGCTGAACGCCAGGAGAGCGTCTCAGAAAATTCACTATATGAACCTGGTGTCCTCACTGAGGTTCTTCCACAAACATATTAAATAAGTAAAAAGGTCACAAGATGAAAGACATATGCGTGACAATCCTTTGCTCCAAGTTCCAGAAAACAGTGCACATTCATGATTCTCTTTCACTCTGTCTCTCTCTTTCGCGCTCACTCGCTCAATTTCACACAAACACAGATACACACACACGCACACACGAGATGCAGGCAAGTGCAGTTGAAGCTGCCTGTGTTGGTTACAATCCATTCATTTATACTAAGCCAGCAATTCATTCATTTAATTTCATGAGGAAATTAAAACACGGATTGTTCTGTACAAATGGAAAGTGAAAGGAAGAAGAAGACTGTATGAGTTCACAGAAGCCACGGTATGGAGCGGATGACACAATAATGATATGGAAAAACAATGGCCAGTAATAATCTGTGGCAGTAAAGTAGAAGGACATTAAAAAAAACAGGACGTTTCAGGGTTTCTACTATACACAGTGCCGATACAAAGTATTCATCTCAACGGATAATTCAACCTTTTATTCCTTTTATAAATGAAATCATGGTCAGTATAATTTGGCTGTTTGACAGAAAATTTTCAAAAATTACTTCTTTCATGTCAAAGTGAAAACAACTTTTTTTACAAACTACTGTCAATTCATAAAAAATATATAGAGTAAAATAGGTATTTGCATAAATAATCACCCCCTTTAAAGTTACTGACCTAATTCAACAGTCCAGCAAGTTGATGCCAACAGTGTCAAATTTAGTGAAATGGTGATCACCAGAGTGCAGTTGATGTGCGTCAAGTGACTGTAGCAACACAATCACTCTTCAGCAGTCGAAGCTGTATGGGAGAGTGGCATAGAGAAAGCCACTGCTCCCTGGAATTTGCCCAAATGTATGCAGGACACTCCAAGGTCAATGGGAAGAAGGTTCTTTGGTCTGATTGACTGATTGATTTTGCTTTTTGGCCATCAGAATAGATACTATGTTTGGTGAACACCAAATACTGCACATTACCACAAACACACCATCTCCACTGTGAAGCACGGTGGTGACAACATCATGCTCTGGGGATGCTTCTCACCAGCGTGCCCAGGAACGTTCGTCAAGGTAGAGGGGGACCATGAATGCAGAAAGATATGGCCAAACCCTGGGGTATAATCTGATCCAATCTGCATGAGAACTGCAACTTGGGACAGCAAGACAATGACCCCAAGCATACAGCAAAAGCTACACAGAAATGATTCAAACACAAGGTGAGTGTTCTGGAGTGGCCAAGTCAAAGCCCAGATCTCAATCCAATCGAGATTTATTAAAAAAAAATAAAATAAAAGCCTGATCCCAGAGTAACCTGACAGATATTGAGCTGTTTTCCTCTACGAAGGATGGAGAAAAATTCATTGACATTATTTTCTAAAATCTTTGTCAAAAAAGACCTTGACCTTGATTTCATCTATAAAAGCAATAAAAGTTTGAAACATCCAAGGGGTGTGAACTCTTTTTATAGGCATTGCACGTTGTGAATGTCGTTTACATAGGTTCAGAATAAATTAAGTTTTTGGAATTGAATTGAGCCAAAGCAGAGTTTTAAGTAATCTATATTTTGGGGTATATTTAAGCAAGGAGTTACGCCTCACAGTACAGCATGTCATTTATGACAAGAAACGGGCCAGGAACGAAATGCAACCCTCTGCACAGCAGAAAAACTTTGTAATGTTCTTTAATATTTTTGGCAAGTAGCACGGGTATTTTTGCAAAGTTATTTATCTTGGCTGCAAAACACATAATGTCCAACAATGTCCTGGTGGTTGGGTTGAGTGAGCCAGGCAAGAAAGCAAGCAAGCTAGCTGTGGCTATGGTATTAACCAACACATAGTTCAGCTGAAGCAACACAGCATCGCTTTCTGCTGAACAGCTGTAAACTGGTCAAAAAGGTTTTAGGCCCACTAATTTTGGTAAAAAAGCTGAATGGCTGCCAGGCTGGAAGGCAAGGATGCGTTACCGATGACACGGTCCCATTGGAGCTTTTCATTGGATCTTCTCATTGTTTAATACAGGCTGACTGTGATGAGGCTTGGCTACAAGTCATCTCGTTTACTACCATCCCTATTGGGGGACGTAGAATATAAATGAGGCATAAATTTATGACAGTTGATTTTGTGACTTTTTAAACATGTCAATTAAATTGATAAAAATGTGAACAAATTCGATTTTACAGTGTACATTTTGCAGAAATAATTGATAAACCAAAATCATTGCTGCAGCTGCATCACAATCTATTGAAAAGTCATGTAGTCACAAATAAACCCTAAATTTGAACCAGTGGCTAGAGGAAATGGAGACACATATTTGTTTAGTATCAACGTGATTACTAGAGATGACAGCTACAGTGACATTATTCATTGTGTCACATATGGAAAACAATAAAGAAGGCTGTGAGGCCCTGCTGAACACAGTACACAACTAATCTGATCTATTGTTCCACTAAAATGCTGAGTATTGTAGCTTTAAGACACAATTTTTAAATTAATAACATGCTAATTCAATTTTTCAAAAATACCAAGACTATGAACCTGTTACTGATCCAGGTTTACTCCAATTCAAGTTTTAAGTAAACTTCACAATATTATTGCCCAACTTGGTCATGTTTTCCTTTTTTTTTTATTGCTGTGAACAGTATGATTTCACTGACAATAGGATTTTGAGTGAAAGTGAAATTGGACTCAATAATCTTTCTGTATTTTTTTCCCCTATAAAAAAATGCTCAAATCAGCCACGTTTGTCCAGCACATTCCCACAGATGCTGGATTCAAATGAAATCAGTTTGTGAGCACCCATCTCTCATGAGCTCCCATATGTTGACTCACTTCCTTTTGACAGCGACGCAAGAGGATTGATATTGATGTCATAATAAGGGTGTTTTTAGGCTTAATACCAGATGTAGCAGGAAATTGCTAGTCAAAAAAGCAGCAGACAAACACACACACACACACACACAATTACTGGTGATGCCTTTTATGATGCTAACGTCATCTACACCGGTGTGCTCTGTCCTTATATTCCATTATGAGTCTGTCAACGTGGGAACGGGTTATCCTTCACCCTGAATGCATTTCTCCTCTCCCCTCCTGTATCATCAGAGTGCTTAATGGCTGCTGGGCTAACAGAGAGCGGTAGTTCATTAACAGCACTGAAACTGTAACTCCATCATCAGGAGAGCAGAAGTCCTGTGAGAAGCCTTTCACAGTGGGAGAAGAACCAGACTGAAGGTCTGCACAGCGACACACACAGCAGCACATAAGGATCATTTCACTGACTGTTTCACACTCAGCAGGTCTCCTTAACATGACCTGTGGTCACCCACAGATGTGATGTTTGAATGCCTGTACTTTGGTCCCCACCACCTGCCTAATGGTGGCGGTAGTGATGAGACAAACATCGTTGTTCTTCTTTTTTTTGGAATTCTTTTTGATTGTGCAACGAAGATTATCTTCATTGCTGAATGATCTACAAATACTTTTCCCAATAATTAACTAATCAGTGTAATAGTTTTAATTAAAAATGAGAACTTTGGAAACAATTTAAAATAAACTTCAAATGAATATCATCATTTTCCAGAGCCCAAAACCGATACAATGAAATCTTCGTTTATAAAACTTCCATCTGAAAGAGTCAGCATTCAGAGATATTTCTAAAACTGTTTCCCCCTTTAGACCAAATCATTGTTCCTTATTATCAATCAAATCAAAGTAAAGCTTTCTACAACAAACACATTTAGAGATACGCACCTCAACATGCATTTGTTTTTGTAAACGATAACTGGTAAAATAAGAAAAAGTTAAATAACCACGGCAGGAGCTCAGCGCAGCTCTCCGGAGATGTTACCTGCTCGGCGGCTGTGACGATCAGTCAGCTCCGGCTAAGCTGCAGAGGCTGCGGCCGGGCGGGGCCCCGTCTTCCAGCAAGGTCCCCGAGCCTGGAGTGAGCCGGTCCTCCTCCCCTGACCTTCCCGCTGCAGCGTCTCACCTGGCCGCGGTGTCCTTCCTCTGCCCCCCAGTGCTGGGACGCCTTCGTTAATCCCACCGAACCGCAACGGGCTAAACCTTCCGCCCTCCGACGTCGGTCCGCGGATGGTTTGTTTGGAGAGCACAGGCAGCGCCGATGCGGCTCATCGCCCCCTCCTCCCCGCGGCTCCCCGCACCTTGTCTGCGACGCTCCTCCCGCCGGTGAACCGTGCTGACAGGAGGGGACGGACACACACACACACACACACACAGACACAGAGAGAGAGAGAGACACACACACACACACACACACACACACACACACACACACACAGACACAGAGAGAGAGACACACACACACACACACACACACACACACACACACACAGAGAGAGACACACACACACACACACAGAGACACAGAGACAGAGACACACACAGACACACACACACACACAGACACAGACAGACAGACACACACACACACACACACACACACACACAGACACAGAGAGAGAGACACACACACACACACACACACAGAGACACAGAGACAGAGACACACACAGACACACACACACACACAGACAGACAGACACACACACACACACACACACACACACACACACACACACACAGACAGACACACACACACACACACACACACACACACACACACACAGAGAGAGAGACACACACACACACACACAGAGACACAGAGACAGAGACACACACAGACACACACACACACACAGACACAGACAGACAGACACAGACAGACACACACGTAATAAACACGCCCGGCCACGCGACAACATTGCTCGCCTTCTACCGTAATACTCCGAGGAGCCAGCCACAAAATTCCCAAAGCAGCCACTGCCTGACCTGCAGGTGGACACTCCGTCACCAAACCTCTAACACCACCTGTTCGACACTGGACTGCTCCACCTTTCCTTTTTTTTTTTTTTTTAATGAAGTGACTGTGTGAATTCTGGTTAACAACCAGTTCCTCCTGACTGTGAGGGAAAATGACTTTTCTCATCAAAATGTGAAGTAATACAATAAAATAAAATTCAAACACATTGTGCATTTATGCAGCAAAGCCATGGAACTGGGTATGTCCTGGGTTTAGTACGGTCCAGATTTATTCTGCTCGTTTTTCTGCCCTCTTTTCTCATAAGTAAATTGAGACAGAACTGAATCACCATGAAACATTCAGAAAATAAGTCTCTACACACACAACCTCACAATTTCACTGCCTCTCTCATGAATTTAAAGTTGTCAGTGTGGATGAGCTGGAAGAACTTTCAGGATAAAAACATACACAAACTTTGGGTGCTGAAATAGCAGAGGTGGAGGCGAAATTAATATCAGCTCCACCAGAGTGAACCAACAACATAAAGGGGCAGGCAGTTAAAGTGGAGCGCTATTAGCCCACATGAGAAGTTGCACATCAGCCATGTGGCAAAAATACAATTTCATTAAATAGGCAGTTTGAATAGGGTCAACTGGGGACCACAGTGGGAGCTGTGATGTTACTCTGAGAATGATAAATGAACAGGCTACTTTCTTGCTTGCATACACTGAGAAATGCTGACGTTTTGGGTGTAGCATCATTGTATTTCCTTTGATATGCTGGCTGTGAGAACTAACCGCATCAATAATCCTGACTGCCAATCAAATATCTAGCCAATCTGGTGAGGACATGAGTGAAAAAATGCAGGTCGGTGACGCTAAAGTGTGCACGCCTGCTGTGCACCGAACAGCTCAGGTCTGTATTCTGTATCAATGTATCATCCTTTACAAAAGTTAAGTTAGGTTTTCACAAAGCTGTTGGCCTGAAGAGCAGCACACACCTTCCTGAAGAGACAGAAATTTTCTAATGGTGGACAATTTCAAAGCTTTGTTGGCTGATTCTTCTTGCGGTTCAGCCACAGATAATTCAGCCTCTGTATACATGTGATAGTTGTCATCTTTTTGTTCTAGACAACACCCTTCACAGCAGACCTATACTGCCAACTGGTACGGCACCAAGTGAGTAGGAATCGGCTGGAACAGCATCCTATGAAATATGTGAGGCTCTGTTTTTCATCCAAGGATGTATCATGATTATGATAAATCAACCTGAACAATCAAAATAGTCAAGGAAATGTAGTTTTTAATGTTTTACTGCTAAGTAAATATTAATGTTGTACATCAGCCTGTACACAGATGTGGAGAAAATAAACAGTTGAACCTTCTGCAGGCTTCTCTGGGTGCAGCCTCCATCTAGAAGTTGTATGTGAAGGGAGATCTATCAATGGTAGCTACAGAAAATATATTCTGGATTACAGTCTCCCCCTCTAAACTGCATGAACACTTCTGTCACCTCCTAAAGCACAAAAATCAATCTCAACACACCCAAACACGCACACACACACAGCTCCATAGACCAAAACAAATGCAATGTATGTGTGCTAGGTGAAGTGCATGGGACACAACACAAATGTGAAGACTTGCAAGAGTGTAAAGAACACATTATATACACACAAATGGACCACACACACACATATATATAAACACAGATCAGTGGTAGAGCAAATGTTGACACACTGTTATTTGTTACATGACATATGCTCCTTCTGTGTGTAGTGCTAAAGTGTATCTCTTTTTGTGTGTACGGATATTGTTTACACCCGCGTGCATGTGTGTAGCGTGTAGCGTAGATTATTCACAAATGGGTGTAATGGGATCCATCTGGTGAGCCTGGAGAACTGGAACAGAATGTGTCTGGGAGAAACAGCACCCTTGTCTCCTCTCACACACACACACACACACACAGTGTTGTGCTGTGCGTATGTTAGTCTCACTTTCCCTCAGTACACAAATGGTCAGACCTCAAACATCAGTCATAACCTGAAGTGGCACACTAAAACATTCATTTGCCCAGTAAGCTCCTCTGAAATCTGTTTCTACCAGCAGCCCTGGCCTTGGTTCTTTTTCACACCTTACAGTTGAACTGCATCAGACAGATGTACTGAGCATAAAAACTCCACTGCCTTAATGTTATTGTGGTTAAAAGTGACCATTGGAAAGTTTTCCAGACTTCATTACTGCTTAAGAGACTAAATTACTGCACATCAATCATCTATCTATGATATCACATAAATACCATTAATCAAGGCTCAAAACTAGTCTAACAGAATAGAACACTTCCAAAATAGGGTGAGCTGTGATCCATATACAACATGATCAGGATTACAGAATCTGGATATGTGGTCTCAGGATAAGTAGCCATCTGCTTGTCAAATATATGTAATAATCTTAATGAAATGAGAAATGGAATCACATTATCATCTTTGTACTCTTCTTCTCCTCCATACAGTTATAATCACACCCAGTGTACTCTTGCTGTTGCTCAAGAGTTATTACTGACATCAGCACTCATTAAACTCATTCAACTTTGGTCCAGAAACAAAAGAGACAGGGAGGCACATCGCAGAGTGTAAAGCCACGACAGTCAGCAAATAACGGTTTTATGGACTAGGTACCTGACACAGTGGTGGTGCAGTGGTTAGCAGTCACTCACTCATCACCTCACAACTAAAAGGGTTTAAATATCGTGTTTGAATCTGAGCTCCTGGATATGGTCATGAGTGTGTGAGTGGTTGTTTGTCAGAATTTTCTTGTCTTGTGATAAACTGCACAGGTTGCACCTTTGGCTCCAGCGCCCTGAAATTCAAGCTTTTTAATGAAGCCTGGGACTTAGATGTAACACGATTGTCAAGACTTGACAAAAGTGTATCGCATAGTAACTGCTTTCTCTCGTAGTCTACTTTGATATGACCTCACAGACTAAAACAATAGCAGAAGAGAAACAGAGAGCAGGCTTTAGCACACTTGAGCGCAGAAGAGTTTAAAGAGGAGGAGGTTATGAGGCCCCGAGGAAGAACTGTATTGTGCTGACCAGCTTTATGCAATATAAAGGGGCTGCAGTGTTTACATTAGATAACATATCGATGTAACAAGTCCAATACAGCTCCTGCTGCTATAGCTGCTACATGAGGGGGTTGTGCTGAACATCCACACTGTCAGGGGACTCGCAAAAGTCTGAATGGAAAAAATAATAGAGGCAGAGATCAATTTATGAAAAACATCATAACCAACATTTTCCATGATGAACCGAATAGCATATTTTGATTGATCTTCTTTGTCTGCTGAATGAACACATTAAATGCCCTCATGAGTCAGAACATAAACATGTTTATTTTCTTGGACTTGACTTCTGTAACAGCCAGTTTTCATAGATGGAGTTGTGCTCACTGTACTGCAGCCCAGGGACTCTTCTCAAAACGCCCATCCTATTCTTTTTGGGGCGAGGTGTTGTCTTCCTGTTTTCCCTGAGTTTCTTGCATTCCCTTTCCTGGTGTTTCTGTTTGTCCCCGTTTTGTTTTGGTCTTTGTATGTGTCTGTGTGTGTGTGTGTGTGTGTGTGTGTGTATGTGTGTGCAGATAGGGTGTGCCTCAGTGGGGCCTGTACCAAAAAATGAAATTAGCAAGAAATGTTCCAGTGATCTGGCTTCACTTAACCTAACATCCTCATTGCCAATTTTCAGTCCTACAACGCCTACAACGACGTTAAGAACATAATAAAAACTGGAAGCTGCACTGATTTAACAGTTTTACAGAAAACAGCTTTCAAAGGATGGAACGACTGCTGGCAAAATAATGCCAACCGTGTAAAATCAGTAGTAAATGATAATATCCAACTCCAACTTCTGAACTTCAATCATGCAGTCACATATCTAAAAATAATCACTAATATATTTTTACAATACTTAAATTTTTCTCTCTACTTCTATACCAGAGTAAAGAAGAGAAGTTCCCCACAGAATAAATAAAGTATTCCTGATTTTGATTCCGATATCTAATTTCCCTGCTGTATCATAAAAGCTCTCTCTCGCCTGAGAGAGGCCATAATTGTATTGGGAAACAGCAAACCCATTAATCATGTGGGACTTCGTGGATAAACCGCAGTGTTCTTGTTTAGGTCTCTACATCAAGTTTACTTCTGAGCTAAAGTAATGACAGTCTGTGGAGCATCACTGCTCCTCTGAGTATCTCTGGAATCATATGGCTCTAAAAACCGACAGATGGAACTCAGTCCATCGGATTAATCTGTACCTCTCATAGAGAAGCTCCCCTGAGGGGCCAAACAGGCTTTGTCTGTCTTTGAAAACTCTTGCTCTTCTGAGGATCCTCAGACAATATTGTGCAAGCTCCATAGGGTCGTCCTACGAATGCGATGTAATAGATTGACCAGAGGGAGGGGCTTTCCTACCCACTGATCTCAATCTCCAGTATAGCTTGCTGACCCTAACCCATTTTAGCCATTCAGTATGAGTTACCATGGTGATATATCTGGATAAAAGTGATCCAGCTTCATAGGATGGAAAACCCAGGATTTAACCTGGACTTACTTTAACAGCTCCAAATCTGGATTACAAAACAGTCCCTAGTCTTTGCTACCAGCTCCTCAGATTATTTGTTTCCAAACATCAAATAAACAACCAGACTTCTGTCTTCCTGCAGTAGGGAGTACACCCAGGCCCACTTACCTAGAAAACTTGTTTTTGCGTTTTGACTCTTTGTCTACATATCCTGTCAGAGACCTGTATTTTGCTTCTCACCTGTTGCTCTGTCTTACAGTGTCTCTCTCTCTCGCCGCAGTAACCTACCTGACCCACAACAGCCTGTTTACTCCATGACACTCTGCACTCCCCTGGCCTCACACAATCACTTTGTCAAATAAATCTTCCTGTCTACTGCCACCTGTAGTGTTGGTGTGGTTGTGTCCAGCTGAAGAAATTTTGAGTAGCAATTTTTACAACGACTCTAGTGTTTAGTGCAGTTCCCCAGATGTGTGACTTCCCATGCTGACTTAACGACCCACTGCTGAGTTAATGACCTTCAGGTAGACAAATGCTTTCATAAAGAAACTAAAACTTCACGTTAGATGCATATGAAGACTGGCTACCAAGACTAGTTGGAGCTTTTCCAGTGGGCCACTGCACATTTGAAAAAAATAAGTATCACAAATAAGTGTACTAAGTAAGTGTTAATGGGCCAGATTAGCTGGGGCATTTTTACAACAAGAGAGAGTCAGGAAGTAGTAGTAGTAAAAGAACTAATGACTGCAAAGGAAGGGCTCCTTTGCCTTGCTTAATTTTTACTTTATTCATCTTCGCAACATTCTGACACAGTCTGTCTTAAGCTTTTGTCAGATCAAAATTATGAAACAGTGATGAATTTTCTCACTGACTGAGTCCACCTATTACTCTTCAACAAACAAAACGCTTGTTAACATAGGTTCTTCCTTTTGGAGTGCAGGCCCTGCAAAGTTTTCTCCAAAACCTTGAGCTCAGCAAGAGCCGATGAACAAGGTAATTGGTATCAGAATGTAGAATTCATAAAAACACGAATCTATAATCATAACAAAGTGCAGGCTTAAAGTGCTGCGATGCACGAGAATTTAATGGAGAGAAACAAATGAGTGCAGGTGTGCACACACACGAACTGGAATATTAGCAGTCATAAGAGAGTAATGTTAAGGCTGCCTACTAGAGTAAACATAGAGGCAGAGGTAGTCATATTATATCCCCTCTACAATGTAAATGGATGAGCAACTGCAGCCACTAAAGCAGGAAGGAGCCCTCAATCAACTAATGGCTCTCCAAGGTCCTGCTACACTACAATGTTTTTTTACGCCCTTATTTTTTTCTGGGAAAGTTGAATGTGCTTTCTGCTCCTTTCCATCAATCTTCAGCCTCCTCCAAAAATTCAGACAGCACTGCCCAATGTGACCCCACTATCCGAAGAGGTGAGAGGCTTCATCGGAGCAGCTGGGACTTTTAAAAACCAAAACCTTGTTCCATATCCAGTTCCTTGGATATCTGCTAGAGTCTGGCTGCAGCAGTGGGTCAGTTCACTTAGACTCCCATGTTAAAATGTTCAAATTTACAACAGACATAAAAAGATGCAAAAGTTTTGTATAACTCACCTATTTATTAAGTTCTATTAACGCTTAAAGTTATGTTTTTAAGTGACAGGCAGGTGAGTGTATGCTTGGCAAAAACTGCATTGAACTGAAGTCTTAGGTCCACACAAATCCCTCCTTCTGGAAGGCTGGGCATTAGGGTCAGACTCAGGCACTGTGAAACTTACTGAGCTTCAAAGGCAGTCCTGAGCAAACTGTGGGTGGAAGTAGAAAGTAGTGCTCTATGAGTTTGAAACAAGCCATTCTCCACTGACCGCTGGCATCAACACAACATTTTCACTGTGAAAATGTGCATGAAAATACCAGTATGCAAGCACTTCCTTAAATCAGCCAACAGACCATCAGACTGACACCCATACCACATTAAAGGTCACTTAAATCACCTTTCTTCTGCATTCTGGTGCTCTGTTTGAACAAAAGATCATCTTCACCTGCACTAAATTGCTGCCATGTAATTGCACTGATTGATTTGCATTAATGAGCAGTAAACCTAAGAAGGTGGCTGGAGAATGGATATCTGCTCAACTGTAAAATACTGGCAGCGGACTCAAATATAAAAATCATGGTTGGTACACAGGAAAGCAGTTCAACACTAGAGGCAAGGTCAGGAAACAGAAACAGGTGAAACACTGGATCACTGAGGATAACTAGCACATATGAAAAGGCTGGAGTACTGACACAAGTAAGTGGAGAGACCTGAAAAAGACAGAAGGTGAGTAAAGCTCATCACCAGTAATGGTAGCTTTGGAGGTGGCCAGACCTTCAAAAAAACATAAAAAAAAACCCAAAACAAACCTCGCTGACAATAAAAGAAGAGAATATACCAACAATACCTTTGAATTGAAAGAAGGACTCAGATTTAGTTGAATCTGTTTCCACCGATATTGGATTTAGTTTAGTTTTGTTAATACTTTAGCAGATCCTCATTCAAATAAATGATGCCTTTCGATCTACCTCCTTCAGTATTTGCATGTAGAATGATTCTACAGCATGTCTGCAGAGGCCATCAAATTTTCATATCCTCCTAATAAATTATAAATGTGAACATATGCAGCAGGACTATAACCTTAGTATAAGGTCACACAACCAAAGACCTCTGGTCATTAAATGACAAATTTAAGACTACAAACTAATGGAAAATGGAAAACAGTATTTGCACAAGTGTGTGTTTGTGTGTCTGTGCTGTTTGGTAGATATCATGGCAGCAAGCAATCTAAATTCAGTTTGGCCAGAGACAGCACAAAAGCGTTACCGTTGTTGCTTCACAGCAAGTAAGCTGTGGGTTCAATACCCAGGCATGCCCCCCTCCACTTAGGCCCACACTTAATTATCAACAGGGGTGGACAGTAAGACAAACACAGAGCGTAGCCTGCAAATGCGGAGTCCACCAATCCAGACAAAGGATAAATTCAAGAGATAACCGACATCTAATATTTGATGTTTTGGTAGAATTTTTAGCAGCAAAGACATAAATTAATAATTTATTCATGAAAGCATTACATTGTCTTTTAAGTATATTTCTAATACTGCCAATAAAAACATTCTATTGTGAAAACCCAAGAAATATTTTTTATCATTAATTGATCAAATCAAACAGTCTATGGTGTCACAATATGATTAAGATTGGATGACTATGGCATAAATTAAGTGATGTATAGGGGGTGGACATTAACGAGGTAAATTTACTTGAGTAGTGTACTTAAGTACAGTTTTTTAGTATCTGTACTTTACTTGAGTATTATTTTTGGGGGATAATTTTACTTTCACTTCACTACATTTGAAGGACAAATATTGTACTTTTTACTCCACTACATTTCTGTCGATGCTCTCGTTACGCTACTTTTAAGATAGTATAACTTTGCTTGTTCATTGTTTTTAATTGTAATTGTTTTTGTAACACACCTGTGTGTGTGTTCCAGGTGAGAATATGGCCACGATGTATAATCCTCATCCTACCTGGATTATTCTCCATAACGATCGGCTCATTCTTCATTATACATCTTGGTCGTATTATTACCTGAACACACATTAGCTTGTATCCAGAGTTTGGATGTCTTCTGTGGACATCACTGACAACAACACGGTCCAACTCCTCATCACTCACAGCTGAATACAGCTCTGCCTTTCTGCACAAAAAAACACGAGTAATGTCCTGTACCTTGTGTGTGTTGTTGTGTCTGCAGCTGGAGCCCTCTCCTCTCTGTCTCTTCCTTTCTGATGGAGCTACCAAACTCAGCTGTTTCTGTCAAAGATAACGTTTTTGTGTCGGGCTTTCATACAAGCTAGGCTAACGGACGTTAGCATTAGAGCCGGTCAGTTAGCTTACGTTACGAGCTAACTGCGCTGTTTCTTACCTTGCTCTACGTTTCTCCTCCCAGCTTCAACGCCACCACCTTTTTAAAAATATTTATTCAGAAAATGTCTTAACTCTTTATTTTCCTATTCTCTTTTCTTTTCCTTTCTGATCACCGGACTGATGCTGACCGGACATTTTCCTACCGAACTTCAGACAACAGAGAACAACCTGGCATAGCAACAGTAACCAAGGGGGGGCGGGGCTTAGTGAAGGCTCGGTGGCGGGGTCAAACTTCGATGGGTGAGTTTGACAGATAAAATAAATTTATGAAGCAACAGGACCATGAAATAATGAATTAAATACTGAAATAATTATATATATTTACATTTAATTTTATAGCTCATAACATATCTGCCCCCACTGGAAATCAAACCCATGACCTCCATAATGCGGGAGCAGCAGCACTAACCACTACGCCACTGTGCTTCCCAAGTTCATTTGGTAGATCAGCATCCTCCACCTTTCTTAAACCATACTCATTTCCTGGATGATTTTCTTTATTGTCGGCGGGATAAACATTTGAAACGTCGAGGCAATGACACGTGTGAGAAACTGTGAACTCTGTGGTCGTAGAAAGAAGATGAAGCGCCACAGTCTGTCAAGCTGCTGTTTGTCATAAGCTACTGAGGACCATGCTATATTTGACAGAAAAGTCTCTTTAAACTCAAGGAATGACTTCCTTTTCACCTCTTCATCTTAGGAAGACGATGCATCGTCTTTGCAAACCGGCTCATGTTCCTCACAGTCTACTTCCTCCCCCTCCATGAAATCTGAAGTCTTGCTATGACTCAGAAAAAATGCGGCCTCCAGCCTGGTGGCCTGTAAAACGAGCAGCCATGACTGTCAGCTGTTGTGGACACGCATGCCAGGTTTTGTATTTATGCTAATGTAGTACTGTGGCTGGCACGGAAAAAATAAAACGCCAAGGGAATGGAAACAGGCAACACGATGAAAGGTTAGGGGAGAGGGTTACAGAGAGAGAGAGATACTGGGTCCCTTTGACCCACTGGGGCAGCGTGAGGGTTAAAGGGACCAAACAAACTTCATCAGTGACACCAAAAGGCTTCTAAGGTTATTAATGACTGATACAACTAAAAGTATGTCAGTAAACATAAGCACTAAGCGTAAACATTGCTGCTCTGCTTAAAATTGCATGAGCAGAACATCCTGGTTTTGTTTTCCCGAGACTCTGAGAGCAGCCTCACAGCTAATGCTGTAGCTCTAACCATCCTTATCAGCAGGTTTGACCAGTCCAACAATTAATCCTGTACAGATGAGACCTGACCCCTGTGTCTGCGTCACTGCACTGCTTAATTTTCCATTATCATCTTAAATCAGCAAACCGGAAACATTTATTGTAATTATGGCATTTAGCAATTATTATACTATAATTGTATTAAGATTTGACATAAGATTACCAATATTATCATGGCAATGTTATCACATTTATGGTAATGAAATGGACCCGTCCATGTGAGAATAAATTTTTTACCTTGAGAATAAAAAAGGAAATTGAAAGGTGCTCGCCCTGCGATGGACTGGTGACCTGTCCAGGGTGTACCCCGCCCCTCACCCAATGTGAGCTGGGATTGGCTCCAGCAGCCTGGCGACTCAGATATGGATAAAAGTGGATGAAGATGAGTGAGTGAGTGAGAAGTACTCTCATATTCATACATTACAGTAAAGAGAAAAAGACAGTGACTCGTGTTTCTTTGTCTGTACAGCTGATATTTATAGAGCTGATACAAAACCACTGCGGTACAGATCATTTATAAAACTAAACCATAACAACATAAATACTTCAAAATCCTGATAAGTACAAATATCTTGGTCCCCTTATCCCCCACTTGATGGCAGTGGGGGATAATAATGAATGATCTATTGCTTTGAAAACTACCTCTGTCTGCTTTAATTCTGGAGACCCAGCTCTGTACAATAAACCCTTCTGTCCAACACTGAATATTTCAGTCTTCCTGAGTCTGAGCATTCAGTCTGCAGGAATTTACTGGTCTCAGCACACACTGGGGGAATGTAGGATTGTTATTTTTTCCAGGAAAATAACAATGTAGTAAAATACTGCATATCAGCATAAAAACTGCATAAAAATATACTGGTCTGGGTGGTGTAGTTCTGGATGTGGACCCTGTTGACCCAGCAGAAAAGGAAGCTTCCATTTCAATTGCATTGGGTAACCAGTCAACTATGATTTCCAAACCTGAAATGTACAAAGGAAAATAATTCACCTTTAATTATCTTCCTCTTAAAAAACACTGCTTTTGAATATGCAATTTTTAGTTCAGTCCAATAAGACCTAGACTAACTTAACAGAGACAGACATTGGGAACACACGACAGTATGAAATTCTCAGACATAATGGTTACAAACCATTTGCTCCTTTTTTTTTCTTTTCTTTTTTTTTTTTTTACATTTCCCCAAAAAGCTGAGGTGTGCGAAGTATGTACATTTATTATACAGTTATTTTCTCACCATGTCAAAATGTTGAAATCATTATTGTAGCAGTAGGTAGATCAATACAGAGACATGAAATATTCATCTCCAGGAAAGAGTGCAACATTTAATCACTTTACAGGCTTGTGAACAGATTTTTTTAGTGTAAACTTCCACCATCACATATTTGCTGGGAGATATTGAAACGCTGGCAATTTGGAGGAAAAGCTGAGATAAGCGAGTGAATAAACAGAAGGACAGTGTTTCATCCACAGGTCACTGGTGGTTTGATAAGGGTGATCTTAGTGCATGTGAATTATGGAAGACATAAGACCTACACATTAGACAAACCATCACCTTCGACGAGGTCCGGTTTTTCCTGCAGTACAGGTCAGGGACCTGGAGCAGTGGAGTCGATCTAGAGACATATAAAGGAACAGCACCTGACTGAGACACTCTAGGTTGGCTTGCCCTTTAATCTGTCGCCTGACTTTGTGTTTAAAGGAACAATGCCACATCCTACGTTGCAAGCCGTATTTTTAAGGGGAAAAAAAAAACCCAAACAAAGTCTTGCTGGGAACTCTACTTCTGTATAAAGTGTATTTGTGTCCATTTGCCTGTTTTATGGTTCACAAATGAACACTCATTCTGCTAAGGACCCACAACACTGCTGAAGGGTGGCATATTTACCATCGACCAGAGCGGAGTACAATTACAGGAAGCTCCTGATTCATTGTGGTTGTAATTCCGTCCAATGTCTAGCTGTAATGATGCCAGTTGTGTGGTGTGCTTCCAGCACTGGTTTTGAATGCCAAACTCTTCAGAGGAAGATTTTGAAAAATATTATTGTATACAAACACTGGTCAAACATGGCCATTTTCAGTAACATGCTAGTTCCTCTAGAAACTTGTATATCAGATACATTTAAAAGGGCTTTTCATGTATTGATACTGATTATCTAGCTGAGGGGAGAGAGCCTTCTTTAAATACAGTAAATACAGATCAGGTGAGACAGTTGTGACACTTATGTGAGGTACAAATGAGTGAGTCCACTGACAGGATGATGTGTGTGGGCCCCTGCTTCTGCGGTTTGGTGGACAGTTGTTCATCCTTCACTGTTCAGGCATCCTGTTAACACCTGTTAGGTTTGATCTTTTTGTTGTTTGTCTAAATGTGCAAGTAGGTTCTAGCATTTCAATATGTTAGAGTGTGTGTGCGTGTGTGCTGTGTGCTAAGCTGCATTTTGTATTGCTGCTGGTTTGAAACATTGTTAGGTCAGATTGTTCACATTTAAACCTCAGTAA
The DNA here is from genome assembly GCF_900963305.1 of Echeneis naucrates. Taxonomy (NCBI): domain Eukaryota; kingdom Metazoa; phylum Chordata; class Actinopteri; order Carangiformes; family Echeneidae; genus Echeneis; species Echeneis naucrates. The sequence continues at coordinate 20,378,426 of NC_042513.1, read as the reverse complement.
AATGATTTCATTTTCATTAAGTCTTCATTAAATTCCAAATGGATGTTTTTTGATTAAAGTTGTTGTTTTCACTGTTGAATATCAATGATCGTAAGCTTGGTCATCATTGTTTTTCATTGGTCCTTGAAACTCCAGTTTGTTGGAGATAAAATGTTTTTCCACCAGAGTAACAATATTCACTGTATGATGTTGGTGTAAAACTACAGTGTATGAAATGTTCTGTGTGTGCAGGTGCGTGAGTGTGTCATGGGATCTGGAGCTGTAGCTCTTCATCCTCCTCGTCCATGTCGCTGGTTGGGCCTTCTGGGTTTTCAGGAGCGAACCGAGCAGATCGAATCTTTCCAAACAGCCCAGGACTTTGCTGCTGCCGCCTGAGTCTGACGAGAGAAAACAAGGTGACACTATAACAATAGCACACGTTGTTTGATTATACACTGTGTGTCTGTTGTGAATGTACATTTAACCGTGTCTCAGACAAGCACACAAAACAGCACGTGAAGGGTTGTGGTGGCACATGCTTCACATTCAAAAATACATCTTTCTGTCTAAATAAAGTGAGGTTTAGATTTATTTCTGATTACACATGAAAAACTAAAACTTCAGTAGAAAGAGAACAGAAGACCCTTTCAGGGTGTTACACCATAAATCATTGATCATGCGCAGACATTTGTGGGAATTGAAACTGCAAAATCAATCAAGATGTGCTTTAAGGGCAGACTTTCAGCTTTAATTTGAGCGCATTAATGGCAAACAGTGTACGAATACCAACTCCACCTCCTCCACCTTTTTAAGGAGAAAATCATTAATTAAGCTGTCACTTTTAAGGTTTCACGGTCAATGACAGGAACATTCCACTTCTTTACCAGAGAAAACTTGTTGGTTGCTTTGCAGTACACTTTGGGTCACTATCCATTTGCACTATGAAGCACCAGCATTTAGTGCAGCATTTAGTTGAATATGAGCAGATAATATTGCCTGAACCACTTAAGAACCACTTTTGTCAGTGGTTACATCATCTCTTAATTGTTTACTTTGAGAGATCCGCCTCTCAAAGTAATAGTGTGTTCTTAATATGGCCAAAGATTCTTCTGTCATGCTGAAACACTTCTCTTCGGTCATTTTTCCTTTCTTTTGGCATTGCTGACCTTGCCACTGTGTTCTTCTTTCTAAAAATGTACCAGTTATCATGTGATATGGCCATATCTAATGTTTTTGCTCCCTCTGATTGTTTCTATTTTTCAGCCTAATGATGGTTTACTTCACTAATAGTGACAGCTCTTCGTATTTCATATTGAGAGTTGACTTCCAAATACAAATACCACGCCTGGCATTAACTCTCAAACTTTTATTTTCTCATTGCAAATGAAATAACTCAGGAATAACACATGGCCATGGAACAGCTGAGAAGCCAAATACTTGGTCCTTTATTAAATTGGAGGGTACATAAAAAATGTGTTGTAATTCCTGCACTGTTCACCTAATGAGGATGTAACTACCCTCAAATTAAAGCTGAAAGTCTGCACTTAAAGCACATCTAAAACACATTCAAAATCATTTTGGTGGTGTACAAAACTAATATGAGGAAAATTGTGACAGTGCCCAAATATTTATGGACCTTACTGTAATTTCTAACACCCCTCCTCCCCTAACGCAGTGTGTGAAAAATGTGTCAAGCCAACCGCAAAATGATTCCACTGAACTCAATTTGCACACAGATTTAAAAAAAAAAACAAACAACGCACCACATAAATATTATGAATCCTGGTCCATCTCTGTGCACATGAACCAAAACTGCATAAAGTACGAAACATCAGACTTCTTGGAAGACAAAAACAAGAGTTCAGCCTGTACACATATGACCCTGGTTTTCATTGATTCATTCATCTTCTACCTCTGAACCCAAACATGATGTCTTTGGATGGTGGGAGGAAGCTGGAGTACCCGGAGGAAACTCACACAGGCACGGGGTGAACATTCAAAATGTGCACAGAAAGGCACCGGGCCTGGGAACCGAGCCTGCATCCTTCTTGTTGTGAGGCAACAGACCTAACCACTACGCAGGCGTGCATAGTGGTTCAGACAGCTTTTTTAAAATTTCTAATTGCACCATCCCAGTGTTGGTGAAACAAGAACAAAAACCGTGAAAAACAAGAGACTCAACAATGAGTAAACCATATCTACTGAAGCTGAGAGAGAGAGACCTCCAGTCCTAAATGTAGCTATATGTGAACCTGACAAACAGTCCTCACTGTCTTGGCTTATCACACACACATAAGGTTTTTGAGGAAATTGAATAATTTTTTTAATAAGCTTAAACTACACCTTCTACTACAACACACACAGATTTGTCGATCTGTGAAGTTGTTACCATGCCAACATGCCTGTCACTCCCCCATAGAGCCTAGAGCTCTCTGTTACTATGGTGACCTGCGACTGGAAGCTTCTTGATTGGCTACCTACAAGGCACCAGAGCAGCGGTACTGAGAAAAGGAGAGAGTGCAGAGGAAGAGACAGAGAGCGAATGAGATGAGGACTGCAAAAAGATAATGGAGTGAGAGTAAAGCTAGGTGGCAAGCAACACACACACACACACACACAAATTTTGTCTGGCTCACAGTGGCCGGGCAGCTACAATCAGATATGACAACACGATGCAAGCTTTGTTTACATGGACAAAAGTAATCTTAATAATAATAATTATAATAATAATTTTGTAAACTGAGCTACTGTTGGAACGCGCCACTTTGGCATAAACCTGTGAGATGGGCCAGTGTACTTTGATAAAACACAAACACGGAAAATTTTATGTTGTGTGTTTGACTTCTGCTTCTTAGATGGATTTAAACTGTACTGAACAAAACAAAAATACTTAGATGTGTGGGTGTGCGCATTGTCTCTTACCTTGATTGTAAGTGTTCCAATTGTACCTGCAGGTTTTCAGTCTGCTCCACTTGCTCATCCAAAGACCTCTGCAACTTCCTGGTCTGGTTATTGGACTCATCCAACTAGAGACACACACACACACACAGGCTTTATTTATGTGGAATAATTTTCTGGCCTCAGGGTGAGAACCCAGAGGGAATCCTCAGTCCCACTATGAAACTGTGCTGGTCTGGACTGCTTTGGATTGCCTTGATAGCTGTCTAACTGTTTATTTACAGTCGGACCAGTAGTCAGAAATCAATAACACAATTAATTGTTATGATTTTATTCTTTTAATTATTATTTTTTCAAAATGTACATAACATAACACAGGTGGAGTCATGTCCCTACCTCATCCTCCGCTTGTCCTAACTCCTTCTTAAGCTCCTCCACCCTCAGTCGTAGCTTCTTGACTTCTGCCTCATGGCTTTCCACCCTCCGGTTGGCATGGGCAAGCTCTGCCATTTTCTCCTGGAATTGCTTTTTCAGCTTAGTGTGAATGTGGCGAAGGTCAGCCAGCTCCTGAGGACACAGCAGACAGACAGGCTCCCATATTCACATTTCATTTACTCTGAAAATGGTTTATTATCTAAATCATTTTGAAGGTGTAAGAAAAAATTGTGAGGTCAGAACTGAACAATCTAATAAAAGATCAAAAGAGCTGTGATAATGTTTTTAAAGTTTCTGCTACTTTCAAAAATGCCCGTCTCAGTGTCTTGACTAACTGACAACACCAGGCTGCCAGACAATCTCCCTTGACTGTAACTGTTAGATTTTATTTTTCTTGCCTCAGGAGAAAGCTTCAACGTTTTGTTGCTTTATGCAACGTCAATGTCAAGACTTCCTGTCTTCATGAAAGAAGCACGAGTTCATTGTTTCTTTGGTCTGTTTAGTTATGATGATTAATAAATAAACACTACCTAAACCAGACTTTACTGGAGTATCACATTGTTTCAAACCTTCATGGGAAACATTCTGAAAAATTTCATAAGGAAAATAATTTTGCAGTCTTTGAAATTGAACCTTATATTTAACACATCTGGAACATGTCTCACGCACAGAGATACGCTTCCAAAGACTCAGCTGGTATGGGGGGGGGTTGAGAGATAACAGATGTCCTATTCATCTCAAAAAATATCAAATTCTGTCCCAGAGACTCTTTTCCTCTTTTCCTCAATAAAAGTAAATGTGGAGATTTGGATTTCCCCAGAAGACAAACACAGAGCGTAGCCTGGAAATGAGGAGTCCACCAATCCAGAAAGAAGGATAAATTTGCGAGATAACCGACATATCTAATATTTGATGTTTCGTTCAATTTTTCAGCAGTAAAGACAGAAATCAATCATTTATTCATGAAAGCACTGTGCGTGTTCCAGGTAAGAATATGGCCACGATGTATAATCCTCATCCTACCTGGATTATTCTCCATAACGATCGGCTCCTTCTTCATTATACATCTTGGTCGTATTATCACCTGAACACACATTAGCTTGTATCCAGAGTTTGGATGTCTTCTGTGGACATCACTGACAACAACACGGTCCAACTCCTCATCACTCACAGCTGAATACAGCTCTGTCTTTCTGCACACACATTAGTTGTCTTATTGTAACAGGTAGTTTTTTTTCCACGTCCTGTAGGTCTTTGTCAGTCAAGAGGTGGCCAACAGACAAACATAATGAATTACTGAATAAACTACAGACATGCCTGTGTTTATACCTTTATCTCTCTGAAGTGTGAGTGTGTGTGCTGTTGTGTTTATGTTCTTGTGCCAAATGTCCTAAAGCATGCGTATGGGTGCGTGTTACACCATACAACCTTTTAAATGTTTCCCGTTGACCTGTGAGACCTCGAAGTCTTCCACTACGTTTGCTCCACAGCCTTGTGCCTTGACATACTGTGACACAATCATTCTCTGTAATGCGGAGGCGCTCAGTGGGGCGTGCCCCATCAGTGGGGAATAGAAACATGACAGGTGGGGTGCAACAAGCTGGAGGAAATGTTCTTTTTCATGCCTATCGTTGTTAATATCTTTTTTTTTTATTGACAACCTACATTTAGTACAGAACACCCACACACAAAAAAAGGAATCATCAATAGCCTACAGGGGACAGAGAGGAAAATGTAACCTGGGACCAAAGGGCAAAAGTAACGACTAATGCCAGCATATCAGTGGAACAATAAAAATAAAAAATAAAAAAACAGAGGGGCGGCAGGTTAGTGTGGGCTGTAACATCACCGAATGGATTCATTTGTTCTATCGACACAAAAGTTGCCGATAGAACATGATGTTGGCTAATGTTACTTCATGAAAGCTGAATATTTTAAGCTTGGCATATTTCATTAGTATCCCTATTATCATGAGCGTTTTGTTGGGGTGATGGGGGCAAGTGGGGCTCGAAAACTCCCCCTTGTCTTAATTTGGGAATTGGTTCAATGTGAGGCAAATAAATAAATAAATAAATAAATAAAAATGTGGAAATAATCAAAAGCAGAGATAAGCTCAATAAAAAGACTGAATGAGCAAGAAAATAGAAAGAAACTAACAAAAAAAAAAGTCAGAAATGTTATATATTATTATTAATATTATATAGATAGATTATTAGAGTATTTGAATTAATTGTGACTGTCAACTTCCTGGGCATGTATGGTCCCAGTCTTATATTGCTGTTCAGATTTCAAAGGAAATATTATTGAACATTCAAGGGCCACAACTTCAACATGTTGATGGTGTTACAGCTGCTGTCCCTCTGTTACAAGATCAAATCAAATCAGATTTATTGACATAGCACCAGTGTTCAGTAGACTGATGCACTTGTACCCTCTCACAGTCTGGCTCTTCAAAATGTGAAATAACATTGCATAGAACAAAGTCCAGGTCAAAAAGAACGAGGTTGTGGTGCTTTTGGGCCCTTTTACCATTTGGTTCGTGGGCTTAAATGTTTTTTTAGCTGCCATATTGGCACGTTTTGCAAGGGCAACTATAAACCCTCTAAAATCTGCCATACAGTTACTACCTAGTGCACTGATGTTGCCCCCCATCCCCTGAGTGAGGCCCCTGATGTGAGGCATTCAAGGAACATCTGTAAATTGATCTCTCCTGATTGCCTCCATGTGAGATGTTTAGAGGAGCCACCAATGGCATTTAGGAATGGTCATATAAAATTGGTCAAATCAGTGACTGATCAGGCATAATAGCTGATAGTGTTTTCCAGATTTCCCAGGAAGAGGAAGAGTTTTCATGGCAGCTTGAGGGAAGCATAGAATAAAACCCAATGGTAGCTAATGAGTTGGCTGTGAGCAGCAAAAGAACGAGAACTCAGTATCCGTTTGATTTTCTGCTTTCTGTCAAGAATTTTTAAAAGTAGTTAATGAATTGCTGATAGATGTTTTAGTCCTATTGACCTCTAAAAGCTATTCCAATAGTTTTCACATTCACTAATTTCTATTCATACATCACAGCTGCACGCTGATGAAACAGCCACCAGTATTTAGCCATAAGACACTTGAAATTACATGTGGATGGGAGGTGCTGGGGATCAAAACGTTGACTTTCTGATTAATGGAAAACAGACTGAATACCAGACCATCTTGCTTAAAAGTGGACAACACATGTCCCACAGTCTGTATGAAACTCTTCTCTGTGTTTGGACTTGGCAATATTAAAAAAAAAAAAAAGTTGTATACTGCCCAGAGGTTTCCTCTCATTGATCTGATTAATTAAATAATCAAAAGGCTGATGAATGTTATTAAAGTGACAAATACTCATTGGTTCCTCAAATCAAAGGCCTCCTCACCCTGACTCTAAAGGTCATGCTATGCTCTGAGTCTCACACACACACACACACACACACACACACAGCTCAGGGTTTTCAGGGCGATTCAGTTCTGTTTTAGTCATCGTTTCTATTAGTTTTCATCCAAGTAACACAACTTTAAGCGTAAGATACGCAAATAAAGGATTCAATAAAATGAAAGTTTCCTTCAGCAGCTTCATGTTGGAAATCTATCCCCACCTTGTTTCTTTCAAACAGCTCAGTCTGGATGGCTTTGAGGTCTGTATCAAGTGCAGAGGCTGTCTGTCTCCGTTTCTTGGCTAGTTGCTCCTCCAAGTCTTCAGCCTGAGCCCTCAGCTTCTTGTTGTCCCTCTCCAACGCCAGTTTCTCTGTTTCCAAACGCTCCCTGCGGCCCCACTCTGCAGCATTCTCCACCTGCAGCCTCTCCATCTATGGGATGTAAAGCAGAAACAGAGACGTTGTGACGATGTTCCTTGGATCGTCATCATTTCATAATTCAGGGCAGAAGAATTTTACAGTTTAACAAAGTGCTCCTGTTATCACTATTCATTATTATTGAGTGCTTCACTTTGTTTAATTATTAAAAATTATCCTTAAACTGAAAAGTCTTTGGTCTGACGTACGAACAGTAACCAGTTGTGGAAATAGTGAGCAGTCAGATTGTGTTGCAGACACTAGATGGCAGCGTATGTGAGCATATTAAACAGTTTATATTGAATGAAAAGTCAGAAAACAAGTTTGAGACTCAGCCCTGTCTTATTCTGTCCTCTCCTGCATTTCTAACTGTGTCCCCTGCCTCCTAACCTCAGCGCGTAGTTCTGCCAGTTTCTTGTCCATACTGGTCCGCGCTCCCAGTTCATCCTCCAGGTCCTCAGATATGCGGCCGAGCTCATCTTGGTGAATTTCCTTCAGCAAGTTCAGCTAAATAGTGTAGGAGTGGGGGGGGGGGGGAAGAAAACATCAAAGGGCTGGATGCATTTTTCTGTCTCATTTTGGGTTAAAAATATAACCACATCCTTCACCTATGTGTCATGTATGTTTTATATAAATATATAGATTTATATTATCAACAGGGAGGGGTAACACAAATGTATCTCCTCAGGCACACTCCACATTTCTAATGTTTTCTGAACAGAAATGCAGCTGAAGTCCCCACCTGGTGTTTCTACCTGCCACATTTTCTCTTCTGAAAGTGGAAGCATAGGAAAACATTGTGAAGACATCATGTTCTATTCTGTGGTTGTGATATTACAAACTAGAACCAAAGTTTATGCGGTGGGGAAGAAATAACTTCTGGGTTCATCAGCTCTTTATAAAAATGCTACAAAGGTAATGTTCATCATCATCATTCAATAACTTGAATATCTCTTGCAGTATTAGCAGCATCTGTCCTTCTGTCCGTAAACTCTGTAATTGCTTCACATTTTAAGGAAAGGCGACCCTTTTCTAACATTTGTGGAAAAAAAAAAAAAAAAAAAAAAAAAAGATTCTACTTTTCCGCTCCGGAAAAGATCACATTTCCTGTGATTTCGTTCTCATTAGTTTCTTCTCTCCTGGTTAATAGATTAATATTAATAATAAATTTTATTAATCATTGCATTTGATAGTTAAACACAGCAACAATATTCCAGTTGAAAAAGATTGGTTTTAAGACATATCTTATTTAGAGGATAAGAAGATGTCTAATTATCGCATATCTGTCTCTGACTTCTCTGCCTACTACCTTGTTTTTTTTTTCCTTCTGTCATTTCCTCTACACCACAAATCTTCAAAATACCCATCTACATGTCCCATAATCCTGTGACCCAGCCTACTCCTTTCCTTTTTCTTACCAGCTTTATCAAACCATTGTTGCTCAGTGAACTTACCTTCCCTCAGTCTCCAACCTTACCTCTCTCTTCTCTGAAGGCCTGCACTGCCCCTAAGTGGGGGAACTGCCAAAACTTAACCATGTTTCAAGGCTTTTGGCCTGAGCCTGACACTAACTAACTTCAAAGCACACTGAGATCCTGATGGTGAATTTCGATTTTATCCATTCAAAGTACACTAAAGACCCACAAAGGAAAGGCTTTGTGTTTTGAGAGTCAAAGCAGGGCACAAATGAACTCTGTTGTAATCTGTGCATTTATCACGTGAGATTATATTTGGACTTGAAAATATCTTTAGTTTGGACACTTTAAATGGATGTGGGGTGAACATTAATTTTATGGCAACCCCCGGTAATGTCACCCAGTGGTGTGTGAACTGCCATTTCACAGTGTCAAGTTTGTAGTCTTAGTTTTCTGAAACCAACAGAAACCATTGACAACTGAGCTGCAGCAGTGCACATCTTATAAATGTATCAGTCAAATGTTTACCATGTTCCTTATCTTTGTTAGCCTGCAAATATTTGATATTTAACCCTGAGTGTCATTAATTTTGCAGGTGCCTGATCAAAAGATGAGCACGTTAAGACTGCAGGGAGTACGAACGTTAGAGCACAAACTTTGCTGCCGTTTTTTTTTTTTTTTGTAATCAATCAAAACAAACCCGTGTTGGTGGAAGGATTGTCTATAGTAGGTGACCCTTCTATATGCACCAACAATGACTGAAAGTAATACTTTCTGTGGCAGAATGGTGTCCCACCTGTTTCAGAGCTTCCTGTTTGGTCTTGCTCAGCTCCTCGTATTTAAGTTTCCATTGACTATTTTCACCCTCCAGTCGCTCGATGTTCTTACCCAAAGCAAGCTTGTCTCTGGGAGTGACAGAAACACAACACATATTAATAGACTCCAAAACACATCACACTGCACGTGGATTCACTATTTTAGGGCTCACATATTCCAGGAAATATCAAAATATTAAATATAATCAAATGTCAGCTCAAGCCCAGGTGGCAATCAACTGACTGGATAAAATCTGCAGAGGAGGACACAACACTACAAACACTACAGCAGTTTTGAAAGAGTTAAAACCTAAATAAGACCTCAAAAAATATAGATTTAGGGATACAGATACAAGGTTTCACTTTGTCATTATGGACATTGTCATATGTAGATTGATGATAAATTGGTCATTTTTGGGCTTTTATACCTCTCTTCTGACTACTGTAAGTGGCAGAGGCTGACGAGGGAGATAAGGGAGTGACTAATGCGAAGGCATATGATACTTTATTAATGAATGAAATACATGGTTACATACAGAATACAGTTTTGTCAGAATTAAAGGGAAAAATTCTTCATCAAATTTACACACCTCTGTTAAAAGAATCTAGCTAAGGTGGAATATTTCAGATTAACAGTGAAGTTGGACAAACAGAATCCTCCTCTGCTGCTGTCACACGGTTAGACACTAACATAGTTGGTCTCCACCTCACTTACTCTCTCTCTTTCAGCAGGACTTTCTGGGACTCGTCCAGGCGAAGCTGCAGGGCATTCAGTTTGCTGGAGTCTTCTTCTGCTGTGCTGACATCCTCCCACAACTGCCTGTTGCGCTCCTGCCGGCTCAAACCGGAGGACAAGCGTGAGCTTGCTGTGTTCAAAACACTGCTGCAACCTCGGCCATCCCACGCCTCCTGACCTTCGGTGCCTGTGGCCCTGGAGCACAGGACTGACTCTGTCAGCTCCAAGTTCTTTCAAACCAAGACACAGAAGAGGCAGGAAAAATTAGACCAGTGTTGTTGTCATATGTAAGACATAACGTAAATATTCACTCTCTAACAGTATATTCAAAGTTCATTTGGTCCAGATGTGGAAAATAAAAAGGAGCTAAGTTTCAAAAGAGCTTGGTAAACTTGGATGGATAAAGGAGGAAGCAGGCATATCTGTGTTACATTGATCCACTCTGTTAAACACATTGTATCTTTGTTTATTGACTGTAAATGTAATGTACTATAAAGGCCGAACATAAAGAGACAGCAGAGATGATTAACACAAGTTTTATATTCTCAAGGCAAATTAAGAGGCAGTGATGACGCAGCATGATGTTTTTTAAATCAGCCCCAATAATTCTCAGTCTGTTTTAAACTGGTATTTTGTTAATGCGGCACATTGCAGAGGTTTAAGGCATTGCAGATATTTAGGTTCTTCTCTATACAACAAAACAGAACCTTTTCTTCATAAGCTAATTTTCTGTATTAGATTATATCCAGTCGTTTAACGAGGTTTGTTCTTTCTTCATTGTCAAAGTGAACACAAACATGGTACCCCTCACAGAGTGTTTTTACAAGAGCCTCTGTGGGTGAGGTTTTCAATTTCACAGCTTTTTTTATTAGCAGTTTCAGACCCTATGAAACTTGAATCAGTGTCTGATAACAACTGACCATTTTAAACTCCCATTACTCCTTCCACAGCATCACCAGCGATCAAGACTTCTCATTTCCCCGCACACAAAATAAATAAATCACACTCTGTATGTACATCCTATAGCAATATGTCCTGTCTGTTGTAACTTTGTGTATATCTGCTGCCTGAACAGGTCTCTCTTGAGAATGAGACTCCAGGTCTCAATGAGATTTTTACCTGTATAAATTAAAGGTAAAAAAAAAATAAATAAAATATATAAATAAAATTGATCAGGCACTGACTCTGTTTTGAAGGGAGTGTCGGAAACATGGGTGTCCTGTGAGAAAATTCTTCCTGTTTCCACTCTGCTCCTTCCTCCAAAGGCTATTAAAGCGATTTTCTATGGTTTCTGCCAGCTTAGTGTCACAGCGTAGCTCCAAAATGTATTCTCACAACCAAATATTTTCACATCCCCTTTTACAGAAATCTCTTAGCTCTGGCACATGAAAAATACAAGTACTTGTCCAACCTGTAATTTTCATGACATATGACTGATGTAAAATGTGAGGGGCTCCAAAACAGTATTTCTTTCAGATAATATTGTGCTACAATTACGAATTCAGTCTTCTAACAGGTAACGTTGAGGTTGAATGATGTTCACCATGTTCAGAATCACAAGTGAGTGTGTTTTGACGTGTGCTAAGTAGCACTAAATGAAAATACAACTGAGGCTGGTTAGAGCCATTAATTGTGTGGGCATTTGGCTATAAGAAATTTCAAAACCCTGATCCTTCTGGCTGTGAGGCAAAAGTGTTAACTATTGTAACACTACGCTTCCTTTAAGTCAAAGTACAATAACAAAACAGCCTCCCACAATAAATTATCACTATTTTTCCTCCCATCACAGATTTTCTTGTTGAGCTCTTATATTCTGCATTACATTCAGCGTGGGATCAGAACTTTAACAACATCAACATCTATTGACGTTCAATTTTCACCTCTACGTAGGATCATGTAGCTAAACGAACAGCAGACAGATAAGAGCAAATCAATTCCTGGACAAGCAAATCCAAAAATAACTTTTATATCGGCCAATGATGTTGATTTCTCATGCATAGACTCAATTCCTCTGGATCTGAAGCTTGGCCATCAAAGACCACAGCCTCCACCACAATCAACCAACAAGGCTGAATAAAATTCCCCTCCTGAGAGTAAGAAAAAAAAAAAAAAAAAAAAAAAAAAAAAACTTCACAACCCAGCTTCCCAGATCTGGCCCGGGTTTCTGCTGTGGGCCTATTATAAAATACAAAAAACATATTTCTTCTTCAGTCATAGGAATCCAATATAAAACATACTGACACACAAATCTGCAGGGTTAGGGTTAGGTAAACCATCCATGAAATTTCCAAAGAACAGCAAGAAGCTCATCCTCTGAAGAAGAGAGCAAAACCACCATATCAGACAAGGTGTCGGAGGGCAGCCAGAAAGTCAAACAAACATCAATAAACTGGATTAGTATCATTTAATATTCTCAGTATTTTAAGTATACTGGTTTTGAGTTTGCACAGCTGACACAGAAAATGGAAAACAGATGTGTTGGTGCTGCTGTTGTTCCTAGTAATCCCCAGGAGGGGGACCCTTTGCATTTCACAAGCTTGCAACAACACAAACAATACCAAGCAACATGTGGAAGTACTCAGTGTGAGTGAGAACTAGAACAATGAAGGGAAACAGGAAATGGGGCTGTGCTCTGTGTGAGCAACAGTTAGCCACTGCACCCAAGACCACCACTGCTGCGACCACAGACTCAGACACAATTATGGTTTACTTGGAATGCAACAGCCTCAGTGTATGTGTGTGTGTATGTCTGTGTGAGTATGTGTGTGAGTATGTGTATGAGTATGTATGTATGTATGTATGCTTGGTAACAGCTGAAACACTGCCTGTGCAAGCTGAAGGTCAAATCTAATCTGGATCAACTGTAAACTTTATTCAACGCAACTCACGAACCTTCAATATGAAGTCAGAGTTTAATTGTGTGCTGTTGCTGGATCATTTACTGTGCATGTTAAATAAACACTGCTAAAAACAGAGAGCCACCACAGCTTCAGTATAAACACACTGGAAATGCAGTAAGGAAAAACAAAGGCGATTTTAAGTAAAGGACTCCGAGTGTAAAGACAAAGTGAAACAGTCACATCCTTTTTGTCAAACCAGAAACCACTGTTTTATCATTATGTTTAAAGCCACCAGACTCCATTCAGTGACAAAAACAGTAATTTCACTTCACAAAACACAAGATTAAAATCCTTTCCATAAATAGATGGACCACACAATAACATCAACAAGCTAACTGGCTGAGGCTGAGGCTTTGATAAACCAGCAAATGAAGAAAAACTTCTATATTTTTCTGGCGCCTTTTTAATAAGGACACAAAAAGTACCATCATGGTTACAATACAGCCTGGCAGGTAAAACGCATGCTGCGCTCTGCATTTATTCAGACACTGTAGGGACTTATCGAACTTGACCTGATGAGCTTTTCATCCAGTATAAAGCATTTGTGGATAACGGATACTAACCCTAACCCAAATAACTGTATTGTCATAGTAAGACAACTGCTCATTGATCAGTGTAGACTGATTCGCTGGCTCCTACATGCCAACAAAACATGCAACTTTCTGAACCTGACAGGCACAGTCACGTATGAATACACAAAGTGAAGCGGCTTGAAGATGGAAAGTGTATGTTTGCGCAAGACCATTATTTTGAATTATTTCCAGAGTAGACTAACACGCAAAGAACAAGTCGAGCTAAAGCCTTATGTTTGGAATGGTCTGGTCAGAGCAGAGCGCAGACAGCATCTGTCAGCTCTCAGGGATAAACCTTACATGACAAATTTCTGGCTGTGTGCACACACCTGGGTAAAGAAATTGCTGATGTTTTGTAAATAGGACACCTGCCCAGCTCAAACACCTGAGCCATCAAAGTTTTTGATTGTACCAGCTTGGAGGACACATAGTGCTCACGCTGGCCCATATTCACTGAGGTTCAGGTCAAATTACCCATGTAGCAGTAGAGGACATCAGCTCACTGCTAACAGGGAGACCGTAACGCTGTTCCTTATCTACACAGTCTGGTCTTTCACCATCCTGCCCTGAATGTTTGTCAGGCAAATTTCCTTCCATTTGCACAGAGGGGGAAAAAAACAACCATTGTGGATGCAAATAGAAACTCTGCCGGACAAAACAGAAACCATACAGATTGACATTTAACATCTAACATGATCACAAAATGGAGCTTTACTTCTTACTGATCAATCTGTCAGTTGATCTAAACACAGCAAATAGCACATTGCTCTCGTGTTTCTGTTGTTAGATCTGTGGGAATACAACCTTTCCTCACAGGGACATCAGCTGGTCAAATGAAAGAATGAATTCTGCTCTAACTACAGACTCACCTGCTGACCTAGCTTTTGCCTGTCCAAATCTACATCCCTTACTGGTTCTGGTTCTGGAGACCCCGGCGGTGCCTCCCCAACCCTATCCAGGTTGCCGTCAGTATTAACCTGAGAGGAAGAGGAAGACGAAGCAGGAGAGAGGGGGGGGATAGATGGAGACGGGGAGGAGGTGGCACCACACTGGTGTGCAGGGGAGTAAGAGGGAGAAGTGGTGGAAGGAAGAGGGGCTGTGTGGTCGCCACGAAGGTGCCGTGTCTGCTGCCGTAGCATTTCGTTCTCCAAGGCAAGTTCCTGCCGTTCTCGCCGAACACTTGTAAGCTCCTTGGTAAGGGTGTCCAGCCGCTGTCTCAGCTGACGGACCTCATCACGAGCTCGGTTACGCTCCGCACGGACCTGAGAAACAATAAGAAACACTGACTGATGCAGAATCAACTCACTGGCCTCCCTGAATGCATAGTCTCTTCTTCACAAAGCATTTTCCCACCCAAAGACATCATGCTCAGGTTAACTAGTGACTCTAAACTGTCCGTAGGTCTGAGTGTGAGCGGTTGTCGGTCTCTGTCTGTTTGTGTGTTGGCCCAGCGATGGACTGGTGACCTGTCCAGGGTGTACCCTGCCCTCACCCAATGTGAGCTGGATTGGCTCCAGCGCCCCACGACCCAGAAACGGATAATGTATTCTATCCAGTTTAACTAACTAACAAATTAAATCATTCTAAACAAAAGCATCAAAAAACTGCTAATTAAAAAAAAAAAAAAAAAAAAAGGTTAAGTTGGTCACAAGATGAAAATGTGGGGGTATCTGAATCTGATCTAATGACATCATCACAGTCTTGGTCTCTCCTGATCTCAGTGCAATCTTTCCCACCTTGCTCCACTTCTCTCTCCAGTTAGCGGTGCAGTCTGACCACCACCTCATGGTCTTCTCCATCTGGGCTGCTCGGACCCGGGCCTCCTCCAGCTCCCTGAGCCTCAGCTCCTCCCTGCTCTCCCAGTCCGCCCCAGCTCCGTCACCCATGGCTCCAAGGGATCCCAGTCCAAGGCCTCCTGGCCCAGGTGACAGCAGTAGAGGCGGGCTGGAACTGGGGGTTCCTCCGGTGGGGCTGGGAGTGTGGGTTAGACTGTCTGGGGAGCGGATCCCCCTGTCAGGCCCAAGACCCAGGCTACATAGAAGCCCACCTCCAGTGGACTTCCCACCGTCAGACAGGTGGGAGCTCGGAGTGTGGTTCATGATTAAAACCAGTGGCGTGGGGGGGAGTGTTGAGGATAATGGTAAGATTGGAGGATGGTAGGATTCAGGAGAGCATCATCATCATCCTCCTCTTCAGTCCCTGCTAAACCTGGAAAGAAACAGAAATAATCAGAAGAAATCAGAAGAAAATAAAGCACATTCATGCACATTTATTTCTCTCCTGTTCCTTGGAATTCAGCTCTATTAAAGGATAAAACATTTAAAGGAAGGCACTCCATTTGTCCTCTCTGAACCACATAAACCCAGAGAAACTGAAGCAGCTCTGTATCAAACCGAATGTCCATGACAACACAGACTGGGCGAGAGAAGGGAGAATATACTGGGAGGGGACATATATATGCTCAGTTGTACTTGTCAATGAAGCCGAATGAAACCAATCAAATAATCAGACTTCAGCCATGTCTTACAGACAAAAAGACCTGGATGACCTGAAACATTTTTTCTTCTGAACTCACACAAAAGTCATTCTCCTTGGCCCTAAGCACCTTGGAGAAGCATTATCTGATCATGTAACCAATCTGGAAGAAAGCAGTTTGGCCTCTAGTTCCACGATCTTGGGAGTCATTTTTGATCAGGACATGTCCTTTGTCCCTCATATAAAACATAACATATAAACAAACAAACAAAACATAACATATAAAATATTGCAAAGATCAGAAACATCCTGTCTGAAGAGGATGCAGAAAAACTAGTCCATGCATTTGTTACCTCTGGACTAGACTACTGTAATTCAATACTATCAGGATGTCCCAACAATTCTCTGAAAAGCTTCCAGTTGATTCAGAATACTGCTGCACAAATATTAACAGGAACTGGAGAAAGAGGCCACATTTCTCTTGAGCTAGCTTCTCTGCATTGCCTTCCAGTAAAATTCAGAATAGAATTTAAAATCCTTCTCCGCAGGTACAAAGCTCTTAATGCCTGAGCTCCATCACATCTCAGAGAGCTCACAGTTCCTCATTATCCCAGGAGGTCACTTCACTGTCTGGATGGAGGTTTATTTGTGGTTCGTAGAGTCTCTAAGAGTAAATCAGGATGCAGATCTTTCAGCTTTCAGGCTCCTCTTTGATGGACCCAACTCCCAGTATCGGTTCATGGGGCGGACTCTGTCACAGCTTTAACGATCAGGCCTCAAACCTTCCTTTATGACAAAGAATTAAAATTTTAAGGTGTCATTCCTTTTTCATTCAGTTGTGCTGCTATAGGCTGCTCGGCTTCTTTCTCTCTCAGAAATTACATATTTGCTGATCACATATTAATCTTTCTTATTATATTCCATCACTGCTGATTGATATTTTAAACAATTTTCTTTATTTGGATCACTCTCCAATGTTGGAACAATCATTTGCCACATATATCTAGTTTTAGTTAATATTTTTCTTTATAGTCTACTCATAAAAATTATTGGTGGTATAATGATAGCAGTCTTTGATCTTATTTCCAGTGTCAGTGTCAGGTTTGGTAGAAAATCCCAGGAAAAAAAAAAAAAAAGACCACGTCTGGCTGTGGTGCATTTGGCCTCAATCTCTCTGGGCCAAGACAAACTCTAGTGTTCCTTGTTTCCCTCCCCTGCTGGCCCCTCCCCACCAGAGGAAGTTTCACCGCGGCTCTGGAACTGTTGCAACTCATCAGGAGCTCAGAGAAGAGAGAGGAAATTGCTTATGGGTTCTCCCTGTGCCTCCAAGTACTTATATTTCCTCCCACAATCCAAAGACATACAGGTAAGGTTTATTGGTAACTTTAAATTAGCCATTTAAAGAAGGGAAAACTAGTTAAATGGAGAGAAATGTAGGAGAAAAGGGCGAGATCACAATATTTTGTGTGTTATTGCAGTCTCTGAAAGTCAACTGCAATATATTCAGTGTTTTGACGACAATGACCCGGCTCTCAGCTCAGCTCTGAATGACTGCGTGCAGCGGAGGTCATAAACCCCAAACCCGACATGTTGGCATGTTAACGAATGAATGAATGAGACACGGTCTGAACAAACAAAACACAGTACCTGTCAAATACATTTTTTGATTGTCTTTCTCTCATACAGTGCTCTTATCCTTATGTTGTTCATTTTTTTATGTCTGAAAAATCAGAGTCACTTGTGGCTCCATTTTTTGTATCTTTTTAAAAACAACATAAAAGTATATTACTGAATAATAATAATAATAATAATAATAATAATAATAATAATATATTATATTATATATTATAATATATTATATTATAATATTAATAATAATAGTAATATAATTAAAACTCCTGCCAAGCAAACGTCTCAAATGTTTGTAGAGGTGGTACAAAAGTAAACAAGTAGATCACATTCTCACACATGAATGCAAATATTATGAATTCATATATATATATATAAAAAAAAACTTCCTTCATTTTGAACTCAAAGTTTTAAATGTAAAAAGTATAAACCTGTTACTATCCAACATAAGTTTACATCTTTTGCAAACATGCTTTATCTGAATTTACAAAGTTATCTAGCCTAGCTTCATTTTAAGCTTATTGAAATAACATTTAAATAAACAGCTGTGATGACGATCATAAAATTTCTTTGGCAGGACAGAAAACATCTCAGTGGTCAATAAAAAAAAGGGGGGGGGACATGTTTATTACAAAGGCCCCAGAACACGTTCTACCTGTAACATAAAACAGAAAAAGGACCTGATATTACATCACCTAAATGCAAAAAGCTCAAAATGTGTAAACAACAGCCCCGCTGATGTAGCAGACAAACTAGACTTCCTGCTCGTTGTGGGCGGTGTGGAGTCAGGCCAATATTAGGGCACATTGTGATACTGCCGATGTGCTCAGTGGCATGGAAAAATTTGTTTGTTTCAACAACTGCCAACTTATTTTGCAGACTGTTTTGGTCCGCCCCTTGTTGCTTTTTTAATATCGAAACCAGGTTCACTCAAGTGAGGCTGTAGGGCCCTTTTTATTAACCTGTTCGCTCTGACATCATCATATTCTTGAGTCTCCCCTACTTTTCCATTCAGGCCTATCCTGTTTTCCAAATAAGCTTTCTGCTCCTGGCTGCTGCAACTCCAAGAACTAACAGAAAGACACTGACTGGCTGTTGTTGATGCTCATTTCTGCCATATCATGTTAATTACCTCCAAAGCTTATCACGGTTATCGACCTTGATCCGGTTTTGAGATCAGTTTATCACCCAGGCCTAAGTTTGTGTTTCCTCTAATGACAATGTTTGTTCAAATGTTAATTTTCCTGAAGGGTTTGATTTATTTCGTCATTTGATGCTCTAATATAACAAGGCAAAGCAACTAGAGCGTAACTCACTATTGTTAAACTAAACTGTAAAAGACAAAAACAGAAACACAACAGCGTGCCTCAAACAGCTGCCTCCCATCATTTACTGAGGCCTACCTGCCAAACAGATAAAATTGGAAGATAGTCATCGTTAACAATAACAAAAATTTTAAAAGAAAGAAAATTTCAACTTCACACACACTGTCCATCTTCAGCCAGTACTACTACTATTTGCTTTGGATAATTAGATATTTAAAATGATAATGCTAATAATCTACATATTATGGAACAATCCATAATAATCCATGGACGTCAGCACTGGCAAGAAGTTTTTGTGTCAGGTCATGGACTCTGCCTTGTTGACTCCAGCCCCAAGCAACCCTGACCGATAAGCGCTATAGATAAGGGACAGAGAGGATTAGTAATTTCAAGTGATTTAATGGAGTCATTTCTGATCTGCCCCTTGTCAGCGACACCCACTCAGAGATAAGTGCATTCACAGGACTATCAATTCAAATAGTTGGTGCTTCCTACAAATGTTTCTTTCTCTCCACACTGACCTGAAAAAGGTTCTTACTTTGCACGGTAGAGGACAGAGGAATGGCGCACACAGACCCAGATCAGAGGAAAAATGGATAGCATTACACAGAAAGGGGGGAAAAGGTGCATTAGAAGTTGCTCATATCAGAATATAAAGCAAAAATCGCTGTAGCCAAAGCTACATCAAGACAAAACTGAATCCATGCCTGCGAATGCTGTTTATCCGCTTATTTGCCCAAACTCCATTTGAACCCCACTGCCTCTGTAACCACAGGGCCCCAACTAGTGGATCTGGCTCTTGGGGGATAAATAAACGCTTTGGCAGAACATCTGTCCTGACTGACCTTATGTTATATACCCCCAACATTGACTGATAGTCAACTTCCAACTGTTTGTGTATTGTGTACGTGTGGCAGTAAATTAGTGTGTGTTCTTTTCTCTATACGAGAACCGACCCTGGAATAAGTTCCCACTCAGTGAGGGTGGCTTGGTGTTCTTACTCAACTATGGAGTGAAGGAAATCAGATAATCGCATCACATAAAATAACCACAATGGAGTCTGACTTGCAGGCTGTCCTCTTGCCACAGTCTGATGTTTGATGCTATGAAACACTGCCCTTCTGCTCACTCGGTTTACTATGAGAACCATGTGTCTTGGCCTGTCCACACCCTGCTGTAAACTGCTACTGTGGTTGAGTCCACATACTGACATTTCACAAAGGATCATGGACGCTTGTGTTTTGGTCTGTATAGCTAATTTTCTGTTTGCATTTTTATCAAAGCAGAAAAAGGTGACCAAGATGTGTTCAAAGACAATTAGTGAAGATTTCTGTAACTCACTCAGACAGCTTCATCAGAGCAGTTAAGAAAGCACAGAAATCAGCTTTGTCAAGAGTAATACTTAATAATGATACTTGAGGCAAAGCTGCTAGAGGCCATTTCCTAATATTTAAAATGTTTCACAGTACAGTTGTGCACTGTGTAATGTATGCCTAATCCATTCAGCCCTGGCTCCAAACATCACTACATCAAACGTTGCTCTTCTCCCAATTCTTGAAACTGAGCAACTGGGAGATTTTCAAACTTCAAAGCAGAGCTGGAGATTTTCTTTTCCCCAAAACTAAAAAACAGAGGTTGTACAGTATATGTGTTGGCTTGTAAACAGTCTGCTCTGTGAGACAACCCATTAAGAAGAATTATGTCGATGCAAGACGTCAGATCGAAGATATCTGAGCTGGAACAATATGAAAGATGGTATGAAAATTGTGAAAGATAGTTTTCTGTCCTAATTCCCTCCTGCATCAAACATAACCAAGAGTTTACATATTAAAGTGTTTGTCTACTTGATGTTATTAACTAATAGCAGGCTAGTTATATATAAAAACTGCATCAACTTCAACTTAAATTTCGTTTTAGTTGAGCTGAATTCCCATTTAAGCCATTCTCATCGTCATGATTTCGCTTTGAAACGGTGACTCAAACGTAGTCCATTAGCTAAAAGTTGCTGCAAAAATCTTTACTTTTACACATTTTATTTTCTAACCAGGACCTGAAAACATCACCAACATGAGCTGGACACAGACTGTGTTGATATTTCCGTTCGATCTACTGAACATTTATCACACGCAGAGGAGGACTTAAACGACATCATGTCTTTCTTTATGAATGATGAATGTGCTAAATAAATTTTAAAGGAAATCCATCCAACAGGCTCGAACAGTGCAAAAATAAATCCCCTAGTTCAAAGACGTGACTGCAGACTCTGCTCCATCCCCTTCTTGCAGAAACGTCTATATGAGAAGCCCCAGGTGTTTCTGCAGCCAAAGGCCCCACTGTAGCAAATTATACAGTACATTCCTAAACCATGACTCTCTCTCCCTCGCCTACACATGCCCACAGACACAGTTACACACTCCTGTGGTTCCACACTGCGTCAGCCCCACATGCAAATGAAAATGCTCACAAAACTCAAACATCCACTGTGCTCACTGTGATCACGCAGCATCACAAAGTTTCATCTTAATAATTCAATATACTCATCAGCTTTAGACCAAAAGGCCAACAATTAAACTGTGTAAAAGTTCCTCCTTTATCTTAGCAGCAGAAAACCCATAAAGACCAGCAGATGAAACAATTGTGTGATAGAAATCACTGCATGGGCTCAGGAACACTTCCAGAAATCATTTGTGAACACAGTTCCCCGTGCCCTCCACAATGCCATCCAGAAACTCTGGGCCAAAGACCGTTTAAATTTCACTTAGGCAAATTGGAGAACAATTCTGTGGTCAGACAAATCAAATTTTGAATTTGTTTCTGGAAACCATGGACACTGTATCCCCTGGTCTAAAGAAAAGAGGGACCATCTGCCTTGTAAGTAATGCTCAGCTCATTTGCAAGGAGTATTTGGGTTGTATGTATAAAGATGAACACTAATGATTCATTTAATTATTGATGCATTTATCACTTATTTTTTCATTAAATAAATAAATCAATAAAATATCAGGATCATGATATTTATTGATTGATAATCAAAATTCATTCTGATTAATATTTGGTCAACCAGTTAGTCAGTCACTGAGTTAATGGTTTAATCTTAAAATGATGGCTTTCCAACAGTTCTCCACTTCAGTATTTAAAGTAAACAGGGTCAATTTAGAAGATCAAATACTAATCAAAATAAAATCCATCCTGCTTTATTTTTTGTCAGTAAGCACTTCCACACGAAAGCATTTTTCACCTTAGCTGAGCAATAAAAGGTTTCAAAGCTTCGCCCCGCCATAACAACTTCAGAGAGGCTTGTAAAACATGCACAATCAGGTAAAGAGACAGAGGACACAAATCTTTCCAATTCTCACTGCAGTCACTGCTGATAAAACTCCAGGCTGGAAAGGAACATATGGCAAAGCATTAAAGAGAAGACATGCCAAAGACACTGGTACTAATCTTTAAACTGTATCCAGATCTTTAGTTCAACATTTCAGTTGGATTTCAGAAGTAATCAGTACTTTTATGTTATCTGGAGAATAGACATCTGACACTTTTCATTGGCCAATGAGAAGTGCTACCATAGTTACCTGTATCATAGCAATTATTCATTCATTCATCTTCTGTCGCTTATCCGCTTATCCCCGCTTATGCATTTACGGGTCGTGGGGGGATACTGGAGCCAATCCCAGCTCACATTTGGTGAAGGCTGGGTACACCCAGGGCAGGTCTCCAGTCTATCACAGTCAGAGTCACCAATTAACCCAAACATGATGTTTCGGCCAAATGGAGGAAACACATGAAAACTCTGCACAGAAATGCCCCAGGCCCAGGAAACAAACCCGGAACAGCGCTAACCACAATGCCACCGTGCTGCCCGGCATAACTATTAATTGAGTTTTAATCGAAATCATGATTTCAGACATATGCAGTTAGCAATTGTAGAAATTGCTTCCTGCAGCGAGTTAGACTTGAGGTCTCAGCTGATGTCACCCGACATGAAGAGAGGTTGATCTGTAGATCAAGAAAGCACAGCATTGAAGCCGTAAATTGAAGTTTCTGCAGCTCCCTAATGTTCAGCCCTGAAACGCAGAAAGTATTACAGCGATATGTCCGAGAAGCTCGCTGTTTTATCACAGTCTGCTCTTCTGACTCTCTGGCCATCAAAGCCAATGTCCATGCTGTCCTCATGGAGATATTTCTCAGTAAAGGATATCAGCTGACGCTATAGGAAATCCTCCTGCATGTGACACGCTGTGATCTCATCAACTTTATTAGTCAGGAATCTGACGTTTGACAGTAATAACTGTAAAGTAGAGTAAAGTAACTGTAGAGTAATAACTGTGAGCACCACAAACAAAAATAAATCCTAATTCACAATTAAATATTGTACAATGACAATAAAGCTATTCTCTATCGCAATATATGTCATAAAAGAAAAAAAATAACAATTAGATATTTTCCCCAAATGTCAACACCATGTGTACTACAAGCCGAGGACAAGCCTACTCTGCTCATTCAGGATGCAGGAGGATTCACTAGTGTGAATAGTGAATAAATGAATTTGAGATTTAAAAGTGACACACGATTGACTTTTTCATCAATTGACATGAGAATTTTCATTGCGGCTGGAGCTGAGCTGTTTTCTCAGCTTCTCGGCTAGACCCAGACCACAAGCATCAAAATCCTTCATGTGCTTTAAATACAGAGCCGAAAAACCACCGCTGGAAAAAGAGCATCTGAAATACGTGACTTCAAACTGGATAAAAATAAGTCAAACAAGCCACAAAACTGACATGTGGAGCAGTGAATATGATGTTACTGAGGGAAGTGTGACCAAAGTTAACTAGCTCATAACAATTATTCATTTACAGGTGACGGGGTGCTGGAGCCAATCCCAGCTGCCAGCGAAGGTCGGGTACACCCTGGACAGGCTGTGCTGCCCAGCGTAACACTTAATTGAATTCTAATTGAAATCGCAGTTTCAGATATCGCAAATAGAAAATCACTAAAGGCTTTGTCGTAGAAAATACTTTCCGCTGCGTTAGACTCAAAGCAGAAGCATGTCTTTCCTCCAGCCGTACTAAGCAATTGAGTGAGCACACTCCTGTGCTCCCCAATCTGGAGTGGCCTCAACACACCCAGTGGAGAGATGAGGTCTCGGCTTATGCATGTCCAAGTAACACCAAGGAGGTTGACCTGTTGAATTTTTAATTCATGGATTTTTTTGAAAGTCTGATTATCTGCTCTGTGAATTGGCCTCTAGGGACAAATAAAGTTTTTTTTTTTTTTTTTTTTTTTTTTTAGTTTGATGAAAATTTTTGAAAGCGTTTTTGTACTAACAGAATATAACTTAATGTGGATTTACACATTATTACTTTAAAAGTGATACGGGCCTTTACATTTGACTTCGCATTACACTACTGGATATCTTTAAAAAGATATACTATCCTTAGGAAACAAACAAACAAAAAAATAAATAAATAAATAAATAAAAAATACACCAGTTAACCAGTTAAAAAACACCAGTTAACATTGACAAACCATTGCCTCCTCTCAGCCTTCGGCTCCAGTTTCAAAAAAATGTCAAAATATTTTTCATATTTTTGTCTACAGTGCTTTTATAAGAGCACTTAACAGCATGAAGACGTCGCTGACGCACAACAATCAGAGTAAGTGTCTCAGGGTACAGCCAATCAGTGCCTGAGGTAAAACCACTCTGATGCTGTACGAATACCCTCAGATGACCAGGAATTTGTCTGACTTGAATCTGTGCTCATGGGGAAGCAGGGTTCACAGCCTGGGTGAGCTCAGTCAGCAGCTGGACATAGAAGGGTGTAAGAGGTTAATATGACCTAATCAGGATTAAACTACTTCTTAGATGTATTCAAATAAATCTCACAAGCTTACACGACAGCACACAAACGTATGGAAGGCTGTGCAGTTGGTTCGAGAATTTCAAAATGAGGGAAGCAATCATTGTGCTCTTCCCCTTTACTTGTCCAAAGACACGCATGTTTATGTTAACTGGTGACTCTAAATTGTCTGTAGGTCTGAATGTGAGTGTGAGTGGTTGTTGGTCTCTGTGATGGACTGGCGGCCTGTCCTGGATGTACCCCACCCTCACCCAGAGCGAGCTGGGATTGGCTCCAGCACCTCCCGCAACACAGAAATAGAAAAGCGGTAGAAGATGGATGGATACATTGATGAATAAGCAATCGTTCCTGAGGAACAAACTGTGAAATTGTTTTTAACAAGTAGCTGTTATATCTATAAAGACTATTGAGGAAGGAACTAGAGGGGCAGTCGTGTGTGTGTGTGTGTGTGTGTGTGTGTGTGTGTGTGTGTGAGTGATCAATGTGACTTTCTCTCTTGGTTATGTAGCCACAACCTTTCAAGACTGCTGTTATTAAATCTCTCCTCAAAAGACCTAATCTTGATCCAGATGGCTAATTATAGACTTATATCTAACTTTCCTTTGTTTTCAACATTCTTGAAAAAGCTGTTGCAAGCCAAATATGTGAACATCTGCATAGAAATATTTTGTTTGAAGAGTCTCAGTCAGGTTTTAGAGTACATCATAGCACAGAAACAGCATTGGTGAAAGTTACCAAAGACCTTCTCATGGCTTCAGACAACATATTGGACTCCATACTTGTGATTTTAGATCTAAGTGCTGCTTCTGACACTATTGACAATAATATTCGGTTACAGAAGCTGAAACATGAAAAAAAAAACAAACAAACAAACAAACCAAAAACAAACAAAACACCAGTGGATGACATTGCGTTGGTTGCCACTTGCTTGAACCTGCAGCTATTTTGATAGACAATTCACATCACATTTAAAAATGTATGTAAAAGATTCCTCAGTTTCAATAGACACTTAAATTGAAACATTGATTATTGGAAGATGTGCAGAAATGCTGAATATCAGTTTCAAATATCAAAGAACCTGACATGTCCTTCATAAAAGCCTTTAATTGCTTTGTCCTTTGGTGTTAAAACCTAAACTGAGCTGACAAACGGGACAGTTGTGACCCCCAGCTGTCAGTGGGAGGAGTCAGGGAAGTCCCCTGACTCCACCCCCACGGCCATCTGCTACTCCTATCTGCCACATCTGGAAGGCAGATTACCTCCAGGCCACCATCAGTAACCAATGACATCATCTGGTGGTTTCACCCGAACAAGAAGGCTAACTCTGTGTGTGTTTGTGTAACGGGATAAGTTACGGCTTCTTCATGGAAAAGCAGGCTGAAAAGAAAATGTTAGAAAATTTGAGAATACAAACGCCAGCTGGGCATGAACAGTGTCAACTTTTTTTTTTTTTTTCAAAGAGTCGCAGGTACACACAAACACAGCGGTTGGAGCAATTGCAAAGCCAACAGTTGGGTCTAAGCAATAGCAGCAGACTAAAGGCATTCCTTTGCTTGCTCTAACTCAAACTCTGCTGGCGGCCATAATTACTGAGCACTAAATAAGCACAGCTAAAGATAGACGTGCACTCTCTTCCACACTCCCTGTAAGAATTAAATATCTACACCCCCAATAAAGCTCTCTTCGTTTCTCGACAACCCGTTGTGCCATCAGTTTCATAATGATACTTCAAATTAAGCGATTAGTTTGATTTGTAGTCCAGCACCATATTATTTTTAATGAAATTTTGTTTACTCTCTAACTTCCGCCGCCAACGCTCCCCTTGAGCTCCTGTACTTCAGAGTGGGCTGAGCCTGTTGTTATCCAATATGATTCACACAAGCGCAGCGATGCACAGTTGGGTTTACATTTTGGACAGCCATGTATGGCAACTTCAGTTGAACAAAAATAATGCAATCACCAGTCACGATTCGTGAGAAAATGCGAAGTATTTAGAGTCACCAATTAACCTCAAGATGCACGTCTTTGGACGGTGGGTGGAACTGTGGTTATTATTTTTATATGGAATCATGAGGTAACAACATTGGGACTGCTTTTAACTTTTTAATTCTGGGACAACCCTTTGCTGAACTGCGGACTAACATTAAGAAGCTAGTCATGACGTACTTTAGACATGGAACTGAAGGAGCTTGTGCCTTTCTGAAAACTGGCCGGATCTAAGGACAGTATTCCAGCAAAAGTACTGAGGAAGAGACGCGGGCTGGGATTAAAATCAACAGGCAGCAGGGGGAGAGGGCCTGGAGGGGAGCATTTCAACCTGCTGTCCCATGTGTTATCATGGGTAACGTACCCTCTTTAAATAATAAGATGGAGGAACGGGGGTGTCAGAAAGTATCGGGAGAGCAGCCTGATATGCCTCTGTGACACATGGCTCGATGGCGTTTCAGACCATCTGGTGTAGGAGCACCGCTGCAACTGGTAAGCGAAAAGGCCGTGGGCTTGTCATGTTTATAAACAATAAATGGTGCAACCCTTAACATGGTACCATCAAGGAAATAACAATAAACAACACATCGAACTCCTAACGGTTTGTTTAAGGCCATATTATCTACCCAAGAAGTTCTTTGTTGCAGTCGCCATTGTTGTTTACATTCCTCCTACTGCCCATGTGGAGAAGGCCTGTGACTGTTATAGAGAGAGCTCTGGATGGCTTTGTTGTAGATAGATAAATAGTAATGGTGTAACAATACGTGTATTCGTAATGAACCATTCGATACAAATACATGTGTGTACCGAAAAACGTTACCATGCTAAAGCAAAGTGGAACTACTGATCGCTCCCCGTTTCCTCCAGGTGACGGAACACTGTCTCTGTCTGTTTGTTGTTGTCGAGCCATCCTAGAAACGTCGATGAGCAAGTACGACAGACCAGCTTCGCTGAGCTTGAGCTACCTAAGCAACTTTGAGTTAATTAATCAAACCAACGGCCGATTCTAATGTTAGTAAACAGGAGCCACGCAAAGCCATCTGACAAGTTGTTTTAGCACAGAAGAGCATGAGGCTGAGAGTTAAAAAATCCCTTACAAGCTGCGTTTTAATTGATCTATATTTACTTACTATTATTGACATATGGACCATTGTGAAAAGACAAAAATATTGTCTTGTCTGATTCTGAGCATTATAGTTTTATGCACTCCACCTCAGCACAGTTGAAGATCTGATTTAAAATCACTGTTGAGGGTTCTCCTTTGGAGAGTTTTAATGCCTCCAGCTTTGCTGTTGTGCTAACCACCCTGCTGAGCAATCTTTTGTTTTGACTTCGCATTTTTTAAAAATACATGGGAAAATACAATGGAAAAAATATATACCGTAATTTCCGGACTATAGAACGCTCCTGAATATAAGCCACACCTGGAAATGGCATATGGCAGGAGTTATTTTACACAAAGATTTCGCCTTTTCGCCAGATCAATCGACTTTAATTTGAAAGCTGCATCATATGCATTGCTTTGTATTTTCCATGATAAGGGTGTGTGCATGAAGCGCAAAATAAATGAGTGATCTGAAGAATTTAGTGTGGGTGCCTTTAATTTAATTCCAACAATTTCATTGGTCCACTGTGACCTGTTGGGTAATTTTGTTGGTCTGATGTGACGTTAAATGTGTTGGCGGCATGAAGCTCATTACCCGTTAAAGTCCATAAATTAGCCACATAGTGGTTTAAGCTGCAGCGTTCAAAGCGTGTGAAAAAAGTCTCAGTTTATTATCTGGAAATTACAGTAAACAAAGTAGTAAAAGAAAAAGTCCAGTGTGCTTATTTGAAGCCTTCACCAAAAAAAAAAAGAAAGAAAGAAACCAAAGCTATATAGAATGGATACAGTGGATAACAGAATCGAATGAATGAAGAATGTTTGGGGGATTTGGGGAAAGCATCCAGTTGTGGTTTGACAGATATTGTGATTAAATTTGGGATTTCATTTTGTGCTTTTTCAAGTGCAGTTTGAGGTTTGTTGTTTTGTCTTCCGATGTGACTCCTTCAAATGTCAGTTATCTGAGTAATGAAGTTAATGAGATCGAAGTGTGTCTCTGAGATGACGGCTTTACTGAGACATGTCTCCATGAGGACAGCATTGACATTAGCTTTATGGATTTACTGTCAAAAGCGCAGCGTGCGATAAAATGACATCTCACAGAGTCATTGGTGGAGAACTGTACATCCAACTCAACTGAAAAGGCATGATGTGCATCGCAGGCTGTGCTCTGCTCTGTGTTTTTCAGAGCATTCTGTATCCTGCAGGGGTTTGGATAAATCATTTATTCATTCTTCTTCTACCACTTCTACCCGTTTCCGGGTCACGGGAATTTCTGGAGCAAATCCCAGCTCACATGGGGCGAGGGCGGGGTACATCCTGGACAGGTCACCAGTCCATCGCAGGGCCAACACACAGAGACGGAGACAAACAGCCACTGACATGCACACTCACGCAAGCGCGGGGGGAAAACATGCAAACATGCAGGAACTTACTTCCTTGTTGTGAGGCCACTATGCCACCGTGCTGCTCTTGGATAAAAATCACTGTAACTCTTTCTTACAAGGAGGAAAGTCATGCTTCTGCTCTGAGTCGGACTCGCTGCAGAAAATATTTTACAAAACAAAGCCTTTCGAGAAATTAAAGTGAGAAAGGACAGAACAAGTGAACAGAGAAGAGGGGCAGAGCTGGGGAACAGGGATGCTGAGAGTGAAGAGAAAGGAATGTGTTTAAGCAGCCATGGTGACTTAAAGCATACTGTCACCCTGGCACACAGGCTGTCAGCTACATACTAACTGCACCAGAACAAATATTACTGCATTCTTGCCGCTGCACTTTAGCCTTCGAGAGAATGCTGTCGTCCCATCGTCAGGAAGAAACACTCCCTCTATCCACAGACCACACTATCCCATGGTTAGTGGAAGCAATTAACTTTTTTAGAAATCAGCTTTAACTTTGACATTAAAGTTTCCTTTTTGTAAATTCTTTTAAAATGATATAGACCATGGTTTTATTAGTAAAAGCGGTAAAGAGGGAAAGCATCCAAGGGGATGAATACTTTTTATAGGCACTGTAAGAGATGGGAGAGAGAGAGATGTGTTGGAACAGAGTCAGGAGAGAGATTAGACTCCCCTTTGGCCTGAGCTTCACTGGGTGGAGCGACAAATGAGAGGATGTTGATATTCCACTCAGGAAGACAGCAAAATAAAATCTCAACTGGTCCCACAAAATCAATAAAAAAAACAAAAAAAAAAAAAAACACCAAACATGAAAACCAGCCTTGTTTACCCACCCAGAACCATACTGTTTTTATTGGACTGAAATTCAGTCTCACCACTCCAGCTGCTTCCTTCCCAATGCCCTTTTATTTCCACAATAAGCTTTGGACACTTAAGTATCAGCATACTTTTCTGCAATTTTTTGTGAACACAAAAATCCTCTACCTGAAACAACAGCGAGCACAGCTCAGCATTCTTGAGTCTTTCAGCCACAACAGGATAGCATACTGTCAACTAATCTATAACACCATCACAGCTAGAGGTAGGTTTATTCTGGATTTTGAAGGTACGATCATAGCGAGAGAAATAATTACAGTTTCACAATCATCATGGATTTTGATAGTATGTTTATCAACTAATATTCCGGCTAATGCTGGCGATTTAACCGTTGTGCAGACCAACTTTAATTGTGTTCTGTTGTCCAGCTGCAGGCGCCGCGGTGCAGGTTGCTTGACAGTAATTTACCATTAATGCCCCTCAGACGTCTGTCTGCCTCACAAGGCTTTTTCTTTTGTTTTATGTAATTATCT
Organism: Echeneis naucrates; assembly: GCF_900963305.1. Taxonomy (NCBI): domain Eukaryota; kingdom Metazoa; phylum Chordata; class Actinopteri; order Carangiformes; family Echeneidae; genus Echeneis; species Echeneis naucrates. The sequence goes on along the minus strand of NC_042513.1, from coordinate 20,347,728 downwards.
CTCTGCCTCTGTTGAATAACTATGACGTTTTAAATTGCAATGAATAGTCCAATTTTTTGGTAGTTCCATCCCTAATCAAAACCAAAAATCACATTTAATATATTCAATAATCACTCAAATCAGCGGGAGCAGGAGCATAGAACAATACAACATGTTTATGGCCTGCCAGTCTCTCACTTTCTTGCCGACTGTCCATTCATTTCCCTGTTTGTGCTGAAACTTCAGTGAACTATCACTGAACACCTGCACTGAGTTTCATGGAAAGCTATCCGATAGTTGTGGATATTTTATATATTTTTATATTTTAAACCCACCATACAACATGCACAGACACGGTGTATGTACCTGGAGCCCATGAATTGTCTGGCCTCGTGTGTTTCTATGACAACCACACACTGAAGTCACACAACAGTATGTTTGTGTGACCCATGTTTCAGTGTATATGTCACTCACTCATCTTCTACTGCTTTACCATTTTCGGGTCACATAGGCTGCTGGAGCCAATCGCAGCTCACATTAGACAAGGACAGGGTTCACCCTGGACAGGTCTCCAGTCCATCGCAGGGCCAACACACAGAGACAGACAGAGACCAACAACCGCTCACACGCAAAGCTATGGACAACTTAGAGTCACTAGTGAGCCTAAACATGCATGTCGTTGGATGGTGGGAGGAAACCGGATTACTCGGAGGAAGCAAGCATGGGGCGAATGTGCAAACCGCACGGAAAGGACCTTCTTATTATTGTGGGGCAACTGCGCTAACCACTACACTGCTGTGCAGTGTCAAAAGAGATTGAACTGGTTTATGAGTTTATGAGAGAGTTAACAATGAGAGGGGCAGAGAGCATCATGCACACAGAGCAACAGATGGTGGTGTCTGTGAAACCTCAGGAGAATACATATCTACACAATGTTCAAGTAGGGCTAGGAATCTGAATTTTCAATATCAATACAGGGAGCTTGATTTCAACACTGGTTCTGGAAAGATACATTTTTCGATACCAATTTTATAAAATCCAATGACATTACACATTATGGTTAAAAAAAAATAAGAATTTTAATTTCAAATGTATCTTTCAGCTCCTCGTAATTTTAAAGAATATCAATAAATGTAACTTTAAATAAATTGAAATAGAACTGGCAGCATTCAGATTACTTCCTGAACCACTGCAGCTCCCAAAAAAAAATATAGGAGCTCATTGCTTGTTCTTTACACAGTTTGGAGATTATTCATAGTTGAAAAAGCTTTGGATTGATAACTAAATTAATCAACTGTTCAAGCTGTCACATGAGGAACAGGATAATGTTACATGTTCAGATCACCTTTTCCCCTTCTGATAAATTTATACACACATAGTTTTATCATCCAAAATTAATATCATAACTCAGAGCCGTTATAATCTCACACAATACCATTTTAACAGTTGGCACTGATGTAATATCAGAATGTCCTTGATTGCTGATTAAAAAAAAAAACAAAAAAACTTTGTCATCAAAGCTTAAGGATTTAAAGGCACCACATTCAAATGAACACAGCTATCAGAACCCAAACCCTCCACACATGCATGCACGCACACAAAGATTTCCAGTAAGCGATGCAAATGTTCCGACTTCACACAAAAAGCCCAAGCTTCCTCTGAAATGCAGCTGCAACAGAAATCTGACTGAATAGAAATTGTGTAAATATGACTGAAATAAGGAATTCATAGAAATCAGAGAAAATAATGAATCCAGGCAGACAGCGTGTTGTGTCTCAGTGTGAAGCCTCATCACACCGGCACCACAGAGCAAACCTAACTTTTCCTTGATGAATGCCATTTTTATATCTCCCTATTCATTCTGTACAGCACAAGACCGTATGTGCTACTCTATGAGACAATTTAAATTTGGGACACATCCAGCATGAAGACAAGGACATCAGTCTTATCTGGATTTGGTCTTCATTGTTAAGGGAAATAGAACCATAAGTTTGGACAAAGGATCATTAAACTCTTTAAACGTTTTTAAGGTTTCTTCAGCACAGCAGCAGCAGTTGTTAAATCACCTCCAGATATTGAGCTTCAAAAGAAACCACAGAGTTTAGCACTGTGTCGTGACTGCACATTAAAGACACCAAACTGGGCAAACCCAGCCAGACCTCCATGAAATACCTCAAACGAAGCCGATCCAAGACGTCCTGGCACTGAGAAGGTTTCATCAGTTAAAGGGTGACTCTGTCTCTCAGGTCACCAGACAAACACCAGAGCTCAGTTTGTGCTCAGCTGCAGGACGACTCATTGAAAGAGAGGTGCCATTCATCTCTCACACCCACACTCACACACACACACACACACACACACACACACACACACACACACACACACACACAGTTGGACGTGCACAGTTTATGTGAACGAGCGTAAAGTTGCACTTTACAAACAAACAAACAAACAAACAAAAAACAAAGCAGATTTGACATTGACACCATTTAGTCTGGAGAAGCTAACCCAGTCCTCAAAGGAAGCCCTGGGGGATCCCCCTTCTGGGTCTCCTTGTGTATGCTCGTTGCAGGTCATCCAATACTTTCAAAATATCAATAAATGGAGCAAACTTCAGACGTGCCCTGCCAGAGAAGATCCGTTCAGCCTGCAGGGAGTCCAGTTTACCGTACATGGGGAGGAAAACAGGAGAACAGACCGCTTTACGTGTCATTTGACACCGTGGGCTCAAATCAAACCATCAGCCGTGGAAACAACAAAGCACAGCGAACATACCGAGAACGGGGCGAAGGAAAGGCTGCTGAAGGAGTGTTTAATCTGGGCGAAGCGGCCGAGGATCCTCCGTTAATGAGGCCAAACCTCCGCCGTTTTTTTTTTTCTTTATTAAAGATGGAAAACTACGTCCTCACTGAGAGACAGAATGGGCGGGGCTCGAACGTTTGGAAAACCCGACTGACCAATCCGCTGTAGTTCTGACACCGAGCTGCTGATGTGAGCCAATCAGGCCCCCCCCCCCACCCGCCCAGAAAACGTAGACAGGAGCTGATTGGTTGGCAGAGCAAAGACCTCCCAGTTAAAACTACTACAGCACCCCAAAGGGGGAGGAGAGACACTGTGTTAGAGAGCCGGATCTTTTGGCTCGGTTCACTAAAAGAGCACGGATCTTTTGGCTCGGTTCACTAAAAGAGCACGGATCCTTTGGCTCGGTTCACTAAAAGAGCACGGATCTTTTGGCTCGGTTCACTAAAAGAGCACGGATCCTTTGGCTCCCAGGTGCGTCCTTAAGATTTTTTCTTCCTTCGGTTTCTTTATTACACAAAATAATTTGAAATTGTGTAAAAAATAATTACTAAAGTAAATAATATTATCAATAATCAATTCGTATCAATTATATAAAATGTTTATTATTTATATGGCTTCATATATTTAACAAACTGAACTTGGAGCATAATGATACAAATTGTAATATCATAAAACTCGATGAGAAGAAAGTCCCAGTCTCTGATTTAATGTATATCATTTATATACTTTTAACTGTTTACATTAAAACATCATAGACAGATATAAAGAATCATACTACAGAAAATAAATTAAAATGTTAACAACAAAAAGAAAAAGACAGCATCCAGGCAAGTTGTAGCTGGTCTTTAGTGACGGTGGGCATTAGGAATAACCAAGAGCCCCAGCTTTGAGGGGCTGATCCTGTTTCTTCTCTCCCTGATTATTATCTGTCCTCCGTGTCAGTCTGTGTGCCATCACAGTGTAAGATGTGGGCAGACTGGCCCCTTGGTCTCCCACCAGCTCAGAGCCAGCTTTCAGTTTCAGCGTCTCTGTCTGTGTGGCGCAAACTTTCTTTGGCTCTCTCGTCTCCCTCCCCTTCATGTGCTCAATGTGCTGTGTGTGTGTCTGTAACCCGCCCCCTCATGCGTGGCTTTAACCGAAAAAAAGAGGTGTGGGAAAACAAACAACAACAACAACAACAACAAATCGAATCCCATTAACAGCCAGCTCCCGTTGTTTATTTAAAGAGCCGGACTCAGAGCCGGATCGTTCGTGAACGACACGTGACTACAATGCAATGTGATTCCCTTCATTTCAGTCGACACACCTACAGCTGCACCCGAGAGCAAAGACTATTCGCTGCATTTATGTTTGCGAAAATCACGGAGCTATTCATAGCTGAGAGTTTTACTTTAAACACCGATTTTGAACACAATTACAAAATGAATGCAGTGATGAAAAAAGCTCATCACACTTCATTTCCTTGAGTTGGGTCGTTAAACGTAATGAATCAAACAATTAGTCGGATCTTTATGTGGAAATTATTGTGGTTATCAAAATATTTCATAGTCTCAGAGCCATTTAACGGGATTTTAAATGCTCCTGTCTGTCCTCATTGGCGGAAGATGAACTAGTGGCATGCGAATTTGCGCCATTCATTCCAATGCCACCTTTTATTTTGATGATTTTATTATGACACCGGCAAAAATGATTTCTGATAGATGATTTGGCTTTGATACCACCTTAAAGTAGTTTCTCTGGCTGTTGCTGTCTCCCTCCCTGACATCGTGGGGGAAAAAGCTGATTTGGGCTCTTAGTGTTATTCAGCTGCACAGAAATAGTCAGATTACTACTCCAAATATGAGTGAAACCTTCAAATTAAAAGCATACAAAAATATCCGGTTGACTGCCTGTGCTAAGGAATGGCATGTGAAGAGAATAATACTACAGTTTATATTTACTGAGAAATTCTTAATTTCAGCGAAATTACACTAGAAATACATACATAGAGGCATTGAAATGGAAACTTACAATCTTACAAACATTTACACTAAAGTAAAAATAAATAATAATAAAACAACTATGAACAAAACAAGCATTTTGTGAAGACACTGTTAAACTCCACGCTGGATTATGGATTATGATTTTCGATCACACTTTACATTTCAAGCTGCTGCAGAGAATCAGCGGAAAACCCCGACACACACTATGACACAGACAATGAAGACAAAACATTTCGTATTTCAGTTTCTATGTCGTGTTTCTTCGGACTACACAACAAGCCATTTGTAAGTCACGGACAGGTTTTATTTTTAAAAGACTGCACCGGATGTTGGACTCGGTATGTGACAGCCAGCTTGATAACTGTGCCGCTTCCAGTGAAAACACACAGGTAAACCTCTCTAGTTTTCACTAACACATTTTCTCCGCTGCTTTCACACCATGCGGATTTTACATCACTTCAGCGCAATGTGCTTCTTGTCACCACTGGCCCGGACCAGCAGCTTTTTTAAATTCACCATCACACATTTTGTATTTGCCGAAGTAAAGTTCACTTGTGGTTTTAGCTAATTGGGTTAGCCACTAGCTTAGCTGTTAGCTAAAGATTAGCCCTGCTAACAATAGCAAACTAATGTTAGCGCTCTCTCAAAAAAAATCGCTGTCAACTATTTAATATGGCGTTCACGTTCTTTGCTAACCACGACAACATCTGTCCTGGTTGAACACCTGCACCGGGGAGGCTTTCAGCGGGTTTAGCACAGGCACGAAATGCGAAGTGGCTGCTGCGTGTAGCTAAGTAGCTAACATGACCCGAGTTGGAGGGACGTCGTACCTGACGGCTTCACGGTTACCTCGGTACTCCTCCGAACCACTTCGCTGGCGTTGCAGCTATTGAGAGCATTTTAGAGATCACGATTAAGACATCTTTTGAACCAGCCTGAAATGGGATCCTGCATTTTTTTTAATTATTATTATTATTATTTTTTTTTTTTTTTTTTAGAAAAACGTCTGTTTTCGCACTTTTCCAAGTTGATTCATCTTTGGTGATGTTCACAGAACAGACCAGGAAGTAAAACATATGGACCGTTTCGTTTGTGAGGAAACTGGTCCGGAGAAAGCCGCCTCGTTTTCCTCAATGGGAGCTCGTCTTCACATGTTCTTCCAGCAAACGTGTGTCAACTTGGCAGACAACAGGTTTTGCGACCTTGTCGGCATGCTGTCGTCGAAGTTGTGCAGCAAACTGCCCGTGCTGAGCTCAGATGTCGAGTCAAAGGTCGTCGTGAATTTCGTCTCTTTCAGCTTCAAACCTTCAACTGCATTGAAATGTTTTAACCATCAAGCAGGCTGTGGAAAGGTCCCGTCAGTTTGGAGGGATGTTACTGTTACCTGCCAGCTTTGTACAGGAGGGGCCTTCACCTCATGTAGATCTTACTTTGTGAGTTTGGATGAAAGGCCAAATCTGAACAGCTGCTGTAATCAGATGTGTTGTGTTTGTTGGCCGTGGGCCACTCACAGAGTAAAGCAGTAGATGCAGTCTGTTTTGGATACCTGCTCATAAAACTGACTTGAAGTTATTTCTGCCCCACCAGGAAAACACGAAAGATCGCTATCGCATCATAACCTGGAAGGTTTATTGTTGTAACGAGATGTGTTTCGCTTCTTAGAAAGTGACTCTCACATTATAAGGTCAAATGTTATAACCTTAAATTGCATTTTCACGTCATGCCGTTTCACGTTAAAAGTGCATGTGTGTCGTAGTAACACGACAGGGGACAAAAATAAATCATGAACGTACACTAACTTATAGTACTTACAATATCTTGTTAAATGGTGAGAAGACATCTTTTTTTTTTTTTAGGCATGCTGTGTGCGACATGTTCATGTTCACTCAAGACTTCTCTGTCAGGTTTTGTCACATGGCAATTTTAGAGCTGTATTTTTCACACAACTTCATACTGTAAAGTTATGGGACCCTGATTCTTTGTAAGAAGGTGAAAGTTATTGATTCATCTGTATTTAGAAATATGCTTCTTTTTTTTTTTTACTTTGTAATAGTGTGATTAATGCTCATTAGTAGATACAAGTGCATCCTCATGCCGCACTCTTATACATTGTCTGGTTTACTTTTTTCTAGCTTGTGATCAGGACTAATGGAGACAACGGGAGTTTATGAGATTGATGTGGCGAGCAGAAGAATAGTGGGAGGCAGTGATTCTCCAACTGACTTGGACAGCCCCTGTCAGGTAACCCTTTCAACATGTATTATTCATGTTTTTATTAGTCATACCACTAATGTATGTACTGCCCAATATGTTCAGTGTATTTAAAGTTGTAAGACACTAGTTACAACCATTTCTCTAGGACTAGAAATACATTTTCATTCATTTTAGTTCATTAGTTTTAATACATTTTTTGTTTTAAATCTCCACTGAAGGAAAATTCATGCTGACATCACAAACTCTGATACTCTTTGCCAAGAAAACAATGTAGTTTTTACCTAAAAAGTACCAAGGGTAGAGACAGAAGATAGTACAACCAACATTTTTTTTTTTTTTGACATGCAGTTACTAGACAGCAAGTCAATATGAGGCTCCCACGTCTGACGAAACACCTCACTTTGTTGTGTAAGTCACAACAGTCACATCAATTTAAATATACTGACATTTCCATTTTAAACACAGCAAATAAATTGTAGAAATGAAGCGATTACCCTCAGAACATAAAGGGTTCCACAGTACAAGGTGAAACATGCAAAGAGAGAAGAAAGTAAAGGAAAGACAGAGAGAGCAGGCTGCTAAACATGTGCTATGACAATAATATCATTGTAATAAGCGTGTTTGGCTCTGCCAAAATTGATTCGTAGGCAGCTGGACTTGTATTTGTCTATGAAGACGTTTGGATTCTCTTACTGCCTTTAGGGTATCTGACCCCAAAGTCTCAGCAATATGTCTATGGATATTCTCATTCATCCAGGTCATTGTGTTTGGCCGTGTTTAGACTTGGCATTCATCCGTCTTAAGTGACCTGATCACAAGTGGTCAGCACTTAGTTCATCTGTTCACAACTGACTTTAAAATGAATCTCCAGTGACCATTTGTGATCGGATCTACGTTCCTCACTTCATTAGCAAATACGCAGGTATTAAGCTTGTGTGGATGTGTGTGCAAAGATCGTGGTTTGGAGTGGTTGTGCATGGTTATTGCACAGCTCTACAATGACATAAGGATTCATTCATTTGAAGTAGTCTGTATAATATTCTCAGTTCATTAGGGCTAATTAGACTCTTTCAAAAATTGCCAGGACACATGAAGTACCCACAGTTTACACTCCTAAGTGAATGTGGCATTTGGTCCACAGTTGTACTTTTTTGTACACTTGTGAGTGCATCACCTGATATAGACATTAATAAAGGTCTCTCTGTTAACAGGAAGAGGCCTCAGAGTTTGATTTGGGGCTGTGCTGTGCCGAGGAGGAGAGGGGGGAAACTCCAGGCAGAGAGGACAGCCCCGGTGATCTGGGTGAGGCAGAGCTTGATCCTGGAGGGGGCGATAAGACTGAAGAAGGCAAGGCATTTGGTAGGAACACTACCTCAATATATTAATGTGACAATAATTTTACAGTCTGATGTCTTTATTCATGTTTAAGTCGTATAAAATTTATGTCACCTACAGCTCTTACTCAAACAGATAAAGGTCACAGTTTTAAGTATTTTAGATTTAAAAAAGGCTATAGAGTGGGAAAAGGTCAGGTGATAGTAGATTCAGGGTTCTAGGACAAACCACTAGTAAAACCATCATTTTTTTTCTTGGGTCTCTTCTAAAATTGATCTACAAACTGCATAATTATTGTTCTTTGTACTTCTGCATCAAATACTGTACTCTATCCACACTCAGTGTTAGAGCTCAGTGTTTCTTTGAGGCCCCCTTTTCCCCCAGTGAAGCTGACCTATCAGAGTCCAGTACGCTCTGAACGGTCAGTTTGCCAACAACCGACATGGCAACTACACGTTCTGCCAATGCTTTGCTGTGAACAAATGGTAATCCCTAACCTTTCAGAGCATACTGGGCTCGCTTTGGTTCTGCCTTGCTGGTTTGACTCTGGATCCTTTAGGATAGTCTCAGTCCATATCTACAACAGGGAATGGAGCAAGAAAACAAGACAACAGAATTATGCAGACGGGCAGGCTGTAATTCATTAAGCAATTTTGGGATTCTCCTTGTGTGGAGGTGTGCCAACTCTGCAGGGAACATCAAGCTTGCAAGTGGGCAGCAGCCAGGGACAGATTCACCTCAGTTATGGAAGCTGCAACTGGCCCTAGATACCAATGAAAACATTGTCCTTTTTACAGACATTGTTAGTGAAATGTACATACATATCTATATAATGCTTAAAAATAAATCCTACTGATTTTGAATCATTGTGTGCCCAGTGTTCTTCCATTTACCCTCGTCATCAAATTCGATAGACTGGTGTTTATCGAGAGTACAGGATGTCTCCAGTGAGTTTAATCAGAACTGCTCAAAAGACCAGTACAGTCTCGTGGAGTGAATATTGGCTCATTTATGGGGTTTTTTTCCTCCCTCTCCTTTTTATCAACTACATTGAAATAACAAATTCTTACATTCATTCAATATTTCTTTGAATTGTTTCCATTGACATTGATTGCTTTTATGGTCCACTCATCTGTTTAAATGGCAAGCAACACTGGAAAACATTCTGTCTGTCAGAAAGACAGCACAAAAACACAAATGAGTGTGTGATGGTGTCTGAGCAGGCTATCAGCGTCGGTCTCTGCTTATTGTAACTCTGTAGCTTGAGAAATGCACTTACAAGAGAAAACGCTTTCAATAAAATATGCATTTGTGTGGGACTGTTGAAATTAACCAACAATGCTGTTAACAGAACAAATCAATGGTCTTCATAAATGACTGTGTTGCCTGTATATTTTTAGTTTCAGTTCTGAAATTTTCTAACTAGGCGTCTTTCCAAATTAATTCAGGTCTTCTCTCTCTGTTTTAGGAAAGGAGGTGGTTCTGTTGATGCAGGCTCTGAACTCCCTTGCTACTCCTGAAGAGAAACTGGCTGCTTTGTGCAAGAAGTATGCCGATCTGGTGAGATCAACATCTGTAACGCTCTGATTACATCAGGATTAGTAACTCTTTAATACGAAGGCTGTGCAAAAAACTAAGACAGCAGATAACTATTGTCTCCTGATAATCTGAGATTAGTGCTTTTGCTGTTGACATTACGCTCAGTTGGAAGAGAGCCGCTGCATGCAGAAGCGACTGAAGGCCCTGCAGAAGAAGCAGTCTCAAATTGTGAAGGAGAAGATCCACTTGCAGGGGGAGCACAGCAAGGCCATCCTGGCCCGTAGCAAGCTGGAGAGTCTTTGCAGGGAGCTGCAGAGGCACAACAAGACGCTGAAGGTATGAGGCAAATACCAAGCTGTTAGATTTTCATAATATGGAAATAACAGAGCTGTTGTTTTGCACTGATCATTGTTGTTGACTAACAGGAGGAGAATGCCCAGCGGTCCAGGGAATACGAGGAGCAGCGGAAGGAGGCCATGCTTCACTTCCAGATGACCTTGAACGATATTGAGGTACAGATGGATCAGCACAGCTCTCACAACACCAAGCTGAGGCAGGAGAATATGGAGTTGGCTGAGAAGCTCAAGAAACTAATTGAGCAGTATGAGCTCAGAGAGGAGGTGAGACATTAATGGAAATGCATGACAACGTAATGGAACTTTAGAAGATAAATTGGCTGGTGATGATCACAGTTACTCACATATCGTCCAGCCCAGTTAAAAAAAGAGCTCTTTCCCTCTTACAGCACATAGACAAGGTGTTCAAACACAAGGAGCTGCAGCAGCAGCTGATGGATGCCAAGCTGCAAAGAATCACAGAGATGATGAAAGAAGTGGAGGAGAAGCAACAGAGAGAGCGTGACTTTGTAAGTGCATGTGTTGTGCCTTCAAATATGAGCAAGAGGCAGCCAGAACCTGAGCAAGAATAAATAAAATAAACGTGTGGATACTGTCGCCGTGTGTAACCTCACTAATCTCCGATGTTTCAGCTGCTGAAGGATGCCACAGAGTCCAGACGCAAGTGTGAACTGATGAAGGAGCAAGAAATTCAGCTCAAACAGCAGGTGAGGACGCACACACCGGCCCTGTGGATTCAGTCTCATAGGGGATAAAGGAATCTTGTATTTGTCTTCACTCCTCACTGCTCTCTTTTGTCTTAGCTCTCCCTTTACATGTACAAGTTTGAGGAGTTCCAGAGCACTCTGGCTAAAAGCAATGAAGTCTTCACCACTTTCAGGCAGGAGATGGAAAAGGTGAGGCAGCTGTTTGAGCCCACCATTTTACCTTTTTTCAGTTAGGGGCAACCTAATTGCTATTTCTATGTTACCATCGCTGACAATTACATGGGAAGTGTTACTAACATTTAGTTCATTAAACTGTTGTGTTACTGTTGGCTCTCAGCTTGAGAGGAGCTGCAGAGTTCTTGTTGTTTTTTTTTTTTTTTTTTTTTTTTTTTTTTTTCAATGATGGTACATAAAAAAAATTAACGCAATTACTTTCCCTGCTATTTCCATTTATAAGGCCGTAACACAACCACTAAATCATTTACTTTTTGAGAGAAGTGACTGTAACTATTAACTTTAAAATCAACGTCCCCGACAAATGTTTGCATCACAGTAACTCTCTTTGTTTCCCTCCAGATGACCAAGAAGATCAAGAAGCTGGAGAAGGAGACCACACAGTGGAAGACCAAGTGGGAGAGTAACAACCAGACCCTGCTGCAGATGGCTGAGGAGGTGACATTTCATCCGCACGCCTTGTTTTTTGTTTTTGTGGTTGTAAATAAGTGAGAATGAAAGCTGGATCTCAATCTCATTTCAGCATGTAAAACTCTGATACTAATGAAGTAAGGCGTGGTTAGCTTAGCCTGGTACAGTGAAACTGAACTGCTGGGGCTCATTCTGGGATGGCGCTCTGAGCAGTGCAGTGTATGAGCGGCACCAGCTAGTTACAGTTTTCAAACTTATTTCATGGATGCAGCTCGCTGTGTAATCACTGAGCTCAGTGCGACTGCGATGGTTTTGTTACAGCACCAACAGGGCTGTGCTGTAGACAAAATGTTTCCTGGGACAGCAGGTATCTGTTTCATCCAGCATACTCATGGGAACAGATGTTGGCCTTATGAGAAGTTATCAGACTTTCTTTGTGAGGTGTTACTAAAAGTGCATTAATCAAACTGCTGTTCATGTGACAACACGACAATCAGCATTCAGGCCTGGTGGACATGAATCTGCAGTGATATAATGTGAGCCAGGTGAACATGCTTGACCCCTTTCAGAGCAAACACTGAGCTTTTGGGGTCAGTCTGAGGTTCAAAACTCTGACAGAATGATCTTCAGGCCCGATGAATTACTCTTTTCAGACTTTCTAAGGCGACAAATGGACATTGGCGCTGATGGAAAAACTTGTGTGTTTCAGAAAACTCTGCGTGATGGCCACTTTAAGGCCCTGCAGGGAAAGTTGGAGCTGTTGGAGAGACTCTGCAGAGCTCTACAGAAGGAGAGGAATGACCTCAACAACCGGCTCAGCCTCCTGCAAGAGGAAGACAAAGACACAACAACAGCTCCTGAGGCCCAGCAGCAGGAGGAAGATGGCGTGATTCAGGGTGAAAGGCAAGAAACAGATGGCATCCATCAAGCTCACAGACCACCTGAAGTTGACTCAACAGCTGCTACAGTGATGAGCAGCATGCCTGCAGAAAAACCAACCACACAACAGGTCTGAGAAATCGTGCATGTTGTGTATACATGAGCAGCTGCACACCTGCAGTTTGATTCCAGAATGAGCGAAACCATCTTCATTGGAGATACGGAGCTCTCTTCTATTTTTAAACCTAGTTCCATCTTTCAAGGTCTTGATACAGGAACTGAACCAGATTTTTTTATGTGACACTTGGAACAAAATAGAGCCACATTATTGGATTGTTTCTAAAAGTTTGCCCAGATCTTCTTTTGTTGCACCGGTTGGCTTTGTGGCGAGCACTTGGTAAACCCTTTTCTACTAACTGCATTTTCATAGCAAATTTCTAGGCAGCTCAAGGTTGGATTTTTCTTCTTTACATGACCCCTCACTGTAGTTTGACTCATTCTGATGTGGGTATATCATATGCATTTTGTCATAGACTCATTTGTGTGAATGTGAGCTGAGCACTTGGGGGCTGGATGAGGAGCAGGGACGTGGTGCGGAGCCTGTGCCGGTGCCTTAAGGCACACTGAACCTTCCACTCTGTCACAGGTTTCCATGCCTGGTCAAATAAGTCCACTGAAACCGTAGTTGGTGTCCTCTGCTGGACGACAGGTTGAACTGTCTCACATCCTCTGATGCTGTGAGAGAGTCAAACTGTTCTCTTACCATCTAATGCCAGTTTAACTTGGAAAGCAGCGATGTCACATCTTTATTTTTGGGGAAGATTTCAATTCAGTTTGGGGAAAATACCAGCATCAGTAAAAGAAAGCATACTGGTGATGAACATGATACCCTGTTCAGCGAACGGGGTCTTCTGACAAAACGAAATTCAAAATGTAATTCATGTGTGAAGAAATCAAATTAACCCGCATCCTCATCTTCAAACTTAATACTGGAAGAAAGTTGACAGATTTTCATTTCTAATGCATTTGAATAAAGAGATGCTGATTTCTATCAGTGCTGCGTACAGCATTCAACAGAAGCTGCTCTGGCTTATTCCTGAAAGGATGGTCAAATTAGATTCTGCTTCATTTCTGTGGGATATGTGTACATGTGAAAATAATCTGCGTTGTCTTTGCCAAAAATAAATCTTCCCATTGAACTCGGCTCACACTTACAGCCTATATTTACTGTTTTTGTGTGGCCATGTTGAATTGCTACACCTTAATTGGCTTCCTTGGAATTCCATCTCTTCTGAGTACAAATCACAAGACAGTTGGATCAGCAATTTCTTTGCTCTTTTCTCTCCTTTGACATCATGCTGACGATTCCCAAAACACAGTTTAGCCTGTTCTGGAGTCGGTCCCCTCTGAACTATATTCTAATGTCAGTAAGCATTCAATGGGCGTAACATGCCAGTAGGCGAAATGTCCTGTGATCTTTTGAATTCTCACATTATGATGTAAAAACATAACACGTAGAGGGTCAGTGGGTGTCGGGTGAAGACTTTTCAGCATGTTTCCTGTTTCTTTGGCGCTGTCCCAGACTGACTCTCAGGTAACGTCAGAATCTACCTCTGTAGGTCAGACTAACTGTGAAAGACGAGGCTTGAGTCACCATTGCTTCAGAGAGCTTTATTTTTTACTAAAAGAACCCACACCCCTCTGATTGTACAGTGTTCTTATAGTCCTATCTTTCCTTTCAATAAACATTTTGTAGAATTTGTATTTTCTTTTGATTCATTTCATAGTTTTGTGTCATTTTCTGTGTTTTTGTTTTGTGTTTTATATGCAACTTTATTCAAGAATGAAAATTCTCTTCAGAATTTTGTATAAAGAAATGAGAAACATGATCTTGAAAAGTTACAAAAATTTTATTGTAGATGTGTGTTACATAAGAGGATGAGGAAAGGCGTGAATCCTACACCTTTCACTGAAGTAAATGAACAGGAAGTAAATACAGCAGGGAATGTTTTCTCCGAGGAAGCTGGGATGTGTTTGTTAAATATGAAGTTGAACAAAGCGACAGGATAAGGTACAAAAGAAAGCTTTTCTTAACGGTCTCTGCTCTGAATCCCAAATCCCAAATTCTCCAGATCCTAGAGGATGAACCTGAGCAGACAGGACATTCAAATCTTACCCTTTAACAAGTGCTTGTGTGCTTTTAGGTACCTGGGCCGTTGTGATAAGTCCATGTTGTCTCTGATGCACCACACTGTTTGCCCATGTGGTGGCAGATTTGTCATTTTGCACTGGAGAAGAGCCAGAGAGGAAGTGGAGGTCTAAAGCGCGGGGGGGTATGCAGGGTTTGAAGCAGCTGGGTTAAGATCCCTGAGCCTCAAGCTCTGATGCAGGGGTGTTTTCTGGCTCCTCATCGTTGTAGATGTTCTCCGCCTGGAAGAACAGGAAAATAAACATAAACAAATCGACACCGATGCCTTGAAACAGTTTGAGATCGGGAAAACCTGAAGGGGTAACTCAGTCTCATGACAACATTCATGATCAGCTAATTCCTGTGGTTAGTCGGGGGAACAAAGCCTGTTTGATTCACTCCCATCTGGCAAAAAGCCACCATGAACTCACTCACTCCAGAATATTCCCATTCAAAGTTTTCCCGCCTTTCTTCTACAGGTAAGCTGTAAATGTGGAAACTGTTATGAAAGGTTCAGGTTTTGTTACAAAACAATCACAGAAACATTTCAGATGGATCGATGGAATAACATGACTGCCGCTGAACTTAAGAGGTCAAAAGATTACCCTGAATTTATCATGCAACCTTTTGGCCGCACATTATTTCTGTTTTTTCATTATTTTGTTTCCTGCTTTTATATCAGAATGGATTTATTCATGAAGAAAGTGCAATGAATGTTTAATGAACGTTTATCGAGGTCTCCACCTGCCGCAGAAAACCCCTCTTAAGTGGCCCACTCAGGTTATAGAGCTTTCTGTGACTGAGCTGAGGGATAACCTAAGAACGTGTCTGCGCTGAAGAAGCTCTATAAAAAGAGGAGTCCAAACTTCCTCTGAGCAAGTTGGGACAGGAGATTCAACAATGATTTAATCAAGGTTCAGTGAGAAGTGAGAGAGGATTGGAAGTATTAGTTTTTAGTTATAGTTCAGACACTGTCTACTAGTGGTGTGATACATCCTACACCAGATGTTTATGTTCTACAATAGATTCTCATAATAAAATATTCATATTTTCAATCATCTATTAATTTGGGCGTGAACGTGTATTTTATCATTAACAAAAACGTAGTGGAAATGATCTCGCTAGATCATATCTTGTTGGTAGGAACTACCTCTCACTCAGTGCTTGAGTCTCATGTTTGGTCATCAGTGATGGCAGAAGTAAAGGCAGTCATTTGTTCAGTCAAGCATTTTAAGATATACATGTTGATACACATGCTGTCAATTAACACGCAACATTTTAATTCTTCATAATTAAATAAAAACGAGTAATCTGATGTATTCATACTGAAAACTATTTCTATTTGAAATAACACTTTTTATGTTGACTTTCTAAACATATAAATATATTCTTTTTTATTTTTATATTTATTGTCTAAAAAAATCAGCGCCGGCTCGGTATCGCTGATACCAGGCTCAGATTTACTCGGTATCGGATCAGAAAGGAAATCAGTGGTATCAAACATCACTACTGTACATCTGCAACTTATCCCATCAACATCTACGAGTATAAACAGAAATACAACACCAATTCCAAAAAAGCTGGGACGCTGTGTAAAATGTTCATAAAAACATGGATTCTTGTCCCAACTTTTTTGGTATGTGGGTTCTATCACTGAAGGATACCAAGCAATTTTATTTCAATTTCAATTTCACAATTTTTTTGGTGCTGATGCTTTGAAAAGATCATCCGGAAGAAGAATATATGTACAAACTGGAGTCTTTCAGGTTTTCATACAGAAAAGAATTCACATCGCCCATTCGAACAGTTTGAAACGGCTTCCACTGGTTCACTGGAGGACGTTCAACTTGATTTGAAAAAGAACAAACAATGCATGATGAGCCATTAGAGCTGTATTTACCATCTGCCACACTTGCATGATGTTGTCTTCAGACACAGAGCAAATGACCCAGGGTTCATTGGGGTTCCAGGAAAAGTCAGAGATTTTGGCTGTGTGGCCTCCATGGATGAACTGATGGGGGAAAGAGACAGTTGAATGAGCCTTCAATGGTTAACAGGTTAATACCGTTGTAAATGATGATTTGACATCAAGGTTTTTTTTTCACAAGCATGCAAACAGTGACGCTAAACAAGAAAGGAGCCCTGTGATGGGAGAGAAAACTTTGCCAGTTTTGAGAGCTTGAGTATTTCTTACCTTAAAGCGCACTCTGACACGTTATTTATAATGTCTTATTGGATCTCTATTGGTCTGTTGGACTGGGATCAGTTAACTAGAAACTAGTTTGAGATGGTTTGAGTTTTGTGACATGACACATTTCCCGTTGGAAATGGCCATCAAAGAATGGGTACGTTGGTTATAAAGCGTTGGATGGACATGGTCAACAACAATACTGGTTGCATTTAAACAACGCTTTATTTGGACCAAGAGGTCCAAACAGTGTCAAAAAGATATTCTCCAAACCAGCACTGCCCCAGCCTGAACCGCTGATACAATGCAGGATGGATTGTTCCTTCATGTTGTGTGTCATATTCTGACCCGACCATCCAAACGTCGAAGCACACATCAAGACTCAGAATAATGTTGTTCCTCGCTCCTATTTTCAGGTTTTGGGCAGCCTGTGCAAAGTGTAGCTTCATTTTCCTGCTCTCAGCTCACAGAAGTGGCAGCTGGTGTGGTCTCCTGCTGCTGCAGCCATCTGCTGTAAGGTTCGATGCGTTGTGCATACAGACATACTCTTTTGCATACCTCGGTGGTACGTTCAAAAACAAGAGGATGCTTTTCAAATATGTAAAAATGTATTCTTTAAGGTTTTCTTGGAGACAAAGGATTCATATCGTATGAAATGCCTTCCACTAGTCAAGAGAGCAGCAGGGCCCACTACTGGCAAAAGCAAATTTGAGTGGTGGTCTTTCCCTTACAGTCTTCTTAACATTGTTTTTTAATTAATGCAAACTAATTAAATTGTTGGTTTAGGCTACGTTTTTTGATTTTGTAAACAGGGTTTTTAAAACAACATAAAAATAGTACAAAACTAAAAGTTCAGTAGTGGATCACTCCCCACCCTCAATTGCTCAATTGTAAGACAATTAAATTGGATATTCTGAAAATATCAAAAGACGCATACTGGTTTACAGCTTCTTTTTAAGGTAATGAAAAATTCTAAATGAAAATACTGTAATGATGTATTATTATTAAAAATAAATAATACTGTCTACACCTTTTATCATTTCAAACATGCTTCATCTGCCTTTCCAAAACAATCCTAGCTAGCTGATCTTAAACTCAGTGAAACAATATAAATAATCAAACAGATTCTTATGATCACACCTGTTTACTCTGACTATCATCATCACGCTCATTAACGTTCACTCCTCTGAAAATAACCTCCCTTTACCATCATCATCTTGACCAAATCAATATAGCTGCCATGAGATTTACTGATTAAATACTTACAATAACAAGCAGTGGAACAGGTGAACAGAGATACCTAATAAAGGGACTGTAACCTCTCGCGGTGCTATTTGGAACATTATATTAGCGCTACAATATCACAGCCCATGGTTGTACCACATGTCCTGCCTTAAGGGGAGGTTTAAATAAAATCCCAGAATAACTGTGAAGTCACACACCAGCAGTTCAGGAGGACCATCCTCAGCATCTTCTGCCGACTGCTCCTCCCCAATTTTACTAGAAGAGAATCAACAAAAAACAGTGAAGTGGTGCCTGCAGGTCAAGGATTTTTCCACTCAAATGCCTGTAATGTTTAAGACTTTCTTGCCTAGCAAAACGTTCTTTGATTGTAATGATCTTCAGTCAGAACATTCAAATCAAATCTATTACAATTATATCACAGTGTAAGACAGGAGAAGTGATGTTGTTCATAGAATATTTGCTATACAACTCTCACTTCAACATGCACTTCCGAATGCATCATATAAAAACCGGATGACGGGTGGTGGATGGTCTCTACCTGAGATCCCAGACGTTGAGGCGTCTGTCGGTGCCACTGGACGCTAGGATGGTTTCATTGTGAGGAGACCATTGTACCTAATGGGACAGTTTAACAGTTTAATGCTCAGCAGAAAAGATTTGGTTGGAAATACTCTCTGTCATTGTAATTGTGTTATATTGACAGTAACAGGGCATCTCCAAACACAGGAACTTTTTCCAGATATTTAAGAACCTTTTGAGAAACACAGAAACTTAAACATCAAGTTGGGCTGTCAGAAAGTTAAAGTAAAGTTAAAGTTTAGGTAAAGTTAGCAGCATTGCCGTCATTTATTGGTCAAAAATTTGTGCTGAGGGTAAATTTCATCAAAAGACAAAGCACAAAGTGACAATATCATATATAGCACACGTGTGAGCTAGCTAACATGAGGTGGCAAGTGAATGAGAGAAGCTATGGGTTCATCAAATGCAAATGAAATTTACTGCACTGCACAATCGTCCCTGAGTGGTTTTGCTGAACTCAGGCCATAGAGATGATTGAACAATGATCATTAACAGAGGAAGATTAGAGTCTCATTCATGTCAGCTAAAATATATTTAATTGGCAAAGTCTTTCTGCCAGAGAGGCATTTGGAAGTCAGTTGGCAATAAGAGCTACAAAGCCCATTTAAGGAGCAGGTCAAGAGCGTGAGCCATGAGTGGTCTTCTTTTCTAAATAAAAGCTGTTTTCTCCACTTCAGGGCTTCTGTATTATTGAGTTTTCACATAGACACAATCTTATCTTACCTGGAATATTTCATCTTTGTGGGACTCAAAGGAGTGGAGCTTCAGTTTGAGATTTCTGAGATCCCACAATGCGACAGTCTGAGAAACAAAACAATCTTTGCATTAAATATTCATTCCAGTTCTTCTATGATGTGTTTTGTAGAACTGTGACATTGTCAGCCTTGAGGAGGCACTATCAGCTGTTGGTCTACCTTGTCAGCAGAACCAGTTGCAAGAATGAACTCGCTGTATGGGTTGAAGCTCAGACAGTTGACCTCAGCAGTGTGAGCATCCACCGAGTGGCTGGCTTTAGATGTGATGTTGGATCGAGTGTCCCATCTGGTGTAGAGTAAGAGGCATTGAGAACAGGTTAAGATTAGTCTTGATTAGAAACAGCGAGGAAAATAGACAGACTGGCTGTAGTTCATGGAAAGGCTCAGTAAGATAGCCACTTTACACTGCGCTGGGACAGGAGACAAGAGCAAAGACCTGAGGCTACACTGGGCAGATTCACCAACACTGGTAGGCAGAAGAACTGATGGATGTAGTTTTCCACTGAAACAGCAGTCTAAAGGTGTTTCATATCCATCAGTCCCTGTCTGAAAGCTGCAGTCCTAAGATTGTCAGTGTTAATCCCCTTCTACCAACAGTTCACCGTCTTCCAGTGGCTACTTCCGGCTCCAGAACACAAACATTACGTCCTCAGTTTCCACTGGAATGTTTACAATACCATGTTTTGGGGCCAAAGACGGACCCTAAACAGCGTTATTATGACATTCCTAAAAAGCTCTGTGAGTGAATGTGGTATAAAATAAATAAAGCATTTTGAAAACTTGATTTATCTGCTCCTCCCATTCCACAAATGATTGAATAGATGGTATCACTTACATCATCAGTTTCTGGTCGTCAGCCACTGAGCCAAACAGGGACTCATGGAGCAAATGCCAGGAAACATCTTCCACCACTGCTGTGTGGCCAGTGAAGATGGTCTTGGCATCAACGATCTTCCCCTCCTTTGGCCCAGTCCCAATGTCCCATAGACAGATGGTCTGGAGAGGAATGAATGGGGGAACACAGTGTCGATATACCTTTTGTTTGTCCCCTTGCTACAGTGATGTGTTAGAAGGTGAGAACCTGCTTCCTCACCATAATTTGCCAACGCGGCTTGTTTCCAATTTCCCTTCTAATTTCAGACTATGACACTTAGGAGATGAGAGCGCACCAGGTGTTAGGCTTCGGGTTAACCTGCACCATTGTGAATATTGCTATGCTGGGATGACAACTTCTGATAAAGAAGTACTGAGGTGTACAAATGGCAGTTCCTTGTGCTCTGTGTACCAGCTGACCTCAGTCATGACAGCCCATGTGTCTAGGCTCTATCACACAGAGTGTAAATGCAGCTGTTCCTCTCAGAGTCTGGAGGATCTCATCAGGTGCAGCTGTATGACGTTACATTTATCTTATCCTTACCATACAGCCCATCAGGCTCTTTACCGTTACTCATATTGGTTGGAATTTTTTAGGCAAACACGTAAAAAGTCAATAAATCAAATAACATTCCTGACATGAGTGACCTGATAGTCATGCATTAGCAGGCATCCCCAATTTGAATCCCAGCCAGCCTGTCCCATTTCCACTACTTCTCTTCTCTGATTTGTCATTTCCTGTCTCTCTCCCCACTGCATCATCAAATAAAATAATGTGTATCTGATGACATTGCAGAACTACAATTGGATTGTTTCAGCTTCAGCTAATTTCACTTCTCATTGATCCCTGCTGTCTTTCAGTCAGTCTTAATGTTTGTTTCAAAATATGTTGTGTATTGTTGAGTTTTTCTTCTTTCGGTTTATCCCTAATTAGTGCTGCCACAGCAAATCAGCTTCCTCCACCTGGCCCAATCTCTAGCATCGTCTTCTATCACTCCAGCCCTCACTGTGTCCTCTTTCACTGCATATATAAACCTTATCTGTGGCCCTCCTGGTCTCTTTCCTGGCACCTCCATGTCTAACACGCTCTGTCCAACATATACTATATCTCTTCTCTGCACATGTCCATTCTGTCTTACTCCAACCAACTATCATTCCTCGTCTCTCCAGCTCACCTCTTCAGCTTCTTCTCTGCCTGCTCCCTACTCTCACTGCAAATTAAAATGTCATCATCAAATATCATTGTCCATGGTGCCTCCTTACATTATGCCTTAAAAAGCAATGAATTAATTTGTTGATAAATGTTTGATCAATCAATGATGAAAGGTTATCAGAGAAAACCTGAGTTAGAACCAACGTTCAAATGGCCATTTTCTTCTAGGATGACCAATTTACAAAAGCTTTAGTCCCTTACGTGGTCATCAGAGGCACTAAGGAGGTTTCCACTGAGGTTGGGATTCCAGGAAAGACCATAACCTTCTTTCTGGTGACCTTTCAGCCGCAAGTCAGGACTACACTCCCCAGTAGGATCTGAATGATAGAAATATACGGCCTTGACCTTCATGTGTGAGTGAGAAAATTCTGATACAAGTATTCTTAAGTATAAAATAAAATATAAAAATAGCAGTGAACTAACCTGGCTTAGCCGGGTGCTTAGTGTAGTCAAAGACTAGCACATCAGATGTAGGAGTCTTGGTGGCAATGATGAAGGGATTCTGGGGCATGTAGCGAGCTCGGTTCACCTCCCCTTCATGGTTGATCTTGATCTCAATCTCGATTTTCCCACTTACAGACCCAAATCCACCAAACTCTGAAAGGAAACCAAAATCAGACCATTATCCATCCACCATGGAAAAAAAGGCACCAGAGACTTCAGGTTAACTCTATTATATCTGGAATGTATAATGTATTTATGGCCAACAAATATTTGCTAATCACAAAGAAACTGTTATCAATAAAATAATGGAATTTCAGTAGAATCGGTCAGAAACTCTGTGGAAGACACTGGTTCTGGATGGTGACTTTTGCTTTTCTCTGCTGACTGTTAGAGCCTGCCTGCATCTCACTCAACAACACTTGCATCTATAAATGCAACAAAATCCTCAGTCATGAGAAACAGTGCAGGGTATATACCCAACACCTGTTAGATAAGAACATTAACATAGGCCCAGCGCAAACAACATTTCTCAAATGATGTATACACCCCAGACAAATGTTATAGATCTGAAACAAAAAGCTCACCCCTGATGACAGGCCATCTCACACGTGTCTGTCTCAGACCCTGTTATTATTTCCTTATGCCTGTCACTTCAGACTTTCCCACCCTCCTCTCCCCTCCCCCAATCTTAGTGCACCACACCATATCCAGGGTCATTTATTCACGGTGCAGGGTTATGCTGCAGGAAAGCACCAGAGTCTGGTCCATTTTTTTGTCGCACAAGTTTCTAGTGTTTCTCTAAAAAAAATAGTCATGGCATGGCTCAGGGGGCCGGGTTCTCCCCAACTGGGAGGCACATGGGGAACGGCCCTCCCTGGAGTGGGGCTGGTGACCCAGAGGACCTACGTCGGACAGTTTGGTTGGGTTCTTGGAGTTTACTAGGGCCCTGTGCCTGGGCCTTAACTCCTCCATTGCAGCTCTGTTCCCTGGCATACACTGTAGGTCTGTCTCTGGCTACTGAGCAATGTCCGCAGGGGCATTGCTTGGGCCCCAGTGCTGGTCTAACTCTTATTTTGGGAATGTCCACTTGCCTGTATGGTTTCACTTGCCAGCTCATGTTGGGTTAAATCACGAACAATGGATGAATCTTGCGAAAAATGGGCTAAGCTCTTTCAATGTATTACTATGTACCCTATCTTTGGCTCGGCTCCTCTGTTGCAAAGGAAATTCCTAAAGACCACCTCATGACCTTGTTCTTTTTGTCACTACCCAGCTCTTGGTAATTAGCGTAAGCTGATGTTCATGTCGTTCTGATAAGGGGGTTAGATATTTTTTAAGTTTAGACTTGCAATTTACCTCAAAATTGTTCAGTGGCCACATTAATATACTTATACAAACAGCAACACACCAAGTAGCAGTAAGACTTCAGGGAACCTACACGCTGCATGGTACTGCCAACATACCTGCTGAAAGATAGAACAGTACAGTTTCAGCATTTAGATGAAAGAAACATGAGCATTCATTCAGTTTGTTCCCTAACCATAGAAAATGTTAGTCAATTGATTTGTTTTAGTTTCAGACACAGAAAGTGTCAAAGCAGAGAACTTTGCCTTCAGCATCTTAGAAATGAAGAGAGGACGAGGAGTCCGTAGCTCTGAACCTTCCTTTAACCAAAAAACATGAAAGTGCCCACTTATTTCTTAGCTCTGTCTCCTACTCCCTTGTACCTCCAAATGCATTCTTCATAAAGTAAATATTGAGATGAAAGTGAAAAGCATTCTACTACACTTCTCCTGCAGATGACTCCTGGTATATTTACCTCCTTTCTCGCTGTCATAGTGCGCGGCATCAAACTGGGCATCATCATTTGGTACCTGGACGCTAGCAATCACAAGGTGGTTCTGTTCATCTGATGTATGGGTCCCTAAAACCAGCCTGTGGATGGTGTAGTCCTTGCCCTCTGGCCTGCAGGGATCCACAATGAAACAGGTGATAAATTCAATTTGTATTTAGCAGCACAAATCGCTTTGCCTTTCAGTTTTATTTCAGAGCAAGGTTTTTTTTTTTTTTTTTTTTTTTGTAAGATTTCCTCATAAGATTCCAGTTCTCAAAAGCATCAAAAAGCCAAAGACATCACACCCACAGTAAAGCGAGGTGGTGGCAGCATCATGCTCTGGAACGTATTTTTCTGGGGCCTTAATTAAGATGATGGGACTTTTGAACAGTTCCAAATACCTGTCAATTTTGGCACAAAACCCTCTAAGAAGATGTAGGGGAATTCCCCACCTCAGCACAACAACAAAACTAAGCATACATCCAAATCAGGCGATGTTTTGACATGGCCAGCCAGAACCTAGACCTAAATCCCATTGAAAACCTGTAAGGTGATCTATACAGATAGATGACCTTCTGAATAGGACTATAGCCTCACTACGTTCAAATCTTGAAGAAAGTAGTGAAACAGGCTGGCATCTCTGTATAACCCTCAGATCTGTGCCTTAAAGTTAACGTCACAAAAATCAGAAAGGAAGTGACAGTTCAGTAATGCAGCTGGGAAAGAAAGCTTAAAAACCTATCAAAAAGCTCTTTGCATTGCCAGAAGCTCCGACTATTCTGAGTTGATGGGAAACAACAATACAATTCCAGGTTTCTCTTCAGTACTGTAGCCAGGCTGACAGAGTCATTGCTCAGTGGAAACATTGATTCCTTTGGCTCTTATCAGCGATGATTTTATGGGCTTTTTTTTTTTTACTAATAAAATCATAACAATCAGAGCCAAAATTCAAACGCTTTTACCTAAATTAGCAGTAGTCCACCATCAAATGTAGCAGCTTCTCAATCAACTGTAACACCTGCTCTGTATTAGGAATATTTTTCACCTTTAAATCTCTCCGAGCTACTTTCAAAAGACGTAGTCTCATCATCTAAACCATCAACTTGTCTTTTAGATACCTAACATTTAAGGGTGTTTTTACACTAATAAACACAAATATTCTCAATCTCATCAAAGTGACTTTATTTCTAGGTTATGTATCACAGCCTTTCAAGATTGCTGTCATCAAACCTCTCCTCAAAAGACGCAATCTCAATCCAGATGTTTTGGCCAATTATAAATCAATATCCCTTTCATTTCCAAATTTCTTAAAAAAGCAGCTGCAAGCCAATTATGTAAACATCTGCAAAGGAATGGTTTTTTTGAAGTCAGGTTTTAGCACAGAAACAGCATTGGTAAAAGTTACCAAAGACTTTCTAATGGCTTCAGACAACATATAGGACTCCATACTTGTCCTGTTAGAGCTTAATGCTACTTCTGACACCATTGGCAATAATATTCTATTACAAAGGCTGAAACGTGAAACTGGGAATGAATGAATGAACGAATGAATGAATGAAGCCACACTAAGCTGATTCAATTCATATTTATCAGACAGATATCACTTTGTTCATGTTAACAATGACTCTTGATCATGCACTTTAGTTAGTTATGGAGTTCCAAAGGGTTCTGTCCTTGGACCAATCCTTTTCACCCTATATATGCTTCCCTTAGGCAAAATTATCCAGAAGCACACCATCAATTTTCACTGTTATGCAGATACTCAGTTATACTTGTCAATGAGGACGAATTATGAAACTAATCTGCTAATCAGACATCAGGCATACATTATAACATTACGCACTACTACTCACTTCCTGTTGTAACCTCTTTTTCTCCCTCACTGCTAATACACTGGCATTGTCATCTTGGAATATGCCCGTGCTATCAGGGAAGAAAAAAAAAAAAATCCAATGATGGAATAACCTGGTCATTCAGTACATTCAGCAGTCAGCTCACCTCACTCTTTGAGCACACAACCTAGACTGGACCAACTGCAGCAACCCCAGATCATAGCACTGCGCCCACAGGTTTGTACAGTAGGCACTAGGCATGATGGGTGTATCACTTCATCCACCTATCTTCTTACCACGGGCATACTTCTGCCTGAGTTTTCTGCCTCTTAAAATAAGTTTTTCCTTGTCACTGTTGCCAAGTTCTTGCACTTGGAGGGATATGTTGGGTCTCTTTACAAACTTATTAAAGAGTATGGTCTATACCTACGTGTATCTACGTGTAAATTGCCTTGATGTAACTTTGTTATAACTTGGTGCTATATAAATACATTTGATTTGATTGAAACTTGGCAAAAGTTCTGTGATGGTTTATCTTGTTTTTTTTTGTTTTTACAAAAACCTAGATTTTGTTGGGTATACTCTGTAATGTTAATGTTATTTGTTGTATATATTTATTAAGACTAATTACGGCAGAAATGAAGACAACAAAGATGTCCATTTTGGTTTGTATATTAAAAGACTCATCTGTCTCTAATGCCGTTCTGCACACATGCATATGTGCTTCCCCAACTGATGTTAAATAACTCAAATTTGTTGCGTGTTGCAAAAATACTGTCTGGCAATGCAGGTGATGGACGTGGATAGAATAGGAAGGGCTTTCTACTGGGGCCATGAAGGAGCTGGGATTCATTGGACACTTAACTTCTACTTGTCAGTACAGTTGCTCAGGTTTAAACCAAGCTGTTGTTTTTTTTATGAATTGGAGACAGTGAAAATACCTGTGGACATCTGGGAGCCATTGGACGGTGAGGCTGGGCCACTCTAGTGCGTGGGTCATCACCAGGTCGTAGAGGAAAGGTGTGTTTTTCTTCCAGATCTTATATTCTTCATTGATAACCCGCTCTTCCACTGCATCATCATACACTTCAGCAGAACAACACGGTTCAGGTTACTATTATGAATCCTATTCATATCGACATTTTCAACTGATAAACACCGTTATATATGTAGTATAACACATTGTTATGAACGAAGGGAAGCTTTGTGCTAGCTTGTTTGACCTTATTTTAGAGATAGTGCCATTGCGATGTGTTTTTGGTTAGGGCTTTTTCCAATTTCTTTAGCTGAAATAAGTTCAGTTTGTAAGAACGAACGCCTAAACACACGCTGAGCACCAAAAATGTAGGCTGGACGTCTTTTAGAAGCCAAATGAGGAAAAGCTTGAACAAGCTTGAACAGCGCCGGGGAGCCTGCTGACAGGACTTTACTAAGCTAGCCGGGCATGCTAACCTCTGCTTTGTTAAACTACTACGACACGCACACACAACGGCACACAAGGAAAACCGCCCATGGCTTTAAACGCGTAGTACTCCCGGTAAACCCTACCCTCCTTATCCGCCATCTTCCAACTCGCAACTGCGTCACGGTGGTCGAAAGCAAAGTAAATAAATATCCGCTGACTTGGTTTCCTCAGCAGAGCTGGCTAGCGGCGGTTTGTCTTTGCTAATCGGAGACTTCTTCCTTTTTAGCGCCGAATTGTTCGATGGAGACTGCGCATGCGTCAGAGTGCCAAACTTGAACTACCTCAGCGCTGCGGCTGAAGAGCGCAGACTGCGCAACTCAGGAGCTGTCTGCGCTTGTGAACTACAATTTAGATTGTATTTATTATTTCCTTGTGCGCATATCGCGTTCATGTGTGAGTCGTGGATCTATCTACCAAGCCAATCATGTCACAACATGTACCATACAAAGACAGGAAAGGACGGAGCACCGCTGATTTTAATCCCGCTTCGCATTTCACATCACTGTAGGTGTTAGAATGGGATTATAAAATAGACAGCTTCAAATTTTATTTGATACTAAAGCACAGCTTGTCCTTATTTTCTTTAACTGGAATTTCTATTGGAAGCAAAAATAAATAAAGTAAATGAAAGAACACAGAAAAAGGACAAATGTAGCACTCAGATGCAGCCTTCACTCTCATTAGTGTGTGTGTCGTTCGCAGACGATCCGGCTCTGAGAGTTGGCTCTTGATGGGAATCGATTTGTTGTTGTTGATGTTTGTTTGTATGATTCTTTATACCTGTCTATGACGTTTTAATGTAAATAGTTAAAAGTAGATAAATGATGATGCATTAAATCAGACTGAACCTTTCTTCTAATCAAATTTTATGATATTATGATTTGTATCATTATGCTCCAAGTTCAGTTTGTTAAATATATGAAGCCATATAAATAATAACCATTTGGTATAGTTATTTATATTAGTAATTCATTTTAAGCATGAATTTACATTATTTTTGCCCTAAATAACTTTAAGCAACAAAAATTCTAAGTAGCCACTTGTGAGCTGAAAGAGTTGGCTCTCTGAAAAGTGTTGTTGAGCGTTTCTGAAACTGCTGGTCGACAGGATTTCTACGCACAACTTTCACTTTTTTACTCTGAATGGAGCCAACAAACTATCATTTTCAGGTAGAAGAAAGAGGCCATGCAACAATTCCCTTTGAACCTGCCATCCCTAACTGGTTTCATTAACATGACAATGAGTTCAGTGAACTCCAGTGGCACATGTCCTGTGCTGTGGCGCTGATAAATTTGTAGAAATTATGGGATGCAGTGTAATTAACAATTTTCCAACATTTGGTAGAATTCATGAACTGAGGATGAAAAGCAATCAGAAATCCTGCCCAGTGTTAGTGTGGTGTTCCCAATGAAGGGTTTGGTCAGTGTACACTTTCAAATATCATATGTTGTGCTTTAGTGACTGATATGTTATCCCTTTCTGCAAAAAAGGACACATAGACTATGCACAGTGTTTGGTTATGTGAGCTTATGGTACTAGACGATACTAAACTAGACTATACTGTTTGTGGTGAAAAGTCCAGAGTCATGAAGCATGGTAGAACTGGTATGTTAATTATATAGAATTAGCATAGTATTGTTTATGTGCATGTCTATTCTGGTGACACACCCCTCAAGTTTGTTTTCTTTTTTTTTCTTTTTTATCCAACCGTTAGCAAGAGTCCATCAATTTTTATGCATTCCAATTAATTTATTTTGGAAAAGTTACCTCCATAAACAGAAAAAAAACAGTTTACTGTAAATTACAAACCTTGAAAATCCAAAAAAAATGTTCCAAATATGATCATAACAAAGGTTTAA
Source organism: Echeneis naucrates (assembly GCF_900963305.1). Classification (NCBI taxonomy): domain Eukaryota; kingdom Metazoa; phylum Chordata; class Actinopteri; order Carangiformes; family Echeneidae; genus Echeneis; species Echeneis naucrates. The sequence continues at coordinate 20,318,815 of NC_042513.1, read as the reverse complement.
AGGGAATAACAAAAGCATGAGTTTGAAGTTTTCTTATTCACCAATCACCAAAGATAAGTAGTTCTTCATCTCAAGAGCAAAAAGAGTGGAAACAAAGTAAAGGCAACTGGCACAGAGTTGAAAAACAAAGCAGTTTGGTGTCATCAATCTAAGTAAACAGTAACAGGGAGCATGTCAAGTTTGACAATTTCAAATGCATTATCACACTGTATGTTGTTCACATTTCAAATGAAAATCCACCTTCATCGCTCTAAGTATCCATAAAGTTTAAGTGATTGCGTTTACTGTCTGCTGTAGACAACAGAACATTTGTGTACTCTTTCACCTCCGTTACGTGACAAGTATGATATGAATATACGAATCAATGGACACTTTCATTAGAAGAGCAGAAGAGCATGCCACTATAAAAAGCTTTGGATTATATCGTCATCTATTTCACAGGTACACAGAAGAACAGACATTATCACTTGTCCATATAAAGATGACCTTTTACCTAGAGCAGTAGAATAGTTGTCCTTTATTCTATAACAAAATATATACAGACATAGTTAATATTGAGTTACAGTGTGTAACCCTGTTGTGCACACCACTTCATACATTTATGTTTTATGTAGGTTGTTCCGTTCATCTTTTTCTAGTTACATAAAAGAGTAACATAGGGTGAGGTGTAATGTTTGATAGTAGCCAAATATTCCACAAGTCCCTCCAATAATTACTCTTGTAAAAAAAAACAAAAAACAAAAAAAAAAAACAATTTAAAGCTACAACATATATCACACACTGCGTGTGTGCGTGTGTGTGTGTGGTGACAGCACTGACAGGTATTCACAAGACAGTATAAATACTGGCTGATGCCTATTTACAGTGTGATTATAGGAAAAGCACAAGAGATCTCAAGGTCATGACATGATTACATATATAATTACACATCAGCAGAGATGCACAAATACTATATTTTCATAGCCACACAGATTTCACAGCCTTCTGTAAAACTGATCTCCTTACCACACCACTGATCTCATGTGTGTATGTCTGAGAGAAAGAGAGAGGGGCGACACAGTTCCTGTTGATGTGTTGGTTCAATGTCTGGAGAAGCACAGCACTAAAGTACACATCCACCAATCTCATTGTCTTGACCAACAGCCATAGTTGTGTCTGTTGTTTTTTTCAATTATAGCAATAACATAGTATGTAATGTGTTTCTGTCAGGGTTAAAATACAATGGCAGAGCACAAAGTGAACCTGGGACGCTCTTTGTTCACAGGTCACAGGATAATGAACTGTAATGGGAACAACACTGCCTGACTATCAGCTTTGAGTTCATTTTAAGGGCTTAACCTTGACTTCTCCAGGAAGCAATAAGTACTGTTTCTTTGTTTCTACTGTTCCATATAACATAACACATAGCTAATGAGAGCATTGTGACTTTTAGCTGAAAAAGTGATTAGAATTCAAAATGCTTAAAGTACTATGTGATGGAGACTACTAAAAAGAAACCAACCATGTCGCACGCTGTTAGTAAATTTCCATCCATTAAACATGTGGATAATTGATGCCTTAGAAATTAAATGGTTTGCCACAAAATCTTTACATCATAGCTCCAAACTGCGACATTCTGTTATTTGTGTCCATATTTTTTATTTTTTTTTATTTTTTTATTTTTTTAGTTAATTAAGGAACATACTGGTAGCCTAAAAATAAAGCTGGTACTGTCACTGGAAAAATATTTTCTGTATTTATTTCTTTATTTATTCTTTTACATAGGTTAGCCTCTCATCTGATATTTGTTAATGTACATTTCCATTCATCCTTTATTTTGTCACGCTTTATGACTTGACGACCCAGCAGTCAGCTCGAACTGTACAAATTGAAACTAAAGCTATCCAACAGTGCGGCTGCGTTAAAATGTAATTTATAGATATTTCACTGACTTCTCTATTCTTCCGTTCAATAACAGAAAATGTTTTTCTGCTACCAAACAGCCTCTTTCTCAAGTCAAAACAAAACACATAATGGAAGTATTTATATGCTGAAATGTTTCTTCTTCACCAGACATCTTTTGTTGTCAAATAGCCTCAGATAACTGCAAATTTGCATATTTTCCATTAAATGAAGTTCTATATGATCAGCATACGTGACGCTTACAACTGACGGTAACTTAGACTCAGTTGATTCTTGAAAAAGCTTGTAAGCTAACACTGAATTATGTTTATCTTGAACTTTAAATGACTGTAACCAATTATCCAAATGAAGCAAGACAGAGAGCTCTACTAAATGTGAGGAATGGAGCAAGCCACAAGTTGTCTTATGAATAAACAGTTTAACAGGATCTGAGAAAGGTATGCTTTGCAATTCAAAGTATGATACACGTAAACACAGTCAGATATCATAGCTCCTAGTGGTTTAAAAGAGCATAATAAAAGTCTTCAAGTATTTAATGCCCCTTTAAATATCCTAAAATTTATGTTTATTTAACAGTATAAACAAGAATTGAGCGTCACTGGATAAAACTGATTAAAAACACTTTTCTTTCCATGTCAGTGAGCTCATGGGTGGAGCAGTTTTAAATGATGAAATGTACTGACCTTAACTTTTTTTTTTCTTTTTTTTGCTGAAGCGTTGATAAAACAAACACAATGCCCAGTTTTACCCTGGTATCCACAGGACTGCTGGTACCAGTATCAGTGTGGGGGCATCTTTCATATAAACACATTCAGAGTCCAGCATAGAAGAGGTGGTTATGGCAGCCAGTAGATGGTGCTGATGTAAAATCATGTTGTGGATTCACTTTTCCAGCATCACAGCTACAAAGAAAGATTTCCTTTTCATGTTTCCCTCACCTAATGTTCCTCTATGAGCAGCTGGTTCTGGGGGCATACAATGGTAAAGAAGCACAGTTGTTATTATTATTGATAGGAGCATTAATCATATGAAATATTGTTTTGCAAAACAATTGTAATGCACTAAAAAGAAAGGTAACAGTTGTAACAATGTTCTATTCTATTTTATAAAAATGTACAATTATGTAGTGACCTGAGATACAGAATGCTTACAATCCCTACAAAAGGTGTGCTAATGCCTCTGTCCAACTCCTGGCTGAGCAGACCGTCATTTCTTTTCTCTCTTCCCCCAATCTCTGTAATTATGTAGGGCTAATTTTCAGTCTGTCTTCATTTTCACAATTAAAACAGGTTACTGCAGCTGTCTCATTTCAATACTAGTCTCAGGAGCCAATTCGACTTTGCTACATCCAAGAAAAAGAAGACTTGGTACTAGAGAGTGAGACCATAGGAAACACAATAGGAAAATGTTTATTGAGGTGAGGAGAACAAACTGACTTATTTTTACAACTGGCAGTCACCCCAGATGGCCATCAGAGGGAATGTGGGTTTTAAGGCACTTTAGCATAAGCTTCAATTTTCACATCAAAAGTCAATAACAACTTTTATACATTTATATCCTAGGTCATGGCCAAAATTACACTGTGTAAGGTCACAGCGACCTTTGGCCATGAAACTTCAAATCAGGAATTTTGACATTCTAGAGATGGATGGACTGACAGATCTGAAAACATAATGCATCATGACACATGCTGAAGTTAGATTTTTGTCCCTAATTTATACACTCTGTAAGAGAACTTGAAGAATGTGTCTTGATTGAAAATATCAATTGTACCTTACTGTCGGTGGTATCTTGGATAATGTCACTGTCAGGGTCTCCTCCTTCTGAGCCACTATTCTGGCCATCAACTTTTCCATCCTTCTCAAAATCGTCCTCTCCAGATGAAATCCTCAACAGCTTAGAGGATTTCTGTCACAGAAACACAGATCAGCAAATAGGACCAGGTACCAACAACCACAATTTTCACACACTTGTGCCAAACAAAAAAAGGTCATGATCAGGATATCACTTTTTCCGGAGACTAAACAACAAAGTTAGCATAGGACAATAACCTGCGACACTGAGAAGCAGTCATAGAAGACTTGAACAAAATGTCAATGGACAATGCCTGATAGCAAGCAATATCACTGAATAAACTGGTAAATACTGTATAGTATTCATAGTTTTCAGTCACGTGACTCGCGCTGACCCCTGGAGGGAAAAAAACTGGGTCCAAGATAGCAGCTAACACTGGAAACACCGTAGAACGACAGCGCAAACCTGTCAATTTCCAAATGGTTTCAAGCCACGAATATTTAGATCATCTCATATCAGGTAACCCATTCCCACAGTTTAAATGAACCACAGTTGTCCGCTTGGGTTGCTGTGGAGAAGAGGGATTGGTGTGATTTGGCCACTGCACCTGTATGGCATAACGTTAACGTTCTAATTATTTTAGTGCATTAAAAACAAAATAATAAAAATTGTGTATGCGAATATTATTATACGACATTATAGAAACTACAAAAATCTAGCAAATTTCATAATGGAAATTTTCCTAAACAACTCAAATCTGAAGACATGATTAGAACCTGATACTCCTCATACTTAAACTATACTCTTAAACAATCATCTTGTGATGACAGTGAGGTGTGTGTGTTCTCCTTGTATACAAACAAACACAGATACATGGCCAAACATGTAGAGGAACGTGATCGTCTGCAGCAGCCCAACATACCTTCAGATGCAGCATATGTGCTGCTCATAATGGAGCACAGTTTCTAGGCAACGGTGGTTGCTAAGTGTGGAGCGGGATGTGTTTGACTGTTTCAATCCGCCTCCATTTACAGTAGCAAAGGCTAATGCACTAATACAGTAACACACTGGTGGTTGTTTACTCTGTGACACTCTCTCAAACCTGCATGTTCTTCTCAAAATAAAGGGATCAAATACAGCAGAACTTCATCAAGATAGCTTATTAGAAGAAATTAACATATTTGAATCATTGAAATGTTCTTCACTTAACCCCTAACCCCCCCCAAACCTCAATACAACTTTCAATGGTTTATTCTGTTCTATATGTTAATGACGAAACAATCCCACAGTTTCACTCACTGATGTGTTTTAAATAGTGTCTCGGCTGTGTTCTGTGGAAAAAGTAGTAAGATATATGAAGCTTAGACTGTACATTTTAGTGGGGTTTATAAATCTGTTTGTGTGCTGTCAGCAATAAGAGAATATAGAATATCAAGAACCTTATTTCTTATGTCCAATTCCAAAATTACAGAGTGCACACCAACCATGACTACAAATAGACCGTAAAGGTGCAGAACACAGAGAGATATAATGGAGGCTTTGAGTGAAGCCAGAAAGCTATGGCAGTGGTCATTTGCAACAGGGAGAAGCACAGCTGTCTTTAGATAAGTTGTAGAAACCACACTGAGGGACTGCCAGAGCCATTGTCTGTATGTTTTAATAGGATCTCATCCCATCACCAATGGATGATATCAATGAAAAAGATGTTTTTGTCAGTGCCACATATGATATACAACTCTTGACCTCTACTTTTCACGTCAGATCTCTGAAATAATTGGATTAATTCCCTGTATCCATGTTTAGGAGCATGTTAAAAATTAACTGGTTTGAATTGGAAAATCTGTTTTGATTTAAAAGACGTGATTGGATCAGTACACGGAACCCTGAACTGGCTGATGACCCCATTACAAGTTATGAATCATTTTTATGTAGTTGCTGAATCCTCCGTCTGCTCACTGACTGCATCTCTCTCTCTCTCTCACACACACACACACACCCATAAAACTCTTGTGAAATTTGACATAGCAGTGTCAGTTTCTACTCTGTTTGCGAAGGAAAGACTAAATGTCCGACAGGATTCACAACACACAGTTAAGTTTGTTTTCATTGACAGAAAAGCTTTGTAATGTTCTAAAAATGCAATATGTCATACTAATAAACATTACATGTTCTGTCAAAAAACAACTTGCTACCTGGTCCATAATCTATTTGGAGGTAAATCATGACACACTTATACTAGTGATTTATGTTAATTCTTAATGTGAAATGATTGTCTACTTTAAGTATCATATTGTATCCCATTAGTATGTATTGAACAGTAACGTAGCAAATCCTACTGAATCGAATAATTTCATTCATTCATTCATCTGCTACCACTTATCCCTTTCTGGGTTGCGAGGATGCTGGAGCCAATCTCATCGCTGGGCCACCATACAGAGACAGACAGAGATGAACCACTACTCACACTCCCCCGAGGAAACCGAAGCAAACAGGTGGAGAACATGCAAATTCCACACAGAAACTCCCCAGGCCCGGGAACCGAACCTGCAACCTTCTCGTTGTGACACAAATCACTATGCTGTCGTGCTGCACCAATACATTCATGATTGTCATAAATAAAGATTATTATTCTGTGTGATTAGCGAATGATAATAAAACACATGATGACCATAACACTGACCAACTGTTCACCAACAGTTCCTTAAAATGTCACTAAACAAAGGCTGTAGCTGTTAAACTGATCTGCCAAATCATACAACGCTTGCTTTGGAGTAGCTGGAAGAGATTGTGCAAAACAGGCAGGATCAGATTTCCTTTCCCATGATGATAACTGGCTGATGAGCCACTGGAGCTCAGGCTTCCAAAAAAATGTGTTTTTTCTTTCTCAGTTAGATTCACCATCTGTAAAATCATGCTTCTCTTTTTCATCTTCTTTTCCCATATAATGATTATGTCTGACATTTTGATGGAAAATTGCATATTTTGTTCTGCATTGTTTTCCTGTCCTTCATTGTAAGACTTATAAAATCAAATATATTTATATAGTGCCAAGGCAAACAACCGCTCACACTCACGGGCAATTTAGGGCCACCAACCCAAACATGCACGTCTTTGGAAGGAACAAAAAGCCCCAGACCCGGGAACCAAACCCACAACCTTCTTGTTGTGGGGCAACAGCGCTAACCACTAATCTGTGTATGTAGATATAGTTCAGATAATCTTTTTGGAGGGATGGACGGCCATATTTTGTGGTCCTTACTGCCATAATGGAATTTTCTTCACCTCTGTGATAGCCTGCTCCCATGCTGAAACATCTTACCTTGGAGGTGGTCGTCTTTTTCCGTTTGGATCCAGTTTTGTCTTCCTTCAGCTTTTCCTTCTCATCTTCTTCTTCAACAGAGTCACCCTCATCACCCTCACTGCTTCCGTCAGCTGTGTTTCTGCCCTCTTCTGTTTCTGATGAACACTGTTGCTGAAAGGCCTGTGTGCAAAAGATGACCACCATTTGCCTTGCAGAACCAAAAAAAAAAAAAAAAAAAGAACAACTTGTTCCACCGTGCCTGACATCTCAGGTGAGACAGACAAGTTAATAGCTGAAACTAAAAGTTGTGTCTCATAGTTTTGCTGCTGTGTTCTCTCTGAACCACACATATGTAACACTGACTGACCTGATAGCCTGTGAACTTGACTCTGGGGTTGTTCTCGATCTCCCACAGGCCCTCATTAAAACCTTTCCTCTTATTGGACTTCCCAAATTTGTCCTTATATTCCTTGTAGGGCAGAAGATCCTTTGGACCCAAGAATGCACTGGCGAAGGCAAAAGATATTTACTGCTACTACTATTACTTGTTAAAATATCACAGGTATATACACAGGATATGATATTTTACAGTGAGCCAGTCACAATGCCACATGCTTTGACCAAGATCTAATAACACAGGTGGTTGGCTGCACTTTGTCAAGCAATTTTAAGTGCATAAAGAGACCAAGCTTAAAAATAAAACTAAAATTGTCACTACGTATTTAAATGCTGTTTTTGTGAAAATATATTTGTCAAAACATTTCTATTTAAAAATGTGCAACTAAGAATACAAAGTCTGTATTAGTATGAATATCAATACCCAGCTTGAATTGGTATATTAACTTTAAATCAGCTTGTATATGTGCACAGTTTTTCATTTATCATTGATATAGCATATTTAATGCTGTCACATTTGTTTGAATGACATGACCCATAAGAAGTCAATTTGAGTAAAATGTGGTTTAAAATGATGGAAATCAGTTTTGACTTAAAACAAATATATCCCTTAAACTCAGGAACCAAAAGAAATGCTTTACCAAAGGTTACCAAAAAGATCTCAACAAAAATTATACGCATATTCATGTGAATGTGAGAGTGGAGTCCCTCTTGGATATCATAAGTGCATGAGGATTGATCCTGCAAATAAAGGTTCCTACGTTTCATGGGTCCCAAAGAAGAATATGGGATATTTATTAGCAGGTGGTTTGACAGCCCCTTCAGGAAGCTCGTCAATCTGAAGGACACAAGGAGAGAGAAACTGTTATTGAATAATCATAATGCTCGTTACTTCCAGACGGCCACTCATCCGTTCTGTGGCCATCACACGACCTTAAATGGTGCAGAGTAGCTTTTGTCCTGCCACACATAAACACTAAAGCATAGTGAAAGTGGTCGGTGGGGGAGATGCTGTAGCAACAGAGACGCTCCAAATGGAGCCTGGCGCCTCGCAGTACTGAGATGATCTACAGCAACTCATGACATGGCACACATGTGCGCCTCTGAATTGTCTCTCTGAGAATGTAAAATGCTCATCATCGTTCGCTGTGAAACGTGTGCATTAATGGTGCTGCTGCAACGGGTTATCCGAGGTCAACTTTTGGCTCGTTTGTTCCAATAGGTGACAGCTGGAAGGAAAAACATGCTTTGAACTGGTGTGTAACGTTAACAGGCGTTTGGACGTGTGTCCCTCCTCATGAAGGGCTGAATTACGGGGCGCAGGGCGTGATGAAGGGAATCGAGCCAAATAAATGTTTCGCTTCCACGAAATTTAAAACGTCAATTGTGCTACTTATCATGAGAGTGGCTCTCTACACACGGGTTTTTATCGCCAGCTATTAAAACAGTGAATCATATGTGCGCAGCAGCCGGTGGAGCTCTCAGCGCTGCATCTCTCCCCTAGCCCTCACACAAAGCAGCGGCTGTATTGTGTAAATCAACCCCGCCTCCCTGTGTTCCCAGCCCGGCCGCATCCCAGACTCACCCTCGCCGGCCAGTGCGGGTATCCCTTCATCTTCGCGAAAACCAAATCTCCTGCCTTGTATTCCCGCGGCCGTGGTCGAGCCATGTCTGCGGATGAGCACCGCGGCCAGAGACGACTTTATGATCCTCGGCAGTTCTCCCCGGGAGCCTCAACGCAGGGGCTTAAATATCCACCATCAATGTTTTTATATCAAGACTGCAGTTTACACGAAAATAAATAATTTAAAAAACACGGCAAACGGGGCCCAGATGAGCTACCCTCTTACGCACAAATACGGGCGTAAACATATTGGTGAATGGCCCGAGTTGAGCGGCACCCAGAAGAAACTCGAGATTGATCAGAGAGGGGAAACTCTTAACTTCCGGCCTCCGTAGTAGAAGTTGTGTGACGCACATAGATTTAGTGTGTGTAAACAAACGTTAAATTACTCAGATGATCGTGTGTTTTATTCACTCTTTTATTCTAACTTGAGTTTAAAACCATACGCCAAGTAAGTTTAGACTTAATAACCGTAAAACAACAGTAAAAACAAACAAACAAACACAACTGTAACAACATTACAAAGTAAAAGAATTCATCCCTGTACCAGGAATCAGGCCTGGGTCTGACCAATCTGGAGCAATATATTTTTTTTTTTTTTTTTAAAGACAACCGACATACATAATGTCAATAAAGTCAGTCAGTAAAGTCAACAATGATTGACTGAAACGAGTAGCAAATAAATACATTACAATTAGGATTGCAGAACTTAGATAGAAGATAGAAGTGCAAATAGTAATGTAAGTTCGGTTTCTTTTTTTCATCTTTGTCCCACATTTGAGGTCGCCACAGAAAGTCGGCTCCTTGACTTACATGATTGATTTGCCTACTTTTGTTTTTACACTATGTGCCCTTCCTAATGCAACCCTTCCCATTTCTCCAGGCTTGCATTGTGGCTGGGGTTTGAACGCAGGGCCTCTGCACGCAACGCATTCACTCTACCACTGACGTATGTCCCCGGGCTAAGTAAAGACATAAAATTAATTGCACACAAATAAGATAACTTTACTTGACCCATAGTGTTGTAACAGATTATAGCGTGTACAGTTTCAGCCACTCAGAGCTCTGGCTATGCCAAGTCTGTGATGTATTTAACAATATTTTATTGTTTTTATGAGCAATGACCATAAACTATTGAATGGAAATGAAACCTTTGGCATTCTAAACAGAACAACATCCCCCTTTGAACAAATCTTAAAATAGCTAAACATAGATATAGATCAATATAGGCCTATGCATGCCTTACCTTAGAGGACAAAAATGACAATTTTCTAAAACTACTCTAAAAATATTATAAATTAATTAACATTGTGCTTATGCAACTTTTAATGAACAATTTCATCACGTTATTACCTCTATTTAAGGTTTCTCATCGTTGTCCTTTCTTTTTATTTGTTGGGACACTTTCTCTTTGCTGGACTCCCACTTCTCCAAGGATCAACACACAAAGTCTCCAGAGTCTCATAATCCAGAAGGGGATGGCAGGGAAAAAAAACAAAACAAAACACAGAACTCACTCCACTATATAATACCATACCACAATGTCAGCTTCTCTCACCTTGTTCATCCTGCCACATCTTGTCTGCTTCCCCCTGGATTCACTGTGGTCTAGCACTGACCTCCCTGCTTCGCAAAGGTCATTTCACTCAATAAAGATCGACAAACTAGCTTCAAGGGAGGGCTGGTGATGGTCGCAGACAAGCACTGAAATAATAAAACATTTAGCTGCAAGACTAAAACTGCGTCAATAAAAAGTTGAGTATGAGGACAAATGCAGGAAATAAACATGAAATAATACTGTTTAATTTATATTACGCTATGAACAATGAGTTCCAGAGAGAGGGGGGAGCGATGGAAAATGCTCTGTCCCCCAAGTTTGGTCCTGAGTATTGGTATCAGGAGATTGGCATCAGAGGAGCAGAGAATGTGAAAAGGAGTGTGATGGTGGAGCATGTCAGTGAGGTAGAAGGGGGCCTGATTATTGAGTGCTATGTGAGTGAGGAGGAAGATGTTGAATTGGATCTGCTGTGGAACAGGAGAAGTGGTCACAACAATGTGTATGTGTGTGAGGAGCAGGGGTGGACAGTAACAAAGTAAATTTACTTGAGTATCATACTTATGTGCAGTTTTTGAGTATCTGTACTTTACTCGAGTATTACTTCTGGGGGATTTTACTTTTACTACATTTGAAGGACTAATATTGTACTTTTTACTCCTCCACATTTCTATTGATGCTCTAGTTACTCGCTACTTTTGCACTAGTCTAACATTACTGGTTCATTGTTTTTAATTGTAATTGTTTTTGTAACACACCTCTGTGCGTGTTCCAGGTAAGAATATGGCCACGATGTATAATCCTCATCCTACCTGGATTATTCTCCATAACGATCGGCTCCTTCTTCATTATACATCTTGGTCGTATTATTACCTGAACACACATTATCTTGTATCCAGAGTTTGGATGTCTTCTGTGGACATCACTGACAACAACACGGTCCAACTCCTCATCACTCACAGCTGAATACAGCCCTGTCTTTCTGCACACAAAACAACAACGAGTAATGTCCCGGTCCTTGTGTGTGTTGTTGTGTCTGCAGCGGAGTACTTCTTCTAAATTTGCGGCCAATATCTTTGTGCAGAAATAAAGCCAACAACTTAAATTCCTCTGCCCTCCAACGTCACTTTCTCTGTGACCTGACTGCAGCTGGAGCCCTCTCCTCTCTGTCTCTTCCTTTCTGATGGAGCTACCAAACTCAGCTGTTTCTGTCAAAGATAACGTTTTGTGTCGGACTTTAAAACAAGCTAGGCTAATGGACGTTAGCATTAGAGCCGGTGTGTCAACCGATTTGGTTCCCCCCAAATTCCTGTTCCCCTTTACGCTGATTTACTGCTGAATCGTGCGTAGTTGCTAAGTTACCGTGCGTACTTAAAGAAGAAACACAAATAGAAACACAGCTGGGTGTACGGAAAGCGAAATGGAAAAAGCCAGTGTGTAGGTTACTGGTATGTTATTTATTATATAACAAAATAAATTGAGAATGCATTTGTTCGGCCATTCTTTGTCAATCTTTGTGTAAATGGATGCCAGCTAGCATAGCTGTGCGAGAGTAGCCTTCGTTAAGTAAACCTCACTGCCGGATCACTTACACTAGTTAGTCGCTTCGAAATGGACTGCTAGCTAACTGGTTAGCTAACTGGTTAGCATGCTCGACTGACGAATTGATGACATTATTTTTGACGTATAACGTTACTATTGCTTACCATTCATATTTCTGCTCCTCGGAAACACCCACCGGATAGTGTCCGTGTGTTTCATAATTCACGAACTCGTTGAACACAAGTTTACCATTTTACCATAATGAACATACACTCACATGACAAACGCTCATCTTGGCCTCCCGAATGTATCAACTTTGCGGCCTTTGGGAAACTGGGTTGGGAATTAGATTATACCCTGGGTTAGTTCAAAGGAAGGGCATGATTTATACGAAAGTCCATCATGATCCATTCACTGAACACTTAAAATATTTTTTCCTTGAAAGCCTACACATGATCTGTTATCTCTTGCACGACATGCCCATAAAATAGGCTATAGGTCTACATAATTGTCATTGATCGATCAACGAGCTAAACTGTAGCATATACACAAGAAAAATTCAGCAACAAAGCATGGTATTTATTTACTCAAAATTATAAAATTATAAACAAGTCAACTCGGAGCTAAGAAGAAGAGGACACGTGGGATGCTGGAGCCAATCGCAGCCCACTCTGGGTTGTACGTCATCACGGTTAGGTCAGGTGACGTAAATGTGAACTGGTGAAGTAGCGCAAATGTATGCCGCAACTCAAGCAGCGCTGTGGCGCAGCGGTAATGCTGCCGCCCCCCACCTAGGTGGGAGGGGTTCGATTCCCGGGTAGTGAATGTGTAATGTATGTGTATATGTAATGTATGTATGTAATGTAATCTAGTGATGACAGTGTTAATATGTATATGTAATGTAATGGTGAATGTATCATTTACTGTAACCTTAAATGTATGTAATGTTGAATATGAATGTAAATATATGTATGTATGTAAAGGTCCATTCCCGGTGTGGGCACCTGAACGTGTCTATGGAGTTAATTGGTTGCGAGTAATGGACTGGGCCAATGCAGATACGGCGCCCCCCCAGGACCTAGGCCGAACCAGACCAGACCGGTCTGGTACCCCTCCAGGAAAGGACCAGACAGAAGACAGGACGCGTCCAGAGACTAGACTAGACCAGTAAACCGAACAAGATGAACTGTTTTAGTGAAAGATTATGTATTATTTCAGTATATTAACTTGTTTTCTTCCTAATTGTAACCCCCCGCCCCCATTGGTTACTGTTGCTATGCTAGCCTGTTGTGTGAAGTTCCGTAGGAAAATATCCAGTCAGCTGTGATTGGCTCCAGCATCCCACGTGTCCTCTTCTTCTTAGCTCCGAGTCCACGCCTGTTGAGTTGTTTATGATTTTTTATGAGTAAATAAATATGCTTTGTTGCTGAATTTTTCTTGTGTATATGCTACAGTTAAAATGTTTGATCGATCAATGATAATTGCCAGTAAAAGGGGGGACCCCGAAATGCAGATGCAGCGGCAACAAAGTCTTTACAAAAGAATTTATTTAACCTACACTGGGTGCAGCACTGGAGTAGGCTGAAGCCACACTGGCCTGGTCGGCGGCGTGGCCCGGAGCTGAGCACAAGAAGCGCTGGTCACAGAAACCGAGTCCACTGGAGACCGGCGACGCGTACCATGGTGTGATCCGGCGCTGGAGTGAAGACTGCGCAGGTATTTATGGCACTGGGTGATTGGTATGACGAGAAACAGGTGAGTGTAGAGTGCGCAGCTAGCCAGCTCCGCCCACTCACCCTGCCAGGAGAACAAACCAAAGGACGGAAGAACGAAAGGAGAGAGGAGGGGGAGGGAAGTAGAAAACAAACACAAGAAAAAAACACAACACAACCAAAACCAGAATCACAACTAAACATGACACCTATAGCCTATTTTATGGGCATGTTGTGCAAGAGATAACAGATCATGTGTAGGCTTTCAGGGAAAAAATATTTTAAGTGTTCAGTGAATGGATCATTGACTTTCCTATAAATCATGCACTTACTTGGAACTAACCCAGGACATAAATTAATTCCCAACCCAGTTTCCTGAAGGGCGGACTGGATGAGCGTTTGTCATGTGAGTGTATGTTCTTTATGGTAAAATGGACAAACTTGTGTTCAACAAATTCGTGAATTATGAAACATACGGACACTATCCGGTGTGTTTCCGAGGAGCAGAAATGTGTCATTCACAAGCGCTCTGCCCGTTTCCAAATGAACGCTAAGCAATAGGAACATTATACGTCAAAAATAATGTCATCAGTTCGTCAGCCGAGCATGCTAACCAGTTAGCTAACCAGTTAGCTAGCAGTCCATTTCGAAGCGACTAACTAGTGTAAGTGATCCGGCAGTGAGGTTTACTTAACGTAGGCTACTCTCGCACAGCTATGCTAGCTGGTATCCATTTACACAATGATTGACAAAGAATGGCCAAACAAATGCATTCTCAATTTTTTTTTTATATAATAAATAACATACCAGTAACATACAGACTGGCTTTTTCCATTTCGCTTTCCGTACACCCAGCTGTGTTTCTATTTGCATTTCTTCTTTAAGTACGCTCAGTAACTTAGCAACTACGCACGATTTAGCAGTAAATCAGCGTAAAGGGGAACAGGAACTTGGGGGAAACCAAATCGGTTGACACACCGGTCAGTTAGCTTACGTTACAAGCTAACTGCGCTGTTTCTTACCTTGCTCTGTTTCTTGTCCCAGCTTCACCGTCACCACCTTTTTTAAAAATGTCACCCCAAAATAATTGCCTGAGTCAATTTTTCACAAAAATTATTATTTCTTTGCCTAAATATCATATTCAACAAGTGGTTCAGTTTTTTGTGCTTCCTGAAAAATCTGGAAAAAATTACCTAGGCGATTATTTTAAGAAGGCGTCGATATTTGTTCAGAAAATAAATTTCTTATCCTTTTATCCTTTTATTTTCCTATTCTCTTTTCTTTTCCTTTCTGATCACCGGACTGATGCTGACCGGACATTGTCCTACCGAACTTCAGACAACAGAGAATATCCTGGCATAGCAACAGTAACCAAGGGGGCGGGGCTTAGTGAAGGATCGGTAGGGGGGGGGGGGTCAAACTTCGATGGGTGAGTTTGACAGATAAAATAAATTCATGAAGCAACAGGACCATGAAATAATGAATCAAATACTGAAATAATTATATATTTTTACATTTAATGAACTGGTATATTAAATTCTGTCCCATTTTCCTCCATAAAGAAGTCATCTCAATGGGTGATTCGTCCTGTTTTTTCCTGGTCCATAATCTCTGGGCTGGTCTCGGTCCTGTTTCTGGTCTGGTCTGGTTCGGTCTAGGTCCTGGGGGTGGGTGCCGTATCTTGCATTAGCCGTAACCAATTACCTAGCTGTGTTGGCTGCCCACACCGGACATCGAACCATGTCTGGTCTGGTCCTGTTTACCATCTGCCTACTATCCGCTTTTCCTTTCTGTCACTAATCACTCTTCACCAATTGACCATCTGCAGTGTTAACCACTACGCTCCTGCGATGCTGCGCTGCTCAAGTCACCAGGTACGTTTACATTATTTAACCTACCACACCAGGAGTCAAACCATGCACGCCTTATTGCGGGGCGGCAGTGCTAACCACCACGCCACCGAGAAAAAATCAGTAGATCAGCATCCTTCATCTGCATTCCGAACTGGGAAACAGAAATATTATATTTATGTTTTTAATTTATTTTTTTTATTATAAATATGACATATATGATAGATACTAACTATATTGAAATATATGTTGACACTTGTGGCAAATGAGATATTGTGCTAAAACAGCTGGTTAATGTCCACACAGCTCCACTTTAGGGGATCTGGGTCTTCTGTTCTGAGTCTCTCGTTCACTTGTCTAATGGCCGCTGAGCAGTGTGACCTGAGCATTCCCCTTTAAGCAGGGGGGCTTGTGGGTAATGTGTGACGTAGTCAGCACGTTGTCATGTTGTGTGTTTGTCCTTCTGTCCGGTGAGCTGTGTGAGAAGTAACTCCAGCTGTAGCCGCTGTAAGCTTTATAGTCAGTGTGATGAAACTCCTAAAGGTCCTGTGTTGTGATGTTGAAGTAAATAGCTGAATAAAGCCGGTCCATGTGTTCGACTCCGCCTCTCCTCTTAGGTAACACACAGCACCACCAGCAGAGACCCCCAGACCCCCCAGACAGTTTGAGACTGTTTATTGTGTCCATATAAAATATGTTTTGTACAGACTACAGATTAGACCAGAGGTCTCCAAATCCGGTCCTGGATGTTTCCTGATTCGAATTAGAGACTCCTGATCAGACTTCAGCAGAGCTTGATGAGGAGCTGATCATTTGAATCAGGTGTGTTGGAGCAGGAAACATCTAAAACCTGCAGGACAGTACCGGAGCTGGAGACCTCTGGACTGGACCAGATCCCTCCTCAGATCAGTTCCTTTAGGGCCTCTTTAACTGAAGGTATTGTTGAGCTATAAACATGTCTGTAGCAGAGTCGCATCAGTGTGTTTTATAATGACAATAAAGCTACTTTCCTTTCTTGTATTTCCTGAGGTATTTTTTTTATCCTTTTACTTAAGTAATTTTTTAAGCAAGTACTTTAGCACTTTTACATGAGTAATATTTTGATGAAGCTACTTTTACTTGTATTGGAGTAATATTTGACAAGAAGTACTTTTACGCAAGTAGTGAAGTTGTACTCTGTCCACCTCTGGTGAGGAGACAAGTAGCAGAATTCTGGATGTGCTGAAGTTTGACGTGCCATAGAAACTGCTTTTGCAGCTTCAGCAGAGAAGGAGAATAATGGTTGTAGATGGGCAGGTGGAAACAGGCAGATCTGCTGATGTTGTTCAAATTATGTTCAAAACACAGGTTATTATCAAAGATGACACCAAGGTTGATGATGTCTGTGGAGTGTTTTCAATGGTAAGAGAGAAGTTCTGGGTGGTTTTGTTGAGGAATCTGGGACCTATGATAGTAAGCTCTGATTTATTGCAGTTGAGTTTGAGAAGGTTTGGTCTGCATCCAAGACAAAATTTTAGTGAAGCCATTGGTGAGAGTAGAATGAGTTGGTGAACCTCTGGAGCTGGCTGTTGTTGTCATAGCAGTGGAAATGGATACCATGACAGCATGAGAGGGAGCATGAGCAGGAGAGGATGAGGCACTGAACCCTGGGGGACGCCTTGAGACAGAGAAGCTATGGAGGAGGGGCGGTTGTTGATGTTGGTGAGATGTGACCATCGCCAGGAGAGGGCAGTGATGTACATGATGAGCATGAAGGAATCAAGTTTGGAGAGAAGAATGCTGTGGTTGATTGTCTTGAGAGCTGGGTTCAGGCCAAGGAGGATGAGAATGCTGAAGAGGCCAGAGTCCGTGGAGAGGAAGAGGTCATTGGAGACTTTCAGGCGGGCTGTTTCAATGCTATGTTGTGAGTGAAAGCCAAATTGGACAGGCTCAAACAGATCCTTGGACATGAGGTGGGGTTTAAGTTGGGAGGCAACGGTGGTTTCTTTCAGCAGTGACTTTATAATGGTTTTAGGAACACAGCAACCAACTTTGCTGACAAATCCCCTGGTTCTTAACCAAAACCACTATCTGTGGGATACGCAGTCCAACACCAAACCCTACAACATCGACGACCCAAAGGATCTGCTGCTTATGTCTTGGTGGCAGATAGCACACCACACCTCAAGTGGAGTTTATGACTTGACTTGGGACCTAAACAATATTAGACAGGTGATCATATTGCTATTGTTGGTCAGTGTTCTTAACATATCTACAGGTACAGATTAGAAAATACTGACATTATTAAATTTCAGAGGAAGTATGCTTAGTGACATAGCCCCTTTCACGCCAAAAATCTAAGTGGTGGATTTATAACCTATGGTTTGTTCAGTATTCTGTTGGTAGCGGTACAGTTTGTTGTTGGACACTATGCTGTATGTTTTTTATGGTGTTCTGTGTCATGTGCAATATGTTTATTAGTCATTGTGAAGAGAAGCCAGAGACAAATGTCCACCAAGGTCATTCATTCTTTCATTACTGATTTTTTTGTTTTCATATCTTACTCTCCGCAAAGCTCACTTGAGAAGAGAAAGAACAAACAGAACAGGCAAAACGGTATACTAAGCATTCAACTGGTTGCCCCTGTGAGTTCTGCACATCAGTTCGTATGCTTTAAACGGAAATGACCACTTTATCAACTTTTTGCATATAAAGTATGCTTCATGCTGTTTATCACAGATGAGCAAGTAGTAAGAAATGATGTGTGCTGTGGCAGTACCGAGTTTTCAGTATAGAGTTTGTACAGTAGGTGGCAGCAAATGCAAGAAAACCCTTAAAGACCTTCTCACCCTGCATGGGGACGCACGGCCCTCACCTGCAGATGTTTATGGACTGATGAGCATAAGAGATGTACAACTATTTTGCCATCAGGAAACAATTTTGCCCAGAACCAATACCAAGCTTCTCACCACTTATTAGTCTCCCAATACATCCACTTATTCCTTTATTTACAACACTCAGCTAAGACCATGACAACAGGTGGGAAGAATGAAAAGAAGGTATTTATAAAGTGCTGTAGTCTTTTTGGAACAGGCCTTTTACCTAATAGCATTTGTCTGGGTCACTGGTTTTTATTGCATCCTTGAAGTCATCATAAATTCACAAATATTCTCAAACTTTGTATTCTCTCTCTCACTGTTACTACTGTTCATTGGCGTGCAAAACTCTGATAAATGTGCCAGTAGAACGCTGTCAACTCCCATGATGCTAAATAGCCAGTTGTAACGATGCCTGCGACCAGCCACAGTGTTTCACAGCCATAAGGCCCCCCCGGCATGCTCAATTTATCATACATTTCGCACTTTCACACTATTCACAGGAAGAGCTTCATGTGGTATTAGTGTTAGTCAGCGAAGAGACCGTCTGACACCCAGTCTGATGCACCTTCCATGGTTTGCATTGATGCCCATCCTGAAGGTAGAAACACGAGAAGAGGACCCCAGCAAACAAATGTGGGCAATTTGGTTTGCGGCTGACACCCGGCACTCTGAATAAATGATCTAAGTGTTTGCCAGAGATTTTTTTGCCACTGCTGCCCCCAGCAATGACACAAGGGGAGGAAACACACCCCCAACGGCTCTGTGATGGCCAGCCAGAATGAATATGAGGAAATGAGGCAGACATCCAGTAAATAATAGTTGCCATTGTGCCCCTCAGCGAGTGGGGAGGCCGAGGGTGGCCGAGAAAGGGATGGGGGGTTGCTCTGCATGATATGTCAAGGCCTTGACATGGTGTCCAGACCCAGAGCTGTCACCCCTGTGGAAACATCACCCTTGCCTCCACAATTTGTTCACTTAACACTTCAGTTGGCACATGACAGGTGCTTATTTCCCCGCACTGGCTTTTCTCCCTTGCAGTGATGCCTCTGAGCTCAGGGCACACAGAGCATCTGGTATGGGTGTCTGTCCACGATGCTGCTAGCGGACAGTTCGTAACTACACCAGCGATACTTTTCACATCCACGCCAACTGCATATGCAGCCCACTGAGCAAGGCTTCAGTGTGTTTGTCTCATGTGTGTGCATTCATGTGTATACATGTGCAAGTGACAGGGTAGTCATGTGCCCAGAGCTCTCACACACACACACACACACACACACACACACAAAACAATGATTAGGGCAAATATCTTAAAAAAATCGAGTCATAGAGTGAGAAGCCCTAATTCATCTCATCTCGTCAGGGAATATTCCGCAGCACAGACTTCATATTTTTGCTCCACTAGACATAAAAAGAAGTCAGATTATATGGAAGTCTATGTTACTACTTCTCACTGGATTTATTACCTCAGTAACCATTTTTCACTTCATTTATTAATTTCATTTGTCAAATCTTTTACTATCACCACATATATTAGAATATGTGGTGTTAATAATAGTGACATCACTCTTGATATGGGGACATATATGACATAAATTACTTTCTGTAAGGGCTGTATAATCTTCAAGTGAGACGAACACTGGGCAAAATTCTGAGTGAAAACTGAATACTGGCCACATAGAAATAAAACTGTATATTTTTTGCGCTTTTTAAATGCATTGCTCATTTCCATATATCTTCACTGTTGTGTGTATGATTTTGTCATTACTGTAAGTAAAAACATTTTTGGGAATGTACAGTAGGGTCTATAATGGACCCACCTGCACAGTGTACATTTCAATACAGACCTCGCCTCAGTGAACATACATACTTGTCTTGCAGACATTAAGTCCTGGATGTCCAGCTTTGTATTAAATAATAAGCCTGAAGTGATGGTTTTGGTCTGAAAGCACACAGGGAATCTGTGACCTAGATCCTAGTGTCTCACACATGAAGCTAGAAATCTTCTAGAAACCTTTGACCCTGACCTGAGCTGTCCTACATTTCTGACCTTCTCACCCCTGAACCCTTCCGCACAGTCTCAGTGGCTCTGACCAATTGTTGCTTTCAGCCCCCATAACTAGGCTTGAGATGACGGTGGTAGGCCGATCACTGCAAGGGCTCCTAAATGGTGGAACAAACCTCCGTTGGGAATCAGACAAATGGCCTTACTATCCTCTGTTAAAGCTCTCTCAGAAACAGAGTTTTATAGGCCAGCTTTCAGTCAGTGAGCTCTTTTGACCTATTTTTCTATTACTGCGCTTTTTATGAACTGTCTTTTACTTTCATTTATTATATTGAAATAATTTTGATATCTATAGGTGTTGTGTCTCTTTATTTTTTTATGCTGTGAAGCACCTTTTAAATTTGTCTCTGGAAAGGTGCTAAATAAATAAAGTTTATTATTATTATTATTGAAGGTCCAATCTGAGCACCTTTTTATGGGACTAGTTAACTGAGGCATTTTAATGCTTCACTTTAATTACTGAGCTAATAATGGCAGCAGCAGGGTATTCACCTAACCAGTAGGTATCATATTGAACTCATCTCTTGAAAATGTTGTGGATTAAAAGAAGATTGATTTTTTTTTTTTTTACATCGAATGCCCTTTCTGCCGCATCCCTCCCCATTTATCTGGGCTTAGCACGACACAAGCCTGCCACTGGTTTGCGTTGTGGCTGGTGTTTGAACCCAGGGCCACAGCTTCATGTTTATTGATTTTCTCCTTCTGCAACAAAAGCCTCATGAAACATGATGGTGTTACCATACCATTAATTTTCAACAGTTTTACTCTAATTGTCAACGGCTGAGATGGCGTTGCTGAAATATCCAAGAATACTACTTGTTGCAAAGTGGCGGTAAGCTTTTTGGTCTTGAAAGTACTAAGTCCCCCCAGTATTATAAATAATTAAACGTCCTGCCGAGACTGTCTCTTACCTTGGCACCCTAAATGACTTTCCTGGAAATTGTAATCACACTTGTCATGTTAAAGTCCTTTAGTTCTTGTAGTCAAAGTCATCTAGTTTTATCCTTCACTCTCAAATCTCATGGCTGTGGTTGACAATTCAAAAACATTAGTGGGACGGCTCCTCTTTTTGTCCTTGTCAATCACAAGGAGTCTGACTGTCTTTCTGCAGGCCATAGTCAAGACTGAAGGGAGTGATTGTCAGGTGGCATTACTGTCCCACTAATGCTGCTAAAAGCCAGCTTTTTTACATTACAAAAAAATGTTGATGCATTATTTATCACAGAGATCAGGCATAATTTCTAGAAGGATCCTGAGTTTTAAAATGGAAGGTCGCAGCCAAGACTCCTTGGTAATAGTGAAGTGGTTGTGAAGCACTATAACAGGAACTTCAACTGTTTTCTTGCTCCCTTAAAATTATCACTTTAATTTTTTCTGTAAATTCATACACAACACACAAAACAAACGACACGCACCCTCATCCTTAAGAAAGCCCTGCACATATTATGTTCTATTTAAAACTTGTCAGCCCAGCAAACAGTATATTACTAATATGTAAGTTCCATATTCATGTTTATAAAATATGTACATGCATACATACATAGTACATACTATGCATACATAGTGCACAGCGTTTTTTTTTTTTTTTTTTCATCTATTATCTATACCACTTATTTGTCATGGTCAGTGGCGAAATGAAGCCAATCCCAGCTGACATTGGGCAAAAGTTAGTTACACCCTGGGCAGGTTGCCATTCTATCACAGGGCCATGTATAGACAAAAAACACTCGTGCAAGGACATAATTGCTTGTGTATCTTTGTATTTTTGTACATTACATTTCGTACTGTGGGAGGAAGCTGGAGGAAACCCGTGCAGGCACAGGTAGAACTTGTAAACTCTGCATATCGGATGTCCAGGGGTTTGAACCCATAGCCTTTTGTCTGTGAGGTGGCAGTGCCGACCACTGCTCACCATGCCATGAAAATGGTTGTCATTAGATCAATTCAGATCAACATTTACAGTTCAAGTTCTATACCATATATACTTCCACAACTGTCTGAACTGAACACAGCTCATCATTCCTTCAATTGCTAGTCAATGTCATTTACTAGAGTTTCATCATATAAATAAAAAGAGTTCCCTCCTGATTCAAATACTATGTGCACCAGTAAAAATGGGAAATTGGCTTAAAACAGTACACTGTGGGTTTTCATGGTAAGAAGGGAAAATGTTAAACGGGCCTACAAGTATGCTAGTGAACAGAGAGACAAGTCTGTTCTTTTAATGGGATGCAAGTAATAAAGAAAATTCTGCACAGAATATCATCAAATTCATTCTTTAAACCCAAAGCATTCCTCCAGCAGTGGTTGATTTATGCATATGGACGCAATCCTACCTAGGGCTACACAAATAAAGGAAGCGTTCACAAATTGAATTGGTAATTCTGGATTAGGTATTTCTCTGGAATCATTCAACAATAGTATCTATGAATATATGTGTCTGGTTTGGCCGACACATAAACATGGTGAACAGAGTTTGAGGTTTGATAACCAATCTAATGCCATTCAATATCATGTGAAACACAGAGAAAATGATTCAAGAAGCCAGCAGAAGATGGTTCAGCAGCCTCTACTGGCAGGAGTGAAATGGCAGCAGGTTTGTGTGGCGGTATATGAAAGCCTATTCAAACAACCGATTACTGTACAAAGATGTGAATGTGCCTCCCTACATCAATGGCTTGGAGACAGACAGAGCCCAACAACCACTCACAATCACACTCAGACCTACGGACAATTTAGTCAACAATTAACCCAAACATGCCTTTTCTTGGTCTTTGGGAGGAAACCCAGGCAGACATGGGGAGAACACGCAAACTCCAACCACTAACCACTTTGTCAGTACCCTGCCCACAACAAACTATTATTTACAATTATTTGCTGAACAGAGTGTTTACATACATCTTGTGATGCTTCGATCTTAGTCACGGCAAAATGACGGCAGCTTTTAGCCAGAAGGCCGCGTCGTCAGATGGTTACCAGCATAACGATGATAACCTGTAGGCTGTAGCTGGATTTCAGTTTAGGTTCACCTCTCCACAGTCCTCAGTCAGCTGTGCCTGGGCGGCAGAGATGACGAGACCCGAGCATATGGTGAGGAAATCCAACAAATGCTAGACTGTCTATTTAACAACTGTTGACGTGGCCTGCGGAGAAGCCCCTGGAGGATTCGCCTCCTTAGACCACATAGGCCTGACACAGCTGATGGCAATACAAACGTATTGACCTCACTCTCAATCGCTTCCAGGTTTTCTTCTGGATCACTTACAGCATTTCGTAGGTTCCTTTGCCCAAGACTTTTTGTTGTCCGTAAAAGTGTTACGCAACTTATAAATTTGTTTTGTCTGTGGTAAAAATATTTGGTTTCTGCAATTTCGCTTACTAAAATATAAAAAAGGTTTCCCAACATGTAAAATTTGTATCAAGCTCTGTAAAAGTGTTTCACACTTCATGATTTTGCTTTCCGCTTCCCGGGGACTGTGGGATTTGATCAGTATTTCTAAACAGCATGCAGACCTAGAGGTTATCCTCCTGTAAAAAGAGGCCTCAGTGCAGATGCTCACAGGACAGAAGAAACTGGTCGCATAAACACATCGAGTGAAAGGGTACACCTTGAAAAGATGGAGTGGACGCAAGTTTGGTGGTGCATCATTCCAGCTCCTTCCAAATTAACGACACGGATGTTGTTCTGACAGGTAGAAAGGAGAGGCCAGATGTGAGCGATAACCAGGTGGTCAAGGGCCCAGAGCAACCCACCACATCCGCCTATGGCTGCCCTGATTGGCGTTAATTGGCAGGTTGGTGGAGGTGGGGGCCGCGATAGTAAAGCAAACGGGGAGCTGTGGCAGAGGAAGAACAAAAAGAGAAAAAAAGGAAATAGACTCATGAGATTTGTCAGATCCAGCAGGATTATCGTTGGTCGTATCATTCAAAGCTGAAAATCCACTAAATGAAGAGACTACTATAATTTTCTTGTAAAGATTTTCTAACATATAATACAAAAGATCAAACCAAATGGACAGGAGCTGCAGCCAAATTCATCAACTGCCTACCGCCACCAATAGTGCTACTTTTATACTTATTACTGGTATTCTGTATAAAAAACAAAACAAAACACTGAACAGGATATATTTAAATGGGGGGAATTCATTCCATACTATACTCAATCTCAAATAATCACATGAATTCAACAAAGATCTCTCATCAGGTTAATCAGTTTTTTCCCCCCACAAACACATTTTCATTCATTTTTACTGCGCACCTGGAGGATTAGAATGCACAATGACTTGTACGGCTACAGGTACTAATTGTGAGTACCGGCACCACAACGACAAAAGGGTAAGCTTCTTTGGCTGTTGACTCCAGTCTCACAATAAGAATCAGATTAATTAACTCCCACTATACACGTCCTTTGCATCAGATGGGTGGTTTTCTCATGTTCCATTTTTAATACAAGAGCCAGATTCATCAGTCAAACCCCAACAGAGTGCAGGGGCTGCTTCAGTGTAACTTGAAGAGACAGTGGGTCACGCTGCCATCAGCCTCCTGCTGACCATCAGCTGCTGCATTGAGCAGAAATCAATACTGAGACCCAACATCACAAGTTTATGAAGCAGATGTACTTGGCTCTTAGATTCACCATGGCTTTTAAAGCAGCTCCTCGCAGGCCTGGTCTCAAGATAAACATAACCCTCATGACTCCCTGTAATTGTTTGTTGAACAGTTCAGACAAACTGGCTGAAAGAACGGAGGCTCTCAATAGTGTCTCCTTGTCACTCCAGTGACAGTTACTTTGCAGGGACTGAAAAACATGTTTTTCTCTCTCTTAAAAAAAAAATCCTTTTATCCATATGTTTTTACCTATTTTTTTTTTTGTCTGAACCTGGGTGACCTAATCTTTTCTTCCCTCTGGGCTAAATTGATGGCAGTGCAGGAGTTAATTGTTCAGGCATGTGTTTGGCTTCCTGATGGAGAGTGGATGTGGATCAGGGTGGGGTCAGGGTTCACAATGACATGTTTTTTTCTGGGTGCTGAAAATGGAGAAGAGGCCATGGGAGAGTGCTGAACATGGAGGTGAATATGAGTTCCACCAAGGCACTTAAACCTGTCTCTATACAGCAGCCAACAAAAGAGAAAAATCATCTTACACATCAGAGACGAAAGCATATCCAATGAGAGACACTGCTTCATAGAAACTTTGTTAAAATGCTGGACACACAAAAAGCCTCCATTTGTCTGCATGAAAACACTGTGTCATACAGTAGCATATCCACAGAACAGTTGGCTTTCAACAGTAAACTCTTAGAAAACTTATAAAAACTTTCATTTCTAATTTCAAATAGAACTCAAAGAATTTGATCACTGCCATTACTTTTTGTTAGGCTGGATTTACTCTGAAAGCTCTATTTATGGACAAGCTAAAAGCAAAGATTAGATGAAAGAAGCTGCAGAAAACCACAAACTGTGTTACAAATCAAGTGTGGAGGAACTGAAGTTTTATTTTCACCTTCAAATCAAAGGTGAATGTATCCTAAATCATATTATTGCTGACATCCAAAATGTAACACAGGGTGCAAATGAACAACAACTGAATGAACATATAATTATTATAATGCCAGAAGCCCTTTCTGTTGCGACCCTCCTCATTTATCCGAGATAGGGAATAGTACAAGCCAACCGCTGGTTTGCCTTGTGGCTGAGGTTCGAAGACATTATGGTATAATCTTTCTTTCATTAAATTTCATCAAAAGCCACGTGGCATTTTCCTTCATCGTCTCATCTCGTTTGAGCTCGTCTTGCGGCCTACGGTTTATACTACAAAATTTCAGATCTCAGAGGCACACAACTACATTTCCAGTATTCATTAATTCATGACACATACCTCACAATAGTAAAAAAAATTGACGTACCATCACCAATTTGTGGATAAATGTCGCAAATGCTGTATTTTGTTCGTTTCATTTCATTTGACTTATTCATCTCAGCAGATCAATATTTTCACTCACTATGTCCAATTAAGTTCATATTTGACTTCAAGGCCTCAACAAAGTAAACCAGTTAAAGGCATGAAGAAGTTTATATATATATATGTGATTCAGCTTTCACTTTTCAGAAATCAGTTGACAATATGTGCAGGTATGGTTGGGAACTGAACATGCACATTATATGTCTACAGGCAGCGGTAGAAAGTAAAGCAAGTGAATTGCACATGGATTTATCAGACACAGCAAGGACTGCTGTGGCGCACTGCTTCTAAAGACACCTTGTGATATTGACTTTAACATAAGCACAGAGGCCATGATGGCTGTGGGGCAAAAACATTTTTTGAGTGCAGGACAACAATGGTCACGGCTGTTGTAGCTGCTGTCATGTTGTAATTGGTAAATAAACAGCCTCGGAGGGTGGTGAGTGTGCCTTGACATTTGAGCTATTGTCTTCATAATGCAAGAAGATATAATACGCATTCAAGGCAAATTGGAGGCAGCAGCGCATCACCACAACAAAGTGATGACACAAGTTGATGCAGGCATAGCTGTCAAGCTTTGGCTAGTTAGCACCTTTGCAACAGCCATTTGTTGTTTTTTAGAGACAGCTATTGGTGAGTCATGGGATGAAGTTTTCATGTTGAACTTAGAACAGTTCCTCTACCCTGGTAGGTAAACAGCCATAAAACGGACGCTGATTTACTCTGCAGAATTTGGTCAAAATGGTCAAATTACTCCTTTTAGTGGTTTGATGTGAGAAAGCAATCACATCATTGCAATAAGCATATTTTTTTGTGCTCAGCTGACAGTATTTGTGATTGCCAGCTGAATTCAAAGGCTGCACTCAGAATGCACACTCGGGTGAGTGAGCAGGATGAAAGGAGCCCCCAAGTTGGTGAAGCAGTACAGCTATGTAGTGGTTACTGTGAAGGCAATGATCAGCCCTCCTCATCAGACCCCTGGCCAGCTGCAGGGCAGCTCACATCAAGCAGCAAAAGTCTGGCATCTTGTACTATTACTTCAGCCAGTTAAGCCATTTTAAGACACTAAATTGCACTGTAGCCAGATGACAATGTGGCGCTATTTGTCTCGGTGTCTGTTTTTGTGTTCTTTTAACTTAGTTCACGTTAGTGCGGGGTGAGTCAGGAAATCATCATGGGGGTATTTAACAAAGCTTGCGTAATTGATTGTGGCAGATCCTGCCAGCAAACAGCAGGTCCCCAGTTCCTTTCACTGAGCCCAGCAGAGGGCCTGCATTGATGTGGATAAGAGAATTATCTCTACTCTGGTAACCTGGACTCATGGACAGTAGAAATTCAATTAAACCAATCTATGTTCTCACTGGCCTGACTGTACTGTTGCATTTTTATATCTACTTCAGCCTGACTAGGTGAGGTGCTACCTCAACTCGGCAAAAATAATTTTTTTTCAGAAGAAAAACATTTGGTTCGTTGGTGTTTTGAGTCAAATGTAAAAGTATTTCTTTAAAACACAAAATTGTTAGTGATACATGTCAATGTCAAGCCATTGTCTCATGATACAGATTTGTAACAAGTCAGTGCAGTACTGAGTCTGCGGTAACCACGAGACCCTCAGGTGGAGCTGCACGCTTTGTGCAGTGATGGAGAACAGTTCGGAGTGTTATGACTGTCTGAGGCTGCTTTGGTTTCACATTCAGAGCGCAGTCTACAGGAAAAAAACTGGAGTCTGAGAGAGGACGACCCGTGATGGAAATTACAACAATGTTGATATAATGTGATGAAAAACACTCCACGTTCATGCCATAAATGAGCTTGAGAGTTATCACAATACTGCGAGTAAGAATGAGCTGGCTTTCTTTTAGTATGCCTCAAGTAGACACCACCTACAGTACAGTAAGGACGAAAAAAGGGACCAGATGGATATTTTTTTCATGTACGATGAATTAATTAAACCTTTAATGAAATATGTTGGCTTTAGAAAATATTCCCAATGTCTCACTTTACTGTGAAAATAGATAAACATGGCATCTTTCTTAATCACTAATGGGGACATGAATACATACATTAAAGATGTTTGCTAAGTTTAAAAAAAAAAAATTTGCAATTAATATCTTAAAGAGTAACTCAGAGTAACTCCTAATTATGGCTACTTGAACACGCTAGTCCAAAGAAATCTTTAGTTCTTTGGACTCTTTCTCTGTTTCAAAACTTTCAAATCCTGTAAAATTTAAATTAATTAAATTCACAGGTTGTGTTACTTTAATTTGTGTAATAAAAATACTTAAATTATTGTTTGATAAATCACCATTCTACTTAAGAGAAAGTAAATAATTTCAAAAGAAACTGTTCCATCATCTATCAAGATGATTATTACTGTAGACAAATCAATCAGGAATAAGCTATATTATAATTTCTGTTTACATGCTGCTTCGACATTCATTAAACTTCCAACCCAGGGGTTAATATATGTGGACATTGGCACACACACAAGTACAAAATGTATTGGAGGAAGTATCACATGTCCGGGTGATAAACGTCACCCAGAGGTGTCTGGCTGTGGTATAGTTGATAATATTTAATTGACGTATAGAGTGCATGTGTCCACAACTGCGGGGCAATAACCCAGTCTGACTGGCACTCCCCATCTGCTCCTATGTGTTGTGTTACATCAGTCTAGTACTAACTGCATATTAATTCTAATGTTTCAGCTTTCAGATCGAATCACTTTACAGAACCTGTACTGTCTACATACCAACTGCCAGTAAATGGGCATAATGATGAGGTAAAAGAATATCTGAGTCTGTAAATCAATTAAATTGTCTGAGGCAAAGATAATTTCTCCTTGAGTAAAATATAGTATTTGACCATGCTATGTTTTATTGTTTTGTGTCTGCACTTTATTCCAGATGATGTAAAAATTACAGAGATGAGCCTTCATTGTCAGCCAACCCTCTAACAAAACAGATGTTGCAGAATTTCCACGATGGCCCTGAGAGACGACTCAAACTGTGTTTTAGTACATTTTATTTATTCATTCATTTATTTATTTAGAAAGCGCTGTAATCATCCTACTTGTTTGTGGATGTTGTGTTCAGCTGTTGTGGTGAAGTGGGAGTGAAAGGAATCTGGAATCTTCCACTTCATGTATTAAGGGTATCTGATGAAGATGCCCCCTTCCTTTTCCACCGTTGAAACCTTTTCAGTCAAGTGCAAATGGCAGGGGACCTTTAGTGGACCTTGAATTTCCACAGGAGAAGCCTGATCATTTAGACTGGACCATGATCACCATCCCGCTGGATAAGCAAAATAAAATCAACGTGAATCCCGTATCAGGGATTCCTATTGGCTAGGTGACTGCAGTCACTTATAGGCTGACCGCTCCAAGCCTTTAAATGAAAGACCAGTGCAGTAACTTATATTGACGTGTGGCTGTTTTGACATATGAGTGTAGCCATGCAAAGGGAAAAATGACCATGTCTGCATATTTGGTAGTGGTAGAGGATGGATCAAAATAAAATGTTCTGTGATTATCTTTGAATAAAGACACTGACTGGCCATTTTGGTGACCTTTGATTGGTAAAAATTCGACGTTGTTACAAATGATGGGTTATGAGCTGGTGATATGCAGAGTGGGTAAAACCAGTTTTGGTTTCCACTCAGATATATACTTTATTCACGCATGCATCACCTTGCATATAGCACATGCTAAGTACATAGCTGGCCATTGCCCAATAGCCTCTAGTCACCTTTATGTAAAATGCTGTGTATTTGAAAAACCGTCAGTATTACAAATACACACATTGAACTGCACTGAACAATTCAAAATTGACAAGATGTGGCTATGTAAAAAACAATTAAGTTGTGTGTTGTGCTGTTTTTTTAAGTAAAATATTTCGTTTTTTTGTGAAGCGAAACTTCCCCCTTCAAGCTGCAGTAACCTGTAATGGGGAGATAACAAAATTACACTATTTCCTTTGTTGTTTACTGTAGCTTCAAAACAATAAAGTGTCTTTTAGCTTGCTACCATTTAGTCAAAGCAGTTTTTGTGCAGTGTCTGTGTTTAATGAGTGTTTTTTTTTTTTTTTTTTTTTACAGTAATTCTATTGCTGAAGGCTTTCACTCCCTACAGTTAATTTGCTCATTCAACAACATTTGACAACCATGTCATTGTGTTTTTCATCACTGTATGGTGTTTCAGCCCTTGCAGCTGAAATGTTAAATTGCCTACGATAGATAAATAACAAATTTATGGTGATTGGGGGGCCCACGGCAGCATAGTGGTTAGCGCTGCCCCACAAAAGAAGGTCGCAGGTTCGTTTCCCGGGCCCGGGGCCTTTCTGTGGGGAGTTTGCATATTCTCCCCCTGCTGAGTGTGAGTGGTTGTTCGTCTCTGTCTCTGAATGTTGGCCCTGTGATGAACTGGTGAAAAAAATCTCTGCCCCAGAAGGCTGATAGATCATTATTCAGGCACCAATCTTTAATAAATTATACCCAAAAGTGAATATCTATGCTCCTCATAACGACGATCTGGCGTTCTTCCACAAAGTTTTTACGCAATTATCCGATATATCAGTCGCCCCAACAATGATCATTGAGGGGGACTTCAGCACAGTCCTGAATCCTTCTATGGATCGTTCTCATAACTCAGCATGTACAAAGAAATCACAATCAGCCAAAGGACTTGGCGATGGCTGGAGACTCAGAAATCCTACAAAGGGGGAATACACTTTCTTTTCCTGTCATACAAATTTATCGCACAAAAAATCAGTGTACATCCAATTATTATCGATGATCATATGCACCCTAAATCCCTCCACCTTCAAAGAGAACCCACCCTGAAACCGTCACCCACTTGGCGCTTTAACACCTCGTTACTAAGGGATACAGAATTTGAATCGTTAATAAGGAAGGAATGGAAAAACTTTTGGGAAACAAATTACTCTCCAAATTCATCTCCATCTCTGATTTGGGAAGCTGGGAAGGCTGTGATCAGACGCCAAATGATATCTTATTCCTCTCACGAGAGAAAAACAAAACAAAACTGGAAGTATAGGCAGTCAAACAATTATGGACCCAACTCCAAAATGTCAAATCACAACTAGAAAATATCTTCGACTGCATTTCCATTTCTAGCTTGTGGGGGGTGCTGGGCGCCAATCCCAGCTAGCTCTGGGTGAGGCTGGGGTACACAATGGACAGGTCGCCAGTCTATCACAGGGCCAACACACAGAGACAGACAGAGACCAACAACCACTCACACTCACACTCAAACCTACGGACCATTTAGAATCACCAGTTAACCGAGACATGCCGGTGTAAATGGAGGAAACCCATCCAGGCACGAGGAGAACGTGCAAACTCAGCAGAGAAAGGCCCCGGGTCGGGAACCGAAACCGCAACCTTCTTGTTGCAGAGTGACAGTGCTCACTACTATGCCGCCGAGCTGCCCTCTAGAAAATATCCTTGGGAAAAAAAAAGAAGTTTATACTTAAGCAACTCAGATACCAAAATTTTGAACACGACAACAAATCAGGCAAATTTCTTGCAAATCAACTCCAACACAACAAAGAAAAATCTCTTATAGCTGCAATTCAGGACTCAAATGGCAAATATACACAATCACCCAGGAAATCAATCATATCTTTTACAGCTTAAACCAAAACCTATATTCAACAACAAACAATCCCAACCTAGAAGACATTCAGGCCTTTCTCGAAAATCAAAATCTGCTTCAACTGACAGAAGAACAAAGAAACTTTGCGGATGCACTTCTGATCATTAACAAACTTTTAACTGCAGTAGAAAGTATGCCTGCAGGCTCCTGGTCCGGATGGCTTCACTGCCAAATTTATGAAACACTTCTGGTCAGTGCTGGAACCTTTACTCTTCAGGACAGTGACAGAGATCAAAAACACAGGTTACAGAAGAGCCCAAATGAATACAGCTGCAATTAAATTACTGTAAAACCAGATAAAGATCCAACAATCCCTTCCAGCTACCGCCCTCTGTCATTGATCAGTACCGACATCAAAATGATTTCCAAAGCACCTGCGTATATATTGGAGACAATAATCTAATTGATAATTCTCAATGACCAAACAGGTTTTATCAATTGCCGGCACTACAAATAACATGAGAAGGCTCCTTAATTTGATCAGCATGTCGCAGTGCTGCAACACAGAAGCTATTGTTGTATCACTCGATGCAGAAAAAGCCTTTGACAAAGCTAACTGGTCCTTCCTCTTTGCTACCCATCTTCACCATCTTCCCTCTGCAGAGGGGAACCAAACAAGGATGCCCCCTCTCTCCCCTGCTGTTTGCTGCATTCATCAAACCACTGACTTCAGCGATACATCAGAACACCAAAATCAAAGGTATCCACTCGGCTGTTTCCAAACACAAAATCAATTTATATGCTGACGATGTCTCACTCTACCTGCAACAACCTCAACGATCATTACTGGAAGCATATAACTGTGGTAGATCTCTGGCTTTGGTGCTTCTTGAGGTCCTGCACACAGGGGGGCAGGTCTGGGGAGCCTGGGCCCCTGGCCTGAGTCTGGGCCCTGGTGATGGCCTCACTCATATTTAGGGAATGCCCACATGCATGTGTGATTTCACTTGCCAACTCTGGTTGGGTCACATCATGAAGAATTGATGAATCCTGCCAAAAATGGGCTGAGCTGTTCTTCCATCACTATGTAGTCCATCTTTGATTTGGCTCCTCTGTTGGGACACCTTCACCATCTCTCCAGAGATCTACACAGTAACTCTCTGGGCTCTCATAATCCTGAGGGAGGTGACAGGAAAAGGACAGCATCCTTCCTACCAGCACCAGCTGCTTCCCTTCCCCTGTCCATCCTTCTGCGTCTTCTCTGTCCTTTGTTCCCCCCGATATTCACTGAGGTGTAGCACTGCCCTCCCTGCCACATAAAGGTCATTTCACTAAACAAAAATCAACAAAGCAGCTTCCAGGGAGGGCTGGTGATGGTCACACGCACACACACACACACACACACACACACACACACATACACTGAAATGATAAAATATTTAGCTGCGAGTGCATCAATCTCATAAAAAGTTGACACACCTTGTGGTGTTAAACTACGAGGACAAATGCAGACCAAAAAAAAAAAAAAGAAGAAAAGAAGAAGCTGCAGCTCTTTGTCTGTCATTAATTACTTCGTATTATGTCTTGTTTGCCGTGACACAGAAACGGATAAACGTGTTGAAGGTGAATGAATGAATCTCTTAATTGTTCAAAAAGTATAAAGTAATGAAAGTGCTCAGCATTTAAGTTGACATTAACAGACTACTGAGAGAATGGGTGAAAAGTGAAATTTAAACACGAGAAAATTTAAAGTGTGACATGACAGAGAGAGCTGTGCCTTCATAACTGTAAAGTGTAAAATGCCACGCAGGAAATGTGAGCAAAAGTGAGGTGAAGAGTGCTTTAAAAAGTGGGAAAAAGTTGAAGTTTCTTTCAGAATATCAGGCATTGTAACGATGGAGTGAGGAGATCACACTCGGTTCAGTTAACTGTGATCGGTCCAGCACAACCAAATATAACACCCTTAACACACTGTACTGACAAAACACACAGCTCACCACCGCCCCCCCTCACACACACACACACACTCACACACTCACGTTTGTGGGTAATGGATTTTTATCAGGGCAACAGCATCAGGGCTGATTTTGACGAGTCCCTAGGCTGCTCTACAATTCCTTTTGAAATCCCTTTCTTTAGTAGTCTTGTTCAAGTAGCCTGCGGCAATGGCCCTCTGAGATCACAATGTTATTAATACAAACATGTCGAACCGCATGCTGAAATTCAAAACAGAGGTGCAAAACCATCAAGGTGTCAAACTCCTGAAATATAAATTATGCTTTAATATTCCTAAGCACTCCACAAAATATGCTTCAGTGCATAAAAAAAAGTGATGCACACAAGTATTTAATATTTCAGTGTAATGTCACAAATTGCAGCCGCAGAGGGGATTGCTGACGGCCCAGGCCCTGGCTGTGATGTGAAATTTTGAGAACTCCACAGGATTAATGACTGGATTTGGTATGCCACCCTGCCATCCCCCCATGATGCTGCAGCCTGTAATCCCCCTGTAGAATACTCAAGGACACTGATTGAGAGAACAAAACTGTGGCCTATTATCATCTAATACTCCATCTCTATTGTACATGGTTGTTGTTGTTGTTGTTTAGAGATATGATTATAATCAGATGTCTGAACCTCTTTAGAAAACAAAGCCCTCTCTTGAATAGACTTTTTTGTCAATTAGTACTGTGTGGTCAATAAAACAAACAAACAAACAACAACAAAAAACCTAAAGCTGACATCATGGATCTCAGGCATGTTTCTAATCACTCCCAAACTGCCTGGCTTTCCATCATAGGACACATTTAGTAGGGATGTCACAGAGAGGAGAAAAAAATATATTTTGAGTTCACAATTTAGAACTCCAAATGCCAAATAACAGAAACTATAAGCCCTACATTTTATAAAGATATGGCTATTTTGATGACATATTATATGACAATTCAAAATGATTTTTATTGTGATGAAAACTAAATGTTATTATTTATTATTTAAAAAGAAAGGAAAATATTGAATTCATGTTTGTATATTAATTCTTGGTTTTATATTAAAAACAAAGTTGTGCATATTTGATGTGCTGTATAACAGAAACAGTTTCTTCACTTCTTTGAACGATATCAAAATATGTTTCTATAATTTGCCATTCCTCTTGAAAATTTCTTCAATAAAGAAACTTGACACTGGTTATTTTCTGAAGTGCCTTGAACCCCATTTGATTTGATTTCAACTTTGAATTAAAATGTTCATCCAATCTTTTTTTTTTTTTTCGAAGAATGAAAATGACAAAACTTAAGTGAACATTTCTTTTCCCTAATTTAATTTCTTGAATTTTCATTTCATTGCTCATAATTTTAAAGGTGAAAAAGATGCATTAACCACACAACTCCATCTCTAACATCAAAATATAAACGTTGGTCATGGGAATAATAATTTGATACTTAAACTGTGTATTTAAAATATTTATGTGTGTGTGTGTGTGAGAAGCAGAGCCATTTTCACATTTCAATAAAAACTGACTTCTTTGTACAACTAGCGGTGTCACCCTGCATTGGATAGTATCCAGTTCTGCTGTTCTTCGCCTTTCAGCTGTTCTTCTCAGCACTCCCTCGAGAGGGTTGGAGCTCTACTGTTGTGTTTTCTGCACAACTATTGCATTTATTTGTGTGCTTTTGCTTATTAAATAGTTTCTGTATTTGTAAAGTGCGTGCACCGTATCTTTTCATTCAC
Organism: Echeneis naucrates; assembly: GCF_900963305.1. Taxonomy (NCBI): domain Eukaryota; kingdom Metazoa; phylum Chordata; class Actinopteri; order Carangiformes; family Echeneidae; genus Echeneis; species Echeneis naucrates. The sequence continues at coordinate 20,282,911 of NC_042513.1, read as the reverse complement.
TGCACGTTTCTATTATTTCATGTTTTTTTTGGGGGGGATTCGGCATATTTTATTTTGCAGCTTGTTTTGTCCGACTTGACATGTTTTTCCCTCATTGGCCACCGTACAACTGGGACTCAAATACTCAAGTCACACACTTCTTTATTGGGCTGAAAGGTTTGTACACGAGAGAGCAAATGGAGACAGGCAGTCAACTTCAAAGGAGAAGCTGAGACAAGGTGAAAAAAAAAAAAAACAACTACTCTGAGCTGTTTTCAGAAGGAATGAAGACCAACTGGCACTGGAGGAAGGGGAGATAGACTAAATACATAAAAGGGGAAACAATGTCACACAGGTGCAACACACACAGTCATTCATTTTCTACCGCTTATCCATTTCTGGGTTGCAGGGAGTGCTGTCGCAAATCCCAGCTCACACTGGGGGAGGGCGGGGTACACCCGGGACAGGTCACCAGTCACAGAGACAACCACAAGCAACTTAGAGTCACCAGTTAACCTAAACATGATGTCTTTGGATGGTGGGAGGAAACCAGAGTACCCGGGGAGAACATGCCAACTCCTCACAGAAAGGCCCCAGGCTGGGAACAGAACCCGCAACCTTCTTGGTGTGAGGCAACAGCACTAACCACTATGCTGCTGTGCTGCCCAACCAGTACAGGACTTCAGTCTCAACTGACAGGAAATTTAAATGTAGGTTTAAAAAAAAAAAATCAGGAAATAATAAGGCAAAACATGTAAAAAAAAAAAAAAAAAGTCCCATTGGCTTTTATATTAAATATTGCTGCTTTATCTGAAACAAATGAAAAACCGTCCTTAGACAACAGGATTGAGCTTTGCTTTCTTAATTGTGCGGCTTCTCCCCCCCCCACATCTGTTCATCGTGCACTCACTCTGATGACCTCAGAGGAGAGAGTGATTCTGTAATGTTTGTGGCTCGGTCTCAGCTTTCTCTGGCTGTGTGGCAGATACCAGTTGGCATCTGCTGCACCAGTTAACAACCAGTTAAATGACTCCGCTGCAGACGTTCTGACTCAGAATAGGTGCCTGTCACTATCATTGACCATTAATGCCTGATATGAAGGCTTCTGTGACAGGAGAGGGTGGGAACCATCCGGAGAGGCAAAGTTACCTGATGTGTTTTGTCACCTCTTCCGGTTGCCTGCGCAGGCATTTGTATTGGTGAATTTGCTCTGGGGGCTTGCAGTGTCGGACTGCATCTGCTGTGGCTGCTCTCTGCCTGCCAGCTCCTCTTCATGACATCTGAAACTAGCCAGACTAGCACTGGTTTACACATGAAATGTTCAGCCCACTCAACCCTGTGAGAGCAAGCTGTCAGTCAGCCAGGGGAGGGCCTTGAAGCACTGACCTGTTTGCTGAACAGAGCTGCACTGTGCATCTCTACTGCACTCAGAGTGGGAGTATATGGTATACAGTCTACATGTCTTTAATCCCTTCTCTCTTTGTGTTCAGGAATAGAGTTTAGAGTTAGAGTTCTAATTTTTTTTCTCTGTCAGTGAGGTGAGAAAGAAGACAATGGAGTAGTGTAGTTTTCATTTTTTATCCTTGATTTCCTTTGCTTGATTATTTTAAATTCTTGTGCGTGAACCATGAACGTTGCTTTGATTTTTGTGATATGTGTGTGTTATTCAGGGAAATAGACTTGTGTTTTGTTGTTCAGATAACCTTTGTTATCTGCATTCAAAACGTGTGCCCTAAAGGGCTGCTTTAAAGCTCACAGTAAGCTCCTCTGCCTTTTCTTGACTCCACCTTCCTTCTGGGTAATCCTGAAATAGGCAAAGTGATGGGGCAGTTTTGGAGGTGAGACTATCCTTGTCAGTTTGTGTCAAGCAATATGACTCCTCATATTGCTCCTCAATGAAATGTGAAGAAATGTGTTCTATAAATAGAAATCATGCGAACTGAACAGGTGTTGAAATGTTGTTGCATAAAGCAGGAAAGTTTTTGCACTACCCTGTTAACTTTATTTTTACTTTATTTTTTTTCCTGCTTTAAAGGTTAAAATTTTAACATTCTGTGGTGACAGAATCAATGCTTATTTTTCAGCTGCTTGGCTGGAACAATTTTCTTAGGAGCAGTGACAATTTTAGAGAGTCCTGCCACAACAGATACAGTTGACATTTGTCAGATGACGTACACACCTATGGACAGACTGCACACATTATGCCAAAGATTTCTCTCAGCTGTTGTGGTGTCACAGTCACCTGGAATCAAGTAGTTTGTAAGGATTGTATGCTTGTATGTCTGTGTGTGCGTGTGTGTGTGTGTGTGCATTCACACATGTATCTGGAAAGTCCAGTGGTTAACAGAGCCAGACACAGCAGATCACCACTGAACCTTACATTCCTCCTGTGTCTTGACATACTTATCTCCACCACATACCACTCTGTCAGGGGTCAGCTGCTGGCAGAGAGACAGAGAGAGAGGAGGATGTTAGGGGAGCAGAGCTCGTGGTGGACTTTTGTTGTCAGTTATGTTGACGCACAGGTCTGCAAAAAATGTCTTCTTCTTATGTGTCATTTTGATTTTTAAAGACAATGTGATATAGCAGTGGCTGTTTCATAACATTTCGCTTTAGTAAACAACTCAGACGGAACATGAAGAGATAAAAACAAAGATCCTTTTGTTGAGAACTCTTGTCGAAATCCCATGTATGCAAATGAATTACTTTTTTCCATTGCAGTGACAGTGAAGGCCAAGAACACTGTGCTCATTGTGCCAACTTTTGTATTTAAACTGCGTCCCTGCTGAGTGTACTGAGATGTCTTTGGCGAAGTCTTTAACTTTTGCATCTTTGCCTCAGTCAAATGACTTTTCATGTCCATATTTTTGTTCTGAAGGCTGAACCAAACTTTTGCTGAGTTACTTCAGCCAGCGTTTTGGAGATCGGAAACATTTCCCAGAATGAATGATCTGATGTTTGCAAGACACTCGAAATGTGCAGAATCCCTGAACCTGAAGAATGAAGTACACCTCCTCACAGTAGAGCACAAAATAAAAAAGGCGACTTTTAGATTTTTTAAAAGTTTGCTCTATATATATGTGTGTTTGTGTGTGTGTGTTGGGTGTTGGATTTGGTCTGCTGTTTTGCTAGGGGAATGGCAAGGTCTATAATCCAGTTACAGATAAAGGGGGGAGGGGAGGGTGGGGTTAGGGAGTGTTTAGCCCCCAGCCCAACAGCAGGCCGGCTCACAGGTCATTGAATCCCTTTCTTCTCCTCCTACATCCCCCCTGCTCCTCAGCCTCCCCCCTCACTACTTTCTCTCTGCGGCCTCACCTCCTCCTCCCCAGCCTCCTTTTGGGGGAGATTACTGGGAAAAGAATATCTGAGGTCAAAGATAAACAACAGCCCGAAAGATGTACAGTATCCATCCCTTTCTCACTTTTTTTTTTTTTTTATTATACTTATTTCATAAGCTAAAGCACTGATGGGAAGTTTTGATCCTGTAGAGTTAGGTCTGTTGCATGAACACTGGGAACCTGGCTAAGCTCTTCAGAGACATACCTACAGGGGGCCTTGCAGTTGATAGCGAGGATGTGGTGGAATTTAGAAATGTGGGGGAGATACAAACAGATGCATACTCCACCAGGCCTCAGTCCTCCCATCTTGTTTAAGGCTTACAAAATTGTTGTGAAATTGTGGGAGATTTTCAAAATTATCCCCAAATGCACTGATGTACTTCAAAAGTGACATCAAAATACTTTGATTCAACACATATTTTTCAAAGTTGGTAATATTTGATATAAGTGCCTTTAGCATTCATGTAAACAACACAGATGTGACCAAAGCGCCGTGTTGCTGGTCTTTGATCCCAGCGTCTCTACTTTGATCTGGCGCACAGAGTAAAACATGTATTTTCCGAGGGGGAATACAGGCAGTCTTGGCAATGAAACGGCCCTGGCAGCATTGGCTAAACATCGGCTTAGGCTGCGGATGCAAACCGCCAACACGCAACCTGACAAATTAACTAAACATACTTACTGGTCTCATATGTCTTGGGCAGCATGCCCTGTGAGCCTTGAAAAATTGTTAGCTGCTGCTATTCTAATAATGCATTTACAGAAACCCCCCTGCAAGACATTTGGAGATTAATGTAGGAAAGTTCAAATGGGTTATGCTGATGGCCTATTTGTGCAAGTCGAGGCCGGAAAGCGCTTACAGAAAATGAGCTAATACATCTGACCTCCAGGACACCTCCACTGATAAGTGCTGGATTTTTACCACCACCGCAGTCACAAATAATTTGTGCTAATTGGCTTTGAAGGCAATTACTGCGGAGAGAAGACACAGAGGAGGAATGCTGAGGAGAAAGTAGTGCAGGATGAAATGCATATTGATGGTGAGCATCTGAAGCAGGCCTCTTTGAAGTGTGGCTGTGGTGTCAGTGTGTGATGGGAGAGCTGATAGAAGAAACTGGACACAAGATAGGTTCTTCTTACACACATGGCTGGCTGCGAGGAGAGGTCAACTACCCGCAGTGTGCGTCTGCCGATATGTATGTTTGTGTGCCCACTATGAGAACGCTACACTATGCACTTAAAGATCTAAATGAAAGCAGGTCGAAGGTCAGTATTTGTTTTGAAATGGTCAGCAATTTCATCAATTAATTTCTCCAGGTTTCCCTGTTAGCCAACGCAGGTTTTGCAGAAGTGAGTGATTGACTTGGGTAAGTTGTCTATGTGAGGAGGGCTGTGAAGTGCTAGTTTAGGAGTAACTTCTAAGGGTTATATCAGAGGGTCGAGAAAAACAAATCACAAGAACTTTGTTTTATAAAATATAACAACCAAATGGGGTCTGTTTGCGACCCGGGGGATTACCACTTCTGCTCAGCACCCTTTTCATTAAGAAAATTGAGGAGGTTCATTTGACCCTTTAATTTTACAACAACACATGGGATCCTCAGGGTTGATCTGACCCCAGGGATATCTTCTTCCAGAAAATTATTTAAATTAAATTATTGTTATAGTTTTATTGTTCAGGACTTTTTTTTGCTTTTTTTATTCATTCAATACATATCCTTTAATAATGACACTTAGCACGCCATCAGGTCAAACTATCAAAATAGAAAGAATGTATTTTGAAAAATGTTCTTCTTTCATCTTTTCAAATTTACCAACCACATTTATGACCACAAAAGAATGACCCCATGACCTTTCATTTATTTATTTCTATTGTTCCATTTCATTTATTCATTTTCATTCATTCTTTCTTTTCAGTTTTGTTGTGGGTAGGCTGAAACGTTTTCAAAGTCAAAATTGCCCAAGTAAAACTAGCTTTTAGCAGTATTTTGTAAAGTTAGAAAATGAAAACATTGTTCAGAACATGAAACAGTTCATTTATAATGTGTGTGTGTATGAGACGCTTCCTTGAAGACATATTTCTTACATTGAGCACAGGTCAAACTCATCTGTGAATCATTGTGGGTGGGACAAACGTGGCACCTGCAGCGTTACCTGCCTGCGGTTTGTACCATTTCAGACTTTGGGGTTCCTGAATAAATGATGTGCCCATGTGACAAGCACAACCTTCGTGCCCTGATTTTTTTCAGGTGCTTCCTCGTGTAAACCTGCATATTCCAAGCACATTTGGATTGTACTTTACATGTTTCTCAATTTTATGTGGCAGGTTCGCTCAGCATTTGTTGTCGGAATGGACACAGCCCACGAAACAAAACCGAGCATTCACCGAAAGTCAGAGAAGTATCAAAGTTCTCTCGGGGGTTATGCTTTCCCTGCTCCCTTGTCAAACATCAACTCAAAAGCTCCTGCACTTGCAGGTGTAGTTAGGTGAGGTCACACACACAGACAGACATGTTTTACACGGCTTAAACTGTCTGGGGTCAAATAGACCCCAGACAAACACTGATACATGCAAAAGGTGTACAGCAAATAGAAAAAGTATTATCATGATCATTTTTTTCTTAATCATTTTTAGAAAATCAAATTCAAGTCGTGAAATATGAAGCCAAAAAACTAATATTTCTTAAATGATAAACAATGAATTGAGTCAATTGAGTGAGGGTTAAAACAATCTTAGGTTTGCATCTGATTTTTAGTTCTCATTAAGCCAAGTTCTTAAAATGTGGTTTGGATAAAAAGCAACGAGCTTATCGGCCAGTGTGTTGACGTAATGGTACGAACTGATGAACAAGCAGTCACATGAACTCAGTGGCTAAGATGTGCACTATCTGGTAATTTCTTTCCCCTTTCCTGCCCCTGGAGGGCAACAATAGCCCCATAAACCCAATGAGATCAGGGCTGTGCAATGGGAGAGAATGAGTCCTCAGCAAAGAGAAATAGACCATGTGTGTATGTGTTTTCATGTGTCCTGGTTTAGGCCTCTGGATCTGTGAATGTGTCTTACCTATGGGCAGAATATGAGTCTCAGCTTGATAGCTGGCACCATAATTCCTCATTGTGACCCCTGACAAGCCGGGTCAGTACAATATCACCATCAAACTGGCCGCCATGGGCCAGCCGGGGGAGAGGAGGAGTTTGTTCCCTGCTTCCCCCTCACAGACACAATGTGAATCCAATTACCCGCTTTGTCCCGGCCAGAGTGCAATCCAAGATGCATGGTGGGGAAGCCCTGGGTGAGGAAGAATAACACTTCTGTCACTGCAATTTCACAACCCACCCTAAACTGTTTTCTATCTTCAATGTGACTGCGTGTGGAGATTTAATTTATCACCTTAGTGCAGTCACATTTTTTTGGGGGGGGGTTGTTATATATTTATACTCCTTCTAAACATATAACAAAAAAGATCAGGAAATATCAAATATTTTTTTAAGAAACAGTGTTACCATTAAACAGTCTGCCCACATTCTCGAAACGTTGTTGGTTTTGCTCATTTTGTATAATTTGCTGAAAAGAAAAACAAAAAAACAAAAAAATGCAGGCTTTATTTTGTAAGAGGCAACACATCTACTTAGTCTAATAAACATTTTCTGCACTGTATGTATATAAGGGGGAGCATGCAAGTGAAAATCAGCTTTGCCCTTTCCTTAATACATCATACAGTATATATTTATAATATGTTTTTTTTCTTTTTGTGGTAGTGTTATCTAGTATAGTACTGCATGATTGCTGTATAGCGTGTACAAACTGTGTGCCACTGAAGATTGCAAAAAAAAAAAAAAAAAAAGAGGAGAAAAATGAAGAGAAAAGTGACTTCAGGTCCATTTATCGACTTATTTTTGTCCAAACATGCTCTTGGAGGCCCATCTTTGACAAGCGCTCCAAACATGCCCTGCCTCACAGCAAATATCACAGGCTCATGTTTCTGTAGCCGCCATTCCCTAACCCAGCTTATTGATTTCCCCCCTTTTGAAAAATACATTTAAAAAAGGCCTTAAGCTATCTGACACCACAGAGGGATCTGACACACACTGGCTAGTCTTGGAGCCCCTTGGGTATATTATAAGACCCCAAGCAGCTCTGGCGAGAGGAGAGGTCAGGGGTCCTCCTGTTAGGCCATGTCCTGCAGGTCCCCTTTTCCCAGGATTAATGATAATAAAATAATAAATAAATCTCTAAGTCCCTCTCCCAGTGATAAAGCATAAAACGGGGCATAGCCATTATTGCTGGTTACAACCGCAGACAAGCACCACATCTTTGTTTAGATTTAGATACTCCTCTATCATTGCTTCCTTCCTCCTGCCCTCAGTCTTATCAGCTCATCCCGTCTCTGCCCAATTCACTCTTCAGGATGCTCATTGTCTTTTCTTCCTGCGCCTTAAGAAAGTGACCTTGGACAGCCAGTCTTCTGTGACGGATACAGTGCAGCTCTGTGGCTGTTTGGGCCTCTCTATCTGAGCACAATACTTCGAAAAGCTCAAGGTTTTCCGCTTTCTCTCTGAATCTGTCAAGTAGTTTGTAAAGTTAGAAAACACAATTTCTAATGCAAATCAGTTGTTCAATACATGGGCCTAATTTCTTTGCAGTATTTCACCCCACAGTTAAACTTGTGGCAGTTTTATTTGGGTGTTATCTTCTTCATTTCACTGACTCATGGCACGAGGAATAAAAAAAAAAAAAAAGAACATTATAGAATCCAAGCTAAAGCAACGTTGATCTGAAATCAGAAATCAGAAAACCTTTATTTGTCCATTGCACAGCGCTGGAAATTCATCTTTGACGTGACTCAGACATACAAGAAATAAAATCCAAACACAGATTAAAGTTAGAACACTGAAAACATAAAAACACAGACTGTGGGAACATAAATACATTAAAATTTCTCATTTCACCTTGTTAACACTGATAAAATGTGACGTGGCTGACTTGTCTCATAAACCATCCGATTAATATTTCATTAATTTCAAAGTTCAAACACTGAGTTTATTTATGAAGTGTAACTATACTGCATACAGTTGCTCCATTAATCAGCATTATTCATTCACATAAACATCATGAAAGAATAATTAGCCTGTCCTATATAATTTATCAATTACTATGTGAAATTCACTGCCCTCTGCCATTCAGGTAGACACAACACTCAACGCAAAATGATTCCATGTTAATTTCCTTCTTTAATCTTATCATTATCAAAACTTAAGATAGATACAGTTTCTATTTTGGTTAAGAACTTCACATCCAGGATCTTCAGTGACACATGCTGAGAACTGTTTCCATTTACTGATGTAATCTTCATCTTGCATCGGTACAGCCTGCTTTATTAGACTGTCCAATTATTGAAAAAAGATGACAAACCAAGCTCTTCTGACACATCTTGTCCATTCAACAACTTCAAAGAAACCCTTTTAAACGCAGAACTGTCTGCCTTCTCTTATCTCCTCTTTTCTCCTGCCCCTCTTGTTCTGTGTTTATGTGGTTTAGCTCTTGTTTGAGGTCTGGGTGTGGTCTCCAGAAACCTCCCCACCTGCACCTGATCATCTCTAATCATCGACTCCACTTCAGCAGTATAAAGCCCGGCTGCACGCTCCGCTCCGTCTCAGTTTGTTGCAGCTTCTGCAGTGGTGACTACGGCTGACGCTTCTGTGCTGTTGACTCTTAGAACCCTGTTTATTTATTTATTTTTTGCCCTTGTATGTTGCTTTTTTTTTTAATGACTGCCTCTGTCGTTTTCTTCTTTCCACAGCCAAATCACATCCAACCCACAGCCCTGTTCCTCCTCTGTTATCCGTTCAGCTGCACACTCACCTATACCATTCCACCAGTTCCCACCTCCAGCACCGCAGCCTATAATCTGCTCTACCTGGCACTGTTTTTGTCTTTGTTAGTTAACTTGTTAATAAACTGCTCATTTAGTGTCTGCATAGTGGGTCGTCTTCCATTCTGCTTTTAAAGCCTTGACAGAAACCTTTTTTTTTTTAAGTGTTTTTACCCGATTTACTCACCTGCTGGGTTTGTGGAGAAGAAAATCCTTGGAAGGAAACACTTCAATTGCTACAGGGAAGCTGTGAATGAACAGATTTCTTAAGAATTGTTTTCAATGAGATTTACTTTGGTGACCTAAACCAGTCAAACTTTATTAGTTCTAACATACACTAGCCATAGAAGATTTATTGATCCTTTGCAGGATATTTCTTTGTCATTGCACCAGCAATGTGCAAACAGCCATGGCATGCATGGTGAAAATAATAACTAAGGATAAAAATATAAGATCTGGGAAAATCTGTATGCTATACACTGAGCACAAGTCAAATGGTTATTTATTCATTTCTACTGGGGATGTCACAATCTCCATTGTAAGTACAATATCAATTGAAATGACATCACCATTTCAACCTTCGAAATCAATGGCGGAATGGAGAATGCAGCCAGGCTCCATTGTCACGTTTCACAAGTGTGACAAAACACACACACACACACGTGTTGAAGTGCAACAAGTCAATATTTCCCGGTCTAACTTGAATCTGCAGCCAGTTATGAAAGACACCACGACAGCTGCTGATAGAGAATGCACATTATCTAAAATCGAACCCCCTCCTGCTGCACTGAAATCACCGGTGTGGAAATATTTCTCTTTCCCTTTGAGTTATGTCAACAACATTCACATTGCTGATGAGAAAACAGTTATAACAACGTAAGCTTTGTTCAGTGCGTATAGCAAACTCCTCGGACATCATAAAGAAGTAGACTTAACCATGAAAACAACACTCTTCTGTCTTTCTCCTCAATTAGAGCTTAACTCCCACAATTTTCTAAGGCCAAAGCAATAACTCATTAGAGGATCAGACATGTGACTTTATTTAGCGGTAGAAAACTTTGACTTTTGAGGAGCTTCCTTCCGCTGCTGTTATATTTCCTAGTAGTTTTGAGTAACCTGCTTCAATTTATTCTACTAAGAAGCTATGTCACGTCCCTATAGTTTGTGTTTATTATAAATGCCGTTACATTAAAGCTGTCGAAGCCATGCAACTTGTGCGTTGTTTGTGTTATAATTTTTCATGCAAATGGGAGTAAGCAGCAATTTTATGGAGTACAAATAGGCCAGAAATCTAAGGCTAAGAAGCATATGGTAGTTCAAAGAGAGGTCAAATAGCTGAGTCTGCCTGTAACAAAAAACAAATATAGATTTCATTCAATCAAAGGAGAGGCAGAGAAAACATGGTGGTTTCCGCCACCATGCCATACCCCAGAAACCTCGGTGCGCTGCTTAGCCATATGTGTTGCTCTTAGCTGCTCCACAAAAACAGGCTGCACAGTCTGTCTCTGTCTGAGCCCAGAAGTCACATTTTACTCTTGACCTCAGGGTGCTGAGAGTGATGGTTTCAGGAAAAGGGGATTCCCTTTGGGAATATAGAGGAGCAAAGGAGTGGTGGCAAGGTATTGATGGAGGCAGGAGGCATAGTGTGCGGCAGTGTTGTGAGGATGGACCATTCAACACTTTTCTCTCTAAGCGACCATGTGCGTGTCCTGCCAGAGGGAATCTGGGGGAGAAAATAGGCAAACCCCATGACTTTATACATACGATTTGGTTAGAATTCAGAGAAGACGCAGCTGAGGTGAGGCTAGGAGACAACACATGAGCTGGGAGAAGCTGGATAGGAATTGGTCTCACTAACACCGCCGAGTCATTGATCGACTGCAATTTCTTTCCTTAGAAACTTTTTTCATGAAGAGGAATTCATTGTGGGTCTCCATGCAGTAACATGTAGCCAAGTAAGGTGCATCCCATACAAAATCTCTTTTTAAGTATGTAAATCTTCATCTATTGTTTCCGGTGTAAACAGATCCAGCTGCGTGGCCCGTGTTGGGGGCAGCAGCTGGTAGAGAGAGGTCGGCTGCCATTTTCTGGAGTGGCTGTGCCTACAGCACGTGAGACTGCTTTTAGAGTTCATGATGATTCGACCTTTGCAACATGCTCTACAACTTGTCATGTGACTATGGCAATTTACAGGATTTGTACAGATTTGGGAAGTTGTTACACAGTTGTGAGCGTCCTGAATTATTCATCAGAAATAAATAGAAAAGTTACTAAAAGATATTTTTTCATCAATTAATTGATGACAGTAGAATACCTGATGTAGCTCGGTAGGACAGTTGCATGCCTCGCATGCAGATGCCCCGGGTTCAAAACCCCAGCCACAACGCAAACAATTGGTAGGCTGGTGCTGGTCCCAAACCCGGGTTAATATGGAGGGTAACAGCAGAAAGGAAATCCAGCGTAAAAACTGGGGCCAAATCAGTCATGCAAGTCACAGAGCTGACTGGCTGTGGCGACCCCAAATACTAAAAAAAGCAAAAAGAGAGGAAAAAAAGATTATGACAGTAAGATGAGACACATTTTATGACTATGTTGAGCCAAAAATTACATCACATTATTTGCATAATGTGGACCAGACGATTCAAAAGAACCACTCAAAATCTGCTGCTAATATAGAAATCGCTCTTTATGAATTACAGCTTCCCTTCTCTGCCTCTTTTGGTCACTGGGTCAACCAGTTGTATTTTCCATCCAAAAATGAGCAAATTAAAATGTTTTTTGTCTTCTGCACTTCTTCAACTCCACCATGAATTATGTGTAGGCCTCACAATTTTTCCATGCCCGAAGGAAAAATGGAATGAGCTTCATCTCCGCTTCTCTGAAAAAAATCCATATTTTTGGGGAAGTCTATGTATTTCTATCTGACATCTGCATTATTATACAGTAAGGACAGTATATCACACTTCATAATATTCAGAATATTCAATTACTTGCCTGTTTCCAGACAGGACAACCCATGAGACCAAAGATACTTCTGCAAATAAAGATTTTTTTTTTCCTCCACACAATAATCCTGCTAACACTTCGTGATTGTCAAGTTGCTCTCATGTTCTGAACCAAAACGTTTTCATCAACAGCCAAATCCTGATGGTCTTGACAAGCTCTCTTTCCATGTCTAAACATCTTCCTCATGCCTGGTATGTTCTGCTTCTTTTCCCTGCCAGCCCCCACCAAAGCATTATGTGTCTTTCTTCCTTTGCTGATCTGTCCCATGGGAGAGGAGTTGGTGGATAAAGCATACAGGTGAGTAGAAACTAGGAGGAAGACGTTGATGGGGGGGGGGGGGGTTGGCAGAGAAAGACAAGGAGCTGCAAAAGTTTGGAGAAAAGCCAGGAAGAGATAATGCGGGAGGTGAGGGATAAGAGAAAGAAGGGGGTTGGGGGAGATGGAGGGTATAGAGTGCCGTGCATGTGCTTGGTGTCATCTGACTTTCAGGCTGGCTTGCTGATCTCCTCTGATGTACAGTATATGACATTGGCTTGGAAGCCCAGCCCCTAATCAAGGCAGCCGCGGCTGCAGTGCCAACTCCATCCCCCTTCCACTGACACAGCCAGTGCCCATGGGAGGGAGGCAACAAACCAGCAGCTGTTTATACCTCAATTCTTCCAGTCAGGTGGAATGAGGGGATTGAAGAAGTGGAACAGAAGGGTATCTCAGCAAAGCCAGAGATATTTGCATGCCTACAAATGCTTCACAGCCTCCAATTAGCATTTGAGGCCCCACCGCTGGACCTGACTCGTCTGGGGCAGTGGCTGCATTACTGGGTCTGATGAGGATTAACACACCCCTCCTCTGGATGGGGATGTGCTAGAGTTGCGACCTGACAATGACCCTGTACGCAGCATGCATAAGGTTAAGCTCTGTGACATCCAGGTGAAAGCTGTGGTTCCTACTCATGAAAGAGAAGCCTGTCTGGTCACCTGATTGCTTTATGCCCAGTGCTCAGCCTGCTTTATAGCTCAGTTTGGTTTTCACAGCTCCCAGGAGATGCACCTTCAGATTCTAGGCATCCCACTTTCTATGCCAGCTAACTGTCCCAGCATTAAAGGAGATATGTTTAAAAATAGCTGCAATATATTAGATATTAGGGTGGCTCATTTGGTGGGGTGTTTCTAACTGGTTTACTATGGTTCAAATCTGACCCATTGGTCTTTGCTGCATGTCATCCCGTCTCTCTCTCCTGAACTTTGTTTTTGTTTTGTGACTACAGTTATGATGACTGTCGATCTAGAGTGATGTGAAAGTAGTACTGAATTCCAGTGTGACTGTTCAGGCTAAGGGTCACATTTAAAAAAAATCTGATCCGTAACGGATTTCGAACCATATAAGAGAGTGGCCCAAAGCCGTTTCGAAAAGAACAGATTCACAACGTGAACGGTTCAAATCACAAATCACATGGAACCACATAGAAAGCAAGACCTGAACATAGGGCCAGCTCTGTGATCACAGCCCAAGTGACCCAAACCAACAGATAAAAGAGAGGTTCAAATATTCACTCATTCATTCTTCGGTGATGTTTATCCATTTCTGGGTTGGAGGGGGGTGCTGGAGCCAATCCAAGCTCACATTAGGCGAGGGCGGGGTCACGCTGGACCAACAACCGCTCACACTCACACTCAGACCTACGGACGATTTAGAGCCACCAGTTAACCCAAACATGATGTCTTTGGTGGGAGGAAACCCACACATGGAGAACATCCAAACTCCGCAGAGAAAGGCCCCCGGCTGGGAACCAAACCGGGCGTCCTTCTTGTTGTAAGGCAACAGCGCTAACCACCATGCTGCCGTGCTGTCCAACTTGATTTTTCACTCACTTAGTATGCCTGAAGAGTGACATCATCACTCATTCATTGCTGGCCTGATACAATCAGTGCTGTTGCTGCAGTTGGAGCTACAGCCAGATTCTGGGAGAACACAGTAACACACAGTTAATATTTCAGCATGGTTGGAGGCATTAGTGGTGTCATTATGAGTGGTGGGATGAAAATGCACATATGTGTGTGTTGGGTTTGGGGTGGGGGGTGGGTGGGGATATCTGCTGATGTGATTGGTGGGGGTAAGAGATTGGGGGGAGCCCAGAGTGCAGACTGTGGCTGCTCCCCTTCCCGTACCAGCCTCTGGAAGGGAGCTGGCTGTCCCAGCCTGATTTATACGGTTAATGTCAGAGGAAAGCAATGTGGGAACTGTGGTAAAAACACTGAATACTGGCAGAATGTAGAGATTGGGATTCTGGGTCTGGGAGGATGTGCTCCTCCTGCATGCTCCCTCTCTCTGATTCATATGCACGTGTGGACACACACACACACACACACTGTTTCACACCAGCAGTCTCCAGTTGTGAGGGCTTATCTTAACAGTGACCTATGGCTCACATTTTTTGGGGCTGTTTTTCGTACAGTTCACCTCCCTTCTGCCTGGTCCAGGTAATTGCTCAAGAATTCTGGCCTATCAGCTCCTCATCTGCTCTTTGAATGAAATGGTGGGTTTATCATGCATTGGCTGTATCAGGTTTGAGGATACATTTGTATAACAAAATAACATGAGAAATAATACAAGGGAAAACAAAGTAGAGCTCCTTGATATGCATGACATGCTATTTTCTTTTGTGTTCTTGAACGTACATGAACCTTAGGGCTTTTGTGTGTATGTGTTTGCTTCTTATTGTGCAAGGTTTTGCTGAGACCCTGAGTACAGTGTGCCAAGCAACCAGTTCTCTTAGCATCTGAAACATTAATGCAGAAACCCGATTGATTTTCCTTCCGTTTGCCCTCCCTCTTCAGAAAGCCGGGAGGGGAGTCTCTAAAGAGCCAGAGCACCTCTCCTCCTCTCTAAGGTCTCCTCTCTCCGGGCCTCCTCACTGATCCTGCCCTGCTGATTTCTACTGAGACTTTGGAAGAGCTATAGACTTCTGATGATAACCCTAGGTGCTTCAGGAGAAGGCTGGGGGATGGAGGATAGAGCCAGAGGTGGGGGTTGTAAGGGGGCGAGTGGGGTGGGTTGGGTGGGGATGGGGCAGTGATCATGTAGAGCTGAATCAGCCTGATCAGTATGCTGGAGTGGAGAAGTGTACACTCTAGACAGAGAAACTGTGTAATCAGAGATGAAAGTTTGTCAGGGTCTGGTCTGCCGGACTCACCCCCCTCCCCCTCTCTCCCCCCTCCCTTTGGTCTCACTGAGCTGGAGCGCTTTCACTGAAGGGAGGAATGAAGATCTCTGATGGCTAAGCCCAGAGACATGGGCTTTCCATACAGTTGTCTAACTCCTCAGTGTTGATCAGAGAACTTGGCTGGAGTCCACTGCCAAATAAGATGCATTGTGAATGTAAATTAGAGTCCAGTGGTAAGCAGAAAGCCCAGTTTAAAACTTATTATTACTGTTGTCGATATTAATCTGTAACAGTGAACATACATCACTGTCATTCTTTATTTTATTTGTTTAATTATTAAGCATCCCTATCAGTTGGCGGTGGGGTCAACTTATGCTGGGCCCAGGTGGCGGGAGGGTGAGATTCCCTGACTGGCCCAGATTCCTCCCAATCTCTGCGGGTCCCCACTTTACCCTCCTTCCCAACACAACAATGCTTCTTTGAAGTGAATGGATCAACCCTTTTCATACTACTGCCCACAGGAACACGCCTACTTCTTGGAATGCAAAATAGTTTCTTGTTGTTTATGTGTGTGTTTATGCTTCACTCATGGAGCTGTTTTGTTTAGAATAGTATCTAGCTTTTTGTTGGCCAACCCTTGTAGTACCCATATTGTCTCATATTCTGTGTTCTATGCAATTTATGTTCACGAAATAAATAAATATAAAATAAACACTCTCAAACACCCATTTGCTTCCAGTTGCATTGATCAAAGACATTTATAAGCTGTTGCAAACAACATGATATGACCCAAAGGAGGTTCTCCTGAAATAGCATGTCAATGGTGAAAAGGGTACCTTCATTGTCATGTTCGCAAAATTAGACGCTAAGCTACAATTATTCATTTAAACACAAAAGCAACTTGGACAGATTTAGGAAAAGATGATCTGGATTACATTCTTTGTGAAGGCAGTGGAGGCATTGTCTTGGCACCAGTTATACCAGTAACCAGTTGTTTGTTTGTTTTATTGTTTTTGATTTTAATCTGCTGCCACACTTCACATTAGTTTTAAAATCCTTTGCTAATTTATCAATTCAAAAAAACTATTTATATGTTGGCTTTCCACCCAAATAACCTTAAGGATCACTACCACACCTGACCAACCCTCCTCATCTTTTTCTCATTCACAATTTCCAGCTTCTTATCGGATATTCTACATGTGTGGGGTACGGTGGCCCTGAAGGTCAAAAGGGGAATAACATTTCAACACAATGACATTACATATAAAACAACATTTCACAACACATGAGGGTGGGATCCATTTCAGAAATCAGGTTTATTGGCTTTGGCTCTGAGTTGGTAAACCCCAAGCTGAGGGAAACATATCGATGTAAGAAAGGCAAAACTCTGATTTAATTTTCTACGGTAACTGAGTCTGTGATCCTTACTTGGTCTTGGAGCAGGTTTTCTTTAGTTTATCCTAACTCCGCCCCCTGACAGAGCAAGAAAAGCGCTTTCATTTCCCCCTTCTTTTAATCGTTCAGTCCATCTTATACAAGCTTAAGACCGCCTCTATGGCAGAGGCTGGTACGCCTGTATGCACAGAAATCAGGTGACAGAAATCAACGAGTGACATCATCGTATCACTTTGCGTAGCTGACAGTTAGGTTGGCAACACTACACAATTTATACAGGCTCAGAGAATTACTGTTTATTTGGCAGACATGAAAAGAGCAAGGAGCACATGAATGTGGTGCAAGCGATTGCTAATAAACAAGCTAGCAAGCAAAAAATTTGGAGACCCTGACTAGGTGTGTGATCATTTCGAGATGTCGTATCTGCATCTCAACAGGCAAATGATGGACAAATCTGTGTAAACTACTATCTAAAGATTAAAATGTTAAATCTCATTGATCACAGGCTGGCAGCACAGCGGCATAGTGGTTGTGTGTCTCTGTGTGTCGGCCCTGTGATGGACAGGCGACCTCTCCGTGGTGAACCCCGCCCTCACTCAGTGTGAGCTGGGATTGGCTCCAGCAGCCCCTGCCACCTGGAAACTGAGAAGTGGTAGAAGATAGATTAAAGAGTCAATGTTTCAACAATTAATGTAGCTCACCTGTGACCATGTAACCCCCATTATCTTTCCCTGTATTTCTTAATCTGATGGTCCAAGTAACACCATTTCCATGCAAATATTTTTTTTCCTTTTAAAATCTTTTTGATAAAATGCTCCTTTGCAGGCAACAGGAAGTACACAAGGATGAAATTAATATCATACAATTCTACCTGAGTTGTACAGATTCACACTCTGGGATTGATTGAACATGTCACTGTGTTCATCTGTGCGGCAGAATTTGATGAACCTTCCTCTTGCTGCCCAGACAGGTCTGTTGAAAACGATGACAATATCTGTTTATACTTCAGTGTCAGCTACTTGTCATGCTCTTTATTTCACACAGGAATGGAAGGAAATGTGAATAGGGAGATAACCGTCAGTAATATGTAATACAAATATGCTACCTCTGGACTTAGGGTTAGGGTTAGGGTTGGGACATCATCATTTTCATCATCCTGTGAGGATGAGCATTATGTTTCCACATACTTTAAACTACTATTAGGCATAATGTAGTATTAAGGAGCCTACTTACAGCTGTAAGGAATTCTATTGTGGCATGAAACTCCACTATTCCCATCAGAATCTAACAAATGTAAAGCCCATGAAAGCTGAAAAAAAAAAAAAAATATATATATATATATATATATATATATATACATATAAATCATTCATACCCCTGACAAATTTTGACTTAAAGTTACTGTTATTCAACCAAGTTTTTTTTTTTTTTGGGATCTGCCACACTTTTCTCAAAAAAGATAAGACAATTTACAGAAGCCATCATTGTGAAAAAAAAAAAAATTCTCAGCTTTTATTGATTTATTTGATTTATTTATTTATTTTTTTATTTTTTAACAAACGTGGCATGTCCAAAATTATTCAAACCCATTGAAAGCTGTCACAGTCTATGTGAAAGGCCAAGGTCCTACACCACCAAATAGTCCAAGCTGTTCTAAAGCACCCTGATCACTTTATCTACTTTAATAAACTCAACAGGTGAAAAACAGCAGCTCTGTGCAGTTGGTTCATGGACAGTCATGGCTAAGATAAAGGAAATGACTATAAGGCTTAATCAAAACGTTCCCTGTGGAAGATCTCAGAGGATGTGGTCGAAAGCTTAAAGTGACACCTGTGCTGGCCAGGCAGATAGTAAGAGCAATGAAAAAGAATCCAAGGATCACCACAAAGGCCATCCTGGAGAATCTGAGCTCTGCTGATGGCAACGTCTCAATGCAGACCATCCAACGGACACCAGTGGGCCACTTACATAAGGAACAGAATAGCACGCTTGGCCTTAGCAAAAGCTCATTTGGACAAAGAAGACTTCTGGTCTTCTGTTTTATGGTCAGATGAAACAAAAATTTAATTGTTTGACCACAATGATGTTGCCTTCATTTGGCCTTAAAGAAGGAGAAGCAAAAACATCATCAGGCAGTGCACAAAGAAACTTTGGCCTTGGGCACCACTGACCATTTCAGCACAACGACCCAAAACACACACACAATGTGGTGAAGAAATGGTTAGCAGACAAAAGCATTAACGTTTTGCAGTGGCCCAGCCGGAGTCCTGACTTGAATTCAACTGAGAATCTGTGCAGGGAGAGCTCAAATGAGCCTATTAATGCCTGAACCTTACCTGTCTGAACGATGTTCCCCTGTTTAATATTAAGCTGCCTCCAAGTCCCGTGGGGTTGCACCTAACTGAAAATTATTTTTTAATACAGTTTAATACAGTTCCACCTGTTTTCACCTATAATATTACCCTTCTGGCTAAATGTTAAATTATTATGTAATTAATTGTATGTATTATTAATTGGATTATTCAAATTTATTATTTTTTTATTATTCAAACTTACACAGCAGAAGTTTTTTACCTTCAGTTCTCTTCCTTCCCCCAAAAAGGCTGTTCGCTTGAATTCACTAAGAATTTCTAAATCCAGAGGGGAAAGTTTTCTTGTCATCTGTTGCCATGGTGAATCGTAGTATTAGAGCACCATTACTCTTGCCTTTTTCTAGTTGTGATAAACATGCTGGACTCAGAGTTACCGACTCGGAATTGTGTGATTAATTAATTCATTCATCTTCTACTGCTTATCTGTTTCCAGATTGCGGGGGTGCTGCAGCCAATCCCAGCTCACACTGGGTGAGGACGGGATACGCCCAGGACAGGTCACCAGTCCATCACAGGACCTACATGCAGAGACAGACAGAGTCAAATTAGAAAACTAAAAACACGCTGAAAACGGTACTGTAGGTACTTGCAGGCAACATGAATTACACGATTGGACGATGGGTTAGAGAAACATTCCTCGTATGGCTTTGGTGCTGAACAGAGAAGACTGGCTGCAGTCTATGTTAAAACACAGCAGCATTACCTAACACAACAACAAATCAAATTGTTGCCTCATATGCATGCCTTGCATTGCAATATTTGACCAGTGCCTTCCTTCCATGAGCAACAATTCGTGTTGCCCAAGGGTACGTGCCTTTTTTGTTGCATTGAATGCCGTTCTGTTTTTGGTTTTATAATGGTGTTTTTGGATTTGCTGTTGTGTTTAGTTATTTGCTATTGTGTTATGTAATTTGGTGTTGTGATATCCACTTTTGGGCCAACTTAAAAATTATTATGGAAAATAGAATTTTTCATAAAACAGAAAGCCATTTCACAAAACATCATGACATCATGGCATTATGGAAATGGTAGGGACAACACTTGTTATTTCTGACTGTCAAAACTCAAAAGCACAAGTAGGTCCTTCTTCACCTGTATACTACTCAGCTGTGTCCCTGTACAAATTGTAAAGACTTGGAAAGAGCGGAAGATGAGTTGCAAATAAAAATGATTATTTTGGCAAAGGGTATACATATAATCTAATAATAGGTTCTGTCCAATCAGAAACAAAAAATTTTTGTCCCTATCTTTTCCGCAATCGGTTATGTCAGTGTGTGTCTTGTGAAATGTTGTTGAATTTTATGAAATGCTAAATTGTTTTCTGTGATGTTTTTGTGTTATGTGAAGTGTTTTGTTTTCAGGGCCACTGCAGCAGTCTCATAGCACATTGCTTGACTGACAGTAATTTTCCATCTGAAATAATCAATATTTGTCTTTTGAACAATCTAATGACTATCTTAAATAAAAGTGATCACTGGTAGAGATGAACCCAGAGAAACTGTACCAGCTCCGCATTTTCCATCATTTCCATGGCAGTTTTTTTTTTTTTTCTTTTTGAGCTTTCTTTTTTAGCTCATTGTTTAGGTTTCACCTGGGCTGCTGTGTCTCTAATCACTCTCATTCATATAGTCTCCACTATCAGATCTTGTATACTTTGAAAATCATTGAATAAATCTGCACGTCTCAGATCAAACAGCAGACAGACACTGACAGTGAGCAGCTGGTAAACATAGTGGAGGATTTAGCAGCTGAACAGCCTGGGATTTTCCCCAAGACTGAAGGGACAGTAAATAATAGTACAAGTTAAATAAAAGACATGAGGCGGTATAGAGATTAATATAATATAATAATATAGTAGAACAACTACTGACTTTAAAAGATGAATTTACCATCTGGACAAATGGAGTGAACTTCATAAGATGCTGGAGAGATAATATTTTATTGGATGTTTTCTTTTTTTGCAAATGCATCTCGCTTTTTCAGATTTTGTGGCTGTAAGCAGATTTGCTCCCAACTTCCTTCCAACTCAGTATCGCTACTTATCTGAACTATGGCAAGGGACATCATTGCCTTAGGCAATATTGAAATTAGTTTGTGTCTGCATATATTTTTTTTTTTTAAAGAGAAATGCATAGATGTGAAAAATATCCTCTTGGTATATTTTGATTGTGTTCTTAACCAGATGAAATCACGTAGGAGTGAGCACCTCCGCTATTAGTTCAAACTGCACTGTTTCTAAAAAAGAATTCAAATCAGCCGTGTCAGTATTTCAAGATCAAGCGGTTTGCAGTGAAGTGTTTAGAGTCGTTTCAGGAATTGCTCTCCAGGTATAGAAGAGGTTTGGTTTAACACGAGATGAGCCACCCCATTTGAGGAGAGTTTGTGTTCCTCATATGTGAGTGTGACATTGCCTATAGCCCAGATTATTGGGAGAGGTACTGTAGATTTTACTTGTTGCGAGTGTCTCATACATAAGCAGACTGTGTGTAGGCGTGTTGAAGTAGCGTTTACTTGCCTCATGAACATGATCCACACTCTGCAGGGCTCATCATGACTAAAACAGCTCTGCTTCTCAGGAACAACCTCCATTTCACCACATCTGCTTGACAAAGTGTCAAAACTGATAAGAAATGAGAACAATGTATGAGAAAGGCAGTACCGTAGAGAGGAGGGCAACGAGCATCAAAACATCATTGTTGAGGATGGAACTGCTGTTAAATAGGTGAATTATTCCCTCGGTTGAGTTGGCGGGGTCGACATTAGGAGGTAATCAAGGATTGTGCAGAGACAAAGGGAGAAACTCTCTCCTGCGCTGTTTTAACGGAGCTACCAGATGTGTTTTAATGGAAGAGGCTCGGTAGCACTGGGTGGCCTGCCACATGTCCAGCCTGGGAATATGTGTTTGTATGTGTGAGTACACTTCGCCTCGTTACTCTGCCTGTGTGTGTGCAGGTGTACAGGGAGGTTCTAACGTTTAGCCGGCCGCCCCGAGGTGTTACATACTGTGGGTGTTGTATTTAACCCCGTCATGTCCATCCAAAAGCACAGATACTAACTGGCAGAGAGAAGTAAGAGTTTCCACTGCACTTGAAAAAGGATCCGGAGATGGATGATGCTTAGCAGAACATAAAGAGTCACTGCAAATTCAGCTTTTATCAGTGTTTACATTCCATCTGTTTCAAAGTCTAATAATTAAATAAAAGTGGGATGTTGTACGCTACAGAAGTCAGTCCAGACCATAATGGATGCATTTATGAGACATGAGAGCCTTCTTTGACTGTCTGATAATAAATGTGATTACCAGTAGTGATAGATAGCTGGAGAAAGGCCACCATACCCACACCACGCCAAGGCTGCAGGCCCCGCCCGCTATAATCAATGACATGTTAGGCTGGCAGGCTTTTGATGTGAGGGTTTGTAGAGGGGTGCTGGAGGGGTGGAGTGTGGTTTTATGAGAGGGAAGTTGACGGGTATTGATGATGTGCAGCGATGGGACACAAGGGAAAAAAGTGAAGAGAGGTATGAAGATAGTCCAGAGGCAGGTTTTAGTTAGGGGGGAGGCTGACAAAACAAAAAAACCTGTCTGAACTCATCTCACTGCAGTAGGTGGATGGCATCCTTTTGTTTAGCCTTTCGTTTTAGCCTGTTACATTGTCTAGCTGCTTAACTCTTGTGTTAAATGATTCAAGAATCCACACACAGCGGTTGCCAATCCAGAAAAATATTCTGTACTCCACCAAACCCTCACACAGAGGTGGATGGTAGGCCAGGAGATTTAAATTTCAACTTAATTTCAGGCATGGGCTTTGAGTGACAGGTGTGGGAATGCATCCGCCACAAACTGGCAGGTATTACTTTCACCCATGATGCACTTTGTGTCCGTTTTTTTGGGATCAGCTGGAAGTTAGGATCAAAGTCAGATTAATTACTATGGCTGTTTCGTTGGTAATAAAAATATAACAGAGTTGAGTTAAGTGCTATGAGAAACTTCTGTTTACACTTCTTTGCTGAATTACAGAATTCCTGACGGCTCTTTATATATATATAGATACATATAACTCTATATAACTATGAAAACTAATTTATTACAGTAAAATCAAATCTTTTTAAATACTGCTCTTCAAAATGTAATCATGGATGGAATTAGTCTAACTATAATAGAGCACTGAATCGACTCAGAAACAAAAGAAATCAATTTTGTTAATAGCATATCTATGTGCTCTGTCTCTCTTTGAGCCTCCCTCCCATCTCCCCATCTCTCAATGCTTCGAAAAAAAGGCTCTGTCCCAGAGTACCATGTTATGGGATATTATGTTTTCTTTTTGTAACTCAGCAAAGCTTTATTTTGAAGTGTGAGCCTGTAGAATCGTAGTTGGGTGTACTTGCGTGTTGTCTTGTGTGCATGTTCTCCTATGTGGGAGTGTGTATTTTTCTTGCCTGTGTGTACTTATCGACACCATGTGTGTTTTTTGTGTTAAAATGTATGTAACCGTGAATGTGTTTGCACTGTTGAGCTTGGATGAAATGCCACATGACTGTGTGCACCGCTCCTTTTTGCCTTCATGCGTGCACTTTTGTACTGTACATGTGTGTGTCTGCATGTGTGCGCTGCAGAGCCCTGAGAACTTGGCAGTGTGTCAGCGGAGTGAGGGGGAGCTCCTGTGCTGGATCCCCTTTCAGCCTGACACAATCGCACAGCCCCATCGCTCTGAGCTCTCAGCTGTAGCCTCCACAGCTTCAGAACGAACTCAGCATCTGCGCTGACCGGTCCACTTCAGCACACTCATCAGAGCTACGCTTTGTTTGAAGGGAGTCTAAATGTGTCTCCTTTTCATCATTACGGCACATTCAGATTCTAGTCGCAAGATGTTGCTGTCTTAGTGACACTGCCCCAGCGCACAAAGACTTCCTAATGTAAAGGAACGGTTGGTTCATATTATACCATTCCCCCGCAGAGAGTTTGCTTTGACTTACCTGTCCCTGAGATTACCAGCTCCATTAGAGGACCCGATGAGCTATGCATTACTCTCACTTCCTGTTGGGCTACTTAAAGGATACAGTACCTCAGCAAAGACACGTGATCGTAGTAGAAAATGGTGTGTCATTTGCTTCACATCTTTATCGTGAGGTCAATGCCCACCCAACCCCGCCCGTCATCAGCAACAGCAGCTCTCCCAGATGGACCTTCACAAGATGGGTATTGATTGATTCTTCTTAGAGTGGTGGTGATAATGTGACAAACAGTAGTCATTTACCACTGAAACATCACTTTAGTCCACAGCTGAAGCCTTTATTGCAGGGAATATCTGAGCCTTACTGGAAGCTCTCTTCTGGCACTGGGGACCTGT
Organism: Echeneis naucrates; assembly: GCF_900963305.1. Taxonomy (NCBI): domain Eukaryota; kingdom Metazoa; phylum Chordata; class Actinopteri; order Carangiformes; family Echeneidae; genus Echeneis; species Echeneis naucrates. The sequence goes on along the minus strand of NC_042513.1, from coordinate 20,258,440 downwards.
CGGAGCAATGAGCTAGTGGATCAAATGTCACTGCGGCAACTGTCTTAATGACTCTGTGTCATGGCTCCGGGATTGGTGGTAAAAGACACAGTAGGATACTCTGATTTTCGAATATGGCTTTATTTTCATACAAACTGATCATCTGGAAGTGAATCTGTTCAGTTGCTTGTGACAGTATTTACTCTTACGGAAGTGCAAAGCATGAAAATGAAAATTAAATTTTCTTTCTGGTGTCAGTCGCATATTTTAGATAGACCTAATTTGGCCATGTTAAGCTTTACATTCTCTCTAGATATAATAGAAGGATTTCAGTCATTGGACATGTGTATTTTAAGTTTTCAGAAAAACAAACCCGGAAAAGGTGAGCAGCTTATCGCCCAGCTTCTATGAGACATCCTGTGCTCGCTTAACAGGATTGGCGAATCACTGATTTCTGTGAGGCTGCGTTTTTGTCAGAGTTTGTACCAACTTTAATCCTGTGACGTGTTTATTAAGACAGGGAAGGGGCATGTGTGAATAATTTAGCCACTGCTGAAATCTGAATGCCTGGATCACTGAAACAAAGGGCAGCCATCTGTGAGCCGCTCCTTCATGGCTGGTGTCTACTGTATGATATTGATGCAACACAATTTTTTTCCAATGAAACGGCTTTATTCTGTGTTTTACTTTTCATAGCCAGGTGGTCAATTTGTTCTGGAGAGAAGGAGACCTCTCTTTGGAAAGTGCCATATGAACAGTGTTCGTATTCATACTGGCGCTCTCGAGGAGCTGCAGTAGCATCACTAATACCAGTTTTACAGTAAATCCAAATGTGTCAGTGGATCACAAAGGTCACATTAGCCTTGACTTAACTTTCCAGCAGGCTATTCACATTATCTTTTATGGTTTGAGTAGCTTAATCTCTACTTCATCCTCAAAGCTAGACATGACTGTCAAGTACGGTATTGGAACACCTGCAGTTTGGCAGGAATCCCTTGCCATGAGGATAATTTATAAATCAATAATGTGTTGATTCATGCTTTCACTTCAAGCCAACTTGATTGGATGATGCACATAAAGGCTGCTGTGATGGTTGTTGCATGTTCCTTCCTTAAACATCTTTGTGTTACAGGAGCTGGCGTTAGTGAGGAACAAAAATTCTTTGGCTTTTCAGTTTTTGGAGACTGTCAGCAAGATGAACTGGTGGGAGAGTCTTCAGCATTTCCATCACAGTATGTTCCTTTTAAAAGAAAAAAGATCAAAATGACTTAAGACACGATGTGTGAAACCAAAACCCCCATTTTCTGTTGGTGTAGGGAGAGCGGAATGACACGCAGTGGAGTCTGGCCTGCCAGGAGTTGCACTGGGGACATGTCTGCTCTCAATTTGTGTGCCGTTTTGGCATGTGTCCGGACACATGCCAAAATGGGATATTAGGATATCAGGTTGCCCTCCGAGCTGATAATTTTGATGAAAATGGTAAAAATGTCAATCACTCTTTCGCAGAAAGGCAGTCATTCACAGACTTCCGTAAATTATTCTGAACAAAACTGAAACAAAGATACTTGACCACATTTTCATGTGAATCAATAAAAAACAGAACAGCTTTATTTTTTAGCTGGAGACTGACGTGCTATTGCTGTTTTATTGTTTCACCAAATTATTAAAACAAGTTAAAGCAAAAGAAGGCTTTAGAAAATATATTAGAGCCTCACAACACATCTCAGCTCATTTAATGTAATGTTCAGGGGAGCCACCCTGCTTCAGACACAGACAGTGCCACATCAGCACTGTGTTTGTGTGTCTGTGTGTTCTGCATGTGTGTGCATGCAACGCTTGTCGTGTGTGTGTGTCTATGTGCTCTAAATGCTGATTGATGTATCTCTGGCTTTGTCAGCCCTTTGGCAGAGGTGGAACAGGTGTGACTCTGCCACAGAGTGCGGCTCAGACAAGCCATATCACAGCATAATGAGGTCATTGTGCAACACACACATTCCTGCACAGGGCCCTTGGACTCTTACAGGCTGGAGGTAGCCATCTGTGTGTGTGTGTTGCTCCAGGTGACTGGGATTTGGATGAGATTTGCTCCATGAAAGAGATGTGTGCTCACCACCTGCGTGTCCCTACGCACTCTCGGAAAGACCTCCAAGGCTCAGACACACACACAAAGACACACAAGCGGGCCAAGTGACGATTCTCCTGTGTTGCAAAATCAGCATCTTGGTGTGAGAGAGTGGGCGTTTGGTTAAGTGGGTCTGGCTGGATTTTTCCAACCTTGTCTCAGACTTAATCAAGGCTGCACTGGGTTTGCTCGGACCCTGGGGTCCATTAGCGCAATATGGATGTTACTGCAGTGATGAAGTCATCTGCTCTGACTCAGGCAGCACATTCAGTGGCATCAGTGGCTTGTCTGTATCTTGGCTGACACCTCAGCCTCCATGTCCTAATGCCGGTACTCAGCACATGGAAGGCCAACATTTATTTCCCCTCATCTGCATTCTGACTACTTTGCCCAGGATTGGCATTTTTGTGTGGTGTGGTGGGGTGGACTATATTCAGTCTGTGTGAGTGTGTGCAGTGCTATCCTTAGGGTAGGATGTCTGCAACGGGTCCCTTTAGCTGCTTTATAGTTCAACCAGCCTTAACTTGCTGTGTGGTGACATGTCTGCACTACGCTGACTGGATGACTGGGAATATCTGCCGCCTGTGTGTGCATGTGTATGTGTGTGTGAAGGGGGGGATCACAGTGGGTGTAAGGCTGGAGGCTGACTGCTGGGCTATGCTTGAAAGACTTCTGGCATGTGCTGGTGCCTGCATTTTTCACCCTTGACTGGAAGCATATGCTGTAGCACAATTGAGACAGTGTTAGACGGGCTTGGTGTGAGGGACCCAGGCGGATTTCTCCACATCTGGCATTGCTTGGCCCTTGTTTCAGGTGAGTCATGTCTCCCGGGAGGATGGCTCTGCAGCAGTCCTTGGTCCCTCAGCGCCCAGGCATCTGGAAGTGTCTGAATCCGTCTCACAGTCACATCTATCTCCACATGCTTTTCTAATTTTATCGTCCCCCACCACCACCTCTGCAGACCCCAACCACTTGCTGACCCCTGCTGGGCCCTGATTTTCCCCACCTGTAAACCTCATATGACATGGTTTAGCAAGACAGATGACCAAGGAGGACAGAAGGGCAAAGGGTCATTTTTTTCCAGGGTTTTTTTTTTATTTCTCTGAAAAGAATTCTAAATAAATATGTATTATATACATTTTGATCTCTTGCCTTTGGCCATTTTTCTTTGCTGCTTGGATCATATTACAATTTATACTAAAATGTAATATCTGGAAACACTAATGTCATTAAAAGAGGTCTGAAAGCAAACTTATTTAGTGGTTGGAAGAGAAAACCAAAGGGAAGCAGTAAACCTCTACCTATCATAGTTTCCAGTCTGACTCCCAGCTGTCCATACTTTTGTCCAACCTGCAAACAAAGTATTCTAAAATAAGATAATCTTGCCTTACTATTTTCAGAAAGCATGTTTTTGAGTAGGATATTTTTTTTTTCCATTTTTATCTTTTTTTTTTTTAACTTAAGTCCTTGCACACGCTATATACACAACATTTGCCTGACAAGACACATTTGAGTCAAGTCAGTCAAAATAAAGCACGAAGTCATGACACAAGTAATATCAGGACACTTTTCATACAAAAGCAAGTGCAGACTCCTTATAATATAATTTATGTGGGCCCAACATCTACGTCACGAGTAGCAACAGTGGCAAGAAAAACAAGGTAGGAACCGTAAACAGGATCAGACTCATGGTGGCTGGCTGCTTGTCTCGACTGGTTCAGTTGAGTGAAAGAAGGACAGAGAAGTAGAAAGGATGGAGAGAGAGAGGAGAGCGGGAGAAAAGAGAACATAGCATGGTACTCGTTATATATTCAAATAAATAATTTACAATAAAACCAGCAATAACTATGATAGTAGAAAAGAGCGTACTTGCTCAATACTCAATACTACTACTACTACTACCATGAGCGAACAATGATACGACCTAACAATAAGCAAGAATAATCCTGAGAACAATGAGCACCACAAGCATTCATTTGGAGTGATATCTGTGTCCATATGAGAGTAATCACAAGTCTCAAGTCTCAACTACATCCACCCAGTCTGAATAAAAATGTCTGAGGAATTCAGAGCATTTGTTCCATTATAATCACTGATTTACCTACAAGGCTACATGTGATAATAAGACAGGGCTCAACATTCGATCCGTCAGATATTACACCATCAACACTAGTAAATGTACTCACTAGAGAACAGAGCTTCACCAAATGTAATGGTCAGCAACCACACAAAAATTTCTGACTCTCTGTGAGACCACAACCTAAGACTCGCAGCGAATGGTTAAATTAACTATTGATACTGAGGCAGTCTGCCTGGTTGTGTTTCTAACTTTGTTGTCAATGTGTTGTAGAAATAATGCCCAAGTTTTGATGCGCTGCAATTTCTGCCGCAGTCTTGATCTTACAAGATCTGGATTAATGACATTGCCTGCCATTTTTATTTACTGTTTTCCACGTAGATCATTGAGTGGTTTGTGCTTGAGAGCTAACATTTTCTGTCAACAAATTTTCCAGGAAAGCAAACAAGGCAGTCATGCATGAAGTATTGTGTGTACATGAATGCAAAGAGGAGTGAAGAAAAGGTGGAGGGAGAGAGCCCCCCCCCCCCACTCCTGCACCCCCCCGACCCCTAAACAGAAATGTCACAAGCAGCCTGGGTAATTACGTCCCTTTGCCTGATGGCTGTTGGGGAGGCCCAGCTGTGTGTGTGTGTGCGTGTGTTGGTCTGGGAGGAAAAGGGTTAGACTGATGGGAGTTGCATGTGTCAGAGTGGATTGATCATGACACAAACAGATGTATGTTGGGGGAAAACATGCTGGTGTCCATGAGGAATTGATCTATCCTGATCATTAAATAGATGAAAATAAACATCTTGCTCTGATTAACGGCAGCTTTCCCAGTGGACTTGTCAGAGGTGTTGCAGACACGCCACTCCGAGGCAGTACATATGTGTGTACAGATTTTGGTTTTACATAGATGTGTTCCTGTTTAGAACCTGGTGTGCCATGTGGCGGCTGTAATGAGTGTGTGTCAGACTGTTGGCTAATCAAGCAAGTTCCCCATTTTTTCCTGTTTTCCCTGTGTTTAAATGGAAGAATGGATATGATAAAAAGAGAAAATATGTCTCTCTCTCTCACACACACACACACACACACACACACACACATTCGGAACCCCATGCTCTCAGAGGCTATTTACGCAGGAATGCTGCATGCTGGAGTCTCACATTTCACGAAGGAAGCAGAAAAAGAGGGAGAGAGTGAGCAACTTTGATATTGAGGAAAAAGTGAGAAAAAGATTTTGGTCCATGAGGTTTTGTGAATGTGTCATTTTAGCCTCGTTTACAATATGCTGCCAAACGTCATTATAGGACAAAATCCTGGATGAGTAATTAGGTCAACTCTTTGATTCACTGAGTGTCACATACAGGGGTCAGATGCAACTGGCATTGTGTGTGTGCGTCTGTGTGTGTGTCTGGGGGTGTGGTTTGTGTGTATGTGTGTAATGAATGTGAGACATCCTTTCTTCTTCACTGCCTTGGCCGTCTAAGAGGTGACTCAGTTTTGGGGTCTGTGAGAGTGTCAGTGTCAACTAGTGAGACTGGAAATATACAACAATCCAGCACACTCCTGGGACTACCACTGATTCTTTGACTGCTCACGTTGGAGGCCTGGAACATGTTTGTCCTGACTTTTAGTGAGAAGAAGAAAGTAAAACTTGGCAGTAGTGAGTCCTGTGAACATCCCATGAAACGGCTCTTGTTTACTTTTATATCTATCTAAATTCTTCAGTTCTGGAATGCCACCCTTCCTAATGAAGCACCTCTTCTCTCTCATGTTGAAATGATAGCCTCAGAGAAGATTTTCTTTGTGTGCACCATGTGAGCATTGATCAGCCCAGACTTGTAAAACAGCTTCTATAATCCAATTTCCCACAATGCTGTATTAATTTCAAATTGGCTCTCTGATGCCATCTTGGGTCAAGCTTAGCTGGAGGAAAAGCAAGCACCTGTGAATCAAAACTGTCCATGGATACAAAAAGTTTTTGTAGCTTTTGCGAATTTTGTTTTGCTTTTCAACCATTGTGGCTGCTGACTAACTGTAAAACCGCCATTTTATATTTAACAGGAATTTCCTGGGGCTTATCATACTTTGTTAAATATGTGTAAAACATGGTCGTGTCTGTTTGTGTCTTGTTTCCTAGTTACCGTCACACACACTATGTTTCCTTATATATACACAACCTTACGCAGGAAAATTGCTGCATTTTTCGGTGTTGGGTGGTTTTGCCATGTAAAGCAACCTCCAGTTTACAAAGTTGGTATATCCTGTGTAGACTGGAAACGGTTTTTCTTCCATTTCTTCCATAGTTATCACTCACTCACTTTTCTACTGTGGGGGAGGCTGGAGCCAATCCCAGCCACATTTCAGGTGAGGGCAGGGTTCAATGTAGTTCCACCAACATTTTTAAAATTTTCAATTGGGCTGCAAGATAGAAAAGACCTGAAGCTTTCCAGAAAGACCTCAGTAAGTCTATTCAATTTCATTTTTGAGGTTATGGAAAAATGGTGGCCATTCTGAACAGTTAAATCCCGTCCTTCTTGCCATTTTTTCCCTCCACATTATCTATCACAGTGAAAGTTTCCACTGGAACTATTTTCCACCAAAGAAATCTTCCTTAATAAAACTTTAAACCAAATCACCTTTTACAATTTTCAAGATTTACAGTTGGATGACAGTCCCTGTATGGCACTGTCATCTCATCTTGTTGGCTCTGATACGGTCCACCATAGCATGCTGAGGGGCTCTTTGGTGATGCTGGGCTCACTGTCAAGAATCAACTGCTACAAGTCCCAACACAGCCCTGACACAGTCATGCTACAACACAGGCCCTCAGGTGATCTCTCTCCGTCTCTGTGCTTCCACATGCACACAGATTTCTAAAGCATTAACTTGAATCATCATCTCCATGGCAGCAAGGTAGACAAGAAATGGATTATGGGGGGAAGAAATAAAACACTCTTAAAGTGCAAATTCAGCACCTCTGACTTATTTCAACAAGTCAGTTGAAAGTAGCGGTGTCTCTTTCATTAAAAATTGTCTCATTGTTTCCGTCCATCCCTCCAGTTCACATGTTTTCAGAGAAAGATCTTCCCTCTCTCATAAGCTCACTCCTTATGTTGGATGAGAGCATCCACATTGGTTCTCTTTATACCAGGGCTTGGTAATGCATGTAGAACTTCGTAACGTTAATATGCTAAAGCTTCTGTTCTTTATTCCCAAAAAAATAGGTTCAATTAATACTGCTGAATTTACCACTCATTAAAATGCAATCCTCCAAATATCACTAATTAAGATATGTAAGGTATACGAAAATAGATCTGGAGCTTTTCAAAATAATGTATCTTCTCAAAAGCAAGTTGAAAAAAAAAAAAAAAAAAAAAGAAGCCAAGAGATCCAAAATAATAGCTATAACGCTGTATACATGCTCGACTTGTGAACATAATTTACTGTACATGACATTATATATACAAACTAAGATATCAGTGGACAAAATCTTTTCAATACACATTTTTTGTGCTGCATCTTAGGGGACCTTTTGAAAATGAGTGAGTGTGTTTCCTGGCTAGCGTTTGCTTTTGGCTAAAAGAAGGTGATGTTTTCTGATGTGGGTCAGAGTGAGAGGCAGCTGATCAAAGATGAACAGACGCAGGGGGGTTAGACGTAGTGGTGTGTTTGTTTGGACCAGAGTTTTAGGAAAGTGGAAAGTCCAGTGGTGGTTAATTGGCGCGTTTAGGTCCGAGGTCATGAGGCCGACAACAGGAACACACCGTTCGGCCCTGAGGGGCAGATGGATGGACAGCCACCACAGAGACACTGCTCATTCTAATCACAACTAAACACTATGAAGACACGCACAGACCCTCTTCTTTTTTTTTTCCTCTGTGACTCAACCTTCTTCCTTGGTTGCCCTCCCACCTCTTCAAGCTCTCACTGTGACCAAAGCCCAGGGGAGGTCACAATGTCTCACAGCAGCAGAGGCCTCCAGATGAACGTGTTGGAAACCCCCCCTCCTCCCCTCCCCCAACCTCATCTACCATCTCTCAGCACCATCTCCTACTTTTGAAAATACCCTGGGGGTTTGCACGACCTGAGGCGTTGAAGATCAAGCAACAGCAGATATGATCATAAAATGAGGATTTTACCCAGAGGTTTTTTTTTTCTTTTTTTTTTATGCCTTTGAATTCATCCTTACATTTTACAAGTCTGTTTTGAGAAACTGGCTAAAGACAGAGTTGCGTGGGCTCAGGCAACACAGCCCAAACACCTACACTTATCTGCACATTGCTATAATGTATTGTATCATTATGTGTCAAATTAGGGTTGCTCTGCTGAAAGGGTTTGCTAAAGGTTGGTCACATCGGTGTCCTTTACTTTCATAATCATAGATACAATGTTATTTGTGTTTCCTGTACTGTAAGGGGGCGCCTCCGGCAGTGTTCACATAGGACATGGAGATTGGGAGTCATAATGAGTCATAACTGTACTATAATCAACCAGCAGCTTCCTGACTGCTGAGTATAAACTGTAAAAACTTTGCACAGACTTTATGATTCAGCCATACAATAGATATCGTAACATCCTTGCTTTTCAGTAATTTACCAGCCTAATTAGATACATTTAGTCAGTGAAACTGCATAAACGGGCCTCTTCACTTGTGCTTTACTTATATTTTACGTCCAAGGCTGCTAACTTGTTTCCAGGAACCTGACTTGCTTCCTTTGTGCAAAAAGAGCATCCCCACTGGCTCTCAGTAGGCTGCAGACCACAGATTAATGTCGCAATTTACAGAAAATTTAGGTAATCGGTAGAGGACAAACTATAGCACGCACCATAACTGAGGGGGCTCTGGGGGCCACGGATATTACTTGTAAAGTCCTCGAGCGTTCTAGTGTTTATTCTTTGATTTTCATCCTCAATTTTTCCAGTGTGTGGTGTGACCATTGCTTGTGTTTGACCAGTCTTTCACCTTACGTTTGAATAACTCAGATTCACACACACACATTCTGATTGCCTGCCTGTATACCAGACCCTTTTATCTGCAATGAAGACCTTTTGCTGCGAGTCCAGCTTTGTGAATTCACCATGGGATCCCGTATCCTTTCTAGTTGATCACATGGGCACCAGGGCAAGAGTGATATAGAGTGAAGCTTGGCGGCTGACGGTGGTTGGAACAAGGCATTTCTCTCTGAAGCTTTTTTCAATTGGCTTTCTGAGATCTTCGCTGCGTCGTTGCGTCGCATTTGAGTTGGAAGCCCTCACTGCCCTGGCCTTCAAGCAACACTGGGAGCAAAACAAATCTTGTTTCCACTCTGGCTCTTCACCCCCTTCCTCTTCATCGCCGAACTGTATGCAGTGGAGTAGCTGCTAGGGCTTGTGAAAAGATGGTGAATTGTGCTTCTACTAGAAGAACTGGTCAGCTGCTCCCCACATCTCTCTAAATCCATTCAACACCCTGTGCTTTGCTTGAGCTCTGAGATGGATGTCTACTGAATGAATGACCATTATGATGACATTATTTTTCACCTAAATAAGGCCTCCGTTTTTGCACTTCTATTGGGTCTTACCTTACCAGAGGACCTACTGCCTAGCACATCATCCCCCAAGGGAACCTTCTATTCCCTCTCTTCTCCAGAAATGGAGGCTGTATGTGGCCATGAAAAATGCAAATTTCACATGCTTACTATTTCTTTTTATATGCAAATTGCCCACGCTGCCTTCATGTGACACGTGAATTGCTCATGACATCTCTGAGTTGTCCACGGCACTCTGCATTTACATGAATGCATCACTGCGCAGCTGTATGAACTTGGGGGAGGAGATATAAGTAGCAAGCTCCGCCTAGACTGAAAAAACATTGACAATGTGAGCCAAAAGGAAACGTAGCAGCATCTGGATGCACTTTCATATACATCCCACCAGTATATATTGGTGCGATGTGTAAGCTTGAACTTAAATCTTAACCTATAATTGCTACCGGTGATTATTTCCTTGATAAAAATGAATTACCCCTGGTTGACTTCTCAAATATAAATAAATATAAGAACGAGCCAGTCTTTTGAACAGATCATTGAGAGGAATGGCTCCTCAAGATCCAGCTCCCTTCAAAGAGCCATAAATCTCAGCTCTAATGTTTACCAGCCCCTTTCATTCCCCTCTCTTGAGCAGGAGGTAAAGTGTATATAAGAAGGCGACAGATTAACCCTCAGGGCAAAACGTGTGTGTCTTCTAAGTCCTGTTTTATTTTGAAATATCTATCATTTCTCCACATGTTCTGTTGAGTTTCCTGCCGCAGTGTTCGGCGCCTGTCTTTGATTGTTTCCCTGCTTCTTGTTTGTGTATTGTGTTGTGCGTCCCCTTCCTTCTATGTCAGGTTCTCAGTTCATCTGCGTCAGCTCTCCGGCCTTTTCTCTCTTGTCTCGTGTGATCAGTGCTTTTCTTTCACGTCAAGTTTGGACACCGTTTCTGTAAGAAACACTGAATTTTTATCTGCTGTGAGTCCTGCTTTGTGTGTCCATCCAGTTGGCCCAGCAGATAAGACATATCAGCATCACATCAAAGGTGAAAGGCACTGAAGAAGAACACACCCCACATGAAGGTCTAACATTTGTGTCCATGTGCAGCAGATCTGGAATGGGGCCAGAGAAAACTTATTTGAGCTTGATCTACATAAATGAATCGAATAAGATGAGAGAGACCGGAGCTGAAAGGATTGAGAGGAGACCCCCACCTTGTTAGACGAAAATGAAATGAAAACAGAATCAAAACCAAACCCTGTCACTACTGTAGAATTTGGATTTGAGAACAAAAATCACGCCCCATTAAGGAGATGTGATCAGCTCACAGTGTAAACTTGTCATTGTGTGGTCAAAATACCTTTCCAATGTAATCCTTAGTTGGTGCATGACTCTGCTCTCTTCTTCATCCCTGCCCTTCATTAACTGTCCTTAAAAAGGCTGTATGTGGGAATGAAAAGGCAGCAGATGTCCTAGTATGAGTCTCTGTGTCCATGACTTACCATGAGCTTTCTCAGGAAGTATTTTACTAATGTTGATGGGAACACGAGTTTATTTGTCAGGGTATGTAAGAGCGTTTGGAAGGAGTTCATAGATCAAATGGGGATGAAATCTGTAGTCGCAGCACTCACAGTCCTCCATGGTCTGAGTCTTACTCATGTTTCACTCATTGTTCACTCACTGCTTCTGCCTGCCTACACAACCAGCTGATGTTGAAGGCAAACAGTGGAAACTAAATATCACTGACAGTACTGATTAAACTGAGTCAACTGTTATTCATTTTATTCATTTCAGCTGTGTTGCTGTAATTGACATTTTGTTTTGTTTTTGCCACAATGTTAGCAGTATCCACAAGAAGCTAAGAAAACAGGTGCTGAGACATATTTTCCTGATCATGGTTTCGTTACTACACTTACACTTGACATTCTGCATTTCCTGATGGTTCATGCATTGAGAGAGCGTGGCTCGACCTGCCAACTGCCGTTGCAGGTCAAGCTGTACGTGTTCGGCGCCCTGTTTGTCTTGCCCATTGTCTCGACTTCGACCATTTGCACTCATGCAAGTTCGATTTACAAACAGCAGATTTATTCTGAGGGTGAATATTTTTAATGGACGAATACTTATGCCAGCACTTTCAAATGGATTTTTACATTTTTTACAGAATAACTCAATCAAATATAACTTCTGTCCTTTATTCTCATTTAACAACTACATACATATCATTCTTTGACTGCAAGCTTCTCAATATTTTTACAGACAGAAATTACTTCACTTTTTGACTAAAATATTCAGTTCAATACAGGACGTGAGCAGCAACTAAGCTACTGAGTCAGGGAATGATGAGGCCACAATTACTAATTATTTTGCATTCCGTATGTGACCGAAGCACAGTTGTAGAATGGCAATTGTACCAAAAATTGCAGTGATTCCATTATTCTCTGTATTTGAGAAGCCCTTTTATGTACAACTGAAAACTCGACGTAAAGTGAGAGTTGAGGTCATTATATGTGGGGTTGAGTGTGGGAATACTAATGGTAAATCTTCAATCACCCATTAAATCAATAATCACACTCACACTATCACAAGCCCTCCGTCCCTTACCCATCAAATATCATCATTATGCATTCCGTAGTGGCAACCGGCATTCTTCTACAACTAAAATCCCTGGCTACAATTTGTCTCAGTGGTTTCCAGTGACACCATTTCCTCTCTTTTCTTCTGATCTGGGAGGATTTAACTCATTAACGCATTTTCCTTGGTCCAGTTTGGCATCTATAATTTGCTGTTGATGGGAGTGTGTGTCCTTCATTATAGTTCAGCATAGATCTAGAAGGGATAAAAAAGTTACGCTGGGGATTGAGCGGGACACCTGGGGACCTATCCAGCATATTCTTGCAGTTGTTTTTGTGTATCAGTGCTCATATTGGCTTCTGCCTTTCTTTACGAGAGGAGCCACAGGTTGAGTCTTGCATAGTGGCCATGAGACTGTGCGACCCACTATCCTTTGAATCAGTGAGCCAGTGAATGTGTCTCTGTGTCCCCCGTCCCCCTGCTGAGAGATTCCAGAGGCTTCTCTCTTGGCCTCTCAGGGCTTCTGGGTCACTCGTTTGTCATCATGACCTCCGACCCCTGTAGGCCAGTGTGCCAGGAGGAATGTCGGAGATGTTTACCTTCACTGAGACTGATGGCGTCCAGGTGGCTCTTTCTATCCCTCCTCCTTTTTTCCCCTTACTTTTCCCAGCCTTTTTTTTTCCTTGAGAGACAGGCCTTTCTGCTGCAGTCAGCCTGGTGAATAATGCAGAACCAATCACACACTCATACTATTCCTGTTAGCACCAGCACAAGTGTCCTACCCGGATATTTAGTTTCAACCTTTGCACGTTTATGGGCGGACTCTTTACATTTGTGTTTAAAAGTATCTAGAATGTCTTGACTGGAAAGTAATGAGAGAGAGATAGAGCTATTGATTGGCCATCAGTCTAGGACCAGTCAAAGAGCACACTCATCCAAAGCTTCACTTCCCAGAGTTTGTTAGCCAATAGACAGCCAGTCAAGCGACGTGGCTAGACAGAGAAGGCATTCAGTAATAGGTAATGGACCCCCACTGTCAGCTCCATCCACTCTCCACTTCAACGTGGTGCCATCTATCACTTGAGCACTGGACCTTCCCAGTGGCTCCTTGCAGGGTCCTCATCTACAGGAAACTCTTGGAAAGTTTCCTGCCCTCCCCTGCCCCAAACCCCCTCAGCCCCTTTAAAGAGCCCATTAAACAGTGTTGTAATGCAAACAGTAAGTCAGAGGAGAGTGAGGGCCAGGTGTCGGATGCAGAGGGGTTGAGCGTCTAATGCAGCCATTACGAGTGGCTGGGAGGTTGGGTGGATTATCATAAAAGCATCTCCCCTCCCTCTAATGTGGACATATCTGATCAATACCAGACTCCTGGGAGGGCATGGAGGGATGGACAGATGAAGGATGATAGGAAAGGGAGCAGCTTTATTAAACTATGCACTGGCAGAAGCTCTGTTGCCACACCATGGGATGACAGAGACGGGTGCACAGAGGTTACAAAACTCGAGGAGTGGTGGGAATGACACCATCTTGTTTCATGTAATATTGGAGTCGTATGACGACATGTATTTAAAAGTTTTATCGCCATGATCACTCAATTGCCAACAAAGGAAAGAGGTTGAAACGATTGAGCCAAAGTTTGTAATCAGTAAAAGCACTTAAAAAATGTTTTCTAACCCACTATAGAACAACATGAATTTGTATTTGCTCTCATGAAGCATCCATGTTGTGTAAACTCAGAATAAATGGTAAATAGTCATTAAAAATAATGATTTCATTATATTATTAGAGCTGTTGTTGTTCATCTCTATGCACATTGCTTAATGAACACTGCATCATTTATGCAATGAGTGGCCATGGTTACAGATGGCAAAGTGTATTTTTTCCTACTGTAAAATTACATGAAGACACTTTACCAGTTTCTACAGTGAGAAGCTGTACTGTGAAAGATCTTTACTACTTTGGTCTTCAGATCTAAAAATGATTAAACTTATATAATTACACTCTCTTGAATCTGTTCTGCCGTCAAACATTTCTGTATGTGCATGCATGTGTGGGCTTACATAACGGTATTTGTAGGGTCTGAAAACCAGGCTCTGACCGCGTTGTGGGAACCAAATATGGCTCTATCAAGTAAAATGGCTGCATGAATATTTACTCTTGGTTTTAGGACTAGGTTTTGGGGTGGATAAGATTAGGGTGAGGGGACAGGGAGTGCGTTATGGGACTGTACCCCACAAGTATTGTAAAATGTCCATGTGTGCATGTGTCTGGCGCCGCACTTATGAATTTAACTACAGGTGTGTCCCAGGTGTGTGTGCAGACGTCCTCACAGCATTTCAGTGGCAACAGACAAGGAGCCGGTTCCTGTCATACACCCCACTGCCCCTCCCCTTTGACAGCTCTGATTTAGACCCAAAAAATGTAATAAACCATGCTGAAGAATGTCCCCATTACAGGGTACAATACACTTGACTCTCACAAATGGTTGGAAATTAACATTCACCTATGTGTTTAACAGCCACAAAGGAAGTACGGCAGGAGTGCGAGAGAACAATGGCAGGGATTACCGACTTTATTAATCCTATCAATTTTACCACCCATCATTAATCCTCGTTTAAATGTAAAAGAACTGTAGTGCTGATTATTTCTACCACAATAATATGTGTATATGTATGAACTGTTGTTTGTTGGACCAGATACGTAAGAACAGAATTTTTTTCGAATAGGTCCTCATCGACTTATTAAAACATCTCTGACATCTCTAACTTGTCTTTAATAAAAATATCATAAATGTATACACACTCTTTATTGTTGAAGGTTACATCTCATTTAAAAATACAGATCACAGGGCCAACACAATGAACCTGAACATGTCGTCTTTGGACGGTGAGAGGAAACCCAGGCAGGCACAGGTAGAACATACAAACTCAGCACAGAAAGGCCCCCGGACCTTAATGTGGGGGAACAGCGCTAACCACCACGCCGCCGTGCTATTTTAAGATACATTTATACATTAATACTGGAAATTTCAGTGGGTTGACGTGCTTTTTTTTGCCACTGAATTGTATTAACACGGATGAAAGAATCAGACAATGATCTAATGCAGCCAATCTCAATAAATGAAAGTATTATCTACTCCCTTTCTGTGGGCTGGGAATTTGTTTATAACTGCACAAAGCAGTGTAGCAATGTCCATTGAAATATAACAATTTGAGCTTCTGTCGGTATCGATATGGGACACTTCTTTAGCATAGATGGCAGATTATCTTCAACTCAAATAAAACATTTCTGCTGGAATGGCTTACTTATAATGGTTGAACTCCCAACTAACGAGTGAACCAATTTACCATTTCTCTGTCAAATGGAAACAGCAAAGAATATTGATGACTGAATAATATTAATTTTATATTTTTATTTTTGAAGCAGCCAAATCTAAAATGGCCAGTTGTGAAGTGAAAGTGCAATGTTGTACAGCTGATTTTCCGCTCCTGCTATTTCTCTCTGGCATGGTTTTAATGAACAGTTTTAACATTTAACATCAAAGTCACTATGACCTGAATGAGCGAGTGTGTCGGCAATCTGAAGATAGCTTTAGTCCTGTTAGCTCATTAGAACCACAGATATAAGATGTTGTAAATCAACGGAGACCTTAAAACCTTGAGATTACACTGATGTTTATGATGTGCAAATCACCAAAAATCTGGCAAGGACAACACCACCAATAATAACCATTTGTTTAATATGTATGTTCCTTCACAGACACAACCCCCTGATACAGCTATCACTGTAAAAAACTTTACCCGCTAGTTCCTGACTGTTCTTCATAAGCTGGCATGGAGATAGTGCTTGTGGATGTAGTAGAAAGCAAGTTATGATGCTACGTGCTGCTAAAAAAAAATTCTATACGGGAAGAGCAAAGTGTTGCGTGATCATCACACAGCAAACCACTTAGTGACTGTCGCCACACACACCCGACTCCACACTGAACACCAGAGAAAATATAGAGGATGCATTGTAAATGTAATCATATTGCTTTTTTAAGACGGCATACAAAAATATTGCTTTGGGTTTTTGTTTAGCTGCCATTTGTTGCATGTCTTCATAATCCTATTTAAATTTGCTTTTACGTCCTCTACACTCTGCTCACTAACTAAAGAGTGAAGAATATATTCACAGTCAGCACTAATATCCTGTGGTCTTGTGTTAAATTTGAAGTGCACTCAGTTGCTATCTCTTCGTTCACTAATGCTGTTTTATATAAAACCAATCTCTATGAAAGCCCTGCGCCTCCCACACACATGGACAGTCCTGACCTCCCTTTTGCTGCATGGCGAAAGCGCAAAAACTTTAAAACTATCAGTTGCAGCAGCACTATCTGGGTTGTACTGAGCTCAGTGTGATTCATCATGACTGCACTGAGTAATGACAGGGAGTGACGGGTAAACCTTGGGCCATTTGGCGTGGTGACTCGAACCTGGTACGGAGAGCTGGCATGGAGCACTAAGGTACTAGTTCCCCCTTCGGACTTTTTTACTGCCAGCTGAAGTGAGGAAAGGCAGGCGGACATTTGTGGGATACACACAAATAAAATTTGTGCTTCTGTTGTAGTGTGGTTATGGTGGGACAGCTTGATACAGTGTTCAGCAGCCAACAAATCAGTATATTTGTACAGAAGAAATTATTTCAAGGAGACGTAACACAATAATGCCAGATTGAAAGTAAACACACCAGCACAATTTTACTTGGCTTCATCAAATAAAAAAAGTGTAAAAGAGCATAATGTTCTCTAAAAGCTGCTCATCTGCTGAAGTACTCCAGCCTTTTTCTTTATTCCCTGCAGGAAAGCTAATGACAGACATGTAAGTAGGCAGGATGACCTGTTCTGCTGCACATGGAGTTTATTTGCTGGGGGCGCAAACACGTCTGTGGAGCTCCAGCCCAGGGAACCGCAATCTGACAAGCAGCGCAGACCTAATCCAGGCCAGGTCTGGGGCAGTGTTTGGTATGCATCCCTTAGGTATGGAATAAATACAAGGCTGGTAAGCAGATCTTCTTGCCTGGACAACTGCAGGAGAGCACACGGTGTTATATGCCTCGGTGGGAACTCTCTTATCCACATATGAAACCTCATAACATTTTGAGCTTTTCACAAATAAGAACAGCTTTGATCTCCTGTGGAAAGTAATGCAATTTTAATGTCCAACTTCAAGGGCCAATAGCTACATTTTTATCAGTTACCAAGGCTGCTTTGCAAATTTCTGAATGTCAAGTCAGGGGGTGTTGCTTGCCTGGAGGTGCACTTTGTGATTGGAGCTCCTCACTGGGAGAATGTGGGTGGGGAAAGTGGATAAGCAACACTCCTCCCTTGCTGCAACACTCCAGCCTACTTACCTTTGAGCAAGGCATTGAACCAGAGCAATAAAAGGAAGAAAAATGTGTTTAGTAAGATGAAGTGTAATGAAGTTCTGGGAAAAAGCAAAACACCGAGTTGATGTTCTGACTGAGTTCAATTTTTTTGTGAAGAAATGGGCAGGAAAGTCTGTCATGCGTGCAGTCAATCTCTACAGCAACTTGTGTCTCCACCTTGTGGCATCAACCCCGGTCCCACCCCTTCCTCCCTTAAGCTGCAATAGGTAGAGCAGACATGAGGTACCTGTTTAAACGTGCCGTGTAATTTGTGGATTAACAGATAACTCTAATGGCTAAAATAATCAGAGCTCTGTGTCTGACAAAGGAAGAAGAAACAGAGAGAGAGAGAAAAAAAAAGACACAAAAGCAGGAAGCAGTGTCTGGGAGGCCACAAGCTAACTCCCCTATATAATGAACCTGCCATGAGGTGAGTCCACATATGTTTATGGAAATCACAACAAACTTTTGCAGAAATGGAGTGTCAGCACTGTCGACATCTCAAATGGTGCCATTGGATTAAAAGCTCTTTTTCTCTCCTCCTTTGTGTGGCCCTGTGCCAATGTTGGATACTGAACCGAATAAGAGTCAACTCGCAGCTGTGACCGAGAAACACAGAGAGTTGAAATGAGAAGTCACTTCATGCAGAAAATCATTTGAATTTTTAAATGTTAAAAAAAAAAAAAAGAAAAATGTCAGTAAAGTCAGTTGTTCAAAGAAATTACCTCCAGATGTCATCACCATAATATTGTCAACAACTCATGCAAACATGATGTGAACCTTTTGTCTCTTGTGACACTGAATAACATTCAATACTAGTTTAATATGAGGATAGATGGTGTGACAACGGAATCTGGAACTGGTTTTATTTTCTATATTCGCTGAAGATTAATGTGAGGCTCCAAACACGTTTTTCTTGGTTACCATGGGTACTGCATTTGTCCTGCCACATGTATGCAGCTGTTAGAGTGCGTTATAGAGCTATATTTACTAATTGATGCCCTGATATACAAGACCTTCCCTCACAACATTTTAGTCTGTGCTTAAAAAACACGTTAGGCTTTGATCCCCAACCTGAGCTACAAATACTCCCAAAGATAACACAGATTTAATGTTTGTCACGTGTGAAGTCCCCCTTCCAGAGAAACACTCAGCACAGACACCGACACATTCCTGACGGCACAAGGCATAACTTGTTTTGGAGGCTGTTCACAGGACTCTGTTAAGGTGAATCCAGACACACACACACACACTGGACTGTGTGCACTGAAAGGGGCAGCGTTGATTTAGGGCATTACTCAGACGGAGGGGGTAGAGAGAGAGAGAGAGAGAGAGAGAGAGAGAGAGAGAGAGAGGGAGAAGAGAGAAGAGAGAAGAGGGAGAGTCGCCCCTGACTGCATTAGGAGAGCCTCCAGCCTTTGTGATTCCTTTTGATCAAATCTCTGTGAAAGATGAGTGTCATGCCCTCTTCCAGCCAGCTGTGAGGGGATGGCCGTGTGACTCTGAGGGGGTAGACACATGTGTGTTTGTGTGTGGGTGTGTGGGTGTGTGTGTGTGTGTGTGTGTGTCTGCATGCGTGAAAGAGAATGCACACCTCTATGTGTGTATGGAATAGTGTGCGTGTAGCATGCACAGGATAGGGAGGGAGCAGGCAGCTCCTGAGGTGAGAATGCCGAGTGGGAGGATCTCATTCCAGCCCCCTGTGCCCAGTTTCAACACACACACACACACACACACACACACACACACACACACACACATACTCAACATCTTGAGTAGTTTAGAGCCAGTCCACGACAGCATGAGAGGAGAGAAAGGAGAGAAGGCGTGTGTGTGTGTGTGTTGTGAGAGTAAAAGCACAGTGACTTCTCTTTTTTGTGAAGTGTTGGTTTCTCATTGTGTCTGTGAGTGTGAGAGAGAAGAGCGCAGCAGAGTACATGTGTGTTTGTGTTGTTGAAGGAGACTGTTGAGAGAGATGGCTGTTTTGCGTTAAAACTTGTGCGGGCAGGAGAGTTGGAGGCAGTTGTTTTGTGGGACTCACCGGGAATGGAAAACTCCTTGGCATCCCTGGAAACATCTGACTAAATGATAATGGCCGAGGTAAGACAGGCGGCTTTTCACTGCTATTCTCTGTCTGCTCAGTTTTGCTCTCACTCTGCCTGCAAACACGATCAGGACCTCTTTGACGAGGACAAAGTGAAGGGACTTCATTGAGATTGCAGTGACAAGACAGGCGCAGGAGATGTTTTATATTTTATCTATTACACACTTGTGGTTTTATTAGTTTAGTGACATGTGGCTTGTGTGAATGATCTTTGCCTTTGAATTAAGCCTCAGTTTTAATTATATGTTTTTGGTCCGCACATGTCAAAATGCAAGTCTTGGAGTTTACATTTTTTTTGAGGATTTTTTTTTTTTTTTTTTTTTACTCCTGGAAATTTTTACTAATACTGCAAAAGGAGCCAAAGTTCTCAAATGTCAAATATCCTCTGAATTATTTTGTCAGAAGAAAAGAGCTTAAATTTTTTAAATTTAATAAATATGAATTTAAATGGTGGTAAACCTCACCAAAGAATAACCATCCAAAAATTTCAAGAATTTTGATACCAGTGTGAAGTTGACTGTTTTTGCAAGTTTTTGAAAATTGATTCCAAAATCAAAAGTGTCTGTCCTTGGAGTTACTCTTAGACTCTTGTGTCTGTCCTTGGAGTTACTCTTAGACTCTTGTGTCTGTCCTAAGGGACTAAAGTAGGGATCAAAATGAGAGTGAGTTTGCCACCGCTGCTGTGCCTAGATATTGTCCTCACATGCCATCCAAGAATCAACCACCGACACGTCTATTTAACACTCATAGTCAGGCTCGCTTCTACGACACAATTTTTTTGCCTTCCTGCTTCTTTATTATTATTATTTATTTATTTATTTTTTTTTTACAATTCTTTGTATCCTTTTTTTTTTTTTTTACTTTTTGGCAATTCATAAAACTTTATATTCACTTTTACTTCATTGCATCGTGATAATTTACTTTCTATCCTGAAATTTCTACTTAAGGCAATATACCGTAGAGTGTGAAGTCATTTCTACTGTTGGAGAGCGAGCCAGTTTATACCTGGGCCCGTTCTCCATCCACACATCTGTCTCTCTGTCTGTCCGTTGGTTGTGGGATGTGCAGCCTCCTGCAGCCGTGGAATGTGATTTAACCGCAGCATAATGCCTTGTTGCAGCCAAAATGTCACACCACAGCTGTCTGTGTAGCGGTGGTGTGAGAAGCAGCAAAACAAGCTTGCCATGCCTGTGTATATACAGTTTTGAGTGTGAGTGTGTGTGCGTGTTCGTTTGTATGCGTGTGTGTGTGTGTGTGTGTACAGTCAAAGAAGAAGCAAGTGTCGTTTATCCTCCGTTAGATGACCGCCTGCTAGATAGAGCAGCATCCAAACAGGCTGCAGTTTAACCTCTACATTAACCTGCGAAAGTCAATGTAGCTAATGACTGAAGGTGATGATCTGAGTCGTGAATCTGAGATGAGTCTTTCGTTAAGATTTTTTTTTTTTTTTTTGTGAAAGTAAAAAGTGGATTTTAATGTGTTTACTCAGTATAGCTCCTCAGCTGCCTATGACTCACTTTATTGTTTTGCCACGTGTTTTTATTTGTTAATATAAATCTGAGGAAATTACACCTTGAGATTTTTTGGATGTTCAGGTGTGATGTGAACCACTTAGACTCACACTTCACTATATTTTATCAGTAGTTTGTGATCAATGGTCATTAAGGCAAGTTAGGAATAACTCTTAATTGTAAAGCAAACTTCAAAAATAATTTTTCTTTCAAGTCTCTTCTATTTCTGATGAGACCAATAGAGATGCCCAGTGATATAGATATACGCTTGTGTGTGTGTGTGTGTGTGTGTGTGTGTGTGAACTTGGGCCCCTGCTCATCTTTGCAGACTTGCACTTAAATAGAGTGTGTCTGAGTCTGTGTGTGTGTATCAGTGGTTGTGAGTGTGGTCTGCCAACCTTGTTGGCTTCATTAGGTTCATGATGGTCTATCCATGAGAGGATTGTGTGTGTTTGTGTGTGCGTCTGCTCCAGCCTTTTACCCCCTTCAGCGTCTCCTTGAGCTGTGATCCACCCTCCTGGCCCCAACCTACCCCCTTAACACCCTCAAACTCCACACACACAGCAGACAGCCATACATTTGCTGTGATCTGCTCTGCTCCGCGCTGCCACCAAAAGGCTTGTGAGGATTTGTCAGCCAGATGTGACAACATTGTCAAGAGGCTAGTGAGCAGAGAGGGAGATCTGATAGTAATCAGAGCATAGCTGGGAGCCAAACTCTCTCCGACTCAATGTACTAACATGTTCCCCTCTTTTACTCCCACTCTGAGCCAAACACTACCTCCAGGTTCCTCACAGGGAGCCAACAAACCAGGAAACCAACCAAATACTCTGTCACTTTCACCCCCCCCCCCCATGCCCACCCCACAGGCTCATCTTTGTAGAGATTTTTGTCTAAAAGAAGACAACCACTTTCTGATGGATACACAGGTAAAGATCTGTTCCCTTCTTTGTCTACTCTGTGTGAGTGTGGTTGTGATTGACTGCTGGAGTTTGAAATGATGACTTTTTCATGCCATCTTTGGGCTGTTTGCACTCTTAATAGGCTCAAACTCAGCCTGTCACTACTTGCAGTTGCACAGGTTTTTCCTGGATTTGTCTTCTTCTCTTCACCTTCAGCTCTGTGCGGAAGAAGCGTTTGCTTTTGTGTTGTTTTTTTTTTTTTTTTCGTGTGTGTGTGTGTGTTTGTGTGTTCTTTAATTGTATTTTAAAAACTACGACTGACTGGCAGTTTACTTTAAAGTTAGTTCTCATAAGTACACAGTATTGTAGATAAAAATGTAAGTATTTAATGTAGAAGGTTTTAGAAAGAATGACCAGTTAAGACTTTAGATCTGGTGCTTCCTCTCCCTCAGTGCAGGGGCATTAAATCATCAGCTGAAGCAGGACACGTTGCCTGCTGAGCTGCTCATGTTTTCGAACCTCACTTAAACTAACACTTGTCATTGATTAACATTTTACTACCTCCCTGTCACACATGCAAGTTGGTCCAAGGCGTGACCACGCACATGAAGACTGTGATCGGCAGTGAGATGAAGTGTAGTCAGAGGTTTAATTGGTTGAGGTCTGTGATGTCAGGGCATCAGAGGAAAAGCAGCAGCACTGTCCTCCCATCACAGTCCTAAATGCTTCTGCATTACGACATTTATTTCTGCAGTGTGTGTTTTTGTGTAAATTTTCAGTTGTTCTAATATACTTCTTTTGTTTTCTGCAGACTGATCATTTGAATTCTGCTGCCCTTTAATTTTTAGTAATGAAGCTGTCTGAAACAATCACTAAATTATTCATGTATTATGTTTTTTTTTATACTATACTATACTCCAAAATGAATTCAAGTTCACTTTGAATTCTGTCAGCTATATATATTTCCTTTTGCAACTTTAGAGTGAAATGAATAAGAAACAATTTTAGAAATATTTTCTGCAACAAATTTAACAGCTCTTATGTTCATGTAATAATTTGTTTTATTTAAATTACGAATCAATTTACAAATCCCTTCATTAAAAAACTGAAAACTGAGAAAATATTTGGTTGTGTGTACAGATCCCTATTTTATACACACACGCACACACATTATTTTGAGTAAATGATAAAATAAAAATATCTGTTTTTAATAAATGACAGTGTCATCAAAAATAACAAATAGTAACCATTTATTTTGTTTATAAATAATTTCTTAAACACTTTTGTGATTAATTTTTTTTATTGTTAATGTCTACACCTTATTATAAAGAATTAGAAAAAATATTTATTAAGCATAGGTTACATCTTTCCCATAAAGATGCCTTGAGATTAAAAAGTACCAACTGATTTGATATCCTTCAGAGTACATCAGGAAAAGTGACAAGTGAATCTTGTACAAGATAAATGATTAGCCATTATAATAATTATAGCATGTTGATTTCCTGGCAGGCTGTGTTTCGGTGGTGGGTGGTCACCTGTTTTAATTTGTAGGTCAATGGTAGGCAAATAAATAACGCGATCCTTTCCATTCTCCCACCAAGAAAACTCCCTCTTCTTTCCTTTCCCATGAGCCACAGTTGCCTCGTTAACTGATCAATGACTGATAGTTAAATCCAGCCATCAGCCTCGCATCAGTGCTGCTGAGAGCTTGGTTGTTATTTACTCTTTGGCACAAGCACCGCTTATTTCCCCTTTGTGTGTCAGTTACAGTAGCGCAAGGCTACTGCTAATTGATTAGTTTTCCACTGCATTAGGCCAACAAGTCCCTGTCCATCCCTGACCCATCTCCAGGCAGCTCTTCAATTCTGTTCAGCCTGTAAAGCACTGTGGCTTCTCACAACCTTTGGCAGACAATTTCATAGTATTTCTTTCAATTGCTTGTGTATGTGTGTGTGTGTGTCTGTGTGAAGGCTGTTAAAACTCTGTCCCAGCAGCGGGGTAGAGTTTTTCGTTCGGGAATGTGAACCGTGGTTTGTCTTTAAAGGACATTACTGCAGAGGGGACAGCAGTCATAGTCATGTCGTGAAAGGTGTTGGAAAAAATTTGCTTGAATGAATCTAATGATTCTAATTCAAGTTTGACTCATCGGGTTAGTGAATCTGTGGTAGAGATAGTGTACAGAATACTGCAGCCAGTGAAATCGAACAACAAATATCAAGTCATGTTTTTATGGCTGTGTTTTTATGCCCCCCCCGCCACACACACACACACACTTTTCTCTTTTCTTAATCTCACCGTCTCCCTCTTTAACCTCTTCTCTAAGCCTCCATCCATCCCACACAGCGTGACCCCTGAGTGCACACACTCAACGGCAACAACGGACAAACCAGGACTAAAGTCTGATGGCAAAATACATACATTCACTCAATATGAATGTAAAATGCTCCAGAAAGTAGAGCTGCGAGCACCTAACAATTTCATACAAGCAGACAAAGGAACCATAGAAATGAAGAGATGCTGAGGAGACGTAGGTTTATAGTATCAGACACAAATCCAGTCACTTAAAAAATGAAATTGGTGGACACATTCTCATCATTAACCCTTTCCCTTCACTACTCAAAACACAGTTTTTTTCATAGATGAGACATGCTTCGTTTTTCTGAAAATTGTTGACACGCTCACCTGGTTACCTTTCACACAGTCACTGGAACAAACTTCACAAGCAACAGCAAGGAGAAAAAAATGTTGTGCCCTTGGTTTTGCCTTTCAGTTGTCATGTTACGACTGCACTGACTTTAACTGGATTCATACTACAGACCAGTCTGTACTTGTACATGCTCACGCTGGAGATGGACACCCGGTTTTAAATGAAAAGAAAGGTGCTGATATATAACACAACAAATTAGTTACTATTTCTAATTTTTGTCATTATTAACATGAAACGAACCTGCACCCTTTGTAGTTTATTCAGTAACGTGTAGGCCTATTAGGAACATCCTGATTAGAGGCATGCGCGATGTGCTCAAAGTGAGTGTAGAGGTGGAAGGGCTGGGGCGTTGATATGTAGCAATGCTGTTGTAAATCACAGAAATAAAGGAGGCAACACTGTGTTAATGTTGGCATCAGAATTACTGATTCAGCCACATCATTTTGTGCAATGTCTTCTTCAGTCAGTCTTCTTGTCATCCCCTTCGCTGATGCGTGCAAACAGCCGCAGCTTGGGTGTGACAAAAGTCGGGGGGGGGGGCCGTGAAAAAGGGACTGAGGGCACGCACGGTCACCAAGAGCCACTGTAGAGCTGGCTGCCGTTCCTAACGTCTCGCTGCAAATTAAGATGAATCTCCACAAGTGCGTTGTGTTTTGTGCATGCATGCGTGTGTTTGTGTGTGTCTAAACGATCTGACTAAGTCGTATCACAAGGAGCAGCAGCAGGAAGTGTGTATTTACCCGCACTGGGATGGGATTAGTCTAATTGGGCTGCGTTGGTTCTTGGTGCTGTGTAATGATGGGATAATGTTGCAGAGGGATGAGCGAAAGGGGTCATACACCTCATTACTGTCCAGAGGAGGCTGAGCAGCCCTGTGGAAGACGAAGCCCAACAGAGAGCGTGATAGAGAGAAACAGATGTCATAGGAGAGAAGGCCATATCCACCACACTGTGCTTTGAGGCCAGTTCTCTGTCACTACCTTCATCTCTCATCAGTTCATCCAGCCTAATGATGAGAGGTTACTGTGGGGCGAAATAATGTGATTCCAGATCTCAAGGACATGCCAAGCCTCGAGCACAGACCCAAGTGAATGACTAAATGAGGAAGAGGCCCCATTCCCATCCACCCGTCCATTTTTGCTCCTTCTGTGCCCGTGCAGAGGGAGGGCACTCCAACAAGGAGCTAAGCATGCTGCTCATGTATACTAAAACCCCACTGATCATACATTATGGATGTAGAGGGAGAGAGGTGCGCTAACAACATGCCTTTGATCATGAATCTCATGCTTTTCTTCAGAGCCTGGCGTGTAAATGGTTTTCTGTCCAAGGTGGAAAGAGGGGGAAACAGGGTCCTTTTTGGGACTGGGGCACTGGAGCCCTCTCCACGTGGTTGGTGCAGAGTCAGCAGCTTCACAGAAAACAGACCCATTACTGCTGTTCACTCTGCAAATTTTCTGTCCGAGGCTGAGCTGAGCTACACCCGCTATGCTCTGCACAGCCTTCCTGAAAAGATAAAACCCATTAGCAGCTGAGCTAATAGACCGACTGTTGGCTCATTTGCTCTAACCTGTGTATGTATGTTTGTGTCTGTGTGTACGCATACAACTTGGGCATTGATTGATTAAGATAGTTTTGCTGGCCCCGGTGTGTCCCAGAGCTCTTCTTACTGTAGAGAGGACCTGTCTTAGCAGCACAAACAGGAATTCATGGAGCATGCCGCTCATGTATACTAAGGTTCTGTGTGTTTTGTGTTTTTCTGCTTCTTGTCATTGTTGTATTTGTCGTGTTCACAGGCTATCTGCTGCACTTTGGTGAACTGTAACTGTGACAGCTTCAAGCCTGGGAAGCTGAAGAGAAGACAGTGTGAAAACTGCAAGCATGGCTGGGTCGCACATGGTAAGAGCCCACTGCAAAGGTCCCACTTGGTTCAGTGGAGGCGAATGGATTTGAATTTGTACCCACAATGTGGAGAAATGACTCCTGTCTTTAGAAAAAAACTGACACAGTTAATCAGGATAATACACCGTCAACATTCAAATCAAGCTCAAAATACACTGTTGAAGTGGATTCTGTGTCTTCCACAGAAACCAGGTTTTTTACACCGGCTTTCACTTCAACTGACTGAGAAAAAAAATTATTTATTTTTTTTTTTTTTTAAGAAATTTGCAGCTTGTTTTCAAAGAATGTTCCAGTTAAAGATGGCACACCAGTATGGTGGTTAGCACTGCTGCCTCGCAGCAAGAAGGTGATGGGTTTGATCCCAAGGCCTGAGGCCTTTTGGTGTGTAATTTGCTTATTCTCCTTGCGCCTGCCAGGGTTCCCTCCAGGTACTCTGATTTTCTCCCACAGTCAGAGAACATGCAGGTTTAGGCTTACTGGTGACTCTAAATTGCCAAAAGCCTGAGTGAGCATGTATCGGTTTTATTCTCCGCATGTCGGCCCTGCGATGGACTGTTTCAATAATAACAGTTAAGAACGTCAACAAAAACAATGAACGTTGCTTAAGATTTGTTTCTTATTGCTTTTAAATCGATGTAAAAGGTGTTTCATCGTCACTCTTTACTGTGTGATGAGCTTCAGCTCTGTGTCCTTCTGCATGGACACATTAACTGTCAGCACTTAATGCACATTTTCAGTTGATAACTTTTCTCGCCTTCAGTCAAATCCAATAGCTGAATTCCAGATAAATTCACAGGTCATCATTGATTTGAAGTTCAAAAGTGCCAGATTTATTCTCTGTGACCGGCACTTAGTCTCTCGGGTCTGTTCACCTCCATTGTGTTTTGTTCACAGTAAAATAAAATTTTAATAAAAACCTGAATGTAACGAACGTAAAGTTTCAAAACACAACACTTGAAACGTTTTAGGGTTTTTTGATTTGATTCTCATATTCTGGTTCATTGTGTCAACGATAGCAGCTTCATACACACCATCATCATTTGGATTCGCTGTGTTAAATCTGCTTTGTTTGATCATTTACTCATCGCTGCAACAGCCTGTTTATAGCAAGTACACAAATATGTTGGTCAGTCTTTTCAACTTATTTAATGATGTTGCTGTATGAATCATCAGCTTCTGTTTTGTTTCTGAAAGTGTTCCCTTGATTTAAGGACCACACGTTTTGGTCAGTGCTGCCCTCCAGTAAAACTTGGCAGCATTAAATCAAAGAATTGCTGAATCTGTAAGGCACTGACATCATCAGTGATAATCTTTTATTAAAAATCATTTATTAAGTTTATTTAGTGAAAATCGCATCTGCTGTGAATTCTCATGTTGCATGTGAATAAATCATCACAAGACTGACAAATACAGCCATTTACCACATTTTTTCCAATTAATATAATCTAATACAGTAAATTCTGGTATGTGTATTCCAGCACTGAGCAAACTTAGGGTGCACCACATGTACCAGAGCAGCCAGGTGGAGATCGTACACTCCAATGTGGTATTCGACATATGCAGCCTGATGCTATACGGCACCCAAGCTATCCCCATCCGTCTCAAAATTCTCCTGGACCGCCTCTTCTCTGTCCTGAAGCAAGAGGAGGTCATCCAGATACTCAACGCCCTTGACTGGACTCTGCAGGACTACATACGAGGATATGTGCTCCAGGTGAGCTCCACCTCAAAAGCATCACGTTGTTATTGTGCCAATACAGAAAAAATCTTGGCCCACTTCTCAGATACAACTGGCAATGCAAAATGCAAAACCTTCTGCTATTGCCTTTCTGTTCTCTCCCAGGCTTAAAATTCGGCATTCAGCAGCTGCAGCTTCTGAGGGGTTGGGAGGCCTAGTTTTTGATCTGTGCACTGTCTGTTTTGCAGTCTTTATGCTAAGCTAATTTTCACACATTACGTGTGCTGCTGTGTTCTTCACACAGACATAGAATTAAAATAAAATTTCTTAATTAAATCAAAGCGAACAAATTCTTCCCCATAAAGCTGAATTAATCATCCAAATATCAAAACAATTCTGCCATTGTGTTTTGATTTGCTTCTTCTTTTTTTTTCCCTGTTTTCTGGGTGCAAAAGCCTGTAAACAGGCCAAAAGCCAATATTAGGACCTCAAGCTGAGTATGATTGAATGAGAATATGTGCTGCGGGCAACAGTTGGAGGAAAAGAAATTTCAGGAAAAGCATTAGTTAAAACAAATGAGAGTGAGGATGCGATGTGACCAATGCTGCGACCTCTCATCATGTCCTGTTGTTATGACGTGAGCGACAGATCTTCAAACGATGCTCAATAGATTTGCATACTTGATATCTTTTTCCCCACATTTTGTCTTGGGCCAGCGTCGAACTAGCTGAGGCCTGGGTTGCAGGCACTGTGTCAGCACAAGCTCTCTTTTCGATTACTACATCATTAAGTATTCAAGTTGGACTGCGTTTAATTCATGTTAGCTCTTCTAATGGCAAACGTAGAGGCAGAATCTTCGACAGGCGCCCAATGAATGCTCTGTGATGAAATATTAATTACAGTTATGGCATGAAGCCGCTCCTCACTTTCAAAGACGTCTGAACTCACATGTGATTACTGCTGGTTTAAGTGGGAGAGAAGCTGCTTGATCAATGTCAGCCTCCTTCTGATCAGCCCTCCCTTACTTGTGTATATGTGTGTGGTATGTTTGTGCGCATACTTATTTTTGGATGCCTTTGGGAGTGCATATCAGTGTACATGTCTGCTGGTATGCTTGTATGCATATTCTCACTGAGAGACATGCTCCGCTTTTGATGCACATTGGATAAACCTACACGATTTAAACGAAGAGGAATGACCTGTGAGATGAAACACTGAGTGTCTGAGTAATGAGGATTCTGTGCTGTCTGTTTTTATTAACACTCCTTCTGATTCCTTTATTTAGCTGCTCTGCCATTCTGCTTTATAGGGTGTGTCATGTAACCCACTCTGTGAATATGTATTAGCAACCCAACAGACACTTGTGATGCTAATGATGAAATTGCTCTCTCTCTCCTTTTTCTTTTTATCACTTTCCCACTCCTTCTGAATCTATTTAATTGCCCTCTCCCCTTCCTCTACCATGCTGCCACTCCCTGTTCTTCTGCCTTGTCTGTAGGATGTAGCAGGGAAGGTGCTAGATCGGTGGGTCATCATGACATTTGAGGAGGAGATTGCCACGCTGCAACAGTTCCTACGCTTTGGTGAGACAAAGTCCATAGTGGAGCTCATGGCTCTGCAGGACAAGGAGGGCCAGGCAGTGTTGGTTCCGAGCACTCGCACCAACTCAGACATTCGCACTTTCATTGAGCGCAACACGCCGCGTACTGCTGCTAATCTCTCTACCTCCAAAGTAGATAAGTTGAGTGGCAACAGCATGCATCACTTTGAAAACTTTATCAACAGCATGGCCTTAATGCTGCCATTCCAGCTGTTAGGCTCCGTCCCTACACCATTCCTAGGGTCAACAGGGACGTTGCAGCAGCAGCACCAACAACACCAGCAGCACTCGCAGCCATGCAGTGGGTCAGAGCAGCAGAGTCAGAAACATGATGATCAGTGGCGAGACAGTGTGGTCAGGGACAACTCCCTTCCTCTTTCACGACCTCCAGAAAGCAGCCTGATTGGTCCAAGCTCTGTGCCATTCACTGCTGATCTAGACCAAAGTGGAGACAAGCTGATGGATAGCCTCTCCACCACCACAAAGATTGAGGCAGAGGACTTCTCCACCAGCGACAACTACTCAGATAGTCCGTCTACACCGTGCACGCCTTCTATGAGCTCTGATGTCACTCAGATGTCACCCGAGGGCAAACTGCGCTCCCTGGACAGGAATGGGAGTGGTTGTGGGGGGATCTCAGGAGGTGGTGGGAGCGGGAGCTCTCTGAAGAAGGGCCGCGTATTTTGCAATGCCTGTGAGAAAACATTTTACGACAAAGGCACCTTGAAAATCCACTATAACGCAGTGCACTTGAAGATAAAGCACAAGTGTACCATCGACGGCTGCAATATGGTGTTCAGCTCACTGCGCAGTCGCAATCGCCACAGTGCCAACCCAAACCCTCGGCTACACATGCCAATGAACCGCAACAACCGGGACAAAGACCTGCGGGGAAGCTTGTCTGCTGATGAAAACTCCCAAGGAGAGAAGAGGTCTGAGTATGGAACCCCCATCCCTGTCTCCTCTGCAGAAAGCCATAAATCGGTGTCCAGCTACATGGTGAGCCATGTGGACAATGGTTCTAAGCTCCACAGCAGCTCATTCTCCAGCATCGGCCAGAGCGGCATCCTTTTCCCCAACTTAAAAACAGTACAGCCAGTACTGCCTTTTTACCGCAGCCTAGTAACTCCAGCAGAGCTCGCAAACACACCTGGAGCTCTGCCCTCCCTTCCTATGTTGTCCTCCTCTGTACCCGTCAAGCCCATCACAGCCCTTGAACCCTGCATGACAGACCCAATACCAAAGAAAAAGTCACGGAAGTCAAGTATGCCAATAAAGATAGAGAAGGAGGCGGTGGAGCAAGACGAGACGATGGGTAATGGGAGCAGCTCTGAGGAAGAGGCTCCTTTACAGGGCAGGAACCAGGACGAGTGTGAAGGAAGCCAAGCAGAGGGACAGAGGTGCACAATACCAGCTGGGGAAAACAAAGATTTGACAGGGACCGATGCTGGTGAGGAGAAGGAAAAACAGCAAAGTTTAGAAAGAGATATGACAGAGAGGAGCAACAAAGATGATGTCCTAAGGCAGCCTGACACAGGGGTAATCACCTGTGCGTCCTCTTCCTTTGAAAACAGATTGACATGGAACCACTGTGACAGCAGCTTACTCTGTCAAGAACTCAATGGCAACGAAGACAGGGTGGACAAGGAGCGCACAAACTCACAGACTGCAGATGAAAAAATAGAGCTCAAATGGGACGAAGGCGAGCATAGGCTGACAAACGGGGGCACTATACAATTAGTAGACTGTGGAAAGGAAGTATCTGACGGCTGCATAGATGACTACAGGGCCTCAGGGCTGTCTCATTTCAACCCCGATGCTGACCTGCCGCACCACTGTGAAATCTGCAGTAAGACCTTTAAGAACCTCTACAGTGTCAAGATGCACTACCAAAACTTCCACCAGAAAGAGATGCACATCTGCACAGTGGACGGCTGCAATGCTGCCTTCCCCTCCCGCAGGAGTCGAGACAGGTGAGCAGCAACCATCTTCTCTCTGATGTGAGCCAGTACTCTGAGCCAGATGACTGTTTAAGTATTGGTCAACTTGACCAATCTGGAGCCTAAAGTCAGGCCTTCATGTGGTCTTTGATTACAAAGTCAGTCTCGGTTCTATATTAATGTTGTGAAAATATCAAACAGCTCAGTCCACAGAGAAATGCACACAGCGCTAAAACCAGCTGTCCAGACATCTAGAACTTTGTAATGTCACACGAAAGCAGTCACTCCTCTTAAATCATGCCCCAAGTCTTGCCCACACCCGGACCAGAACCTGGGCTGGGCAAAAGGCCCGGGCCTAACTTCTGTAGTAAGAGAGAGGAGGTATAAAACTCATCGATTAAAAGTCAAAATATCATCAGCTAAAACAGCAAAAAGAACTTTGAGCAGCCTGCTAAGGACATTCAGTATGATATAAACACTGTGATCACATCAGTCAGGTTTTATGGTGTAAAGCTCCTTCGTCAGGCGAACATGATCACGTTAGATGAAAGATCGTTTACTTTCTGTGACATTATTTCTCGATTTTTAATGATTTTTGTCCTTATCTGCAGACACAGTGCAAATATGAACCTGCACCACAAGCTACTGACCAAAGAATCATTCAGCTCAGCCAGCGGCCTCTACCCACCCTCAGCCCACTGCAAAGACAGAGACTCTGTTGGCCAGGACTACTGCCAGGACCAGCAGGACAGAGACCTGTGTAATCGAGACCCAACTAGCCACACCTCCGTCATCTTCAGAGGTCACAACCGCATGGGCCTGGTCTTCCCCATGAGCAAAATATCTACTGCTGAGGCCTCATCATTGGGAGAGATGGAAGAGTTGGGAGTAGAAAGCGGTGCAAGTGCGGAGGATGGTGCAGTCCTAGACCTGAGTACCTCCTCCTCTGTTCCACCTCGCTTCAGTGGCAGTGCACAATCTTCCTGGGACTCAGATGGAGTGGGTAGCGATGAAGGGGAAGGAATTGAAGAAGGTGAGGAGATGTTGCCTATAGAAGACAGTGATGAAAGCTGTGATGGGATTGGCACAGAAAGGCCTGAGGGGAAGGAGTTGGCAGTTGAGGAAGAGAAGACCCTCAACTGCGTCGGGGGAGGACAAAGTGGGCTTCAGGGAGGTGGGGGTGGATTATCAATAACCTGCCAAGTCTGCAAAAAAGTCTACAGCAACAAAGGCACATTCAGAGCCCATTACAAGACTGTTCATCTACGACTGCTTCACAAATGTAAAGTCCCTGGCTGTGACACTTCCTTCTCCTCTGTGAGAAGCAGAAACAGGCACAGCCAGAACCCAAACCTCCACAGGAACCTGGCTGTCAGCTCAGGGGCCAAAGTGGACCAGGAGTAGGATGTGAGGTCATGCCAACTGTTTGCTCCATTGTAACTGTTTGTGTTGTTGTTGTTCTATTTTTGGGCACCTAAAAAGGCTCAGTAATTAGCACTTTTTGAAGTCTATGAAAAGTAAAGTAGATTCAGGAGTTTATTTGTTGAGTCCTTTAAAGCAAATGACCTTTTCAGCAAAATTTCATCTGGCATCAGTCTGTGTTTACATATCGACATGGTGTATAAAGAACAACTACAACTCTGCAACTTCCTAAATTAGGTTTCAGGCCAACCACAATAAGTCTAGGTCTTTGATTGTAAAGTAGTAGCCTACTTTTTCCTTTGTATTGGTTTGCCTTACAGGCCAGTTAAGACCTTAAATAAAAAAAAATAGAATATGAACTGTTGTTGAAGTAAAACGAACCATGGGGCTGATTTTTGTTTCTGGTGTTTTTGTCAGATGTCAGATCTTCCCTGTGAAACTGTATATTGATAATGAGCATTAGTGAAGAAATGTCTAAAGCCGTCATTTCATTCATCTGGACAAATCCAAATCTATTGTGTTGTGAGCTTGAACAACAGGTTATTGTGTGGTGTTGATCAGTCCGATGTGTCTTTACTGTTCTGGTTTTTGCATACTGCTGATGTTTACCAAAGATTTCTTTAGTCCACAGGTGTGTACAGAAAACCCTTTCACACTGTGTATGTGTGTGTGAGTGCGTGTGTGTGCGTGTGTGTGCGTGTGTGTGTGCGCGTAGCAGTATTCATATTTGAGCTCTGTTGTATTAAAACTCAAACAAAGACAACTTTAGACTGCTAAGGGTGAGCAAATCTTTTTACTGTTGTTGTGTTTGCCCATCGGGCCATACCCGATGAACACATGGGTCTTCTTTTGTCCTTTACCAATAGCAGGAAGAATCGCCATGTATCAAAATACAAGTGTAAAATACTATGAATGAGTCAGACACTGAAAAATAAACATGGACTTTTTTTTCACAATTGCCCCTCGCACCCTAAGAGAAAAAAAAAAACAAAAAAAAAACGGTAAACATAATGTTTATTGATCTGTATATTCTGTGAATAGAGTTATTTGTTATTTGAAAGAAACCCAAAAATATACTGTATAAAATAGGCAAGGTTCACCACTATTATTACATGTTTTCTTTTTTTTTTTTATTTCCAAAAATGAATGAACAAGATTTATATTGTGTTGTACAAGCCTGATTATTTCTCCATGGTTTATTGTCCTAGATTTGCTTCATATTCTGAATATTTTTCACATTCTGTATTTATATGCAGTAGATCCAGATTGAAGATCCCACTTGGTTGTTGTTTGGATTTGTTAAAAAAAAGGAGTGAAAACTGACCTATGCTGATAGGCGTTCATGTTTCCTGTTCCTTTGATTTAATGTTACAATACTCATTCCAATTAAATAAAAAGCCATATGTTTGCAAACCTCATTCTATTCCATTTTTTTTTTATCATTGAGCACATCCAGTTATTTGATTTATTTTGTGAAAAGAATTGAAATTAATTGAAAATTGAATTTTATTGAACAATGCTTACACAAAGTCATACATAGCGCCATGCATGATTTATGAAATGCACACACACACACACAAACGGGCACATTTTTAAAAATATATTCAATATTCATATATTCAATGGCTTTATTGACTTTTGCGGTATGTGCAAATTCGTTTTTCATTCATATGATTCAAGTGATAAATATAATATGTAGTATATAATATATTTGTGGCCCAGGCTGTAAAGTGCAGCATGTATGAGTGTCTGTGCTGCCTTGCTCATGATGACAGCAGTATAATCTGATCCCGGCCTAATCCCTGAAGGCCTTGTAATGTTCAGTGTTGGGAGGAGCAGCACTGATGAGGGACATCAAACTCAATCACACAAGGGGCCAAACTCAAACCACACTTTAGGTTGTGGGCTAAAAAGGAAGAACATTTATTGAACAGAATAAAACCAACTCTAACTCAATGTTTGAAATATAAATATGAACCAAAATGGACAGAATTCTTTTATTTTTATGGAGAACAAAATAGAAAAAAGTAGATTTTTTTCTATTTTGTTCTCCATAAAAATATCTACAGCAAATTTGAAAACATAAATAAAAATTGTAATTGTTGCATCGCAAATTACAGCCGCATTAACTGCTGTTAATTTTGAAACCATTTGTTGTCAAAGTTTTCAGTTTCGTAATTTTTAGGGGCTAGTTTAATTAATTGTTAGTTGTGAACATCCACAAATGCCGGATTGGTGTGTCGTCAGGGAAGTGGGAATTAGGGTTCTTGCAGGTAGACGACAGCTGTTGCGCTGCATTATGGGATTTGTAGTATGAGTATTTCATGGGTTTCATACCACCAAGCCATTATAAATTTGGCATATGAAATCATCTTTCAGGCCAGATATAATAATAATAATCCTGGGCCCGATCTGGCCCGCTGGCCTTGAGTTTGATACGTGTTTTCTAATAGAGAAAGCAACAGCGCTTCTGGAAGAATCACACAGACGTTACTGATGGCCCACAAAAATCATCGGTTAAGGTCAACCTTTGCTTTACCTTTTCACTGCATCATGTCTCGGCGAAGGTTAGGCTTAGGGTTAGCATAATACATACAAAGAGCTAAAGAAACTTTTGGACACACACAAGACAGCAAAAGCTAAATGTCCACATGCGGGTCTAAGTTGACTTCTGTTTTTGTGCTTGTCAGAAAGAAGTGCTAAAAATCCGCAGTGATTTTATTTTCATTTTAAAATGCAGGATACTAAAACTGACATGCAAGGTGGTGTTTTTGCAGTCAAAAAGGGAGACATGAAAGAAAAGATAAAATCAACAAAAAGAGCTAGAAAGTAAAAAAGGGCAAGTGATGCCAGGTCATTCTGCCAAAAAGATGCAGCTTCTGAAGAGATGAAACAGAAACGAATAAACGCTGACTTTATTTCTCAGGTGCAGTTGAAAAAATATGTAATAGTCTCTACTGAGTTAATAAGTTATTAGAAATTATCCAGCGTTTTTAGGAATTATTCAAGTCCACCATTTTTGACAATTTTCGACTCATTAAAGATTCTTGACGAGGTCCTGAACATGATATTAATTAATAAAGCACCAATGGTGCCTGGTTGTATTTCACTCCAGACATGACAAGGATCCATTTCTGTAGTGAATTTCAAACATCATCATCACCAACACTTACTTACAAAGGACGAAGGAGGTGATTTCCTTAAAAACACCAGCGTCCTTGTCATAAGTGTGTTCCTAGAAACAATGAATGAAATAGCTTAATATGTTTTTAAGATTTTGTATTCAAGATCCATCATCATGACCAAAAGCTCAATGGCTTAACTGATCCAGTTTTCACTCGACAAAATGGATATATCACCAATTAATTAAAAAGCACCTTCCTGTTAGTGTCGGACATAGATCAAGATAAGATTAACGACAGATGTCAATGCTGCTTCTAAACCATTAACTACAGACTTCAGATGACTATCATTGCTGATAAACCCGACAAGGCGTATTCCATCGGACGGTTTTCAGATGGTCTTTGCCAAAGAAATCATTTGTGTTTTGTTTCTGTTTTAGCTGTGCAGCAGTCCTCTGCCCCCATAAACGCCTGTCTCTCTTCCTGTTTTCTGTTGCTTTCAATTTTTTTTTCTGTCACATGAAATAGGAAATGAAAAGTTGTTAAAAATTAAAAAATTCTTTTCAGGTTATGAAAAAGATTTTTATACTTGTATTTTAAAATAAATACAGTTTTTGTTGTTTTTGTAACACCTGTTTCTGAAATGAAAATCGAACAGAGACCCACACAGAACACAGAGGAAGTGTTTCATTGAGGTGAGAAACTTCCAGCAGGCAGGAGGTTTTTGTTGGAACTCGATTAATAGTGTTTTGATTATATTTTGATTTTTGTGGTCTGTTCATTTGGCTCAATAAAATGAAGTCACAGCCAACAGAAATTCTAATTTGCATTGCCTCAAAATGGCATAACACTACATGACCTGAAAAAAGCTCTCACGGTCATTGAAGAGGTAAGTTAATCATTCCAATGCTGCGATTCGGAGTTAAAGGGCATAGATGGAAATGGACAAGGGGCAGTGGAAATATTGTTGGGCCCACATTGAAAAAGCGAAGAGGACAAATCTGTTATGCAACATGCCAAAGTATTGCACTATTACGGAGAGCTGAAAGCCTTGCATAACTCAACAATCCAACCCACCTATCACATTTACTGTACATTAGTGAGCCTGCAGAGCTGTTCCTCCTCACTTAGGAGCTGAAAAACCCAGTTCTGACAAGTGGCCCCCATCCTTTTTCTCTGGCACGTTGCAGAAATGTAGTACCACTCGGAGAGGGCACAATGGGTTATTTCAGTCCCTGCTGTGTGTTGTATGTAGGCGACAATATTCACCAGAGAACCTGACTGATCTGCAGAGCGTGTGCACTTACTCAACTTCCTCCACAGAGCTGAATCTGTATCTGGCACAGCTTGCATCTTTCTGGCTATTTTTAAGACTCATGGGTCCTTCCCTGCACAACTTTGCTGATATACACTTGCATTGTTTAGGGCTAATTGATTCTGACCACAGGCCAAAGAAAACATGTTAAATGTTCTTTTTTGGACATATGAAACAGTCTGTTCCTCACAGTCTTGTCTTAAGCCTCTGTCATCATGCGTCTGTCCGAGAGGTGAGGTCAGGCTGAAAGGGAACGGCAGCCTGGCTGTATATAAACTCAACGCAAAGACGTGTCAGTTTAAAGCAAAGAATTAATTTCAGCTTGATCTTTAGAGCTCTATTTGTGCTCTTTTCTTTTTTTCTTGCGCATTTTTATTTTTTATCTGCTTGTTTTAAAAACTAATTTTGGGAACTGGGTTTGTAGGATTTTGTTTTAAAACAAGAAATGAAAAAGCAAAGTGCTAATATGATCTTGTCCACAATAGATGGAAAAAAAATGATTGACCAAAATGACTTGAGGCATATTCATGTTTTTCTTTCCCCCACTTGCGGCCACTGATGCCCTGTGCAACAAACAGCCTGTCAGAAACATCCAGTTGATAAATCTGTCAGGCTCTCTGGGCCACCTTGCCTAACTCTCCTCCCTTCAGTGTCAACCTACTCGGCTGGTGTCGCTCTAGTATCACCGCTGCCATCTTTAAACAATGAGCTTTCCTCGGTTAATAACCATCAACTGTAGAACTCGTGATTTTATTCAACTATCCAAGAGGTGAAGCACGTGGCTAACTGGCTGCACTATTCGCTCAAGGATAGTTCAACATGTGGATTGGAAAAATCCAGGAATCGAACCACGAACCCTCTCTACCTCCTGCGTCCGGTCATAGCATGTTGAGCTATGGGGTGGGTGGGCAACAAACGCACAAGAGAACAACAAAGGTCATGCTTCAGCAATCTGCAGTGTTCTGCAACAAAATGTTGACTTTACCCAACATTGAAAGTTTTACACAATTCTCAACATGACTTGTGCTACACTCATGTTTCCCAACTTTGTTGGATAAATATTTAGTTTGTTGGTTTGTTGGATAAATATGACTCCACAATTCCTAAATAAAAGAAAAAAAGGAAAAAGCATGATCTAAGTCAGGATTTCATCTCAGGTTTAGCCTCCAATCTGAACTTTTGAAGGTGGCCTGGGATGGAGTGGAATTTCATTCTTCAGGCTTTTAATCAGGCGTTAGTTTGATCTATTACTTAATTATACGTCCAACAGACGTGAAGCAGCAGAGGGTTCATTTGGTCAAGTACAATGGGTCCATCAGAGCTGCGGCTGTAAAACCAAAATAATGACTTGAAGGGGATTAAAAGAAAGTTTATCCAAACATTCAAACTAATAAATTATACTTATTGTACAATGTGATGGTGTTGCTAATTTCAGCTCACACTGGACAAGCACAGGGTCCATCTTGGTCGGGTCACCAATCTATCATGAGGTTGTACACAGAAATATCCCTGACCACCGATTCCAACAGTGCGAACCTCAATGAGGTGCCTAAAGCTTTCTGCAAACCAAATCATAACACACCTTATCTTGGAGAGAATAATCAAACCGTTCCTCCAATGAGCAACACTCAGCGACAATGAGGAGAAACGGCCTGGATAACTTTAAACCAAATTCATTCTCATGCTCTTCGCATGCAGTCTGAGAGATGAGCAGGAATGAGAATGTGCAGCAACGTGGCCTGCCGCACACACAAAGAAATCTTTATCCTGCTGACTGTCCATGCTGAGGATTTTGATTGCTTTGTGAATAAGAGACAATTTGGACCTGTTTTGGGTGAACAGATGGAAGCCATGCATTTGGCAAACGTGGAAAGGATGAGGCAAGTGATGACTTGCATCATTGATCCTAGAACCAGTCCATTGCCCTGCGGTCTGAATTCAGCTCTTCACAGCTTCACCTCAGAGGGAACAGCTGCCAGTGTGCCCCCTGCTGCTGGGAATCAAACCTTCAATCGTACTCAAACCTGCTCCTCTGCAGG
This sequence comes from Echeneis naucrates, assembly GCF_900963305.1. NCBI lineage: Eukaryota > Metazoa > Chordata > Actinopteri > Carangiformes > Echeneidae > Echeneis > Echeneis naucrates. The sequence goes on along the minus strand of NC_042513.1, from coordinate 20,218,548 downwards.
CATCTGCTGCCCTCTGATGGTGGACAACACCCCTCATTACTATGGGACATTTCCGAGCTTCTCAATTTGACAGAGCCTCCATTGCACAAATCTTTATCCTTGTCAAGAGATTATATCTCGTGAATGTAAAATTAAAATGTCATCTTTCAGGGTCCTCTTCAGTGGAACCACCGTCATTTATTCTGTTAATTTGTTAGTTGAGTGCTGTGAGAATGGTGATATTGACTCTTTTCCTGCTTGCTGAAGATGAAAACTGCAAACAAAGATCAGTTTCGATCTTTCTGTAAAATCCAGAAATCGTGCAACTATTTTAAGTTTGATGAATACAATGAATTGATTATATTGAATATTGAATATTGAATACTGAATATTTACTCCTTCTTTAATTGACAAAAGAGCACACTTAAAACCTCGTGTCTTCCCCTTCGCCATATGCGTGTGTTTGTTTGGGTATTTTTGACATTTCCGTCGCTCGACCGCGATTTCCTCCGTACTAGCGGCCGCCAGCCAATGAGCGCGGAGAAGTGGCGACATCTCTGCGATTCTGGAAACGCTCTCCTCCTCCACCACACGGGTTATTACGCGAAATCACGTCCGTGACGTTTTCCGCTTGCCCTTTTCAAAATAAAACTCATCACGATACAGAACCACGGTTATTGAACAGACTCACAAGTCTCGTCCAAACGAATGGGAAAGTGTGTCCAAGCTTTTGACTGGTAGTCTATGTAAATTAGTGGGAGGAGTATTTTGGTTGCTTTGGACTCATTTGAGGCATTTGACATTGGTTAGTTAGGAGACCTACCGTATCTCTACTTTTCAAGTGTGGAGGAATTTGTATGAACAAGATCACCGTAATTATTGATAATCAAATGAATAAATAAATAAATGAACCACACTGATAAAAATAGTGATGTTCGTTTAAAAATAATAATAATTAGAATGTGTTTTTTTTTTTACGGGTTTTATTCTTAAGACAATATTAGTGTTTCCGGTCTCGTCGACCTTTTCTGCGTCCACTTGACTTCGCGTCTTGCTGCAATCTTGAGCGGTGGTGTCTGATCAGAGAGGTGTCTTTCTTCAGCGCACACATCGGCCGATTTCTCGGTGTTTCAAGGAGCTTTCCATCCGGACGTGAAGCGTCTTTCGGCAGAGGATGTCTGTGGCCGGGCTAAAGAAGCAGTTCCACAAAGCCAGCCAGGTACGGCCCCCCCCCCCGGTCCGACAACGAGCGACCGACCGATCGATGGATGAGCTCCGTGTCTGCGGCTCCCAGTAAACGGAGTCTGACCTCAGCCGATGAAATGTGAAAATGATCTCCTCTCCCCGGCGGCTTTTCAAACGTGTTGTGTAACGTTGCTTTTCCATCCGTGCAGCTTTGGTGTTGTACCTGCGCAACGTCACACCAGACTCCGTCGGAAAAACTGTGAATTTAACGTTTTCTCACTCACAGTTTGAACGCACATCCGCGACCTGATTTAACTCGAGAGCGTTTCCGAAATACGGAAAGCCCGTTGATGTTTCGTCCTAATTATTGACCTCTAAATCTTTAATTTGGCAGGACATTACTGAAAATAGCATTTCCCTGCTCTGACATGTTGATTCCCCAGCAGTCGGTGGGCGATAATATTGTCGCCATGAAAGGTTTGTAATCCCTAAATCTTATCCCTATCTGTCTCTGAATCTCTAACTCTTTGAGACCCCACCTAATCTGCATATTTACTGTATAAGGTAGATCAGATGAGATGCGGCCTGAAGCTCTGATCAGTTGTTGTTTTTTTTTTTTTTTTCATCAGTTACACAAGCTGTCTGCTGGACTTGATGGTTTGTGTGCACAACACACAAACCATCATGATAAACAACACATTGTCCCAGTTTGTACTTGGTGCTCTTTCATTATTATAATTCACAGTTCTGTACTTCATCACCTGACACAGATTGGCCTGTGAATAACTGATCCAGCCCTCCCAGTTAGGTGACATGTCAGTAATAACAAATCCTGGCTAGCTGGTGGATCGTTCATTTTTTCCAAATGAGTGTTGATCTCTCAAAGATTCAGAAAGGTTTTAAGCTTTGTTCAAGCCGTTAAGAACATTTCCTTGGTTAGCCAAGAGCAGATTTTCAGGTGTGAATGGATTGGATTAGAGTGGTTTTCTTGCAGCCGTCATCTTCTGACTCCCAAAAAGAATTAGTGCTGTCATGTAGTGTTACAATTTGTTGCCATGTTGACAGAAACTAGAGGGACTTGGAGTTTAGCACAATGAATAAGACTAGAATCACAGACGGCCACGTTGTCTTGATTTGGTTCATCCGACACTCAGATCTCAGTTCTCTTCCTGAGCTGGAAGAGCAGGAGTAACGCCCGTGCTTCTTCTCCTCTGAATTGCCAAAGTGCAGTCTGCAATTACAATGTTGAGGTCAGCTACAGGAAATAATATATTCTTTTCTCTAGCTACATTGTTATTCTTAAATTTACATTGTACCTCATCCCATTTTTCCTGTCCTGTTCTGTTATGTTACAAAAACTAAGCTCTAGCAGCAGCCTATATGTTAGTCAATTTCTGCCATTGTTGAATGGGGCTAAGGTTCAAATGATTCACCTTTTATTATCAAGTACTCGCTACACTATCTCTTTACTATAACTGCTGACATTTGACACTGTGTGTGTGTGTGTGTGTGAGTGAGGGGACTTGAGTGTCATTGATTTGAGTCACAATCATTGGCTGAGTAGCATCACGTGAGCTGTGTTGTAAGGACTACAGAAAAATGCCCACAATTAATCAAAATTGTACTCTGGCCACATGTGATACCGAAATCGCACAGCTTGCAATTTTTTATTTCATTTTTTTGGTAAATGTTAAACGTATCACGGCATTGTTGTGCATTGTTAGTACAATGTGTGTTCTGTTGTTGCAGAGGTGTCTTGGTCTAACAATTGTATCTACCACACATAATAGAAGCAAGATGGGCTTCTTGAATCCTTCAGCTTCATTTTACAGCGCAATCAATCATTGACGTTCTTTCTCCCTCTTACTGAATATTTCGTCAATGCCGGGGAAAGTGATAACAACCTATTTAACACACTTGCACATGCACACCCACACACCAGTGGTAGACCACATAGTGTTCTAGCATAGTTAAACTGCTGTGTGCCTTAAATTGTGAGTGTCACATAAAGGTTGTAATAAATTTAAGGTGGTGGACTCTTTGACGAGTGACACCCCCCCCCCCCCCCCATTCCTAGACCGGCCCAGACCAGACCAGAGACCGGACCCCTGCAGAGAGTAGAGACTAGACGAGACAACGGACCCCCACCCAAATCAGACCCCTTAGAGACTAGATGTAACGAGAGACTGGACCACTCCATAGAGACCGTTTATTTATTTTATGTTTGTTTTGTTTTTTTTCTGGATAAAAAGGAAAGTATCTGCCGGGAAAATTCTCAGAAGGGGTCACTAATAATGCACGGCCCCCACCAGTGAAGCGGCAGTTTGAGTGCTAAGTGCTAAGTCACTCACTGAGCTCAACACAAAGAGGCTGACTATCATGTACTTCAACGGAGATGTCAGTAATCGGTGGAACACCAAAGAGCATGGGGAGAGAAGAAATGAAAAAGTTTAGTGGATTTGATATTTCCACCAAAGTTGTGGGACGTATGTTTCATTGCTTTATTGTTATGTTTTTGCTTAAATGTGCGGAAGCATTAAAGGTTTCAGTTATAACTGAAGAAATTGTCTATATTTCATCAAGCGATGAAATATAGACATGAAGCGATTGAAGAATGTTGACAAAAATGTATTGTGGAAACTTCTTTTGTTTCGCCTAATACTCCTCCTCACCACAATTACAGCAGCCAATTGTGTGCATTGCTGGACTGATGAAAATGATCTAAACAAGCTTAGTGAGATTCCCTTTGATCCTTCAAACAATTGGGTCGTGACTGTTTTTTGAAGAACTTTAGAAATGAAGCAGAGGTTAGATATGGTCTGTGATTAGCCCAAACATCTGGATCAAAGTTAGCTTTTTTTGAGTAAATTACAGCAATAACTCCAATCATGGTAATGATAATAATCAACTTGGGGGAGGGGATGTATGCAGGGAGTGCTGCCACATCATTACCGGGCCAAGTGAAACTAATCAATATTTCAGAATAATGCCCAGCAGTTGAGTATATATTGGTGGGATGTGTAAGTTTGAATTATTCAGGTCCAACTTTTATCTTATAATTGCATCCAGTGACTTATTTTCTTGATAAAATTTGTTACCCCTGGTTGACTTCTATAAAATAAACGGTAAAATAACGGCTTTTTGAAAGGATCTGCTCCCTTCAAAGAGCCGTTGAATGCCATCTCTAGAGAGAACTCCTCCTGCAGTATTTATCCAAACAGCTTCACGTGCACTGAGTATCAATTCAAGACAATGAAGATGAAAAGATATCAAGTTCTTTTTCCTCCGCTACAATTTCAATGTCGCCATAAAAGGGGAAGTCCTTATAACTCCAGCATACACCAGTCAGCCCCCAAATTCTCTTGCCATGAACAGCTCTGTGTGTCACACACAGGGAACCATCTCCTGGACACAGGAGGTCAGCCTCATCATGCAAGCATTGTCCAATTTCCATGATGTTTACAGGACATGTTCACCCTAACCCTCATCAGAAACCAAAGACATTGCTGATTAAAAAGGGAAACCTGATTTGGTTATTAAAAAAGCAACAAGGAGCAGACTAAACCAGTGCAAATAAAACAAACAAACAAATCTTTTCCATCCCACCCACCACACCAACAGTATGAGAATGTCAGCTAATGTTGGCCCGACTCCACACCGCCCACAACAAGCATTAAGTTTACGTTACATCTTATAGTTTAAATTAGTCATTTGTGAGCTGTTATCCTCTATTACAGTGAACAGAAGTCTTAATTTAGTGACATGGAGTTAGCTGTCTCTGAATGCATGGAGTACTTGGTGAAACCTTTTATCGTGACATCCTTATAGGGGAGACATTATCTGTGACTTGATAAAAGATGATGCATGATGATGATTTATAAGCAATGCAGATTTTCATTCATTTATTTATTCTTTCAGCTTTGATCGGGCAAGTAACAACCTGAATATAACACAATGTGATGGAGCAGCAATTTGCTATTAAAGTTATAGTGTTGTTGGACTTGTAATCGCCCATTTGTCTACTCACGTAGCTGCATCTGTATACAAATTATAGTGCCTTTGGAGAGGTTATATGGATGGAGCTAACAGTTCAGCTTTCTCTGAGACTGTGTTAAATTTCACCAGTTACAAGCATCGTTAACTGTCAAGGTTGCAAAATTGTCAACCCAATACACAACATGATATCCCTGACACACATTCACTCGTAAAGAGAGTCAGAATTAGCCATCTGAATAATATATAATAAAAAAATATGTAATTGAGATTTTTCTTGAAAGATATTGTGACTTGATTTGGGATTTTGTGTTTTTTTTCCATTTGCTTGGTGAGGTTTGTTGTATTTCCTCAGATGTGGCCTCTAGTTTACCAAACGTCAGATCACTGAGCAATAAAGATGAGATCGCAGTGTGTCTGCTTTACTGAGACACGTCCCCATGAGGACAGCATGGACATCAGCTTCGATGGCTGCGCAGTCAGACTGTGATAAAATGACATCTCACAGATCCATTGGTGTAGGACTGTGCATGCTGTCAGGCACTACATGGCCCAGTCAATTCTGAGCTGCTTAATGGGTCACATTCTTACACATGGTGGTGAACGAGCAGTTTTATGTATTATCTTTGTTTTTGTTTTTGTTTTTTTTAAGACAAAAGTCTTTACAGGTATCGATACCGAAACTTGGTTGTTAAAGACGAGCAGACATCTGATTTTAGGTTTTATTTTAAGGTTTGCTTAAATAAATGCTTGTTTCAAGTCATAACAGTTAAACTTGTGTGTGCCGAGCGAAGCGCATGCTTCATAAACAGGAGGCTCCAAGATCCCTGTGTGCTACTCTGGTTCAGTTCCAGCTGCTGTCATTTCCTGTCTGTGATTCAGCCATTTCCTGTCCCTCTTAAAACTTTCCTATTTAATAAAGTCAGAAAGGAAGTGTTATGTGTCTGTGGGGCATGTAATAACCATAACACAATTTTAATTTGACATAATAGATAGTCAGAGATGAAACAATTTTAAACAATGGATTCAGACTAAAATCATTATGGTATTTCGTCAAACTAGAACCGGACAAAAATGCAGATGGCTAAAAATAAAAAGTGCTCAATGGTCTTGGTCCGACCGCTGTCTTTATCATACAAACAGTAAGAGAGAGACACTGCCTCGCTGCGTGTTGTTCGATTTGCTTCTTTCTGTATTAAGTTTAAGTTTCTTGGAGTTAGATTGTTTGCTTTACACTCCCCTCAGCAGAGTTTCTATATAATTGTAGCCTGATTGTTTATGAGGAGATGATTCTTCTGCACCAGCCCACAGCAGCTTCACAGCGCAGCTCCAGTTTAGATACATCTGCTTGCACACCCGCTGCTTCTTCCTGTTTATACTGAAGCTTGAACAGACTGCCATTCCACCTGTAGCTCAACAACCACAGTGTGGCTGCGTACGGTACATGACTTATGTCAGACGCTACAAGTTGTATTCCAGTGACATATGATAGTGAAAAGTCGTTTTTGTGTGTGTGTGTTTGTGTGTAGCATCTAATGTCTAACCTTTTACCTGTATATACACAAACTAAGAATAATTAAGATGCTTCACTGACTGGATGTTGGTGCATTCCTGGATACACAGCAGCAGATAAGGTTTGTCCTGCTGCAGCACTTTTAATATTTGGCTTTATTAAAAAAAACCTCTGTCTAATGTGTAATATCATAAGTCTATATTTGACTATGTTCAGGATAGACTGAATGTGGATTCTGTAATTGGCTGCTGTACCTATCTCAGGAACACGAGTTTTGTGTGTGGGGAAAAAAACAATAACAACAAAAACTCAAGTCTTTGTGATGTGGGCTAGACTGAGTGTCGGAGACTCAGAAGGTGTTGAGGTAACCTGAACAAAGAGCCAAATCTGGTGGGAGTTATGAAGTGGACAGAGTGATTTTAATGCCACTGCTTTGAGAAGGAAATGTCCTCTTCATTATTTTCAGACATGTTAGTTCCAGATTAAGAAATCCACCTATAACACCACAGTAGGCTCTCTCATTTGGAATGACCAAAATATTTGTGGTGGGGCTGGAGCTCAGTTTCTGACCGGCCTCTTCTTGACACTGGTGGCTGAAGCTCCAGCCCAGTCCAGTTTGGCAAAAATAGGATTTCTGTCAGAGCTGAAATAATCTTAACTGATGATCACAGATTTGATCTCTGGAATTATCAATGAGAGCTCTCTTAACGCTGTATTCAGTAACAAGATGTTGAAGAACTATTAAAAAGGGATTAATGGCAGAAAACCATCTCCTGTTAATACTAAAGTTAGCTGGCGAGGTTAATTAGTTTTAAATGCAAACTGAACAGGACAGTAGCACCTCTCCAATGATCAACGTTGTGAAGAGACACAGAGCTTTAATTGCTGATGGTTAATAGTTAACCTAGTGATTTAAATATTAGCTAAATCACATGATGGTATCTGGCCCACCAGCCCACCGATGGCAGTCAGCTACTGCTTTGGTTGAGATGTTCTTGTCAGGTTTTGAGTTTTAGTGTTCTGTCCTTGTAACTTCCTGTTTTTATTTTGTAGTCCTGGTTCCTTTGTGTTCCCCGTTACTTTACTTCCTGGTTGTGTCCCATGTTGATTGCCTTCCCTGCCCTAATGTGGATCACCTGCGTCTTGTCCAGCACTGCATATTCAAGTCCTGTTTTCAGTCTAGTCCTTGTCGGATCCTTGTTGCTTGTCCATGTGCTGTCGTTTTGCCCATGCCCTGTTAGATTTGTCCATGCCTTGTCGTTTTGTCAGTGCTCTGTCCATGTTTTCTTGTTCAGTTTGTTGTAAATTTAGTTTAGATTAAAGTCCTTTTTTCGTCACCTACCTGGTTTCTGGCTCCTGCAATTGGGTCCTCACCCTGCAACGCACTTCACCGTGTTTTCGGCGTGACAGATCTCCACAAATTTGTCCAAAGTTTAGTTCTTGGAAAATAAAAAGGGAAGGGGGGCAGCACTGACTCTGTTATTTTTGTTTTTAATATTTGCTTCCACAAACATTTAGGATTAATCATATTCCTTGCCAGCTTCATTAGACTTTCAAATGATCCAGTTTAATTATAGTCAGCCAGATCTTTCATGATCTAAGCTGGAGGTTCTTAATCCAGCCACCACAGCACAGAACACTTTCTGACTTTTTCTCCTTTAGGAAAAAGCTTGCTGAGCGCTTTCTCTGAATTTTTCTAATTAATTATCTTGGGTGCAACTTTAATTGAGACCCAGCAAAACCTGAGTAATTAAAATGAACCTCTGTGTCTATAAATCTAATCTTTCTTATTAACCTTGAAATCTAAAGTCAAATCTCACTTCTACTAGTGCATGTGAAATTCTTTAATGAGTTTCTTCAGATCTGATGAATTTATATCAGCATTACTAGAAATTAGAAACACTTAGAGGCAACATCATTCATACCTTTTCAATACAGAAACTCACCTCTAACTCCGGTCTTGCTCCTGTTGTTATAATTGTGTGGCTACTGGGTCATTAATGACGTTAATGATTCAGTTTGAAGGAGGATCTGGTTGAAATTTGATATCTTAGATTTCATGGCAAATGTGATGTACTCTTATTTTCCACTGTTCTGCGGAGGTAAAATTAATTTCACATGTGAACGAAACATACACAATGGCAGAATCGGGGATCCCAAATTTAAAAACCTGTGTTCTGAGCACAGGAAGGAGGAAGTCACAGATCTGTCAACACAGTAGAACAATGAAAGAAGTGACTTTCAATGAATGTACGGCGGTTTTGGCTTCTTTGATCTGTGACTTGAAAGAAAAGCTAACATCCTGATGCTGCACATCATGGCTTTCTGAGACCCCTTTCAAGCCTCTCTGGATCAAAACTGTATGACTTTGAGTGACGAGTGTGCCAAGTATTCATTCCCACGTCATTGCTTAGGATAATGGCAGTACCACTGTGTAGATTAGATTACGCTAGCTCGTATTAAATCAGGCCCAGCATCAGTTATTTGTTTCCCCTGACTCCACCTCTGTATTTCACACAAAGATGTGACATCAAACTCTTCATTCCAGCGAAAGGGAACCCAACTGTTGAAATATTCATTCACACAGTTTTCAAGGCACAAAAAAAACTTGCATGCACACATACACCCGGGAAGTGGGGCTGTGTGGATCTGTGATCTGAATCAATAGCCCACATGATTTTATTCAGCTGCTGAAATCTAAAATCTACGATGTTGCCCAAACTACATTTTAGTATTGAATCCTATTTAACTCATCTTACAGGATACCGGCTAAAAGCTTTGTCTGGTGCACTGCTTCTTTATAGCTTATAAGAAGCATTACATTTCTTTGACAACGTTTGCAGACGCCCTGTGTTCGTCATCACTTGGGGCTGGCTTGAAATGTAGCTGGTCCTGCAGATGATGTTACTCTGTCGCTCCCTTTATGGATGATCATTAGGAATCTGCTGAGGGAAATGCGCCCTCGCAGACGTAATCGCCCGAGCAGCAGTGACGCAGCACTCTGAAATTTATTAGACTGTGTGAGCTTTTATTCTGACATTTATGAATAAGAGGCAGGGTTTCCTGTTTTAGGCCTGTGCTTGCGCAGCTGCTCATTATACTATTTTCCTTCCACAACCACATACACAACATCAACACGTTTCCCGAAGCCTCAGTTGTGCTGTGCAGTATTTGTCGATCCATTGTGGCTGCCTCATTATGCAACATCGGTTCCTGCTGCTGTCCTATCCTGCTCCTCACACAGCAGACTCCGCTTTCTTATTTACTCAGTAGATAATCTGTGACTAAATCACTAACCAGAGATCTCGAGCACCCCAATAAATATCAAAGAATTACATGCAATTAAGGGGACAGTCCATAATGAATTTGCACCATCTGTCATGCCATTGTCAATACAGTTGCAAGCTCACACAAATTTACGAAAGAAAATGAGAGAATAAGTGAATGAGTAGAGATTTTAATCAGGCAGACGGAAAAGGGTTTTAATTAGAGATTTGGATTGGGGTGATCGTTTAAGCTCATCAGTGGTTTCTACCAATCTGTCGTACCAATATTATCCGTCCTTGAAACGTAGAAAGTATTATAGTGATCTGTCTATACTCCTGCAGGAAATAAAGCACTCTAAAAGACGAAGAGAGCAGCTCATAATCTCTCACGCTCTTTGAATAGAGTTGCCTATGTCGTGTCTAAGACTGTTGGATCTGTGATCTGTCGGTTCACCAATTTGCCATTCTGACTGTATCGTCGTCAAAGCCGACATCCACACTGTACTCATGGTGACAGTCTCAGTAAAGCAGGTCAGGATACACTGACTCAAGTAGAATACATTGTATCATCACATAATTTTAGCTGATCCGATGCGACGTGATTGTTGCTGTTTATCTTTCCAAGACGTTGTGACGTTCAGATGAGTGGTGTTGTACCGACCACAGTGAAAAAGGCTCCCATTGGTGGCTCCTCTTAAGGTGGTCTGTCAGAATTCTTCTGCAAGTGAAAAAGTGTCAGAATGTGAGTCATAATTAACAGGAAATGTCTCTAGATGTGGAGAATGCGTTTCTTGTTGGAAATGGGTAAGAGGTAATAGCAAAACACTTACTCATCTCATGATCTTATTGGTTGCTGTTACATTCGCCTTCTGCTCTTAACCTCAGAGGTCCTCATGAGACTTTCTGCTTTCTGTGCAGCTTCTCAGTGAAAAGATCAGCGGGGCGGAGGGGACGAAGCTGGATGAAGACTTCATAGAGATGGAGAGGGTGAGTTTGTGATGTAGATGATGGACAGTCTTATACTTGGCAGTGCTGACGCAATGAGTTAAAATCGCAACTGCAAGGAAGGAAATAGACGGGACTTGAGGAAAGAGTATGGTAACTTTTCACCAGGACTGAAAGCTACAGCAGTTAGCCAACCACCCGGCTAGACTGGTCGAACACTGGAGCCATATATTATATAAATGTATATATATTTTTAAATCAATACACCCCAATGAATGCTTTACAAATACAACCTGATAAAATCCTCCTTCTCACAAACAGATAAGACGAAGTCCTGCTCTTTCAGCATGATAATGACCAAAAACATACATCTAATGCCACAGAGGAAATACAGCAGAAATGGATTCAATGACCAAAGCACAAAGACAAAGTTAGCGTCAGCTGCCATCTTTAATCCAGGATCTGAAAGAGTTGATCCTCCAAGAATGTAGATGCTGTAGATAGATGGATCCAGGAGCAGACAGCATCTAAAATATTATATATGACTGTGAACCATTAACAGAATTACATTTTTCAAATTGCTTTCAAGCAGAACTGCAACATCTTGTTCTCTTTTCTTCACATTCTTCTCTTACTTCCCATAGAAAATTGAGGTGACCAACAAATCGGTGTTTGACCTTTTGGCCAAAACAACAGAGTACCTCCAGCCAAATCCAGGTAAGAAAGATGACTCTGCTTTTTAGCCATTACTATAGCATTGTTTTATTAAACCAATGCAACGCACAGTAGATCAGCTGTGTTGTGTTATGTTCATGGTTTTCCACCATAGCTTCTCGAGCCAAACTAAATATGCTGAACACAGTGTCTAAGATCCGAGGACAGGTGAAGACCACTGGCTATCCTCAGACTGAAGGCCTTCTGGGAGACTGCATGCTGCGCTATGGCCATGAGTTAGGAGACGACTCTGTATTTGGTAATAATTCTAATATTCCATAAATACTCTGATAGCTGCAGAGCCACATGAATGCATGTGTCATAATAGCTTTTGTTGACTTTTCACACTCTTCATGGTCGTAAACAGAATAACTCAACATTAACCCCAATTATCTGATCTCATTACATTTTCTATTGATGGAAACCCTCATGAAACTTTTTTCATGTTGTTTAATCTACACCTCATTAATTCAGCCAGTAGAGAGACAAGTTTCTTTAGTTTCACGAGCCTACCACTGGTTTGCCTTGTGGTTGGGGTTCAAACCCAGGGCTTTCCTTATGCCGAGCATGTGCTCTACCACTGAGCTGCATTCCCAGGCAACAGTTGGAATATATCTGTATTAAAATCTATAATAGGCCCGAATCCTCTTTCTGTCAGATAAGAGCAGTGTCATCAATGTGCAGCAAACCTTTCAGGCCAGAACAAAAACACGGTGCATGATTTGTGTCCTGCTTAATGGTTAAGAAAGGTGGTGGGTGTTTGTCTCTGTCCTGCAGGTTGTGCTCTGGTGGATATGGGCGAGGCCATGAGGCAGATGGCAGACGTGAAGGACTCACTGGACATAAATGTCAAACAAAACTTCATTGACCCCCTGCAGAGCCTACAGGACAAGGACCTCAAAGAGATCACGGTACATTAGAGGGAGGACGCAGTTTGAAATCTGCCATTAGACCAGAGTCAATATTCATCACCTTGAACATTACTTTCATTTCACTGAAAGCCTGCCACACACATGCTTGTTGACATACAGTTGAATTGTTTCTCTGCAGTATTGGCTTTAGTACCTGAAGCTGATCTGATGTTACACTAACTCACTACTAAAACAAAGTAAGCATCAAATTGCTTTACTGTTAATTTGCACTGTTCATGGTCTGTATGGATGCTAAAAAATATCTACTTCTTCAAAATGCTTCGTTTTCCCACAAAAAGAGAAAACCGTTCCGCAGCCCACCTTGTCAACAGGTAGGATGTCCAAATGGAGATCGGGCTCTGTGAATGAACATGGTGATTGTCGGTGAACTTCTCAGGTGTGTGTAGTTGCCAAAGACAGCCGATATGGGTGCATGTGTTGTTTACACCTTACAAGTGACTCTCTCGCCTTAATTTCCAGTTTCTCACACATAATATTTTCCTCTAAACATAATCTACTCTGGATCATGCTGTAACCCTGAACAGTCAGTCAGGTCGGACATGATTTTGTTGGCATTTTATATCTGAGAAGAAAAAAACTTCAGGCAACGACAGTTTCTTTTCATCATCATCTTATTGCAGAATCAGTGATGCTTTGTTAAACCCTGGAGGGAAATTGTGCGCTTGTCAGGTGTGTGTAGTTGCCAAAGACAGCCGATTGGCTGGTCCAGAGAGTGTGTGAACATAAAACCCCCAGAAACAGAGTGCAGTTTTCGGCATATGCACCTAACAGGATATGACTAAATGCTTCACAATATATCGATACGCTATAAGCACAGAAGACGGTTAGAAAAGGAGAAGAAACAATGTTGACACAGTCTGTGTTTGCAGCACCACCTGAAGAAGCTGGAGGGGCGCAGGTTAGACTTTGACTACAAGAAAAAGCGCCAGGGGAAAATTCCAGACGAGGAGATCCGGCAGGCTGTGGAGAAGTTTGAGGAGAGTAAAGAGCTGGCTGAGAGGAGCATGTTCAACTTCCTAGAGAATGATGTAAGAGACAAGCCTAAGTAACCTCAACGCTGCAGATGAAATGTATGAAAAAACGACATTCGCATTTATCCTCAATATGGGTGCATGTGTTGTTTACACCTTACAGGTGACTCTCTCGCCTTAATTTCCAGTTTCTCACACATAATATTTTCCTCTAAACATAATCTACTCTGGATCATGCTGTAACCCTGAACAGTCAGTCAGGTCGGACATGATTTTGTTGGCATTTTATATCTGAGAGGAAAAAAACTTCAGGCAACGACAGTTTATTTTCATCATCATCTTATTGCAGAATCAGTGATGCTTTGTTAAACCCTGGAGGGAAATTGTGAGCTTGTCTCTTTTCTGCCAGGTATGTGATGTGTGTGTTTTGACCAACAGGTGGAGCAGGTAAGCCAGTTATCAGCGCTGATTGAGGCAGCTTTGGAGTACCACCAGCAGTCCAGTGAGATCTTGGCTGAGCTCAGTGGAAAGCTGAAGACCAGGTGAGAAGCGAATCATGTGCTTCTTCTTCAGGGTGCATCTTCTTTGGGACCAGTACCAGTCTCACTCTGTCTCTGCTTTTCCTCACTAGCGCCGTCATTCATCAAACAAATGTGTACGCCAGAAAAAGAGCTGTATATTAAAATAAAATTAAAAATCTTTTCCACGCAAACACTTTTTTAATTGGAAGTGAGCGTATTTTTAAATCTCATGCAAAGCCCTCACCTTTTGTATGCAAATTTTTGTCAGTGTGGATTTGCAGTGTGATGTTTCATTTTGAGAGTCGGGTACCTACAGGGGCTATGAGGACAAATGCTCTGAGAACGCCTGTGCATTTATGGGGTCGGAGGGGGGCTGTGAAAAAAGTGGGCCCTGAGTCGGAAAAGGTTGGGAACCACTGCTCTTATAAAAATTCTTAAAGGATTTTTAATCAGTATGTATCACTGTAATACTTGAGCTTTGTGTAATAACAAAGAAGTAGTTTGAAATAAAGAATGAAGAGGTGTTACAGTGTCCACAAACATTCGGCAGGCTCACTGAGGGCCTGGGATGCCGAGCAAAATAAGCTTTAGTATTTTTAACAGAAACAACAGGGTGGAGATCTAAGGCAAAAGGCACAAATGGCGGGCAGGCTGCTGAGCTGGCTGCAGTTGGGGATCTGCAACTTCCTACAAAAATATTAACCAGAACCTCTACTGGAGATAAAACATATAAGAAAGACTTGAACAAAGGCTTTAAATAATTTAAAACCACAATGTGTAATACTGCCTGATTAAATAAAGATAGAAATTAGAGATATACGTTTCCAAAACAAATTTTGACCTTCTCAATAGCGGTTACCAAGTGTAATTTTATCAATTCAAAATAAGATAAACTAGCATAAGCTTTGAGCTGAAGTCTCAGCATCAAATTATATTTTATCCCCCTGAGCTATTGGAAATTCTTGAGCCACCTACTGTAGCAGATATACATGATGTAAAATCAGGAAGTATCACTTCATAAGCTGTTTTTCCTTCTCTTCGCAGAATATCCACAGCCAACAGCCAGCCCAAAAGAGAGTTCAAACCAAAGTCAATCAGGAACAGCTTGGAGACTCTGGACAATAGTCAGCAGAATGGCCTGACCTACAACTCCTCAGCCAAATCCACAGGTACAGCTGCCACATTTCTGTCTTCTCTCTTTGATTTTCTTTGTCAGCACCATCTTCACGTTATGCTTTGAGTTGATATGTGTACTTTGTCATGTTATCCCATACTGATATTCAGATCAGCCACACAGTACCTGGGAAAAGTAGGCATTCCTCTGTACAGTGTTGAAAAGTCAGTCCTCCATCTTGATAAATCTTCAATATCACCTCTGTGTTCTGATAGACCTTAACATCTATTCTGTATATAATTTATTGATAAAATTATTGTCAGTTATGACAATAATAATTCGTTATTTTCTGTATTTGAGTTACGTAGCTACTCCCCAAGTATAAGATGATTGGTTTGTTATTTCCAGATGCAACTGAAGTTTGACTTTAGTTTCAGTATTGAATCAAAAGTAATATCGTGTCCAGGCCCGATGTGAGCTGGGATTGACTCCAGCAACCCCCCCGACAACCCGTAAAGGGATAAGTGTTAGAAGATGACTGAATGAACAATATTATGTCTCACATTATTATATATTATGTCATTGCTGACATACATTCTCTTCATAACTGTCATCACGAGAGCTGAAGGGTGAAAATGTTTACCCCTCTAAGTTTGACTCCAGCGAACATGTGAAAACTTGTTCTGCTGTTTTAGTGTTTGGTTGTGGCCTGTAATTGTTGTGTTGCCGCCACCTGCTTCTCCTCTGCACGTTGCCGTGTGGTACATGAAGTGATTCACATCATAGCAGGCGTGAAGACGTATGTTTGACCACTCACAGTGCAGTCAGTGCAGCAGCAGCACCTTAACAGATGTAAATCCCAGAAATCGCAGCCGCACTTCGCCCCCTATTGGTCGAAACGTTGCCCCCCTCTGCTGGTCACATACAGCTAGTGAGCATTGAGAGTGCAGTGGGACACTACAGGTCATTCCCTCATCCTCACACTGAGTTTGTACTTTTGTGTTGTTTGTCCTGTGTTCAACTCCATCTGCATTTGTTTTTTCATCTGACCTAGCTGATCAAATAACCTCTGACCCACTATCATGGCCTGAAAGTTCTGCTGCTAATGGCAATATTCACCGTGAGTAACACATTATCTGTGTGTGTGTGTGTGTGTGTGTGTGTCAGTCCTGATTAATCAACACAAAGTTAACCATCTGCAGTTTGGATATTCAGTAAATGATGTTAATTTATGATCATGGAGAATATAGTTTCCCTTAAGGTTAATTTACTGTTATTTTCCAGAGCTCTCAGTTCCATCTGACGGTCTTTATTTTTGGCATACTGTCATACTGGGCTGTTGTCACACATTTCATTGATGCTAATTAATCCAAAAAATTCATCCATAGCAAACAATTGAACAGAAGGCCCAGGGACAAAATGGTATTGTTTATAGTTTCTTTCTGTGCTTGGCTGCAGAGTCCGAGATTTTGGACCAACCGTGCTGTCGTTCCCTCTATGACTTTGAACCAGAGAACGAAGGCGAGCTGGGCTTTAAAGAGGGCGACATGGTCATCCTTACCAACCAGATAGACGAGAACTGGTATGAAGGCATGATCAACGGTGAATCTGGCTTCTTCCCCATCAATTACGTAGAGGTCATTGTTCCCCTGCCTCAGTGAACCGTTTCGCCTCGAGTTTTCCACAGACTCCCTCCTGCCTCATCACACTCAGCCTCTGCCCTCAGCTCCACTTGGGCCTGAAAATATACGGGATGGGATCAGCCTGAAGCTGAGAAAAATCTTCTGTCTTCTGATTTTTAACACAAGCCAGAGAGAAAGTAGGTCTGTCCCCAGCTGGCATAAGATCAGATGTCATTGATTGTTTGTGTTTATCTATGAACCTCAAAGCAACTGAAATCAAAGCCATTAAAGGAAGCGCTCTGCCTTGTTGGACCCTCCGTGGCCCTCAGGGTCCGAGCAGGGTGAATCCATCTTGTTCATGCCTCCGATGAGGCTGCTTCTTGTTCACCTTGATAGAGGTTTATGTTACTGAGCTGTCTGACTCACCATGAGCTGAGGCTCCTTACCTTTGCTGAAAGTGCACCAATGGACGCAAGGACTGCATTGATGGACCACTACAATCAAACGATGTGTTTACATTTGCATAAATCTATTTCTAATTCCCTAAAATTTTCCTGTAATTGTCCCAGAGGTGTCACAGATTTTTGCATATCAGGCTGAGCACATATTAACTCACCAACATAATGCTTAAAAAAAAAAAAAAAACTAGCAAGATTGATCAGGACTTAAATACTTAAATGGAATTTGTTGAAATTTGGGTGAAGCAGATCCCAATAAAGGCAAAACTTGGAGAGTTAAAATCAGAATTTTACAAAAAATGCCACATTTTCTCATTAACCCTACAAATAGCGCTGAGGCCTAATTGTTTATCATACCATGGAATGTCTTAACACTGTCAGTATTAATACAGTTGTATTAGGTTATGCCACCATGTTGCTAAATAAGTTGTGCTAATTGTGCTCATTGCTGAGATCAGCAACATGGTAGCTGCAAGACTAAAAGAGCATCAGTCTCATAAAAAGTTGCCACACCTTGTGGTGTTAAACTACGAGGACAAATGCACGCACAAGAAAAGGAAGATGGTGGCTTGGCTCATTCTCATGCAAATGGTGAAACTGAAAATAGCAGTTCGTAGTGATGAACCCACAGAGAATTATAACACATTCCTCTTGACTGTATTCAGTGCCAGAGCATCTATCAACTGCTCGTTTTGGTTTCACGGGACTTTGTGAATTTTTGTTCATTGTCCAGCAGCTGTTACACAGAACGATCAATCAAAGAGCAGCTGGTGACCACAATGAAGCATTTACCAGATTAAGAGCCAAATATTTCTCTCAAGAGTTGACCGAGACCAAATCCTTGTAATATGTAATATGTAACATGTCAGCATCGTTCAGCTTGATTTTGCCCAAGTGGCCAGATAAAAGTGGAGAATGCTGCTTTAAACGGGGAAAAAAAGGTGAGAAGTAGATTTATTATCCAAGGGGTCAGTCGTGAACATCCATCACAGTTTACAGAGCGTTATCTTTGACCTGCCTTACATACCATAGGCGTTTGCACTCAGTTTTTCTGTGTGCACCTTCAGCTTCAGGGACAGCCAGCTGGCTCATTCATAGTTTGTCTGTCATCAAACGTGTGTTCTCTTAACTTGGACTTTGAGCAATGTTGTGAGCAGTTCAGAGCTGTATCGACAGATCTCAGTAAGATCCATTTTTACTGATAGAAAACACCTAAATGAGTTGTTATGAAGCAGGATTATCCTTTTAAAATCTGTGTATAAATATTTGAGTCACTCAAGCTTTTGCCCAATGATGCTTCCTCAATTGCTCTTTATTTTAGACACATTTTTATTATTTTAAGAAGCCATAGCTGTGGTCAGTGATCACAGCTACATCACAGAGGTCCTGTCACGTGTGTCAGACTGTATGACTTATAAGTGCTCTTTCAGGTCCCCTTATGTTGTAACCCTGTTCATGTGTTTGCTCCACTGTGAGCCGCCTGTTTTCCTGCTGTGCTCTTAAGGGTCAACAGAACCTGTCTTGGCTCTCTTAGGAGCTGAAGTGAACACTTTCTGTCTGATTGACTTTCCCTCTCTGTTTACATGCTTACTTGTTGTGACCTGATTTGTCAGATAGGAATGAACGCCTGGTCACAGACCGTATGAAAGTGCTTTTTAAAATGTCTGCATTGCACTGAAGCTCTAGAGTCTACCTACCACACGTTCATGGACATGCACTTTTTTGTTGTTAATAATCTGTTTCTCACTTATTCAGGGTTGCACTTTGTTTTACTCACAGCAGGGGTAGAATCACTACTGATGTAAGTCAGAATCATAGATACTTAGATTTATAGAATCACAGATATACTTTGCGCTCTGCACTGAATTAATGGTTGTATCTTGGTTGTATCTTGGATTGGACATAAATGGAGACTTTGTAAAACAAATTCCAGTTTTTTTTATTAGTGAGAAGCTGTAGATAAATAGAATCCTGGAATAACTTAATATATATACGTACACACACCCCATCGATGACCGACAGTCATCAGTCCTGACAGCATTTAAAGTTATCAAGTAAACACCAGACAGGAGGGGGATTACCATACATTCTCGAGAGAGGGGAAATACGGGTCCTAAGGAATGTTTCAAATTTACCCTGTTTCAAGTTAACCCATATTTTACTCAGATCTGTTCCTGTGTTAATTGGCTGTTGAATTTTTTTCATGTTTAGGTTTACTTGATGGTGTAAAATAATCTACAGTTCCACAGACCAGGATACTGACCAAGTGTGTGCTGCCCTTCGTTTCTGTTTTCTGCCAGAAATACTGTTTATTCATTCCACTTAATGCCTCTCTACAGAGGTTTTTCAATGCAACTCATATTTCTTTTCTTTCCCATATCATATCGCAAATTAGAAAAGCTGTAGAACAGGTATACCAAAAAGTACTGGTTAAATGCAACCGCCATAATGCATTTTGCAGTTTAAAGAAATCCAAGCACAGTGTTTGAGTCGCAGGGGGTTCTGGAGCCAATCCCAGCTCACATTGGGCGAGGGCTGGGTACACTCTGGGCAGGTCGCCAGTCTACTGCAGGGCCAACACACAGAGACAGAAAGATGAACAGCCACTAATATTCATACCAGACATACATATCCAGGTATGTTCTCCCCACGCAAGTACAGGGAGAATATGCTAACTCCACACAGAAAGGTGCTAGGCCTGGGAACAGAACCCACAACCTTTTTGCTGTGAGGCAACAGCGCTAACCGCTATGCCACCATGCTGCCTATTATTGTTGGTATTATCATTATTATCAAAATTCAAATTAGGACTGTAAGTACTAACATTAATCCACAGCAACATTTATTATGTTTGCCATGTATGCCTTCGACTGTGTAATTGTGTAACCTCTGCTATTCCTGTTTTTTTTTTCCTGGGCTTTTGAATTTGAAGAGTTTTAAAGAGGTGTGACTAAACAGTGATTAAAATACCCGGAAAGCAGAAGAGGCTGATTAGTGAGTGAATGAAAATCTGAGCAGTGGTGATTTGACCTCAATCTGATGGATTTATTGGGGTGCTGCCATGTGCAACGTTTGCCACATGAGCTATCGGACTAAATGTAATGTTTAAATGTTTTTATTATTATTTGCTTTTATTCGAGAATGTACAGAAATCTTCTCACGGCTGTGTTTTTGTCCAGATGAGACCACATTCCCCTTGTTTTTACTTGTAACATGAAAAGCCCAAATCAAGACTTTGGTTTTGATGCTAGTCCCGGTATGTATCTAATGGACAACATTCATCTTCAACATCATAGAGTTTCATCTTTAATTGTATGTTGACCAACTCTGTTGGATACTTCCTGTTAGCTTACAATTGCTACGATGCTCAACATGTTGCATGATATATATTTTTTTAGTTCTAAAAAAAAAAAAAAAAAAAATCTTAGGTGCTGTCTGCATCACCGTCACAGTACATCACAGAAAGGAATGGACATCAGATGGTTTAATCCTGATTTACGTCTCAAACTACAACGCAGAAAAAAGGAATTGTTGCAGTGTATTGGAATTTGTTTAAACATTTGAGACCCCTCCTTTTAAACTGTTAACTGTATTGTTTGTGGTAACCCAAATGTATGAATGACTCTTGATACACTAAGGCAAGAAATCTTTCAACACTGTACCTCTGTTTGCCTTTGCTGTCGCTCCTCATCATTCACTTTACAACCAACATCTAGACAGGAAAGTGGCTGCGCGGTTTTATGTGTTATTTTTTTCAGTAGCATAATTTATGGAAAACGTGTTTTATAGTTGTTGTAAAAGAATTTATCGATAAATATATTGCATAAATAAATGACAAACAGATATTGAGCCAGCATTCCCGTGTGTACTTTGTTTGTTTTAGTCTTTGATATTATGTGCTGGATGGCCAAATCAGCGCAGGCGCAGCTATTTACTTGCACATTGATGGCCGAAGAGCAAAACCTCTTCAGTGCACTGAAAAATGCGCTTTTATAGGGAGATATTATGAATGTGTATGGAATATGAGCAGCCTTCCTTGTTCTCATCATCCAGAGCAAAATCGCACAATGAGAAAACGTGATTACATGAGCTACGCCTGTGAGTTTCACTAAAAAGGAAATGTTAATGTCATATCACACAATAGTTTAGAAAAAAGTAAGCTACTAAGTTTGTCAATAATTTTTTGCTGAATATTTTATGCTGATTTATTTCAGTGCTTGGCCGTGACCATCACCAGCTCTCTGGTAGTTCTGGTAGTACGTGGTGGAGGGAAGGTTGCTGCTTTTTCCTGCCACCTCCGTCAGGAGTCTGGAGAACTAGTGTGCTGATCCTTGGAGAAGTGGGAGTCCAGATAAGACGTCAGCCTTGCTCCCCTGACACACCAAAACCAAAGGGACGGCAGCAAAAGACTATTGTCCCCGCCACAGGGATAGCCCCCCACTAAGCCTAAGCCCAACCCCCCTCTTCTCACAAGAGAGGGAGCAGGGGGAGAAGTTGTGGTGCCCACAACCACCAAGGTACCTTGGATCGTGCGTAGCCTAAGAAAACCCCAGAGACCCACCCAAATCATAAACCACGGATTCAGATGTTTGGGGAGCACAGCCTTAAATGATTAACCTTCTCATTACTATTGGCCACATCCTCGCTGACTTTGAATCAGCATTTACTGGCATGCGCATCTTGGTTTTTCCATTCATTTGTGATTTTATAATTTCCATTATGGATGACTAAATCAACACTTTGTCAATAGCATATACACACAGTTACATTTTTTTAGGTAGGCTGCACTCAAACTCAAACTAAAACAAAAGCAAAGTTCTACTTCCAGGAAGATTCCTTTGCTTCCTTTGTTTAGGATCAAGTTCTTGTAATACAGTAAAAACAAACACGTTCATTGTCATCAGCACACTTTGAGGTTTAGATAAACCCGTCATTCGAGGTTTACTTTGGAGCGATTACGAAGGCTTTTGTTAGGTTGCATTGGGTTGAGCCGGATAGATTTAACCAGTCTGTAAACCTGTCGTTGTCTTTTACACCAGTACATTTGAGATGAACACTTTTTGGTGCGAATGAAAAGTTACTCGTAAGAATTCAAAGTCAGAAAAAGTTTCCCAGAAAAGTCTTTGGAGAGAATCATTTCCTAAAAGTACTCTTTTGCTCAGAACCCTTTTAATAGTGCAATGAGTGGGTGCAGACAAATAAAGGCAGCAACAGGCTTTCCCTACTTCAGAGACTATATCCAGACCTGAGCACTCCCCTGCTTGGCCCCTTTGAGCTCCCTCTTACTGTTCAGAGGATGTCTCTCTGCTTTATGGTAATTCTGTCTCTTTGGTTGCTCCCCTCTGTTCCCTCTGACCTCTTCTGTTTCGTTCATACTGCTGCAGTTCCCGGCACAGGTCCAGTCCGGCCGATGGCCCACCACCAGATCCAAAGTGGGCATAGAGTTAGTGCTGGTTATGTCCCTGAATCCTAAAGACGAAGTGAGAGAGGGGCTGTCTGGAGGGAATGTTTCATACCCCCCTCTCATACCTGGGCAATGTCCATAAGGTGCTCCCTCCTTAGGCCTCACTGCCTGACGGATCTTCTTCCAGCCCAGGTGATTCAGCTCCAGCAAGTTTAAAAAGATACAGAAAACCCCAACGCAAAACATGAAGCACAAAAAAATGGTCTTCTCTGTGGGCCTGGACACATAGCAGTCCACTGGCTGGCTGCATGGGGCTGACTTGCAAAGGACATGGACAGGCACTTGGAAGCCAAACAACTTCCACTGGGCCAGGACGAATCCCACTTCCAGAACAGCACGTAAACACACATGGAAAACATAACATTTGGACAGAACACCTCCAGAGACCGCGTGGCCCTCTGCGTTACCCTCTTTGAAGGGACACAATGGCACTGGGTTTTTGGGGTTACTCCTCTGGGGGGTGACGCCCTCCAAAATATCTGCCAGGCTGTGACCTAAATGCTTGTGGGAAAGGATTGAGCAGCTGTCAGAGTCGCAGCTGTGTTCATAAGGCCCCGGTCCACTGTCACACCCAAGGTCTAGGCCTCCCTGCCGTGTGATATCCTGGAGTCCTTGCCCCAGCCTCTGGGTAGTGTTGTGGGGCAGCTTGGACAGGTTATGCCAAGTGTAGATGATGAAGCAGAGAGACGGTGTGGAGACGCTGATGATGTGAAACACCCAGAAGCGAGGTTGTGAGATCGGCGCAAAAGCATCATAGCAGACGGTGGAACATCCAGGCTGCAGGGTGTTGCACACAAACATCTCCTGCTCATCAGTGTACACATCCTCAGTTGCCACAGCCACAATAAGCAGCCGGAAAATAACCATGACGGTGAGCCACAGGCGACCAATCATGGTGGAGTGCTGGTGGACAGCGTCCAGAAGACGTTTTAGCAGGGTCCACTCCGTCATGGTGGCCTGTGGCGGATGGCTGCCTGGAGGAGGGACGCGCTGTCTGGAATCAAGCAGTCTGCTCTGGCCCGATCCACCTCTTCTGCTCCTGAGTGCCTACCCTTCTGGATGCGCTGGCACCTTAACAAACCTGCAGAAGACCACTTGTTTTTTTTTTTTGGTCAATTTTAGGAACTTTTAATTTTCATTTCTTAATAAGAAGGGTCTTCTAAAATCCAAGCACCAACTGTCCCCCGGTGAAGCTGCTAAACTTTCCCTCTGTCTGAATCTTTGCCAGCCCCGCCTTCAGAGGAGTGGAGCCATCCCATCACTCCTAGATAAGGATGTCCACTTGACATGAGTCACTTGGCGCATTCACTTCTCTCTCGTCTTCAGGATCCATTTTAAAATGGAGACATCGCCCTCCTCTGCTAGAGGACTTGCTGATAGTGTGAACTGATATAGCATACTTCAACCATTAGTCCTCCAAACGCTAATGGGTCTCTTCCTTTAATGGAGAGGTATATTTTAAATAATGACCTGACAAGAAGGGAAGTCTCATTCAGATTCTCCACAGTAATTTCGATCATTATACAAAGCAAAAATTAGAGAACAGTTTGGATGTGAAATTGCTTTAGAAATAAAGCATTGTTTTTCTGATGCAGTCTTCTTTCCCCGGGCTTGTTTTGACTGCTCCTCTACACCCACTTGTCCATTCTCTTATCCGTGTTTTAAAAAAAGACCCCGGTCTACTACAATCTAATTGGTGTGTCCCCTAGATATAACACCTACTGACCCCTTTAATGACTTCAAACAGTCCTGCCAAAGCTCAGTCTGAGGTTCCCTCAGCACACTTTCTATTTATGACTGAAACAGAAACATTAGGTGAAGGAGCATGCTGGGTTATGCATCCAAATCATAACAGGAGCCACAAATACAAAAAATAAACGCAACAACAATACACAACTAAAAAGATAAAGATGATGGACAAGCAGCATGATTAAGGGGACTTGTTAAAAAGGTTAATAAATGCATGTTTGACAGAAGATGTTAGCAGGTAAAAAGATCCACTTCAGTGACCCCAGATCAGATAAAGGCAGAAGAGTTATCATGTTTGGTTGCAGCTGGCAGGAACATCCCATATTATATCATTTAGTGTTTTAGATTTTCAGGAGGGGGTGAACGTCGTTTTCTATATTTCTTGAACAGTTTAGCCGACAAGATGCCCACAGCCACCTCCTCCAATCTGGGTAGCCTCATGCCAGTGGCAGACCCTGTCTTTTTTATTCAACCTGTATGCATTCCATGAAAGCTGTCTGTCTGGTAATGGGATCAGTTGAAGAAAAGGGTTGATAGACTGGAGTGCGGCCCCTTACGTCTGGCCTGTGAAGGATTAGAGAGGGCCCCTTTTCTATCTACAGTAACAAAGCAAAAGAAGGGGGATCAAAGGTTTTGCTTGATTGCAAATAGACCTCAACTGAAGCCCAGACACAACATCAGTCAACCCGGATGCAGCCTCTAAAAGGTCGATCCTGGGTGTCAGCAATGGTCAGAACAGGAAGTGGCTTTTCTTCTGACGGCCTGAGGGGCCCTGTGGATACTAATTTTTATTCAGGATGGCTGAGGCTCTGTGCGTTGCTGTCCTGCAGCTGTCAGAGGAATTATCCACCCTCTAAGTGTTTTCATGAAGGAATTCTCTATGATTTGCATACCCCCTAAGCTTTGTCAGAGGCAGTCTGGGATTGAATAACAGACAGGATTAGAGGAGAAAGAAAAAGAAAGAGTGGGACCTGTGCTCCGCTCAGAAAGAGTCTTTCTGTGCCTCTCTTCTCACCATGACTCTCAGCTGACCTCATGCGTAGAAGCATCAGATTATAAAATGGAGAACGTTTTGTAATTTTTTTCTTGTGTTTTGTTTTATGTTTCTTGAATATATATACATATATACATATATATATATCTTTTATCTTCTACCGCTTATCTGTTTCCAGGTTGCGGGGGGAGCTGGAGCCAAATCCAGCTCTGGACATGTCGGCAGTCCGTCACAGGGCCAGCAGACAGACAGAGAGAGACCAACAAGCACTCACACTCAGACCTAAGGACAATTTACAGTGACCAACGAACCCAAACATTCATGTCTTTGGACGGTGGGAGGAAAAAAAAAAAAAAAAAAAAATATATATATATATATATATATATATATGAGAATTTATAAAAGATATTTAGTTGGTTACTTCTTTAAGTATGTATTTATTTATTGATTTATTTTCTCCTTACTTGGTTAGTTAGTGGAAGATTATTTTCTGCTTTGCACTGCTTAAACATGGAACTTGACATGACTTTGGCTATTGAGAGGAAACTTTATCAAAACATATAAAATCACATCAGTAACACCTGCAAACAGTTAGACTTAAAACACAAAAGCCAAAAGTGAACCAATCAGTAAAGTCGAAACACGAGTAAACGTAAATATCTATAGAAAAATATTTCAGATTAAGAGACTAGTTGACAGCTTGATTTGTGGCTCTGTCAAAGAATTTTACTTTCTCCTTAATATGTTTTACTGGTTGTTCCTTTTGTTCTATATTACACCTTCTGGTGCTACTTGGACACGTCTTCAGTGATGAACACGAGGTCATGGGGTGTTTTAGGTCTTTGTCACCCTGTCAGGGGTGATCAGCACTCGCTGGCCTCTTCAATCCGTTCTTCCCAAGGGACAGTACATTTCAGTAGGACTAATTGCTTTGTCGACTCCAGTGTTATTGCTATTTCTGGGCATAGTGAAGTGCCGAGGTGTCTTCCAGGAACTGTAGCTGCCTTCCCAGGTCGACTTGGAGTTGCCAGTCTCCCCTGGAAGCCCCCTGGAAGGATTTGAATTTGATTGAAGGTTATGGACTGCTTTGGGGTGTGCTGGTACTTGTTATTCTGAATCGCTGTGCTGATTGTAACATCTGAGGAAGTATGATGCATCATATACTTCCTGGCACGCGACTGAATTCCTCTGTCAAGCCACTGATGGGAAAGCCAATAGAAGGCACTGTGGCACAGGGAGCGAGGGAGCCCAGGCCACCTCCAGAGAAACTGGCCGATGGTTCTTTCCAGCACCTCCACAGCTGTCATGGGCACTTGGTACACAAGAAGGGGTCATAAAAGCCTCGGCAAGACTCCATGCTTGTACGTCCAGGCTTTGTATTTTCATGGGAGACACAACTTGACTGTTGCAGTGAGCCAGGCTGTCAAGCCACTCTTGGTTTGCTGGACTGTCAAATATCTTCCCCAGGTTCTGGACAGGTTTTTCTGTCACCGATGGAATTGGTGCCCCCCCCACGGCATGGTTTATTAATATTCTGAAGGTCTTCAGAGCATCCAAAAGAACAGCTGGATCCCTACTTGCAGCCAATACTAACAGATACAGCTACATTTGCCTCAGGCAGCTTCTTAGTGACTTATAAACGAGCAAGAGGAAATTAAAATGAATTTGACATTCAAATTGTATTATACTGATCTCTTTTTCTCTTTTGCTTCAGGTTTCAATCCTAGCCAGGCTATTGATTTGTGGATCACTCCGAGAATGAAGTCCTCAGCCTTCCACAGACCAAACAACAACAAAGTCTGATGTCCCTCCTCATCCGTGGTAACAGTTCAGCCCATTAGCATAAGAGCTGGGAGGCCAGTAAAAGGCTTGCTCCACTGGGTGCCCAGTAGCCCCCTAACAGGATTAAGGGGGATCTGGTGAGGTGATGCTCCAGCCCGGTGTGACTCAGTCTGACGTGATTTCCATTTGCCTGGCCCAGCCCTTACTTTCCCCTCCATCTAATCCCTCACTATTCTCACCGCCATCCATCAGCCGTTAATCGGCTGGCAGGCTTCAGCAGGAGAAGGTTCACTGACGAACCGAGGGACAGGGATGGTTTTGACTGACTGGGAGAAAACACCATCACAGAGTGAGTGCGGATTTCAATCAGGTGGTAAAATGATTATTAGAAACTCATTTGTTAATACAAGGTGCTATACAAATCCGTAGCTGTCATTAATGCTCTGTCTGATGGCCACCAGGGCAGCGGTGCGGTTCTTGTGTCAGCACTTAAGCTTGTATGTTTTTGATCAGCTGTGGCTTGATATAACTATTAGGTGAGGTGTAAGTCTTCCCGAGGTGGTGCACGTTTGTTCCACTCTGTTTAAAAGAGACAAGTGGCATTTAAGTCTATCAGTATCAAGCTCTGCTCAGAATGAAATGAGTAAATTTCACTGTACTGTTGGGTCTTCTGTGTACATGTTGATTTTGCAGGTGAATTCTCCAAATTTTTGCCATTCTACTTTTTTTTTTCTTCCCCCCACTAAGTGCTTTGTTTTAATGAGAACCTGACTTTTGCATTGATGTCAGTCAGTGCTGCCTCCAGTCAGACCCTAGTCTTCTTTCTTGACCCTGCTTAGACGGATTCTCAGCCACGTCCAAAGAGAGTGGAGTCGAGAGCGACTGCACTTGGTTCTGCGTCACTGAAGACATTTCCCCTCTCATTTAAGAGGCTTCATCAGTTTGTGCCTTCTGACTATGTACAGCTAGTTTGATTGACTGGCGATGAAACTCGGATATTTAGCCTCAGAGGAGTTGTTATCCACGCTATTGAATGTCATTAGAACTCAGATGTAGAGAACGGCTGTCGTGGAATGCGTGACGTTTGTCCGAGATTCATTATTTCTGGACAGATGGCCGCTGCTCCGTCGGTACGGGAGTAACTTTGCTTAGCACTGTTTCTCACGAGTGCAGTCAAATCAAAAGACGTGAATGTGTCATGTTCAACGTGATGCCTGCTAGGCTATGGGGAACAATTTCTGAAAAAACATAAACACGTATTTAAAAAAAATCTGAAGATGTTTAGGCCAGCAGAGAATGCCTTGATGGCCCTGACAGTCCACCGCGGATCTTCCCTGTCCAAAATATGTGCTATTCTGTCCTTTAAAGCAGTCTGACTTCTCCTTCATATGCAGATAGACCACTGAGTCCAGTCCAGAGGAGTTTGGCCTTCTGAACGTGCCATTTGTAAGATGATTGCAATCCTCTTTGCGTTGCGTTTTTGGGTGTGTGATATGGGGTCGGTCAGAGTGTGCTGCTGGGTTTGTAGTATACTGGCATGGCAATGTTTGCAGAAAATCCTCCGGAGTTTCTTGGAGACCCCAGAAGCATAGTGAATGACAATGTGCTCCCTTTTATTTCTCTTCTCCTGCTCACAAACCTGGTTGGTCCCTCTTCTTTCCAGATGGTTGTTCTCTATATCCAAGCTCTAATGAGCCACTGATGATGTCTCCTCTGAGCCTATGAACTTGAGTTTCATCGCCAGCCAGGCTAGTTTTACCTTGTCAGTGGGTGTGAACTGATAAAGCTTCTGGGATGAGAGGCGATATAGAACCACGTCCAGTTGCTCTCGGCTCAGTTCTCTTTGGATAACTGTGACCATGGATGAATGAAAACCTCCACAGACATATTTTGGTTAAACTCGTCTCCTCTTTTATGTCCTCTCACTGCCTTTATACGGACCTGTCTGAGTCAGAAATCAATCCACCCCCTTCAGAATGCTGCGGCTTTGAGACTTTTGTCTTATCTCTTATCATCTTTGCACTGATTGTATGATTAGCAGCACCAAAAGGACGCATTGTGCTGCAATGTACTATCAGGGCCGATGCCAGCATTAACTTCCAATCATGTGAGGACAAGCCATGCTAAAGCTGAATTACTTATGGATAAGCCGTTTCTCTGTGCTGTGGCTCTTCAGCAAATATTTTTTTCCATCATCTTTGTAACAATATGATCATGGACACAGATTTTTTTTTTTTTTATTCAAATCTCATCAAGTCTTTCCTAATCAATTATCCATACAACACAGTGACAGTCCCCTCACCCCACTCTCACAAACAAGTCTATTTTTAGCTTTACCAGACTGAAACCTGCTGATCCAGGTGATACTAGACTTTTCACATTGGTTGAATCAACATAAGAGTGTTGTCCGTATGATCATAGGAATAACACCAAGACTGCCCTGATAAAAGGATCCATGCACCTACCTGCCTCTCTGTGTGAGCTTACAGATGTGAGGCTGCTCATGTGAGTGAGTGGCACCTTGTAGACCGACCTTGATGGCAAAGGAACCTCTTGACCCGTTGGTGTTAAACCCTGTGGGGGAGGTCAGGTTAATGCCCAAAGTCAGGCTGGAGGAGGAACTCGACAGTTGCAGCCGAGAAGTAATGGACCGTTACACGGACATGCCCCCTGAGGAACATGCAGCAGTCACTGATAGGTAACTACTCCTCCATTAGAATAGGAAAGTGGAACTTACCTGGAAATTATCGGCCATTCAAGATGTTGTCCACCCATGTCTCAAGGCACAACGGGACACTTTAACCTCTCTGAGGTTAACTTTTCTCCATTAATGACAAATTGGAACATTTCAGACAGAGCAAATATTTGTAATGTTTTTGAATTTCCTAAAATCAAAAGACAATACAGATTTGAGTTGTCTTTGAACACTTGTTGACTGACTCTCTATAATAATGGCAGCTTTGCAGGGTTACTATGTAAAGTCTCCCAATATCATGCAAATTGTGATTTTGTCTCACACAAATGATATGGAATGAAATTTTACTGAATTTAAGGCCTTTCTGTGGTCGGTTGTCCTGTCGTGACAGGACCAGCAGCAGCGTAGACCACCACCCTCCGACCTGACTCTTGTCTGTTCTCTGCCAGCCTCTCTACTGAGGAGCTGTTCTGTAGGATCTGCCATGAAGGCGTGGGCTCTGGGCAGCTGCTGTCCCCCTGTGACTGCTCTGGCAGCCTGGCCATGGTGCACCAGGCCTGCCTAGAACACTGGCTCATGACTTCTAACAGCAGCCACTGTGAACTCTGCCACCACCAGTTTGTGCTGGACCGTCTGCCAAAACCTCTTACTGAGGTAGTTTCTCACAACACCACAGCATCAGTTTCACAGCGTTTGACAATATTTATTTAGGTTTTGAAATACCAGCGTATAAATTGAAACCTGTGTTACACTGAATCTATGTTATACTCCTGATCCCATACTATGAACTGCTGCAGAAGTCAAAAAATGACTGACAGCTAGCTGAATAAAATAATGATAATAAAAAATAAAGAAACAAAGAAACAAACGGACATTTTCGTTTTGCTAATTGAAGCCAGGTACACATTTTGTCTCAGTGAGTCGGCACATGTGTCAGTCAGTGGAAGGTGCCTCTTGGTAGTTGCTGCCTTCACGTTGGCAGACCTGCTGCTGTTAGCTGGGCCACTTGTACCCCTAAAGCCTCTTAGCCTGAGAGCCAGATTAGATGGTGTTTCCTGCTGCTCCACAGAGGACAGTAGTTGTCTTTCTGCTTCTTCTGTTGCATGTGTGGTCACATCTTGTAATCTGCTGGTTAAGTGCCATGTGCTCCACCAGCTTAAGCCTCAAACTGAACAGCATAAAGCTGCAGTGAAGCATTGCTACACATGCACAGTAACACAGGCTGCTGAATTTTTGTACCTGTGTTACCTGGTAACTCAGATAATGTGATTGTTGTGTTTTGTTTTTTGTTTTTTGTTGTTGTTTTTTTTTTTTTTTTTTAACTTGTGGATGATATTATGCATTTACACTTTTGCAAAAACAAAGGAATACAAATCGTGTGTATTAACCCAGTAATTTTATATCAATTTAACGAAGTACGAAAGCTTACTGTGATTTTACCATCAGTGTCCTGATTTCACTGATTTGCTCCACCCTTCTCCCTCCCAGTGGTTGTGTTCTCCATCCATGCAACAGCAGAGGAGGACTCTATGTGGAGATGCAGTGTGTTTCCTGTTTATCACACCACTGGCCAGTCTGTCAGGGTGGCTGTGTGTTCAGGGAGCCATGGACCTTTACTACACCAACGGCATGGAGGCCCTGGGGCTCCTGGTCCTCACGTTGGCTCTTTTTACCATATATATTTTCTGGACTGTGGTATGTTCAGTGCACACACTTTTCCAATAAAATGTCTGTATTTTTTTTAGCGTGAACTAACCTAAGGTATAATCCAGAGATAAAACCAAGGCACTGAGTGAATAGAGACATGATGTAGGAGTTAGTTATCGGTCCTTAAAACTTTAAAACTGCTGTTGACAGTCATGGTTTAATGTCTTCCGTCTTCAGTCAAGGCCCACACAGTAGCTTATCCATGCCACTATCTTCATTAATGGAGAAGGTTTGTTCAGTTGTTATGGAAATGAAACCTCAGTGCTGAACTATTTTTGTGAAATGTGTTTGTTTTTTTGTTCTTCAGGTATCTGTGCGCTACCACATCCATTTGTTCAGGACATGGAAGAAAACGGACCAGAGGGTGCGCATGCAGATTCCCTTGTGTGGCAACATCACGCAAAACCAACAGAACCTGTTCATAAATACCATCAGCAAAGACACCAACAAAGAGACTATGGTATAGACAACACAGGCAACAAAAAACTGAACATAGCTCGAAATAAGCTCAGGAGCCCGCTGAAAGCCGACACAACAGCCGTCAAAGCCGGAGATGGCCAGCTGGAGGACTGTTACACCAGCTTCTGCAAACTCCCTGACCAAACCTTTTGAAAAAACAGCTGTCACTAGTGGAAACACAAATTAGAAGCCAGTTGAAGATGATGACTGCAGGCCATTAAGGGACCAACATGGTGAGCAATACTGCGCTTCCACAGCAGCAGGACTGGCTGGTATTAGTTTCTTTTTCTCCAAATGTTTTCACACTTGCCCCAGTACAATGTTTACGTTTTCAAAATACATAACACATAAAAACACAAAAAACAGTGAAACCCTTCGTGTTATAGTTGCTGGGTGAAATATTACTCGAATAAGTACTCTAGAGGTTGAAACGTGAGTTTCATCAAAATCACACCTTTTATCTCCTGATCTGCACATCTAAAAAAAATCTCTCTGATGGCAATGATGATAGCAAGGCTGCAGGGCAGAACTGTGGATTACGCAAAGCAGTGTAAATATATACCAACTAACTTGTCCTCTTTATCAGAACACCATGCTCTGACATAAGACAAGTGTGAAAATGCCTGTGAGAAGTGGAAAGGACCCAAGTGACACATCATCACCAGTGGAGATGATGGTGCAAGTCAAGTTGGGTCCTGTCTAATTCCTGTGTCTACTGCAGCGTCAGGTTTCTGTTCTTGGCGACAGGACTGGAACCTGATGTTGCCTTTGTTGATGTAGTCCATCCCCCTTAAGGTTGGACATGTAGTTCAAGCTGAAGTAACATTTGCTCACCACAGTTATAATACATGTTTATCTGAGTGACTTTGGCCTTTTTTCCAATTCCAACCTGTCTGTTCACCCTCCTCTGATCTCGCTCATCAACTCAGAGCTGCTGTTCATTGGACAGGTTTTGTTGGTGGTGCCATTCTGAGTAAAGAATAGAAACTATGTTTGTGAAAATCCAGAAAATAAGCATTTTCTGACACCTATGTCACGTCACATTTCCTCATTCTGACGTTTGATGGGAACGTTAAGTGAAGCTGCTGTGTGCTGTTGGCTTATTGGAAACAGTTATTGCTGATTAAATATTGCACAACAATTTAATACTTGAAAATTTCCTCAAAAGTTCTGAGTGCCTCGGGGGCTGTTGCCGGGGAAGGGAAGGCCCACAGTAATGTATGAACATTGACGTTAGCTGTGTGTGTCTGCTCTTGTATGACACACAATATGTGTATGGGTGTTTGAACATCTGTCTTTTGTTGTATGTGTATGTTTGTTTATATCTGAATGTCTGTGTGTGTTGATCAGCTGCTCTAATATCAGAGCAGTCTGTCATTAAGTCATTGCTCGTAGCTGCAGCTGTAGCTCCAGGGTTGCTGTGACAAAAACCTGAGAGCAGAGGCAGAGCCCAAAACCAGCTGCTTTTTGACAAAACGGTTACTCCTATCAGAGAGCTGACCAGACTGTGGTTGCTAAAAGCTCCTGAAGCCGTGTGTGGTTTTTGGTTTTTAGAGGCTAAAATGTGGAAAGGCAGCTATGTTAACCAAAAAAAAAAAAAGTTCTGCTGTAAGAGAAACTGTAGGAGTGAACGGGAGAAATAGATGGTGGACCTGTCCTTCAGAAGCTCACAGGGGAAGTAACACGGGTTTGAAAAAGGCAGAAAATTTTAGAAAATATATTAAATTCCTTTAATGACTCTGGTACGCTTCGGATACTATATAAAATCGATCAAAACTTATAATCAGCTTTCAAGTCAAAACCTCTCGTTTGTGTGGAGGAAAAAAAAAAAAAAAAAAAAAAAAAAAAAAAACAGTTCTTCCAAACATTTCAAAACGCACTCAGATTTTCCTGTCAAATTCATCTGTAACTGCTTGTAATGAAATAAGTCTTTAATTCTCCAAACCAAGTTTGTGGCTTAACTATTTGTTTAGAAAACTTTATTATAGCAACAGTTTTATTTCATACACATTCAATTAAATTAGATCAAATCAAGGTGAAGCTGATGTCTTGTGTTGTGCAGATGCAGTGGTGAAACAAACGAGGATCACTGAGGTTTGATCATCTGAAAACAGTGAGGGGCTAGAAATAGTCCAGGTTGTCCAAACAGATGTGTATGACACCAGGAGATGGACATGTGGTCACATGATGGCACAGCTTGCCTCCTTTGATAGGTCCTGTGGGGGGGGGAGCAAACAGTTTTTATTGCATTTTATGAGCTGAGTAATATGGGGCACGGTAGACGCCATCAGGTTAGTCAAGAGCATGCCGTTAGGTGGATAATTTAAGTGACACATTTAACCACAAGTTTAATAAATAAGCATCTTAATGATAGCAGATACTAAATGTCACTGAAGCTACTAAGGCCATGGTACAGCAGCATCCACATCGTCACAAATCCAACAGGGATTAAAACAAGCCATGCATTGGGACTAGTCCACAGGGGGGGAACAAAAAAAAATAAAGAAAACAAACAAACAGGTACAAGCACAAGCAGAGAGGGGAAGCCAAAGAAGACGCCCCCTCCTCACCTACGGTACAGTAAATCGTCTGCTCTGCACTCAAGACACAGAGCAGCACTTCTTCTTTCTCTTTGGCTTCAGCATAGGTAAGAAAGAGAAGTGAGGTCAAGACTTTTCCCACGGCATGCTGAATTTTTATCTTCAGCTGGCTTTATGCATCGGAGCATTTACCTGTCTGCGAAAGTGCTGGATATCACTTCCTGCAACAAATTCTTCGTCAAATTCCAGCTCGGTGTCCTCGTCACCTTTGCCCTGCATACACACCCTGCGCTCAGCCATCTC
The DNA here is from genome assembly GCF_900963305.1 of Echeneis naucrates. NCBI lineage: Eukaryota > Metazoa > Chordata > Actinopteri > Carangiformes > Echeneidae > Echeneis > Echeneis naucrates. Next base: position 20,183,642 of record NC_042513.1, on the reverse strand, counting down.
CTGAGAAGGTGTCACAAGACTCCAGCTGTGAATTACTTCCAGCACATTGGCATTCTGGAAGACAGTTTCATTCGCTTACCTCTTGGTTGGGGTTCAGGAGGACCACCCTTACATCAGAGACAGGGCCCCAGGTCCTGTGACCCTGTAGAATCAGGTCTCCAGAATCCATCTCCTCCTCAGCTCCTGCTGCCCAGATCTGATTGGTACACACATGCACATCCTTGGAAGAATATATTTATAGGGGCCCATACATGATTCTAACCACAGAAATGTTGCATTTCATAATATTTTGACAGGCTGCACTAATATTTCATGAGAGTCTCTCCTTTGCCGTGGGTCAACATTGATCCATGACAAAGAGCCAACAATGGCTGTGACGCCCACTTAGGAATATACAGTCACACAAAAGCACCAGTGACTCACTGTGAGTGTCTTTCCAGCAGCCAAGACACAAGAAGTGGGTATGTGGAAGGAGATGTCTCCAGATTCTGTATACATCCTCCGAACTACCCAATCTCCCAGTGGCTGCTCCTGGGAGGAAATTTAAATTTTATTTAAATAAGACATTTGACTGGAAAGTTTTAAATTCAAATAACTGAAGACATTGTGCAATGCACACACACGTCAACAAAAAGAGTGGTGTAAGACTCGTGTCTCCATGCGCAGCTGCGATTGGCATTGATGAATGAATAGGACTAATGATTTCATTTTACTAAAAAGTATCAATTGAGACAAAACCAAAGAAAAACTCATGATCCAGCTCATTAGAGTCTTACTGTGTCAGAGTCATTTCTCAGCCTGACATATTTCCCATCCAAGTCGACCTCTGCCACACTCACACCTCCACGGTTTGTAGAACGACTGGATATTTTATACGCAGGAGAGCTGCCGGAGGCGCCCTCGTGCTTCCGTTTCTTCCCTCTGAGTTTCCGGCGGCTGTGTTCATTTGTTCTGGAGACAGATGTGCGCTGGGAGGGGCTGGGTGACAGCTGCAGCCTGGAGAAAAAGAGGCAGCACAGATCCAGGTACCAGTGGGATGGATGCCATCTTCCTCAACTGCTGTGTGACAGAGACTTCAAAGTATCAAACCCATTCATCTTTATGTTCTAGGCATTTTTGAAAATTAATAAGATAATTGTCCCTCATTCAACCTTCAGCACAGCAAGGTGTTAACGTGGAAAAACTGAAATATCAAATCAACAAAAGTATTCACAAACTGCTGCTGTCACCACAATTGGTGTGTGGATCACAGCCATACCTCTGTTCTTCCACCTCCAGCATCTTCCTGTACGCGTTGATCTCCATGTCCAGAGCCAGCTTGACATCCAGCAGGTTTTCGTAGTCCTCCAGCTGGCTGTACATCTGGCTTCTCATGTTCAGCAGCTCCTGCTCCTTGTCAGTGAATCTCTGTTGCCAAACCTCTCTCTCCCTGTCCAGAGTCCTCTCCAGCTCCTGGAAGCGGCTTTCAAGCACCATTTTCTGACAAGAAATTTTAAATAAGCAGAGAAAAAGTTACAAATTCATCCCAGATGTTGAAACATGAAAGTGTCTGATGCAGAAAAAGAAATGAACACACTTATCAAGACAAACATTTCAAAAAAGGAATGAGCAACAAAAAGCAGCTTCTGAAGGTCAAGCCACTTGACAAGAACCACAAATCACTTTTACTACATTAAGATTAAAGAAGTGTTTGTGTTCAGTAATCATGGCCTCTAATTTGATCTCATGATGCCAAATGCTGCAGTCTGAGCACAGCCACAGTCCCAGCTGTTCTCACAATGCATTTGGGATGCAGACATCCTGGACTGCACACTGCAGGTGCTGAAGCCATCCAAGGGTTCGGTCACTGAACGGGGGCCTGAAATAGTTCAAGATAATTTTGTCCTGCCCTGCTATGCAGTTGTTCCCATGGCGACAGCTTGTCTGTTTACCCACAGGAACTTGTAAATGATCATGTCACTAAACATTTCCTGACCCAGTGGACTCAGGTTGGGCATCAAAACTTTTAAACTCAAGAACTTTGAAAGGACTTACAGGAATGGCAGCTTGACCTGGGAGCTGCCATCTCAGTGCTCAGTGCTCAGAGCAGTGTGTCCGCTGTCTGATAAATCACATTTTTACAGAGTTTGTCACTGATTGACATACAACACAGGCACAAGTTGCAGCCGTTCCAGTAGCTCTTACGGTTTCCTTCAGGAGTGATAAAGTATCTATCCATCTCCATTTCAGGGTGCTGCTGTCACTTCATTGCATTCAAGCTGAGTAAAAAGAGCAGAACAGGCTAAATCTGCGTCATTACATCGCCACAGACTGTGGAAGAATGGGCTCTAGGACTAACTGAAGAAATTATTTTCTACGTCGCAGCCTTCTGCTGTTCTCCCATTTTCAATATCCAAAAATCATACTTTCAGCTGCTTTGGAATTGAGTGGCAGCCAGTGCCTCAGGAAATACCACACAGATAAAGGGGGTGTCCTGAAGTTTGCTGTGAAAGCAAGCAAACAAACAGAAAACTGGCAACTTCAACGTTTCAGCTTGAACCGGTGCTTACTTCTTTCTGGTGTTGCTGGAGCTGGGAGCTGAGGGTCTCAACTCGGAGCTTTGTGTTTTCCAGTTCTTCTTTGGTAGTTGACACAACATTGCTCTTCTCCAGTGCAGCCTGCTGGGCATTCTGTAACTGTGGTGCACCGAGATTTCAAGAAACTTTTGTGAACTTTGAGGTGTAATAAATCTTTAAAAAAAAAAAAAAAAAAAAAAAAAAAAGGTATTGCCTCAAATTGTGCATTAGCACCTTTGAACTTAAGGTCCTGTCTATCTCATCTTTGTACTGCTGCAGTTGAATCTCATGGTCCTGGCGGAGCTGCTTCATTGCCTCTGCCAGTTTACTCTCAAACTCTCTCCGTCTTCCTGAGTCGACCTCCACAAGGCGGCTCTCGTGTCGACTTCGCACTTGCAAGATCTCCTACAAAAACAGAATCGAGTGTCACATTTCTGAAGTACAAGCAAGCGGCAACACAAAGATTGGTGGGTTTGAGATATAGTTTAGTGTTGGCGTGTTTCACCTGCTCACTGATGTTTCTCTGGAGTTCCAGCTGCTCTTTGAGTGTTTGTATTTGGTTCTCCAGGTCAACCCTCCTCAGGATCTCAGCACTCAGTTGGTTTTTGGTGTCTGACAGGACACCCTCTACCTGACAACATACACAAGATGTCTTCAAAGTACATGCCCAAACACAATCTGAACATTTCATTGGAAACTGGTTGCCTGACCTTGACCTGCAAACAGTACTTCTGCCCATCTGGAGCGTTCACTCACTGTTGCAAACCACCATGACATCCCACAGTTGGTGAACTGCCATTTTGAACTTTCCATTTTGTCATTTGGCTGTTATCTTTTTTTTTTTGAGGAGGAGGAGATCTGACCTGCTCTGCACTCTTTATTGACAGGCAGGTCACCATGTATGCATTCTTGAAACTAGAGACCATAAACTCATCAGGCAATAAATCAAGTGATAAGTGGGGCCATTATCATATAGACTTCAATATAATATCACCATCTGAATGTCCTCCGATGGGCTTTAGAATGCAGCTTTAAGGCGCTTCAGTGTCTGTGTCCTTCCCCCCCCAAACCTGTAGTCCTGCTTCATCTTTATAGGCAGTATGGTTTAGCAAAACCAAACTCAAATGTTATGCTATTTCTTGCTGTTATTAAAATTTTAACCCATTTAGACTAGATCAACAACTGTGCTGCTAAGAAACAGAAGACCTGCTGTTGATACAAAAAACAGCCAAACAAAAACAGAGAAACAAACCAACCGAAACTTAAAGCATACGAATGGAGGCTTTAAGGACCTCAAACACAAACATTAGATCTTCAATGAGCTCTTACACTCTCCAGCTGGTCCTGCAGGTCAGAAGAGTCGTCCTTGAGTCTCCTGTTCTCAGACAGCAAATTGATGCACTCAGCATCTTTGGAGCTCAGAGTTAACTCAACTTTCCTCCACTGGATCAGCGCATTGCCCAGATCGGTCTCCTTCTTCTGGTTCCTGAGGATGGAGAACAAAGATGACTAAGCGTTCCCTTCATCCTTCTTAACTATCATGCAGCACGAGTTGTGGGTTTCTTCTCAGTTTATTCACATCTAGTCAGTTCAACTATGTTGTGACTTTTTGAGTTGCTGCAGCTGCATAGTTATCTTATTTTCAGCGCACTGCAGCTCACATTTGCCAAAATAAAAAAAAAATAATAATAAAAATAAAAAAAAACGAAGCCACTCATCTATGTCTAAAAGTAAACTCCGGACAAAAATCAGTCTTTTTAAAAAAGGTTTCACCTGCCATCTGGAAACAGGCCCCAGATATGAGAGCCGATGGATGTCAGCCTAACCCCAACCCGTCTGTCTGACGGGTTGGGGTTAGGCCCCACAGGCGGAGAGCCCACCTGTCGGGTTTGGTTCCTACCTGGTTTGGTTCCTACCTGGCTTGGTTCCTACCTGGCTTGGTTCCTACCTGGCTTGGTTCCTACCTGGCTTGGTTCCTACCTGGCTTGGAGCTTCCTGTACTCCTCGCAGACGTTGCCGTAGTCGATTTGCAGACGGGCCCTTTCTCCGGCCAGGCCGTCCAGGCTCTTCCTGACATCGGCCAACTCCTCCTCGTACAGCCGCCGCACGTTGCCCATCTCCCGGCTTTTCGACTCGTCCTTCTCCTCCAGCTGAAGCAGGATGGAGGAGCGCTCGCCCTCCAGTTCTTGGACCCGCTGGATGTAGTTGGCCAGGCGGTCGTTCAGGTGCCGAAGCTCGTCTTTTTCCTGGATGCGGGACAGGCAGGTCGGGCTGGTGCTGGATGAGGGCGGCCCGGCCACCGCACTGCGTCGGGCCGCGGAGCGGCTGGAGCGGCCGCTGGAGGCGGCGGGGGTGGAGGTGGCAGAGGCCATGACGGTGGGGGGGCCGGAGGCTGCTTGTGGGGGTCAATAAGTAAGCACCCAATAAAGTCAAGTCTAAGAGACATTTACACGACTACGGGCCGCAGAAACGGACACCCATCCCAACTAAGCATTGGATCCCGGACCTCAGTAATAATTAAAATAATTAAAAATCAGGCCGAGCTACACCTCACCGATCAGCACCAGTCCATGGTCGGCCCAACAGTGCACATTTTCCTGCATTAAAGGCGTCCACAGCTGAAATGAATCTAACCTGACGAGTTGACTGTGAGAGAAAGTGAAGAGCAGCCGACAGTACCGGACATTACAAAAGATCTTTTTCAAAATAAAACCGACATCGGCTGTTGATGATGATAATAATAATAATAATAATAATAATAATAATAATAACGATAACAATACAGCTACCGTTGTAACAATACAAATAATACTCGTGTTTTTACGAAACAGAGCTAAGGTACACTTTTATTTGTCAAACAAAATGCCCCGAAAATTGCCACTATCGTAGTCAATCTGGACTTCAGTAATTGTAAAATTATAATGGACAGAACTTGTTAATTTCACTGCATATCAAAGTGAGCAGTGATTACACTTTATGTGTAATACAACTCCGTGATCCAAAAGATAAGATCACATATCAATGACATTATGAATGCATTCACATTTTCCTTGTGGACTGTCCACTATCTACATTTTTGTTTTTAATCAACGCATGTATCGATGTAGATAAGCTTATGGGCATTGTAAAACAATGTTAGCCTTCTGGGGATCTGATTTGTGACATGACAGAGGAAACAGTAAGGCAGAGCTATTTGCAACTTCTTTTGAAAAAAGTGTGAACCGCTATGTATCAAATGAAATGCAGTTTCTTTTTCTGCACGCTTACGACTTTACTCTGAAGGGGTTATCGCCGTACTTCCGTTATTTGTGTTGTAAGTAAGTCTGATTTGACTGTAGTGAGGGTCCTGTCAGACATCAGCTGAGAGGAATGACTGGCCAAAAGGCGGCTGCTGATGTCACTTATCACAAGGCTGCGTTTAAAGGAAAAGGCTTGTTTTCCCAGCATTTTGAACGCATCTCCTGGGCCCAGGTATCAAACCCTCCACAAAACACGCTGTCATCAAGTGTCTATGAAACACGACGTTTCCAGTGAAGAATGGAGCCATACATCCAGGGAAAAACAAAGAGCACTTATTCGAACATCCTTTAATACAAAGTGGATGACAAACATGATAATTTCTTTATCAGTGGTTTATGAGGGCAAATTAAATGTTGATGAAATGTATGACGTATGATGACGCCAGACACCCACCACACATCTCTGTCAGGGGTGGACAGTAACGAAGTACATTTACTTAAGTACAGTTTTTGAGTATTTTTGAGTATTATTTTTGGGGGATACTTTTACTTTCACTTCACTACATTTGAAGGACAAGTATTGTACTTTTTACTCCATTACATTTTTATTGATGCTCTAGTTACGCATTCGTTGCTTTTAATTGTAATTGTTTTTGTAACACATCATCAAGATCAAGATACGTCTTTATTGTCTCCTTTAGGAGAAATGTGTCTTGGACATGTAGCACACAGGACAGTCTGTTAATCAAGGTAACACACAGCACAACCATCAGAGACCCCCAGACAGTTTGAGACTGTTTATTGTGTCCATAAAATATGTTTTGTACAGACTACAGATTAGACCAGAGGTCTCCAAATCCGGTCCTGGATGTTTCCTGATTCGAATGAGTGACTCCTGATCAGACTTCAGCAGAGCTTGATGAGGAGCTGATCATTTGAATCAGGTGTGTTGGAGCAGGAAACATCTAAAACCTGCAGGACAGTACCGGAGCTGGAGACCTCTGGACCGGACCAGTTCTTCTAGGGCCTCTTTAACTGAAGGTATTGTTGAACTATAAACATGTCTGTAGCAGAATTGCATCAGTGTGTTGTATAATGACAATAAAGCTACTTTCCTGAGTTGTTTTATCCTTTTACTTAAGTAATTTTTTAAACAACTACTTTTGTACTTTTACTTAATATTTTGACAAATCTACTTTTACTTGTATTGGAGTAATATTTGACAAAGAGTATCTGTACTTTTATTCAAGTTGTGTAGTCTGTCCACCTCTGACCTCTTAATAGACCGCAAGATGAGTTATCCATCTATTTTGTTTCATGTATTAATTGCCTGTAGTCTATATGACTGTCATACTCACAGGCATGATGATTCATATGCATTAGCAGCGTGTTGAGTTACTAAAAGGATGAAAGAAACTTTTTAATGCTTTATTAGTCAAAGTCAAGACCATTACCCTTTTACTCTGCTAGCATCTATTCTTCACCTCATAATAAAAACCTGGGGTGGGGATTTGGTTGTGCGAGTGTGTATGTCTTTGTCCATCCTCTGGATGGCAGTGAGCTTTGTTTGGTTCAGATTTTGGCATGCAATCGGCTGAATGACGGATGCTGACAGAAACCAGGCAGCTGGATGTGAAACTGTTCTGACTGGGATCCAGCAGAGTATAATAGTTTAGCTACCACGTTGTCTGTGGTTTAGTTCCAAATGGACCATACACCTAATTCACTTGTGTATGTCATTGTCATGAAAGAATATTTCCCAACAAGTTCCTTGAAAGTGGGAGTAACGCCTTCTTAGTGTGAAACAACATAATTTCCCATAATTGTACATAATAGTATCATTGTGAGGGTCTTGGCCAGGAATAAAATCCAAATCTTGGCTTCCAGCTAATGGGCTGTCAACATTCATCAGGATTTCTTTTCTCTGAGGTTCTTCACTTTCTGCTAATGTGAAGTTACTGTAACCTGAAACTTTGGGCTCGCCCTCCCCAATCAGATTTTTTTTTTAATCAAATAAAATTCTTTCAAAATTTTAGAAAATCAATTCAACAAATGTGTACATTTTTAAAGCCGAAATATATTTGTGTGGGGTTTTTTTCCCAAGTCACGTGACCATCATTGCGTCATGGAGAATCGGCTGCTTGTATGAAAAAGGAACTTCGATAAATGAATGCATACATAAGCTTTTGTTCATACAGAATTGCTATATTTTTGTCTACCGGTGTACATAGAGTGAAAACAGCACTGAGCGGTATTTTCAACCATCTCAAAGTGTGACGTCCAAGGAGACGTAATTTATTCCGATGTTCCGTCAATGCAACACCCATCTTAGTGAGGGGGCGTGGTCAAAAGTCGGTGTCAACGAGACAACTTCCGGAAAAACAACGTGAGCCGGTAGTATTCACATGCTTTCGAAATATTACTCTTCCCACAATACAAACAGTATTTCATGTCAGCTCACCCCCCCAGTACATGACAGGGGTTGTGTGGAGACCTTTGAGGCCAGCTCGTACCAACTCCTCTTTATTTGTGTTCAGTCAGGCTAGCCGCTGTTAGCACGTATCACGAGACTAACCAGAGTCAGTGCTTCGTATTAGCTCAGCTTTCATTGTTTGACCTCACTGCGCTGACTCTGTGCAGTTCATGCTGTTGAACTGATCCGCGTTCAGCTGCCACACCAGCTCACTGAGGACCAGACAGAGTCGGCAGCCGAAGCGGGTCACGTTAGCCGCCAGCTGCGTCACGCCGTTGACGCGATGGGACACACCGGCCTGGAGAAGATCGTGGCTCTGCAGAGAAACCCTGCAAACATCAGGAACCTGTGCATCCTGGCACACGTCGATCATGGTGAGTTTACGGTGCTACAATTTAACATTTTGTATTGTAGTTGGTGTGCACAGACTCCATGGAAGAAAGCAGCAGGGTTTCAGGGGTTATTGTACACTTAAATTCAGAGTGCCAAACTTTATTTTTTTTAAAGCTGAAAGTCAATTTGGATTTACCCATCTCAAGTCAAAAGATACTATGAATACCAGAACACTATAGAACAAATATATTGTTATTGCCAATATCTGATAGCATCCTACAATGTTAATTAAAATGTTTTTGAGCAGTGTAAGCTGTAAGTTGATCCCCTCCATCTTTCCAGGCAAAACTACTCTGGCTGACTGCTTAGTTGCGAGTAATGGCATCATTTCTAGCCGACTGGCTGGGAAGGTGAGTGACTATTTGCAACAAAGATGTTTCAAGACCTTTTCCTGGATTCAATTTTATGAACTTTTGTCATAATTTGCAATGTGTAATTTTCTAGCTGAGGTATCTGGACAGCAGAGAGGATGAGCAGATAAGAGGAATCACCATGAAGTCGAGCGCCATCTCTCTGCATTACAGAACTGGTAAGGCCAATTTAGCTTGAAGCAAAAGCAACACTACATTTGTCACTGTGGGAACTTACTGTGAACTTCACTCTAGGATATATAAACTGGTATATGTATGCATTCATGCATGATTCTGACAGTATAACTTAACTCATTGAAGCACTGGGCTCACTTTCACTAACCCATTTCCACTTCCATAATGGAAATGGATGAAAGCACACTCATAAGCCAAGACTTTGACAAAAACACTATTAGCGCTCCAAGTAATTGCAAGAAAACAGATTCCGATTGTTGGCTACAAACTGAACCCATCAGTAAAATTTATTTAATCACCAGAAGTTCTGTTTTACTCTGAACTTCATTCGTCAGGACCAGAAATGTCTTGATTGGTTTTACACTGAGCTGAAATTAAGGCAACTGTTAATATTCAAATCTATCTTGTTTTAGGTATTATTTAAAAAATAAAAAAACAAAACACAGGGACGCAAACTATTTGATCTCTTTCACTTAAAATTCTCTTCATAAATACAGATTCTTTTACAGAAGTGGTCTTGGTTTATATGCATTTACACATCTAGCCTGGTTCAGTTCTGAGACAATTTACTGTTCTTATTTTGGTTAGTTATATTTCCTATACAGTCCATCTTGTCACTTGTAGCAGACAGTTGTAATTGTAAATAAGCAGAAAGTGCAAGTTAGTGTTAGAGAGCTCCTTGTATCAAATAAACAGAAGGCTCTAAAATTAGAAACTTGCTTTTTAACTTCTATAGATCAAGACCAAAGCCTGACATTTAATCATCTTTTTTGGTGGAACATCTGGATGTAATATAAAGTCAGATTCCAAAAAAAAGACTAAGATTATAAGGACACTTAATTGTTTAAAGAGCTGTCTTTTATTCTGCTCTGTAGAATGTGATAAATGACAGAGTGGTCTTTACCTACAAAGCTTTGACATTGTCTCTTACGAACAAATTTAACCAGGAACAGAAAGGGAACAATTCAGTAGTTACAAGTTAGAGTCTGCCAAAAGTATTTTTGGAGGGGATGATTTACTGTGCCTTCTTCTCTCCTCAGGAGATCAAGAGTACTTACTCAATCTCATCGACTCTCCTGGTCATGTAGACTTCTCCTCTGAGGTTTCCACCGCTGTAAGGTTGTGTGACGGTGCCATTGTGGTTGTTGATGCTGTGGAAGGAGTGTGTCCACAGGTACATATCAGATGACTTAATGCATCGTTTTGTAAGCTGTTGGTCCAGATAGGACAGATTTAGTGTTGAGCCACATTCCTTTCAGCATGTCAAGTTTGCCCTGTCAGTATTAAGATATGCTTAATTCTCAACTTCAGTGGATTTAAAGAAAATTTGGTAACGCTAATTTTGAAATGGTATTTATGGCATCTTCAGAGTTGTCTCATTTTAAAACACTTGGTGTGTTGCAGATTTAACTACTAAATAAAAAATCTCAATTTCACAAAACTGACTTGAGCAGTCTACCTCACCTTCATAGCAGATGGTCTCAAACTCAGATTAGATGGGAAGTGTCTGAAGTGCCATCTTCACACCTCTTTTACAGACAGCTGAGATGGTGTCTGAATAGTTCAAGATGGTTGCCTGTGCCCTGGGTTTAGGAGAAAAGGAACAGCGAGACAGAAACTGAGCATGTGCTACTGTCTTAGTGGTTAACTATGAAATGGGACCTTTGATGAAATAGTAGTGCTAGGATTAAATGGAAGAAAACATCCAAACAGTTTCTTTAGTGATTGAAGTTTCCCCACACAGAAAGTCTCAACAACAACAACAACTCAGTAGTGAGAAACATGACAAATCAGTTTTACCAGTTTGTGTAGGGGATGTGTGTGCATGCATTTCAAAAAGTCAGGAACCCTGAAATTCAATAGGTTAGGGCTTTGATCATTACATCAAATCAAATTTATTTATGGTACCAAATCATTCACATCATAGCTCTCACAGTTCAACACCATTAATGAAAAACTTATACCTTTTTATGCTTGGCTGGATTGAGTCTTCCCTCGAATATGGCCAGTCTCCTTGTCCCTGTTGCTGAGTGAACACTCAGGTTAGATATATGGCTTATAACTTAGAATTTAGACCTGAAGTCTTTCCACAAATAGATCACTGATGTCAGTAGAGCGCTTCTTGGACTTCAGAGTTTGATTTTTGTCCTGGCATGTACTCTGAAATGCAGGACCTTCAGTTCACAGGTGCAGCTTTTTCTAAACTCTGTCTAATTGGATCACTTAGCCACAGGTGGACTCCAATCAAGGACTGGCTTCATCCTAGGGGGGAGATTTAAAGGAGTAAATAGGAAACACCTGACCTCACAGCAGAGCAAGAATATGATTGCATTTGTAAAGGACACATTTTAGTTTTAGCTTCTTCTGTCATTGTGCCATTTTCAATTCAAATAACTGTACAATGCATCGGTATTGGTGGAACATCAAACTAAATCTTCACTGTACACCATTCATGGCAAGCTTTTTCATATCACTGTCAGTCATATTTCCTCTCAGTCTATTGAATAAGTGGCTCTGGGTGGAGATGCAGCGCTCCCAGACACTTTTACAACCACTTCACTACAAATTCTTTCTAGCTGTATCATATCATTTAAACCTTAGTGTATAAGAATGTATTGCTAACATCTGGAATGTAATTACTATCATGATTATTATTATTATTATTATTATTATTATTATTTACATGTTTGTGTTGCCTCTAGACTCAGGTTGTGTTGCGTCAGGCCTGGCTGGAGAACATCAAGCCTGTCCTCGTCATCAATAAGATAGACAGACTAATCATGGAGTTGAAGCTCACATCTCAGGAAGCGTACACTCATCTGCAGAAGATCCTAGAACAGGTGAGAGGTCTCACCCGACACAGGCCAGTCCACCACAATATTATTTTTTTTGCAAAAAGCACTTTAAGTGAAACCTAGATTTATAATTAAGATGCCTTGAATCAGATGTCAGATATGGACAAAAAGTTTTGTTCTGTTTTGTATATCAGTGTTACTTAGTGGCATGCATGTTCTTCTCTATAGGTGAACGCAGTGACAGGAACCTTGTTCACATCCAAAGTGCTGGAGGAACGAGCGGAGAAGGAGAAGGAGGAGGAGAAAGAGGGAGAGAAGACATCTAGTGATCAGGTATATGATTGGAGTGCTGGGCTGGAGGAAGCTGACGACTCCCACCTCTACTTCTCCCCTGACCAAGGGAATGTGGTCTTTGCCAGTGCCATAGATGGATGGGGCTTCAGGTGAGGCTGGTATCCACTAACACTGCACTGAGAGAGCTTTGAACTGGAAAGACAGTTCACTTAGTAGTTCACTTCTTTCCAATGACAGTAAGAAAATAGTTAAAGATTTAGTTGTTATTTTCCTTCAGAGGAACATGCTTTACTTCTTTTTCCTCAATAATCTTTGTTGTCCGTCATACAAATTTTGACATTTGTGTATATTTCAACTTGTAAAACTAACAAATTAACATTTTAATTTATAAGATCATGATACTTGCTCAACAGTCATATGTAAAGTGCTGAGCAAATTGATTCACTTGGTCTCCTGGATCCATACGCCTCAATCTATCAGTCACAAAATAAGCTTCTGGCAAGTTTCTGACATAACTTGCTGCACAACAGTCAGTTATGTAAGAAAATTAAACATCATTGAATGGCAATGATGTAAACACAACCTGTTGGCTTTGATCTGTGGCACATGATGTTAATAATATAATACTTCACTTGACATAATGCTTACAGAGTTTACATTCATGAACAAGTATGAGTGTAGTCTTTTTCCAGATTATCATGTACATTGAAAAAAAACAACCAAACAATTGATTAACATGGTCCTGGAATTGGGGTTCAACCTAGTAAATTAATCAGTACCCAATATAAAGCACTACACATGCTTCACAATTATCACTACCTGAATAAGTATTAAAGTATCCACTAGATGGTGCTGTACACTTAGATGTAATAATAATAATAATATTAACAATAATAATAGTTGAACAATCACAATTATGTCTCCATGCTCCAACTTGAAGACCTAGTTCTGAGTTGAGTCATGTCCTTCTGCTCATTTCCGGCTACAAATAAACCAGTTGAGTCCCAGTGGGGACAGCCAAGTCTTCCCCACTCCTGAGCCTTAGTCTTGCATATAGATTCTATGGCAAAGCATGAGGATCTTTAGGTCCAGAGTGCACAGGATTTTCAGTCTGATTCTGTTCAAATCTCTCAGATTCACTCTTCCCAGAGTAGCTCAGAAGGCTGCTTCAAGTAAAAAGCTGCATCCTGGAAAATGGCTTTGCAATAATGATCACTTCTTTTGAACTGAACCTCCATAATGTGTAAATTGGCTACTTGAATTATTAAAAGTATGCTTTTTGTGTTTTGTGTTTTTTTTTTTTTTTTTAGCGTTCAGCAGTTTGCCCACATCTACAGTCAAAGAATGGGTATTAAAGCAGAGGTCCTGCTGAGAACCTTGTGGGGAGATTTCTACCTCAATGCAAAAGCAAAGAGGATCATGAAAGGAGCTCAGGTAATGTTCCTATTTAGTATGAATTCACCATCTCATTTACTACAATTCAGAATTGATTTAAAATGTCCCAAAATCAATCAAAAAAAAAAAAAAAAAAACGAATCTGCAAGCAGTATGCCTCCATTTTGTATGCTGGACATCCTGACATCACCACAGAGCCGGTTCTGAAACATGTGCGTTAAGCATCAAATCAAGGAGGAAACTACAATAATGGAGGAAAGAGAGATTCAGCCGGCCCTGTCCTCGTTGAAAGCAAAGATTTGCACTCATTTTGGTTTTTACCTAGAGCCCTTTAAAATCTGTTTTATTGTTTTCCAAGTTCCGTCTAAATATTTCCCATATACCAGTTTACAATTTTTGAGAATTCTGTTTTTTGCATTTTATGCAAATTTACCCTGAGATAGTGTTTTAAGTGATGAAATATAAAAAATTTCTTCAGTTAGAACTGAAAACTTAAATGCTTCCACACACTTAAGCAAAAACATAACAATAAAACAATGAAACATACATCCCATAACTTTGGTGGAAATATCAAATCCACTGTAAACTTTTTCATTTCTTCTCTCTCCATGCTCTTTGGTGTTCCGATTACTGACATCTCCATTGAAGTACATGACCAACCTCATAGAGTCATGAGTCAACCTCTTTGTGTTGAGCTCAGTGAGTGACTTAGCACTTAACACTCAGATAGCCGCTTCATTGGTGGGGGCTGTACATTATTAGTGACCCCCTCTGAGAATTTTCCTGGCAGATACGTTCCTTTTATTCCAAAAAAGAAAAAAAGACTGTCTGGTCTGATCTCTATTCACTGGAGGGGTCTGGTCTCTGGTCTAGTCTCTACTCTCTGCAGGGGTCTGGTCTCTGGTCTGGTCTAGTCTCTGGGGAGCTCTGTGATCGGGTCTGGTCTGGTCTATGAGCTGGGGGGTCCTTGCTGTAGCCCAGTCCATTACCCGTCACCAATTAACCTAGACATGTTCAGGTGCCCCCACTGGGATTTAAACCGCACCCACAACGCGGAAGTTACCACATTTATTCCGTGTCTATAATGAATTCAGTTTTTTCGTGATCACGGATTTTACTGCGCCCTATTTACCAAATGCCCGGGAAAACCGAGCTTGATGTGAGCGTCACAGTAAGGAACCCATGTTTAACTGCGCTATTTTTTTTTTTTTTTTATAAAGAGACACTTTTATTTTTTGTTACTTCAGCATTATGTGATATTGCTTTTATTCAACAATTCCATCTAAGCATGGATACATTTTTGAAACTTAATAAATGTGAAAAAGACACTTTAAAGTCTCTATTGTCATTCTGTCTTGCAAAGCAGACTGGAGTAGATCATGAGGATCCTTTGCACACCTACAGATTGAAGCAGAAATCATTATGAATCAAATCATTTTGAATCGAATCATAGCCCCAAGAATCGGAATTGTATCGTGAGATAGTAAAAGATTCCCATTCCTATTGTTTAGTGTAAAACATAATATTTCTTTCAATGTTTGTGTGTGAAACCAGTTTAAATTGTTACTTCCCTCCTAAAAAGTGCACCTCCTTTAAGAACATGAAAAACTGTAGATAGTGAAATACAAAAGTCTCATCTCACCATAATAAGATGAGGATGGTGCTGCTGGTATCTTCTTTCCCTGCCTGTCCACAGTTCAAAATGTATCGATGCCACACTATTTATGTATTGCTTCAGTAAAATTATCTATTCCTCTGCTTGTTTTCATCATTCATCAGTTCAGTTTAAGCTATGATTGGGCTTAAAAGCACACTGTAACCTAAGGTCACCCTTGAAAGATGAAATAATACAATCCTCTGATGAATTTAAAGTTGAATTCAGAAGCAGTGAGATGGAGTTATTATGAATTACTGTAGTGGCACAATTTAGCTAATTGTGCAATCTAAAGATATCAGGATGATGAAATATGAACAATATAATGTATTATCATGGAAAAAATTTCCATTTGAGACGAGACATTGCCTTGTCTCTTTGAGCAGAACTTGACTGGGAACAAATGCTCTTACAAACTCTTCCGAACAATCAGTCTGATGTTTTTCTCCTTCTTTGTTTCAGGCCAAAGGAAAAAAGCCATTGTTTGTGCAGCTTGTGCTGGATAATATTTGGAGTTTATATGATGCAGTTGTCACAAGGAGGTGAGACAACCTTGTTAAATTTGAAATTCACCAAGCAGTTTTGTTTTCATGATCAAGCAAATTCTCCGTTGTTATGGTATATTTCTTTCTGAACAAAGAGATTGCATGTGACAATCAATTATATTGTGTTATCATCTTAATTTGAAGATATAGTTAAAAGTACATAATTGGTTGGATAATAGGGTGGTGAATACACACATACAAATACAAACACAATTTAGCCATTTGCATCTCTTATTTGAAGTTAAGAAAGTACAATATCCATGAAAGGATAGTGATGATAACAACAATAATGATTACGTCCTATATTTTTTAGGGACAATTTTTCTCCTTCATTTGGACAGTCACAGTGAGAAGGAGACAGGAAAGTCAAAATCGAGAAAGGGGGGTGACATTAGGCAAAGGGTCCTTGGGTAGACTCATAGTCGGGTCCCTATGCATACAAGGACAGGGAAAGGAGAGAGGGAGGGGTGGAGAGACAATTAGAGCAGGAGGGAAGAGCACAATGAAATACAAGCAAAATGCACAGATATAGGGCAGCAACGCAGCATAGTGGTTGGTGCTGTTACCTCACAAAAAAAGTCACGGGTTAAGTTCCTGGGCCTGGGGCCTTTCATTGCGAGGGTAATCCAGTTTCCCTGAACCATCCAAAAACAAGATTGCCCATAGGTCTGAGAGTGTTTGAGTGGTTGTTGGTCTCTGTCTTTCTCTGTGTTGGCCCTGTGATGGACAGGTGACCCACAACCCGGAAACAGATGAGCAGTAGAGGATGAATGAATGTACAGATGTAAGGAGTATGAATGCCTGTCTTAACTGTTGTTCACTGCCCTCCGTCCTTCATGATGTCTGCATTGTTTCTGTCACAAGGGACAAGGAGAAGGTGGACAAGGTGGTGAAGTCACTCGGGGTTAAGCTGATGGCCAGGGACTCTCGACACTCTGATGCCAAAGTCCTCTTGACCGCCATCTGCAGCCAGTGGTTACCTGTGTCCCAGGCTGTCCTCTGTATCCTGGATCAGAATTTTTGGGGGTCCACGCTTATGTAGTATGTTCAATCAGATCAGTTTTTGTGGAACTTTGCGCATTTCATTTGTAGTTTTCTTTAATGGAAACTGTAGCAATGGTGTGTGAGAAGCTTCCCAGCCCCTTAGACATCACAGCAGAGCGTGTGGAAAAACTGATGAGTGTTGGAATGAGACGATTTGACTCATTGCCCGAACAGACTCAAGACTTAAAAGAAGGTACACACACACACACACACACACAGATATATCTTAAATATATAATTGTATCTGGGCAGAATGGTGCAGTCCAGTTGTATACCATAATCTTTTTTTCAGACACTCAGTGTCAGCTCATTTCAAACAAGGGAAAAGGTCGTTGTTGGATAAAATTAGTGCCTTGGCTTGTTTAAAGTGCAGTGACCAAATTGAAAAGGTTCAATAACCCCAAAAAATGAAAAGTTGAAATCAAATGTTTCTTGACAACACAGTGTAATTTTTGTGTTAGTTTGTTCAGAAGAGAGCTCACACATGGTTCGGAGTTTATTGAGGGATAACGTTTAGATTGGCTGGAAGTGAAGAAGATAAGAATTAAACCCAGTTAAATATAACCCAGATAAAGTCAGGTAAGTATAGTTGGTAGATAGAGGGGCACAAGTGCTGGGGATGAGACAAAATTGTATTTTCAACGACTATGACTGCTCAGCAAGTGACCAACTCTCCAGGATAAATGAGTTTTGTCTTTTCAACAATCAAGGGAAGACTCAGAGGATTCACTTCAAGAGTCACACACTTGCATAATAACACTATCATAGACATCATAGACAGAAAGGCCAGGCTGCTGTTTACATTAACATACAAAAATAAAAAACCAAGGGATTTTAATATTAAAGTTCTCTGGATTTATCAAACAAAAATCTATATGAAAATGATACAAAGTGGAGGGAGCAAAAGGAACAGCTCATATTAGGACTTGGTTATGTTTAGCAGCTTGTTCCACCGGCTAGATGGTATTTATTATTTCTTGGTGAGTTCACACAAAGTCAATTGCCTGATCTCAGTCTGACTGAAGACAAATTCCAAATTGTTTGTTGGTTTCTTATTTTGTACATTAGCATTTAAGGACAAATTACTTTGAATCAGAGCTTCCTATTTCCTATACAACATTTATTTATTGTTTTGCCAGTATCTGTTTTCTCTTTTCTTTTCCAGTCAGGTTGTTATTAGAAGGCTACTGAAGGCAATTTCATAGCACAAAAACTGAAACGTTAATTTTTATTTTTATTTTTTTTTAGACAGTCAGAGAATGTCACTGCATTACACAGGTTTTTGGCACGTTTGGGAAAATGGTCATATTTTCAACGCAAAAACAGAAACCCTGGCTCCCCAGAAGGAGAGTTTGTTCTTCGACCTCTCAATGCCTTAGCATTATCCAGGCTTCCCATCCTTGATCCTCTAACTTTAATAAAACTATTGGATCTCACCCACTGCCACTCTGATCTGTCTGACTCAATCGTTATGGATTTTGCAGCATCAGAACACTTTTCACTTGGCTGCTACACAAGACAAGAAATGTTTGATCTGTTTTAGCCCAACACAAAATCTCATAGTGTCCATCTAATGCATCCCCTGTGGTTCTTCAGCTTTACTAAGGAATTTTGTATTTGCCAAAAAAATTTCCTTTAACCTGCCACTTGCCCTGTTTATGTACCTGGTCAGCATACCAAGAACTATCTCAGAGGTGTAAAATGCAAATGGCCCAAAACACTCTAGACTCATCCTGACTTCAGTTGTGTGTTTTCCAGCATTCCTCCAGTGTTCCAGTGGGCGGGATGCTCCAGTTATTGTCTTTGTATCCAAGATGTTTGCTGTGGACTCCAAGGCGTTGCCTCAGAACAGACCGAGGTAATTTGCATGTCTTGCTGTCTTTAGACCGTGCTGCTTTTATGTTTGTCCGTCATAACCCATGGCTGTCAACATCCTCGATATGTCCGTTTAAATAAAGCCTAAATTTACCATGTGCCTCTGACATACAGGTTTTAAAACTGTATCACTTTTTGCACCAGTTTTTTTTTTTTTTTTTTTTTTTGGGTGTGTATGTGTGTAGGGTTAGGGTTAGGGTTACATCCAAAATGAACTAAAGTAAACTATGTGTAAATGCTTCTGATTGTCAAGAACTGAACAAGAGAAGATGCAGGTTTGTCTCGCAGGTGTCAAATCTGCAGTTTTGACACAGCATCAATGTAACTGCAGTAAGATTGATGCTCTGTGAGCGGATCATATTTTTCACTCTGGCTCATGCTTCTTTGAGTTAAAACAGGCAAAGGCAACCTTGTATTGGTCCAGCAGTTAGATATTAGTACTGTTTAAGCAGACAGACAAGAAAGAAAAGCAAACTGCAAAATGTCAACAACTTACTGTCAACACCAAAAAGAGGATATGTAGTAGATAAAAGTAGAATGTTTATAAAAATTGTGGCAGATATAGGATATTGTACAGTTGGTGTGAGTTGAGTAATTTCCCGTGGTGAGTTGTCAGCTTTGGTCTCTGTGCGGTCTATTGAGGGCAGTATTTGTCGTCTTTTTGACAGCAGCAGGAAGCACGTACCTGCAGTATCTTTTCTACACACACTGTGGGTGCAGCAACCTGTTAGTGAAGCAGCTGCATGGCGTGGGAAATGTTCTCCAATGGGACATGATCACTTAGCCATCATTCTCCTGTCACCCACCTTCCACTAACTCTTATTGGTTATGGCACAGCAGGCTTTTCTGATGTCTGTTAACAATTGTAGCATCTGCTGGTTCTCAGTAAAATACAACCAGGGGATGCAAACCAGAGTCTTCATAGCTGGTACAGCCTGCTCTGTCCTCTTCAGATGAACAGCCAGGTACCCAGGAGAAGTGGGGGAGGGACGGAAACTGTTCTCTGTGGTGCTCCTGTTGCAGACAGCCTGTTGATGTTGAATTTGATGACCATTTTGCTCTTCACAGTTGTGTTATTACTCACAGTTAACTTTTGCAAAACAGTGGGATGGAACTTAGTCTTTCAGCTGATACGCTGGTCCTGGTGGGTTTTGTGCTTTTTTACTGTCATTGTACATCTTTAAGTATGTCTTCTGAATTTCAAGCTTGAACTGTATTGAGCAGGTAACAAGTTTTGAGTTTCCCATAGTACCACAAGTATTGTGTTAGCACAGTCTCTCTCTCTCTCTCTGTGGTTTCTTTTTTCTCAAGTATGTAAAACTGTTGATGAAGGAGAAGAATACTTATAGTAAGACTATTACATAACCTGATTATGCCAAACAGAGGTCACTTGTATATCTATACGTCAGGATAATACTAAACTTTTTAGTTTTCCTACAGACATCCTTATTCTGAACAATGATGACAAGTACAGTTGTACAATACAGCATGTCACTGTTCAAACCCTTGTTATACAGACAGAGAAAAGTTTCAAGAAAAACATTTTGGCTCTGTAGATATTTGTAGGCAGGCCTAGTCTGATTAGGAAAGATGACATACATCCCACAGTGGATGGAGTTGCTCCCTTATCCATATATCTAATAAATTTTTTCTTTCATAGAATATTCATTCATTCATTCATCTTCAACTGCTTATTTGTTTCCGGGTTGTGGGGGAGCTGGAGCCAATCCCAGGGCGGGGTATACCCTGGACAGGTCGCCAGACCATCGCAGGGCCCCGTTCAGAACATTGTGGGATAAAATTTATCACATACTCTTCCAAACCTGCATGGCTTCTCTTGTAAAACTAAACACGACAGGACGAGATTTTTTTCCATTAAAATAGTTAAACAGCTAACTGAAAGCTTCACAAATTTAACATTCAATCGATTATTTCTCTGCACAAGGCATTCTTGCAAATGCCAGGCAGAGTATTCTTGCAGATGTTCAGTTACATTTTCACATCCTCTAGCCAGAATGGAAAACATCTTTCTTTTTATCATATACTGGTCAAAAACTGTTTTTCAACAAGGTCTCTTTGGGGTTGCAGTCGTCCAGATCTAGCGTTTGGAAGCCATTACTTCATAACCACAGTTGACAGACAGAAACCCAAACCTGGTATTCCCATTATTACCAATGAACAACAAGTACATATGTGAACTCCTGAGGGGAAAAAACTTTGCTGTGGTCTGAAGGAGCTTGAAGTGCCACAGCGGAGTGTTTATTTAGAAGTTGGAACAGACTTAGGGTCGACTACTAGATTGTATTGATGACCCAAACTTAAATATTGTCTGCATTTTTTGGCTTCTTAGATTTTGAATTTGGACTGTAGCTCCATTTATATCCAGTGTTACACAAAAGAAATGTGCAGTAAGTCTCATTGAGTTGACAAGACTGCTGTTGTCCAGGGTAAATTATCAGGTATTTAATTTGACTGTCATCGTGGAACTGAACTCCGTATTGGAGCTTGTCACTCAGGCCTATTGTGAGCAGCTGTGTTGCTATGGTCATTGTGGTCTTTTTCAGGGGGGTATGCAAACTCATACATAGACCAGTATTACCACAGTACAGACACACACACACACACACACACACAGACACACACACACACACACACACACACACACACACACACACACACACACACACACTGTGATACACAATACGCAGGACCTGTGGCAAATTTAATGCAAGAATAATTTGTTCTGATTTTATAGCCTGCTTTTGTGCTACCTATCTGAGGAATTCAAACTTTTCCATTTCAAGAATGTTTACTGTTGTGACATGGTTACTGGTCAGAGAGGAAAGCAAAACATTTTAGCTGTTGAAAGAAGTCCCACTCTCTCATTTTCCAACATAGGGACAACGTTGCAACATATTTCAGCTGTTTTCATATCTTGCCACAGAGACAAAGCTGACAATTGAAAAATTATATTTTAAAGTCTTTTTTTAATACGCACTTGGGGGCAGATGACTGACAGATCGATCTGACAGTCCTAAACAGAGTGTTATGTGCTTTTCAGGAGACAGCTCCAGTAAGTCTGTAGTTCTCAGTTACAATTCACTGGAACATTTCTGAGCACAGCTGTATTACTATGAACATACACTAAGGTAAACTAAAAATTGGACCCCCTTTAGCATTAATCACAGCATGTGCTGCATTAATTTTTTGCCAAGATCTTGTATTATAACCCCCAGACATCATTCTCATGTACTACCCTTTTAAGTTAATAGTCAACATTACAGCTTTATTATCAATCAACCTTTTCTTTGTAATATGCAATATATCCTTGGGTTGAGTTTTCCATTCACAATGTCTCTTAGACATACCTATCCACATGAAGGAACACCAGTTCTAGTTAAACCTCTCTAAGATGGAACACTTCGGCATCTGAAGTAGTTTTAACTATCAAACATCATCAAAATCAACCGATGTCACAGGAAACCCTGATTTGATGGCAGATATGCTTCGTTGCCAGTGGCACACCAAATCGGGCCATACCTAATTTGGTATGCCACTAAATACCGGGTTTAGCCTTCACTACTGTAATGCTAATTTGGTGGTCCTTTCCATACAATGAAACTCCTGCATATAGTTTGGAATTTTGCGGCACATCTGGTCTTCTGCTGGTTCTGCTTAAAGGAGAACATTACTGTGCTGCTAATTGACTTTCACTGTCTACTCATGCCACTTGCATCAAATCCAAGCCACTATTTCCTCCCTATGAGCTGGACCCATCTCTCAGCCTTCAGCCAAGTGAATTGCATTAGGCAATTGCAGTGCAGACTTTTTTGCCTCTGTTTCCTCAATGGCGGGAGGAGCTATTAGATCAGCTACATTCTTATCTATCTTAAAGAATCTCTGCTTTCTGTCCTGCTCACTGTCTCGCTCCCTCTCTGTGCTTTGGGTTGTCTCTCTTAACCCACTTGGCATTTAAGGCCAACTGCTGCCCACTGTGAATCTGGATTTACTTGAGGTTCTTACTCTGAAGAGCAAACTTTTCCTTTCCAGTGTTGCCAAGTGCTTACTCTTGGAATTTGTGTAATTTAAAGAGAAGGCCTTAGCAATTCAGTCTCTTCCAACTCATATTGGATGGAAGCTATAGTTTTGTCCCTCATCTGTAATTTGATTTGGATAAAGGTCTGCCAAATGAGTAAGAGTCATCAAAGAGTAATAAATGTTGTTGGTTTCCAAATCATTTCATGCTCAACACATTGCTTCCCTGAGCTCAAGGAAGTAGCTGGACATCTGATGAAATTGTGACCTGTTGTGTTCATGTGTATCTATGTTGCTTTTAGGCCTCTGACCCAAGAAGATATTGCTCAGCGCAGAGAGCTTGCTCGACAGAGACATGCCAACAAGATGGCAGCTGATCAGACAGCAGAAGAGAACACCAAAGACCTCGGTCACAAGGGGAGTATGCCACAGGAAGAACTTAGCACGGGTAAGCTAAACATTAAAATTGAGCAAATGGTAACTAATATTTGGGCAGCATGAGGGCATAGTGGTTAGCCTCCCAACAAGATGTTCACGGGTTCGGTTCCCGGCCTTGAGCCTTTCTTTGCGGAGTTTGCATGCTCTTCCCGTGCCCGCGTGGGTTTCCTCCAGATAGTCCAGTTTCCTCCCACTTTCCAAAGACATGCATGTTTAGGTAAATGTGTGGCTCTAAATTACGTATAAATGGTTAAAAACATGCAACAGCACTAGTGGAATTACTGTCATGACCCTATATTGGCTTTTCAACTTTCAGTAAACACTGGCATGTCTCCAAAAGAGCAAAAGTTCCCAAACTGACCAATTCCAAGTCTGAAGCTGCCAGCGGCATGCTCGGTTTAGAAGGGTTAATGTACAAAGCAATACTTATCATTCTTTGATGCAGCTAAAATTATTATATCATAATCAGCCAAATATTAGTTTTGACTCACAGAAATACTTTAAATTTGTGTTTTTTCTCTATCAGCGAAATTGGAGAGTCTGACATTGAAAGACTCTAAGCCAGATGAGCCGGAGGAACAGAGGGAGACGTTTGTAGCATTTGCCCGTGTCTACAGTGGGGTGGTCAAGAAAGGACAGAGAGTGTTTGTACTGGGACCAAAGTAC
The DNA here is from genome assembly GCF_900963305.1 of Echeneis naucrates. NCBI lineage: Eukaryota > Metazoa > Chordata > Actinopteri > Carangiformes > Echeneidae > Echeneis > Echeneis naucrates. The sequence continues at coordinate 20,159,696 of NC_042513.1, read as the reverse complement.
GATCCTGCACAAGGCCTACGCATGGTAAACCCAAAGCCATCAATCTTTCAATCTATTTTACAGTACCTGCTCTACTGTTGTGTGTAATGCTATTATGAATTTGCTTTTTGACATTGAAATATTAGACTATAGCAGTGCTTTTATTTACAGACCTAATTGACCTAACATTGTCACAGCTTGGAAATATCTCACTCAATATCTCAAAGAAGTGATTGAATATAATTAGATTGTATTAAATTGCCATTTCCATTTCAAATTTTAAAGTTTTTGAAATAACCTCACTTTAGCTTTAACATTAGGGTATTATGTTTTTACATCTGAAAGAGTAAGTGTGTGTAACTGTGACCCAGTGTTCATAAAATAAAAACCCAACAAAAAAGCCCACCCTGTTTGTCAAAACTTGTAAAATTATGTAGTAAGTCTGGGATAATAACAGTAATAATGATCCAACTGGATTTCATGAACAGCCAAGCGATTTTATCCCAACATGCTGTGGGTTTGGAGGTGCTATCAAGTTCAATGGCCACACCCAGGCCCAAATCACGACAGAACTGTTTTTGCCAGTTTTCAGGGGTTATGAAGAGGGACGTGGGTAGACATAAAGCTCCCCATGCTTCATTTCTGTTTTTTTGTTGTTTTTTTTTCTTCTTGATAGTCTGGTGCCTTTCGACAAGCCTGCAACACAAGGCACTGTACAAACCTCCCTTGCTATTCAACTGTTCTTACTTTACGACAAGTGCATCAAATTTCAAGAAAAATCCCGTCAAGTCTATTGAATTACATAATTCTATGTCAGGCAAAACAAACAAAACATGTTTTGATGTCCATCTACTGGAGCCGATTATGTTTCAGTCAAAATAAGGGCGTTGGATTCATTTAGCGTGTTAGAATGTTACTTTAATTTCTCCATGTTTTCATAGCCACCTCAATCATACCAACACCAGAACCCTTGTGTCTGGTGGCACACTGCAATGATTACAGCAGGTGCATGTCTCCCACGTTCAGTTCATGGGTCCATGGGAAAGTTAAACATTATTCCGTTGAGGTCATCCTGTTTTCTTTCACAACCTACGGGTTTAATTCACCTAAAATCTGTCTTTAAAAACATCACACTGTCAAACATTCTTAGCATTAGAATTACCACAAAATTATTAACTTCAAATCGTGAAACAGAAGGCCTCAAGTCACCAGATCTGCAAGAGATGAGGTGGATTGATAGATACATCAAGAAAGCTCACACAGCTAACCAGCAAAGCATGAATGGTAATGATACCACTAAAACTGCTAGATCACAAGCCACCAAGTCCCAGAATCTTATGCTAAGAACTGAAACACTGCCAATTATAGCAGCAGTTATATTGTTTGGTAAACTATAATGTGTGGCCTATTAAAGTACAGTATCATATAACCTCTCAGCTACTGCAGTGGCATTAAGGGAAAGCATTAAATAAACTGCATCCATTTGTTCATCTTTGCCAGCTGTCAGAGAATTGTAGTGCTTCTGACTGTGTACCGGAGGTGCCTCATCTCTCCTGTTGTTCCATGGAAAGCATCTACTTGCTGATGGGCAGAGAGCTAGAAGAGCTTGAAGACATGCCTGCAGGAAATGTTGTCGGTAAATATACCCGTTTCCTCTTTCTGGCTGCTGTGTTACTGTGATCACATATCTAAACCAGTTAGAGATTCTAGAATCGGGTGAGCAACAAAAACTGATTTCATTTCAGTTTTGGAGCTTCAGCAAGTGTGCGATCAACAAGCATACAGTTATCAAGTAGGCGGAGTTACCTAGACTTGAATTGACCTTTGACAGAGCACTCCTAATTGAATCAGTCCAAAGGATGAACGACTTCCTGCATGTGAAAAATTGAAGGGAAGTTCCAGGAATTGCCTTTGGGTTTGTTTGTTTTTTTTTTTTGCATTTGCCCTCATAGTGTGAGATTGGTACACTTTTAGTCTTGCAGCTAAATTAAATTTTTTCAGTGCGTGTATGTGATCATCACCAGCCCTCCCTGGAAGCTGTTTTTAATGCTTGCTTTTGTCATTTGGTTGAGTTCTGAAGAGTCTTTTGACCAAGATTGCTAACACTCACATACAAAGCACACCCACACACTTGTGCTCTCTCTTTTATGGATTTCATATAGGCCAGTAATAAATAAATACACACAGTCACTACTCTATTTACGAACATTCAGTGATATGAACAGAGCTGCAGGTTAAAATTGTGTATGGCGACGGTGAGCTCAAATCTTGTTCTCCACACCTCTTGTATGAATTTCGCTGCTACCTGAGCCGTGCACCACTGTACACCACCATACACTCATTATTATCCGAAATACAGGAGCTGTCACTGGATTTTATGTGACATTGATGTGATGTATGAACAACATGAACCAGACCAGATGATCTTTAAAGTTTTCAAACATTTGTACTTTCAATGAGCCATTATTTATCTTGGTTACGCTAACATTGTAGTTCTACTATGGAAACAGATTAAACTAGAGACTGTTTTGTATCCAAACCACTTCATGCAAATAGCATTATTTCAAGTCTATGGATGATGATCGACTGTGGTGACTCCTCACAATAGAAAAATTGCATGTTAAACCATTCAATTTTAGAGTAAAATTGAACGGGATCCCTGATGCTGCTTAAAAACTGTGCACACAAGTTTGGCAAGTACAGAATGTAAATGTTTGTTGGTGATGCTGCAGCCCTTTTATTTACTTATATCCAGTCAACTTACTCCACTGTTACATAATGTTATATTCCACACTATACTATGTATATAAATTTGTGAAATACAAGTAAAAGATGCTAGTACAATGTTGCATCTATCTACGGGATAATTAACAAAAATTGCTGTCTATTGAAAGAAAACATTTGCTTTGCAGCCTCCATTGGTATATAACTGTTAGTATTTAAACTCAAGAAATTAAACAAGATAGTCCTGAATGACTTGATAGGTGAAGCAACAAAAGCGTAACTGCTGAGAAATTAGCTGTCTGGTACAGATATGGATTTACTGATATAAGAAATGTATCAAAGTCTCCCGAGCTGTCATGCATGTTCGAATGCAGAACTCTGATGTCACCTGACGCAGTGGTAGCTGTTAACTGCCCCAAAGTTTGGAAAATGCAGTTCACAGGTGAGAAGTATTAAATTAACGTAGTTCTCAGAACAGTGAAATATAGAGTGGTACTGATTCTGATGTGAAACAAATAACTGAAAATGAAAATGTGAAAATGTTGGAACATGTTACCTTCTTGATTTTACTACCTCAAAGGGCAGGTATAATGACTCAGTTGGAGGGAGGCTTACACATAAATGGTGAAAAAAAGAGCAGGCGAGGAGAGAAAAGACAAGAGGAAAGAACATGAGGGAGTAGGTGGTCAATAAATTTCCGAGGGGAGAGCGAAAGACTGATGAGGTGGAGAAACATTCATGGCTTTGGGATCCCAGCAGTGCTCAGCTGGGACTTGAAACTGTGTCAAGGACGATTGTGGAAGAGACAGTAGAATCAGAAAAGTTCCACACATGCACAAGTGTATGGCATAATAATGGCTCAATTCAGATCAAAGTCTGACTGATACAAAATAAAAAAAAAACAAACATTGGTAGCAGTATTTTCCTCAACCAACATTTGTGTAAAGAGTTTTGTAAAGCCTACGAACCGCTGCAGCTGCTTCTGAGTGGAGGGTTAGGGTAAGGAACCAGCCAGTCCTGCACAGCCTTCACCTTTGTGGGGACTGATCCGAGCTGCCCCTTCTGCACCACAAAACCTAGGAAATTCACAGAAGCAGCATGAAATTACCATCTATGCTTTAAAATGTTTTGTTTCCCCATCAACCTTTTGAGCACCTCTCTGACATGGCCTGTATGTCTGTGAGAAAATAGAAATTCAAGTACACAAAAACCACTCTGTTCTCTAAGTCTCTCAGAACTTCATCGACAAGAGCTTGGAAAACAACTGGTGCATTTGTCAATCCAAAAGGCATAACTAACTATTCAAAATGACCCAGGAGCATGTTAAATGCAGTTTTCCACCCATTTCCTCCTCAGATTCAGACAAGGTGACAAGGCGTTTCTTAAGTCTAGCTTAGAAAAGACTGTTGCCTCATGAAGCAGAGCTGAGTCGAGAGGTAGTGGGTATTTGTTTTTCATGTTAGATTGTTCAAACCTGTGAAGTCTATGCAGGGGCGTAGGGTCTTGTCCTTTTTCCCTACAGAGAAAAACCCAACCCCCACCGGTGACGAGGAGGGGCGGACGAGACCTGCGGCTACAGAGTCATTAATGTATTTTTCCATGGCTCCTCTTTCTGGCTTTGAAAGATTGTACAGTCTTTTAGTGGGGAGAGAAACTCCTGGAAGTAATTTATAGCACAGTGTTCATATGGTCGATGTGAAGGAAGTGAGCGAGCACGGTCTTTACTAAAAGCTTCCCCTGGTTCATGGTATTCACTGGGAACGTTCTTTAATTTTGTTTCTTCTAGCGGATCTGAGGTGGCAGGGCTTTTTTTTTTTTTTTTCGGGAACTGCTGAGAGCTGGCAGTAGTTACACCAGTTGCGAATGGAAGCTTTGGACCAGTCTGTGAGGATTGTGTGTTTTTAGCGAGGGGAGGGCCTGGAACAATGGAATTTAATGGGGACAAAATGATGTACAGTTTAATGAATTTATGGTGATTCCCCAAAACTGTCAATTTAATTCAACTAGGGGAAACACATGGAGGTTGACAAAGTTTGAGTCAATGAAGTTATCATCCTCCCAGAATCCACCAACACTCCAGCTGGGAGAGCCTGATGTGACCAGTGCAACAAACCTTTCACTTTGGGTTTGAGAGGAGGATGTGGAGGTTCGGCTCACCAGCCTGATGCTGATGAGCCCTTCCTTTTGGCATCTCCGGGCATTGGGGGAGAAAATGTCCATCCTGAGTGCAGTAAATTCAGAGCGATTGGCGCTCTTGTCTCTCAGCAGGAGTAAGTCACGCTCTTCTTGGGATTCAGGAACCAGGGCATTTTGGGGGGTGGGGGGTGGGCACAGCTAGTACAGAAATGGATGCCAGTGGAGTGTCCCCAGCATGACAGTAAGGTGAGGAAACAAACGGAAGGGGCCCTCTGTCTCCCCTCTCTTTCCCGGTGTCTCTCCCTTATTCTGTTATCCAGATCAATAGGTTAATTTAATGAGTGAGGATCATCTCAAACTGCCAGTTCATCTGTTATTCCTCCTGATAATCTTTTCTGAGAAATGGCTTTGAGCGAAGAGCTATTCCAGCCACTTTCTGCGGGTGGGTTACGGAAAGTCACCACATACTGGGAAACTGGCTGACTGCCCGCATGTAGGTTGAGCAACTGGTTTTCCTCTTTCCCTACCTTTAACTGGATGATCGAAAACCTTCTTCAATCTCCTCAGAAAAACTATAACAAGTAGAACAGAGTTCAGCTTGGAACAGTTGGAACAACCTGCAGTGGGCTCATGATAAACACTATCTTAGACATAGCTGGTTGTTGGTCAAATACATGAGAGCACTGGTAGAGAAATTGTGCATTGGTCCCTAAATCACCAGCATGCCTGGCTGGAATGGGGATGCAGGGTTCCCGGTGCTGTGGGGTGGGCCAGGTGAGTGGCTCAACTGCTGGCTTCAGTTGAGTCGGAGGCTCTGTGGATGGAGTGGGGAAGGTGAGCTGGTCCACAATGATATTCAGCCACCTGCTGAGCTGTGTCACGCTGGTGTCGAGTTGTTGTAAACAATCCATGACCCGTTTCAAGGCTGTTACGTGCCGACCAACCACGGCTCCTTGTTTGAGTGCTTGCAGCATCTGCTCGGTCTCCGCTGGGTTCAGTTTGGGCCAGAAAATTCTGTTGTGGCCAGGTGAGCTAGTGGACCTAAAAAGCAGAAGACCTCGATGAACGTTCCCATAAAAGGTTTATTCTTGGCAAAAAAAAAAACAACAAACACACCCGACAAAGGCCAAACAAAGAAGAGCTGACTAGAGAGTCGAGGCTAGGTGGCTCACAGCAAATGAGACAGAATAATCTGACACTGGACTGAAGTCTGAGGTGGCTCTTGAAGGTGAGGGTGATGAGTTTATTGACTCCAGTTGTGCCTGCTGCACCTCACAGCAAAGTAGGTCAGCCCCACCTCTGGCACTTTCCAGCCCTGCAGGTACAATCAAAAAGGGGAAACAATCCAAAACAGCTAGCATACACAAAACAAAAACACAGGCTGCAACAATTTACTGTTCCTCATGACAACTGAGTAAACTCCATCTCTAATATACAATACATAAAAACGTGTCACTGAGATGAATGTGAGTTATGCTTCAGTTGAGAATTAATTTCAAACTTCATAGTTGTTGCATACAAGATGGATGATGGATTGAAATGCCATGTACAGAAGGGGTGTGACCTTCCGCTGTCTGAACTGGAGCACCACAAGAAACAATGTGATTATTCATGATGTGCTCCACTCTGCACTGAGATGAACCCAAATAGCCTTTGCTGTCACCCTGGTTTGGTTGAGATCAGTGAAATCATTTATGCTGATGTGTTCTACTAAAGATCTAGGTCACGAGTCACTGCTGGCATGCATGGAGAGAAGCCTAATGCAAAACAAATGTTTTCATAAAGACTCCCACTGTTGACTTTATGAAAACACTCGCTCACTTTTTTTTTTTTTTAACTTTGCAAGGACTGACTTGATTCACTCAGGCTTTCATTGCGTCTCAACATCTGCTTTCCATTAGGTCTTGATGATGAGTGATGCCCACAAGTTTAACCCCTGTGACAAACGTTGGCCTTTCTAAGCCACCATCAAACGCCCCTGAGCTGTCTCTTTTCCCTTTACTGCAATCACAGATAAATCCCAACACTGACTGGGAGTACGATACTATTCAGTGAAAACACTGAACAGAATTAAACAAAGGACTTTTGTTGAGAACAGTATGTGTGTGAACCCAAATACATACCATTCATTTTCTAAAAGGAAAATAATACATAAAACTATTCAAAACCTGCCTTTTTTTTTTTTTTAAACAGCCGATTTGATTTATCTTAAGATAAGATAGGTAACACTTGACACATTTGGTTAAATACACTTAAATGTTAGATTAAGTTTTTACTGTCCTACTGCCCTCTATATTGGGATTTAATTTTCATGTAATATACAATAAAATACCAATAGCATGTGGGCACCATAATATTACAGTTGGATGTCTGATTAGAATATTAAATGAATGTGTGTGAAGTGACTGCTGTATCAACATCCAGTCTTCTGGTTTTTGTCTCTACAAAAATGTTGAGCTTTATGTTGAAAATTTCTCATGTGTGAATCCTCAGTTCTATGTAGCTCAGTGATCTAATGTGGGTGGACAGAGAGAAGGCAGGGCTGCTGTGATAAAATGTTTACTAACCGGCCCTGAACTTAACTAACCACCTGGCTGACAAATGTTGCTAATTGGGCAACAAAGTCTGAACCTATTGCAGTTTAGACACGAGATTAGCTGAATAGGCTCCACTAAAATGTTAAGAACTATGATATTGGGCATGATTGGTGGGGTTTGACAGACTGTGCATGTAGTACACAGCAAGAGTCTCGCTGCCATCTGGCAGTGGGAGTGTTGCGACTCCTTTAATGGTATCATGCCATTAATTTAATAAACCATTTTACTGCTGTTACCTGGACTTTTCTGTTTTGTACATTGTATGCTGCTTTTTGTGCACACATGTATGACAATGGGGTGTGTGAATGATCAGTTCTTTCACCCTCCAACACTGAAAAAATGGTCTCATGGGGGTTGTGGACTTTTCGTGAATGCAGCTTTTACATTTTGCATGATTGTTTTATGTTTGAGGTGTAAACGTGATTTGACCATTGCACATTTTAGGAAAATGTCATGTCATTGTGACATACAACAACCGTGCTTTCTCTCAAAACCACGCACCTTGACTGTTTCGTGGAAATTTTACCGCCAGGCTCCTATTTTGTTGAAGATCGTAATTGTCTCCCATATGCTAAAAAAACGTTTATGGGACCTGGAGAATAGCACAATAAATCCAACATCATGTTTCTACATTTGTATTCAGGGCTTTTGGGTGTTTCTATGTGACTGTAGCTAACTAGAAATAGTAGCTGTGGTGTACTACAAACTAATTGTTCTGGAGCTGTCCTCCACTGTAGTTAGTAAGTGGCAACTCAGTTGTGAAATATATTTCCCTTGTTTGTATTTACTTCATATGCTTACATGTCACAAATTGTGTTTTAAGCCGCACCATTGAAAACTGTGCAGTGACATTGCAATGACCTGTTAAAATTTTTCTAAATGTAACTCATCAGTCAGTATCACAACACGAAGCAATTACCATGGAGAGACACTTTAAAACAGCCGAAAAAGAGTTCAACATTGTATTAGCGGAGTTAAATATTTTATGCTACAAGACTTTTGAATTAAAATGCCTCTGATACACCGATCAGTGCACTAACTCCTTTCTTAGTGCCATGACATTTGTTTCAAACATGCATGGCAACACGAGTTAAAATTAGTTTTCATTCAGTCATTACTGTCTCATAGGAAGTGGAAGTTAATATGTAACAAAAAATCCCTTTTACTTGCAGCACACTTTTTTCTAAAAGAATAGTCAAACAGATCTCTTAAGGTGAACACAGATGCAGCTGTGCACTTCTAAGTTAAGCCACTGAAGGTTGCTTGGAAAATACAGATTTAGCATTATTATGATATGCTTTTCTGTAATATGTCTATTTTACTTTTCTTACTTTAGAAACAGATAAATTTAGAGTTAAAGCGCATCACCACCATACCTCTACATTTGAGGTTTTTATCTTAGATAGACGTGCTCTCCAAAAAGCTGTTTGAGCAAAGAGGACAGTTAGGGAGAATGCTTAAAGATATTGTGGCACCAATGGCTATAGTAAGAAACAAATTTAAATGCATAATCCGTTTCAATTCAATGTCCTTTGGGTACTTTGCCAAAGTAACTGGGCAATCTTGGCCAGGATGATGATGTGGACCTTGGACAAGGTTGTATTATCAAAGGATACCTCAGCAAGGGACCAGGAAATTTAGTCAGAGTATGTGGTGAGTATTGAAATGTTAAGAAGTTTGTTTCTTTCTTTTTTCCTTTTCTTTCTTTCTTTCATGAAGCCACATGTTAAGCGGTTATATTGATGTGTAAATAGCTACATTATTTTATCGAGCCGTCATCCTCCCTTGGATTTTTCTAGTCTATCAGTCTAGTTACAGTCAGGCAAAACTGAGAAATTGGTGAAGAGCCTTGGTGAGAGAGGAAGAGGAATTTATTCAACTGATTTTAGCATAAGGCTATAACGTGACAAGGTGAAAACTTTTGCAAGGTACTGCACTTATTTTGGCTAATAGTTCTTGAGGATTGTCCAGGGGTATGTTGATCTGGTTTTTGGCAATATGTGTTTCTGAGGGCGCAGACGAAACCAATGAAAAATCCCTCAAGGAGACCTCCATTGGCATTTACATTCTGCAACTCAAAACAAGATGACATCAGCTTAGTGATTGAAGGGCAGGTGATCTTGCAGGAGCTGTGCAACTTTCCCTTAGCTGTTGTCATTTTGTTTGGCTTACACATTGAACACATCGAACCTCGACTATCCCCGTAACATGAAATATACCTTGGAGGTGCTCCAAAAAATTGTCATGTAGTTGGAGGGCACCACTCTTTCCAAGAAAGCTCAATTGCCCAAGAACAGACTCTCTGAAAGAGCCTTTTATCTGTCTTGCAAGTGAAAAATGAGCTTTTCCTCAGTATATGAAGTTTGTCATGTTATGTGCTAGTTTTCCTTTTGTACAGTCACAAAATATTTTGTCTTCTGCAAGAGTGTGTTTGTAATGTGTTAATCAGTGGTCGTGAGCTGGAGGGCGCCATGCACTGAAAGACAAGAGTATTCAAAGCTTTCACAAAAAAATTTTCTTCAGTGTTGGAAATGTTAATGCAATGTCATGTGCAGTGACATGAATTTTGTTATTCTGAATTCTGAAATCCATTTTTGTATTAAAAGTGGTAAAGGATATTTTGCTTTCTCCACTTTATTCTGTACATACTGAAACGTGCATTGTTTTGTAGGTCAGTGTGAAAAAGACGAGGGTTTGATTGCAGTCTCTGATCTGCAAAAGCACGGTGTTATTCAGTGATGGAAAAATGTGTAACCTTTAAACGAACATAAATAATTATTTCAGCTAATCGTTTGAAAATGTAATCTTAATAAAATTTTCTTGTATAATATGATAGATCTCTATTCAATTCAGGTAAGGAAAGTAAACATTTAACAAAAATGTAACGTGTAAAAAGAGCACAAAAAAATCATGTGAGCATGATGAATGCAGTTCATGAAACATGCACATGATTTTTATTATGTCGTACAAACATAACTTTATTTAGTGGAACCACTTTCAATGAATTTATTATGTTAGTTCAAAAGATTTTTTTTTTTTTTTTCTGTGTGTAATGGGGGTCTAATCAAGGCCAAGCCTGTGCTGGTTCTTTGTTGGCAACCTCCTCCCTGCCTGCAGTCAGGACTAACAGGACAGGAATGATGGCTCCCACATTGACCAGACACACACAGAGATGGAGTATAATTCTGTGGAAGTACACAGAGCAGAAATTGATTCCACACTGCCTGTCCCCAGTTCAACTTTCTACTTTCCTTGTGAAAGGCGCTGAGAAGACCAGAAAAAAAAAAAGAGCTGATATTGTTGTGCCTGATTTTTATTAACTATCAGAGCTAAACTGATGAGTAAGAGGAACGTCCCTTAGGCCTCTGAGGGGGCGGACACCAGCCACCTTTATATCTGCACAGAAAAACTGCAACATTATTGGTGCTTCATGTATGAAGTTTATGCATTTTGAAGAAAGGTATTCACGCTTTGTTTTGGCTCTTGAAATCTGCCTTGGGTTCATTTTATTTCTCTTTTTCATGTTACAGATTCCTGCAATCTGTACAGATGCTGTAGATGCCCCTGTACAATCTGTTACAGATTCCTGCAATCTGCAACATTTCTGATTTCAATGTTTAATGTCATGTCTTAGTGACTTTCAAACATAAGCCAAGAAAAAACCCAAAGAAGACGTGAAACTTAATACCATAAACGTTTACTGAGGTAATAAATCAACGGAGGAGTGGACCCACAATGGTCATTAGATGGAAACAGGTTTAAGGCTCTTCAGCATTGTCTTCACTTTACACACACAGAGACTATGTCAAGATTTATAGACAGCCTATAGGCTAAATTAATAACGATTCTAAATATGGGGGCGCTCCCTCGTTTTCATTTTACTGCAGAACAAGGAGAGGAATGTGCCCAGTTTTTCTCACAGTAGCTCTGAAAATCAGGTTTCCCACACATCCTGGAAAAACATGGAAAACGGCTGACCAGTTTTCCAGTCATGGAAAATTGGATACAACTATGTCTCGACAAACATTTGGTTTTCCTGGAAATTTATCTCAACAATCTCCTATATTTAGACAAAGTTTTCTTCAGGATCATGTTGCAGTTAAAATGATAAGTTAATGTTTACCAGCAGCGTTTTTATTTGGCAATGCTGTAAATGCCCCACAGTCACATCACCTGCTTTGGGTTGGATGATATACAGTTTAAATGGCTGAAACTGAAGAATGTGAGTGACATCGTCCTGTAAATGTAAAACTTGCTGTTGGCCACAAATTACAGTTCTTCATTGAGGTGCATATAATGTGTCCTTCCAGAAACATTGGGTTAAGTTGCCTGCTAGCTTTGCCATATTTGCCAGTAGTCAAAGGTTTGAGGTTTGTTATTCATCTCTGGCAGAGGAGATGTGCAAACGTGTGTTGGGTGGGAAGCCGGAATCAATTCAGGGAATGGCAGCCAACTGTAATTTAGTCAAACACAGACTTTGCTATTATTTTTGTGAGTGTCACATCAAACCCAATGCTGCACTGTGTTTGTGACCTGAAATGTTCAACTTTTGTAGTACGGGTTAATGAAAGCCCTTGAAATTGCATTGAAAAATATGAAAATAAAAGGCAAGGCAACAAGGTATTTGCGAACAATTTGAATAATGTTTTGTGAGAAAATTGTACTTTCTGGCATTTCATCACAAAAATCCCAAATTTGTCTGGCCGTCCCTCCCTCGCTGCTCAGAAAACCTGTCCTAGAAACTACAGTTTTTTTAAAAGAGTAAACTTATAATTGCGTCAGCTATTCACTTGATTTGTCTAGATTGTGAGTACATTTATGGCTGCAACTTACAACTGTGTTCTATCAATTAATCAATCAGCTGTTTTATTGATTGCGCTATAGATTGATCAACTCTTGAATTGATTTATACTGTTGATGTTTTATAGATGCGATGATTAATCTGATTGTCATAAGTAGCTTTTGGTCTTTGGTCCCCCCTTGGGGACATTGAAATTGTCCAAACTCATATATATCAAGCGTAGATCCTCAGTCCAGTAATGAACCACTGACCCTGGATGAAGTCTCCTGCTAGAAAGTTTGGACTCAGTGGTTGGTATTGTCCAGGATCCCCTGCATCTTTCAATCATTAGTGACTCTACACGCCTAGAAGTTCAGACCCAGTCTTTTGACCAGCTAGTCCAGTTTTCTTTAGTTTGTCTGACTGCTGCTGATACAGCCAGCACAGACTTGTGTTTATTAACAGGAGTTTGGAGGCTGTAAAATGAACTGGCACACAAGTAACATCAATGGTTTGTAGTGGAGTCTGTCCTGCTGCTAATAAGGACATTTTCCTCACAACTGTCACCAAGTGCTTACTCATGGAGCGATATTTTGGGTCTATTTAACAACTCCATAAAGAGTTTGGTCGAGACCTGCTCTATGTAAAGTGCCTTGATGTGATGTGCCTTTGATACGATTTGGCACCACATAAATAAACTTGATTTGGAAAGCAGTGCTGGCATTGCCGTTTCCATACAGAGGTTAACATAGTTGGTTACTGACTGCTCTGTCTGTTGTTTTCCTGTAAGTCCAATACTTCCTAAACTTAACAGTTGATTTGAGACTTGCTCATATCTATGGTCCAGTTGCTGAATGAGTTGACAGGGGTTTTGCGGGTGTATTCCCCCTGCTGCAACTCAGGGTGGCCCACTTGCGCAATATTCAGTATTGCTTCACCAGCTGCTTGATTTATTTATTTTGCATATTTGTTTGTAAATAGCATCCTATTGGGATCATTTTTAAACTCATTGCAGTGTTACTTCTCAACTTTTGTTTGTAGCCTAGGAGCATCTTTAAAAAAAAAAAAAGATGTTCCGTTTTTTTAACACTTTTTTATTTATTTAGCATATTTGTTTATAAATTGTATGTACATGGAACAGGCTAAACAGTATTGCTTACTCAAGAGAGTTAGGCTTAAACTTATATCAGTCAGCAGGTCTCAAAGAGTTTTCTTTTTTGCTTCTGACGTCATTGCTCTCCATCCTCCCCATCTAACATCTCTTCCATCAGTGCGTAGTTTGTGTTGTCCTCTTTGTAATCATCAAAATGACTGCACCTGTATCTGGGGTCCAGCAATCAGGCCTAAGCCAAAGTTTTAAGAAGGCAGCTGGTCTGTACTCAAACACCACACATATTTCTCTTGATGTCTGATTTCAGAGTGATTCAGGAGAGTTTAATGAATTGCACTGTGACATAGCTCTCGCCAGACAGTAGATCTGTGAACTTCACCGACTCCAGGACTACCGTGGCCTGCGAGCTTGGAAAGTGATGCTGATGCTGCCTGTCGTCCAAAACTCTTTTTATAGCCATGGTCCGATCCAACTTTCGGATCGCCATTTTGATTGTTTATTAAAGCGATATTAGCCTAAGTAGTGGCACAGGCCCATTGGTCGGGCTGCGATCCTTAACACTTTCCATTTCGTTTGTCTACATTATGTCCAAAGCAGTTCAGCCACGGCCAGCTCAATTAGTAGTTCCCAATTTTCCATTCTTATAGGACAGCTTCCTCTCAATTTGTGATGTTGTCAGATGTATGATTCTGGGGTATAAAACATTATCGGGCAACATTATCGAAGAGTCCAGTCTGCGGTCAGATGATCCACAGTTGGCCTCATGTAAGGAGTCATATTGAGGCTTTGAAACGTCAGCGGTGGCAGAGAAGTAGTCCACATTTTGAAACAATGGCCTGACTGTGCTGCACGTTTTCAGGACAGCGGTTTCTAGGAAATAGATTTTGCCTTGCAACTCTTTACTGGATCAGCATGAGCTGCTCCCTGACTCTGTGCTGGCAGCTTCGCAATGATAGCTGGAAGGCAATTCACTAGGCGAGACGTCAAATTCAAGGTGTTTCCTTGTTTCCCAGCGGTCTTTTTGGAGTAGAACTGACAAGTTGTCTCATCTAAGTTAGATGGTTCTCCTTTACATTTCATTTCACTCCAAGCGCTTCTTTATAGGGTTCTGATCACTGCATGGTCATCAAAGCAGGGTCTACGTAGGTGAGTCTCCGAAGGTAAAACAATAAAGAAAGAAAGAATGAGAGCAGATTGCACTTTTCTGTAATGCTGTTATATTTAATTTAGCGTTTTGCTCCTGCCAAATAGCCTGCATCCTCAACATCCTCTGTAATGTTTTCCAGCACCAAAATACATCCGTGGGCACCAACACTGTTTTTGGATTTTTTGTTTTTTGTTGTTAGCTGAAATGTCTGATATGTTTATCTCATAACTTCAGCCCAAGAAATAGACATTTTATGTCTCCCTGCTTTTTGGGTTAAATGAGAAAATGTATCCTTCCACCCCATTTAAATTTTAGCACTATAATGTGAAAATTTTGTACCTGTAAAATGAAAGAAGGCCAGGGTCTCAGGAGTGGCAGTTTTAGTCTTAAAATAGACAGGCCCCTTGGTCCCCATGGTATAATAGCAAAGAGATCATAAAAGTCTAATAGTTGAGCTGGTGGAACCTGCGGGAATTGAGATTTCTGGAAATAACTACATATAGCTTTCTGGAAAGTGGAATGTTTCTCCGAATCAGCAGTCCATTTTGTGTATTTCTAATGTATTGCGACATTTCATCCACATGGTAGTCATTTGGGCATTTTGTAGGGGAGACCAGGAATGGTTGTAACACTTTTTGTGGTTTTTCAGTAAATCAAAAACCATTTAAACTGGAACAGCCAATTTGCCATATTATAAACTTCAATATGTCAGCCACTGAAACAGTGTATTTCAGTAGTGGTGTTCAATATGTACAGGTTGCAAAATTGATTTGAAACAGTCACGCCAACGTTAGAAACATTCCAGTGAACCGAGAAAGTAACACATGCACACACTCGTGCTATTGTGACTACTGCCATGTAATTTGGCCGCTCTCCATCTGCCCTGTGTTATTTTATCTGAAGCCCTCTCCAGCAAAGGAAGCTGGACTTCCCTGTCTGTCTTCCTCTTTTCTGATATTTGGCAGTGTGAACCGACTTTTAGTATGCAACCGATTACTTTAATTTCACATGTAATCTAGTTTATGTGGGTTTAACGCACAGGTTTATTGTATAGACAGACAGAAGGCATTCTTCAGCAGTTGATATGGTAAACAATGAGTTCATAAAGCTGTCTGATCAAACAATGCAAGGGAAAAATGTAATGATTAATGTTAATGAGCTATGTTTTTAAAATGAATCAACGTCACTGACTAGTTGGTTCAGGGACAGTTGGAACAAGGCGACCACCATCCCTGTATGACCAGACTCATGAGGGCTAGCCTGACTGGCAGCAGCTACAGTGATTCTGATAATACTTGTTTGTATTTGACATTTGATTTTGGGATACTATCCAAAAAAGAATACATCTGATGTCTGCCTCCATAAAACACTTTTGATGAGAACTTTATCTGGTAGTGACAAACGTTAGACGTTAAACCTTTTTTGTTAGCGTGGAGACAATAACTGAGCATCCGCACAATGGGTGTTCGCACTTTAGCTTGTTTCTGATTGGAAAAATTCATGGTCTTAAAACCGCTTCGTTTATCACCAGTCTGCAGTACTTTTGAACTCGATTCTAAGGAACAAATGTTCCACGGCTGGTTGTGTTGTTCACGCACTGATAGCTCACCACATGTTCCTGGCAGTAAGACAAGGCTGTTAAAATAATAGCTTACACTATACCATGAGTATTATGTTGCTACCACATTTGCTATAGTGCATTTTAGCTGCATTGCTGTTAACACTTCAGTGTTGATTAGTGAGTCTGGATTGCAACATCTGAAGAACTGCAACTGTAATTTAATGCTACGTGTATCAGAGAAATTCAGAGTCTCCAGAATCCTCTTTCATTTGGAAATCACATCTTCCTATACTGCCACCATGAAATGGGTTAAGTTGAAGCTGCAGTTAAATGGTTTGCTCTGAAGTTGAGCATGAATATCCATGTTCCCTTCTGTATGAATTACGGTAACTGTTGACTTTTATCTAGTGTCACCATCAGAAAGAGAAGATCGTGTCTAAGAATGTAATTGCAGGACGTTGTCGGACTATGGCAGCAAGAACAGCCCATTGACCATTACAGAAAGATATTATGGTATAACTTCAGTCTTTAAACCCGTCTTTTGTGAAGATAAATTCATATTAAGAGTTCATAATTGAAAAAAAATCAACAGACACTTGGGTATAGTGATGTGGGGTAAAAAAAGTGTGAAGATCGAGTCAGTGATCTTTCACCACAGTGTGCAAATAAGTGAGTGCATGAGTGACGTTCCCCCAGAGGTGAAGTAAGTACAGTAATGAGCACTTGGCCTCAGCAGTGAAGGGAAGCAGCAACAGTGGTGTGGTTCCACTTAAATTATTTAGAAAAATGACTAAAGAGTCTGTTCAGATAAACTGGATATCTGCTCTTTATTTACATATTGCCATGGTGAAATATATTATCAGCACTCAATGGATTGTGGCTTTTTTTCTTTTTTTTTTGCTTCGTTATGTGCAACTTTAATTCAGAAACAAAGTACTGAATGAAATTGAATGAAGTAGCATTGATCAGCTGTTATGTGTAATTCAAAAATACACATTTCCTGTTCATGCAAGACAGCCCCAGCTGTTTCACTGGAAAAATACAGGCATTCAGAAAATAACTTTTAATTTCTGTCCATCTTTCAGGGCATTGGCACTGTAAATAGACCTGAGAAACATTGTTGCATCCTCTCAGAAGTAAGACTGATCAAGTACATCGAGGACATAGGTGGAATATGTCTGTGAAGGTTCGCAGTCATTCAGGTCATCTTAGGAGTGTTTAGTGCGGCGCAACTGGACTATTTATCTGGTATGAAGACTCATTCAAAAGGCTCCTTCAGTTCTGAGGGTCGGTGCAGGAAACCCTGGTATTTAACCCAGAGTGGTGGGGGCAATCACCAAAAACAAGGACATGATTGAAGACACCCACCTAGTCGTCATCAGAGTCGTTAAGGTCACATAAGAGTGTTTGCCCTCCCCCTGGTTTCCTGTGACACCTTGGGGTCGCTTGGCTCCAGGTGTGTGTGAGGGTTAGGGTCCGTAGCAGCCCTATCAGTAAAGCTTGCAAGAGATGGGAGAGTGAGACTCCTCAGTATCACTGGTGGAAAGAATGGTGGTTAATGTGTGGGCTTTACGTAGTTGGGAAACATTAGTAATAATAGTCTCAGTATTTTAAATCTGGCTATCTGGATGATAATCAGCATTCTAGGTATTTTGGTAATGGTAAATGTAAGAGCAGGACAAGCTACAGAGCAGGCCAAGGCTGAAAACCAGATTTGGTCTGCCCTGTTTGGTTAGAGCTGAAGCTCTGCCAGCATCCTTGACATCTGCATGCAACAGATCAAGTGTCTTGTTTTCTCATTTGGCGCAGTCAACATACTGTACTGAGTAAAGCCAATTAGGTGAGCGGTTAGGCTGCCATAGTTAAAATTCCCAGTATTGCTGTGGATGTATCAGCCTGCCTGGTGGGTTTATCCTGAAGGGAGACAGAAATCAAACGGTGGTTTATAAAACAAAAACATTTTTATAACTCACAAAACTGCACAGCTTTATTAGCTACGACCGGTGTAAGGGGAGAAATTTATTTGGCTTTGGAATTCTGCTTTCCAACTGTTTGGACAAAGCATTGTAATGTTCCACCGAGTTTTACAAAATATTAATAAACCCTGTTTTGAGGAAATACATGTACATAATTAATGCACATTGTGATTATGACATTTACTACCTCATGTAATGAACTTTATTCATTTAGCAATGTAGCTACCTCACTATTGCCAAAACCATTACCAGGATTTTCACATCTCAGTTAAACATATATTTGTGCATGCACTCGCACACTCAAACACACACGCACACACTTAGCTTAAGTGGGACTCTCCAATGACAGGGAAATTCCATAAGATGCTTAAAGAAAGCAGATTTCCAACCCTCGGGCCTTATACTTAAAAAAAAAAGAACATTTAATAATTTCCAGACCCACATTGTGTTTATTGCTTTTCAGTCTGCAGTTTTTCCAATGCTAAAGCACTTCTGGAATTATTTTCCAAAGATTTCCATTTTTTTTTTTGTCACGTCATTAAAAAGTCAAGCTTAATTGATGCCATTCATTTAGCTCTGTGATGTTTCCCGAGACTGTCAAGCTTCTGTTACATGTAGGAGGTCCGAGGTCAGTCCAATGTTCTTCTTTGTCCCAGTCCTATCCTGAATCTCTGATATTTAGTGGAAGCAATACTCCTGTTCAATTATTGTCACAGCTGCTCTCAAAAAATACCAGTAAGTTGCAATTTACAAGACCTTGCAAGGGCACAGTGCTGTTGTGGGTTCAATCGGCTTCCCATACGACCCCACCACATACGTCAGTGACACTGAAATATTTATTGGGTGTGGTGTTGACTGACTGAGTTCAAACACTGACATTGGAAGGATGCACAGGTTAATCGAGATCTGATGCTAATCATTCATGGCAATGATTAGCAAAGCAGTATAAAAACGTCAGCTACCCCTGCTTTTATTAGCTCACGGATGAGCATTTCTTCCTTTCTTTCTTCAACCGAACTTTATTTCATATCATTTAGTCTTTGAAATAATGTTATATTTCCACCATTATTTGATAAAACCAAAAATGTAATGATTGAAAACCTAATGCACCTTTTGCTTATTTGTGCATCCTTTTATCTCTTTACTGTATAAAAACAACTAAATGGAGAAAGCTTCTCTCCTCCCATGAAGTTCTTTATGTACTCCAAAGTTTTTCAACTTTGAAGCTCAAGCACTCCTTCCAAAGAAATGCAATGAAAACTGAAGGAGACGGGGGGCATAAAGAGAATAGGGGGGAAAAAACTCATCTTTATATAACCAGAATCACAGCCAAATGCAGTTGTGGTTGGAGGAAATGTCTTCAGGCTTGAGTCATCCTCAGCTCTGCAGCTGGACATAGCCAAACTTAGTCCACAGGGTGTGTGTGTGTGAATGCTTGGATGAACTCAGTTTAAACTTGCGTCTGCTTTGGTCAATCGAGAGGTTGCTAATCTACTTCCAGTCATTTACCAAATTACACATCTTTATCCATGCTCTTTCAAAATTCCAACTAAATTGACTGAATTGAAAGTAAATCAAGTCTCATGCAATAGGTTGCATTCTCAGTAGCTGTATTTAAGGAAAATCAATGTCTGACTTGTTTCGTTATTGTTAAATCTGCTTCATTGTTTCTTGGTGAGGCACCAAAAAGGACGAAACAAAATTCAGTCACATCACTAAGTCATGTGATACAGTGCTGAATAATAAATGTTTGCCTCTACCCTTGTGCTTCTCTGCGTCAGCCAAATTCAAAAGATGCTTTTTATGTTCTTGGTGTTTTTCAAGCTTCAGCTGCAGAAATTCTTTATTTCAAAGTCTGGTGTATATCTGTGTGCAGCAGAGATGGGATGTTCTTCAGTTTAACGTTTGTCATCTTTAAGCCTTCCTGTTCTTTGTTGGACTGGAAAGCCTCTGATCACCTTAAAGTAATTACAGAGCCAACTTGGATGGGAGGCAGCCAGAAATGTCTTACATCTGCTCAGTCTGTTCCGTCTGTGATTTCAGTGTCTGAATGATTGCTTAGTTTATTGACTCTGGATGTATTAAAAATAACAACGCTTCTATGCCAATATTTTTATCTCAATTCAAAAATGTTTGACACAAAGTTAAGCATAAAGATGTACCGCACTCAGCAACCACATCAACATACATCCGAGGTTATGGAGGCTAAAAATGTAAAAGTAAATATTTGGTGAAAGTTCGAAGGCTTTTTAGCCCAAATTTTTTTTCTGACTGCAAATATAACAATTACCATAATCTTTCCCCTCAAAGGTAAATTCATCAAACAATTCACGGCCGCCAATAAAAAATTATATGGCCTGTTGAACAACCACCATGAGCAATTTCAGGTTCAGTATCGCAGTATCTATGTATTAATGACACCTCGCTTTTTTGTTCTACTCATATGAAATATCAACCACAGCCATTACAGCCAAACAGTGACCACCACAGACACAGATCTGAATGATATTAAAGATAGAACAAGGAGTGATCTGCTGCCATTACAAATATGGAGCTAGAAGTACTATGTCAACAGTTTTGTGGTCTTGAAGGTTAGGTCTGCTAGAGGAAGGAACCCTGCGGAGTGCAACGCCGTGGAGGGACTGTTTTACCCAAAGGGGATTAAAAGGCAGTGACCGCACCTGGTCCGGCTGTGCTTGCTGAGGCACATATGATAAATTGGAAACGATACAGAGAAGATTAGCATGGCCCCTGCGCAAGGATGACATGCAAATTCGTGAAGCGTTTCCACATTCTGCTTTGCAGACACAGTTGTCAAGCGATGAAATGACCTCAGTGTCTGTTGTAATTCAGTCAAAAGAAGAAGAAAAAACAAATGCTTGGGTGTAGAAATGTGTAGGCAGATATCCCTCTGGTGCTCTTCAGCATTGGGATTCCACTAGTTGAAAGTTACTGAACAGATCTGAGGCACTCAGGAGGGTAGTGAATTAAAAAGCCTTTAATACTTCACGGCTACCTAATCATCAATAAAAACATGCCAACGCGTTTCATCCATTGAGGCTTTCATCAGGGCAAGTAGAAAACGGTCGCCTTTAGGCTGCTTCCTGTATAGGTTAGCAAGTGATCACACGATCAATATGGACAGGTAATACACACATCAAAACATGATGAAAAGTTAGTCAATGGCAGAGGCCAGCCCTGCTCCGCCTGCCAAAATACATGAACTTAACCGCGGCCTGAAGTAGTAGCCACTGCAGAGTCAAGTAAACCCAACAGTGTTTAAGTAGACAAATGCTTAGGTTTATTCTGAAATTCTGTTTCATGAAGCGTTTCTGCATTTTGATGTACACAGTACTCAGACCAGCACAGACACCTGGTCTTGGGGACTGGCAGAGCAGGGGATCAAACCGCTGACCTGCTCAGTGCCTTAAAATCGTAACGTGAAAGAATACAAGCGCTTACTCACTATTCTGTTTGCTGTTTTCTTTTGAGGGTCTTCTGGGTTTTTTGGGGCTGGACTTTCATGCTAACGCTCTTCTCCCATGCTATTTCCAGGGATTGGAGGTCTGGAGGAGTGCGTTTTGAAGTCAGCAACTTTGTCGTCCTCTCCTGCCTGCCCACCCTTCACTTCACTGAATTTTGAGGCCATGCCCATAGTGCGGGTCGCAATCGAACCCAAGCACCCAAGTAAGTCAGAGAAAGCCATCAGATGGGTTATGATTTTAACGTTTTGTCACATCCATAAATGTATTAGGACACATTTTTGGTTTCATGTAATTTATTGAATCAGGTCCATGTATTGATAACACACATTAAAGTAATAGTTTAATTAATTAAAAATTCAAGTATATTCTGTTATAAACACTTAAGATGTACGAATCAGTGTGTTCTCCAAAAAAAAGACTATTGCACTTAAAGTACACTGGTAGCATTATATGAAATGGGAAAGTTAAATGTTTTCCATTTTATTTTGCTTTGGTATTAGGTGAGATGCCAAAACTAGTGCGTGGGATGCGTTTGTTAAACCAAGCAGACCCCTGCGCTGAGGTACTGATCCAGGAAACGGGAGAACATGTTTTGGTCACCGCTGGTGAGGTTCATCTGCAGCGCTGCCTGGATGACCTTCGTGACCGGTCAGTCTCTGCATGACAGCTTGATAAAATGTGTGTCTTTGTCTGTGTGCTTTTTCCCCTCCACCACCGTCTTCTCAAAGTGAGGTCTTGTCTTGTGCATTTTACAGGATGTCTCACATTGTGTACCAGTGCATTAGCGTTTCCATCTCTGCCGGATTGAATGTCTTTTTGTGTTCTCTTCTCTGGGCTTCTCTCTAGTGGCTGTGTACATGTGTTTGCTTATGTTATGTTATTATTCAGATAACTTGAAGCAAAACATGTTCATGTTCAAGTATAAGCATTTGTCATTGTAAAAAAAAAAAAAAATGCATTTAGAACAAAATCAGGATTGCTACTCCATCAGTGCATTAAGACAGCCAGACAGATACACACACACACACGGCAAACACAGCATATGGCGAATGATAAAAGCTAATGATAAAAGAGGATTAAAAGGAAATCCAGTGAGTGCCTTTAGGTGCAGTGGCAGAATAAAGTGCATAATTTACATTAACCCACAGAATAATGACGTCATTTATTCAAATAAGAATTTACTGTTGTGATGGCTCTTGGGAAGAAACTGTTCTTAAACTTTGTAGTCCCTGCTCTGGCAGACCTGTAGCATCTGCCTGAGGGCATTAGCTCAAACAGTTTGTGACCTGGGTGTGTGGAATCCCTGATGATTTTTAGCGCTCTGTTGAGGTAGTTGGACGAGGCGATGTCATCCAGTGGGGGCAGAGAGCAGCAAATAATCTTTTCAGCAGAGCGGATCAATCGCTGTAGGGATTTCCTATCCACCACTGTGCAGCTTGCAAATCACACCGTGATGCAGAATGTGAGGCTGCTCTCAACTGCTGAGCGATAAAAAGCCATGAGTAGCGCCTTCTTCAGATTATTCCTCCTCTGTACTCTCAGGAAATGGAGATGCTGCTGTGGCTCCTGAAATCCAGGATTAGATTTGTTTTTTGGTTTTTTGTTTTAGTGTTCAACTCCAGATTGTTTGTGTCACACCAGTACGTCAGTTTCTGGATCTCCATGATGAGGCTGATGACAATGTGTCATCTGCGAAGTTAATTGATGGTGTTTGTTGTGTAGACAGCAGTGCAGTTATTTGTGTACAGTGAGAAGACAGGACACAACCCTGGAGAGTGCTAGCACTGATGGTGACCAGGGGGGCCAGCAGCGTCTTCACCTCACTCCTCATCCAGGATTTTTGCTACATACAATTAACATAGCGATCGCCATTATGCACATTATCAGTGTCTATCTTTTAAGTTATTAAGTATAAGTTATTGGTATATTGCTGCTTTAGCAATGAAATTTCCCCCTCCGAGAGGATTATCTTTTATGAAAGTCACCTTAGCGTGGAATCAACACCTCTGTCACATTGTTATATGTTGGCCAGCCACTCACAGTCTGAGCCTTTTGTGACATCCCTGCTGCACAACTTGACCTACAATGTGTGAGATTGAGCTCAGCCACCAAGCAAGCATGCAACTGTGACATCACAGCTCCAGCATGATCAGGGGATTATCTCTGTCTGTCTGTCTGTCTGTCTGTCTTTGTGTGTCTTTCGCTGTCTCGCTCTCTTTTCGCTCTGTAAACCAATCAGAAGCCAGTTAAAGACAGGTGCGCTGGCAAACTTGGATTGCTGAAAATGTGTGTTGATTGTATAATTGGAAATACTTCAAATGGAACAGCTGATTTCAGGTCTGTCCTGGTCTATACCTACATATGCTTTATTACATTTAATGTAAAAGATTACATTTTCTTCTTCACAGTCTTTTTTGCTAATTTGAAAACATCCTTAGCTGAGTGACAGAGGCAGAAAATGTATCAGGAAGAAACAGGAACAGTCAGCAGAAGAGATTAGCTGATTTCTGCCAGGTTGTCTGGCTCCTTGTCTAGTTGGATTAGCAAGTCTGCGTCTGGGTCTTTGTGTCGGTGTGTAAGTATTGCCATGTCAGCTCTTAACACAGTTATAAACAGACATCTTTTTAGGAATGGCCCAGTGACCCTTGGTAAGCCAAAGAAGCGTCAAGTTGTTTAGTAAAGCCTGTGATACAGACAGACAGGCAGTTAGATAGAGATCCACGTTCCAGCCCATGTGAGAGGCTAGCATGTTTTTGTTGTTGTTGTTGTTTGTTTGTTTGTTTGTTTTGGGGGGATGATCTTTTTTGACATTCAAAATGCTGTACGATGAATCAGTTCTGATTAGGGTTAAGGTATATATGTATATGTTTTTCTCAAATCTTATGAGAAGACCATAACCAGCAATCGGTTATTTTGTCTCTTCATACTTTCTTGCATTCCTACTCACTCATCAGGCCCATTGCAAATTAATCAAAGTCAACATGTCTGGGATTACAATATAATTTTTCTTCATTCCTGTGGAAATAAGAGGAGCATTCTTGTTTTGTGTAAGCAACTGTCATTTCTTTCAGTTCCCCGTTTGTCCATGTTTTAATGAGACTATCAACTCAGCCTGCAGCTGATGTCATGTCAGCACTAATCACACATGAATGGACTGAACAGCACGCAGTGTCAGTGATTTGAAGTCCTCAACAATGTGTTATTGCTAATATTAACGTTTGTAATGTCCCATATGGGTTATATCTAATCTTGCTCTGTGTTGTTTATAAATAAAGACTGCGTTTAAGGAAAGGAAGACGAAGGAGCAAAATGCCATAACAATGACAATTTTGTTTCCGTGCGACTTTCACTTCTTATGTTTTTGGTATTTGTGATAGTAACATGTTCTGAAATGGTATTTGGTTACCTGTGCAAACGAGGTTTTAGCTCTAGCAAGTCGGTCAGAATATTATCTCGGAAACCACTGACAAGATTTTGTGGAGGATTTCATACATGATCAAGCCTTTGGACTGGAGCTAAGCTCACCTATACATTGCAGACCACCTGATCACTCACCAGTATCAGTAACATAGTTTCCATTGTCTTTTTAAAGGTTTGCTAAAATCGAAATCTGTGCATCAAAACCAATTATCCCATTCAGAGAAACTGTGGTACGTCCTCCAAAAGTAGATATGGTGAATGAAGAGATGGGCAAGCAGCAGAAAGTAGCTATCATTCACCAGGTAAGTCACTCTCCAGTTACTGAACTGTAGTTACGGTGTTTTGTAGTGTGTTGTGTGTTAAAGTGATATATTTCGATTGACCAGAGGAAAAAAAGGAAATTTGGACTTCAGATTTTGTGATACATCCCCAAATACACCGTTCAGCAGTGTAAGAAATCGAACATGAGCATGTATGTGTCTGATGCTAGGTGAAAGAGGAGGCCTTGCAGGGTCGGTCATCAGACACCCTGCATGTGGACCCCAGTGGTCTGGTGACCGTCACCACCCCCAACAGACTGGGCACCATAGGCGTCCGGGCAATCCCTCTTCCTCAGGGTAAGATCTGAACACACACAAAGTTCAAAGACCTCAACAGGATTCAAAGGTTTTGATGTACGTTGTCATCCACAAGCAGACTAAAGGTGTGGCTCAGAGACAACCGTTTTTATTTATTGTTAAAAAGAAGAATCAGCTGATGTGACCCAGGCCTGCCAAAAAAAAACAAAAAATTCATTCATTCATCCTTTATCTGTTTCCGGGGGGTGGTGGGGCTGGAGCCAATCCCAACCAATGTTCTGGGTGGGGGGGTGGGTCCATCATAGGGCAGACACACATAGACCAACAACCACTCACACTCACACTCAGACCTACTGGCCATTAATTAACCCAAACATGATGTCTTTGGACAGTGGGAGGAAACCAGAGTACTTGGAAGAGAAACCCATCCAGGCTCTGAGAAACAATGCAAATTCCACACAGAAAGGCCTCAGGCCCAGGAATCGAACCCACAACCTTCTTTTTGACTTGTGATACAGCAGGACAGTGAACCTAAATGTAAAATTACATTCATACAGCGTGAGGAAAATACCCCTTTTGGGGGCCCCAGTCAGGACCCCAACCTTAAGAGATGCCTTAAGAGGTAGCCACACCAGACAATATAGTCTGATCAGCATCTAATTGGGTGGCGGTTTCTTACTTTTTTAATGGATGTGTTCGGTAAAGACACATCTGGTTTCTAATAACTTACAGCATTGTGTTTGTTCCACATTTTTCTTAATTCGCCTTTGCTGATGTATTTTTTATTCTTTTAATCCATTCATCTGTTCTATCACTGTAGTATTATTGTATGAATATTTGGCATTTAATGTATTGCTGTGTCATCCTTGTCCAGCAGTGTGTAGTATGAATTATTTTAAATAACAATTAAGTTTCGCATGTGTCACCTAAGTTGCAGTAAATTTTTTTTGTTTGACTTTCAGAGGTGACGTGTGTGTTGGAGAGTAACTCTGAACTAATTCGGACTCTGGAGCAGATAAACATGTCGCTAAGGGAGGAGAAGAATCTGCACGTCAGCCTTGCGACACAAGAGGCCATCACTGGGCTCAAGGCTCAGCTAGAAAAGGGACTACAAGGGAGAAAATGGAGGAATGCTGTGGAGCGAATTTGGGCTTTTGGTCCTCGCAGGTCTGACATGACATCAAGAACCTGACCATATATATGATGTTTAAATAAGACAACTGAGGGACCTCAGTCAAGCTTCATTGCAGTCTTCAGGTGTTACATTTTAAAACCATAACCTTTGTTCAGGGCATTATCAAGCCATTTTGCCACACCCAAACACAAGACCCTGAAAATGCCATTCATTTTTGTGAAGATCAATACTAAATTATTTTCACAGAGTCCTTGTACTTATACATGTAGGACTGTTGACTACTGTTGTTAGACTACATTGATCTTTGCCAGGTTTATCTTAAAATTTGTAAACTGGGTGTATGTGGTCTTAAAGAAATCCTCCAGCGAAACAGCAAACTTTCTTTGCCTTGTTAGAAAACATTGTAAAGTCATATTCATATTGTCACTCTTTTGTTTTTGTTTTTTTTTTCTCCTAGGTATGGGCCCAACATTCTGCTTAACAGCGTTGAAGGCTATGAACGGCCTTCAGTGTGGCAATGTCTGAGCAGAAATGACAATGTTGGTGAGGCCAGAGCTCACCCCACAGCTCTGCGAGACTTTGACAACAGTATCATCAGTGGCTTCCAGCTAGCAACTCTGTCAGGGCCCATGTGTGAGGAGCCCCTAATGGGAGTGTGTTTCTCCATTGAGAGGTGGGACATCCATCCTCCTCAGAATCAAGATTCCTTGGAGGAGGACCACATATTCCACCAATCTCTAGCAGAAGGCAAACAGGATGGTGACATTGAAGCGACATCTCAACCTGAGGGAACAGCATCAGCGCTGAGCCAGGCCAGATTTAGGCCAGAAGCTGCCACTGTTGATAGCTGTGGACAAGTCTCAGGCCAGCTAATCGCTGCCATGAAGGAAGCCTGCCGTCATGCCTTTCAGGCTCAGCCCCAGAGACTCATGGCTGCCATGTATACCTGTGAGATAATGACCACCGCTGAGGTACTAGGTAAGAGAGCATTACTTGTCAGTCTCGCTGACAAAATTTTGGAACTACTTTCATACTTACTACATGTATGTCTGACTTCCTCCATTGCCAAGAATAGTGTTTCGATCCTGGCTAAGTGCTTACAGAAACACATCCAGAGAGCACCTTTTGAATTATTTTCCATCAAGACATTTCGAGATAAGCTGGCAGATTGGGTTCACAGGAAAGGAAATGTTTTTTTAGCACTGAGCAAAGACTGACACAGGATGCAGTGGTAGTTATTTAACATTTTAAGTTAAGTCTAGTGACCTAGTCGAAGGCTTTCCGCTTCCCTATTCATACAGTTAGAAAAACAGTTGTTCTCATACCACATTGCCCTTTCAAATGCTACTCCTCCATGCACCTCACCCTGAACTCCAGGGCCAACTTCTTATAAAGGGTACATTGCTCAACTTGGTTCAGTCACCAAGTGTTTGGTCTGTAACAAAAAATGGCGATACACAAATGCAACACAAAGTTTGAACCATAGTCACCAGTTTATGAGATGTTATCACCAGAAAATTGGTTTCTTAAAAGAAGGCTAATCTGTGCACACT
This sequence comes from Echeneis naucrates, assembly GCF_900963305.1. Taxonomy (NCBI): domain Eukaryota; kingdom Metazoa; phylum Chordata; class Actinopteri; order Carangiformes; family Echeneidae; genus Echeneis; species Echeneis naucrates. The sequence goes on along the minus strand of NC_042513.1, from coordinate 20,131,514 downwards.
GACTGTGTCCTTTTTTCTGCCTGTATCAGGCCGGGTGTATGGTGTTCTGGGGAAGCGAGAGGGCCGTGTCCTCCATGAAGAGATGAAGGAAGGAACAGACATGTTTATCATCAAGGCGATTCTGCCTGTGGCTGAGAGCTTTGGATTTGCCGATGAGATCCGCAAGAGGACCAGTGGATTGGCTAGTCCACAGTTGGTCTTCAGCCACTGGGAGGTGACTATATGACTGAATTCTACTAAATAAGAGTGTGTGTCTGTTATCTAACACAACAGAAAGATAAGAACATTTTCCCTTTAGGCCAGATGAGATGTACATGCACAATATATGCTGATGACATTTTTAAGACTGGTCAAATGCATTGTGTTTTCTGAAAATGAATGTTAGGAAAGTGAAATGTGCAATTTTTCGGCAGTTTTTAAAATTGCTGTTCAGAAAATGAAATAAAAATAAACAACCTGATCAAAGGCAGCAATGTTGCAACAGAATACAACAAAAGTAAAGTTAAACGTTTCCAGGCTTGCACCATGGCAGACTGCTGTTATCATTGTATATTTCATATAGAATGAGACTCACATCTACAAATCAAATTTATTTATATAGCACCAAATCACAACACACATCGAGGCACTTGATGTGACACGCACACACAGAGCAGGTCTAGACCAAACTCTTTATGGAGTTGTTAAAGAGACCCAACATATCCTTCCAGGAGCAAGCACTTGGTGACAGCAATCTTGAAAGGCTGTGGTACATAACCTAGAAATAAAGTCACTTTGATGAGATTGAGAATATTTGTGTTTATTAGTGTAAAAACACCCTTAAATGTTAGGTATCTAAAAGACAAGTTGATGGTTTAGATGATGAGACTATAGAAAGTAGCTCGGAGAGATTTAAAGATGAAAAATATTCCTAATACAGAGCAGGTGTTACAGTTGATTGAGAAGCTGCTGCATTTGATGGTGGACTACTGCTAATTTAGGTAAAAGCGTTTGAATTTTGGCTCTGATTGTTATGATTTCGTTAGTTAAAAAAAAAAAAAAAAAACACTATAAAATCATTGTTAGTCTATGTTTTAAACATTCCAGGATACGAAGATTTCATCTGCATCATTGGACCGCCACTTCCTTTCTGATTTTCATGATGTTTGCTTTAAGGCACGATACCAAGGTGCCAGACTCCCCTGTTTCATTATTTTCTTTTTCAGAGGGGCCACAGAACTGAGATTTGGTCACAGTTCGGCCATATTGCTATTCACAAGGTCTTCAATCTGTGTTTATCGAACTTAGACATGGCTGTTTAGCAAATGATGACTGAATAATCTCCTTAAATTTGGCCACAGCATTTTCCGAGAAACATCTACTATAGCTGGAATTTTTCCCAGACGCTTTGCAGCCATTTATTGTAAACTGAAATGTTATTAGTTAACGGTCAGGAGAAGAGGGCTGTGGGGAAATATTATAAGTTGGTCAACTTGCCGTATGTTAACACAATATCTAGGGTATGATTGAAACAGCAAGTAGGGTCATTCACACGCTAAGAAAATCCAAATGAGTCCAGTAATGACTTAAATTCAGAAGGAAGGCTCTCCCTGACAACATCTACATGAATATTGACATCACCCACTATCATGATTTTATCTGTACTATGTATAAAGTCCAACTCCAGAAAATTGGGGAATTCTGATAGAAACTCTGAGTAAGGACCCGGCGGACTGGAATGAAATATCGCAGCCACCCTTCCTCCATGACCTACGGTACGCAGAATATGAAAGATAACATGAGTGGGGGGTGTAGATTCATTTACACTAACATACTCATTCTTCTGATGTCAGGTTTCAGCGATACAGAATAAATCCATAATATGATCAGTGATCAGATCATTAACTAACCAGGATTTGGATGACAATGATATTCAATACTCTACATTTAATTTATGTAATAATTAGATCTGAATTGGTGGTAGTTTTAATTTCAATGAAGTTCTCCTTTTTAGCTGCTCCTCTGTTTACTTTTGAATTAATAGAACTAAACTTAGGAGGGCGGGGGACGGACACAGTTTCTATAGACATTGGCTCTTTTGTCTTCTGGGCAGGCTCTGGCTGAGGCACAGAGAAGAGTGTTAGACTGCAGCTCTGCCTCCTGGTTTGGACTCAGGAATGTCACAGTTTTAACTTTCTAGTAAATTCAGTCAGATTCCTGTGCCATCTCTCCTAATCAGACCAGGTCTCCCTCAAAGTCCTCCAGTTGTCTATGTAGCCCACATTGTTTTCTGGACAGCACCTCGACACGACATACAGCTGTACCAGTCGTTACTGGTCAGATTGGGCAGGGGGCCAGAGAAAACTAAGGTGTCCGACATTGTTTTTGGCTGGGTGACGGGGAACTGTAGATGTTATCAACTCTGGATTGGAAGAAAGGGGGGAAAGAATTGCATTTTTTTGTGGTGAATAAGTTTGAAATGTCGCTGGGATTGAGAAGTTTGTTGACAGTGGAAAAGAGAGACTGGTGGTTCTTGGAGCCAGGATTTGGGGACAGGAGAGGAGGGTGCGGAGAAGACAGAGGGCTGTGCACACAGCCTGCCCTGTCAGAGAGCCCCCTGGACCCGGCCCAGTCTGTCCCCCAAGGTGTGGGGCATTAAAATCCTCTCAGTGATAGCAGGCAACGTCACGACACAGACTGAGGTTTAGGAAGTCAATCAGTGCTGCTCATCTTACTTTAGTGAGTCAATAAAAGTTCCTTTAGTGAGTCAATAAAAAAAGTCAACTTGATTTTTCTTTTCTTTTTTTCTTTTTTTTATAAACACAAATTTTTCAAGGAGTTGGTCCACGAAGCTGGACAACAAACATTTAACTGATGAAATATTTTTTTAACAAAACATTGAATAAATAAGGTTTTGTGACTACCTGCAACGGTCTGCTAGCATTGAAGGAATGGACAGATATTCCTTTCCTGTGCTGCACTTCTGGCCTCCCGTCGGCCATCTTAGCCATCTCATCTTTTGAGGCCTTTTTTTTTTTTTTTGCACTCACAATGGCTGACCAGCAGGTTGCTGTGTATGGGATAACACACCAACATCCACTGTCGAGACTGATGCACAACTTTGACATCAAAACTCTGTTTTTTAATAGCCGTCCACTGTAGCCACCACTATGCATGAAAGGGTTAAATGTTGAAAAGTTTCATTTTAAATGTATTTTGGCAGATCTGGGTCCAGAACTCAAAGTCAGCTGACAACGATAGATGTTTCACATTTGGAAATAGTTAGATGCATAGAATTGGTGCATGAGAGTAACTACCCAACCAGTCGAGGCAGATAGCTGGCCTCCCTGAGCCCGGTTCTGCCCGAGGTCTCTGCCTCTTACTGTAAAGGAGGTTTTTCCTCACCACTGTCACCAAGTGCTTGCTCTTGGAGGGATATGTTGGGTGTCTTTAAAAACTCCATAAAGACTTTGGTCTAAAGTCTTCATGTGTAAAGTTCCTTGATGTAACTTTGTTTTGATTTGGCGCTATATGAATACATTTGATTTGATTTAGAACTTTCTGATCTTGTCGACAATCTCTGGAGGCTGTATGGTATTCTGGAGTGTTGGAATTTTCTTCTAATTGCTTTTATCACTTGTCGGTACTGGAGAAAATTTCCATTTATTGTTTCAGTCATTGGGTTTTCGAAACATTTATGAAGCTAGACAGCCGTGGTGATGACAGGAAAGTCAGAGAGACTGATGTTGTAACAGTCATTCTGTTCGAGCTCAAGCCAGCAGTTGTAATCTTTATGTGGATTAATCCATTTAGTGGTATATTGCAATTGATTCTTCAAGTAATATATCAAGAAAATTGGTGCACCCAATTCTCCTTCAGACTTATTTTTTTTGGGAGAAGCAGATGGCTGCCCTCCTTCATTCTGGTTCTGCCTGAGGTTTCTGCCTCTGAAAGCGTTTCCTTCCCACTGTGTGAAGGAGAGGAAAGGCCGTGGGGGGTGGGACGGGAAGAGAACAAGAGCAGGAGGAGAGAAGATGTATTGACAGTATTGATGTTAACAATGCAATATAATTCACCTCGTAACGCCAGGGACTCAGGGCACTTTTCATGGTTTCTCATGAGAATTCAACCTGCCATTTATAGCTGGAAAATATGGAACATATGTCTGTGACTTCTGTATGTGACTTAAAGATAATAACAAAAATCCACTTATCTAAAACCAAAACATGGAGGACTGACTGCGACACTGTGTGCATTCTCCCAGGCTTCTTTGGAACTACAAAACTAATTTTAAGGCAAATTTTACTCTGGTCTCCTCCTTATCCGTTTTCGGGTCGCGGTAACAAGTTGCCATCAAAGGTTCAACACACAGAGACAGGCAGAGACCAACAGCCACTCACACTCACAGACAATTTAGAGTCACCAATTAACCTAAATGTCTTTGGACGGTGGGAGGAAACCCACACAGGCACGGGAGGAACACGCGAACCTCGCACTGAAAGGCCCCCGGTCAGGAACCGAACCCGTGACCCGCTGCCCTATACTTATAAATAACTATAAATAACTAGTCAATTTAGCCTTGCACAAACTAAGATATAATAAAATCATATTCAGTTATAGCCTCTAAGTTTACATGAAAAAACCACAATCACGCTGTAGATCCTGTGAAGGCTTTTGTGTCGTGTCATGTTACCTTCATGTCATCACTTAATCCTCAACATTTTCCAGCACCTGAAAAACACAATCCCCTTCCCGGCAACCCATTTTCTTCTAGTTATTTTCTTTGATTCATGAAGAGTTATCTGTCTCATGCCATTTAAGTGCAGATACACACAAGGACTCACAAGGAGTCTGTCTGCCAACCCCCCCCCCCCCGTCCCCCCCATCCCCCCCGTCCCCCCCTAGCCCTCTGAGATTCAGGGTTTTACTGCAGATTGTGGCTGATGTCAGCATTCCTCCTGACAGTGATTTGATATGGCCAGGATATTGGATTAACATTTGAATGAGCACACAGGCAGAGAGAGAAGAGTTTGAGCTTTACATTGTTGTGCAACTGGAGGTTAGCTGCTCCCGCAGAGATGTTTACACTAGATTTCCATCCAGAAAGGAGCTTTTGTTCAGATGCAGATTGGAGAAATGAGTACATTCCCTGTGAAGTCTTGTATTATGTGACAATACAATTACTGTGTTTTTAAGTGTGTAGAAAGGCTTGTGTCCTCTGTTGTCAGACTGTCTGTTGAATGTGTGTAACAATAACTGTTTCATGCTTCATATAATAGTAAATATAAGTAGATTTGCATGCCAAAGACAGCTCATCTTTAAGCTTTAAGCTGCTATTGTGTTTGAGTCCTTCAATAGAAATAAAAAATATGTTTTAATTATGCTGAAGTTAAAGAAACAGTCTGCTTCTTGTTGAATGTGTATTCTCATTTGGCACTCAGTATAAACAGAAACATCAGACTTTTTTTGTGCCAGTGTCACGCCAGCACAGTTGTCTTTTTCCCCGTCCAGCACACTTTATTTAAATAGCAAACACACCTCACCCATCTGTGCGGTCAGGAGGATTATGGGCAGTTTGCTTTCTTGAGACAGCCAACAAAAAGGCTCAGTATTTTGATTATTTGAAGTGTACATTATCCAGAGAGTGACGTCATCCTAAAATGGTGTGTGTGTGTGTGTTGTCTTAGTCTCTTTTCTAATCTGCCCATTTTCGTAACTCCACCACAAAGCCCAGAATAGTGAGAGCCAGGTGAATCCCAGTGTCTATGCCCTGATGTAAATCCTATTGAAGTGTTTGTGTGTTTTTGTCACACATCAGTTTGGATCACTGACAGTGAAACGACTAGTTTGTGAGACTGCTGATCTTTTATACCATAAAGCACGTCATTGGTTCGACAAAAATAACCTCACCTCAGGCTCTGGGAAACTGAGAGGGGATTTTTACAAGATGAACTTTTTTTGAACATTTATAGACGTTTTACAGACAAACATATGACGCCTAACTGACAGTGTAAGACAAGCAGCAGTCGTGGTGAGAGTAAGACAGTTGCATGCACATTGAGCCTTATCTTAAGATGTGGCTGACCATGACTTTTCTGTTTCCTCCTCACCAGATCATTAGCAGTGATCCTTATTGGGTTCCTACCACAGAGGAAGAGTACCTGCACTTTGGTGAGAAAGCAGATTCTGCCAACCAGGCTCTTAAATACATGAACGCTGTCCGTCGCCGCAAAGGCCTCTACGTGGAGGAGAAGATAGTAGAGCATGCAGAGAAGCAGAGGACACTCAGCAAGAACAAATAGAAAAAATCCAAATAACTCAAGAGGCAGCATCTTCCAGAATGCGAGACGCTACTCGCACCATGAACTGATTAATCCTCATGCTGCTGTCCCTCTGTCACACATTTAGAGCACACTGGAGTTACCTCTAATGTTAAAAATGTTTAAATGAAAATGAAAATAAAATATATTTACACGTTTGAAATGGCTCAAATGGTTTTTGTTGTAAAGGAAAGTATGTGTTCAGGCATGAAGTTGGCATGTGCAGTATATACTGACCAAATGGCCCGTTTCAGTGATGATAAATGACAAACAAATGTGTGAAAATATGAACATGGATATCTTCTCACATTTTTCACAATATATTGTCGGACCTGTCTCCTGTCAGTGCCCCTTGCAGGGTCTATGTGCATGTGTGTGCGTGTGTATGTGTTTGTCGTCCATAAGAGCATGCATCAATCAAACAAGTAAGCATTTCAGGTTGAAATATTTAAAATAGACAAATACACAATATTGAAATGACATTGGCTGCGGCTCTGGTTGCGACCATGGCTGGTGGTACTCTTAGACTGTATATAAAAGTGAATGAAAACTCGAAGACTCTTTTTCCAAACTTGATTGTCATTAGACAATTGCCACACGCAGCGACCTCCTCGACAGTCAGAGTACGGAGAAGGTCAGCTCTAATCCTTACTACTCCTCATTTCCACCTTTTCCTACAAAAGCAACCAATAATGGCAATGACAATGACCGCATTACAAACGAACTGATGGTTCACATCAGTTGACATCGCAGTGGGTTAACGCCTGGGTATACTCTCCAGCCTCCTCATAAAGGAAGAAATCACTTCCCTCTGTCCATCTTTCAATTTTCCAAATTTTTATATTATGTTAGGTAAATGGTGAGCTCAAGGCTTTTCATAACCTTTGTATGGTACTTCACTGCTTCATTTCGGTTCTAATGTAATCAAATCCCACTTCTCTGGCTGATGTGTTCGTGTGTCATGCCCTCAATAAGCCTGCAAATATCCATATCCTGCTGTCACACCCATGGTGCTGTGCCGCCAGTGTATAGCCCCCACCCTGCATGTCCACTTAGCGCTGCAGAGCTTCTCCTGTGAGACGTCTGTTAATGCAATGGGCGGAACAGGCCTGTGTTGCATCACGGAGTTGCTTACAGTCATACATAATTGAAGGGCTCTCTTTTCCTTGAAAATCAGGCAGATATCCTTTAGTCAAGTGGTTCAAATTAATTTCACAGCTTGACTCCCCCTCCCACCCTTCACCTCACACAAACCCTCAAGCTTTTTGATTTGGAAAATATAATTGTGGTGAAAATTGGAAAATGATGAGTGTTTTGATTATCAGGGAGGGGAGACTTAGCAGTTAGTTCCATGCAAGTGAAAAAGTATCTTCACACAAGTCTCCAGTATGTTCAACAGAATGATAACGTCTTTACTAATCACGTCAATTAGACGTCCTCAGTGGGGAAGGAAATGAACTTGAACCAAAAGCTCCTCATCAGCTGCAAAACAACTAAACCATGTTCAAGGTGGTTTCTCAGTCTTTACAGAGGTGCCTTGATTTTTCCTCTCTCTGGGGTCAGACTGGCCGGTCATCCTTTTCAGGACTAACTACTTCCTTGACTGTAGGCTAATGAGACAGAAACTCTCTGAGATGCCATTAAACATTTCAAATCAAATCAAATGTATTTATGCAGTGCCAAATCACAACTGAGTTACGTCAAAGCATTTTCTACAAAGAGCAGGTCCAGACTCGAGACTCGCCGCTCTTGATAGTGTGTAAGAGTATGAGAGAAAACAAGCTGTTCGAGGTTTTTCTACGACTCCGTCTCTGCTGAGACTGTACTTGTTATACAACGTTAATGTGTTCTGCAGAGGTGAGTTGATTTCCTCTTCCTAAAGGAGCTCTCTGGCAAGACATACAGAAACAAACAGAAGATCCCTTACACCGGCTGTGTCTTTGCCAAGACCACAGTGCACTGACACACGCAGAGGCTCCCACTGATGCCAGGAAATTGGTGTGTTTAAGTAAATGCTTTGTCACGCTGGCGTTGTGTGAGACATTATCTACCAGGCAAATCTTTGGCTGACTCCTCTCATGAGCCGGCTGACTGTGCCTCAAGTCATTCTCTTTCCATTTGTGCAGCCTATAGAGACATTTGTCAGGAGGCCTAACTCCGCTGTGTATATGTACCTAACTAAGACTCTGTATGGATCTGGCACGCCTGTCAGCCCAGCACTTGCAGCAGTTGTGTGCAGGACAGATGGCCATCTTTTTCAATTACGTAGTCAGCAATTCTTTTGTTTCATGCCCCACTTCTTTTAGGTTTTTTCACAGTTTATATTGGAAAACATTGTTAAACTAATAATTACAGCAGAATGTCTTACATAGTTCAAAACTGCAGAAAGGAACTTTGAAAGTGGAGCTATCTATCAAAACATCAGTTCTGTAGCAATTTGCGTAACATTTGTTTTCCTACAACGCGACCTGCTCATGCACAAACTGAAAGCACAGCGGCCCTAACCCTAAAAACAGGGTGGAACTTCTGAATGTAAGATAAAGCCCACAGTGTGAAACAGGAAAAAACGAACTGGTTTCATCTCCACTAATCACAATAAGCTTGAAAAAAAATAACCAAGAAATGAACAGGATCACCGTTCTAATAACGGGAAGTGTCTCCCTTTGAGAAGCAGTTTAGCCATTCATTCTCTCTTTTAACAAAATTTTTCCCACTGCAGGACTTGGGCTCCTCTGTTGTTTCTGTTTTTTGTTTTTTTCGTTTTTGCTCCTAAGTAAAAACCCGAGAAACTATTGTGTGTGTCAGACAGTTATTCATCATCATGGCTACGTCTGATGAGAATCTCAGACGTAGCTGCATGATTTGATGCCTTGCACTGCTGCCACATGGTTGACTGATCAGATTACAGCATGAATAACCAGGTGTGTGTGTGTGTGTGTTCCTAATAAAGTGCTCTGTGAGTGTCCGTTTTTAATTCATTCAGCATGGAAGTGGGTCAGCAACTAAAATTAGCTGAGTGTCTCTCTCCCTCCCCTCAGTCAACTCATCAGCAGCCCTGGTCGAAAAAAAAAAAAAAAAGAGAGCAAAATTGTGTTTGCTCAGTGGAGACTGGCTACGAAAACAAGACAGTGCTTGAAAGATGAGGTGAAATGAGGGAAGTATACTGGATGTTTTCCACGAGGATTTTGCCTATAGCTGCTCTCTAAAGAGGACAATGGGGGCGCGGGAGAAGGAACTGTTATTTTTCTTCCCATGGACTTCAGGCAGTAATGACTGACTGCTTGGCAGAGAACTGGGACAAGGAAAGTGATGACCTCTCAGCTCTCCCAGGTACTGCGGGAGTGGGGCTCAATGCTGGGCCTGTTCTCTCCGCGTCGGTCAGGCCAACATCTGATATACGTACTTTGATGTCTCAGCAGAGAGCGGCTGGCCCGTGCTTTTGTCTCCTCTGAAACCTGGAACTCTGAGTTCATAAAGAAATGGAAGTCAGCAGATTTATTCAGTTTACACAAGGCTGAAGAAATGTTCAATCAGTTACACAGCTCACAAAATGCGCTTTTTTCCTTTTTCCTTTTCTTTTTGTTTTTGGGATAAATAACAAAATTTACAACGAATAATGGCAGGTGACCAGCTCCAGGCTGTACTCTTCACAGACGGAGGTAAGAAAGTGTGTGACTGAATGCTGCTGTGTTGGAAAGTCAGTTCAGCAAAGCGGCACTAGAGGGAGACCATTCGATGATCAGTCAGAGGCAGAGGTTTTTCCACTTTTCTTAACATGTGATGTTCAGATGTACAGCAGCGATTCCTCATGTGATGGAAGAACCTTTCATGTTCCTTCAGTCTGTCATACTGTCAGGTAAGGTTCCTAATGTGAAACCTCCTGCGACTGCTCTTCGTACTCAGATACTGGCTCTCGACAGACTGTCTCCTTGCTGGCTCAGAGAAAATTCGTTCTGAAAAGACAGAAGTTTGTTCATTTAAATGGATCCAGTCCTGCGTACAGCGGAGGTACCACAGTTATGGAAGGCACATGGTCGCTCATAAAAGAACATCACTGCATCTGCTTTTGGGACTCAAGCCAACTTCTCTTAGTCTCTAACACAGGTGACCTACAGTTTTATCTGTATGGCAGAAAATAATAACAGACGTTATCTAAGGGTGCTTCATGTATACACCATTACCAGATTCTTTTTTAAATATTAACAGAAAGCCAGCATTACCCCTTCACTGCCACTTGGCCACAAAGGCAAAGGAAACTCCTCCTAATCAGGTGGAAAATCTTGAATATAACCCTGCTGAGTTAGCTGCTATCTGCCTCGACCGAATGGGGAGAGAAAGGAAAGAGAGAGCAGAGGGCAAGTTTGCAAATTATGAGGGAAATAATAATAATAATTATTATTATACTTATAAGACTGGAGCCTTTCTGTGCAGTTTGTTCTCCCCGAGCCTGCGTGGCTTTCCTCCCACCGTCCAAAGACATCACGTTTGGGTTAACTGGTGACTTTAAATTGTCCGTAGTCCTGAATGTGGGTGTGAGTGGTTGCTGGTCTCTGTCTGTGTGTCGGCCCTGTGATGGACTGGCGACCTGTCCGGGCTGTAGCCCGCCCAGTGTGGCCTGGGATCCGGCGCCCCCCGCGCACCAGAAACAGATAAGTGGTAGCAGATGGATGAATGAATGAATGTTGGGGCTGTAGGTGATTTGCAATCACAGATCTAAACTCTTTGGCTCTACAGGCAAAAATATCTACAGAGCGTGACAGGAGGACCTGCAGAGAGATGAAGAAGCACATAACTACAGGAGACAGAAGAAATCAAGTTAGCAGCACGTACCACTTGTGGCTCAGTATTATGGCACAGTATGAATAGTTGTCCTCTGTGGACTTTGAATGGCTGTATGAAATTTCCCACTAGTCCCCGAGGACCCTCTGTCCTGGCTCCTATGGATGTGGCAGCGTTGTGCTCTGGTTCTTTTTCTTTAGGCACAAATCTTAAGAACAAATTTTGGCCAGCATGAAACTTGTTGAAAGGCAGATCTTTTATTATTGGACTCCTCGAAGTCTAGCATCACTGACACGTAATGCTTAAAAATAGGATTACACAAATGTTCTGTGTTTCATATAAAATACCATTTTTCAGCATCTCAGTAATAAAAATGTATTCATCATTCATTCATCTTTCACCTCTTATCCATTTCTGGGTCGCAGGGTGCCAATCCCAGCTCAGTCTGGGTGAGGGCCGGGTCACCCTGGACAGGTCACCAGTCCATCACAGGGCCAACACACAGAGACAGACAGAGACCAACAACCACTCACACTCAGACCTACGGACAGTTTAGAGTCACCAGTTAACCCAAACATGATGTCTTTGGACGATGGGAGGAAACCGGAATTAAAATTTCACCTGTTTTTTGGTCACTTCTTTAATACCTAAAGTATCTAAGAATAAAGAAACCTTTGGGCCAGATGTGTTAGAAGTGTAGGGCCGTGGATCAGTAGGTGTAACGAGCAGCACTGCACCAGAATCCAACCCTGCCGCTCGTACAAACCTGGCAGAAGTTTACAGCTACATTGAGCGTTATAGGAATCGGCCACAGCAGGAGCCAAACAAGCAAAACAAAGAACAGCATTGGGTTGCATGTGTCTAATATGTAGCATATGATGAAACTATGAGGTGGAAATCATAAAACATTACGGGAAGTAATATTCCTATTCTGTGAAAAGGTCAACACATCTGATTGTATCACACACTAATGGAAGCAGCCAGTTCTTAGCACGTTCAGGAGCCTCTGAACTCTCCAGCTTGCCCACTGGTGCCTTTCTTCAGTCCATTAGGATCTGATTTCCGCTGTGGAAACAACGTTCAGAGCCCATTCTCTGTTGCCACGTCTGTAATGTACCATCACTGCCAGCTTGCCTCGAGCAATCATCCATCTTTTCATGCATCCATCCCACCATCCCTCCATGTCTGAACGCAGTTGGGCAGGCAGCCACACCCAGAGCAGGCCAGAAGCTATGATCTCATGTTTATATAGGAACGCCTGCAGCTCTCTGGCTAAGGAAGGGAGATTTTGAAATACGACTTGACCGATTTACGGGCCAGTGACTTGCTTAAATTACATTAGTAATTTAGGTTAGCAATAGCATTGTCATCAGACAAGGCAATACATATATAAAAAAAAAGAATATAAAAATGTATATGTTGGTTTATTTGAAGGTTATTTTTTCAGGTAACACAGATTTTTATTTTAAAATTAGCCTCAAACTAAAATCATGTCCATATATCCCATCAATAGCCGGTCTTTAAATTAAAAAATGAATTTAGTTTCTGCAGTACAATGAAATTATTTCTTTGCTGGACATGGTTTAATAGTTTAAACTTTAGTTGCTTAAATTACAAAACAGAAACTGAGTTTTGAAATTGATGTCAATGTAACATTCGGTATTTGGTAACGTTGTGACTAAATTCTAATCTACTGAATGATCAAAATTCAGTCATCCTTGTTGTTTGCTGGACATTGTGCAGATGTCAGTAATGAGGAAATGGAGCACGTGGCTCCAGAGCTTATGGGCCATCAATTTTTAACTGAAAACATTAAAGGGGTCACGCACTGGATGTGCTGGATGAAAGAGTGGTTTTAAATGTAAGCTCTGAAACTAGCACACAGGTTGGAAAAACTGGGCAGCGCAGAGGTGATGAACTCTGAAAAAGTGTGACTAAACCTTTTGTGTCGGGAAAGCAAAGACACCAGTGGTGAATATGTGCATGGCATGACCATCGGCAGAAACTGAGGGAAGTACAGAAGCAACGCAAAGGAAAGCTTTTTTTACCCTGTAATCAAAAAAATCCACTGAGACTTTGGCCATTTGTTTACAAAGGAAAGGTTACAGTCTGCATTTCAACCCAGGTCAGACAACTTTGCAGTACACGCAGACATTTAACGCCTCTGGCTTTGATCAGCACGAACAAGCTTGTTTTGTCCATTTTCCTGTTGTAATGACTTTCTGAGCAGTCGTTAGTGGAGCAAAGTGCTGTTACAGAAGCACTGCAGCTACGCTGGGCTCTGTAATGACCTGCAGTGAGCTTCTGCTCTGGAAAAGCAGGTATGATGGAAGTGAAATGTCCAACGTGTTCAAATTTTGGTGAGGTTAGGGAAAACTGCAGAGCGTTTAAATTGCTACACAATTTATTGGAATGTGTAGACAAGTGTACAACATGAATAAGAGTGAAGAGGAGTATAAAAACAGAGGACCTTAGTCCATTTACTCGTGTCTTCTGGGTTTCTTTTCACTTATCTTTATATATTGTCAGCCTCTTTTTGTTTGTTTCCTTCCTCCTGATATGACAATCCACACCACAATAAAAAAAAAAGTTCTCTTCTCCTCGTGGTTCTGTGGTAGCTGATAAATAAGCATGATTTTGACAGTTTAATGTGAATTAATATTTAGTTTGACAAGCGGAGATTCATTGAAAAAGGAGGTTTAGTAAAGAAGTACAGTTATATAACTAACAGTATTGGATAAAACAGCTGAGAGCATCAGATTTTGCACCAGATCCCAATAGTATCAGCATGCATTTGCATTTGCTTGCTGCCGTGCTAAAAACACTATCAGAATTTGAAAATGAACCTCTGAAAATAGAAAACACAAAGGGCTGCTTGCCCACAAATACACAGAAAGATAATATCTATAATTGAGAATACTATCTTGCTGAAAAATTTGTTTTGAAATACAAATTTTCCTCCATTGTACTGAGACAGGAAATGGGCAGTGTTTTATTTTTCCTTTCCCAGCTCGTCATTGTGTTTATGCACTAGCCATGTATGCTCATCTGGCAGAGGCACTGGCAAGGAACAGGCAAGGGGTTTTCCACTGGACTGCCAAGTGACCGCTGTGTAGTCAGGGAGAGACAATGTGGGGGAGGCAGGTCGTCGTTGAATCTGGTAGAAGGGACTACTTCGGTTCAGCTGAAATGCTTATGAGCATGTTTCTCTAATTGCAGCATATCATAATCACAAAATGGGCTGATTGTGTTCAGAGAGGATTTCTCAGCCTCTTTGTGTGTAGAAACCTGCTCATGAAAAGTCCCCCTGAAAACACCGTGTTGCATATTTTGTGATGCAAATTTGTTCTGCATTGATAATTGAGCATAGAAATTTCTTAAAATTGGTGAATGTGTTTGAGAAAATGACTCTCGTGGGAGCATTGGGAAAATGCGATGCGTTTTGCTTGGTAAATGTAACGGCATCAGTTGCAGTCAGATAGGTGTGCATGTGGAAGTACGGTCAGAAATCATCATACTGACATTATCGTTACACACGGAGTGCCGAGAGAATAAATCCTCCCCCTGACTGCCAAAAAATTAAATGAGTTGCCCTCATTTCGACTTTCATCATTCACTATTTTTGGCACATAGATCCTTATGTTCTATATATACGCCGCGATATGCACACTTTATGTACATACAGTTACAAGCAGTTACTTTGGAAGACACATGACATTTCAGAGGGTCATCCTCTCTAGTGCAGTTGGGCACAAGCGCACAAGGCTGAGCAGTTTGTGAGATGTTAGGGTTACACAGTACTCAGGCCACCGATCCTCAAACTTCTTTGCTCAGTCCCCTCTTTTGACAAAGGGGGAATTTTAAAGCCCAACTTGCCCTCATTGACTCAACAAAATACCAATGAAATACGGAAAGTTTAAGATTTTCAGATTCATCAAGTTATATCAGGTTCTAGCTATCTTCCGCTTTTGTGGTACATCCATTATGTGATGTTAAGCCCACACTAGTCTGCCGCTCCTTTGTGTGAAAATTGGTTTATTGTTCCATTGCAAGTAGCATGCCTACGTTAATCATTATTTTTATACTTTGGATTCAGGTTACATTTTTCTTCCATATCCTATCTAGTGTTCTTTTCATTTAGGCTGCATGTAGACATTCGATTACAAAGGTTTAAGGATTACTTTATGTATTTTTTTTTTTTTTTTTCGAGTGTAGGATCTTTGCCAAGAATAAAGAAAGAAAGTCATTCATAAATGCAGGAATGTGATTCTATGGGATGCACATTTTAAAATAAAAAAAAAAATGAAATAATAAAAATTTGCAGTTAAAAAGTTCCACCTTTAAACAAAAGGATCTGGATACTTGAAATGTTATATTTCAGTCTTGCCTATTGTGCAAAACCACAATTTATTTTTGTTTGTTTGGGGCTTTTTTTTTTTTTCCATTGTGAAATTTGCAAAAAAAAAAAAAAAAAAGGAAAAAATCTGTTTTGGCTTCATCATTATTAAGTGTGCAGTGTAGATTGCTGATGGGGGTAGGGAACCGTCAACATGACCCAAACACATGAAAAGAGAAACAGAGAATGGGTTTAGGTCAGGGAAGGAATGTCATCATGACAAACAAACAAACAAACAAACATACAAAAGAGATTGTGAAATGGCAAATTAACACTCATAACATATTTTTGGATGGGGCTCAAAATTCCTTTAATCCAATTGAATTTTGTGGTTCAATTGTGGTTACAAAAACTTGACGAAGGACACGTAACACAGTTGTGACTGTGGAAATGTGACTATATATGTATAGAACTGATATTGTGCTACCAAATCACAATCGATTTGGTAGCACAAGAACAGCATTTGCTTTCATGACAGCCAAAATTCGGAATTGGGGGTTTTTCAGGACATTGTGAGCCAGTCAGCTATTGACTGACTATGAGAAGAAAAGGAGAAGGAGGGAGGCGAAGACAAAGAGCTGGGTTGTGGCTGGCTTAGGAAGGGAATGAGGAGGAGGACGCGGGGGAAGGGGGGATGAACGAGGAGGAGGGTGAAAAGTGTGCTGTGGTGCAGTGTGGGCTGACGGCTCCAGCTGCCAGGCCACTGTGCTGCTTGGCTCACCCCGTGTCTGGCAAGCAGCCAATCACAGCATAGGAAAGCAGTGCCACTTAAGTTCAGTGTGTCAGAGCAAACAGTGGAAGGAAGAGGGAGGGATGGGATGCAGAGTTGTAAGGATGATGAGAGACATCATCTCTACAACTCTGGCTCTGAGAGAGAAAGAAGGAAGCAATGGAAGAAGCAGATAGGAGACATGGTGATGA
Organism: Echeneis naucrates; assembly: GCF_900963305.1. Taxonomy (NCBI): domain Eukaryota; kingdom Metazoa; phylum Chordata; class Actinopteri; order Carangiformes; family Echeneidae; genus Echeneis; species Echeneis naucrates. Next base: position 20,115,119 of record NC_042513.1, on the reverse strand, counting down.
GGGGAGGAGGCTGAAGGAGTTAAGAGAGGGACAGACAACGAGCTCCGCATCCATCCCCGCAGATTCCAGCACATAGTCTACATCACAGCTTTAAGCAGTCCGCAGCAGACTGCCCCTGTATGTGGACCATATGTGGAATGAAAAGGTTTTCATTTCTCCAGTGTGCGTTTAGGAATAGCAGAAAAATCTGAAAAAAACAAAGCTGTCTTATGATAAAATGTACCACAACCAAAGCCAAAGTTTTCCATTTTACTTTGTAAAATCTAGATTCCAGATCCAAGTTGCAATTGACTCATGCACACACTCATTGAGTCGCTCTCCATCACACACACAAACCCTACACTTCTAACTTATGGCTCCCATAGACAAACCCCAAACACAACTCGGAACCCCGGGATGTTTTGTTGACAGTCTTTGTGTTAGAGATAGAGAGGTGGCACGATACTGACATTGTATTGTGTTAAGAAGCACACAAGATGTCCTGATATGATGCCTTATTCTCTGAGCGTTGGACAGAGTGAAGTGGTCCGCTTTAAGAATCAAATTACATTTATTTATGCAGCGCCGAATCATAACAAAGTGACATCAATGCAACCGACTGAATGGCAGGAGGTGTTGAAAAGGGGAGTGCATGGAGATATTTCAGAGGTTTAGGACAGCTAGTTTTTCCCCATTCATAGGCATCATGTTGTTTTGTTTTTGTTTAGTTTTTTTTGCATTGGTAAAAAAAATATATACACACATATATATATATATATATTATTATTATTATTATTATATTTCTATTTTAGAGTAATGTAATGTAATGAACTAAATTTCCCCTGCAGATGAATAAAATTATTTCTCATTCAAATTCTGATGTTGGTTGATATTTTTGTTTGCCTCCACATCCACCGGATTATCTTATTCCAACATTAGCATCTCTGCTTTGGCTTTCACCAACTTCAGGTGGAAGATTATCCACTGTGTTGGGCAGGTCTGCATGTGTGTGTGTAAATTAGGTCATTGTGTTGATGGAGCAGTGAGCAGACAGGCTGCTCTGTATCCTGTGACCTGATGTTTACTGTGACCCAGCGTCTGTGTCTGCAGCCCTGCAGCTAGAATGCTGTGACTGGCGGAGGGATCACTAAGCCCTGTCTCTCTTTGTTGCTCTCTGGGTTAAAGCAGGCTAAGCTTTTCCTCCTCTCATTAAAAGGCATACGGGTAATCGTCTTTAAGCAGCTGGCTAACACCTAATACCGCACAACAAATACCGATCAGCGTCCATCTGGGCCCCAGAAGAAGCAATGCACAGCAACGTGAAAAAGAACACGATTCACAAGTTACAAAAACAGCTTACTAATACAATTGGCTCGTACCTGTGCGATTGAAGGCGAAGCCAACACTTGTGGGTCCCTAATATCTGCTGCATTCTGAGCTCGAGCCTCTTCAGTTTGGCCGTAGATTCAAAGCTTTGGGGGAATTTTCCAGCTGAATTGTGAATTTAAATGTACATTAGAGCTCTATTGATAAAAACATAGTTACAAGAGGTGCTGCTTTTGTTTTAGTTCTCTACAGTTAACTGAATGCAGTTTTTGACACATGCTAATAAGCAGCACAGCTCCTTGTTTCTGATGGGCTGTACGACACCACAGTGACCAGCATTGCATTGAGCAAAGTGCAGGCGCAATGTGCTGAGTTTGTATCATGCACAACCCATATGGTGTTTTGTCTGGAAGCAGAGCAACCGCAAACGGTGCAGAGAACCATTGCTGGTGTGAAGCCTGTAGTGTTGTTGAGAGGCTCTGGGCAGTGCACCACAATGCAGGCAGTTTAGTAAAAAAAAAAAAAAAAAGATCCAGCAGTAGTTCACCTAACTATCGCGGCTAGATGAGCACAACTTTGTCGTCAATGGAGAGTAGATGTGATGTGATAGATTGTTGAGAGACTTTGAAAAATAAAACACAATAAGCAAACCATAAAAAAAGATGTATTATTTTTCTGACTACTGACAACATTTTGTGGTCTTTGATTTATTTCTGGCTACAATTAGGAAATTGTGGTTTTCAACATTGTGATAGCTGCAAAGAAATTAAACTCCAAGATAAAATGTGCAGGCTTCTTTCATGAAAATTGAAATAATTTCCCTCCCGGAGATCTCAGATGTGAAATTAAATACCTAAATTTGTCTGCTCATAATGAATATTTGTTATGATGGAAAATGACAGAAAAGCTCCTGAATAGACACTCTCATTTCTATAGAGTAAAAAGCTGGGGGTCAGGATGCCCACAAAGGTCTTGTGTTATATATATCTGACCAAAACTGAACCCTCAATTCACCTCAATGTTTTTTTAATGGGGTGTTTTGAGGATTTTAGCAGCAATTCTTTAGGATTTACACAATGCAACTCCTGGTTACTTCCAGATTGCATGTTAAGACTAAATCCAGTAAAATTGAGAAGTAAATAAATATAAAAAAAAGGAAACACAAGTTTACTTTGAAATTGATATGAATCTTTTTTCTGTTTTTGAAAATACATAACATGTGAAGAAGGTGAAACTCAAGAAAGCATGGGAAAAACTTGCCCACATAATATTGGTTGGATTTAGGATTACTAGGAATGGGGAGGAGGTTACAGGGGGGAGCTGCCGTGTCAAACATTACCAAGAAGGTCCCATTTCCTCACCTCCTCCAGTTCCTTAGCAGTTACTCATTAGCATTGGTATTGTGCTCCAGGAGTGAGGAGACAAAGCGAAATGCCTCTGGTCTCAGTGCTTTTGAATCAGCTTGAAATCCCTTTTGTGTTGGCCAATTGGCCTGTTACACCCCTTTTCCTTCAATCAACGGCCGTCAACAGAAGAACTACTAACCCATCACCATGAATGTTCCTAATGTTCAGACTTAATAACAATCACAATAAACTGGGCACTTGCAAACTATCTTTGACCTCTCTCCCTGGGACTCCACCAGTAGTTCTGGGATGTGTTAAATGTAAAAAAATAAATAAATAAGTAAATAAAACTGGGGGAAAATACATGACAGTTTCATAAGACTTACTCAATTGATGCAGCCTGATAGCGCTAAACAATTTGAGAGTGACAACTCTTGGCGCAAAATAAAATGTGTCTGCATGGGAGATAAAAATGCTAACGGTTTACAATCACTACATTTTTTTACAATTTTTTGATTTTTTTAATGATTGCTTTTTATTGAAAAAAAATGAATAAAAATTTGGGTTGAAGTCACAGCTAAACGTCCCAAAATGAAAAATAATACATTCCGTTTTCAAAAATAATAACATCAATTTCAGTGTTTAATGTAAATTTAAAAAAAGACATTTTCCCAAGCTATGTGTTTTTTCTAAGGCTCTGTGTTTTGTGCTAATATACATGATTGTATTGTGATATTGTGGTCCAGTATCATATAATACTGATGAGATCCAAACATAATCTGTACACACGATTAAAGAACTTTTCAACTGTTCATCAGTCAGAAAGAAAGTCTGGCAGTAGCTAGAAGAGAGCAGTGGATACACGCATCTGTGCTTTGACGAATACTGATGTGTTTTATTCATGTGGATAAGACGCAAACATTTTTCAGTGGTTATTCAATAACACCCGGTTTCACTGGATATAGATGGATGGAGGAAAGACAAAAAAGAAAAAAGTTCACAGGAATGAAATCTTCAAGGGCCATTTTCTGTGGCTGACTTCTGAGACATGTATAATCATGTTTGCAGGGAATAGTCATTAAACACATGAAATGGAGTAAACGTCAAGCCGGTGAAACTCGAAACATTAGACTTTTAAGTTTTGGCATTTCACTTGAAAATAAAATGCAACAGAAAATAAAACAGGCCAAAAAGACAGCCTGAGCGGAGACAAAGAGAAACTGAGAACAAAGAAGCGGGCGTGCCTTGGGACTCGGCCCCGCCCCCTCATTACCAGCGCAGCCAATCAGCTCGCCAGTATGCAAACGAACGCGCAGCACTGCACCGTCTCGGCCCGGGCGGTGACGTCATCGTCACATCTCGCCGTCTGGCTCTGCGAAGACTCAGACAGAAGCGACAGAGGACCTGAGGGAAGCCATCCAGGGAGGGGCCCATCATCGGGGGGGGGGGACATCAGTGTTATTCTTATCTCCACCGCCGGCTCTGGAATCAAACATTTCTTTTTGCCGTTTCGTGCAGCAGCAGCTTGGACCCGGACACTTTCCGCTGGGAAACTGGTGGTGGTGGGGGGGTGGAACTTATTTAGCAGCTTGGACCGCTTTTCTTCCCCCATCAGCTAAACTGATTGAACTACACTGACCCAGTTGTCTTTGAAAACCGGCTCCGTCGCCCATCGCCTCTTCCTCCCCCATCCTCTCTTTCTTCCCTGGTCACTCTTTCCCCAGCCCGCCTCCTTTTCTCTTTTTTTTTTTTTTTTTTTTGGGGGGGGGGGGGGACTTTTAACCGATTCCGCACTGCTGCGAAGTCGCCAAGATGCCCAGCTCCCTCTTCGCCGACGGCAGCGTCCAGGGAGAAGCGCTGGACGACCAGAGAGCCCTGCAGATCGCCCTGGATCAGCTCTCCCTGCTCGGCTTGGACAACGACGACAGCTGCCTGTACGACAACAACCAGGAGCCCCGAAAGAAGAGCGTCAACATGACCGAATGCGTTCCGGTTCCCAGCTCCGAGCATGTGGCCGAGATTGTGGGCAGACAAGGTGTGTGTGCGTCTCTTTTTGTGTCGGTTATTTGTGTGTTTTTCGGCTGAGCTGTGCAGAGACAGCCATGCTGCTGTGTGGGAGGTATCGCATTACCTTTATTATAACAGCCCTGCGTGATTCATCGGGTTACTCTCATTCCAGCAGTCTCAGTAAAACCTGAACTTCTGTTGCTCTCTCGCCGGTCAGCCACACGTTGTTCCTCCTGTGAATGCAAAGAAGGAGGCTTTTGACAATTCAAGAAGTTGGCGTTGACATGAAACAAAGTGCCTGCCGGGATTGTCGGGATTGCCGAAAACCGAAGAGCCGGTCGGTGATATTTTTCTGACGCGAATAAAGGAACAGCAAGAGAGTTCAAGTGAGAGGACCAAATGCAAGCAGAGGAAGAAATGTGTGGAGCGCTGACATGTCATGTTTGGTATTACAATCATTCCTTTTGTAGGTCAGCGAATCAGCTCAGTCTCTCTCTCTCTCTCACACACACACACACACACACACACACATGTCTTTGTTAATAAGCTGCTTGCAAATGCATCCTCCGACGATGAGCAGCAGCAGCAGCGGATGGAATCAGGACAACAGTCACGATCTTACCTTGTCACAGGCTGTAGACGCCCATAGTCCTCCAGCAGCGGGGCTGCAGGGCGGGACTGGCGTTGGTTACATATGCGGAATCTGCTCCCCTCCCTGCAATCAACTGCTGCTGCTGCTGCTTTCACTCTCTCTCTCTCACACACACACACACACACACACACACACAAAACACAAAACAAAAAGCAATGGCAAAGAGCCGTGAACTACCATCCGCCGTTGAAAGCGATTGCGGTGTAATATTTGCGAATTAGATCTAATCAAACCACACACACACCACCGCTTAATATCAGGTTATGTCAGGTCATAAGGGAAAAGTGGATTAGCAGTGACCTCGGGGATTGCTTTCTGGCTGCCTCAGAAGAGAGATCTTCCTTTAACCCACATCAGATTGATACAAATTCTTCATGAATTTATGTCAAAGATTAAAATAGACTTTCAGGACTGACTTGAAGTAGGCTTACTCTCCTCTGCATCCCTGGTTACATCACCCTGTCTCACTCAATTGGCTTTGCTGCTTATTATGTCATTTCTCCAGCACTGGTTCCTTAGCCGGTCCTGTTTTGTGTTCTTAGAGGTGTTGGAATGAAATCTTTGTCGTGGTCGGTTTCCTTTTTAGTGTCATCAGTGTGAATGAAGACTGTAACAGCGACTGTTTTATTTTTATTTATTTATTTTAACTGATGTTGACCATATTAAGTTAAATGATCAGCTATGATCATGGATCAAGAAAGACATTTTCTTTGAGTTTTGTAATGCTATGTGTTCGTTGTGCGTGAAAGATCTCAGTCATACAGGTCATCTTAGGTTTTGGAGTGCCAGTAGGAAGCAAGTGGATTTCTTTATCTTGTTTGAAGACGTTTCGCCTCTCATCCAAAAGCCTGAAGAAGTCTTGGATGAAAGGCAGAACGTCTTCAAATAAGATAAAGAAATCCACTTGCTTCCCACTGACACGCCAAGCCTATGTGTTCGTCGGCGTGGTTTAAGTAATGGTTTAGTGCTTGACCTAATTCAGCCCGTTATTTTGCTTCACTTTTGTCATTTGCTTCTATACTCACAGGTTGCAAGATCAAAGCACTGCGAGCAAAGACCAACACATACATAAAGACCCCGGTCCGAGGCGAGGAGCCTGTTTTTGTGGTCACAGGAAGAAGGGAGGATGTGGCAATGGCCAGGAGAGAGATCATCTCTGCTGCTGAGCACTTTTCAATGATCCGAGCCTCAAGAAACAAAAATGCCACTCTGAATGGGAGCGGCGCCCCGGTCCCTGGACCACCTAACCTGCCTGGACAGACCACAATCCAGGTGCGGGTGCCGTACCGAGTGGTTGGTTTGGTTGTAGGCCCTAAAGGTGCTACCATTAAACGCATCCAGCAGCAGACACACACCTACATTGTAACACCTAGCCGTGACAAGGAGCCGGTGTTTGAAGTGACAGGGATGCCTGAGAATGTGGACAGAGCACGTGAAGAGATTGAAGCTCACATCGCCATGAGGACAGGGGGCCTTATTGAGCTCCAGGATGAAAACGACTTCCATGCCAATGGGACTGATGTAGGTTTTGATCTGCAAGGGCATGCCACCCTGTGG